>NC_069373.1:15568000-16960000 GCF_021730395.1 Mercenaria mercenaria
TATGTATAGGAATCGTATTCAGACAGGAAAACCTCTGTAGATCAAAAGTAAAAAAAGACAACAACTGGATTTATTTGTTATACAGGCTATTGTGCTGAAGGATTCAGTATGCCTTGTCGAAAGATACGTATATGTATATGCCTTTCTATGTAGGAACTGGATCCTGAGAGGTTTTGTTTACAGTGACTTTAGTGATACCACATTCTACTCAAAAGTAAAGTGTAGTGTTAAGTAAAATTTTGCTTGATGTAAAAATGTGAGGGTGGGTATTATAATATGATCCAATTGTATGATAAATTTAATATGTAATATAAACAACAACCGTATCTTGGAAAAGTTTGAGTGTTTGGGGAAGAAAGGCTTTTAAAGTGTTCTGTATCAAAATAATGAAACTGACAATTCGAATGATGTAAACTGATGTTCCATAGTTGTAAATAACAAAAAACATTAGTTAAACACACCTAATTTTCTTCTTTCTAGGCAGTCTAGAAACATGTGTTTCCTCAGAAACTGAGAGCTATGACAGCTAGTAAGGAATTGTTGTAGCGGCATCTGGTTTTAATTGTGACATTGCCTTTGTCAAATTGTAGGGTTGCGGTTATTTTGTCCAGACACTGCCATATAAGTTGAAAACAACCTATGTGTATTTGTGTTATAGATTCATATGCTGATCGGACAGTTTCAAATCAGATGTTAACATAATATTATTTCATGTACAATAAAATGTAGAGACAAGGTTTTGTAATAATCTGTACACTCCTATAAAATACAACTATACAATCACATGGACAGGTATGACTGAAATACTGTTGAAAAACGGCGTTAACCCCAAAACAAACAAACAAACAATAAGATATAAAGTTTTATTTTTAGTCACAGCAATCAAAGAGGCTATGAAAATTGCATCACGGTCTAGACAAAACAGACAGTCAAACTAATCGTTATCTGTTAACTCACTAAGCCACTTGTTTCATAAATATACCAGGATGTACATGGAATGTAGACAGATAATGTAATTAATTCTATTTCTTCCATGAATCAAAATCAACAGGTTCTTCATGCCACTGACCAATCTGTGATTGTTGTGAATCATAGTCTGAAAGAAAATAAATGAGAAAATAAAATCCAAGGATTATTTCGAATAATTCACAACAGTGGTCTTTGCCAAATACTCTTTAAATATTTATTGGAAACATTGGTAAAATTTAAAGGTATTAAGATTTTTTATTTATAAA
Organism: Mercenaria mercenaria; assembly: GCF_021730395.1. Lineage (NCBI taxonomy): Eukaryota > Metazoa > Mollusca > Bivalvia > Venerida > Veneridae > Mercenaria > Mercenaria mercenaria. The sequence goes on from NC_069373.1 coordinate 15,569,236, forward strand.
ATGAGACAAAACTATAATAGAAAGAATGCAACACTCCTGGGAAAATCTATAACTGTACTTCTACATGTGTATCATAGAAATATATCAGCCCAAACAAGACAAATGGAACATCCTTATAAACGGATCACCGCATAGGAATGGTAAAAAAAACGGATTATTTAAACGGAGAAAAGGTGAACCAAACCTTAGTAATATTTGAAGAATTGTTTTGATTTTATCATAAAGTACACATTATTTAATAAAAGCAATCTTTATCGCAGATTTTAGTCCCAGTTAGTTTGGATAACATTTTTTACTTGGCAATAAAACTGATGTCACAGGGTGAGAAAAATGTGCATTCGGTCCGCGAGTCGAACGCGGGACCCATCGCTTAAAGGGTGAGTGCTCTACCGACTGAGCTAACCGGCTGCCTAACACATCTTTTCTCCCAATGTGACCAAGTCTCATATTACTTATAATACCACTTTTAATATTAGCATTATCTTTTTTTCCTGTTTGCATCATCTCATTAACGCATATTTAGAAGTTTCCTTTTTAGATCATTCTAGCATTGTCGCTTTCACCGAGTGTTTTAACAGAATTATAAAGGTTTATTTTATGTTTTCCAGTGCATTATAGAGTTTTCTCAGTGAAATAAAAGTGATAATCCACAGTTTTGAAACAGTAGATTATCACTTTTATTTTTCATTGTTTTTGCCGAACTAGTTCCGGTCCTCCGCCGCGATTGAAGTCAAATTGTATACCGAGCGTTGTGAATACCGGGGACCATAATGACGATGACGTCGTTAAAATGACGTCATTTGTGTTATGCTTTCTGCTGACCTTTCCCGCAATTTTCGACATTTTATAAATTACGCAACAAAAGTAGAGTTTTACACATGAAATAAAAAGAAAGTTTGTTTGTGTCAGTGAGATATCAATTTTATTTCACTCGTGAGCACCAAAACAGTCATTTTCACTCCTGGTTTCGCCACTCGTGAAAATATCAGTTTTTGATGCTCACTTGTGAAATAAAATTGATATTTCACTGAAACAAACAAATATCCTCTATGTGTTAAAAAAAGACATCATTTGCTTTTAGCACACCTTCTTATATTATGCGCGTTTCATTGCAAAATATAATTACAATAGCATATTGACCCTATTATACATAACTTAAACAAAGGGACACCTATTATTATAAATTAATGTTTTTCGCCGTAAGGTGGTTCCACTCGGGATGCTTTGGTGCACTCTGGACTCCGTAGATGTTATGATACGTCCAAGAAGGACCAATATGACCATAACTAGCTTAACAGAGTTTTATAGTTAAAAGTCTCTAACAAAAATACTTTTACTGAATGACTTTGGAAACTGCTCTACAGATTCAGAAGAAAAGTTTTCCATTGAGCCATACTCGAGAAAGCTAGTATTATCTCTGAACGCCAGTTTAATAGTGTTTTCTATAACTCTTTGGAGGCTTTTCCACACCTGACGACCATGTTTTGTTATTATAAATCAAGAAGACTTGAAATAGTTTTATTAGCGGTTTACCAATGTAATGCTTCTGTGAAACTATTTCAATGTCAGACCAATCGTTAAGGAGTTGCCATATGTTGAACATGTTTCTATTTTTCTCTGTGGTGGTTCCAACTATTTGACAAATCAAACTATAGTGATATTCTTGGTAGATGATCACTCAAGGACATTTCTGTGATTTTCGTTTAAAATGAACCGTTTTTGATCAACAAATTCGTTTAAATTTCAATAATGTGTATTTTACATACCAAAATATACACACTCAAAAGTTTACAGAGCACTCTTGTGGCTTTGGTTTTTTTGTTGTTTTTTTTTTTGCAATTTAAAATAAACTGCTCATGCATTTCTATTTATAGCTTTATTGACAGCCGTGCATTTCAAGGAATCTAAATGGCTTGAACGTTAGTTGCGAACAATTGTACTTAAATAGCTCCAGCAGTTTCTGCATGGCAAGAAGATTTCAAACTTTTGTATGCATATAAGGAACTGGCGGACATGTTTTGATGATTTAAAATAATTTGAACATTGTTGGTAGACAGTAATTCGAAGAGGTTTTTTTTTGAGTTTCCGCTGTATATATAATCAAGCACTGTGGAAAAGGACCATTAAAGGAACAACCAGGCTAGGTTTCATCAATTTCCTACAGATGGTTTTAGAAAAGATGTCGGACATAAGAATGAGTGATCAAAATAGCACACCTCGGGCATTTCATAGGTTGTTTATATGAAAGTCTTACGTTATCCTTGCATGACTGACTTACCATTAAGCAGCTGATTTTTCTTTTAAAGCCTCAGCACATGGATACATGGTCATTTTCTACAGTTCTATTGTTGATATTTTTCTCTGGGAATGTGCAATTCGAATTTAAATGTCAAAATTTACCAAAATTATTTATTTATCTACATTTTCATTTAGCTACCTGCCCAGATACTGGGTTAAATAAATACTATCTTCTACCGATTCAGAATTATGATTTTCTGATTTTTTTAAATACATGGCGGGCAGTTAACCTAACCAGTGTCCCTGGATTCTGTACCAGTACAAACCTGTTCTCCGCAAGTAACTGCCAACTTCCCCACATGAATTATCAGAGGTGGAGGACGAATGATTTCAGACACAATGTCTTTTATCAAATCGTAACGGAGAACATACGACCGATCGAACTCGCGATCCGTAATTAGATATTAGGTCTTTATTCAGAGCTGTTATATTTCGAACTCTTCAGATCATTCAGCACGACATTTATATTGTGTCAGTAGTACTGTTGAACAGTACTGTTGGCCTGGGTGGTTCCAATACTCCCGTTTTTATAGCTTTGGGTATTAAATAATCATCCCGTTGGTATGGTGTCTGCTTTTTATTTTTGTCTTTTGGACAGTTTCTGTGATATTCTGGCTCCGTAACCTCAGACCCTCTTTCTGAATTCCAGTGTGTTAAGTTCTGCCCAAGTTTTTCTCGTTTAGGGCAAGCCCATTAATTTAACTGGGGATCATACGCCACTTTTCGTGGAATTGCACACTATTGTATCATTGAAGGTTCAGTGTGTACCGCCGTATGGACACATCTTTCGGATGTCTCTTAAAATGTTTATGGTACTTGTACCATGTGTATATGTTGAGTTCTGCCGGGATTAGCGGGCGTGGGCGGTAGCATGCAATTCCTCTACCGTCTATGAACAGGCTCAGTCAAACGGAGCATGCAACATTCTCAATATTGTTATGTTTAGCAACCAACCTGTAAAGTTTTTTGGGGTTTTTTTTGTTGGGTTTAACGTCGCACCGACACAATTTTAGGTCATATGGCGACTTTCCAGCTTTGTTGGTGGAGGAAGACTCCATGTATCCCTCCGTGCATTATTTCATCACGAGCGGGCACCTGAGTAGAACTACCGACCTTCCGTATGCCAGCTGGATAGCTTCCTCACATGAAGAATTCAACGCCCCGAGTGAGGCTCGAACCCACATCGATGAGGGGCAAGTGATTTGAAGTTTCCACTTTTTCTATTTCAATGCTACTTTGGGGTGCTGCATATTCTATTAAATCTCATGAACACACTAAATCAAACCGATTCTGTATCATTTTGCTTGGTTTCTTTCCATGCTTCCAAAGGATCTTGTTATAGTTTATATTAACTATCACAAGAGCAATCTTTCAAGTGCCGTGTGGCGGCCGTAAAACCTCCCTGGATATTTGGGAATATTTGTGTAATAGAATTCCGCTAGCCAGTGCTAGGGGACCTGAGGTGTGTTGCACATTCCATTACCTCTCATGAACAGATACAATCAAACCGAGTCTGCTTAAAGTTTGCTTGTTTGAATTCCATGTTTCCAAAGGATCTTCTTACATACTTTATTTCTAATGTTGTTCTTTTACAATGGCTAAAAACCTTAGCTTAGGTTACAGTTACGATATTCGCTCGTAAAAGTATTAGCATGTGATAATTATTTACAGATTGACATTTAAATGCACTGCAATGCATTCAATAGCTTAAACCTACCAGTAGCTGAGTATGTATTGATGACACACTTGTTTTCTCGGCACTGATAAAGTCCGTAACACACACAGTCGTCGTTTGTTGCACATGACTTCTTATCAATAGTGGCGCAGTCACTCTGTAAAATAAATGAAAAAAAAAATGTTTTTCTACGTAGTGATTGTGTCAAGGCAAATGTCTATTTATTCCTAATCATTTGCATGACAACTTCATAAATGGATCATTGTCAATCATTGTGATGTGTTAGTTGGTCACTCCTCTAAGATTCAGTGTAATACTAATTATTTTGAAATGGTGGGTTTTCTTAAAATAACTCCACTTATAATACAGATAGTACAGATATGATATTTATCAAGACAAATATTAATAGAATTGCTATAGCTTCTAGGAGGATGTGTTGCTAATGAGCACGTTTCGTATTTTCAAAATTGATACATCTAAACCCCTGATGCTTTAATATAAAACAAAGTTTCTACTGTGCCTTTATATTTAAATTATGAACGTATGCAATTTCTTAAAAAATTTCCACCGCTTTAACCTGGGAATGTTTGAATCAATAAATTGGGATGGTAAATTTGCGAACGGTCCTTGAGTTATACATTTTTGGCAATTCTATAGTATTTGGTAAACAAAATAGAGGAAACAAGTTGAAATAATTTTGTAAAATTTTGAAATTCCGAAACTTAATTTCTGTGAAGATGAAATACAGTTTGTTTTTACAATTTAAAAAGTGTCAATCACCTTCACTTAAGTCATGATTTTCAATTTAGAATTATTTATGCAATTTAAAGCTTTTTTCTCCGGTCTCTATCAATTAAAAAGACTAAAATGTCACTGCTGATTTGTGAAATTTGAGTATATATGTAAATGTTGAACCAGTACAAATGTATAGTACAATTCGGATGTGTATATAAAGCAGCATCGAAACTAATCTAACTTTCTGTGGAATGTGCACCTTCGTTTGCACTGTTAGGTTATGTGCGGTAATTTGTCTGGTATATTGTGGTGGTAATTTACTTCGTATATAATTTTATATCTATTATATATATATATAATATATATATATATATACAGTAGAGAGAATTAATTAATACGAACTAAATCACCACCACAATATACCAGACCAATTACGGCAAAGCGCCTAGCAGTACAAACGAACACGAACATGCCACAGCAAGTCCACTAACCCAATAAGATTAGTTTCGATACTGCTTTATATACGAGCCCGAATTATACTACACATTCGTACTGGTTCAACATTTGCATATATATACTCAAATCTCTGTTTTCATGTCTCACAAATCAGTAGTGACTTTTTAGTCTTTATAACTGATTGGGACAGGCGCTTTGCCGTAATTGGTCTGGTATATTGTGGTGGTGATTTAGTTCGTATTAATTAATTCTCTCTACTGTATAATAATTTATAATGCGAACTTGTATCCTAGCGGATCTCACGTATGGGAAAGTCAACTGTTCTGAATATAGTTATATCCCTTAACGTATATATATATATATCAAAGCATTTCGTCTCAAATTGCATTCAAGGAAATTTCTTTTAATTTTAGTTTTAGTTTTATCAATAATGACAAGAAGGCTAGTCGAAAATATTTTTGCATCTAAAATTAAACGAGTATTCAAGTTTATGCCTTTGGAGGGATGAATAAAGCTATTTTCTAAGACGATTAATGATCTGCGAAACAACAATATACTGCATAGAATACTGCCTATAAAAACATTTCAGATATTCAATTGTTGGTAAAAATCTTCAAGGAAAAAAATGATGGTTTTATTTTTGTGCTTTGGACTCTTAAAATACACTCCATTGCTGTACTGTGACCACACGACTCATATATTAACAATTTTATTCTTTCATTTATATTATTTATGTTAACTGAGTGTTTGAAATCTCTCTAGTTTACAGTCCCTAATACGATATAATTATGCACTGACATAGCTAAAGTTAATGTTTTCACCCAGGACCTTCAAACTTCACAAGCTGATAGTACTTATTGAGTACACGACCCCTACTGACTTTGGAGTCACCAGGTCAAAGATCAAGGTCACAGGGGCCAATGTTAACTTTTTGCATGAAGGCACTTTAATCGCGAACCACTGCACCCAGGACCTTCAAACTTCACATGCTGATAGTACTTACTGAGTACATGACCCCTATTGACTTTGGGGACACCAGATCAAAGGTCAAGGCGCTGCGGGGGCATTTGTCATCATTAGTGACAGCTCTTGTTTGGTGTCACGTACTTACTGAGTACACGACCCCTATTGACTTTGGGGTCAAAGGTCAAGGTCACAGGGGCCAATGTTAACGTTTTGCATGAAGGCACTTTACCTGCGAACCACTGCACCCAGTACCTTCAAACTTCACATGCTAATAGTACTTACTGAGTACATGACCTCTATTGACTTTGGGGACACCAGGTCAAAGGTCAAGGCGCTGCGGGGGCATTTGTCACCATTATTGACAGCTCTTGTTTGCTGAATTTTCTAAGTATATTCTGAAGTTTTGAAAAAGCTGAGTTTAATCAAATTCTACATTGTAGAAAATATTTCGATCCAAACGTGCAGAACTACCTCTACGTCATCACTGGCTTACGGATTCAACTCCCCATTGGTACAGCTATATTGACACGTTTCTAGTAAATTTGTTCAGCATGTAACGCAGTTTATCGGACAAATCTGTTTCCGTTTCTTGAAATAAAGTCACAAATACTGTTGAAAAGCGGCGTTAAACCCAAAGCAAGCAAACAAACAAAAACAAGATTTTTAATTGCAATAATTGCATCTTGAAATAACGCAAAAGAATCAGTGTATAAATATTGTTCACAGAGTGTATAAAACATTTTTCCTTACCTAACTTGCTTCGATGCTTCGAAGGAAATATATGAAATTTCGCAAACTAATTCGTACTCATTCCACTGCAATTTAATTTAACACACTTGGCGTAAAAACAAGGTCACATTAAACTTCCATGTTACAGACTGAATACCACTTAATCTGTATATTCCTTATTTCAAATAGATTTTTATTTTGTTGAATGTATGTTTGACATACTGAGAGGGAAAGAAGATTAGAACACATTATATTTGAATTACAAATGTTCTTATGACTTTGCCAGTATTAACTATGTGGACGACAATAAGGTATATGCATGTGTACTCCAAAATTATATGAAATTTAAGAAGTTTAAGCCATTTGGCAAAATTAACGGTCCGACTTGATGTAAAAACCAGTTAGTGCTTCTTACAGACTGAACACTACTAAATTAAGCTACTTTTTACTACATGTTCAAACGAATTTATTTGATAATGTATTTTCGTCATTCCTATAATACTAAATTGTAAGAGACTTATACATGTGTTTTCATAAATAACAACATCTTTACCATTAAAAAAGAAAATGAAAAAGGGGTGTTAGCATTTTTGTAACAAATACACTACAAATCTCCTATAGTTGCTCCATTTCGCTTCTTTCTGTATCTCTTAGACTTAAATTCATGCCCGGCCATTTGTACCTGGTATGTGATAGGAGCAAGCAGATTTCGATAGAATGTTCCATATTCATACTTATATGCATGAAAAAGATAAAAGATTGCGCAAGAAGAAAGGAAGAAATATTTGGATTTATTGTATTTGTGCTAACTCCTTCTAAACCTGCGTAGGCCGTTTTGATTTTGTTGCAATAACCTTTATTAGAATTTCATAAGACAGTCCAAACGCATTCGCGTCAATCCAACTGGTCTATAAGCAATAAAGTATTGTTTGAAGTTTCGACAAATTGGATATATATATCTGAAAGACACAATTTGCTCGATTGCTATCTATGCCTCCTGGATATCCTCTTAATTATCTGATTATTGCAAAATGGTTTTATGTCGTTTTTTTTATGTAAATAAATCTAGATTTATTTGGTCTTCTCTCTAATTAATTCCTTTTTGTACAGTAATAAGCGTAAGCTGGGAAATGTAAATATGAACATGACAGATGTTTTTGAGACATCGATGAGGAATATAACCAAGCCTAACAGAGCAGACTCAAGCTGTCAAAACATTTTATTAACGTCATCCACAGCTAACTGATTTCAGTCTCTACTGACACATTCACAACATTCACAGTATGTTTCTGACACAGTCGTTTAGGACTAGATCAATTCGATTTGTCTCTAGAATTAATGTCAGAAAAACAAAGATTGCATCTGCGATAAATAAAGTCTGCAGTTCATTTGTTTTAATTACTTTGAAATATCTAACTTTAGTGAGATATGTATTGTCGTGGATTTTGTGTTTTTTAATCTAAAACAAGAAATAAAACTTCATCTTATTTTATTTGCACAAGTTAAACTTTGTATCTGTTATAATGAAAACCATGAAATTTCTTTTCCACGAAAATATCAAATAGTTAAGCTGTAAATCTGCATTGAGCTTATAATAAAATACAGTGATGTTTGGACAAATGATCTTCAACAGGGGCAATATACATATATTTTAGCATAGTACAAAATTAACAAAGACACTAAGTTGGAAGTATTGAGGCTATTATTTTCATGTAGTTTCAATTGCTGGATATTAATGTTAGTTTTACATATCTTTGAATGATTTTTTAATATACATAAACTAATCATAAGTTTTGATTAGACCCCTTACATGTTCAGTCGTAATTTCCTCATACATGCATTAAAGAAATGGAAAATGAATTGCCACACATGATTAAAACTCGCAGTGAAGAAAACTGGTTCATTATAAGAAAAATGATTTTATTGTGTTAAAATAATATATGTTACGGTATGAAAAAAAAACACAACACAACACTTGTAAAAACATCACTAAAGAATTAATAGGTCAATTTAAATTTAGACATGCAATGTCAAACAGACAATTGTAGGGAAATGTCTGTTTTGGCGATATTTTACTGGTTTAATATCTTGTTTTACAAAACCTGTAGTTTATAAAATACGGAAAATTAAACATAGCCCTTATTTTTAGTCATGAAAACTAGGTAGAACTTGTGTTTAATATACTACAGGCGTATTATGATCTTTATATCATAACTTTAGATACTAGACTAAAAATAATTGTTTACTTGTTAGATGTTTGAAGCAACCCGATAATTTGTGTACTTGTTAGATGTTTGAAGCAACCCAATAATTTGTGTACTTGTTAGATGTTTGAAGCAACCCGTCTGAAATATTTTTCCATTACAGCTTCTTTTTGTTGTGGGCCTACTATGCAAGTGTGTGTTTTTGGTGCTCTGCGCTTCCGAGAAATCTACCCTTATCTATTATCTTTTGTATATTTTGTCAAAAGTGTTGTTAATTTATTGCTAGAATTTTACAAGATGTATCAATCAAGTATTCGGCAATCACGAAGATATTAACAAACCCTTTAAGATAAAAGAAACACTGATTATATACCTTAATCCAATGCACTCTCGAAAAGTTGACATTTTCCGAATTTTGAATCTATTTGATGCAAATCTGCAAGTTTAGTCATGAAAACTAGGTAGAACTTCTGGTTAGTATACTACAGGCGTATTATGATCTTTACATATATCATAGCTTTAGATACTAGACTAAAAATAATTGTTTGTCTTCGTATTCGTAAGTTTTCAAAGTATTTTACTGAATATAGTTCGAGACATGTTATTTGTAACTGTTATAGAATATAAACAAATAGATCGAAGTTTACAAGAACTGATAGAGGCTTTACAAGTTTCAAATGACATTTGTAGCCTTTAGACAAAAGCCTTAATTCGCTTGGTTAAATGTTTAACTTACATAACGAAAATCATATTATATTTTAACCAAAATCAACGTGTATCAACTATTATTATTTATTACTATTTGATTTATATTTTTGAGTATGGTAAAACAGCGCAACAATTCAAACAATATAATCAGAAAGGTTAAGGAGGTAGGTTACCTTGTTACCATGGTACATTCAAATTAGGTGAACCGCGGCAATTTTTTGTATTTCGTGTAATATGATGTTTTAACTGCTACAATCTCAATTTCGTTTATTTCTGTCCCTTCAAGTTCAATTTTTATCCAGGTTTGAAGAACATAACCATCCAAAGGTATTTTATATTGAAAGAAGAAGGAAAATACGGATATCTAACACTTTCCAGTGTATTTTAGTTTCAGTGATATCCGTAGAAGTCTGCATTATTGATAATTTATAGTATGCGCGTTAGGTTTCTAATATAACCTTTAAATGTATATGTCGCGGGGCTCGAGTTTCCATGGTAAAGCATTTTCTCTTATTTTTAAACAACTATATATAAAAACGGGATTTTCGACGGCTTCTGTGCCATTCTGTTAATAACCAACATAGAATATTTGGGTAATATTATTAGCAAAATACCAAGCACTTTACATGGTACCATATTTTTCTTAAAGTTTAAAGTAACCATGGCAACAGAGATGTTTAAAATAGCTTATATCTTGCTTTTTTTTCGTAATTTCTTATAAAAAAATATTGAAAAAAGTTATCTTTCTTGTTAATGTAGTTTTAAAACATATTACTTCTAACGTAAGTTATATTTTCGTGTTATTTGCATTTATTCAAACAAATATCACAGCTTAAAATACATACAGTAGTACCCTTCGTCTTGCATTTTTCATGGAAAAATCGTTCAGCATGCTGCTATGTTTCTCATGGATATTGTAGTAATGGAAATAAAAAGCCGAAGCTGTGTTTCTTAAATAGACCAGTGTAAACGCTTTTGAATTTTACATTTAGATATATAGGTCACGGGCTTTGTTTCCATGGTAACATCAATTGAATTCAAGAGACCACAATTTTCTACTGAAATTTGAACAATTTTAGTCTTTTAGAGCTTAGTTTTAGTATATATTTAACAAATTATCAACGGAAAGTGAAAAATAGGTATTACAAATAAAACTGCAAGATTTTTTATTTGAAAATGGCCGTAACAAGTAACCTTTCACCCAACTACATTCCAAATAACAATGGTTACCATCATCCATTTTCTTACATTCCGCATAACATTTCAATATAACTACATAAAAGAAGCAAAATATTTATTATTATTCAGGGCAAAAGACTCATAAAAAATATTTCAGCAAATAATGGCTGTTTGAAAATAGTTCAAATAAAGAAAATGCACAGAATTACGTACATCCAAAATAAAAGCTATTATTTGTGCGCGGTAACTGACACGTAACGTCATGACGTCAATGACGTCATTTTAAGGCAACATTGTTTTGAAGCGTTTCTGCGGCAGTTTATTCATTATTTCTGCATTATCAAACCATAAAGCATCAGATCGGAGACAAGTTCATGATTTGTTTTCAGAAGAATAAATATACAAACACATTTTGTCGTAAACGTCGTCGTAAATCGTCACGATAGCTTCCGGTTGGACATGCGCACCTACAAAATATTTAGGTAACATAGCTTCTTAAATGATAGTCCTAGCCAGCCGGTATATTAAATAATAACTCAAGCCTGGGGTTGATATAGTGTGTATTACACGACAGATGCAATCCTACAACTATATAAATATTTGAACACAAAATGGCTATGACTTTGTTTATACTTTTGAAATAAATGGTCAAAGAGTAGTAGATTCTACGATGAACTACCGACTACGACTATTATAATGACTGACGGAACTGTATAAGGTGTTTTCGACTAAGTATAAAAAACTAATATCTTTCTATTAAAACTTCATAACCCAATGAAAATTCTTTAATAGTTGTAAAAATAGTTGTAGCATTGGTATGAATTCTAAAACAAATGTACTCTGTGACACGAACAGACCACACGTCATTTACATTATTCAACATAAGGAAGCTTTTAAAAGATTGAAACTCTACAACAGACGCCGATATATAGAATGCATGTTTTAGCCGACAGGACAAGTGCCTTAGGTGTCACTATCGTTTTGCAAGTCGAGAGATAAATTTTAATTACTTGAAACATAATGCGCATACAATGTGTAAAGGCTTTGTTGTGCTGAAAACCAGCTAACTGAAAACAAGGGCACCTTCAGTTATAAACGTACCAAAACAACTTCTTGAATATGGCATCAGTTTTGTTTGCAAAAATTTAAACCTTGTTGCACTTTTCACTTCTTGTCACGTACAGACTCAGTCAAACAACCGAATCTGCTATTTCTTTCGTTCGTTGCATTCCTGTGCTTCTAAAGTATCTTTGTTTAGATTACGTTCTAAAAACAGCAATGTTACCTGCGACTTCAATTTGAATCTGATTACGGTTTCTTATAAAACATGATACCTGAGTACACGTTTAGTTCTGATACTTCTTTTTAAATGAAACAAATCTGATCATACTTGGAAAATTAAAACCAGTAAAAGGTAACTCTTCTAGGACTATTTATCATCTTTAATTTTTGAATAAATTGATTCAACAGAGAAATGATGTTTAGTTCTGCTCATAACAGGTATAGCGAGTAAGATATAGAACAAAAAATGGCAAAGATGTTCCCGTTTGTGAAGAAAGCACCAAATTTTGCATGAAATTACTTTAAGGTATCTCAAATCCTACAAGAGGAAGAGACACGCTATATCTGCCCTGGAACATCCTTTTAAATCAATTTAAAAAAGGGAGGTAAAAATGTCATGAAAAAAATAATTCTTCCTTTAAATTGAAATATATCGATAAAGTAATATTTCATATGATCTAAACATGGATAACATATCACTAGCATAGACAAACAACCATTTGGTATTGACAAATATACGAAGTTTACTACAAAATACTCTTATTTCTCAAGATACATACTAAAAAGGGAAGTAATCAGATTTTACTGTAATGCTTAATTTCAAAATTGCGTGTGAAAAGATGTTGATGTTTCTTATGAAGAAAGCATGCAAGTTTGTATTTAAGTATTATAAAGTATACTGGATGGCTTGAATAGACCAAAACCTGAGGCCCCAAAGGGGAACTACCTTTTATTTATTTCAATTAAATACATCTAGAAAAATTTCAAAAATGTTAATTCATTACCTTAACCAATTATAACCCTTGACACAATATTTATTCAATTACGTTTATTTATACACATTCAATATACATGACTCAGGGAAAATAATATGAGGCACTTAAAGAGGAACTGTTAAAAATCACATTTTAAGGGCAAATTAATTTATTCCAATCGTTAAAATATCATATAACTGAACTAAACATAAGTAAAGAAACAGAATCCATGGATCTTATGTATAAATTATCAAAAATGTAAAAAAATATTCATATGTTTAGGTCAGTGAGGTAATCTATATATCTGTATTTATCAGGACAATAGATTTATATCAAAAAGAGAGGCCCTTCAATGGATCATTTTTGTATGTTGCATAACAGTTTATGACATAATCATGTTCTCAAATCAAATGACTCATCCAAAGACCCATAAAATAAAAGAAACTGATATTTACACCCTTTCAGTAGATATCTAAGAATTGTAATAGGTTTCCCAGTACTTCTCTAATACATTTGTTTGACAAATATATATTTCTTATACATGAATGTGTTATTGCACTGGCATTTAATTGGTTCTATGAAGTGTACATAGTAATGAAAGTCAAGTGTCATTACTGGTCAGTCCTGATTCAACAGAATTAAGCAATGCAAAGGTCACAATTAAGATATACAGACACTGAATAAAAACCTGGCGCGGAAAAAAAATCATGATAGTCTCAAAATGGCGCATTCAATGAGTCCTCCTTTTTGCTCTGTAGAGCTTTATTCCTTCCTTTTTACATTTTTTTTTGCTGAAATCACATAACAGATTTATCCTTGACATATAGGAAGCATATTCACAATAATATGATAGCATGCCAGATTTATTGGAAATGTAGGTCATACAATTTGGGGTATCATTTTTAGTTGATATTGTAGTTGGTTTGTTTGACTGAAGTACATGACTCCCCTCCCAATTTTCTTTTGATGTTTTTTGTCAGCACTGACAATATTCTTTAAGAAAATGTAAAAATGTAAGCTACAGAATTTAAACGGGTCCTGCTCTGTGCTTTAGCCCTTTGAAATCTGTCAATTTTATCTAGATTAAAGAAGGCCAGCTATTTAGTATGTTCATACCTTAATGTCTCTCCCCAAACATGGCTTCATATATAAATATTAGAAATGTGAACATCAGGTAGTTTAGATGTTTTCATGCTGTCCATTTCCTTTAGGAACTAGAATTTTATCTGGCACCATTTACTGACTTACAGCTTGATACTTTTGTTTATAACATGACCATGTATTGTTCCAAAAGTTTGAAGTCACAACATGTGGTGCACTAACTGGTATGCGACATTGTACACATTTGTTTGTCGCAGATGCATAAAAACAAAACCACAAAGGGATAATGTTACGAGCAACCAATACTGATACACACTGTTATTTTCTATAGTAAAACAGTTCGCTAGTTGTTAGCTGTAGCTTCAGTTCTGGTACATGCTGACTAATACCGTAGTAAGCCGCATTTTTGGCATAAAAACAATGACAAAAATCCAACAGGAAAAGACACATCAAAGAAAGTAGAGTTTGGCTTAAAGCTAACATTCTTTATAATGCATTATTTGGTTGTGACTCTGTCTCAATACGTTTGCAAGGCATAGGATATCTTTACTTATGGTTATGCCGTGTTTAAAGATTCAAGCAGCACATGACAACTGGAAGGATAGGTTGTTCTATCATGCAAAGAAATATCAAAATGAAGCTAGAGAATATATTTTCTTAAGCAATTAGACGTATTGAAAGCAACCCCATAAGAGATGTTCACGTATGTAGCAAATAACATTGTATCAAGCAGGGTGTAGACAGGCATTTATAGCATACATAGACATTGCTAATCCTGTCAACTGGAAATGGTCAAGAGAACAGTTACTTGGCTTTAATTACGTAATACGGTTCATAATTAGCTGCTATAAGTTGGAGGAAACACATCAATGTAACTACAAGAATACATACAAAGGCAGATATAAATGTATCAAGCCAATCCTGTGTACTTAGACATTTTGAAGACATGTGTGCTAGAGAGTGAAATACAAATGTACTGGCAAATCTATTACAGTTTTAGTTAAATATTGAAAGGGTTGTTACGCCTAAAATTAAAAGTTGTTTGTTTAGGGTAACCTGATCGTAATTTTTCTTTCAATTTTTGTAAGTTCACGAAAAATGTTTGTGGCATTACCTTAAACAAGCAATTATTCTAGGACTTATAACTTCACTACTGAGAGGTATTCCTAACGCTGTATTGGACAAAGAGCACATATCAGCTATGATTATAACTAGGATGGCCTGCAATAGTCATTTACCCGTGCTGAATGAGCTCCATTGGCTATACCGAGATGCAGAGTATAATGAACTCTGACCCACAAGTACAATGTTCTGAATGATCATTTCTTTATCAGATACAAGATATCATTATATAGGCGTTCAGCATATATTCCAATGTACGCCAACATTTCCGATTTAAGAATAAAATCACTATCGTGATAGGCTCGCAAAGAAATAAATATGCTAGGCAAATAATTTTCAGTTTAGGAAAGGAACAGCCGTAATAAATGTGTCAAACATTTCGATGGTCTTATTTTACAATCATGATACCTTACAAAACTATAAAGCATTATGCTATTAAATTAGTAATGCCACTTTTTGAAGAGAGTTTGTCAGTAGTTAATAGCAAAGTACTAAACGCTAGTGCCGCAATATTTACTTAAAACTTGGCGGCCAATGGTAAGAATATGCACTGAGGATTACATTTCGAGAATGGAAAGGTATTATAAGACCGCAAAGCCTAAAGTTAACGGCGGATTTTAATATTTTAAAGATATGAGGGATACATCAAGACTAAATGAACAGCTTTTTATCGATATCGTTAATGGAAGGAATTTGCAATAGTTTAGGCCTTTGTGAGAAGTAAAACCGCTGGAAGCTTATTAACGAAGACAAATTTCTTACAATACGTATAATAAAATTAGATCTAACCGGAAAATATACCTGTTGCATTATTTCTAATATTCGTAAACTGTCACTGATAAAACATTTCAGAGGTTTGAAAAGACTCAAATTACTTGGAGGGATTTTGGTAAGGAAATCCATGTTCGAGAACCAGGCACGATAATAATTACAGTGTATTTGGTTTGATAATGCATCAGACCACACATGCGCATTCGCGGCACTCTTTCACATAATAAAGGAAAAGATCATTAACCCAGGAGGCAGTAAACAGTTTTCAGCTGTTAGTTCTGATTGGACAGTACTACATTACAAAATGAGACGCAATTTATAGACATAAGTGCAGTTTTGTTCTTTGAAATAACAATATATGATAATATTCAAGTTTCAATAGTACAAAAGTGAGCTTTCATCTTAGAAATATTAATAATTACTTGCAGACGCGAATACACGCTTTCGTTGAGCTAGCATAAATGTCATTTTGAAAGAGGCCTCTGGAAAATTGAAATAGTAAAATATCGATACATATGAGCCGCGCCATGAGAAAACCAACATAGTGGCTTTGCGACCAGCATGGATCCAGACCAGCCTGCGCATCCGCGCAGTCTGGTCAGGAT
Source organism: Mercenaria mercenaria (assembly GCF_021730395.1). NCBI lineage: Eukaryota > Metazoa > Mollusca > Bivalvia > Venerida > Veneridae > Mercenaria > Mercenaria mercenaria. The sequence continues at coordinate 15,585,821 of NC_069373.1, forward strand.
CCATGCTGTTCGCTAACAGTTTCTCCAATTCCAATTAAAAGCGAACAGCATGGAGCCTGACCAGACTGCGCGGATGCGCAGGCTGGTCTGGATCCATGCTGGTCGCAAAGCCACTATGTTGGTTTTCTCATGGCACGGCTCATATGTCACATACTTTTGAACTTATTTGCAGATTTTAAACTCTTATTGGAGTAATAAACCGTGCAGCAAGGACTTTTCCACAGCAATTTAAAAATTGGAAAAGTGAGATTTTTTTGTGACCAGGAGAACACACAATTCAAGGTCTGAGAAATGAAAAGTAGATATAATGCATGCATTGCTGATGGTTTGTCCATGAACAGGCTGTGCCTGCAACATTTTCGTTCTTGTCGTGTTGAGCGACCTGTGAAGTTTCCACTTTTCTCTATTCTAAGAGACACATACAATCATGTTAATACTGCGAAACATTTGTAGTTTTATTTCAGGCGTGTTGTTGTCGTAGGAGACTGCCATCCGAGAGGCTCTGAAATTCCTCCAGTGTATAATATGAAACTCAGTCTGTGAAGTTCAGATGTGCATTTAGGAAAGAAAATATTTCACATCTCATCAATTAAACTTTTAATCAGGCAATGAGTTTTACGACTGCTAGTAACGAGGAAGGCAAACAGCTTGACTGTGCAAAATGTTTACATAATTAAATCTTCCTCTCTCATACGAGCTAAACCATCGCCAAATCTACAAAACAACGTAAAGTAAGCATAGTGAAGTGTATTATGGAACTACATTTAGATTAATAGGTTCCTAAGAACCTTTAATGTTTTACTTGACTTCATTCTCTTTGTTGTATATATCTATATGTAGTCCATTTGTAAAAAGTAGAGAGCAATGGAATTAATTGCCTAAATTACTTCACAAATGGAAGCAAACGTGATTGAAAGAAAAAGCTGTAATCAGCGCAGATTAATGTCTTATAGGATGCTGACTTATGTGACATTGTAAAAGGAATTTACATTATATATCAGATTGAAATTGATTTGTTGTTAGTACACGTGACCGAATGAATTTGTTCTTTGAAGATTGGACAATCAAAAATACGTTTGCCACAAAGGCATATTTTCGCCTGTACTGGAGTTGAATATATTGCTCTGTATAAAACAGACACAGAACTAAAATCGTATTGTGCAAATGTAAAAAAGAAATAAAACTTGATAAATCCTCAAGTACATATACTTATTCCTATCGTTTGCGCTACTTTGACTTAATAAAAAAATAAGTGCCTGACGTTTATTATTGGTTGTTTTTATGTTAGAAAACTAACCTTGTTGCTACCTATAATCTGTGCCGAGATTTTTTTAAAAATATTTATTGATGCCTATAGGTATCCGCTGTTGAAGGAAACGACGCTGGAGTAGAAAGGTGACTAAGATCTTACCAATGGCATGAGAATATAACACTGTATAGATATAAGACCCATAATTAAACCACAACTTAAGTTATTTTTCAATATTTACATTCGCCCTATTCTTTTCCATTGAAAATTATGACGTTCATTTCCTATGAACAGCAAAAGGAATTGCGCGAAATTTACGTCATCGCTGCTTAGTGATAACCGTCCGCTGTTTTGACGACGTTCGAGTATAGTCAGGGAGAACGCTCCTTAGATGACGTCGCAGTTATTTTGTGTGTTGAACAATGTGGCCGGGAAGCTGATTTTAATATTAAATGTCACAAAGTATGTGCAATTTATAATATTATCTTGTTTACAAATGGAAATGAAATGTAATGTAAATATGTTTAGTTAGTGATACATATAATTTGTCGCATAAATTACATAAGAATATACATCATACACAACTACGTCATACTGCTTTCATGACATTCTTAACGTCATGTCTCTAAATGCCTCTCAGTGTCTTACTTAAGGAGGTAGAATACCTTAACATCTGTATGTGCGCATGCCCAACCGGAAGCTAACGTGAGGTTTTACGACAACGTTTACGACAAACTGAATGTGTTAATTTATTTATGCATTAACCTGTCCCTGATCTTATGCTTAATGGTTTAATAATACTGCAATAATGAATAAATTACCACAGGAATGCTACAAAACAATGTTGCCTTAAAATGACATCATGACGTTATGTGTTAGTTACTGCGCAAAATTGATAGTTTTTTATCTTTAAAGTACGTAATTGTGAACAGTTTTTTATTTTAACTTTTTTTTAACAGCCATTATTTGCCTAAATAATTTTGATGAGACTTTCGCTCTGAATAATGATCAATATTTTGCGACTTTTATGTAGTTATACTGAAATGTTATGAGGAATGTAAGAAAATGATAATGGTAATTAATGTTTTTTGGAAATAAAGCTGGGTGAAAGCATACTTATTACGGCCATTTTCAAATAAAACTTGGGCAGTTTGATTTATATATATTTTTCCGTTTCCATAGATAAAATTTTTATACTAAGATATGCTCTAAAATAGATCTTGAATTAAATTAATGTTATCATGGAAACGAATCCCGTTACCTATATATCTAAATGTACAATTCTTAGGCGTTGACACTGGTCTATTTCAGATTTTTATCTCTATTTCAACACTAAACGTAGGAATGATAATTGCAACTACAATGATTTTTCCATAAAAAAATGTAAGATGAGGAGTACTGCTGTAAGTGTTTAAAGCTATGGAATTGGTTTAAATAAATGCAAATCACACGAACTGTCAACATATGACTTACTTTAGAAATAAAATGTTCTGACGCTACATTAAACGAGAATATTTTTTTTTTCAAAGAAGTTACGACAAAAAGCAAGTTATAAGATATTTTAAACATTTCTGTTGCCGTTGTTACTTTAAACGTTAAGATAAAAAGGGTATCATTTAAAGTGTTCTGCTAATAGTATTACCCTAATATTCTGTGTTGGTCGTTAAACGAATGGCACTAAAGCCGTCGAAAACAAAAACAGTAAGTAAACATAGTTGTATAAAAATGAGAGAAAATGCGTTACCATAGAAGCACGTGCCCCGCGACATATACATTTTAAGACTTTAACGGATAACAGTGAAACCGAAATACAATGAAAAGTGTTAAATATCCGTATTTTCCTTCTTCTTTTAATATAAAATACTTTTGGAGGGTCATGCATTTCAGGCCTGGATAAAAAATTTATTTGAAGAGACAGATAAACGAACTTGATATTGTAGCAGCTAAACATTAAATTACACGAAATACAATAAAGTATTAGAGTTCAACTTACTCGAATTTACCCTAGTAACAAGGTATACTACCTTCTTAAAAGCATTGTAAATTTTGAAATAGTGAAGATCATTTCTTTAAATTTCCAGATTTCAAAGATATAGAAATTTCTTCATGAATACTTTGTTATCGTTATCGTTATCTAAATTTTGATTTTTGTCACCAATACTGATTTGGTCATGTAACAGCCAAAATATATTGCAGAGTTAAAGTAAAGACTGATTTAACTTACATTATCGGAACTAAAGGATCCAAAGTTCTCTTCAAATGACTGAAATCCATCCCCTATATATGCATCGATACCGAAATATGGCTTAGAGTCTTCGTTTTCAAAATCGCCAAATCCTTCGATTGGGTAAGCGGCAATATTAGCATTAGGCTGTATGAAATTCCCGAAATCTCCAAAGTCGGGGTCATTTGAAACTTGACTCTCCATTTTGTTGTCCGCTCCTCCTTGAATGTTCAATTCATTCGTTTCTGGGTAGAGTGATTCAATACTTTGGTCGTAAGACTTGTAATATGGTTGTGAGTTATTGTTGTCGTTAAAATAATCGAACCTATTTTCAGAATATTGAACATCACTTGTACTAGGCAAGGTACTATCTTCAAAATATTCAAAATCAAAACTATTTGACTCCTTGTTTTGTACTGATGCCATGTCATATTTTTCTCCAAATCCTAACTGGTCCCTACCTGCATCATTTGAATTGATATCCTGAAGCTGAAAACTATTAAACTGAGGACTTTCACTCCTTTGATCATTTTTAAGACTATCGACTTGGACACGATCTTGCTCTTTTGATGAAATGAATTTATCTACCATATTCAAATAAGGAATTTCCTGTTGTGCCGGTAAATTTTCTTGAAATATTTTGAATTTTGGTGACATGAAGTTTTGAACGTTACTTTTGTCCTGTGTAGAGTCTGTATTGCCTGGTAGGTTTTGTTCATTTAATGAGCCAAAACTGTTTTCATCATTTAAAGGTTTCGGGTTTATACTCTCGCTCTCTGGCCAAAATAAAGTACTAACCTTTCCTTTGTTGACAGGGTTAACTGAATAAACTGCCTCACCAGAATTCCCAAGTCCGTTGTCTAACATATATGAATTTGAATTAGTGTTGTCACTATTAAATATGTCGTTAAGAGGTGTATTCAGTGCATTTTTATACTGCATATTTTCCAGTGTTACCATATCATTGTCCGCTAATGCATTTTTAGTACTTGGATAAAAAAATGCTCGCATCGAAATATCGCTAATAGGCTGCTCGGGTATATATTGTTGTTCAGGATACTTGTTCGGATCATGTTCATTGTCATTGATTGGGTTATTCAAATGTAATGCAAATGCCCTAACACCAGAAAAATGATCAACATACGGCTTTAAATGTTTTGGTGTTTCACCGTTTTTTATATAAATGGGTTTAAATTTTGAAAGCGGCTTTTCGTCATGTATTGCATGCTTTTTAAAGTTTTGCAGACTTGTAATAAATGGCGAAAAATGAAACATTGACTGAATTGGTTTATCCTGAATATCAGTTGAATCACGGTTAAAGGCCACAGGATTGAATTCAAAGAAACGTTTGAATCTGTTGTTCACTGATACTGTTGGTAGATGCGAAAACTTATCCAGCTTTTGCATACGTATCTTGTCCGTTTGCATATGTTTGATGGCGGATTCTAGGTTTCTGTTGGATACAAAATTTCCAGTTCGAAAACCGTTTAATCCAAGAACGTGATAAAGGATCCAAAATATTACTGTTTTTGCATTTATTTCCATTGTCAAATTATTTCTCTAGCAATGCTACAATCAAAGCTGAAAAGGGAAAAATGCAATTCTAGTATATTGTTAATATTTTCCAGAAATAGGTTGCTACTAGTTTCAGACGTGTTAAAAGATAAATTTGTTTGTTTAATATTAAATATTTACCATATGTAGAATAATGTATGAAGTAGCAAAAAAATCATTTACACACTGATTAAGCGTTACTAAGAATTAATTTAACCACGTCTAAACTATCCTTTGTAATAACATTAAGTATCACTTCAACATGTCCCAAATACTAAAGTACTACTAATATAATATTATAGAATGACGCATCTTGTAGGTTGAAACATTTTCGTACGAATTCAAAACATGCTTTCAGCTATAATTTTCCAAGAATATTACATGTTTCCAAGAAGAAATAACTACTTATTACGGATGAAGACCAATTTAAAGCTGCTCCTACTCTCCTCTACAAGATTGAAGAGCACGACTTGAGAGGCTTTTAGCTGAGTATTTCCATAAAAATAGCAAAACGTTTTCTGATTATTATTCCTAATTACAGGCTTCTAAGAAGATCTAAACGCATAATGATAACTTCACAAACTCCTGTACTGTATAGTATTTATCTGAGAAATACGGAAAATAAAGTGTCGCCTATTAATTCATGTGTTCGTTAACAATTTCCGATATTATCTGAGATGCGGCAGAGCCAATACCAGTATTACCCTTGCTTGCTGTTTTAAAGCAAATATTTGCTTGAATAAAAAAAGCGACCAACGTGTCTCACCCCTATAGTGTTACGTTATATAAAATATTCTTAATTTTCCATTAAATAAACTAATAACAGAAAATGAACTATACTTAATGATTATTGCTCGTTAAGGAGATTTTGTAAGTTAGTAAACACAATCAGAATTAAGCCTTCTTTAGATCTATTCTTATACAATATGATTATACGTTCGTAAAGCGTTCATTAAGGTGGAGCAGAATGTCATTAAAGTTGTGTTCTATATAAAACATAATTCTCAAATCAAACATGTTTTTTATGCTACCAAAGAATTGTCATTATATTGCCTTAGACCCCGGAAGACTTCACACTTCCAGTATTTGATATGATACTATACTCTTAGAATTGTTAAAAAGCATTGATTAAGGTTAAACTGTATATTCTATGTAAAACATAAACATCAAATAAAACATGTTTATTATGCTACTAAACATTGCCATTTTATTGCCTTAGAACCCGGAAGAATTCACACCGGATAGTTTTTGTTTTTATTATGATACCGTACGCACAGAACTGTACAAAAGTGGACATTTTCAGTATTTTTTACTAGTCCGAGCCCTAAAATTGAAATATTATGAATTTTTTTTGTGTTGATTCTGTCATTTTTTTCCATCTACAAATGAATCTAAAGCAAAGATAATTGCTGTAAAGAAAGGAACAGAATGGTTTTGGTGAGATCGACATGATTCATCCATAAAGATGTTAAAATGAACTTCTCACCATTGTTGATAAACGAACAACATCTTTACTAACAATCTACCTGTCTAGTACATATTTTACCGTACTGTCTCGTACTGTCCATACCACATGATACTTCGAATATTTACAGTACTTTGGCCCTTTTAATGAAAGAATTACATTTGTACAGATATAGAAATAAACTATTTTCAGAATTGCTGAAAACGATGTTTAATCTATTCATGTAAAGTTTTATCGCGGGGTATTTATCAAATATGCATCAAAACAAAGATATGTAATAGTACTTTCAAAATGTGGCGTTGAACTGTTAATAAATGTTGCCCTATCATGCGGCCCTTTTCCAGAACTCACGCATACATCAGTAAATTGAAAATAACTGAGTAGAATAATATACCCATGTTTTATATGCTGTTCATTTTCCCTGTCTTTGGCTGATTTAATGTTGTACAAATTTAAAAATTACAAATGTTCGTCTAAACGTTGATTATTTCATAATACATTGTACATGTAAATATTACATATTTCCCAACATTAGATGAAAGCGTGTTAGGTTATTAAAGAAAGATTTAAGGAAGGTCCGTTTAACACTCTGGAAAAAATCTTGTATAGAAGATTATACAACTCACCTGTTTGTTAGTCCAAATTTATCGGTGTTATTTTACAAGTAATTTTAAAGAAATTATAATGTTTCTGGTGTAGGTTGTTTTTAATTTGATATTGGAATATTCTGTGTGCCAATATCGGTATTGTCTTAACACTGCACTCTTATTGTATAACCATTTTAATAACAAAAACAACAATTACTACTTAACTTCACATTACATACAGGTAATAACAAGACACACATCGGTAGAACAGAACTAATTGTTTGATTTACATTTTTCCAGGGATATTTGAATGGCGTGTCTGTATAATTCGCGATCGGAAAGTATAATTTAGAGTATAGAATCAAGAAACACTCCAATGGTCAGGAGCGGCCATAGGTGGACGTTGCCACGAAGAAAATGTTTATAAAAGGTTATTTAAAACAAATCACCGTAGTTTATAAACTATATGACCACGGATAGAAGTATGTGTTCTGATGAATGTCTTAAAAATTATATTAAAAGGTGTTTAAGTACATCGGTTACAATTGTAAGAATGTGCTATCCTAGTCGAAATACGATTCAATACTCCGGTTTTAGTGCCTTGTTTTAAACAATTCCATCGTGGAGCACCGTGGTGGCAGGCGTTAGCCTAAACAGCAAATTTTAGCCTTAGAAGTTTTCACCTCAGTAGTGGCTTCATCTTTTATTATTACAACAAAAAAAGAGAATCATTTGATCAAAGTTAAAGTAACCGTAACTAAACTTTGGGGTAAACGGGAAAAAACTGGCCATTTTTGCTTTCAAAGCTGGTACTTCTTAGTTAACTTTTTGTTAAATCCGCTTTTCTGATACAGTAACTATAAGAGATATGGCCCTGTAACTTTTACACGTATTAATCATTATTAGGTTATTTTAGTGGAAAGGCCAAGAATGAATATTCTTAAATGCTTTTTGTTAGTATCGTTTTACTTACTGTACTTAGAAAAATATAATTTCTTGGCTTAAGTCCACTTTTCTTTCATCTATAAGGGTTTTGAATCTTTATATACATGTTTATCATCATTGGATGAGTTAAGTAGGTCATTAACTATAGCTGCCTCCTACATTCTCTTAGAATGATTCACTTTTGATCACTGCTGTTATTTTGGCTTCAATTTGTTGGTCAGGTCAGAGTTATTCCCTTCAATTTTTTTGCTAGGAACCAGCTCTGTACCGTAGATTTATTTCCGGTATTTTAAGCTGTTAAAAGATGACATGAACGGTAAAATTATTACACAGTACTTAATTACTAAGTTTAGTCCACACTTTATTTCTTTACAGTAAGATATCTATAGCAAACTGAATAAAAAATGCTAAACAGCATCAGCAGATAAAGTTGCAATAATACAATAACTCATATTCCACCTGTCATTTAGGTATAGCTGTATCATAACCCCTTTTGATCAAAATGATATTCACGAGGTTCATGTAGGGAAAGTAGGGAGTAATTTGTTCGCGTTCTTCATAATAAGGATCGGATTTTACAGTCTGAAAATGTTAGTAATATTCATGTTTATCTTTGGTATTAGTTTGGGGACAAGTATTCTTGTTATTCTAAATTTTCCAAAACTCTGAGAGATGGCTGGAACATTTTGTTTTAATTTTCGTTCGTTTCGCGTTTTATGTGTGTACATAAACTTATATGAGCCGTGCCATGAGAAAACCAACATAGTGGGTTTGCGACCAGCATGGATCCAGACCAGCCTGCGCATCCGCGCAGTCTGGTCAGGATCCATGCTGTTCGCTAATAGTTTCTCCAATTCCAATAGGCTTTAAAAGCGAACAGCATGGAGCCTGACCAGACTGCGCGGATGCGCAGGCTGGTCTGGATCCATGCTGGTCGCATACCCACTATGTTGGTTTTCCCATGGCACGGCTCATATATTCTTGTTTATAAGCTTCAGAGGGACGGTTTAATTTGGCTTAATATATAAATCATTCTTATACAAACTATACAATATCCGTGTGCTCTTATACTTGGGTTTCACTTTATGACCATGAGGCCCATACCACTGGTATACTCTGCCTTTGGTAGTCATACAGTACAAGAATTAAAATTGTTAGCAGAAAAAAAGTTTGTATGCAGGGTGTTTAAAAGATCCCCATTTATTTGAGATTTCATTTTTTGTGTTAGAACTGTCATCCATTAATTCCAATGGTATGAAAAGCTCAATTGACTTAATTTTGTTGTTTTCTAAATCTGAGATCAGTTTCCGATTATTTTTCCATTTCAGAAGAGTAACGTATTAGTTCGAATCTGTATGGAAGCGTCCTGGTGCCAGCAGAGAGATTTAAATTTGTCTTACGTACGACTTACTATCTCCTACGTAGGAGTTAGTTTCTCCTACGTAGGACTTAGTATCTCCTACGTAATATTTAACATCTCCTACGTAGGACATAATATCTCCTAAGTAGGACATAGTATCTCCTACGTAGGACATAGTATCTCCAACTTTGTACTTAATATCTCCTACGTAGGACTTAGTATCTTCTACGTAGGACATAGTATCTCCTACGTAGGAGATATTAAGTACTACGTAGGAGTTAGTATCTCCTACGTAGGACATAGTATCTCCTACGTAGGACATAGTATCTCCTACGTAGGACTTAGTTACTCATACGTCAGGGTTCCTTTACTAGGAGATACTAACTCCTACGTAGGAGATACTAAGTCCTACGTAGGAGCTACTAACCCCTACGTAGGAGATAGTATGTCCTACGTAGGAGATATTATGTCCTACGTAGGAGATACTAACTCCTACGTAGGAGTCACTAAGTCCTATGTAGGAGATATTATGTCCTACGTAGGAGATACTAACTCCTACGTAGTACTTAATATGTTCTACGTAGGAGATACTAAGTCCTACGTAGGAGATACTAACTCCTACGTAGTACTTAATATGTTCTACGTAGGAGATACTAAGTCCTACGTAGGAGATACTAACTCCTACGTAGTACTTAATATGTCCTACGTAGGAGATACTAAGTTCTACGTAGGAGATAGTAAGTCCTGCGTAGGAGATAGTTAGTCGTACGTAAGACAAATTTAAATCTCTCTACTGGCACCAGGACGCTTCCATAGATCTGCGTTTCTCAAGGTCTGAGAGAATTTTCCCAGTGAGAATTCTATATGTAGAGATAAAAACACGAACTGGTCGGAAAAGTAAGTGTCATTTTTTTTTATTTCAAAATGTATGAAAATGGGAACGCACGTATATGGCCTGTTATACAGTTTATAACGAAAGTTCGCCTTAAATATGAAGCTGTTCCTTTTTCGACCCTTGTCTACTCAACCAGTTTATTTATAAATATTATTGCATTTATATATATCTAAAAGTTTTTGCCTGACTGCACTGGTCTTTGTATCCATAGAGAATCTTTTCACCGGAACGTTTACTTATGTATTCAAAACTTAAATGTACCCAAAAATGTTCATTAAATTCGAATTGTCTAGGATAACAAAGTCATCTACGGTCAAAATATGGCCATTTAACTTTAAGCCTGCTGGCGGCAAGTGTTTTTGCCTTTGCGACCAGTACAGACCAAGATCGGTCTGCACATCTGTGCATGCTGATCATGGTCTGCACTGTTCGCTATTCTGTCAGTAAATTGTCAGTGAACACCCTTCGAATGATAAATGGTACTGCCCAAATTGAGTAATAGGCCAGTCCATTTTAGAAATTTAGCATGGTAAATGTTTAAATTCCCCAAACCAAATAATACTGTATAATTCACAACAAAACAGATAATAATTTTATTTCAGTATCTTACACATACACAGTACCTCGTTATAAACACGCATATTATGATAATAGTTTCATGGTCAGATAATGATAAAAAAGAAGATATAGAATATTGCAGTCATTTTGGGTGTGGAGAATAGACCCTGCTATATTAAACAGATTGTGTTATATTATACATAGAAGGTATGATATCTTGCATTGTACATTTTTATAGGTTAAACACAACATTATAAACACTTATAAACTTTTCAAAAGCAACTTGTTAATGTATTAAGAATATAACAATATAGTAAATTACATTAGGGATGTATAAAATATTCAACAATGAAATACCACCCGGAGGGGCCCATGTGTCAGTTTGCTTTCTAGACCAATGTATTTACCTAAATGTACAAGGAAATATCTACGTTTTGCCTGTATGAATATATAAATAATATTGAGAAATTTTTCATTATTTGGTGGTGCCGAAGTATTGGTTCTCAGGTTAAACGACTGAACAAAGCTTGAGGTTAAAGAATCCAATCACGTGCCTGCTTGTGTGTTGTATTTCTTATTTGAATGTTGTAATCTTTGAGTGAGGCATTTAAGTCGTGAATGTTGTGATCACTCTCTTGCTACACAGTTCGAACACATGCTCCACAGAAATGCTATTTGAATTACTAGTGTCCATGACCTTTGATCCTTTTGTACACCTTGGGGATTCTATTGAGCGGAAAGCCTCTCTTACCCACTCGCCGATCACTCTCACGTTCTTGCTAAAGCTTTTTGGAATATCTTCACATGCCTCATGTAGGACATCAAAAGAAACAAGAAACAGGCATAACCTCCATAGCAGACAGAAATAGTATTCGTGGTTTTTATATCCATCTGTTTTTGGGGCATCCTTAAAGTGTGGCTGCAGTACTTTTCGCACATAACTCATCTCTTTATGATATTCTCTGGTAAAACCGACATTAGAATTTTACCTAATGCGCCTTTTCAATTAGAAAGACAATTTGATAAACTGTAAAAATGTCTCTATATTAAGCCTAGATTTGGGCTTTGGGCAAGGACATAGATGTGGAGCACAGGTATGAACACTTGACTAAATCTGTGTGCCCGTAGAATCACAACAATGATGATTTTATGTCTAAATATGGAGACAAATTACACTATCAACAATTTGTTTGTCTGCATTTTCGACTACACCTCGTGATGTGCACAATTTATAAAATCAATCGACTTGATAGTTTCAATTTTAAATTGCAATAATTCAATGTTAGACGTTTTCTATGATATTGTTAAGTTTCTCGTCAGCCAGTTGATGTTTGAGATTTTCAATATGTGTAAGAGATAGTACATTTAACATCATGTGCTCACATGATGTCTCTACCATTGAGATACGAGCTTTGCTCAACTCTATGCGGGGTCAAAACCCTCAATAATAGCAGCAAAACTATTCGATATTTTGTTTTGCAAATAAATTCATGCACCAATTAGGACAATTCCTTGCCATTGTAGTGAAAAAAAATCAAAATTTTCAATCAAATTATGACATGCTGCATATATTCGTCAACCGTCTTGATCTGCCCAAAATGAGATGCATATGCCTGTCAACTCTTCATTTTGGTTGTTTTATTTTATCTGAAAACAAGACAACAGCAGGAGAAATTAATACGTAACGCGAGAATTTTCCGTAAACATAGTTTCAAGGGCCCATTTCTACGCACTTGATCTCAAACTAATATCACCTTTAGTAATCCATCCTGTGATGTAATATAGCAGCTGTATATCACTGAGACGGGACATTCTGTGTGAAGCAAAATTGCAAAGTTAAAGACTGAGTGATCGTCAAAAATAACACAATTTGCCGCCAATTTGTGTTTGCTATTTTTATTCGCGTGACGTCACAATGGCGTCTCTCTATCCGTTTCGCGCGTTTCCAATTTACACTTGAAATGGATTAGAAATAAAAAAAGAAAAGAAAAAATTTAGGTCCAGAAAGAAACCTCCAGTATTGTCACTTACGTAACTTAAGAGTTTCAGCAAGTCCAACAGGCGCAACAAGTCAAAGTTGCGCAGTACTTTAGGAGAAGCAGCAAATCCTGCAAGTCCAACAGCAAGTCCACTTAGAAGAGCAAGTCCAGTAAGAAGAGTCCAGGTTGCACAGCAAGTCCAGTAAGAGGAGTAAGTCCAGTAAGTGCAGAAAGTCCAGTAAGCGCAGCGAGTCCAAGTTGCGCAGCAAGTCCAAGTTGTGCAGTAAGTCCAAGTTGCGAAGTAGCTTTAAGTTGTGCAGCAAGTCCAGTAAGAGGAGCAAGTCCAGTAAGCGCAGCAAGTCCAGGTTGCACAGCAAATCCAAGTTGTGCAACAAGTCTAGTAAGAGCAGCAAGTCTAGAAAGCGCAGCAAGTCCAAGTAGCGCAGCAAGTCCAAGTTACATATAAGCATATCTAGGGAGTGTAGCAGGTCCAGGTTGGGCAGTGATTTTAGTGAGTGCAGCAAGTATTATAAGTGATATTTCACTTTTATCGAAGTGAAAAAGTTTTTATCCGGTTAAACTGATTTCACAGATACATCTGCATCATACTCGAACGTGTTTTTCCATTTTCTTTAGTTCAGAACAAAACCATAATGTTACAATTCCTATTGCAGTGATAAACTATTAAAACAAATCATATCTTTAAAAAACGATAGATACTACTCGGAGTATGATCATTGAAAATTAAAGCACAAAAGCGGAATGCATTGACCTGGTATTCTTTTTGAAATTTGTAACGAGCTTATAATTTTATAATGCAAGGTTAATTTGCAGCGTAATTCGCAAAACTCGTCATCAGTTATTTGGGGTGCAAACGCATCTGATCTGTAGATGTGGTATACACTTGATATTATTTTACTGGCTGAATGTTCCTGTTAATATGTGCGTGGGCTTGGAAGGTGCATGTGATCAGTGAGTCGGGATGACTGTTTACTGGCACAGCACTGGTTCCTGTATTATTATACTTTTGCATCATAGATTCGATACGCTGTGCCTTCTCTATTTTTCTCTTTTTTACATTTAATTTGTTTGTTTTGCGATGCATCATCTTTCTTTACTGAGCCATTCTTTCAAATCTCTTTTTACTACTGTATTCAATTTTGTTCGCAAAGTGTTCAAAACAATTGTCTCTCTTATTGACAATAGAGAATAAATCATCAGCAGCATTTGACTCTACTGAGTTATTGCACGGTACATCAGGGCCGGGCATATAGAGATGGATAAAGAATGTGCCATGGATTCGGATTTGACCATTTTTTCCTTTCGAGTCATATTTTCTATAAAATTTCGCTTGACACTCGGAAAGTGAAAATTCTAACGTGTAATCGCAACAATAATGACATTTGATTCTGTTCCTTGTGGCTTATATATTTGCAATATTTGCATTATATTGAATCGGATTTGGTCATTTTCAGCCTTTCAAGTTATTCGCGCATGCGCGTTGAAAATTATGTCATCCTTGCTTTACACTTCAGTTTAGCGTCACATTTATTCGTAGTGAAATTTGTAAATATTTGGAAGAAGTGGATTTTGTAAGGAACAAGGTAAGTTATTACCAACAATTTATTCTGTTTTTTGTTAACAATGCATTCTGAGTACCAATTGAATATTCACATGCGTGGATCTAAATTGTAGAATAAACCAAAGTCTTAGCAAGTCACCCAAAGTGATGACCTAGTTTAATATTGGAAAAATAAATAGCATGATTTAGAACACTTTTTGCTCAGTTACGGATTTTATATCGGTTTATAGAGGTGACTTGCAGTCAAAGTAACATTTTGATGTATGTTTTTAATGCGTATAAATTTGAAGTTCTTGAAGACGGAAAAGTGTAAACAATAGGCCATGTGACTTTTGGCCCGATTTTACTATACATGTACATATGCTACACTCGGCAGGTGGCGCTGTTCAAGGTTTTTCCAATTATTAAAGCGAGCTATTTTTAAAATTTCCAATGTCCTTCAGTTACTGAATGCATCAAGGGGGCATTTTATCTTATTATAAGGTCCAACAATAGTCCAAATAATAGGACGATTTGAGACCGCGTGATAACTTTTGACATGCTGTCTTCGTGGGAATGTTTTCTGGTACATATATCATATATCTGATACTTCCTGGTAAATTATATCGGATTAGCAACAACCACCACTTTGTTAGTTTTGATTGATGAAAATTGTGTTTTGGACACTTGTATGTGTATGAATGACAAATCAATTGTGCTTTTGATCATAAAATTTAGTGATAAAGATTTATAGGGTATTAAAGTCATGTTCTAGATTTAGTCGAACTTATCCGACGCATACAGTTTGTTTTATATTGTGACGGTCAAACTATAACGTCGCGGTGGCTGCAAATGTCAGAAATTAAAAAGCAGCCACTCAGCGACAGTAAGCTTGTTTAGTCCTGGATTTTGGCACATAACACATTGTTCAGGTTTTTGTGCAAAAGTAACGGCAGCTAATTGCATTTTTTCTGCTACATGTATTTGATTTATTTTAATATGACTTATCTATCTACAAGAAAGGAAGATCTCTAGTTTCTTTAGAGAGATTACGCACCCATTCAATAAAAAAAAATGAAAATGAAATTTTAGTCCCATTCAAATACATGGTACTTTCACTTTGAAAAACAGTGTATAATTTCCAATCTGTACACTTTCCTGTCTCAAAAATCATACAGTATTTAAGATACCCTATATGCAATACAATAAGCTAGGTTTAAAAAGTGAAATTCAGAAAGCGGGCATTCCATTTTTTTTTGGTCACATTTTTTTGAAATCCTGAATCAAGTGTTTGCAGGAGTAAGTCTTTATAATTAAAGTTTCTAGGTCAATTACCAACCTCACTGGGTCAAGTCCCATAACTCTGGCATGTATTTTGACAAATTTGCCCCTTTTGGACTAGAAAAATCCTGGTAAAGTTTTACTGCAAGTTACTATCTCCAAATCTTTGCAGATATTGAATTGAACTTCATATGTGTCTCCGGGGTCATAAAACTAGGTGATAGCATCAAAGTTAAAGTTTTGCATGCAAGTACATACAGCTATTAAAGCATATAACTTTGAAACTTATTTTTTCTTTTCTAGGTAAATTATCAACCTCACTGGGTCAAGTCCCATAACTCTGACATGTATTATTGGCAAATTATGCCTCCTTCTGGACTAAGGAAATCCTGGTTAAAGTTTTGCATGCAAGTTTAACTGTCTCCAAATCAGATGCAGATATTGAATATTGAAAACTTTACTGTATCTTAAGGGTTATAAAACTAGGTTATAGCATCAAGTCCCATAACTTTGACATGCTTTTGGCAATTTTTTGTCCCCTGTGAACTTAAAACTTCTGGTTAAGTTTTGCATGCAATTTACTATCCCCAAAACTAATGCAGATTACTGATTGAAACTCTTAGATACTTTAACATTAAGGTAATAGTCCTGCTTCTGGGACAACATTAAGAATAGACGAGCATTCGCTGTCTTATGGACAGCTCTTGTTGTAACATTTCAGAACCAGGATACTTGATTGTTTTTAATACTTATATATTTGTCGGCATACTATAAAACATGGAGTGGAGTCGTGGATTGGAGTCAAATATGGAGTGGAGTCATGGAGTGGAGTCAAATTTGGAATGGAGTCGTTGAGTCAAAATTTTGAAATGTTGTATTAAGCCAGTGAAACTCAATCAAAATTCCTGTTATATTCCTCTTGGGAGTAAAGCTTTCTTCGTGGGTTGCTGGGGAATACACCAAAATCATTACTTTTTTTGATATGTTGATTTTTGTGACGTACACTACTCCTATATCGCATTATGTTTGCGACTTGCAAACAAATATGGTACTTCTTAAATAGATATCATTTCGATGCCTGATGACCCCGTGTTGTTTTTGGTATCATTTGAAAGAGTTGTGTCTGCTGAATAAGAAACAAGTTAATAAGATGACCATACTAATTTAAACGAATCACTACAGTCATGTTTTGGAGCAAGAAAGCAAAAATAAATATTTCTATAGCATATATTTGTCATGTAATTTATATTTTCTTTTTCAATAGGCAATACACTTTCAAATGTTATCAAATTATATGGGCTTACCAGGCATCAGTATAATAATAGCACTATTATATAGAACTTGTTTAAAAGTGAACCGGATACCTTAAAGTTCCCTTCCATTTTAGAATGTTTTGGGCAGAATGTTCCATTTTTATTACACTGACTTTTTTACACAAACAATCGTAGTGAACTACCTAAACACATATTATTATAAAAAGGTACAGTAATGCTACATAGTAGCATTTTAAGATAAATAGGGTATTTCTTTTAAGTGATCTGCTTTCGAAAAATATATAATTCATAGATTGAGAGTCACTTACTTAAGTCCTTGTTTAGAAATTGCTCATATTAGATACAATATAGTTTTGAAATTTCAGCTCAAATATATATATTTGTACACCACAGAAAATAAAGACTTCAGCCTCAAAACCAGTTTATCATTCTGAACTATTCTGAATTCTATCAACGTATTTTTTTGTTTTTTCCTGTATGTAAAGCTTGTATGATCATGATGTCATTTAAATTTAATTAGAATAGTAGAGTAATACTAGGCCCGGCCTGCATTGTTAAGTTACTGAAGGGTAGTTCTGCCCATAAGAATAAAAAGTTCTTACAATGCAAAATTTTATTCAACCTCATTTTCTTTCGAAACTTGAGAATACGTTTGGCGAATGCGGCTTGCTGGCAATCGACTAAGCATTAGTTTGGCTTCCCGGCACTGCCAGTCTATCCGGCGTACGCAACTGTTCACCGGTCTTGCGAGATAGGCTAAGCAGCAAATAATATATTTTCGCGATATAAATTTTTTAAAACAGTCAAGATAGAAACTTACCATAAGAAATAAATTGGCTACTTTCCTGAAACAGATCGCAATAGAAAATCATAACAAGGGGGGCGGGGGTCCCAGTTAGGTGTCTGCGCAAAATGTTGTTTCGATTTTCTTTATATTTTATGACAATATACCTACATGTATTAAGTTTCATTCACAAGTGTTACTGTTATCAGTTTTGACTTACTTTTATAGAAATTCACATTTAATGTGGGTGGGGTAATTTGACATGTAACCAGCCAGGAACGCAATCTCCGCCGCGTTTTTAAAAATGGTTCAAACTTTTTACCTGGAACTTTCGTGATAAAATAACTATGTAATGGACATTTACACAACATGTTGCGTTTTAAATTGTCTTGAATACTTTTTTCAACACAGAGCCACAAATTGGCCTAATCAAATTTACTGATTTTCAATGGACGAACTTCACCAAAACTCTAAAACATTTTTATCAGTTGAGATATTCAGGTGTTATTTTCAGCAGATATTATAAGCTAAATAAACATTAAAATGACAATATATCAGTACACTCTGATTAATATTGGAAGAGTGGTACACTCTCAAACTAGGGAAAAGTGGGTGGGGTAAATAAACATGCGAAGCTAAACATTCGAAGCAAGACCAAATCTATATGCCCCTACCACTCATAGGGGCATAATTAAGATAGTAGTAGATAATCTGAGGCATTTCTTGAACTGCGAAATTATTATTCCTATAGTTGTGTTGCTTCGAATGTTTAGCTTCGAATGTTTATTTACCCCAAAAGTTTATCAAAAGCTTAAAACTGACTTAACGCTTCAACGCGTGTATCATTGAAGATTCCATGTTAATCGCCGTTTGAATACACCTGCGGATGTCTCTAAATTGCTTTTTGTACTTTTAGCATGTTTAAAAGTTGAGTTCTGCTCAACCCGGGGCTATAGGGCGTGGACGGTAGCCTGCATTTCCACTACCGTCCATGAACAGGCCCAATCAAACCGAGCCTGCAACATTTCGTTTTTCTCGTGTTGAGCGACCTGTGAAGTTTCCACTTTTCTCTATTTTAAACTATGATTTATTAACAAAAATACATTCTTTTTCCCAGCAAAACTGCGTTTTATTGCTTCGGAAGAAGAAAATGCAATCCTACTGCATGTTAACGTTTGTTAAAGAAACTGATCTACTTATTTGGGTTTTAGACACCGATTTGATCAATAATCAGCTCCACAGGTTACAAATCTCAAGTTATGAAAAGTTGCCTTTCATTCATATTGGAATAAGACTGGTATACAAAATCGATGTATATCAAACAGCAAAACCACTTCTAATAGGACTGTGTCGAAAACAATCCGTTTTATTACGAGGTTATTTGTCCTAAACAGATACTTGAGAGACGCACATGAACTAGGCAGGATGTTTGACGCTCAGTAATTTTTTCATATTACTCAACTCGCACGTTTATAGTAATAAAAAGTATCTATTTCTGACATTTCAGCCATTTCATGCCACGTTTAGATCAGTTACAATGTTTCTTTTCAATTATTTCACTCCCATATTTATCTGTAGTTCTCATCTATCAAAACTTTGACGTACCAAAGTCATTCTAGAATCGTTTATCCAATTTATACCAATATAATGAAATGTCGTCAATGGAAAAGCTTTCAAACGATAATAATAAATCTTTGATAAACAAAGGTTCAATAAGTGCAGTTTTCCCCTCACTCTGCAACACTAACTGAAGTAATATCGGATTTATAGGGCGAGCTAGATAACTTCCGATGTTACTTTAAGAAAAAAGTGACTTTTCCGATAAATCCTTGCACGTAATCATTTATAAATATTCAATTATAGTCGGCAACAATATTTCTATACTTCGCTTTTGTATTTCACCCACTGAGAAAAAGCCGAGTTTATACAAGGTCAAAGCACTTTATCTTTTTCTTCAGGTCCCGAAAAGGGTAACCCCGTTTATTTTCAGAAATATATATATTTATATTAATAACATCATATATCGCATATAGTCACATCAACAGTGGCAAATCTATCTACCTATTGTTCATAATTAATAGGTGGAAAATAAAACAGTCTGCTTATACATGTATATAGCACTTAATCTTAACTTACTTTAATAAACATCCATTATAAGAAACTGTATTAAAATACATTATGTAGCCACATCTCATGTAACTGTATATTTTTGAGGGCAGGTTATGTAAAAAATGTGAGATTTCGTTAAACAACCCTTTTACATTTTTTATTGTTTATGCCATGTAATTGACGTGTACCTATGGCGTAAATTAGCAATACAATAAAATATGTTCAATTTTTAAACACAAGAACCAAATAAGAAATAATCTTAATCACTCGCTTAACACGCTACAGTATTTCTTTTTAAAACGCGGACTCTAATCATGTTTATGAAAGGTCCTCTAAAGTTAGATTCAAACAATGTAGTAACGAACAATCAATGTCAATAATACATTTACAAAAGTATAAACAGTTGTCCTTACACGGTTCTATACGCCCGTAAATTTATATATTTTATTTTATTTTATTTATGTCTCATTCATTTACAAACATAGAAATTTACATACAACATAAAACAATTGTAAATGACCGTTGTAATTAGAATTACAAGAGACAATATACATATTCAAATTTTAAACATACCATTTAACTTACAAACTCATATTAAGAATTATAATATAAAAGCATGTGTACTATATTCGATATCATTTATGAATAAAGATATCTCTGGTATGAAACTACATAAAAGTTGACAGTGACCGAGTGACTACATGAATACATATATGGATGTTGAGTGAATACATGAACATGTACGGATGTTTAGTGAGCATATGAATGCACGAGTGTTGAGTAATTTACCAAGTGAGTACATGCCTGAATGTATGTTGAGCGAGTGACCGAGTGTACATGAGTGTACGGATGTGGAGTAACTGACCGAGTAAGTATATGTATGTACGAATGTTGAGTGAGTTCATGGATGCACGAATGTTGAGTATCTGACCGAGTAAGTACATGACTTACGGATGTTAAGTAAGTGACCGAATGGGTACAAGAATACATGTACGGATGTTGAGTAAGTGACCAAGTGAGTACACGAGTATACGGATGTGGAGTAAGTGACCAAGTGTGTATACGAGTGTACGGTTGTTGAGTAAGTGACCGAGAGAGTACACGAACGTACAGATGTTGAGTAAGTGACAGAGTGAGTACATGAGCGTACAGATGTTGAGTAAGTGACCGAGTGAGTATACGATTGTTCGGATGTTAAGTGACCGAGGGAGTACACGAGTGTACAGATGTTGAGTAAATGACCGAGTGAGTACGTAAGTGTACAGATGTTGAGTAAGTGACCGAGTGAGTACATGAGTGTACGGATGTTGAGTGAGTTCATGGATGCACGAATGTTGAGTATCAAACCGAGTAAGTACATGACTTACGGATGTTAAGTAAGTCACCGAGTGGGTACAAGAATACATGTACGGATGTTGAGTAAGTGACCAAGTGAGTACACGAGTAACGGATGTGGAGTAAGTGACCAAGTGAGTATACGAGTGTACGGTTGTTGAGTAAGTGACCGAGAGAGTACACGAACGTACAGATGTTGAGTAAGTGACAGAGTGAGAACATGAGCGTACAGATGTTGAGTAAATGACCGAGTGAGTACATGAGTGTACAGATGTTGAGTAAGTGATCGAGTGGGTACATGAGTGTACAGATGTTGAGTAAGTGACCGAGTGAGTACATGAATGTATAGATATTGAGTAAGTGACAGAGTGAGGATACGAGTGAACTGATGTTGAGTAAGTGACAGAGTGAGTACACGAGCGTACAGATGTTGAGAAAGTGACCGAGTGAGTAAACAAGTGTACGGAAGTTAAGTGACCGAGGGGGTACACGAGTGTACCGATGTTGAGTCAATGACCGAGTGAGTACATAATACCCATACTGATCGCGTGATTACTATTTATATTAATTTATTTATTTATATATATGTACGTGTACTAAATATATCAACAACTTTCGGAAGTTTTGTTTATCCTCCTCTAACTCAGCAGTCTTCATATGAAATGAAAGTTTGAAGGTATTCGTCGAACATCACTACATATATTCATACCTTTCGCCGGGTCTTTAATTCTTTGAAACTTGTGAAATAGCAAAACGGATCTATAACCAGTGTTCATAACCAATAATGAATTTTCAAAATAGATTAGTACCTAATGTGTCTTCCGGGTAAAATCTGGTGTTATTTTGTAAATTCTAGATTTGAAATGTATATTCTGCCGGTTGATAAATAGTCGCATTTAATCATATCATTATTTTAAAAAGGGGATTCTGTTTTGCTGATTTAGGGCAGGCTGTTGTTCTATTTAGGTTCCTTCTAAAGCCTAGGTGGCAGAAACTGGACTACATTTTCCTTACGAAATAAATCGAGATTCATTGTACTTGTATTAATATCTGTAGTTGCAATTTAATCAAAAACTTTAAAAGTTTAAATGTTAACATCAGAGACATCTAAAGTAAACGTTAAACCACTTTTGTTGACCTTTTAGTTCGACATTTTGGCAGCTGCAGACTCGGGTACTGATCTGTTTACTTCTTTGTAAAGCTCTTCTATTCTTCTTACCACATCTGTAGTACTGCTGTGTGAGTCGGTATAAATGTGAAATACCAGCTTCGAGCATTCATTCTCGTCTGAAGGCGAACGACCCCAGAATTTAAACTCGTGAACTGTAAAAAAGGTTGTAAGTACAATTTCGATAATGACATTTTGCTACTACGTAAAGTCAATGCGATCTACGAATTTTGAAATGGCAAAACTGCAACTAATGTAGTTATTTGACCGCAAAGTATTTTCATTAAAGAAATAAGGTTGAATATATGTTCAAAACTTTTGAACAACTGTTTACTGTACTAAACAGATGTTTTTTTTCCAGTGTGTCTCAAAATTTCGGCAAAGGTATATTCTTATCAAAGATGAAAGATGGTTACAAAAATATATGTTTCTTTTCGTAAAGGCTTTGCAAGTAGCTGGATACAGTGGCATTTGGGCATTTGTATATTTACTAAACATAAAAGCTGGGTGCACTATTTTGTTTAATCATCAAGTTTTGATTTTAATTTTATGAAAAAGTACGATAAACATTATCAATGAAAGGGTTATGTTATGTTAATCGTAAGTGTGAATGCCTTAATGGAAATCAAATGATAACTGGTCGCTATGATTTCTTTTTCGATTGCTTTGAATTGGACGGTAGCGCCACTGAAGGCTACCTTGACTTGGTTGCTTTGTTATTTGTCTTTCGCCTTGTTAAGCATGTCTTAATGATTTTCCCTTTTTGTTCTGCCTCCTGCCAAGTCAATAAGTACAAGTGTATATGTTTCTCTAGATTTGCTTTTTACATAAAGTTACATGACAATTCCTGTATATTACAATACGTGTCATTTGTAACAATAACTATATATTGTTCTACGGCTTCAACTCGTGGTGATAACAATTGTTTACACGGTCCTGTAAGTCTGGAACATGCTAAGGATAGAAAGTATGTGTTGTGCATAGTTGTACGGCTTAAACTCTAGTGATGCTTGTTTAGTTCTGCCAATTGTTTTCTCGTTTAGGGCAAAACCTTTATTTTATCTAGGGACCATACGCCGCCTTTCATGGAACTGCACTCTGTGCATCATTGAAGGTTTCTTAGGTACCACCGTATGAATACATCTGCGGATGCCTCTAAATTATATCCTGGTACTTAAAACAGGTGTAAATGTTGAGTTCTGCTCAACCTGGGGCTAGAGGGCGTGGATGGTAGCTTGCATTTCTACTACCGTACATGAACAGGTTCAATCAAACCGAGCCTGTAGCATTTTTGTTTATGTCGTGTAGGGCGACCTGTGGCTCTCCACATTTTATTTGAGCCATTAACGTACCGTGGTGGCTCCTATCTTTATCGTTTTTGCTCATTTTATATATTTGTTTATACACTATACAGTTATTGCCTTTTGGTATCGCTTTTATCAGGTCGATAAATCCACTTGCCTACCGGCTTCTTTGTTCCGATGAGGTCTATAAACACCTTATAGACCGCTTATGAGGTCTATAAGAATTTCCAGACCTGTCCTATTTCTAATGTCTACACAAAAATCTCAAGTGCCAGTAGCGGGAATCGAACCCGAGTCGCTCCGATGCTAGCCCAATGCTCTAACCACTCAGCCAAATTGTCGACACACTTAGGCATTTGTCAGAGATTAAATTAAAGTTATGCGTAAGCGACCGAAACAATGCAGTAGAATCATGAGAAGTCCGTGCATGACATTTTATGTGGACGTGTGATTGACTCCGTAAATATAGTTTCAGTTGTTTCCAAAAAAGTATGTTTTAAGTGAAAAAAATCCGACTAGTTTTACATATCTTGAAAATTGATTTAAACATGACTTTACTGTTTAAAACTATCGGTCTTATTTCAGACACGCTCGGAATGTATCCCGATAATTTCCGGATTTTATTTACTGTAAAGTTTTATCATTCAATTTTAAGCAGGTCTTGATATTTGTCTGAACGTTAATACGGGCATACTCTCCCGTCAGAGTGGAGAATGCTTCTTGAATTAGGACAGTTTATTTTACAAAGAAAAATATTGATTGCAAAAAATACAAACTACACAAAGTTCCTCCAAGTTAATTAATAGTCTGCTAATGCAAATTGTGATGATATTCGGTACAATAAACATGGAACATAAGTAACGAAGTTGTATTTTTGAAAATAACCCAGTTAAATTATCGTGATACATTCCGAGCGTGCTGAAATAAGACCGATAGTTTAAACATATTGAAAGGCAGTTTTAGGTACTGGTAATTGTTGAGAAACTGGTTAAAGTACATTTGTTTCCTGAAAAAAAAATGTTCCAATTTTTCTGAATGTCGTTAATTCATATCGAACTAACACTTGACATTTTTATGTCTTTAAATATTATTAGATATTTTGCACTGTACAAGGTTTCATCGATTCTATACTAACTTGACATTCACAAGTGTATGACAACTTCTTCACGTGAATCAGGTGTGGAGAACCAAAACGACATTAAACTTTATAATGTTTATTTAAATCGTTGCCATGGCAATCAAAACAGAGGCCTCTAACTACAAACTTCTTAATTAGTTGTACTCATTGTCAAGAAAACTGAAGATTTTTATATCTTCTCGATGTTGTGCGCGCAGGTTTTAGCACATTTCATTGTGCCAAATCAGGGTATATTATGATATGCATTTCTTGTAATAATGTAATAATAAATCTACATCAATACTTTTTATAGGGCAAATTAAAATTAAATTAAGAGCTAAATAAACTTTTATTTTTGGAAAAAAAACAACAAGAACAAAACAAAAACAAAAAACACATTATAAAAAAACCCATAAAATACCATTCGCGCCAAATTCTGACTAACTGACTATTGACTAGATAAACATTGATGATCTCGGAGAGAGACTATTTCCCAAATAAGTACGGATTTTTCATGCAATGCAAAATGTCATGTCCTAATTACTGACAAATATATTTACAGGTTCGTAGCAAGTTGGGCCGTTTGTTATATTAATAGTATCAAATAAATTGTGACATATATTGTCTTGTTCTTTCTTCTAACTATTTGTTTTTATCATACATACACGTTACAAACCTTCTTCCAATCCGACACCAATCTGGACTATGTAAAACAAAGAAACATGTAGGTAAGTCAGTTATCATTCTCGGAATAGGTCTGTATTGTGTTTATAGACCTGTGAGGAGATTTGAAAACCTCGCTCGCTACGCTCGCTCGGTTTACAAATCCCTCACAGGTCTATAAACACAATACAGACCTATTCCTCGAACAATAACTATTACAAATTGACCGAACCTAAAAGGCAACAATTGTTTTATTATTATATCAAGCGAACGTATATGTGTAAAAATTAAATATAAATATCTGCAGTCTTTGGTAATTTTTCGTAGTATATTGTTTACGACGTCGCATTGTTTTGATTTCAAATCGTGAGTACGTCACAGCTGCAGATCAATAAGTGTTTTTGGCTCCGCCTTTGAGTCAGTACAATTTTTTATTATTGATCATGTGACTACATCTAAACCAATGGTTACGACTTTAGATATAAATTTAATAAAAAAATGTAAACATCCACAAAACACTGCAACAGGTTTTGTTTTGAACACGGACTGTGTTCATTGAATGTGGCTTTTCTAATCGAATATTCTTCTTTGTTTCATGTTTGAAACTTTTAAACTTTATTGAAATAAAACTCCTGTTACAGCCATATTAATCGCGACCTCGTATGCCTTGAACAGATAGAAAGGTAAAAACAGTGCCATTCGTTGAAAAATATATGAAAAATATACATTAATTAATTTGTCAACATTAACCTTATCTATTAAAATTTGGGCTTGTTTGGGTTCCATCAGTTGCGTATAAAATTGACAAAGTGCACGGACAATTTTTAACCAGTGTTATTTTTCTAGGTGCATCTTTATATAGACATATTTCAAAGCTACATTTCGTTCTGTACACCCATAATGTGGCTGATAACTATGATGAATAAAAAAGACACAACTCTTCGAGGTAAATATTCAACAATCATATGTGCACTTATCATGATATTCTGAAATAGGTCTTAAAGTTTAAAATGTTAGAAATAACCTAAGTAACTGTATGTATTTCATCGACATCTATGATTATAACGTTAAAATAATAAAATACTTAAAGACATTCATTTATTAAATGATAGTGGGAACTTGTATTTGCTGATTTTTTTGTAACAAATTAGATACGAAAATAAATTCAGTAATCTACTTACAGAGAGATTTCCTTGGTGAACTTTCAAGAACAGCTTTAACTTCTTTTTTGAATACTTCTACCATTTCATTTTCGTAAACAAAAATCTTGACCTTTTTAATGTATCCCTTATAGCTATCTCCTAGAATGTATTCTTGAATGGCTTCAACCATAGTTCTTGCCATTTCTGCCGGTGGAATACCTTTTCCGCCTGCAAATCAAGTGCAATTAAGAAATAAAAAGTTCTCAAACGTGGTTTATCGTAGAATAACCCGAGTTTTGAGTTCTTGTGCGTATGAATATATCACGAAGGCCGTAGGACTGAGTTATATATTGTTTCGCATAAGAACGAAAAACTCGGGTTATTCTACAATAAATCGCACTTGGGAACTTATCATCTCGATTCTAACACGACATACTATTATGAATAGTGTTAGAAAAAAATGGTAACTACTTTTTACGACCGTGCTACACACCTGGATCGGATGACGACATTACACGCGAGTGGTTCATTGCAGTATAACACGAGATATATTTTGCTCTACATGTATGTAGGTTATTTGCTGGTCGTATTAGAATTAAATATATACACTGTTTCAATAATTTCGCCACCCTTTATACGAGCTTCGTCTTATATATAATTTTCTATTGAACTGGTATCCAGCAGGTGTAAGTGTAAGGTTTGACACATAAAAACCAAACAGATGATTTGTTTATTAAATTGTATTAAAGAAATACTAAAAAATCTTAAAGTACATTGCATGAGAAAAATGTAGAATCTTTAATATACATTTTTAATGTTTCTTAAACCACGCATCAAGTTCTGTTTTGACCAGTACACACATACATAGACAAAGACACAGGAGAAGTGAAAATACTAGTAAAAGAACTAACAGAATGAATCAGCAAAAGTGCATGGTTATTTTCTTTGGAAATTGTGATAGTTTAGTTATGTCGCATGAAATGCATGCTTTGCAAGCAGAGGGTTTCAGTTTTGTTAGTTTGTTTTGGGTTTAACGCCGTATTTCAACAGTATTTCAGTCATGTAACGGCGGGCAGTTAACCTAACCAGTGTTCCTTGATTCTGTACCAGTACAAACCTGTTCTCCGCAAGAAACTGCCAACTTCCCCACATGAATCAGAGATGGAGGACTAATGATTTCAGACACAATGTCGTTTATCCAATAGTCACGGAGAACATACGGTTTCAGGGTTGTATATATAATGTCTGGTGATTATCTGTAATTATTATAATTTATGAATGATTAAAGTGGGCGATAATTGAGAGAGGGTTAATTTCTAACATGAATTATTTGTTCAGTATTGTTTTTGTCTTTTTAGACCCTGTAACATGTTTAAAACATATTTTCTATTTCGGAATATTCTATTCCAACAAGTCAAGAGGCTTGCAGGGGTTTTGAATGAAATAAATATATGTTGTATTGGTCAAACTCATTTT
This sequence comes from Mercenaria mercenaria, assembly GCF_021730395.1. Taxonomy (NCBI): domain Eukaryota; kingdom Metazoa; phylum Mollusca; class Bivalvia; order Venerida; family Veneridae; genus Mercenaria; species Mercenaria mercenaria. The sequence continues at coordinate 15,613,851 of NC_069373.1, forward strand.
TTCTGTTGCTAACTAGTTTTTGTTTTCTAATCAGATGAAACGGCTACAAATTTCTAGTTGTGTACGTTGCATTTTTTTCACGAGTTTGTATTCTTACAACGTCTGATTAAATGTTTCTAATTACCTACAGCAAAATCTATAAAGGAAAGGTATTGTTTACTGACGTAAAACATTGTATTGAACCGATTGTAAGTCAATTTATTTAAATTCATATTTCGCAATCAAACACCACAATCAACTAACATTTGTAAACTGATGAACGGAAATCACAAGAAGTACTGTTTTGCAAATCAATATTTGATTCCTTCAAGCACACACACACACACGCATGAAAAAGGTCGTAAGTGAAATAAGTTCATTTGAGAAAACTGACAAAAATAGATATTTAATTTCATAGATATTTTTATCCTCATAGCTAAAGCGTTTAAGCTCTTACAGTACCGATGGTCAATATCTAAGAAATTTCATATACGCCGTTTGAAAGTGCCCAATGATGAAATCTCGTATCTGCTATTTACGATCTATTTATTATATATATTTTTTATATCCAAAATCTCATTATACGCAATATAAAAAAATGTACATGAAAGATACAACCTTTAACTTCAGTAGATATTACTAAACCTAACCGAAAATGGGATTTAAGTAACAGATACGACCTTATATTATCAAAAAAAAACGTCATTTTTGTTCAATAAACAGGATCACACAGTAATAATTTCATATTCAAAGTATAGCCCTTTTCATGTTGTTTTCGAAACAGTTATGATTATTTTACTCGGACAATATGCACATACACAAAATTGATACAAGGCGGTTTCATTTCTCACACACAAACATGAAAATACTAAAAACGTCTAAATAAATAACTACATAAAAACCGACCTGTTCCTAGGGCGGGAAATGACACAGAGTTAAAACACGACTTTTCAACTTCAACAAGACATTTTGCGACAGCTGTTTTCCATTTGCCTGGACTATTTCTGGCTTTCACATGTATAATCTTCTGACACAATAGTCGTCCAGAACTAGTCATAAGTATACCTGCCTCTTTGAATGATTTCTTGTTTTCATTCGCTGAAGAAAAAAAAACAAGTATTTTTTAAAAATACTTTCGATATTAATCCATGTCGCTTGTCATGTAAAATGGCAGTGACTCTTTTACGCCGTTTTCTCCACACAAATAAAACAATCCTGATTATTAGGCTCATCTCGTCTGTCAGTTCAAACCCTTATCATCATGTTGATAAGAAAAACTTGAACCGTCCAAATTTACGCCAAAATATACTATTGCTTTCGATTTGTTTGTATTAGATTGTAATAATAATAACAATGAACTTATATTGTCGGAAAAATGAGGGAGTGGGGGTGGTTATAAGATGCTGTCTTTTTATCAGGCTTGAACGAATTATTTCCTAATTAACAGGATTGACTGCGTCATACATGTTTAATTCATGTAGTTCTAAAAGCTAAATGCAAACAGTCTAATTGATAAACTTATTTACTTAGGGATAATCTTCTGTATGACTTTCGGACTAGGCCACTGACTGGCTTGGTACAAACTGTCTGACAGAATGGGTATGCAGTAAGCTGTCTGACAAACGGGACTTCAAAAAACTGAATGTTTCGTAAATTGTTTGACAAACAAGATGTCTTATAAGCTACCTAACAAATAGGATGTATATATAGCTGTCTCACGAACTGGATGCCCGGTAAGCTGTACGACAACAAGAAGTTAGCTGTCCCACAAACTTGATATAAGGTAAACTGTCACAGCCTGGCAAATAAGATTTATATTTAGCTGTCCAACAGACTGGATGTCTATAAACTTTCTGACTTAACATGAAGGTTTGTAAGCTATTTCACAAGCAAAATATTTAGTGGCTCTCTAACAAACAGGTGAGCGAGTTATATAACAAACAAAATGTTTAGTTAGCTGTGTCTCCAACATAATCTCTTGTAAACTATTTTATTAACAAGACGTTTACGAAAATATCTCACAAACAAGAGGTGTAGTTAGTAGTCTACACACTTCATTTCTGATATTCCATTTGACAATCAACAGGTTTAGTTACCAGTGGTGCATACTGGATTTCTTGAACTATATTTAACAAACATGAGGTTTAGTTAGCAGTCTTACAAAATTGATGTCTGCTTATCCATTTTAGGAACAAGTGATTTAGGAAAACTAAACTTTACTTGATCTCCGACAAAATGCATGCCTCGTAGGCTTTTTTGTAAATTTGAGGTTTTGTAAACTGTCTGAAAAACAGCAGTCTCGTAAAACTGATGTATAGTAAGCTGTCGTACAAACAGCGTGTCACGTAAATTTGATGTTTATGTAAGCTGTCTGAAAACAGCAAGTTTAGAGTTTATCTTATAAAGTCAATGTCAAGTAAGTTGTCTGACAAACAGCTATTTGAAGGTAATGTTTAGCAGGCCGTCTCATAAAACTGATGTCTAGAAAACTATCTGCCAAACAGCGTGTCTAGTAGGCTGTCTCCTAAAATTGATGTCTAGTACGCTGCCTGACAAACATATCTAGATAGCTGTTTCATAAACTTGAAATTTCGTCAGCTGTCTAAAAAAATAATGGCTGAAATATTATAACCGACGAACTTGATGTCAAAATGACAAGCATCCCGTATAGTCTGTCAAAATGCAACAGCCTACTTGTATTTATATATGTACTAAATATAATATATCCGATTTTTTGACAGACGTACACACTGACATTTATTTTGCTGGCTCACCAATAATCTTCTTTTCAATTCGCAACACCTGGTCTACTTATTCTAGTAGAGACCAGAGAATTATACATGATTCTTGTAATGGGCGGTATATATTTTAGATCTGTGCAGGCACATGAAGCTATGTGCTTTAATTAAGTCGATATCTACAAGTAAAACCTGTAATTGAGTTTCTAGAAAAAAACCAGGACACATATGGATGACATAGATTGCAATTTGATTTGCTTCACTTAGGCGTACACATACGCGTTTGAAACTTTCTTCTTTCTTGTTTTGTATCTCCACAAAGTAAGTTAGAAAGCTGGTATATGGTCTTGAAATGAATTTAACAAAGAAAATAAAGAACTTAGTAAATCTTTACTTAAAATAAATGATTTACTAAAGTTCATTGTAAAGACATAATAGAAATTAATTGTTATCTTTATTTACTCAGAATCTGCTAACAAGGACATAATTTTAGTAGATACAGCACTTTGGATTTATAACATGACATTTTCAATAGAATACCTTCAAACTGTATTGACCTTCCAGCTGCTCTAACAATTGCTTGTGAAATTTTTCCACTTTCTATATTAAGATCATCTGGAACACTGTTTACTATTACCGCAGTAGTAGCTTTGGTCAGATCCCCTTGTTCTATGCACAGTGTAACATGTCCAATTGTTGTAGTATAGTCTATTCCTGAATCAAGCAGTAAAAGTATGATAATTACCGTTCTGTCATATTTTTCAGAATCTTAAAGAAAGAATTTCAAAGTATCTTTGATTTTAACATAGAGATAAGTTTCTTTTATCAGGTCTGCAACTCAGAGACATTAAAGGTTGCAGCATATTTACTAAATGGCAAACACATGATGAATAAAATGATGACGACTGGTGAAATACATGTACTAGCAACTTAACGACTGGTTTTACAAATGATCGTTCTGTGAGAATGACAAACTATAACTTACCACCGCTTTCCGTGAAAACACTTTCCACATTACAATTTTGTCTGCACGATATTCGGGATAATCTTGAAAGCCGTCCCTTTTTGCCGAAATGTGATTTGTATTTCTCAAATCCCTGAATCATATATTCAGGATATTTGAAAATTATAATAATAATAAAATTATAATATGCACAGAAGCTTAAGAAACAGGTCATTCAAAGGTATCTAATGTAAACTTTCACTAAATAGTATAGTTTTTCTTTAGATATTTACTTCAAATAAAAGAAATTCCGCATTAAATTTATTTAACTTTACTAAATATAAAATTAATTGTGTATTCGTTGTACACATTTATACATGTGTTAAGTGCTTACTTTTTTAAATCTAATTCGTAGTTAAATTGATCTTAGTGCAGTTACAATTATGATTCATATTTTCAAACTTTTATTTAATGTGAAATTGGGATCTAGTATACCTTCAAAGCAATCACTTTTCACGGACTATTCAACTATTGGTAACCTTTTATGATGCATAAATAAGGTAATTATCAAATTTCTTTTCTTTAAAGGGAAATGAATACAAATGATAAGTTACACTCATGACGCTGATTGAAGTCTTAAAATAACACCACTACTGAGCAAGAGTCAACAATTTAAGACGTTGGAGACAGTCAATTCATTGTCTTTATCCAGCAAATGCACTTATAAATGTATTATTTTTCTATAGTTTCCAATTGTGTCTTTTCATTCTACTTGGGAAAAAAGAGAAAATATTTTACAAAATTGAGAAAATATCGCTCAAACAAATATCTAGAAATAAATTAAACCTGCAATCTTGCCACAAAAAAAAAAGAAATGGCTGTCATTTTAATCTGATATGAAAATGTTCATAACTCTATTGTTTCTTATCCGATTTCAAACATACTTTCATCTATGAAAATGATTTCAGACATTTCACACAGTACTAGTTCTAGTATCTCGTCATTTAAACTGTAAAATAACGGCCGAAAATGAAACAGCTCTGACATATAAGAATATTAGAAGTACAGTTACAATCACGTACCTTAAATGACTTTTTATCTTCCGGATGTATTATTATCCGAACTGTTTTTAGAGATGAAACTGCTATCTCCTCTTCAAAAGTATCTATTGCCTCAAACATTATTTCTGCAACCCTGTCTGGTGGAAACTCAAGTGCACCCGCACCAAGTACGGGAAAGGCTATAGACGTGTAGCGCTTTTTATGTGAAGTCAAAAGGCAATTTCTCACGAAATACTTCAAGATCTGTAAAAAAGAGGTTCAGTCATTACCTAAAATAGTACTTTACAAAACTTCTACACACCCCTTATCTTATTATGTTTATTGTTAATGTTAAATAATAGTTTCAGTCATATTATTCCTTTCGTAAAGCATACTTAATGACTATCCTCACCATTTCCGCGTATTCTGGATCCTTATTCCACTTCACGAGAACTCCATGAAATAACGCTTTGCATTTCAAATTTCCCCCTGATGTTTCAGCAATTTTACCTATGATTATGCCGTTTGGATATTTTTCCTTCAATTCCGCTGAGATATTTTCTCCTCCTTCTTTTACTAGTGTTCGTGAAATTATACCGACTCGGAGGTCAAGGTTAGAGTTTGTCGAGTTTGCTATAACATCAGTCTGTAAGTTTAAAATAAAAGACATTTAATCATTATATAGAATGAGGCAGAAATCATTTAAGACAAGACTTTTGCCAAGCTATATAAGTCCCCTACCTGAGGTGGCATTTGACATAAATATCATTCCGTAGGAACCATATTCTGTTTTATATTGACACGACTGAAATGCTTGCATATTTTCTGTAGAACGTACTTTCTATAACAGGATTCTTAAAAACATTTAAAAGTTAACAAATGATCTATTTTTGTGACGGACGGATGGACAGACGGACAGACAGATGAACAGGAAAATAAAATTATGTTTATATTCTGCAAATTATCTTCTACTTGGTTACCTAATTTAATGAAAGAATCTCTTGTACTTTTCAAGTTATCGCTTTTATGTCATATTCTTTGCCTATCTGCTGCAAAAGCAATAACATTTGTCATTGCAACAAAATGAAACCACTTTCGCATTTTTAATATTGACATCTGCGAAAAAGCAGAAACAAATAGATCGCGCAAAAAAGAAATTCCTGCAGGCTAAGTTTGACTGAAATTTCTTGGTAACATTTCTTGTACTCTTTAAGTCTAACAGAATCAACTTCTTCGGCATGTTTTTGGAATATTTATTACCATAGAATCCAAGTTTGTTGTCATAACAACAAAAATATAAAGACGTGCATATTTTCAATACTGGCATATATCCCTGCAGCAGTTTTCATGAAACTATTTTGTATTGCCATAGCAACCTGTATGTTTTGCCGTAATCAAAACAGTAAATATTGCCATCTATGCTAAATTTCATGAAAAAAAAACATATCTTGTACTTGAACTTTGTTACAGGATATAATTGTATGAATGACTGACGGACGTTAATACGGGGGAAAAGTATGTCTCCTCCATCGAGACTAAAAACAAAAGAAATACCAAATAGTGAATGTCACGTTCCAAATACGCAGCCTCCCTAAAACGAAACCTACAGCACGCAGAAGTGCACACTTCTAATACACACACTTACATACAAAGCAAACACACGAAGACAAAACGCACAAATAAAGGAACGCAGTAGTGCACCGCCTTGGAACGGTCAGTGGCAAAAATACTACTTGGGAGCTTAGACCGGTTTACGGAGCGCATCCAAGCCAAGTTCAAAGAATGAGGCCCATAACTCGGAGCTCTGAAGTATTGGTATGCAGATAATTTTGATAAATAAACAAAAACACATTGACAAAGTAAACATACAGACAGCGATCATAAAACATAAAAGAACATACATTGGTAACCTCTGTGTCAAAAAAAGAATACTGGTGTACAGTCTTACTTCCAGTTACAACAGTATTCCCTTGAAGTCGCTATGCATTTTGATATACGCATGCTTTAAAACGAACATGGCTTTAATGCAAAACATTTATAACGTTTACGATTCAGATTTTAAAAATCATTTTGAGCCTAAATAATACCTACATCTTGAGCTGTAATTGATCCAGTAACAATTTCTCTTGTTATCGTCTTAGGCAATTTTTCTCTTTTATCAGACTCTTTCGGGTGTATATGACCTGAAGCATGACAAAAGTAGCCGCTTAGCTTAAGGTATCGAATTAAAATTTCTTAAAATATACGGGCATCATATAAACATATAAGATGTAATGTAGAGTCGTATCCTTTAATCTCATCATGTCATCTGGTTATATTTGTTGTTAACGCACATAAACAAGATATAAGACCAGGAAAACTCGTAACTAGAATGATAAAATCAAAGATGCAATGGCATCATCCTTATAGAGGACCTTACCTTGTGTCAGAACACTCGTTCGCCCAAAGCCCTTTTCTATCTCGTTCACAAGGAGAGGAGGTATATCTCTATCTATGTCACAAATGGAGACATTTCTTAAATATGTTTCTGTTCCATGTTCTACAAGATATATCTTTATTGCCTTAATCATTATTTCGGCAATGATTTCATTTGGAAAACCAAATTTTCCAGCTCCAATTGGTGGGAAAGCAATGCTCGCCACATGACTTTTGTCTGCTTCGATTAGACAGTGTGTTACGACACGATTAAGAACAGACACTTCGTTGCTGGTTCCATCTTTCCAGGTAGGTACAACAGCATGAATGATTCTCTGACACGGAAGACCCCCTGCAGTGCCAACAAATATGTCACCATCTTTTAGACTATGGGATCCTTGAATGTAATCATTGCAATCTTTCTGAATATCGAAGCCCCCTATGAGGAGAGAAGGTACAATTATTTGCTTGCTTTAATTTCAATCGATATCATTTAAGCGTCTTAGAAACTATTAACTTATAATACTAGAACAGAAATCAAGACAATAATTCTATTTTTCATTGTATAGTAAAGTAACGCAATGTTTGGTTTGGTTTGTTTGTGTGTTTAAAACCGTTTTTCACTGTATTTCAGTTATAAAGCATTGAATATTTAGCGTAACCAGTGTTCCTTGATTCTAGCCAACCTCTCCACATGAATTAAAGATGAAGGACGAATGATTTCAGACACAACCTGTATTAGGTTAAACTAATCTGTTTTATCAGTTGTTTGCTGTAAATTGTATTATTGTGTTTGCATGCATGTTTCAATTACATTAACAATCCAAATTGTATACATGTTCGAATCTTTAAACAAGAAATGATTTTGCCTTTCAATATTAGTAGAATTTTCTTGAACTTTTTTTCCAATATTCTGTACCTACCTTTATCAACCAAAGTGCATCCCAGACCACACTTATGATCTAACATTGAACCTGTTGGATTTACTATATATTCAACCGCTTCCTCAGATATATCACCTTGCACGATTTTGATGTCACAATGCCCAATCCTACATTCTGCAAGCACACTAGATCTGTGTCTTGTTTTTTCAGTAATTGTTTGAGTGTCAGCAGTCGAAATTCTTATTACACATTTCTCAGCTAATTCAATTTGATTTAGACTGCTTATGCCTTTAGGGCTTTGAAGAAATGTGCTGAACAAGGGCCGATTTATGATTTTATCTGTTCGAGTAACAGTATCTACTGCTGCATGTAATTCGACAATAGCAAGTTTACAGCATTCTTTTTCCCCACTGATCATAAAACCTTTTCTTGTCTGTTTATCAATTATTTCAATTTCAACAGACATACATTTGTACTGCTGCATGAGTGTGTCAATGACGTTCGTTTTATAAGTAAAAATATATCGAAATACTCCCGGATCAATGTGAAATACTTCTGAAACAATCGAATGCGCGTCAACGAGCTTCATTACCTTTTCGCATATTTCCTGATGCCGGTTATCCACTGACACTATATAAACTTGATCCCTACACGCCTTCAAACTAACTCTACCTTTATCCATCTGCTCTAATTTTGCAAGATGCTTCCTTCCGTCTCCCTGCTGCAAATATTTTCCAATTCTAATGTCGACATTGATTGTTGTACTCTTCAACGATGATTTTAGAATATTTACTGCGGTCTTTAACTCCTCTGACGTCTTACTGTACATAACTAGTGCACCGTCTTCTAAAAATTCCCAAACGCCAGTTACCCTCGGATCTTTCATCTTTCCTTTCACATACATCGCGGTTTCCTTCGACCGAAGTAGACTCCTTTCAAACATGCTAAAACCTTTGAAAAGGTTTCAAGTGAATAACTTTGACATAGTAGAAAAGCGGATAACCACATTATGATTTTATGATTTTCTATTGTTTTTAAACCCAAAAATAAAGGTTTAAAGTAGTCTCCTTTGAAGTATTGGCCAATGCAAACACAGCCAGAGACACACATAACAAAGTTGATCAACCACAAATCCTTTTAGTAGGGACTTTAGTGGAAGGATACAACAGGCGAGTTGCTTCATATGTCACGCAATGCATATTTATATTCTTCTTTTTCAACAAGTATTCGGAAAGAAAATGCAGACCTTAACGCTCTTACTGAATGGAACAAGAAATTTTTTAAAATCACAAGAACTCGAGTAAAATTTTATGAATCAAACCTTTCCTTATTACCTCCTAAACCCAAGTTTTCAGTTCGAAATTTAAAGAAAGCTTTATCTAAGTTACACATGAAATTTGTTTTAACTCCTGTGGACAAAGCTTCAAATAATATTTTTGTTATATGACGCATTTACTACACAGAAATATTATAAAATGAATTGAAACATACGGAAACTTATCAGTTACAGCTACAAGATGAAAATAATATTGTAAAAAGTCATATAGATCAATGTATAAATTTTAATGTCACACTTGACGACCATCAGATGAAGCTCCCTGCTCTTTATTGGATCCCTAAACTATATAAAACTCCATATTAAGCTCGATTCATTGCAAATTCAACCATATACACTACATAAAATATTTCTCCTTCTTGTTTTTCTGCAATAAAAGACAACGTACAGACGTATTACTCCACGGCATATGAGAACTCGGGGGTTAATCTGTTTTGGTCCATCAAGAACTCTGGAGAGGTTTTCTAAAAGTTAATAAACAAATACTTCAAATGTCCGACTATAAGTACTAATGACTTTTCTACTCTTTATACTAATTTACCATATAATCTTATTAAAGAAAAACTGGTAGCTTTAATTGAGAAAACAATTATCTGGCATGTCACGAAACAAGAGCATTCTTTTCTGACAGTAAATTTAAGAGATACACCCTATGGAGTTGTGATCAAGTTTGTGAAGCTCTAAGGTTTCTCTTAGATAATATATAAAGAAACAAGTAATTAGTATTCCGATGGGAACTAACTGCGCCCCACTCATTGCTGATTTATTCTGATACTGTTATGAACGAGATTTCATGCTAAGTTTGTCTGCTGAGACGCAAGTTGAAGCTTTTAATGGAACCTTGAGGTATCTTGATGATATTTTAAATATGGACAACATATAATTTTCAGAAATGGTGAAACACATTTACTCAAAAGACTTACAGCTTAACAAGGCTAACACTTCACATTTAGAAGCGTCATTTTAGATTTAAATTTTAAAAAAGATGTGAATAATCTATAAACGAAAATATATGATACAGGAGATGATCTTAATTTTGAAATTGTCAACTCAACTTCCCCAACCTTGATGGAGATGTCCCTTGAGCAACATCATACGGCATCTATATTTCACAACGTATTCGTTTTGCAAGAGCTTGCTCAAAGTTAGAGGATTTTAATGATAGAAGACTATTTTTTTGTACTTTTAGCATGTGTAAATGTTGAGTTCTGCTCAACCTGGGCTAGAGGGCGTGGACGGTAGCATGCATTTTCACTAACGTCCATGAACAGGCTCAATCAAACCGAGCCTGCAACATTTTCGTTTTTGTCGTGTTGGGCGACCTGTGAAGCTTCCACTTTTCTCTTTTATATCACCAAAAACCAAAACATTATTAAAACTGGGTTAACGTTATTAAAGCTAAAGAAAACTTTCACTAAATTTTACTACGGATCGTCCGACCTATTAATGAAATGTATTACTAACCTGAAGACACTTTATAAACTTGGTCTTACACACTCGGAATACTATGGAGATGTAGTTTATAAAATTCGAAAAATTAAACATAATCTTTATTTTAATCAGATCTTTGTAAAATGTGTTAAAAAGTTTATCAAGAGAGGATAAAATGCAAAAATTGTGAAGCACAGTGCATGTTTGGTGATTGACCACTCTACAGTTAATCGCTTACGTTTTCCTATTTGATGGTGCGATTACTAATAAAGTGTAAGACTTCTTGATGCTTTCTCCTAAATCCTACATAAAACGGACGGAGGAATGGAATTATTTCTTGCAGCTTTCTTAGTCGTGCCCTTAAAAAGTAAGCTCTTGGTGCTCTGACTTCAGACAAGTTGTTGAGTACATAGGTATAATTATATCTTAGATTTATCATAAGTTGATGTTTTACTTAATATGATCTGGTGTTTTTCAGCAATGTTAGAGCCTTTCTCAGCGGGGAATGATTTAATTTACATTGTGTAGTCTAATTTCTTGAAAATAGGGCAACTGCGAGGTTGGCATACCCTAAACGCGTTTAAACCTCAAGTGTCCTTTGTATAGGTTGTTGACCGTTCCGTCTTAAACATTCTGCCCGTATTGTATTTTGTGTTGCGTATGTTGTCTTGTCTGTTGTTAGCGTTTCTTTCCTCTTTCTCCTCACTCCCCCTGCCGCCCCCTCCCATCATTTCCCCTTGCATCTGCGTTCCCTTGCTTTGGCATATCGTGCCCACCTTAATTTTGGCTGCCTGAATCCTTAGGCGGTGCCCGATTATTGTTACTTTCCTTCTTATGTGTGGGTGTGTGTCCTTGTGCTTATGTGTGTCTTGGGCGATGCCCTACAGTGTTGTTATATCTTACTTTTCTGTTTGTTTAACTATGTAAGTTGCGTGCGTGCACGCGTGTGTACGTGCGTGCCTCTTGAATATTCATTCTTAATCCACTTTTCCCATACACTCCCTTTTACCCCTTACTCTTCCTCTATATTTTGCATAAAACTTAAATGTACTTGTCGGATTTTTGAAACAATCCGTCTATAATATTTTTCATTTACAGCTTCTTTTTTGTGGGCCTACTTTGCAAATGCGTGGCTCTAAGGCCGTGTTTGCAGTGCTCAGTGTTTCCGAGAAATCTACCCATACCTATTATTTTTTGATAAATATTTAACAGTTCTGGTGCCGTTATACTTTGAAACGTTTATGTTCGTAGTTTCTAAATATAGCAAACATCCTAATAAGTACTTTAGAAATATAATGTTTTACTTAACGTAATAATGGACATAAATAATTTTACGACTCTTGATAGTATATTAAAGAGAAAAATGCATGTTATCTTTAATTATTTGTACGATTGACGTACCGCCCAGAATGTGTAAGGTAAAATCCAATCATTTTTTAAAAAACCGTTACCTTCGATATGTTGTTTTGGGATGCTTGCAGTCATATTTTTGACTTCTAAAACCGCTTCGTCTACATTCTTCTTTCTTCCCTACAGTAATATACATAATGTCGAACAGCACAGGTTTATTTGACAGTAATACACATTAATCATTTAATGTCTCGCTATTCAGAATTATTATAAAAAAATAAAAAAAACACCTTTACAATATTAACATGTATCGTATAAACGTGAATGTAAACTCTAATCAAATGAAGCACTCCTACCTTTAAAACTATATTTTGCTCTTTAAGTGAAGTGTCCACACTCTTTAACCGTTCATGAAAGCTGAATTCTTTAAACATTTCCATCTCGTGATCTTTCACTTTCAAAATCTTTGTTATAGATTGTTCACGGCCATCAAGGTCTCCTTCCATTGAGATAGTCAAGTTTTTTAATTTCTCACTTAATTCCTCCACGGGCTTCATTTCACCAGCAATAACAATCCTGTTTTCGTCGAAACTAACAAGTATTGATTCTGGATCAGGCACTTCCATTCTCTCAATTTCGGACCTCAATCCGCCCAATATCTGCAAAGAATACGTGTTTTTGGCCATATACAATAACGTTGCAATTTCCTGAGAAAAATTAAAACTCAACTCAATAAATTTTGCATGTACATGTACTAATAATATCCAAATGTTGATGTATATCAGAAGCACCTACTTCTTACAGATCTACTAAATAATATTATGATAGTATTGCAATTCCTGCTGTTGACACTAAGCGTTATGCCATCAGTTGGTCTTGAATTAACGATGTAGGCACAGTAACTTAAATACAAACTTCAAGTAGACACCTCTGATTTCAGATATAAATGTTGTAAATTAAGGTTGCGAAAGAAATATAACATGGGTAAAATCTTTTCTTGTCTATTAATCAATTATGTCAATTTAATTTCAAGAAACATACATTTGTACTGTAACATGAATGTGTCGTTCGTTTTATATCTGACAATATATCGGAATACTTCCAGATTAAAATGAAATAATTCTGCAACGCTCGAATGCGTTTCCAAAAACGTCATTACCTTTTCGTTTATTTCCTGATGTCTGTTATCAACAGAAACTATAATTCTTTATTCTTTTACGCCTTCGAACTACGTTTACCCTCATACATCTGCTCTAATTTTGCAAGATGCTTCCTTCCGTCCCTCTGCCACTACAGTTGCATGGTAACTTTTGTATTTCTAAACTTCATAAGCCTTGTGTTGAGAAACGACTTACCTCAAGTGCAAAGTCCGTATACTGTACATATAACATTTTGCATATTTCTGATACAACTCCGGTTGAATTTTGCTTCCAGTTTTTAACTTTAGCTATTCCCAGTATGTCGTTTTCATCTACAATGCATTGTATACATAAATGTTCTTCACGTTTCTCATCAGGCCAGATAACTCTTCCGTGATGACTTTTCACCATTTCTTCCAAGTCTTTTCTATACTGTGTAGAGGTTTGTAGAAATCTGGAAGTCAAATTCACATATTTATTGTTAAACACTCTGAAAAACAATAATAAATAGTATCTTTAGAAAAATGGCCGATGAAATTTTACAACAAATGACCAAGACATTGATCATAGGGATTTTAATTCACTCTAAGCCTTCATTTTTCAGGTATCAACAAGTAAATGATCTCCCAGTACGTAAAATAGTATGTTTTACACAAATAGATTATGTCACTTCTTTACTCAATATTGTTTCAAAATTTGAATTATCCCAACTGATTAATGAGTAAATAAGCATAGCCACAACCTCGGGTTAAACACCTTGCAGTTCACTTATGTCTTCGAAAGAAATGAAAAACAAACCTGCACATATCTTTGTTCAAGTTATGTAAAACTTGAGGACCAGGTATTTTCAAAATATATTCTTCGTCCTGATCAATCAATGGATAGTGAGATGTAACGTCTAGTTTTGCATCATCTATCTCGTGGATTTCCTGTTGTACCACTCTTTCTGCATCTTAAACAAATAACTGAAATACTATATACCTTGTATTTTTGTTCCCACCTTGTATTATACAATGTACTGTATATTACGATGCATAATTTAAGGATTAAGGGACATAACTCGTGAAATTTAATAACTCGAGCTGCACATTAGTCTATAAATTTTGATTTATCTGAAGCAAGTATAAAGCATGATTCCGTTGCTCATGGTGCAAATAAATGTTATATGATATAAGCAGTTTCATATGTATCACCATTAAAAAAAATATTTGAATAATGTAGTAGATATCCAGTAAACAACGAAGTACCAGCTAGTATCTGCATAAATTTCAAAGCAATTTTTATCATGGCTTCTCATGACCATACTCAATAGAAAAAAATACCATTTAAATAGACGTGCAAATGATGTTTTCAGTTTGAATATAATTCAAATTTATTTGAATATGATACGAATTAATTACTTACATTCTGGCGACAAAACAATGACAGTACTGTTTCTTCGTAGATTATTAGCTTTTTATCGAGAAACTGGACATACACTGGAGATACTGCGCAATATTATTCAGCGTAAGAAAATGTCCATTCTACCCATCAATTCAAATTGATTTAATATAAATGACACAATTTGTTCTTAAGTCCGAGTAAAATTTTTAAAAATAGCTGTTCATGACCCTTTTAACATGACGACAGCTATTAAAATGACGCTACAAATGAAAAATGGTATGTAATAAGAAATAACAAACAACATGCATCTATTTAACACGCATTTTTGCTGTATGTCGTCTAATGAAACTATACCTTCAATTCTGTTAAATGTAATAATGTAATCCTTGAAATCATCTCTATGTATAATGGATTCTATCACTCCGCCTTTTGAAAGTTGTTCATTTTCAAAGTAATGCTTTAAGGCTTCAGGCGTTGTTTCCAAAGCAACATCTCTAATTCTGACTCTTTTGGTGCGCTCTACAGGAGTTATTGCGAATTCGTTTTCTTTCGGCGACAGATTCTCAATTTTTAACCGCATTTGTGTCACATCTAAAAGGAAAGAGCGTAAACCAAAATCTGGCGATAAACGACATTAATAAATTTGCATATGTGGCATTTCGTATATTCTATGTAAAGCTACAGTCACCTATACGGATACGTCCGTGCGGTGAGGTACGGCGCGGATGGGATTGATCTGTGAGGGGCGGACACGGATAAGTACGGAGCAGTACGTCTTAGTACGGGAAAAATGGTGAGAAACGGGGAACAAAAAATACAGGACGCGAATAAGTACGGACAGGTACGGCATAGTACGTTGAACTACGTTTTACTGCGCCTGGCAACTTGCTCAGCGCGTGGACGGGTCTGCGATGAACTACGTTGAACTACGCTTAAGTAGGGGCAGCCTCGTATTACTACGTTCAGCTACGGATCAATACGCATGACTACGGCAAGGTACGTTTCAGTAGGATAACTATGTTTTAGTACGTTTAACTACGGACGAATAAGTTTCAACCAAATTGGAATTAAGTCAAGCTCAAATGGCTACGGATTGCTCAAACTTTTGTGCATGTTCATGTTTGTGTATATAGTTTGTTATTTCATACCCCAATCACACGGCGCGGATAGCTACGTTTAGCCCCGGATAGAAACGTAGTAATCCGTATCGATCCGTACCTGAGCCGTACGGATTGATATGGATTGATACAGATTACTACTCTAAGGTACGGCTCAGGTACGGATCGATACGGATAACTACGTTTCTATCCGTGGCTAGACGTAGTTAATCGCGCCATATGTGTGACTGAAGTATTAAATGAAATTTGTATTTGAAAATTATAAATTCTGTAAAGCATTTTTTTCTATTCTAATCCAAACAAAAATCCATAATTTGGTTTAATCCAACGTTAATTTGACACCCAGGGACGGGCCGATTTCTAATGTTGGTAAAACTTGTTGTCCAACCCTTTTGTATTATCACACTTTAGCAAAATCACCGAATGTATTATGATGTACTATAGTATTATATGTCTTGATGTACTGTTGCTGTTGTATATATCTGTATTGTTCATTCATGTCTTGATGCAAATTTACTATCATTATGTGATGCAAATTTACTATCATTATGTCTTGTGTGATAATTGCAATAAAATATTATTAAAATAAACCAAGTGTTGGTACGGATTGATACGGATTACTACTTCGAGGTACGGCCAGGTACGGATCGATACTGATTACTATGTTTCTATTCGTGGCTAGACGTAGCTATCCGCACCGTATGTTTAACTGGGGTATAAGGCGGGTTGATTAAAGTACAACACGTATATATCAAAAATGTATGATATAGATATATCAGCTCTAAAATACTACAAATAAAACATAAAATGAATGCAAGTTTCAGTACCAATATCAATGTATAAACCGTTCATTTCGAGAAAAGGATCAATCCTAATTAAAGATGTGTATCAACAAGTTATGAATTAGTTAAGTTGTTTTACCTGGAGGTTTATCAAAACGTAGTAGGGCGATTTCAGATTTATCCCCTTTGATTACATCCAAAGGCCGCATTCCGCATATTTTTTCTATATATTTTGAAGTATCATCAGTTGTTGTGTCATCTGTCAATCCCAGTATGTATATCTTCAAAGGATCTGTTGGTGCTTGATGATATGGTGAAACAGACACCTCGTTGCCTTGAAGGACAAACTTTTCTCCTGATTCTGCCCTCTTTAACAAATCATTTGCAGCTGTTTTAAGAAACACATTTAGTTTTCATATATATTAATGAAATTTGCAGGTGAAGAGAAATGAAAATGCATATTTGTTTTCTTATTAAAACCCCATGTTTCATGCTATAGATTTATTACATTTAGAAAATTTGTTACTTATAAAATTAACGTTTTTGGAATTAGAACATGACATTTGAAACTCGTAACGTTAAATGCCATTTATTGTATTTAATTTAATTTTCTCTGTTAAATGCGCAGACATTTTGTAGTTTTGATTATATTATATGTTAATAAAGAGTTGATTTACAAAAGATAGATACCTATTCATTTCAAAGCTATTAAATAACTTTCAACTGCATTTCTAAAAGAAAGCTTTTCAGTACGATCACTGTTTCAACGCGACAACCCAAGTACCAAAGTCAACTTTAAATACCTCTCGTGTTCTTCATTGTTATTACGGCTTCCCTATGCGTTCTATCAACCTTAATGTCATCAAAACCGTCATCCACAGTTAGCATTTCTGTTTCAAAATTCAAACCCACGTCTTTAATTGACATGCTTACTGGGATTCCTTGTATTAATATTTGTCTGCATTCCGGTACCATGCTCACTTGCTCCTTTTTCGGTTCCGAGTAATCAACAATACGTAGGGGTCGCAACAGTTTGTCAGGTTTAGATACCCGTGTCGGTAGTGGTGGTGGAGTATCAGGTACTAACGCTGATGGATCAAGCTTTTCTTCATCTATAACTTCATAAACGTGACCTACAAAAAAAAAATGAAACATCGACATATTTTATCAAATATCTGATATCATATGTAATATATTTATTCTTCAAAAACTCACTACTCTTGGAAAATACAAAAATGATAATAACATAAAATGAAGAAATTTCGAAAGAAAACCATGCCATCTTTCTCCAAACGTTTACAAGTTTTTTGAATTTCCGATATGTAAAAAAGCTCATTTAAATTGAAACATACCACTGTCCGGCGAGGAAGTAATGTCTTGCGTATCAGAGTCTGATTCAGGTCTTTCTTTCGGGTTGTCTGATTCAGGTCTTTCTTTCGGGTTCATAATTAAATAACCTGAATCATCTGTTGATGGAACATATTTCTGCTCATGTAATACTGGCTGTTGTCCATGCAAAGATGGTTCACCGCCTTTTGTTTCAGTAGTTTTGCTTTCAACATTGGAACTTGAAGGCGTCGCATTTTTGGGTGTAAATGTTGCCGGCGGCAATGTCGCATCTGATTCAGTTGTTGAAATTGTTGATGCAGTCTGAACATCATTAACTGGTCTAATTGTCTTCGGCGTATCATAATCGCTACAAGGCGTAGGCTGTTTGTCATTTGCAGACATCATTGTAAGTTGTTCAATACTTCTGGCGCCTATAATACTATCTGTATTGTATTGATATAGCTAGCTGAAAAGCAAGGACACCACAACTCGTACTTAAGTAAGGATTTTGACTAGGGTACATCAGACTTCTAATAGCAAATGTCCTCAATTGCATTTTTCTGCACTATTTTTGCCACGAGAAGAAATCCATTAATAGAAGTTATGTTATACAAGAAGGGCGAACCTGGAGAGTGTCTCAAAAGAAAACTATGACGGGTAAACACTTCATATGATTTTAAAAAGTATTGATTTAATTCATTTTGTAAGTCTTTGTTTTTTGCTATACTGCTTGCAATTTTATATTGTCTGTATCTGCGATGAAACCTATTGCTCATTTTTTATA
This sequence comes from Mercenaria mercenaria, assembly GCF_021730395.1. Taxonomy (NCBI): domain Eukaryota; kingdom Metazoa; phylum Mollusca; class Bivalvia; order Venerida; family Veneridae; genus Mercenaria; species Mercenaria mercenaria. The sequence goes on from NC_069373.1 coordinate 15,632,502, forward strand.
ATTTTTATCTATCAAAATATAATGATATCTAAGACAAAGAAAAAAAACAACATTTTTTCCTCGTGACTCAACAAACAAAAAAACCCATAAAAAATGAACTTAAACTACAATATAATTAAAAACAATATGTTTCTAAAACAATATTGTACTTTAAATATATTCGATAATTAAAAACTTCATATACGTTCAGAACAAGTTAAAAATCACCTTTTGATTTAACACGTGTTAAGGGCGAATTCATTAAAATTATTGAACCAAGGGATTATTTTGCACGTTCATGTGATAAAAAAATAAAAATGCATTGAAATTAGTCATTGCAATCAATATTATAATATTTTTTATAAAATTTTGCAACTCGATCGGCGCTTGTATTCGACTCGAATAGATTTTTGTAGGTTCGATCCCCGGCCGCGTCATACCAAAGACGTGAAAAATGGTACCAGTACCTCCCTTGCTTGGCGCTCAGCATTAAAAGGGAAAGTGGCCTCTTCTCTCAAACTCTTTTGGCGATGGATTCCATCAGGAATGAGGTGTCGAGAGTGATTAATATAAGTTGTAGAACTTCCTTCACAATCGACCTTAAATAAATTCTGTATAAAAACTTACGACTGTTAAAAAAATCTTATTTTTTCTCATTTGTGAAACAATTTTAGTTAATACGTACGATGCTCATTAAATTTTGTTTTAAAATGGTGAAACAATTTGAATTTTTGATGAGTGACAAAATTAACTTCTTCCCACAACAGATAACGTAATGACTTGACACAATATTTTTCTTTACCCCTAAGAACTTTTCTTTTGCCTTCAGATCGCGTTTAAATTCCCCTACTAGTACAATAGAAATTCTTGCATTACTTCGGTGACCTCTTCAAAACACTTTAAGCGCAACTATTAACATTTATTGTAACGTTATGTACAACAAGGTCCCACCAATTTATTAACAAGAACGCCTTACATGAAAAAAGGAATGGTAAAACTGATCTGACAGATAGCGAAAACTAAGTACAAAATTTGACAGGTGGAATTTTTTCGGTAATGTCTACCTTCCTCTTCGACTTTCTTTGAAAAGCTCTTCTGCATTGTAGCTTACAACCCTTAAATTAAAATAGTGAAATAACTGACTTTAAACATACTGTCGTACAATCTAATATTCCTATCTATCTTTTATGCACGTATAATATAATTTTGATACCTATTTTGTATAACAATAATGCTGAAATGATCCGAACGCGACCGGTCCTTAACTCTTACCATGCTGGACAAGATCGATTCTGCCTTTGCGAGCAGCTAAGATCATGATCAGCTTGCATATCCGTGCAATCTGATGATGATCTGCACTTTATGCTATTCTCAGTCAGTATCGTTTTGGTAAGCACCCATTTTAACAGTTAATGGCACTGTCCAATTTCAAAAAATAGACAAGTTCATTATAGAAATTTAGCAGGATATGGGTTTTAAGATATAACTTGGGAGTGAACTTAGAATAAAACTTACGCACTTTCTTGAAACGGGACTCTGAAATCCATTTAACAAGTTTAAACAAATACTTAACGAGTATAAGTTTAACATAAATATACAATATTAATGTCCATAAACTAAATCCTATACATGCACGTAATAAAGATATGTTAAAACTTCCTGTTTACCAATACACATAGACGATAAGGATATGGAAATACAAAATAAAGAGTACGACAGTTAAACAAGATCCGTTGACACACAGAAAGCGTTCTATAAACTTTATCTGTTAAACCTTTAACATTTATGTAAAATGTAAACTTTAAATTGAATCACATATATACGTTTTGCAAGTTTTCTCATTGATTTGAAACTTGATATTAGAATGGATGATAAAAGAAGACGATTTTAAATGTTTGATTAATTATTCAAGTTCAAACAGATATATTTATGTATAATAGCTTTTCGAATAGCATATACATATAATCGGGTATGCACTTATTTATTGAAATGTCAGTCTGCAAAGCTCTTTTACTGGACGAAAATTAAAAAAAAAGATACACACGCTTAATTTCATTACTGTGATTATATTTTTAGATAAGGAGAAATTCTGAAGATAACTGAGATCTCCCTTGTGGCAGCGTGCTCGAGCTTATACCTTTCAACTCGTTTCTTTGCACTTTCAGACAGATGCAACATTTAAAACGGATCAATTCTGTTTGATACTGACATATCAATGAGCGTTTTAATAACATTTCTGCCTTATAGTGGCTATAAGTTATGGATTCGTGAATAATACGCATTGTGATTGAAAAAAAAACTCAGGTCAAATATCCTTTAAATGCTAACACGCATTCTGCCTTTATCTTAAGGCATCAGTTCACTTAAACACTTTTATAGTACAGACAGATTTCCTGTGAAATTAGTTGCCCGTATCAGTACTGGACATACGTTTTCTTTAGATAAAAGACTGGAATTCAAGGAACAGACTTTGATTCATAGTAAGTATATTAAATTAAAAAGAATGATACAGGATGGAGTGGACAATAAAGACATATAATTTCCTCATGTGTTCATAGAATATGAAACTGTTACACTGTCGTCCCATTCTTTCTCTTCCTTGTAACAAGTACATAATTATGATTGGCGAACGAAAGGATGGTCATTCAAATCACTTGATCAAATGTAATTTACTTCCTTATACGAGTATAATAACGAGGACAAAATCTCTCTCTCTCTTTCTCACTCCCTCTCTCCCCCCCCCCCCCTCCTCTCTCTCTCTCTCTCTCTTATTAAAGATAAAAGTTTATGGTAGATTTCCCGGAAGCACTGTCTCATTATATTGGTCGACTACGTGTCTTGAAGTGTAGAACATTTATGTTTCGACGCTAGAGTAAAACCTGTTTACTATTCAGAAGCCGGAATTGCAACAGTTTCACAGGCAGAATTGCGAGAACCTAACAGGCGGAATCGCGTGAAAATCACAGGCGGTATTGCGAGAGCCTCACAGGAAGAATTGCGAGAACCTCACAGGCGATATTGCGAGAGCCTCACAGAAACAATCGCAAGAACCTTACAGGCGGTACTGCGAGAGCCTCACAGGCAGAATTGCAAGAACCTCACGGGCGGAATTGCGAGAGCCTCACAGGCAGAATTGCAAGAACCTCACAGGCGGTATTGCGAGAGCATCACAAGCAGAATTGCAAGAACCTCACAGGCGGTATTACGAGAGCATCACAGGCATAATTGCAAGAACCTTACAGGCGGTATTGCGTGAAAGCCTCAAAGGTGGAATTGCGAGAACCTAACTGGTGTAATTGCGTGAAACTCACAGGCGGTATTGCGAGAGCCTTACAGGCGGAATTGCTTGAAACTCACAGGCGATATTGCGTGAAAATCACAGGCGGAATCATGAGAGCCTCACAGGCTGTATTGCGTGAAATTCACAGGCGGTAATGCTACAGCCTCATGGACAGAATTGCGAGAACCTCACAGGGGAATTGCGCGAAACTCACGGGCAGTATTGCGACAGCCTCACAGTCAGAATTGCGAGAACCTCACAGGCGGTATTGCGAGAACATCACAGGCGGTATTGTGAGAGCCTCATAGGCAAAATTGCAAGAACCTCAAAGGCGGTATTGCGAGAGCTTCAATGGTGGAATAGCAAGAACCTCACAGGCGGAAGTGCGTGAAACTTACAGGCAGTATTGCGAGAACCTCACAGGCGAAATTGCGTGAAACGCACAGGCGGTACTGCGTGAACCTCACAGGCGGAATCGCGAGAACCTCACAGGCGGTATTGCGTGAAACTCACAGACGGTATAGTGTGAAAATCACAGGCGGAATTGTGAGAGCCTCACAGGGGAATTGCGCGAAACTCACGGGCAGTATTGCGACAGCCTCACAGGCAGAATTGCGAGAACCTCACAGGCGGTATTGCGAGAACATCACAGGCGGTATTTTGAGAGCCTCATAGGCAAAATTGCAAGAACCTCAAAGGCGGTATTGCGAGAGCTTCAATGGTGGAATAGCAAGAACCTCACAGGCGGAAGTGCGTGAAACTCACAGGCGGTATTGCTAGAGCCTTACAGGCGTAATTGCTTGAAACTCACAGGCGGTATTGCGAGAGCCTTACAGGCGGAATTGCGTGAAATTCACAGGCGGTATTGCGTGAAAATCACAGGCGGAATTACGAGAGCCTCACAGGCGGTATTGCGTGAAACTCACAGGCAGTATTGCGAGAGCTTCGTAGGCAGAATTGCGAGAACCTCACAGGCGGTATTGCGAGAACATCACAGGCGGTATTGTGAGAGCCTCATAGGCAAAATTGCAAGAAACTCAAAGGCGGTATTGCGAGAGCTTCAATGGTGGAATAGCAAGAACCTCACAGGAAGAAGTGCGTGAAACTTACAGGCAGTATTGCGAGAACCTCACAGGCGGAATTGCGTGAAACTCACAGGCGGTATTGCGTGAACCTCACAGGCGGAATCGAGAGAACCTTACAGGTTGATTTTCGAGAACCTCACAGGCGGAATTGTGTGGAACTAACAGGCAGAATTGCGAGAGCCTCACAGGCGGAACTGCGTGAAACTCACAGGCGGTATTGCGAGAGTCACACAGGCGGTAATGCGAGAAACTCACAGGTGGAAATGCGTGAGCCTCACAGGCGGAATTGCGTGAAACTCACAGGCGGTATTGCGAGAGCCTCACAGGCAGAATTGCGAGAACCTCACAGGCGGAATCGCATGAAAATCATAGGCGGTATTGCGAGAGCCTCACAGGCGCATTCGCGTGAAACTCACAGGCGGTATTGCGAGAGCCTCACAGGCAGAATTGCGAGAACCTCACAGGCGGATTCGCATTAAAATCATAGGCGGTGTTGCGAGAACCTCACAGGCAGTAATGCGAGAACCTCACAGGCGGAATCGCATGAAAATAATAGGCGGTATAGCGAGAACCTCAAAGGCAGTATTGCGAGAATCGCATGAAAATCATAGGTGGTATTGCCGGAGCCTCAGTGATGGAATTTCGAGAGCCTTGTTTTACCTTTACGGTCTGACTAAAGGGCTAAGTCAGACTATTAAAATCTTATGCAGGAAATGACGATTTATGATGATTACAATATACTTACTAATTTCTTTCAAACCCTAGGCATGTTTCAAAATTGAATAACATAAAGTTAAAAAATAATAAAGTGTTCGTGTTATCTGCCTGTGCAATGTATTCCTCTAATAATTTCCGAAAGACAGCAAAGAACATCACGCCATTAAACAGTTAATTTATGAAATAACGATATTTTTTTATTAGAAAATATGAACAATTTCTATATCGCAAGTGTGAAAGACATTGTATAAAATAAAAGCCACATTGATCAATGTACATATTAACATGTGTACTTTTAAAATACTCCTCTAAGTTTTTCTATTGAATAATGAAATGCGCTATAACTGATAATTACTTTTCATGAACCTGATAAGAAGAAAATTTATACCATGTTAAGGATAAAAACGCATTAAATAATCTTATCTCGTCTATCAATGTACTATATATCAAGGACATAATTCTTAAGTAAAATGATTACATATTATGTTTGTCAAGATAAAGTACAGTTAAAACACAGTTTGGCGGATATATGTGGAATTATATCAAAAGAGAAGGCATTTTAGATATTTCTCAAATAACTCAAATGATTTACCCTTGTTGTAACCGGAAAATTGTCCCTTGGATACTTGCTCTATTGATGCACGCAATAACCAACATAAGAGATGAACTGAACCAAATTTAGTTTCTGTACACTGTGTTAGTAAGTTAATGGCGGTAATTTCTGAATCAAGGGCACATAACTTGGCAATTGTTGGCTAACAATAAAACCTTACCAAATTTTTACTGAAATACACACATTCTGCCTTAATAATATGACGTAGTGCGAATGTGTTTCGAGAATGTTAAAATAGTGAAAAACAGCGTGTTTACCTTTGACCATTTCATTTTAAGATATCGCGTATATTCTTACGCACCGGGCCTTTTGTGTCCCGTTAGGGCCATCGTGATATCGCTGTCGCCTCAGATGCGCGCGATGCCACGGCAATACGATGGTGATGACACGACAGTACGATAGCACGATGGTGATGGAGCGAAGGCACGATGACGAAGACGAAAAGATACGATTACGAAGACGCGATACTACGATGACACGATGGTAATGGAGCGATGCTACGACAGCGCGATGACAAAGACGCGATATTACTTCGTAATCGTGCCATCGCTCCATCATCATCGTGCTATCGTAATGTCGTGTTATCGCCTTCGTGCCGTCGCTGTCGTGTTATCGCCTTCGTGGCAAAGACGCGATACTATGATGACACGATGGTGATGGAGCGATTCTACGACAGCACGTTGACGAAGACGCGATATTACTTCCCGTCTTCGTCATCGTGCCTACGCTCAATCATCATCGTGCTATCGTGTTATCACCATCGTGATATCGCTGTTGTGTTATCGCCTTCCTGTCTTACATGCGCAAACAAAAGTATATAAAGCATTTATTCCAGTATTAGGGATTGTTTTTGTCTGGGTACATATAAATGGAAATACAGATGCTGCTTGGCACAGAAAAGGGACAATATAACTTTACAACCATTAAAGGTTTTGACTTTTAAATTGACACATAGGTACATAGCGATGTGTCAATTTGCAGAGCGCTTGAATTGGCCCTGTGGGTTTAAGGTCAAGGTCACAAATTGAGCTTAAACATATGGGAAAATTAGACCCATCGATTTTTCGCGAGAGTGAAAATATTTTATATAGCGCAAAGAAGGAGCCCTTTACTTTATTTAAATCTATGGAAAAAGTATTATAGGTATTTTAGCTTTGCAAACGATGTGATAATATTCAATGCATTGCCTTTCTTATGAATATTTTATTTTTAAAATGAATTTAAAAGAAAATGGTCTTTTTTGTGTATACTTACTGTCGGTCTACCTACAATTAGATACATAGTAAAATATGGATAATTTGCTGAAATTTCGTCTGTTTAACAAAGAATAAATAGATTCTTACTTGCCCTTGAAGACGATTGCAAACGACGTGGTAATCTATATTCATTTAACTATTGTTTTATATTAACTTCAGTTTTCTAGGTGAAGAAGAAAATAGTTTTTAAGCATTTTGCAGATGAGTATAGTTTTTTTTTTCGTTATCGGAAAGACTCGAACATTCTCGTATATTTCCGTCAATTCTTACAGAATTTAAGCTCCTTAACGATAAAAATTGATTTCTGCTCATCCGCTAAACTGCACACATGTACGGATTTATAAATTAGTGGACGCTTCATAATATAATTTTATATATAGCCAATAGTCAATTTTAAACAGCTTGAGGATCGAAATTCAAAATTTCAAAAAGAAGAATTTCGAGTTTGCATCGAATTTAGATCTTGCTCGAAGCTCGAAACTGAAATGTTCAGTGTTTTATTCGAGTCAGCATTGAACATCGAGTCTGTCGAAAACGGAAATCTTAAGGAACTGATTTCGAGCTTGAATTAAATTTCGAGCATGTAAGAAGAAGAAAAAAGACTTAAAAGTTTCAAAACGTTGAAATTTGATGCGCCATATTTTGGACAAGTTAGAAGTAGAAGATCGAAATTCAAATTTTCGAAAGGATGACGTTGAATTTCGCTCACATTGAATTTCGCATCAACTCGGAAATCGAAATTAAAATTTAAAAAAATTATCGAATTTCAAGGCAGAATTGAAATTAGAGCCAGCAGGAAGATCGAAATTCGAATATTTTGAGGGGAGCGGTGGTCTAGTGGATAATGTGTCAGCCGCTCAAAGGAGGGGTCGTGTGTTCGAGTCCCACTGGGGTCATGACCATGACTTCTCATATGACACCAGTACTGGCTTTTCCAGGAAGCGGACTCGAGAGCGGTTACAATAAGTTTGAAGCTTTCATCACAATCGAGCTAAACTGATTAAATTAGTATAAACGAAACTAAATATTTTGAGCTAGCATGAATTTCTAGTCAATCGGCATTTTTGAAAAAAAAATGCGTTATTTAAAATGGCTCTTAATTCAATACCTGATCGACATTCAGACTGAAAATTTGACTTTGATTTTCGAACTTGTTCGACATGAAGTGCTAGATTTTCGAAACGTTGAGCGAGATCGAAATCCAGCTGTTTCAAAAGTTTGTTTCACATTCAATCCAAGTTTTAAATTCGATTGCTTTGGAAATTCGAGCAGGCTTGAAATATAATACCGGGAATAATCTATTCAGATTTTTAAAACTTGAATTTCGATATATCCGACCTTGGAAAGATTTTTAATCTTTGAATTATGATCTTGAGCAGATCGCAGTTTTAGTATTATATTGAAATTCAGCTTTTTAAAAATTGAAGTACGATTTTCGAGCTGGCTCGACAGTAATTGCTTGCTCGATATTTGACTTTAAAAAAAATCAATATCAATCTTTGAACAGGCTGCTCATTCAATACAAGATCGAAATTTGGCTTTTGGAATAATATTATGAATTTCGATCATTGAGCTGGCCCGAAATTAAAAGCTATTTTGAAATTTGACGTTTTTCGATCTTCAGGGGTAGCTTTGGATCAAAATTCGACAAGTTATGAAGTGAATTTCGATCTTCGAGCTGGCATAAGATTCGCCGCTCACGACATAATAATAAATGTGCAGTTATTTGATTACACAAAAAAAAACTATTTAAAACTTTTATTTCATAATCATGATCATCAAACAAAGTATTATAAAAGCGAGCTTCCATCTGAATGTAAAATAGTAGAAATTATTTTTGCAAAGTGATTGTCCGGTTTTATAAGTAATAGAAAGAGCATTGTAACTCGAGGGTAAACGATTTGTACGAGGGGGCGTAGCCCCCGAGTATAAATCGTTTACCCGAGAGTTTTAATGTTCTTTCTGTTTTGTATCATAGCCATCCATATATGGTAGTTGTAGGCGTTCCACATTGCCATATACAGCAGTTCAGTGTATACTTAAAATCCTTGCTTTACAAATGTGTAAAGCCCAGGTAAAATAAACCAATGCGAGAGTAGAAAATCAATAAAATACACTTCGCTGTATACTGTTCCAGACATGCTGGCATACTTTACTACCCAACAGTGCGGTAACTAGCGTGCGGGTATTAAATACCTGCACACTTTTAGTTACCGCAGCCTGTACTCAGTGTATACGATTTACCTGCACCAAATTTGTTAAGAAAAAACACCGAGCTATGATACAATAATGTGTTTGTTGAGAATACCGTTATAAAGATATTCTGATTAATCCACGAAATACCATTTAGGTTCCGATTAGTTCCAATTTATTTTCTAATTTTTGCAATCACTGTAAATTAGACTTAATTTATATGATCAAAAGTATTAATGTAACGGTACATTGGCGAAGAAAGGATTACTTGTTAGACATCGGCCTAAAATACGGAGTAGGCCGAAAACTAGCGAAAACTAGCGAACAGTCTCAACAGTAGATTTACCTGGCCAAACTTATTATCGGCTTTTGTGGTGATTTTCACGATGGGTCTAATTTTTCCATATGGGTCAAAACTATCCATCAAATTTTGTGTCCGAAGCATAACTAAATTACCATGAAAGGTATTGACTTCAAACTTGGCATGTAGGTAGATGATGATGTGACGATGTGTAACAAACATGATCCGGGTCTGTAGGGAAAAGGTCAAGGACATGAAATATGACAGATAGATTTAACCTTTTTTGTGACCTTAACCTTTGACCTATAGACCCGGCTTATGTGCTCTGCACATCGTCACATCACCACCTTCCTTCATGCCAAATAATTGAAGTTTGAGGTCAATATCTTGCACGGTTATTTAATTATGCTCCGGACACAAAATTTGATGGGCAGTTTTCACTTTTAAGCTCAATGGCGGTAACTCGACAGTGATAACACGATGGTGATGACACAAGAGTACGATAGCACGATGATGATGGAGCGAAGGCACGATGATAAAGCATCGCTTCATCACCATCGTGTCATCGTAGTATCGCGTCTTCGCTACGAATGCGATAACACGACACGAAGGCGATGACACGACAGCGATGACACGATGGTGCTGACACGATAGTACGATAGGACAGTGATGATGGAGCGAAGGTACGATGACGGAGACGCAACGTAATATCGTGTCTTCGTCATCGTGCTGTCGTAGCATTGCTCCATCACCATCATATCATCGTAGTATCACGTCTTCGTCATCGTGCCTTCGCTCCATCACCATCGTGCTATCGTACTGTCGTGACATCACCATCGTGTCATCGTACTGTCATGGCATCGCGTGTACCTGAGGCGACAGCGATAGCACGATGGCCCTAAATATGACATTAAAAAATGAGTTTACTTCCCAAACGGGATGCAAATTTAGCATAAGTTTCTAAGTGTCTGATATGATCATTTTTTTACGTATCTTTACGATCTTAGAGGTATACATATTCAGTTTAGTTATAATTAGGATTGTTGAAGAAAATCTTACAGTATCCTATTAATATCTTATGAATAAAATAATAAAATAAGAACAGACTTTGAAAGAGACAGTTGACAAACATTATGTAGCGCACGACCCAAGATATGTATGAGGAAGTGTTTCAGAAGTTATCGTACAGCTAAAAATAGAAGTCATTTTATACGATTTAAAAAATACGAAACCTTTGAGTGCTTTGTATTTGTATGAATTTAATTGTACAATTCATATTGTTTTACAGTAACACTTACCTGCTTCTACCAGTAAATCCAGTAAAATTGCATACTCGAATTTATAAAAAAAAACACTGTCACAGTTAAATAGACGCAAATATTATGGTTGAAATCGATATGTAGATTATTACGTACATAGGTTTAGTAAACACATCAGATATTTGGAGGTAGTATATAATAGGGTAAATTCAAATTAGTTGAGCCATAGCAATTTAGTATAGGTTAGTGTTTATTAGATAGATAGATAGATTTATTTCAACATAAAATGTACAATTTACATGGCGACTTATAATTAAAACATACAATCAAACAATAAACAAACATGTATGAATTAATATAGCCATGTCAATCAACATTATATGTTAAGGATTACACAAAAAAGAGTTAAAATAAACTCTTATTTCCATTGTGGTCCTTAAGAATGTGTATTTACAAAGTTTAATTAGCTACGAGCGGCGCAGCCGCGAGGCTGATTAAGTTTTGTAAATGCACATTAATAAACACTAACCTATTTAGTGTTTGAAATTATTTTTTGTTTTCGGATGACGTCAGAGCAAATAAAATCAATAACACACCTCTTGTCCCTTCTGTACACATGACTAACCTGATAAATAAACGACTGCAAGTTAATGCTGATTTACTAAAATAAATTTCCTGAAAATTTGAAAAGTACTGCAATGCCACTGGACAAAAAATAATTTCAAACACTAATTGTACTTCGTGTTATTTAATGTTTTAGCTGCAACAGTCTAAAGTTCGTTTATCTCTGTTCGTTCAAGTACAACTTGTATCCAGGTTTGAAGTACATGACCCTCCAAGGGTATTTTATATAGAAAGAAGAAGGAAAAATACGAATATTTAACAGTTTTCAGTGTTTTTCTATTTCACTGGTATCCGTAGAAGTCTGCGTAGTTGATTATTTTACTAGCATGCGCGTTAGCTTAGTTTGTTAGTTTTGGGTTTAACGCCGTTTTTCAACAGTATTTCAGTTATGTAACGGCGGACAGTTAACCTAACCTGTGTTCCTGGATTCTGTACCAGTACAAACCTATTCTCTGCAAGTAACTGCCAACTTCCCCACATGAATCAGAGGTGGAGGACGAATGATTGCAGACACAATGTCTTTTATCAAATCGTCACGGAGAACATACGCTCCGCCCGGGGATCGAACTCACGACCCCGCGATCCGTAGATCTGCGCTCTCCCTATTGAGCTAAGCGGCCGGGCTATGCGCGTTAGCTATCTAATATAAGCTTTAAATGTATATGTCACGGGGCTCGTGTTTCCATGGTAACGCATTTTCTCTCTTTTGGAAACATGTATAACAATGGGCTTTTCGACGGCTTTAGTGCCATTCTGTTAATGACCGGCATTGAATATTAGGGTAATATTACAAGCAGAATACCAAACACTTTACATGGCACCCTATATGTCTTATTGTTTAAAGTTACTATGGCAATAGAGATGTTTAAAATATATTATATTTTGTTTTTTTATCGTAATTTCGTAGAAAAATGTTAAATAAAATGTATCTGTCTCGTTTAGTGTAACTACAAAACATTTTATTTCTAAAGTAATTAAGTAATATGTTCGTGTTATCTGCATTTATTTCAACAAATTTCAAAGCTTAAATAACTAACAGCAGTACCTCTGGTCTGACATTTTTATAGAAAAATCATTGTGCTTGCAATTATCATTCTCATGGATAGTGTTAAAATACAGATAAAAAACTGAAGCTGTTTTCCTTAGACAGAGCAGTGTCAACGCCTTTTAATATTACATTTAGTTATATAGGTTACGGGATGGTAACATTAATTTGATTCAAGAAATCAATATTTTCTACAGAAATTTGAACAATTTTAGAGCATATTTTTAGCCCATCATCATCATCAGATGGTGGGCTATTCAAATCCCTCTGCGTCCGTAGTTTGACGTGCTTCCGTCCGTTAACAATTTCTCGTTATCTCATCTCCTCAGAAACTACTGGGGGGATTTTGACCAAACTTTGTCAGAATGATGTATTGGTACCCTAGTTGTGTCCCCCTGAAAATCAGACTGGTTCAACAAATTTTGAGTGAGTTATAGCCCTTTGTTTATTTTTATAATTTACATAGATTTATATAGCCTAAGGGAAAAACTTTGAAAATCTTCTTGTCCAAAACCACAGAGCCTAGGGCTTTGGTATTTGATATGTAGCATTGATATGATATTTGTAATGTAGCATCAATTAGTGGTTCTCTATCAAGTTTGTTCAAATTATTCCCCTAGGGTCAAATATGGCCCCGCCCCGGGGGTCACATGGTTCATATAGACTTATATAGGGAAAAGCTTTTAAAATCTTCTTGTCAATAACCTACACCATTCAAATTTGGACCACATGTATAGTTTTGAGTGGCAAGATTAACCTTGACATGAGTTGACCTTGATTTTGACCTAGTGACCTACTTTCACATTTCTGTAGCTACAGCCTCCAAATTTGGACCATGTGCATAGTTTTGTACACCGAAAAAAACTTTGACCTTGACATTGACCTAGTGACCTACTTTCACATTTTTGAAGGTACAGGCTTCAAATTTGGACCACACGCATAGTTTTGTGTTCCGAAATAAAATTTGACCTTGATTTTGACCTATTGACCTACTTTCACATTGCTCAAGCTACAGCCTCCAAATTTGAAACACATACATAGTTTTGTATACCGAAATGAACTTTGACCTTGAAATTGATCTAGTGACCTACTTTCACATTTCTCAAGCTACAGCTTTCAAATTTAGACCACATGCATGGACCACATGCACAGTGTTGTGTACCGAAATGAAATTTGACCTTGATTTTGACCTTGAGCTAGTCTTGAAATTTGGAACATTCAAAAATGACTCAATGGTGGGCGCCAAGATCACTCTGTGATCTCTTGTTAGTATATAAGTACCAAGTTATCAATGGAAACGGAAAATAGGTATTATAAATCAAACTGCCCAATTTTTATTTGAAAATTATCGGAACAAGTAACCTTTCACCCAACTATATTTCCAATAACATCAGTTACCATCACCCATTTTCTTACATTCCGCATAACATTTCAATATGAAAAAATAAGAGCCGCAAAATATTGATCAATATTGAGAGCAAAAGACTAAAAAAAATATTTCGGAAAATAATGGTTGTTTAAAAATAGTTCAAATTAAACAATTGCTGAGCATTACGTACTTTCAAGATAAAAGCTATTAATTTTGCACGGTAATTCTAGCATAAAACTGCTCCTGTCACTTTTCGGGGGTGTTTTAACAGGACAGAAAACGTGTGTTAACAGAGAGATTCTCGCGCTCGCGTGCTGTTATAACACCTTTTCATATATGCGCGTTCCGTGGCAAAGCGTAAACGTCATTCGGCCCCAAAACGGATAATTCAAAACAAAATGACGTCAACGTAAGAAACAACTCAGACATTCCCGCGCATTTCGTGGAAAATTAAAGACGTTGAGAGACATTGTATGCACTTATCAGATTATACGCGTTTTATGCTAGAATAGCGTTACCGCATGTTCATTTCGTGTTATAACATTTGCAGAATCCCTCAGGATACGTTGGTACCCTCGCCCTAACGGGCTCAGTTACCAACCAATCCCTCGGGAATCTGCAGATGTTATAACACGAAAAAACATGCGTTATCCCTACATTGTATTCATTTATCAGTTTTTACGCGTTTTATGCTAGAATAGCGCTAGCGCATGTTCATTTCGTGTTATAACATCTGCAGAATCCCTCGGGATACGTTGGCCCAGTGCTAAGTTCCTAGTCAAGAGCAAAAGTATGCAGAAACAAGACGGAAAATAATGGAGAAAAAGGGAAATGTCAGTATATTGGAAATGTCATATTTTCATTCTATCAAAGTTTCATTAAAGTCTTGTGCATTTTACCTTAAATAAAAATACACACATAAGGTTACATGTATATTCCATTTGAGATACTACATACTGTGTACATAAAATCACATTTTCTGATAGGCTGCATCTTTTGTTTCAACATAAAAAGACCAATGATATTAAAGGCACATAGGAGGGTTTTTTTTCGGCGACGCCGTCTAAATTCGTTTTCGTTACCTATGCCACGTGACTTCAGTTTGCAAATCAAACTGCTTGATAACGCATTATAGATAATTTATCAAAATGGAAGATTTATGCAACACTCTGCCTGATTGGACGAGAGTGTCAATTTCTTTCACTCTGTTGATTGTGCTACGCTGAGTGAAATGTAGACAAAGCGTTTATCCTAAACGACGCTGTTCACAGTTTTAAAGCTAACTTTGGCTCAGTATATTTAGCAAGAATATTGATATATCTCAAAATGATAAGTAAGTTTAATAAATATATGAAAAACCTGTTCAAATACCAACATATATCAAATTAAAGAAAGAGCTGAATACGGTCTGCGTATCACATGAATAAGGGTATGATAAGAGTCTTTTATGTAGAGAAGTGCTTTTTAAAAGATTTTCCTTGTTACAATTGTCGTCTGTATATGAAAAGGTTTCTTGCTTTTGTGACTTATTCAGATTGCATATTAAAATGAGTACTTGTTTGCTTTGATATATTTGTTATAAATTATCTAACTGATTTATTATATATGAATATTTTTTCTTTAGTATGGTATGCAAATATTGAACTCAGCTGAAATCTGTTTCATTATATATATGCTATATAATGACTGAATCTCATTACACTGAAATGAAGGTACGCTGCATACAGTTTATCTATGTGATATGACTACGGTCAAACTTTGTTTATGAAACAGAAATATTGAAATAGTTACAATTGTATGTTTTGCTTGACCTTCACTTTTTTATAGGTGTGACGTCATTGTCCAAAGATTCATGAATAGCGAATATGCATTTGTTAAAGCGGGATCAGTTGGCCTATTTTAGAAATAAATAAAAATAATAAATAAAAAATCCTATAATTGATTTTTTCTCATGTATTCTAATCAAACTTGATTTGTAGCATTTTTATTAGGCCCGCAGCCAACTTTGTTCAGCTGGGACATTTGACCCCTTTTAGGGGCTGCTACAGCTAAAACTGGAAATGCCTTTGACTTCATCTCAGTGTTGTAATATTTTCTTGTTCTTCGGGATCATTGATTTCAATTCATTTAGATTTGAAGATTGAATACCGCTTAAGCCGGTGCTAGTGGGCGTGGGCAGTGTTGCATTTTCCATTACTGCTCATGAACAGACTCAATCAAACCGAGTCTGCAATTTTGACTGTTTGCCTTGTTTTCGGTGCTTCCGAGGGATCTACTTTCCAGATTTTATTTATACAGCGTCTCATGAACAGCTTGGTGGATCTTTGTCATACTTGGTCTGGAGCATCATTATAAGGTCCTCTTCCAAATTTATTTATATAGGAACTTGGGCCCTATTAGGGACCACTATAGCTAAAAGTAGATATGCCTTTCTTCGCATTAACCACTAAAATGTAGTGGATTTTTATCAAACTCGATGTGTAACAATATCGTAAGGTCTCCTGCTGTTTTGTTACAAATGGGGATAGGGACCAATTTAGCTAAAAATATAAACACGTTTAATGACCTCTTCTCATGAACCGCGTCATGAATCTTCATCAAACTACTGCTGTAATTATTCGTCTAAGGATAAACGAAGCAAAATTGCAACCCTACGAAACCTTTGCGAAAAATTAAAAGAGAACCATTTAAATTGTTAAAGTGCGGTGTTTAGTTTTGCAATTTGAAAAATGTTAGATGAAAGATAGATGTTAGATGAAAAATTCATAAACTTCTTTCCTTATTACAATTCGCCGACTATCATTTTTAAAGATATTTCTTGTTTAAAAATAAATAGCAGTACAATATGCCTCTAATTTCTTCACATATCAACCAATGGACAGTTATACAATATAGAATTAGGGAATATTTAGTTGATATATTATAACTATTTTTTCTTTGGAAACATACTCCATGAATGCGAGGCCCTATGGCAACATTATATGACGTCATCCAGCTCAATTTTGTGTATTTTCTTACTTTGCATACGCTAAAACAATACTTACCGCTAACTCATTTTCAAAACTACGTTTTTTTTTAAACTGGGTGATTATTTACGCGTTACGCCTATAACGTCAAGTTATAAATGTGATGAAATCATTGTAATTTCTGGCAGTCAAACTGTGTTTATCATTGCCACTCATAATCGTTACTCATTTACTTGACAGACGTTTTATAAGAGTGTCTCAAGTACAGACCTTGTTCAATGGAGAGATTTGAAGTTTTTTAAGCCGCACAATCTTTTCTTCCATTCTTCTGGAAGAGCAACTCAAGTAACGATTTCACTAAACACATTTAAAATGGTATTCGTGTCATTCCACAGGAAAATCACTTCCGGGTCGTACTCGTATGGCCAAGCAGAATATACAATTTGCCAATTGTATGCACATTTCTTAAGAAAACCTGAATCGTTCATTTAACTTTGTGCTTCTTGTTTTACTTGAGGCTGATCAGCTAAGGTTGGGATTTTATTAAAGAGTTACCTCCTCAAAGCGGACGACAACAGAAGTAAAGGTCATTCGAATCATTCACCTTCATTTATACCAGAAAATCGAGAAAATTAAACTACCATGTAATGTTGTATGACATTTTCTGTAGCTTATTGGCTGTTTTTTTTTGAAGGAAGTATGTGCAAGAATTCAACTGGAATATTAGAATGACTAATGGATATGACAAAGAGGAACTATTTTATTATATATTTAAAGTACTAAAACTGACAGGAGTAATTCCATAACAAGAGCCATGTTAGACATGGCCAATCCCCCCGCCGGGCATATTATAATTGAAGGCTAAAGTTCCTGTCAAGTTAGTGTCTGAACGTATTAATTTTGGGGAAAGCTTTGAAGAACCGTTTAGTTGTGGTCCACATCAGGGGTTTTAAAGATGTGGAAGAAAGAATAAGTCAGTGGTGAGTTGGTTCACTGCTAAATTTTATTAATTTTCATGAACAGTATAGCTATGATGTTTTTCTATATGGCTACTGTAAAAAGAAGGAATGGAAAGCTAACAAGAAGTGCCAGAATGTCACAATATACGCCCGTCACAGCAAATTTCTTTACTCTAGCACCTGTATTTGCAAATGGAATTTTAATTTTGTGTTTTTTAGAAATCATTGTAAGTCTTTTGTTTTTCTAAGTCCACAAAAAAAACTAATTACCAGGTAGAGATACCTTAAAATACACCTGAAATTGGAAAGTAACATCTATGTTGTACCACAGAAAAGTGGTCTTGGTTTTTCCTTATGGTCAATTATAAAATAAGTTACAATATAAGTTATTTATAGTAACAACTAAGGGAAGTTAACGTTAAAAAAAAAAAATTGTAAGTCCACACAAAAATCTTTACCAGGAAGAGATTAGTCAAAATACACCTCAAAATCGGATGTAGCATGCATGTTTTACTACAGAAAAGTGGTCTCGATTTTTCCCTACGACTAGTAATGAAAAAGTTACAATAAAAGCTATTTAAAGTAACAACAAAGGGAAGTAATTCTAAAGAAGGGAACTGCGCATGACACTTCGTCTCATGATGGTGTATAATTGTGCCAAGTTACATCAAAATCCCTCAATGCATGAAGAAGAAATGCTTCGGACAAAGTCTTTCTTGTATCTGACCTTTGGCCTCTAAGTGTGACCTTGACCTTAGACCTAGGGACCTGGATCTTGCACATTCTACTCTGTCTCGTGGTGGTGAACATTTGTGCCAAGTTATATCAAAATCCCTCTATGCATGAAGAAGAAATGCTCCGTACAAGGTTTTCGTTCTTGTATCCTTTGACCTCTAAGTGTGACCTTAACCTTAGACCTAGGGACCTGGTTCTTGCACATAACACTCAATCTCGTGATGGTGTACATTTGTGCCAAGATATATCAAAATCCCTCCATGCATGAAAAAGATATGCTCCGGACAATTTTTTTTAAGAAAATATGATAAAGGGGAATAACTCAAAAAATGGGCAAGGTAGAGTTATTGTTTTTGCACACTGCACTTCCTCCCAATGTGTTCTATCAGTGTATTAAGTTTGAAGAAAATCCCTCTAGTACTTTTGGAGTTATGCTCCGGACAAATTTTTTTAAGAAGATAAGATAAATGGAATAACTCAAAAATAGGCATGGTAGAGTTATTATTCTTGCACACTGCACTTCCTCCCAATGTGTTCTATCAGTGTATGAAGTTTGAAGAAAATCCCTCCAGTACTTTTGGAGTCATGCTCCGGACAAATTTTTTTATGAAAATGAGATAAAGGGGAATAACTAAAAAAATAGGCAAGGTAGAGTTATTGTTCTTGCACACTGCACTTCCTCCCAATGTGTTCTATCAGTGTATGAAGTTTGAAGAAAATAGCTCCAGTACTTTTGGAGTTATGCTCCGGACAAAGATCGTTGCGGACGGACGCACGCACGTACGCACGGAGAGCATTTCTAATATCCCCTTCGCCTTTGGCGGGGGGATAATAAGGGATAGTACTAAGGGATGTAAGGGTTTTGCACATTTCATTACCCCTATTGAACATGAACGATCAAACTGAGTCTGGTTTTATTTTGCTGGCTGCGAAAATAATTTGTAGCGTATATATTTGTTCAAAATTTGCTGCAATGGATCGTGCCTCGTGAATAACCCTCCCTTACCGTCAAACATTAGTATATTGAAAGACTAATCCATTGATATCCTCCACGGATGACCGGTGCTTATATGAATTTTTTGAATATTTAGAAAAGAGACAGTGTGGTTTCAAGTGTTCACAGGAAACTAGTCTCGGCTGGCAAGAGGAAGCATGCTTTCAAATAAATCTGGAGTCTCTCCTCGGATTGCAAAACGATGCGTACGTTCAATGTTCCCTGAAAACAAGCCTCGGCTGGCGAGGATTAGCGTGCTTTCAAGTGCTCCCTGGAGACTAACCTCGACTGGCGAGAGGGAGTTTAGTTTCAACTATTCCCTGGATACTAGTCTTGGTTGACATGAAGGAGGCTTGGTGTCAAGTGTTTCCTAGAGACTACTAGTCTAGTTTCGGCTTGCGAGAGGAACCTTGGTGTCAAGTGATCCCTAGATACTAGCCTCGGCTAGTCGTGCATATAGCATTTTATATTTAACATATCATATCTGTTGAGCTACGAGGTGTGCCTGTCTTTCCATTCATTCAGCAGTCTGGACAAAATATTGTAAATAATGTGATTTTCCACTGAGCTATGCTTAGTTGAACAAAACATTACCAAAATCAATCAAGGAATCAGTACACCAACGTACATCATAACTCATCTGAAGTAAGAACATCCCAATCAAAGCATTTAAGTTCTGGAAGTTCGAAACAAAATTTCATACTGTTTTAGGATGAAGAATTTTATTTAAGCACATCTTTTCAAAGCATCACTGATCCTGAATGTAACTGAGTCAATAAAAAACCAAAGGACCGTAGGC
This sequence comes from Mercenaria mercenaria, assembly GCF_021730395.1. NCBI lineage: Eukaryota > Metazoa > Mollusca > Bivalvia > Venerida > Veneridae > Mercenaria > Mercenaria mercenaria. The sequence continues at coordinate 15,652,676 of NC_069373.1, forward strand.
TGTGTTTTGTGTTAAGACTTCTTACCTAGATTGTCTGACCAAATAAAACGGATAACTTTGCCAAATATCAATACGAGTCTTTACAATGCTGCTTTCTTTATGTTGTCATTTTGAAGTACTTACATAAATACCGATCAGTTGACAAAATTAACCTTAAGAAAAAAAGAACAGTAATATTTCCGCCAACCGTATAATGGCTAAATGTAGTACCCTATGGTGCATTCAAGTACTGAGTGGAATATAATCTAAGCATAAACAAATCTACTTAGTTAATTAGGTAATATATAATGCATTACCAACAATTCAAAATGAAAACTTAATTTCTATTTATCACAAAAGTGATTCACTGATTTTATTAAACATATACTATTTCTCCAAGAATAAATGAAACGCTATCCACGTTTGGAAAGCAACCATTGTAGCACTTCACATCTCTAGCAATAAAAACTATACATTATGCAATTAAAGTCAGCTCTTGTGCCACTTTGGACAGTTAATTTGTCTTTATACTTTTCACTATTCTACTTAATTAAGACATCGACAGTGTGGGAATGGCTTCTAAATGGCTGCAATAAAACTAAACAAAATTGATATGTATATGAAAAAATATTTATTACAAAAGTTTAAAATGGTGCAGAAATAAGCCAATATAAGATTTTATAGACGCGTTTCAAATCTTTAAGAATCTTTCGGATAAAATGAATGCTTCCAGTTATGAGGACTGAACATTCAAATTAACCTTAAACCATCCTACTGTGATTAATTATGTAAAAATGTAACAAATTTGCTTAAAGCAGCCTGTTTTGGTTACTATATACAAATAAGTACATTTGCTACAAAATTGTTCTGTTATTTCAATTAAAATTTCACCCCCAAAGAATGTCAATGCAAAAACTTTCTGTAAACAAGAAGAGCCAATTTAAGTATTATTTTTGTTTGTAACGTAGTTCTTAAAGGTTCATAAAATACCAGGACCGCCTGCTTAGCTCAATAGGGAGAGCGCAGATCTAGAGATCGGAGGTCATTGGGCGTGTCGAATGTTCACAATTTGATAAAAGACACTATGTCTGAAATCCTTCGTCCTCCACCTGTGATTTAAGGGGAGAAGTTGGCAGTTACTTGCGGAGAACAGGTTAGTACTGGTATAGAATCTGGGAATACTCGTTAGATTAACTTACCGCCGCTACATGAATGAATTGCTGTTGACAAACGGTTTTTAACCAAAATCAAACAAATACAATACCGGTTTTATAGTTATAAGCAATATACATAAATACATCAAAGGACATGTTAACAAATTACATGACTTGGCCGCTGAAAACCTCTTTTATTGACTAAACGTTTTGCACGATTACAACTCTTCCGGTCTATTTCCAGATGAATCTTTCCTATAGCTACTAGACTAAGTATATCAACATTCTTCCCGTAGCTTGAATGTGCAAAGCCTTCGTTTTACACAAACACGTATACCCCATACGTCTCGCCTATTCTTTTAAGTCTAAAAATCTATGGAAAGAATATAATTCGGTCAAACGTCTTTTAAGTGGAACAAAATGAAGTCATATGACTCTGTTTAGACATCTCTAATAATTAGACATCTCAAATGCTTAGAGAATAACTCTTCAATATGACGTCAAGTTCAATGGTTAGTAATTGTAAATGTATCGATGCGATTTTCAACATCAACAATCAGACAGACAGAGTATTTAAATTGATATTTGTTGTAGCACAGTATGCTGTATTTCAGTGGTTCTTTTTCCAGCTCTTTATAACGTTTCACATTTGCAGTTGTGTCAGATGAATATTTAATCATGAAGTCAGATGACGTCTTGTTTACCTCGGGTCCGACATTCTGATACGTATATGTTTACCTCTTTGTGAAGATCTTCAATTCTTCTTACCACCTCTGTGACACCATTTGGTGACTCGGTATAAATGTGAAATACCATTCTCGAGCATTCGGTCTCTTCTGTTGGTTTACGCCCCCAGAACTTAAATTCTTGAACTGTAAGAAAAATTTAAAGACATTTTCGTCATAGTGCTGTTTAGTAAAATACAGGGTATGTTCGAGTTTTGGAGTATTTATCACCTTAATTATTTAATTATGTACTGAAATTAAGGCTAAATCAAGATTGACTGTCATCCTAATTGTTCAATACCCTATTGTGATGGTAGGTATATTAATATTTATCATAGTTATCCTGTCAAATCTATCGTTAATTAGAAAATATTTCTTTTTCTCGAAACTCTTCTATATTGTAAGACTACCTGGATAAAGTGGCTTCAGGACACTAATTCTTACATATTGGCATCTCGGTTATAGGCATTTAACTTCGAATATGTAGATTCACTAAACGTTGGACATGGTGAAATTTGTTGGTAAATTTTAAGGACTCTTTCGTCGGTGCAACTATTAAAACAAAAGAGCACATAAGGCTTTAAAAGTAGCAAGAATACTTCAGTACTTTGTGCGATTCTTAAACACATTACAAGTATTATCTGCTTACAGAATGATTTCTTTGGAGAATGTTCAACAGTCACTTTTGCTTCTTTTGCGAATTCTTCTACCATTTTCGTATCGTAAACAATAATCTTCACATTCCTTAAGCACCCTTTATAGCTTTCTCCAAGAATATAATCTTGAAAAGATTCCATCATAGCTTTTGCTATTTCTGAAGGAGGAAACCCCTTGCCGCCTGCAATAATCATCTATGTTCCTTTTAATCATATAATTTCTGATGAAATAGCAAGAATGATTTATGAAATATAATATTTTTGATACACACAACAACTTGTATTTAAAAATTAATGCAGTAAATTACATTTCTTGTCATTTGGCTGGTTATACGGAACAATATTCCTGTCATGAAAATGTATTTTCAATAAACTTTAACAAAGCACAACACTGTGTACATGCAGTATGTTAAGGTATTGGATTATTTGATTTGCCGTAGCAGCCTGAGCTGGACCAATCCAAAACATTGACTTCAACATTGACTTCAACAATTAAACCACATAGCCTGTCCAATAACTGGATTAACTAGACTGCATTTACACGTATAAACTATAAAACATATAATTCAGCTAAAATATTTGTTTTATTTCAAAGTATTTTTCTTATTTAGCATGGTGTTCAGCTCTGCTGCTCTTTATACGAAATGTATACACTGAATATTGGGAATTAATATCCCTGAATCCCTTTACAATGAGCTTTTAATTGAATTATGTATTGTAATCGTGCAGCACAATTTCAATTCGAATTCAAAACTATCGTCGGAGGTGTATATATATAAATTATTAGACAAAAACCAACCTGTTCCCAAGGCTGGAAATGACACGGAGTTTAAACTCGAATTCTCAACCTCAGCGAGACATTTTGTAACAGCCTTTTTCCATCCAGGTAGACTGTTTTTTGCTTTGACGTGTATAATCTTCTGGCATAGCAATCGCCCAGAACTTGTCATAACCAGTCCCGACTGCTTGAAAGATTTTCTATAATTGTTTGCTAAATAGAATATATATATTTTTATACAATTATTGACTTTTCGGCATGTGTGTATAATTTGTCATGTTTCATATGTGTTTATAAAAATCAATAACAAATGGGTTTTATCAATGGAACAGTTGGGCAATATACTAGGCAATAAGCCTGGTGTTACTTAGCAACAAAAGATCCTATGAAAAGTAGCAACTAGGTGTCCTTTGAGGTCACACTACTTCTCTTTGTTACAAAATATATGAACCCTTAAATCAAATTACCATTTATCGGTTAGAAATCATACACCGTTGTTTCAAGCAAAATATAAAACTGCCTTTACTTAAAAGGAGTATCATCAGCCAATAAAGGCTATTATTAGACAACACATATACACCAAATACCTCTATTTTAGTTTGCACATATTCTGCTATTATTATAATGGAAAGTGGTTTATTTTACATTTCCGTTTCAATCATGTTATAGAAAAAAATAAAATGTTGGTGATCTGATATTCAAATCCAAATAAAAGACCAGTGGTTTTAAGTCACTGAAAGACAGATTTCAAAATGCAACATTGGTAGACAGATAATATTTAGTTTATCAAATTCTCAGCCTATACATAGAGTAGATTTTATTAAAAGCATACAGAGGATATAAGTATGCTTCAGAGTACGCTCGAATTAATAAATTTACCAAGTGAACATCAGATGCAATATTTTCACACATTTCATGTTACAAAGATTAGATTATTTCATGTCTTTGTAATAGCTACCAGTTTAGCTCGCTCATCGTAATGTCACATGCAAAGTTATGACATCACAATCAAACTGTTGGAAGAATGAAATAACAGTAGAGCCGATTTGATTGAGACAAGATTTTTGTATATTGTAAGGAAATTTACAGCACCTCCCATACCCCTAGCAGCGCCATAACCTGATTTCTACTAAAAAACCACTAAACGGACTCTATGATTTCCCAGGGCGAATACAAGGGGATGGGTAACATTCTACACACGACCTCCCCAAACGTCCAGAGTGTACCCAAACACAAAGCCTTGATCCTGATCTGTCCCCTGCCCCCAAAAGGCCAATGATAATAACTAGGTGACATTTTACGGGCGCTTAAATACTTATGAAAACGTCATTTTCATGAACATCATTGTAGTGGATTTATTACAAATATGCAAATTGTTTCGTATGATTTTTATTAATTTTTGTGTTGCTATTTTTATTGTTTATTGATAAGCTGGAAATATTTTTAAAATCACGTGAAAGTTTTATAACAATTCAAACATAATAACCACCCTAAAAGAGATGTGTATTGACTTGCCCAATTATACCACCTGTTATATAAAAGGTCGATCAATACGATTGCATTAGAAAAGGCATTTCGTAAAATAAATATTTACATGTCCTGTTTACAAAGTTTGAACTCTATTGGCAACTGGCCTAGATTAGAACATGATTACTGCTTGCTTTATAAATAGTTTCTTCATTGACTAAAATTTATGATCTCAAATAGTATTTAGATATTATGTTTCAGACTATAATTTGCATGTACTGGTTATATCACTACATTCTAGCCAGGTATTATACACGAAGGAGCTCGAAAGTGTCATTCCCTTGCATGAAAGCTAGAAGGTCGCTTTACAACTTACTAAAATATCATTAAGATTATTTAAGGCATTGTTAGCATCCACAGCAGAATGACAAACGTTAATCCTTTTGTGGTATATTCTAATATTGTTACTTACTTAGATCTGCCTACAAGATAGCATTGTTTTAACCTGGAAACAATTACCCGTTTATGAATTATTTCAGTAACAACATATTATGTATTTAAATCAAACCAAGACATCTTTGAAAGTTTACCTTCATGTTGTATTGACAGCCCAGCTGCTCTTAAAATTGCGCGCGATATGTTGCCAGTTTCCATATTGAGATCTTCTAGAACACTGTTTACTATAACCGCAGTAGTAGCTTTGGTCAGATCCCCTTGTCCTATACACAGTGTAACATGTCTAATTGTTGTAGAATAGACTGTTCCTGTATCAAGCAGTAAAGGTATGATAAATGCCGTTCAAGCTTATTTCTCAGAATCTTAAAGAAAAGACATATACTTGATTCTCTGTTCCAACCCTACAAAATTGCAACCCAAATACGTTTCTCTTATCAGTTTTGCAACTGAGAGAGATGAAAGTTATAGCATATGAATGATAAATAAATTAAAACGAATTCACTGTCGGGTATAAAATCAGTTAAATTCTAGCAACTGAAGTAGAGAAAATTTGAATAGCGTTTTACAGATGATGACAAACTTTAACTTACCAGCGATTTCCGTGAAAACATTTTCTACGTTACAACTTTGTCTGCGCGATATTTCGGATACTCTTGAGAGCCGTCCCTTTTTGCCCAATTGTGATTTGTAATCGTCAAATGCCTGAATCATATAATCAGGGTAATTGAAAATTCAAATAATACAAAAGAAAATCATGAAATGCACAGAAACTTTCAGGACAGGTCGTTCAAAGGTATCCAACGTCCATTTTTTCACTATATATTTTTTCTTTAAAAGAAGAATATCCTCATCAAATATACTTAACTTTCCTAAAGATATAAATTAATTGTGCATGTGTTGTACACATTTATACATTATTAAGTGTTTACTGTTTTAAATCTAATGCGAAGTTAACTTAAACAATGTGTAGTGATTATTCATATTTTCAAATGTGAAATTTTGCTCTAGCATACCTTTAAAGCAATTACTCTTTACAGACTATTTAACTCTTAGTAACCTTTTATGATGCATAAATAAATTAATGATATAAACCTCTTTTACCAACAATTAGTTGATTTGATATGAATGCTGTTGTCCAACCATTCATAATGCTGATTGAAGTTATTACTGAACAAGATACGACATTTTGAAATTCAAGTCCTTGGAGGCAGACAATTCATTGTCTTAACATCAGACATACACTGCTGAATCATTTATTTAGCAAATGCACTTATAAAAGTATCATTTTTATAGTTTCCATATGTAAGATGTGAGGCATGATAATATTTTTTCTTTCTGATTGGAAAAAAAGAGAAAATATTTTACAAAATTGCGAAAATATTGCTCAAACAAATATCTAGGAATAAATGAATCTGCCATATTGTTTTATCTTTGTTATACAGAAACAAGTGGCTGTCATTTAAAACTGATATGAAAATGTTCATAACTGTATTTTTCTTAGCCAAGTTTGAAAATACTTTCACACAGTACTAGTACTAGTGTCTTGTCTTTTAAACTGTATAATTAGCGGCCGAAATATTAGAAGAATAGTTACAATCACGTACCTTAAATGACTTTTCATCTTTCGGATGTATTATTATCCGAATTGTTTTAAGGGATGAAACTGCTATCTCCTCTTCAAAAGTATCTATTGCCTCAAACATTATTTCTGCAACCCTGTCTGGTGGAAACTCAAGTGCACCCGAACCAAGTACGGGAAAGGTTATAGACATGTAACGCCTTTTATGTGAAGTCAGAAGGCAATTTCGCACGAAACACTTCAAGACCTGTAAGAATATGTATTCAGTCATTACCTAAAAATAGTGCTTTACAAAAATGATATACACACCTCATCTTATTATGTTTATTGTTTATGTGAAATAATAGGTTTAGTCATGTTATTCCATTCTTAAAGCATACTTAATGAATATACTCACCATTTCCGCGTATTCTTGATCCTTATTCCACTTCGCAAGAACTCCGTGAAATAATGCTTTGCATTTCAAATTTCCCCCTGATGTTTCAGCAATTTCACCTGCGATTATGCCTTTTGGATATTTTTCCTTCAATTCCGCTGAGATTTTTTCACCTCCTTCCTTTGCAAGTGTTCGTGAAATTGTACCGATCCGAAGGTCAAGGTTAGAGTTTGTCGAGTTTGCTATAACATCCGTCTGTGTGTTTAAAATAAAACACGTTTAATAATTATATAGAGAGTTAAAAAAAAAGGGCAAACACATTTTGACAAAACTTTTGCCAACATCACTCTTACCCCGACCATGTTCTAAAGTCACGGGACAGTGTAAATAAAATCAATCACCACCAGGTGAATCTCTAACACACGTAATGGAAACAAAAGGTATGGCATGTAAAACACAAAAAATGCTCCTGTATAATTATATTAAAAAGTAAACCTTAAGAACCAAAAACGTATGTACAGAAGGTAGAGCATCAAGAAAAACACCCGTAAGGGCCCGACGAAACAGGCCAGAAGACAGAAATCCAATGAGTTCAGTCCATGTAAGTCGAAATTTCGAGATAGGTAACTCGAAATTTCGAGTAACTATGTCGAACTTTCGATAAATTTAAGTCGAAATTTCGAGTTACGTATCTCGAAGTTTCGAGTTACTAACTACAATAGTTTACGTTGATGTATACTAGTAGGTCCTGGCCAAGGTTAGGTATCTGGTGTATTCATGGGTCATATGATTAAAATTTGCTCATAAAAATATCACTATTTAAACCATGTTTAAGTCTGGAAGGTTTTCGGTCTAGTTTAAGCCGATATGGCATGGAAGTATAGACATAGCCTACATGAACGTGTAGTAATTAGTCTGACCAAGAGTGGGTACCTGGATATATCTAAATTTTGAGGAGAGGTCATAAAAGGTGACCGGGAAGTATTAAAACTTAGAATATTTCACTCTTTTGACCATATTTGGACGGTTTTCGACCTAGTAAGAGCCCCTGCCACCTGAACATACTATACATGTAAACGAAGGTATATATCCTGGACACAGTTTGAAATCTGGAGTAGCTCTAGAGGCTATGGGATAGGTCATACATTGATGTATTGTAGTATATGTTCAGACATGTTGGATACAATATATGAATATGTACTTTGATGATTCAACTAGACAAAAGTCGTCCATTATATTTTTTGCCTTTGACAGACGGACAGACGTTCACATTTTGCGGATAAAAGGGCAAGATACAAAGTCGAAATTTTGGTCTGTGTCAAAACACGTATGGGAAGTATAAAAGGAATATTGGTGTACAAACAACTCTTACTTCCAATCATAAAAGTAGTCCCTGCTATAACATGAAGTCCCTTTGCATTTCAATATATGCTTTAAAACGAACATGGCGTTTACGTAAAACATTTATAACGTTTACGGTTCAGGTTTTATATCTGTTGGAGCAAAAATAATACCTACATCTTGAGCTGTTATTGATCCAGTAATAATTTCTCTTGTTATCGGAGTAAGCAATTGTTCTCTTTTATCCGACTCTTTTGGATATATTTGACCGCTGTAAGTTTGTAATTCTGAAGCATAACAAGAGTACTTGGCTGAAGATATCGAATGAACATTTCTTAAAATATACGGGCATCATATAAACATTTAAGATGTATGTAGGGTCATATTATTAAATCCCCTAACTTCAGCTGATTATATATGTTTGTTAACGCCCATAAACAAGATATAAGACAAGGAAAAAAGTCGTAACTAGAACGATAAAATAACATATTCAACGACATCGTGCTTATCTTACCTTGTGTCATAACACTCGTTTGCCCAAACCCCTTTTCTATCTCTTTCACAAGAAGTGGAGGTATAGCTCTATCTATGTCACAAATGGAGACGTGTCTTAAATCTGTTCCTGTGCCATGTTCTTCTAGATATTTCTTTATTGCCTTTATCATGAATTCGGCAATGATTTCATTTGGATAACCAAATTTTCCAGCTCCGACTGGTGGGAAGGCAATCCTCGCCACACGGCTTTTGTCTGCTTCATTTAGACATTGTGTTACGACACGGTTAAGGACAGACTCTTCGTTGCTGGTTCCGTCTCTCCAGGTAGGTACCACAGCATGAATAATTCCTCGACACTGAAGACTCCCCGCAGTGCCAACAAATATATCACCATCTTTCAGGCTATGGGACTGAATGTAATCATTGCAAGCTTTCTGAATATCGAAGCCCCCTATAAGGAGATATGGTATAATTATGTGCATGCTTTAATTTCAATCGATATCTTTTCAGCGTCTTTAAACAAAATTACTGAAACATTTATGAAGTCAATACCTTGCTTTTGTATTGTTTTGTTAAATAACGTAGAGTTTGTTTAAGTTTATTTTTGCGTTAAGAGCTTTTTATTAACAGTATTACAGATATAAAGCTGCGAATATTTAGCCAAACCAGTGTTCCTGGATTCTACACAAGCAGTAGCCTTTCTCCGTATGCACAACCAACTTCTCCACATTAGAGAATGACGAATGATTTCTTATATTAGCTCACACTAACCTGTATTGAAAATGGTGTGCCGTAAATTGTGTTTTTGTTTTTGCATGCATGTTTCGATTACTTTAACGATTCAAGTTGTCTACATGTTCAAATCTTTAAGCAAGCAAAAATTCTACTTTTCACTATTTAGAGAGAAATATCCATTTCTTTCTTTTGCAATATTCTGCTGTACCTACCTTTATCAACCAGTGTGCATCCCAAACCACGCTTATGATCTAACATTGAATCTGTTGGATTAACTATATAGTCTACCGCTTCCTCAGATATATCACCTTGCACGATTCTTATGTCACAATGTCCAATCCTACATTCTGCAAGCACACTATTTCTTGTTTTTTCAGTAACTGCTTTCGAATCAGCAGTCGAAATTCTTATTACGCATTTCTCAGCTAATTCAATTTTATTAAGATCATTTATGCCTTTGGGGCTTCGAAGAAATTTGTCGAACAAAGGCCGATTTATGGTATAATCTGTTCGAGTAACAGTGTTCACTACAACATCTAGTTCAACGACAGCAAGTTTACAAAACTTTTTTTCCCCGCTGATCATAAAGCCTTTTCTTGTCTGTTTATCTATTATTTCAATTTCAACAGACTTACATTTGAACTGCTTCATGATTTTGTCAATGACATCGGTTTTATAACTGAAAAGATATCGAAATACTCCCGGATCAAGATGAAATACTTCTACAACGTCCGAATGCTCGTCCACGAGCTCATCTACCTCTTCCCTTATTTCCTGATGTCGGCTATCCACAGAAACTATACACACACTATCCTTAAACGGCTTCAAATTAAGTATACCTTCATACATCCGTTCTATCTCTGCAAGACATTTCTTTCCGTCTCCCTGCTGCAAATATTTTCCAATTCTGGAGTCGACTTTGATTGTTGTACATTTCAACGATGATTTTAAAACATTTACCGCGGTCTTTAAGTCTTCTGACGTCTTACTGTACATAACTAGTGCACCGTTTTCTAAAAATTCCCAAACGCCAATTACCCTCGAATCTTTTATTTTTCCTTTCACATACATCGTGGTTTCCTTCGACCGAAGTAGTCCGCTTTCAAACATGTTAATACCTTTCAAAAGATTTCGAATGAATAGGTTATTACTTTGGTATACTAAAAGAGATGATAACCACATTATATTTTTGTTGTTTAAGACAGAAACTGAAAGGTTTAAAGTAGTCTCCCTGGAAGCACACAAGGTTTAAAGTAGTCTCCTTGGAAGCACACAGTCAGAGACACACATCGCAAAGTAGGCCAACCACAAATAGAAACTCTAGCGGAAAGGCATAGCAGAAGAGTTTCTTCAACTTTCCACGCAACGCAGATTTCAATTCTTCCGTTTAAGGTATTGATGGAAACTATTTAACAGTTCTCGTGCCATTATACTTTGAAATTTCTTTTATACAAATTGAATTTGTCTTCATAACTTCTGAACATCAATTACCCTAATAGTATTTCAGAAATAGAATGTGTTACTTGACACAATAAGAAACACAAAAAACTTTACGACTCATGCTATCACATTATAGAAAATGATAAATGCCTGTTATTTAAAACATATTGTACCACAGACTTACCGATATATCGCCGAGCATGTGTTAGATAATGTCCAACATATCTAAAAAACTATTACCTTCGATATTTTGTTTTGGGAATCGGGCAATCATATCTTTGGTTTCTAAAATCGCTTCTTCTACCATCTTCTTTTTTCCCTACAGAAATATACATACATGTCGAGCAGCGAACTTATAAAGAGGCGTTTATTTGACAGTAATACATAATGCCTCCTTGCTATTCAGAATTATTAGAAAAGCATCTTTACAGTAAAAACATGTTTCGTAGAAACGTGAGTGTAAATAAATGTCATTTAACTTTTAATCGAATGAAACACTCATACCGTGAAAACTATATTTTCATCTTTAAGTGAAGTATTCACATCCGTCAATTGTTCCTGAAAGTTGAATTCTTTAAACAGTTCCATCTCGTGTTCTTTTACTTTCAGAATCTTTGTTAAGGGTTGTCCACGGCTATCAAGATCTCCTTCCAATAAGATAGTCAAGCGTTTTAATTCCGCACTTAATTCCTCCACGGGTTTTATTTTACCAGCAACAACTATCCTGTTTTCTTCGAAACGAACAAAATTTGATTCTGGATCCGACACTGCCATTCTCTCTATTTCGGACCTCAGATCGCCCAATATCTGCAAAAAGATACGCGTTTTTGTCCATATACGATAACGTTGCAGTTTACTGGAACAAATTAAAGCGCAATTCTCGAGTATGCCTGATGCACTTACTACTTACATAACATATCTATTTAATGTTATTTTGAAGGAGTATTATAATTCCTGTTGGCACTAAGAATGATGTCATCAGTTGTTTTTGAATTAAAGATGTAGGCACTGTAACTAAAATACAAATTTCAAGTAGACTTATCTGATTTCAGATATAAGTGGTGTTAACAAATTGCAATCTGAAAAGTTTACATTTTCAAATGTTCAAATTCATTTAATCAAGAAAGGTATTACTTCAGACGAAAAGAATATACATCGCGGGTAAAATATCTGGGTAAAATGGAAACTTCATTAAAACCTTGTTATAGCTTAGAAGGCTACGTACTTTTTACCTCTTGTAATCTATGACATTTTATCTCTGGTATGGAAAAAACGTAAATATAAATAAATGTGAAATATATGATAATGGGCAACTATCTAATACTCAAAGAAAAAGTGTCTTCTCATTGATTTATAAGAAAGGTGATCCAGAAAATTAGAGGCCTATTTCCCTTCTTTGTGTCGATTATAAAATAGCAACTAGAGTTTTAGCAAAGAGATTGCAACATGTTCTCCCAACAATCGTTAGTTTAGACCAACAAGGTTATATAAAAACATAAATGTATAGGTATAACATTAGACAAATTCAAGATATTATAGATTACACAGAAACATTAAACATAGATGGAGTTATTGTATTTTTAGATTTCAAAAAGGCCTTTGACACGGTCGAATGGAGCTTTATGTTTAAAGTTTTAAAACACTGTGGCTTTGGAAATTCCTTTTTACACTGGGTTCATGAGCTTTATGCCAATACTTCAAGTTGCGTCTTAAATAATGGATGGAAATCAAATTTCTTTAAAATATCACATGGGATTTGTCAGGGTTGTCCCTTGTCAGCCCTATTATTCATCATTGTAGCGGAAATTATTGCAATAAAAGTACGCGATTGTGGAAACATTAACGGTATTTCTGTAAATTATGATGGTAACACAACTAGCAGACGACACTACATTGTTTCTAAAACATGAAAATGATATCTCAGATGCTTTACAAGTGATTGATGAATTGGAAAAGATTCTGGGTTACTACTAAATAAAGACAAAACAATTGGTCTATGGATAGGGAAGTCAAAAACGAAAACTATTAATATTTTGAACAAAATGAAAATTACAAAACATGAAAATGATATCACAGTTGCTTTACAAGATTGATGAATTTGGAAAAGATTCTGGGTTACTACTAAATAAAGACAAAACAATCGGTCTATGGATATGGAAGTCAAAAACGAAAACTATTAATACTTTGAACAAAATGAAAATTACAAATTTGCATGTTAAAGCTTTAGGAATTTATTTTGGAAATGACAAAAATGGAAGTGATGAATTAAATTGGGACGAAAACTTAGCAGCGTGACAGTCTCTTATTAACGCCTGGAACAAACGAAATCTGACTATGTACGGTAAAATCTTAATCATCAAATCAATTTTATTACCCAAAATTACATATATACTGCAAAATCTAGTCCCTCCAAAGTCCGTTTTGAATGAATTCAATTCGTTATTTTTTTAAGTTTCTACGGAAAGGCAAAAACGAAAAAATCAAAAGAACAACAACAATCGGTCATAAATTAGAAGGAAAACTAGATATGATTGATATTTATTCCTACTAAAAATCAACGATCGTTAAATGGTTAAAAGTTTAAAAGTATTAGAGAATGCAAATTTGATATTGATACCAAAATTTTTCTTAAACCAGTATGGTAAAAATGTCCTAGTATTAGATATGAATACTGACTCTGCTAAAAGTTTACCAACAATAAGTTTGTCTATTCCATCATTTTACAAAAAAAACTTATTGAAATTTGGATAGAATTAAAACAAACCGACAAAGCAAATACAGAAACACTAAAAACATTTTATGACATAAAGAAACAAATCATTTGGAAAATATCTGTTATTTCAATCATGGATTGACTCTGGTTTAATATTTATAAACGATATTATTTCTGACAATGGTGAAATTAATAAAAACAGTATATATCGAAAACTTATAAACAAACAGAACTGGATTGCTGAGATAAGCAAACTCAAAAAATCAATTCCTGGTCATTGGAAAGAAATTGTTACTTCTGAAGAGTCAATAAAATCGAAAGTAAAAACATCTTTTGATATGTACATCAAACACAAATTAATCGAAAATGCAGTAAATAAAGACATTTACAATTCTTTTCTCGACGCCAAATTTAACAAACCGTATATACACAAATATTGGGAAGAGCTTTTTTCCAATAAAACAAAATGTGAATCCTTTTACTATGTATTAAATAAAGTTTAGTAGACAATCGAATAAAGCAGTTTAAATATAAGACTATACATAGAATAATAGCAACAAACGCTAATCTGTTTAAGTCGAAAATAATCCATTATGTAAAATATTGTAATGAGTTTGAAGACTTTGACCACTTTTTCCTTGGTTGTCAATATTTAGAAACCTTCTGGTCAAAAGCTGAAGTTACATTTAATAGATGTGGTTTTAATAAATCATTCAGGAATCTGAAATGTATGATTATTGGATACAAGATAAAACTCCGTGAATATAACTATATAAATTTATTACTAAATTGTATTTCATATTGCATATACAAAACATATTTTATGAGCGAAAGACTAACAAAAGCTTTAAACATTTGGAACATTTTATATTACGATATTTTAGTTTAAATCAACTGTTATGAAAATAGGAATATTAGTCCGTATACTTTGAAAGTTTTTTTTAAAGAATATGTGATCGTGTATTCAAGTTACTATATAATCAAGATGGTATTACTCAGATGTATTCATATATTGTCTCATACTCAAATGACAATGTATGTTATTGATATTATTATATGTTGAAATGAAAAAATAAACGGGTTGTTCCACGTTTGTGAAACAATTCCAAAAAGAAAAAAAGAGACAATTGTGAATGGATTTTAGTCTGATCCTTAACTGGTGAGTAACCGATGCTTTGAAAAGAAAATATTTGAAATTTAAATAAAAAAAGTGCTGTTGGGAATTCGGGGCATTTTTTATCAACAAATAGACGATATTTTTAAAAATCAAATCCTACAGAAATCTGCTAAATAGATAGAAATTCCGGGAACATGCACGTTATTTGATCTTTATATTTGTTCCGTTCGTCCATCACCAGTCCTTTGGGATCATGGAGAAAATTCATTTTTACTACATTGCGTGAGGGGTTTGCACATTTCTTTACATCTCATGAACAGAAACAATCAAACCGACGGGTATCATGTTATTTGGTTGCGTTCTATGATTCCAAAGGATCTTTTCACAAATCTGATTTGCCAGATAACAATATTTAGAATAAATATACAGAGGATTTTTGTTTTTTCCCTTTATCTGTATGTTCGTCCGTCTGTCTGTCTGTATGTCAATCCGTCAGTCATAACGCTTGCCATTGACCATTCGAATGCGGCGTCCTACTGTGTACCTTTGTTATGTTTTTTCTTTAGTTACTTCATTAACAACGTGTTTACGTGTACACGTTCATCCATTTATTGCAACTGAATGAAGCTTTTCGTGTTGCACTTCTGTGCTATTACAGTTGCAGGATATTTATGGCATTTTTAAACTTCATAAGTTTTTAGTTAAGAAACGGCTTACCTCAAGTGCAAAGTCCGTATACTGTACATATAACTTTTTGCATATTTCTGATACAACTCCGGCTGCATTTTGCTTCCAGTCTTTGACTTTAGCTATTCCCAGTATGTCGTTTTCATCTACGATGCATTGTATACATAAACGTTCTTCACGTTTCTCATCGGGCCAAATAACTCTACCGTGATGATTTTTCACCATTTCTTCCAAACGTTTTCTATACTGTGTAGAGATTTGTAGAAATCTGGAAGCCAAGTTCACAAATATATTGTTAAACACTCTCAATAAACATATAATAAATACTATCAATAGAAATACTGGCTTATAAAATTCAACAACAAATGACAAAAGTCATTACTTATAGGGATTGCAATTAAAAGCAAGCCTTCAGTTTTAAGGCATCAAACAAGAAAATGTTTTTTTATTTCCGTTTGTAGTTCTTAATTGAATGTTATTTCCAAATAATAATTATACCAACTTATTAATGAGTGAATTAGCATGTACACAACCTAGGGTTAAGTACCTTACAAGTATACATATGTGTCCTCGTACGAAATGAAAAACAAACCTGCATATATCTTTATTCAAGTTTTGAAACACTTCATAACCAGGTACTTTCAAAATATATTCTTCGTCCCGCTCAAGCAGTGGATAGTAAAGAGTTACATCTACGCTTACATTACTTATATTGTGAATTTTCTGCTGTACCACTCTTTCTGCATCTACAACAAATAAGCCAAAAATTGTATGCTTTATGTCTTTGTTCCCACCTTGTTTCTAATTGCATAATACTGCTAAACATTGAGGAGGACTTCACATTTTCATTATTTCTAATTTCAACGTTGGTCCTGTAAATTACTGTATTAACTTCCAGAAAAAAAACTGTAACTATCATTATATTCTCATTAAACACCTTTACACGTGATCCAATCAGAGGAGGAACAAGATACTCAAAACATGCATAATTTAAGGCTCCGGGGCCATTTTCCTTAGAGTTAATTACCTCAAACTGCAATTTAGTCTATGAATTATGATATATCCTAAGCAAGAACTGAGTATGATATCAATACACGTGGTGTCAAACATCGTTGAAAATAAATGACGTAAAAAAATCAGTTTCATGTCTGTTATCAATAAGTTTTATTAATATGTAACTACCTTTGTATCGAGAAGTATACAAGAGTTCGGCACTGGAGAAAATACACGCCTTTAAGAGCGCAATATTATTCAGCTAAAGAACGAGTTCATAAGTTTAGGTTCAAAATTAATGACATTTGTGTTATTTACCCATAAAGTCTGAATAAACATTTGTTTTTTAGTCCGAGTAAAATTAAAATATCGTCATTGCTGATCCTTTCAACATGGCGACAACTATTAAAATAACGTTGCAAATGACCTAATACACCCGATATCAAATTTATTAACTGAAAAACAAACACGTATGTAATAAGAAATATCAAACAAAATGCATCTGATTTAAACACAGTTTGTTGTATTTCTATTGAAAATATACCTTCAATACTGGCAAATGTAATAATGTAATCCTTGAAATGATCTCTATGTATAATGGATTCTGTAACTCTGCCTTTTGAAAGTTGTTCATTTTCAAAGTAATGCTTTAAGGCTTCAGGCGTTGTTTCCAAAGCAACATCTCTTATCCTGACTCTTCTTGTACGTTCTACAGCAGTTACCGCTAATTTGTTTACTTTCGGCGACATCTTTTCAATTGTTAATTGCATTTGTGTCACATCTAAAAGAGAAGTGCATGAATTTGATGATATGACGACAGCGATATATGTGTATATGTGGCATTTTGTAGAATCTCTGTAAGGCGGGTTGATTGAAATGCAACACTTTTCAAAGTCTTAAATATATCAGCTCTAAAAAAGTACAATAAATTTCAGTCAATAAACATTTCTTTCGAGGACAGGATCTATCCTAATTAAAGATGTATATCATTTTTTCATTTCATTTCAGTTATGAATTAGTTAAGTTGTTTTACCTTGAGGTTTATCAAAACGTAGTAATGCGATTTCAGATTTACCCCCTTTGATCACATCCAAAGGCCGCTTTCCGCATATTTTTTCTATATATCTTGAAATATCATCAGTTGTTGTGTCATCTGTCAATCCCAGTATGTAAACCTTCAAAGGATCTGGTGGTGCTTGATAATATGGCGAAACAGACACCTCCTTGTCTTGAAGAGAAAACTTTTCTCCTGATTTTGCCCTCCTTAACAAATCGTTTGCAGCTGTTTTAAGAAACACATTATTCTTAATACATGTTGAAAATAAATACAAAATACATATTTTTGTAATTAAAACTGAATATGTCGTGTTATGTGACTTTATATATTAGGAAATTTTATCAGTTATTAAATTTTACGTTAAACGAAGTAGAAAATTTAAATTTCATAAACTCGCTACATTAAATGCCATTCGTTCTATGTATGTGAATTTTCTTTGTTAAGGTGTGCAGCCATTTTGTGTTCTGTATTTATAATAACACCCTACTGTCTTTTGATATTAATGTTATCAGAAGACAGTTGTCTGATATTATATTTATCACGAAACACATATAAACTGCCTAGAACGACGTATGTCCTCGTCTCTTATTTCGGTAACATTGACTTCTAATGCAAAAATAAAAAATAAATTCATATTTTATATTTACGGATTTGAACATTCATTCAACCCTAAACATCTGAAAGAAAGAATACGATAGCCATATTGATATCAACATACACCCTGCTGATTGGCTTTCTGATATTCTTTTCAAAATCTAACAATAAAATAAACTCTTACCAGCGTATTTAATTAAAGAAAACGTCATCTTGAATAAACAACAGCATGCTTTATTTCATCATTTTAAAACATTTGACTCAAGCAACTACATGTCCAGAGCGCTGAAAATTTCTTTTCTAGTTCAATACTAAGTCAGAGCGACTTCAAAATTTAATCAGTAACTTTTACTTGATAAAAACAGATGCTTTTTAGGCATAAATCAAGAATATGTATAATGTCAAGAGTATTATAAACCTTTCTAAGAAGCGATCCGTGTAAACATTGTGATGTCATGATGAACGTTACACAATGACGTCATTAAGTACTATTGTCTATACTGGTTTCCCAGTAGTTTCCGGACCCAAGTAGTTTTCCAGACCCTTTA
This sequence comes from Mercenaria mercenaria, assembly GCF_021730395.1. Taxonomy (NCBI): domain Eukaryota; kingdom Metazoa; phylum Mollusca; class Bivalvia; order Venerida; family Veneridae; genus Mercenaria; species Mercenaria mercenaria. Next base: position 15,671,566 of record NC_069373.1, read on the forward strand.
CATTTCGTGCTGTATAGACTTTACGACGTCGTAAAGTATCTAGGTAACAATATCATATCATCTACACCTTTGTTGCCTTTACATAGCAGGGAAAACCTAGCATTACCGAACTTATTTATTATTTAAATATCCCGGTTGTTTCAACTTACTTGGATATAATGTTTACACAAGAAATTGTCAACTGCAGGGGAATTCCAGTTACAGTGCGCATGCGCAGAAATTGAGGCCCCTTGAAGGTAAGCATCAGTCAATTGATGCTCCCATTTACAGACGATACAGTAAAAACATTCCTGTAGTAATAAAAATAAACAATGAAAGTCAGAAAACATCGACCTATTCGCACTACGGCATTAAATTATCGATTAAAATTTAGGAACCAAAACAGACAGGGATTTACCTGTGATACCGTCTATCAATCATGTATCTAGCAGCAGTGTCCATGCCCGAGTGGCCAGGGCGTTAGACTACCAATTTTGAGACCGGTCTTGTTCTTTTTTTAAAGTTGTTAATTATATCAGAAGTTCTTAATTTCTTTTTTGTAATATTACCAGTCCGCTAAATACGTCCTGTCATTTTAGAGTGACGTTGCAAACGTCATCCAAACGTAATAAGACGTAACCGTTATGAGCGCATTATAAATCTGGTATTTGTTAAGTTCTTGAAATATTCTTTTCAAATCATCATCACGCCTTAGAATTATGTTTAAATTTTGAATATATATAACGAAATTCGAAATCTTTGCTTTTACAGAAAGCTTACAACTTTTACAATGAAAGGTCCGGAAAACTACTCTGACTAACTGAGATATTAATGGAATTAATTGCCCCGTTTGAGGCCTCATCTACATTTGTGTTATGAACGCAAGTTTTATACGAATTTTGTATGGTGTTAACGAAGAACCTAGCATTTTTCTGTGAAAATTTTATGTTTCTACTATGTTTTGTTTGAAAGTTACTGGCAAAAAATAGCGATTTCGGTCCGGAAACTACTGGTAAACCAGTATGGTGAAAGTGGAGACAGGCATAGTTAATGAAATTACCAGTTGAGATTACAGAATCTGTTTTAAAAAGGTCGTGCAACATTAAAACTGGACTCTGTTGTAAAAGCTAGTCCGTCAATATGAGAGCAGCTTAATTTTTCAAAAAAATATGCAGGCAAGTTATATCAGGCACTTTGCCTAGTAGTTGTATGATAAATAACTTTAAACTGCATTTCTAGATCTACTAAAATGCTTTTCAGTAAAATAATCGTTTCAAGGCGACAAGCAAAATACAAAAAATACTTCAAATACCGTTCGTGTTCTTCATTGTAATTACGGCTTCTCTATGAGTTCTGTCAACCTTTATGTCCTCAAAACCGTCGTCCACAGTTAGCATTTCTGTTTCAAAACTAAAACCCACGTCCTTAATTGACATGCTTACTGGGATGCCTCGTATTAATATTTGTCTGCAACTTTCCGATGATATGCTCACGTAATCCTTTTCAGTTTCCAAGTTATTATCAATACGTATTGGACGCAAAGGTTCATTAGTTGTTAGTTTAGGTACCCGTGCTGTCGGTAGAGGTGGTGGAGCATCAGGCAGTAATACTGATGACAACGCATGTGTATTCGTATTTGGTGGACTTGTCGCAGAACATGACATTCCCTCCAAAGTGCCGATTATGTCTTTATTAAATTGATCAAGCTTTTCTTCGTCTATAACTTCGTAGTCGTGACCTACAAACAAATGAAACATCAACATTAACATATCTAAATTATCTGACATCAGATCTAATTAATATATTCTTCAAATACTCACCACTTCTGGAAGATACAAAAATGACAATAACATGAGATTTAAAACCAAATCGAATATTCTTGAAAACACGCCATCTTTCTCCAAACGTTTACTTGTTTTAGGAATTTCCGAAATAATAAAAACAAACTCATTTACAGAGAGACATACCACTTTCGAACGAGGTACATTGCGTATCGAAGTCCAGTTCAATTTTTTCTGTTCTGAGCGAGAGTGAAAGACATTAATTAGTGCATTTGCGAACAGTATGGATCCAGACCAGCCTGCGCATCCGTAGTCTGGTCAGGATCCATGTTGTTCTGTAACGGATTTTCTAATTGCAATAGGGTTTGAAAGCGAACAGCATGGATCCTGACCAGTCTGCACGGATGCAAATGCACTATGTTGATTTTCTCATGGTGTGGCTCAATTTTATTCAAAATGAAAAGCCGCATTGATTAAAATAAATATTAATGTATGCATTTTAAAATACTCTCCAAGTTGTCTGATTAGATATGAAATGAGCTTTCACTAATATTTATTTTTAAAGAACCTGATAAACAATTTGATATCATTAAAAAAATAACCTTCCATTAAAACACAATAAATTAATGTTACCGTCTCATCTATTTATGTGCAGTATATCAAGTTCGTACTCCTAAAATAAAATGTTCATTTATCATGTTTGTCAAGATAAAGTACATTTTAAATATACAGTTCCATGGTTAGATGTGATATTTCCCTTTTTGAAAACCATTTCCTGGGCATAACTTGAATACTATGTACGATATACACTTCATATTTTACATTAGAGATGAGTGTGAGGGAGTGCAGTGTTAAAGAACAACTCAGCAACTCTTGCTGACCACATTTCTTATTAACGCAACCTCCGTGACTGAAAAACCCCTTATGCTACTGAAATGTCTGGGAGCTTCCGTCGGCGTTACCGATCGCCTTGTTTTGTTTGTTTGTTTGTTTGTTATTTTTTTTTTTGTTTTTTTTTTGTTTTTTTTTTTTTTGTTTGTTTTTTTTAAACATTTTGGTAAATCATACCAAAATCCGCAATAACTCAAATTTTAAACATTGACATATTTTTGACCGGAAAGTAGGTCCTCTGGAATTCAAAGACACCCGCTCTGTTGATGCACACCACACTCGACGTAAGATATGAACTGAAGCCAAGTGCAGTACTGTATACTGCGTTAGTACGTTACGTTACAGTAATTGCTGAATCATAGCACAACAATACAACCTTCACAAATTCTTACTAAAATACACACATTCTACCGTAGATGGTAAGAATTTATGAGTACACTTGTCTTGAATGTTAAAATAGTGGAGAATACCGTTTCTGATATACCAGGGATATGAAACTTTGCTTACTTGGACCGACCTGGTCCTGAGTCAAATTTATGGTAATGTTTCAAAAGTAGATGAAGGTGCAAGAGTATAAAATAGTGAAATGTGGCATATAACTATAAATATATTAGTAAGTAATGGAAATGTCCCATTCGGAAAATCATTAATTTTGCTTTGTTGTTGTTGTTGTTGTTGTTGTTGGATTTAACTTCACATCGACACAATTATAGGTCATATATACAGTTTCCGGCTTTGATGGTGGAGGAAGACCCAAGTTGCTCCTCCGTGCATTATTTTATCAAGGGCGGACACCCGTGTAGAACCACATTTCATTTAATGATACCAGATGTTTCCTTATGCACGGGTCCTTCTGAATGAAACAAGTCAAAAGAGGATGATGAGTAACAAGTTACTATATCTAGTACAAGGAAATTTCCTCTACTGCAAGTCTGAACAGATTGATATTTTACGTATCTGATATCTAACATGTATACATATTTTGTTAATGTTGAAAAAAATCTTGCAGCACCTTATTGACAATCTTTGAAAATAAAACAAGGCAGTCTGAAAGACAGCTATATCCCCCGCCGCTGTTATGAATAGTGGCTCAAACCTTTGACCTTGAGTTGTGACGCTGACCTTAAGCCAACATGGCTGACTGATGAGTTCTGCACATCGTATTGATGAGATGATCGTTTGACCCAAGTTTCATGATTCTCCTTCAAGGGGTTTAGGAGATAGAAAGCGGACACGAAATGGAAGGGTCAAACCTTTGACCTTGAGTTGTAACCTTGACCTTGAGCAAATATGGCTGACTCGTGGGTTCTGTACATGGTCTTGATTCGGTGATCACTTGACCTAAATTTCACGATTATCCTTCACGGGGTTTAGAAGATACAGAGCGGACAGGAAATGGAAGGCTCAAACATTTGACCTTGAGTTGTGACCTTGACCTCCAGCCGACATGGCTGACTTATCGGTTCTGCACATTGTCTTGATGAGGTGATCATTTGACCCAAGTTTCATGATTCTCCTTCAAGGGGTTTAGGAGATACAGAGCGGACACGAAATGGAAGGCTTAAACCTTTGACCTTGAGTTGTGACCTTGAGTTGTGACCTTGAGTCAACATGGCTAACTCATGGGTTCTGCAAACAGTCTTGATGAGGTGATCACTTGACCCAAGTTTCACAATTATCCTTCAAGGGGTTTAGGAGATACAGAGCGGACACGAAATGGAAGGCTCAAACATTTGACCTTGAGTTGTGACCTTGACCTTGAGCCGACATGGCTGACTTATAAGTTCTGCACATCGTCTTGATGAGGTGATGATTTGACCCAAGTTCATAAAAATCCTTCAAGGGGTTTAGGAGATACACAGCGGACACAAAATGTTACGGAATGACGGAAGACGGAAGGTCGGACGGAGACCATTCCTATAAAATTATTAAAAAAAGTAATAATGAAGCTGGAAGAGACAATAAAAGTACCTGCTGATAAACATAATGTAGCATATGACCGAAGATATGTATGAGGAAGTGTTTCAGAAGTTATTGTACAGCTCAAGTACGAAACCTTCAAGCGATTTGTATCAGTTTAAACATATAACTCATCCTGGTGTTTTGCTTCTGTCGATAATCTCATAACATTGCATATTTATCACAAATTTACCCCACACATAGTTAGATGAACGAGAGTACTATGGCGGAAATCGATATGTAGATGATTATGTATATACTCGGTTAAATCAAACTTTAAACTAGCATTAATCATATAGGCTTATTTATACGGCATAATTTAAGTAATGATAATGTTCATGGTTAAGTTTAAAAGTATGCAGCAACAAGACGGTTGATAAATACTTAAAAACAAAAATAAACAAGAGGGCCAAGATGGCCCTAGGTCGCTTACCTGAGAAACATACCATAACAGATAGTCTGGCCAGTTTTCATTAGGATTGGACCAAAAATGTGGTCTAGTCTATTGAGTTTAAACAAGTATTTTCTTTGATATGACCTAGTGACCTACTTTTTGACCCAAGATGACCCTAATTCAAACTTAACCTAGATTCCATCAATGCAATCATTCTGACCATATTTCATGAAGATCAAATGAAAAATACAGTCTCTATCGCATAGAAAAGGTTTCTCTATGATTTGACCTAATGACCTAGTTTTTAAACCCAGATGACGCATATTCAATCTCGACCTAGATTTTATCAAGGCAATCATTCTGACTTAATTTCATGATGATCAATTGAATTATACAGCATCTATCGCATACACAATGTTTTTCTTTGATTTGACCTAGTGACCTAGTTTTTGACCCCAGATGACCCATTTTCAAATTCACACTAGACTTTATCAAGGCAATCATTCTGATTAAATTTTTATGAAGATCAATTGAAAAATACAGCCTCAATCGCATACACAAGGTTTTTCTATGATTTGACCTAGTGACCTAATTTTTGACCCAAGATAAACCATATTCAAACTTTGCCTAGATTTTATCAAGGCAATCATTCTGACTAAATTTCATGAAGATCAATTGAAAAATAAAGCCTCTATCACATACACAAAGTTTTTCTTTGATTTGACCTAATGATCTTCTTTTTATTTCAGATGACCCATATTCATACTTGTCCTAGATTTCAACAAGGCAATCATTCTGACCAAAATTCATGAAAAATAATTGAAAAATACAGCCTCTATCGTATACACAATGTTTTTCTTTGATTTGACCTAGTGACCTAGTTTTTGACCCCAGATAACCCATTTTCAAACTCGCCCTAGATTTTACCAAGATAATCATTCTGACCAAATTTCATGAAGATCAGTTGAAAAATGCAGCCTCTTTCGCATACACAAGCTAAATGTTGACGTACAGACGACAGACAGACGATGGAAGCCGGACATCGAGTGATCAGAAAAACTCACCTGAGCAGGTGAGCTAAAATAAAACTCATTTACAGAGAAACATACCACTTTCCAACGAGGTACATTGCGTATCGAAGTTCAATTCAATTTTTTCTGTTGGATTCAAATTCACTAAATTATCTGTTGACTGTACATTTCTCTGCTCATGTAAACCCGTCTGCTGTCTATGCAAAGATGGCTCACCACCTACTGTTCCAATAGTTTTGCTTTCAACACTGGATATTGAAGTCGTCACATTTTTGGTTGTAACTGTTGTCGGTGACTTTATCGCATCAGTTGTTAATGCAGTCGGAACATCGTAAAATGATCTGATTGTTGTCGGCGTATCATAGATGTTACAAGGCGTAGGCTTGTCATTTTCAGACATCACTGTAAGTTGAACACTTATGGCGCCTGTAGTAGTCTCTGTATTGTGTTGAAAGCTAACTGAAAAGCAAGGACACCGTGATTTGTACTGAAGTAAATATATATTTGACTAGCGGCAAATCTACTAGAACTGATAATCAAAAGCCTTTATATGACGTTTCAATGGACAAGTTCTAAAAACAAACGTTAAATTTGATCCAGGTCACTTTGTAATAAAATATGTAAAATGTTAGACTTTTGCGGATATACTTGCTCGCAATCTAACGTCATTAATAAATTTCTGTTGGTTTATCTGTAATGTAACTACTACTCTTCAGTTCTAGTTTTACCTACCAGTTAAAAGTCCAAATGATATAAAGATAGTTAGGACAAAGAAACAACAGAAGTTTTCCTGGTGCAAATAACTTCCTTTCAATATTGAGTACAATAGGACTGTAATTGTATTCTTAACAGCTAATTCCGGATAATTTTAGTTAAAAAGGAGGTTGGCTTAGTAGCTCAACTTCCGGTTATAATCATGTGATGGAAAAATGAAGTCATATTACAGTCCATATGTATATCTCTGACACCATTAAAATGTTACCGTCATGATTATGAACGTTCGAGACTCACTCGAGCGGTTAAATTCCTCCAAGTTAGAAAATAATCAGGCCTTCTCTGACAGAACAGTGGATCAATCCAAGTAAGTGTTTGAATAATATTAGAAATATATGCGTTAAAAAACAGTGGTACCATCTTGCCAAATGAGGTCATATGCATATTGGACAGAAACATTTTATATACTTTATTATTGAACTTGTATCTGTACCGTTTCTTACAGCATTTTTACTTCAGAACAAGAAATATCTTTAAAAAAGATGGTCGGCGTGATGTAATTGAAGCACAAGTTATATATGGGCAGAAACCTGTATTTTAAATCTTTTGGCATTGTTGAAAGGGGCCTCTGTGAAGTTTTGTATAAATGAGGACAGTAGTTCTGAAGAAAATTTTGTTTAGAAATTGTGGAGGGACACACGACGGACACCAATCACAAAAGCTCACTTTGAGCCTTTGGTGCTTAAAAGATGGTAAGCCGGACATCGAGTGATCAGAAAAACTCACCTGAGCAGGTGAGCTAAAATAAAACTCATTTACAGAGAAACATACCACTTTCCAACGAGGTACATTGCGTATCGAAGTCCAATTCAATTTTTTCTGTTGGATTCACATTCACTAAATTATCTGTTGACTGTACATTTCTCTGCTCATGTAAACCCGTCTGCTGTCTATGCAAATATGGCCTTTGAGCCTTTGGTGCTTAAAAGATGGTAACAGTAAGCAAACAATATTGAAATACGTTCTATACTTTATTTCTGGAATTGTTGGAAGCAACATGAACACTTACCCTACTTCAGCTTATTATCAAATTTGTCTATCATTCAGAATATGTATAGTACTGTTTTCACCGGAAAGATTAATTTAAAATTTAGAGTCTAAAATTTGACAGTATCGGACATGTTGTTGCAGGTTAGTAATGATTTGCACTGGTTAGAAACTGTTGCTGTAATGCAGGGAAAGCGTTAATGACTGTATAAAACAAATAACCTTTCTGTAAAAACAAAACTTGAGGAAAGGTAACTTAACAAAACAGAAATAACTTAACAAGAAAACTTAACAAAACAGAAATATGTCCGGATGAACAGATGAATATTTGGTTACGCACACCCGTTCAAGATTGTGCTGTACTTATAGAGGTTATAGATGACGAACATGTTGTCATTTCACTCAGTGTCACACATGACTCAAAGTGAAGCATTTTCAGCCTTTCCTCCATCAGCGCCACTCTTACAAAATCTCTCATTATGGCTGAAAATACCGAGAATACCTTACCAAGCAATCCGATTGGTACATTATTCAGGCGACATAAGGTCATACGAGGTCATAAAATCGTGCTTAATACGGCACGCCGAAAAATCTAAATGTACGAACCCTTTTCACATGCACATATTTGATACATACTAGCAGTTTCATTCACTGTGAGATTATATCAAATACAACTATATGCTACATGTATGTTTTTATTTTAACTAGTCGCTAAAAATCATGTAGAAAAGTTAATAAAGATATTGAGCCTACTGTCCCACTGTCCCTAGGGTTCGTTTTACCAAGCCCATTTCTAACAAAGTTTGATATATAACGTATGAGTAAACTATACAAAAAGCTGTCTTACTAAACCTGTTTTAATCAGGTTCAAGCATTTTACGTACTCAAACTGGGGTTTGAGTTATTGTAACAAGTTTGGTTGGACAATGATGTTAAACCAAAGTTTTGCCCGCCCGGAAAGCGCAGATTGTGGGCTCCTGTCGATCCCCGGGTAAGGCATATGTTCTCTTTTACGATTTGATAAAAGACAATGTGTCTGAAATTATTTGTCCTCCACCTCCTATTCATGGGAGGAAGATTGCAGTTACTTGCAGAGAATTGGTTTGTACCAGTTCATAATCCACACTGGTTATGTTATATTAACTGACCGCCGTTACATAACTGAAATACTGTTGAAAAACGGTGTTAAACCCAAAACAAACAAAACAAAACAACAATAAATACAGACACACATTTCGACCGCATCGTAGATATCTACTAAATGTTTGCGGTCAATTACACGTTTACCAGTTGTTTTTTTTTTTTTTTTTTTTTTTTTTTTTTTTTGTTTTTTTTTCCCCTGTTTGTTTGTTTTTTTGCTCATTAGTTACAGATTGAGGCCGGAAGGTGTGTAAGACCAGTTAGCATTTATGTAGATGATAGAAAATGTTTTGTATGTCAAACACATGAGGATAAGTATCACTTGGTTATAGTGTCGAATATATAAGGACTTACAAAAATAATTCATAACAAAATATACAGACACAGACGAAATATTTTCAATTTTTAAATTCAGAAAATCAGAATATAGTACGAAATCTTGGAAAATTCATACATTATGCTCTTGAAATTTAAAGCTAATGTTGAAGGGCATATCATTTTCAAAACATTTTTGCTTTCATCTTTATTTTTCAAATTTAAAAGAAACACACACACACACACAACGCTATCGGTAACACCGATGGATGCTCCCAGAAATTACTGTAGCATAAGGGGCTTTTCAATCACGGAGGTTGTGTTAATAAGAAATGTAGTCATCAAGAGTTGTGGTTCTTTAACTGTGCACTCCCTCTCTGATCAATATGTAAAATATGAAATCAATACCGTACATACCGTACATTGTATTCAAGTTGATTTCAAAAAGGGAGATAACTAAAAATGAGACCACATAGAGTTATGATGTTTTGTCATTGCACTTTTTCTCACTGACCTTTATCAATATGTAAAGTATGAAGTTACTACCTTACATAGCTTTCAAGTTATACCCCGGACAATGTTTAAAACAAATGGAATTATTAAAACACGGGAACATTAATAGTTATGGTTCCTTGTCATTGCACTTTCTCCCACTGACCTCTATCTATATGTAGAGTATGAAGACAATACCTTACATAGTATTCAAGTTAATCGTGATTATTCATAAACGGGACCACCTAGAGTTATGATTCCTTGTCACTGCACCTTCTTCCAATGACCTCTGTAAAGGTTGGTATCGTCAAGACTTTTTGTGTTATTCTCTAGACAGGAAGTGTGACGGAGGGACGGACAGACAGATGGACGAAAGAACGGATGGAAAATGTGGCCTTCTTTGAACAAAAAAAAAACTTGAAATTTCGTACTATTTCTTCGGAAAGAAACTCATTCAGTTAACCTCTTTTGTCTCCTTTCGTTAAAGGTTTACTTTATTTGGTAAACATGTTGTGTTTGTTTCTGTTTTGTCATTCACATATCATTTTGTAATTTTATGTACATATGTTACATAATTGTTTTCTTGTATGTAAATTGTAAAGTCTGCACTCTTTACATTGTCACTAAGAGTTATTTATTTTGATATTGTCAGAAATATCTGCAAGTTTGTTGTATTTGTTTTTTTGTTTGTTTGTTTTTTTTTCTCTTTTTTTTCAGGCAAAAATGAAGAGGTATATCAAACTCTTTAGTTACTGCAATTAGTGTAAAGTTGTAATCTATCTATCAAAAACCGAATAACTGTCATCGGTGTCGTACTCAATCTTTAGCTTTCCGAATCGTTGCTTTACCCTTTAAAAATGCCACTTTTGTTTTGTCTGATTTGATTTAATCTGTTTGATGACAATAATCGTTTTAAATACATTTTTTGTCTTATACGGTTATAAGTTATGGATTCATGCAAGGTGAACCCCCACCCCCCACCTGTGTTCTGGTTAAAGGTTAGCAGAAATATTTTGTATTACCTTTATCTATAGCAATGTTATCCATCAAAACTTTTATTCCTATATTAAAAGTCCCTAGTACACTTACATTTCACGTTAAAGTTAGTTGCTCAGCTCTTTTATATCAGTACTGGTCATACGTTGAATTTCAAGCAAAAGACCCAGCATTCACAGTAAGCAGTATTGATTGTAACAAAGGAAGATAAAACAAAAACAATTTCTCATGTACTCATAGTATATGAAACTATTGTATTGTTTTCGATCTCTACCTCTTCTGAGTATCAAGTGCCGATGAGTTTGAAACGAAAGGATGGTCATTCAAACAATTGATCAAGATTGAATTATTTCCTTATACGGAGAAGATGAATTCATGAAAATTAAACACACTCACACGCACACACGTACGCACTCTCGTGACGCTGATTTCGAATCGAATGTCGCAAGGAAGGGATACATGTGGGGAAAAACATAAGCAAGATAGTACATTGATTGATATCATATTCTTCTGGACAGGAATTATGTACAACTTCTTACATAGCAATATAACCGACACTTCCATTTAACAGTCATCAAACCTTTAACCATTTTCATATGATTCTTAATTTGTGTTTCTATTCAGTCACAGCACCAAGCTCAGGTTGAAGAGTGAGAGTGAAAGACATTAAGGAGCCGCACCATGACAAAACCAACATTGTGCATTTGCGACCAGTATGAATCCAGACCAGCCTGTTCGTCCGCGTACTCTGGTCTGGATCGATGCTGTTCTGGATTTTCTAATTGCAATAGGGTTTGAAAGCAAACAGCATGGATCCTGACCAGTCTGCGCGGATGCAAATGCACTATGTTGATTTTCTCATAGTGTGGCTCAATTTTATTCAAATGAAAAGCCGCAATGATTAGAATAAAAATTAATGTGCGCATTTTAAAATACTCTCCAGGTTGTCTGATTAGATATGAAATGAGCTTTCACTAGTATTTATTTTTAATGAACCAGATAAACAATTTGATATCATGTAGTACTATAACAATAACCTTCCATTAAAACACAACAGATTAATGGTAGCGTCTCATCTATTTATGTGCAGTATATCAAGTGCGTACTCCTAAAATAACTTGAATACAATGTTCGTTATTAACGTCATATTTTACATATGAGATGAGTGAGAGGGAGTGCAGTGTTAAAGAACCACAACTCTTGCTAACCACATTTCTTATTAACACAACCTCCGTGACTGAAAAGCCCCTTATACTACTGAAATTTCTGGGAGCATCCATCGGTGTTACCGATCGCCTTATTTTGTTTGTTGTTGTTGTCGTTGTTTTTTGTTTGTTTTTTTTTTTTTTTTTTTTTTGTTTTGTTTTGTTTTTTTTTTTAATTTTGGTAAATCATACCAAAATCCGCATTCTAGACATTTAAGAGTTTCTCAAATAACTCAAATTTTAAACATTGACATATTTTTGACCGGAAAGTAGGTCCTCTTGAAGTCAAAGACACCCGCTCTGTTGATGCACACCACACTCGACGTTAGATATGAACTGAAGCCAAGTGCAGTACTGTATACTCCGTTAGTACGTTACGTTACGTTACAGTAATTGCTGAATCATAGCACAACAATACAACCTTAACAAATTCTTATTAAAATACACACATTCTACCGTAGATAGTAAGAATTTATGAGTACACTTGACTTGAATGTTAAAAGAGTGGAGAATACCGTTTCTGATATACCAGGGATATGAAACTTTGCTAACTTGGACCGACCTGGTCTTGAATCAAACTTAGGGTAATGTGTCAAAAGTAGTTGAAGGTGCAAGAGTATAAAATAGTGAAATGTGGCATATAACTATAAATATATTAGTAAGTAATGGAAATGTCCCATTCGGAAAATCATTAATTTTGTTTTGTTGTTGTTGTTGTTATTTGATTTAACGTCACATCGACACAATTATAGGTAATATATAGAGTTCCCGGCTTTGATGGTGGAGGAAGACCCAAGTTGCTCCTCCGTGCATATTTCATCAAGGGCGGGCACCCGGATAGAACCAGATTTCATTTAATGTACCATGTGTTTTCTTATGCACGGGTCCATCTGAATGAAACAAGTCAAAAGAGGATGATGAGTAACAAGTTACTATATCTAGTACAAGAAAATTTCCCCTACGGCAAGTCTGAACAGACTGATATTTTACGTATCTGATATCTAACAAATATATATATTTTGTTAATGTTGAAAAAAATTTTGCAGCGCCTTATTAACAATCTTTCAAAATAAAACAAGGCAGCCTGAAAGACAGCTATATCCCGCGCCGCTGTTATGAATAGTGGCTCAAACTTTTGACCTTGACTTGTGACGCTGACCTTAAGCCAACATGGCTGACTGATGAGTTCTGCACATCGCCTTGATGAGGTCATCATCTGACCCAAATTTCATGATTCTCCTTCAAAGAGTTTAGGAGATACAGACACGAAATGGAAGTCTCAAACCTTTGACCTTGAGTTGTGACTTTCACCTTGAGCCGACATGGCTGACTTATCGGTTTTGCACATTGTCTTGATGAGATGATCATTTGACCCAAGTTTCATGATTCACCTTCAAGAGGTTTAGGAGATACAGAGCGGACACGAAATGGAAGGCTCAAACCTTTGACCTTGAGTTGTGACCTTGAGCCAACATGGCTGACTCATGGTTCTGCACATCGTCTTGATGAGGTGATCACTTGACCAAAGTTTCACGATTATCCTTTAAGAGGTTTAAGAGATACAGAGCGGACACGAAATGGAAGGCTCAAACATTTGACCTTGAGTTGTGACCTTGACCTTGAGCCAACATGGCTGACTCATGGGTTCTACACATTGTCTTGATGAGGTGATTACTTGACCCAAGTTTCATGATTATCCTTCAAGGGGTTTAGGAGATACAGAGCGGCCAGGAAATAGAAGGCTCAAACCTTTGACCTTGAGTTGTGACCTTGACCTTGAGCCGACATGGCTGACTTATGGGTTCTGCAAGTTTCATGAAAATCCTTCAAGGGGTTTAGGAGATACACAGCGGACACAAAATGTTATGGAAAGACGGAAGGACTGACGGAGACCATTCCTATAACCCCCACCACTTGTGGCGGGGGATTAAAAATAGTAATAATGAAGCTGGAAAAGAAAATAAAAGTACCTGCTGATAAACATAATGTAGCACACGACCAAAGATATGTATGAGGAAGTGTTTCAGAAGTTATTGTACAGCTCAATTACGAAGCCTTCAATCGATTTGTATCAGTTTAAACATATAACTCATCCTGGTGTTTTGCTTCTGTCGATAATTTCATAACATTGCATATGAATGCGAGTACTATGGCGGAAATCGATATGTAGATTATTATGTATATACAGTCCCTGCCTCGCGGATTTTGCTTTTTCCTCGTTACCACCGGCACAAATATTTGCCTTGAGTGGAAAATTGCGATGATTTTTTCACATTGAACGGCTGTTGACAAGAGCGAAAAATCGCGGTGATTATATAATACACCGCAATAGAAGTATCAATAAATGCCCGCGGCGAGTCACGAGGAATAATCTCAGCGGGTCGAGGTGAATTGCGATGGATTGCGGTGAACCACCGGCAATCACCGCGAAATCCAGGTAAATTTTGTAGCTTTAATACATATAAACTCTCTACTAATGTTACATGTATAATTGCATTAGTTTTTTCTGTTAAAATGGACAAATAATAGGGTTTAAGAACAAATAAATAAAATTTATGTTGATATGTCATTCCATTAGTTTAGTAAATATCTATAGTATTTAACAAATTAAAATGTATTCCTATCTTACCTTTTGGATAAATTTCAAAATTTACACGTAGGGCTTGGCGTTGGAATTTTGTAGTTTTAATTTGAAATTTAATGATTTCCTGTTGAGGATTAATGTTTATAGCCATTCGCAAAATAAAACAGAAATATAAGCAATATATAGCATAAACTGTCTCATGTCATTGTGGAGTACCGAGGTTGGAGAAACAAAAATGACCCGTTAAACACTTGCAGGAAGTATCACTTTTCATACTGTTTATTGTCATCAATATTTTAAGCATAGTCAAATACTGTATAATACACGTACTTGACACTTGACACTTTTCTATTTTTGTAAAGAAACAGTTGCACAATGTGATATGTATTATGAACATACATTAATTATATCAGGCCTTTTTGTTATAGAATATTATATAAAATATATAAAGAAATCGTTGTTTAAGTACTTTCTAAGTAAACCACTTTACATTTCGGCAAGGATGGTCACCTGTTTTTACCAACTTAGTTTTAAATATAATTTTATAATAGAATTTTATTAAATCAAACCTTAAACTGGCATTATTCATATAGGCTTATTTATACGGCATAATTTAAGTAATGATAATGTTCGTGGTTAAGTTTAAAAGTATGCAGCAACAAGACGGTTGATAAATACATAAAAACAAAAATAAACAAGAGGGCCAAGACGGCCCTATGTCGCTCACCTGAGAAACATACCATAACAGATAGTCTGGCCAGTTTTCATTAGGATTGGACCAAAAATGTGGTCTAGTCTATTGAGTTTAAACAAGTACTTTCTTTGATATGACATAGTGACCTACTTTTTGACCCAAGATGACCCATATTCAAACGTAATCTAGATTTCATCAAGGCAATCATTCTGACCAATTTTCACGAAGTTCAATTGAAAAATACAGCCTCTATTGCATACACAAGGTTTTTCTTTAATTTGACCTAGTGACCTATTTTTTAATTCCAGATAACCCATATTCAAAATCGACCTAGATTGTATCAAGACAATCAGTCTGACTAAAGATCATGAAGATCACATGAAAAATTCAGTCTCTATCGCATACACAAGGTTTCTCTATGATTTGACCTAATGACCTAGTTTTTAATCTCAGATGACCCATATTCAATCTTGACCTAGACTTTATCAAGGCAATCATTCTGATCAAATTTTTATGAAGATCAATTGAAATATACAGCCTCTATCGCATACACAATGTTTTTCTTTGATTTGACCTAGTGACCTAGGTTTTGACCCCAGATAACCCATATTCGAACTTGACCTAGATTTTATTATGGCAATTATTCTTTCTACAATTCATGAAGATCAATTGAAAAATACAGCCTCTATCGCATACAAAATGTTGTTTTTTTTATTTGATCTAGTGACCTAGTTTTTGACCCCAGATGACCCATTTTCAAACTTGGCCTAGATTTTATCAAAGTTATCATTCTGACCAAATTTCATGAAGATCAATTGAAAAATCCAGCCTCTATCGCACACACAGCTTTTACTTTGTTTTGACCTAGTGACCTAGTTTTTGACTCCAAATGACCCATTTTCGAACTTGGCCTAGATTTTATCAAGGTCATCATCCAGGCCAAAATGTATGAAGATCAAATAAAAAATACAGCCTCTATCGCATTCACAAAGTTTTTCATTGATTTAACCTAGTGACCTAGTTTTTGATCCCAGATGACCCATTTTCAAACTTGGCCTTGATTTCATCAAGGTTATCATTCTGACCAAATTTCATGAAGATCAGTTGAAAAGTACAGCCTCTATTGCATACACAAGGTAAACGTTGACAGACGACAGACGCCAGACGACGGACGCCGGACATCGAGCGATCACAATAACTCAGCTGAGCATTGCTCAGGTAAGCTAAAAACAAGACGGATAATAATTGAGAAGAAAGGAAATATCAGTATACTGGAAATGTCACATTTTCATTCTGTCAAAGTTTCATTATTGACTGGAGCAGTGTACCTTAAATAAAAGATACACACACGTAACCTCAGGTTATTTGAACATGACAGTGCGTGCAAATAGCCGGTTATTGTGCACGCTTTTTTGGTTATTGGTATGACTAGCAGGATTCTGGTTCGCATAATTGTATACAAATTACCGGAAATTACGTTTAAATATATCATGAAGAACTCATTAATAGCAATAGCATGCTTCAGTAGTTATTGCCACCCCTTAACTTAAATTATTGCTCGGGACTATGCTCACGTTACAATATAAGACCAGTCGTGCAAATAACCATCTATAGCACACCAATGATGATTATGACGAGATGATTTTACACATTTACAATACTATAGTCCTTGCAATGGTAATATTTACAATCTCATTTACCTGCTAATAGATCTACACGAAACAATATTTTACAGGTTTAACTAGGGCTGTCATTGGTTGGGTCTTAGGCATATCTACGATACCGATATATCAGAAGACAAATATCGACGATACATCGATATATCGATCATTAAGTTAGATTAACAACTTATTTGTTCATATGCATACTATATACCTTCCTGTAAATGCTATTTTTAGTTTTATTGCCTACTTTTCATATTACTGTTTGATTGTGTTGTATTTGTATTTATGAAATAAAAGAAATAAATAAAAATTAATAAAATCTTTCATTTTCATTTTGCCTTCACTTCTTTTTTGCATTTATCCAAATTTACAACTTTGTAAACTTAAGTTGTTTTTGAGGGTCTGAGTGTTTATCTGGATAGTTCTCTCTGAAAAATATTGATTTTTGAAAATGGGAATCGATAATCGATCGACAAAAAAATATCGTTGATACATCGATATCGTTTCTATCGATGACACCCCGTTTAACTTTTCTGCAGCTTGTTTACGTATGTATGAGTCATAATTATATCTGCGTCTATGCAGTTTAAAAACCTTGTTATGACCTGTAAACAGTCTGTCCTACTCACAGCTTTGTAACTATTCATTTGCCTGCTATTCTGCGAAGCAAAAGAGATATTCAAAAGCATATTTTATAGGTTCAAGTTATCAAAACATGTGTAATATATTGTGCACATCAAACATAAGTTTGATATCTTTCACCAACTGAAGACATAAAAATACCAGAAAGTGCATTTGGTTAGAATAGAAATGATTAAAAATGTCCAAAGATGAGATTAATTTTTTTAACAAGCCTGGGTTAGGAAACATGATTATAATCGTTTGTTAAAAAAATAATTTACAAAAATTAAAGGGGGCGAAATTTTTCCCAATAGCAGAATTTCTTCAAACTTTGGATATTGAAGGACAATCATCTAAGAAACAAAATGGCAGTAAAAGCCATACTAGGTCACCGGTTTTAAAAAAGAGTTATCTGCCCTCGAAAACGGCCTTTCTGGGGAAAATATACTCGTATATTAGTATTGTTAATAACTTACGTATAACATAAATAATTTTGATAGTTTTCATTTAGGTAATCGAGGGCGATTTATAAACCGAAACTAATTTGCAAATGAACCAGTTTGTGATACCCAGGTATAATTTTTGAGGTAAATGTCCGATTTACCTATATTTGTTGACAAATCTATGAGTTCATACATGTATATACATTGGTCGGTCATAGAAAAATCAATATATGAAACAAATATAAAGTGATTGAACCGTTTTTAATCTACTTACTAAAATATCATTTTTGTTAGAATAACTCTGTACAAAAGTTCATTTGGGTAGGGAAAACACTTCACCACTATATGAAAGGTATCACAAATGAGATAAAACTTTTCAGTGTTTTTCACATTACTTTATGCTCTATATAGGAATTTGCATGTTACGTTACGAAAATATTTGTAATATTTCGACAATTCAAAACATACAGTAAAACGCCGCTCGCTCGAGGTCGTAAGGGGATGAGCAAAATGCTGGAGTTATCCATGGTTTCGAGCGACCCAAACATTGACCAACATACGAAGAAAATTGAAGTTACTTTTACCGATTTTCATCGGGACCATTTGCAGAGTAAACGGTGATGCGTAATAATAACATACTTGTGACATTTTAAAAGAAGAAACGTATTAAATACGTTAAAAACGTTTTCTATGATAAGACGTTTCAATAGGTAATTTGTAAACGGCACGTGTGAAGAAACAACTAAGACTTTTTCGGCGACGCCGTCTAAATTCGTTTTCGTTTTCCTATGCCACGTGACTTCAGTTTGCCAATCAAACTACTTGATAACGCATTATAGATAATTTATCAAAACGGAAAATTTATGCAACACTCTGCCTGATTGGACGAGAGTGTCAATTTCTTTCACTCTGTTGACTGTGCTACGCTGAGTGAAATGAAGACAAAGCGTTTATCCTAAACGACGCTGCTCACAGTTTTAAAGCTAACTTTGGCTCAGTATATTTAGCAAGAATATTGATATATCTCAAAATAATAAGTAAGTTTAATAAATATGATAAAAACCTGTTCAAATACCAACATATATCAATTTAAAGAAAGAGCTGAATACGGTCTGCGTATCACATGAATAAGGGTGTGATAAGATTCTTTTATGTAGAGAAGTGCTTTTTAAAAGATTTTCCTTGTTACAAGTGTCGTCTGTATATGAAAAGGTTTCTTGCTTTTGTGACTTATTCAGTTTGCATATTAAAATGAGTACTTGTTTGCTTTGATATATTTGTTACAAATTATTTAACTGATTTGTTATATATGAATATTTTTTTTAGTATTGTATGCAAGTATTGAACTCAGTTGAAATCTGTTTCATTATATATATGCTACATAATGACTGAATCTCATTTTACACTGAAATGAAGGTACGTTGCATACAGTTTATCTGTGTGATATAACTACGGTCAAACTTTGCTTATGCGGTCAAAATTTGCTTATGAAACAGAAATATTGAAATAATAACAATTGTATGTTTTGCTTGACCTTCACTTTTTATAGGTGTGACGTCATTGTCCAAAGATTCACGAACAGCGAATATGCATTTCTTAAAGCGGGATCAGTTGACCTATTTTAGAAATAAATAAAAATAATATATAAAAAAATCCTTTAATTGATTTTTTCTCATGTATTCTAATCAAATTTGATTTGTAGCATCTTTATTAGGCCCGCAGCCAACTTTGTTCAGCTGGGACATTTGACCCCTTTTAGGGGCTGCTAGAGCTAAAACTAGAAATGCCTTTATACAGCGTCTCATGAACAGCTTGGTGGATCTTTGTCATACTTGGTCTGGAGCATCATTATAAGGTCCTCTTCCAAATTTATTTATATAGGAACTTGGGCCCTATTAGGAACCACTATAGCTAAAATAAGATATGCCTTTCTTCGCATTAACCACTAAAATGTAATGGATTTTTATCAAACTCGATGTGTAACAATATCGTAAGGTCTCCTGCTATTTTGTTACAAATGGGGATAGGGACCAATTTAGCTAAAAATATAAACACGTTTAATGACCTCTTCTCATGAACCGCTTCATGAATCTTCATCGAACTACTGCTGTAATTATTCGTCTAAGGATAAACGAAACAAAATTGCAACCCTACGAAACCTTTGAGAAAAATTAAAAGAGAACAATTTAAATTGTTAAAGTGCGGTGTTTAGTTTTGCAATTTGAAAAATGTTAGATGAAAGATGAATGTTAGATGAAAAATTCATAAACTTCTTTCCTAATTACAATTCGCCGACCATCATTTTTAAAGATATTTCTTGTTTATTTATATTCATCAACAAATGCATATCATAATTATCGTCTCAATTTAATGAAAAAGGTAAATATTACTTCCTTCATTTGGATTGAAACAACTGCTGATTAAAATACTAAGATCTCGTAACTATCTTCTCAATCCCGCAGAAAAGATGTTTTAAGTAATCAGTAATTGATCGATATTTGATCAATAAAACGTTTCTTTAACTGTTTATCAATAACTAATCTCATTATAAGATCAAATATACCGACAAACAAATATTTAAGATAGTCTGGGAATAGACCACGCAATTCTGACGGTGTGTGAAAATTTTGATTAACCGATACATTCTGGCCGCCGAAGGTGTGAACAATTTTAACACTTCTGCTCGAGTTGGCCAGAAGAAACAAAGAATAAATTGATACACAGGGACCAGGCGTCATACTCGAGCGATCGAGTTATCGATGCTCGACCCAGCCATGGTAATTTCGCATAGAAGGTAGAAGGAAATCGGCCGGGACTACATGAATTGCTCGAGCGAGCCCGGGTGCTCGAGTCATCGATCCTCGAGCGAGCGGTGTTTCACTGTACTTTGTTTTGACATCATGAATTTTTAAAAGACATCGCTAGAATGCTAGATTCATGTCCAGAACTCCTCGGTCGTTAGTCATATGTAAATATATAATGTTGATTTGTTTACACTTTGCTAACAGGAATTTATGTTTGCACAACCAACCTAAGCATGTGCGCTGCATGATGTGCTTTGCAAAGGTCTATATATATCTATATGCAATATCAAATAATCGATTAATATCTCATTAGCAATTTTCAAATTATATTGAACATGAAGTCCAATCAGTTACTAGCTAGTGTGAGAGAGTTGTTTACGACGGAAATTTTGCAGTTTATTAGGTGTTATGATTCGGTTGATGAAGTTATGATTCTTCAAAGGGGGTTATGATTTTTCATAAAACAATATCTGCCGTAGAAAACTATTCTGTCATGAAAAGCAAAATAAAATCACCCCCTTCGAAGAATCATAACTTCATCATCCGAATCATAACACCTAATAAACTGCAACATTTCCGTCGTAAACGACACTCTCATACGTTTTTACGGGGATAAATTGAAACGTTTGTGCATTATTGATCGACTGACGCCGACTATTTGAAAACGTATGTGTTCGAAAACAATAGCAGAAAGCGGTATGGGTGGCTCAGAAACGCTGAAATGTCATCATGTGTACAACTTCTGAAGTTGACAGGAAGCAAATAGTTGATCGCTGCACGGAATAGCTTGTATGCATGTAATTATTATTCAATCGTGCATCGAATAGCATTCGCTGATTTTTCATTTATAGTAATATTGGAAAGAAAACGTAAGAATTCCTTTCCAGTGTCACTGTTTTTATGTGAAAACCATCATAAACGGAAATCACAACAGAAGCATTTCCATACATAACCGAAAGGTTATGATTCTGGAGATTACCGGGCGTGATGTTTCTGTACGGAAAACGTGGTTGTCACTGGCCGTCCGGTCATAAGATCTTATGTCACATGCACCAAATCGAAATATGGCGATACCAGCTGTAAACGAGCGACCATTTTCATGGATGTAATATTTAGCAATTTGCTTTGTGTTTGCCAGCGATATTCCTAGCCTGACACAAAGCTTAAGAAATCATGTTGTCCAAACCTTTCCTTTGACGTCACGATGTCCAGCCATAACAAATGTAGTAATCGTTTTCAAGAAAAGAAGATAACGGGTTTGTTTATCAAACTGTCATGAATAGTTGCTCTTAGCGTTCACTGGACACCATAAATGATTTATGCTCAATTTATTTCGTACCATTTATCCGTAAAGTAATCTTCCTTTAACGTTATAATATTTTAAACTGTTCTCCGCAGGAAAGTGGCGCTATAAATTAATCAGATAAATATTGAATCACATGCAAACTGCATCCGCACAGTCTGGTCAGGATCCATGCTGTTCGCTTACGGTTTCTCTAATTCCAATAGGCTTTGAAAGCGAACAGCATTGATCCTGACCAGACTGCGCGGATAGAAAGACGTCCGGTTCATCCATAGTTCTGCACTTTGCAGTGACTGATCTTTTACATGTAGGTCTTACGTCATCGATAAGTTAGGTCTTGATTTGCGTTGTATTGGTCTTAAGAGAAATAAAATTCACCAGTTACAACAGAATGTTTTGATGATATTCTGGAAGTTTATTACATTTATACACCGCAACAATATACATTTTAGAAATGCGCAATTATTCTAAACTCGATATAAAATTGGGTGTGTGGGTTGATAATAACAGACATTTCCATTTCAGGAAGAAATGAATTTAAAAGACAGTAACTACCTACTCTCATCTTTGTTTTAAAAATAATAACAATAATAGTTATAATAACAATAGCAACAAAATCTAACATACAGAGAGAAAGGCGGCTTACAGAACTTAATATCCACTTTGGGACTTCAAGCACTGGAGTGACTATAATACACATTAAATTTTGTAAAATCGCAGCGATTAAAAAATAACAAGGTAAATATCTCCTTTTTAAAGCCAGCTTCCCATGAGATTTGAGAGATTAGTTTTTAACATGAATTACAATATACATTCAATTTTTTACCATACCAACAATTAATTCTGTATACATATTGCCTTGATGGAAACTCACAGTAAATTTGTTTCAAGTTATAACTATTCATGCATTAACTGAAATGAATTGTGACGTCTGGTTTGGTTCAGCTTTTGAAAGCATATTCATGTAGTAGGAGAAAACACTTCAGCATGATAAATGATCATTGATTTCGACTCAGAACTCGTATTTTCTATCTTAAATCAAATAATTTACTAGTATGTGTATGTCTTACTATTTGCCTTGTAGCCCATGAAAACTTTATATCCAAACGTCACTGACCATCAGACCTGGGGTCAATTACTTTGAAATTTGAATTACAATTACATTGAGAAATGTCCAATTAAATTACAATTACCATTACATGAAGTTAAGCAATGTAATTAATTAAATTACAATTATATTGCAAATTATAATTAATTACATTCAATTACAATACCAAATGTGGTGCTTCATACATGAACACTGTAGCAAAGTTCTTTACTTTGTACTACATATACATGATATTTCACCTGTAAACTGATTTCAATTATTTCAAAATTGAATTTAAGCTCAAAATAAAATCTGTGTTTGCAGGAGAACATCACTAAGTCTTTAATATTATTGCAAAAGGAGCTAAAAGTCAGCACTAATTAATAGTTAATACATTGTCAAACCAAATTCGGTTAGAGAAGATGCATGTAAAGTCAGGTATTTCTCTGAGGTCTGATTTTCTCTGAAAGTTATAGGATCATGGTTCTGCAATATGTTTCAAATTTAACTAGTATAGTTCAGTATTTAATCATTTACATTTTAAACATATATCTACAGTTTTTATCCTTGACACTTCATGTTATCCAAAGGACCACATTGAAAATAAGTTGTAAAACATTTATGAGCCATCCTAGAATAACTATGTCACTAAAACTGTAGAATATTCATCACGTATACAATAATATTTTTTTTATTATTTTGTTAGAACTGGTGGTGTTAAATGCTATGTTGTTTGTATCATTTAATACAACAAATTTTATCACAGATAAAAAATGATTAAATTAAGTGCTAAGCATTTCAATTTTTGCTCCGATAAAAATCTAAATAAAAATGATGCAAATAACAGTTTCAAATCATAATTTGATCATTTTCTCCTAAAACATAGTGACAAACATCATCAAAGATTACAAGTTGGTTCTAATAAAACAATTATATCAGAACAAAGGAGCTATGTCCAAGGGATTAACACCTACTATAATATTCTATTGTTATTTTTCACAGGTATGAAATACAAATTAGCATGTTAAAGTGAAGTGTCACTGGTAATAAACATATATGTATACTATTTGTTCAACAAACTGGATTAGCATGTGCCATGTAATTGGAAAGTAATTGAAATGTAATTGTCAGTTACACCCTAAAACTGCTCTGTAATTAATTAACTTACAATTACATGTAATTGATAAATGATCCAATTACAAATTACATTCAATTACTGAGGAAATGTAATTTAATTGCAATTAATTACAATTACATTTTAATTACCCAAGGTATACTGACCATGCCCGCGCGCAAGTCTATATCATGCTACAATGTTAGCTTACTTATGGACGGTGTTTCTACCCACGCGACATATCGCGGGGCCTTGTACGGTTTCAGTCACATGAACAGTCACACTGTCAGTCACGTGAAATTTGTATCTTTTTCCAATACACTGGCAGACCGGTCGAACATGTATTTTCTCAAGTGCTACTTCCCTTGTAACTGTTAAAATAGGACAGTGGTATATACATTTGCTGTATAGAAATAATTGAGAGCTGTTGCGCATAGCCATGCCCATTAAAATAGTTACTATAAATGACCTTTCAACCACAAAGCACACAGAAAAGTAGGGGTCATTTGTCATCTAAGAGAGAATTTTTCTATTTATTTTCAACACCATGGACCAATTTTAAAACTGACAGCTAAAACTGAGTATGGGGATGTGTGAAACAAAGTTGGGAACATTTCTGTCAGTGCAAAATGTTACCCAAATGTCAAGAACGGGTCCATAATACGATTAAAAAATCAGAAAGTGACTAACATAAACCAATTAAGTGCTACTTAACTGGGGAAAACAAGTATTATTTCTTCCTCTGCCATTATCTGTCAGGTCAAGACACCAAGAAACCTCTTGTCATGGCCCTAATCCAATGTCATTTTGATTACGCCTGTTCTGTATGGTATCATGGTCTGACTCATTTACTTAAATCCAAGCTCCAAACCACACAGAATAAGTTAATGAGGTTTGTTCTGGATCTTGATGTTAAATCGCACATTGGCCTTTAAATGTCTCAACTGGTTACCCGTCAACAAACGTGTAGACCAGATCACTCTGTGTCATGTTTTTAAAATAAAAAATGGCTTAGCCCCGGACTACATGGGAGACAATTTTATCCCCCCCAAGATACTGCGCATTTATATAGGACAAGTTTAAGCAACAAAGGGTTTTTTGCTGTTCCAAAGGTCAAGTTTGGGGTTAAAGTCCTTTTTCTTTTCCGATTTTTCCCAATGGAATACGTTGCCTGCTACTATAGCACATGCTGAGACTTTACTTTTTGATATAGTTGTGCAGTTTCCATCTAGTCACATAGTTCTTTAATTGATATAGTTGTGCAGTTTCCATGTAGTCACATAGTTCTTTAATTGATATAGTTGTGCAATTTCCATCTAGTCACATAATTCTGTAAACTCTGTTATGCCTCTCTATGTCATGACACCAACACAAAAGACCACAATGGAAATAAGAGTTTTCTCTTTTTTGTGTAGTCCTTGGTGAAGTTGTGCCTGTCGTATTTATAAATCCATGTATGTATGATGTTATTATGTTGTACTTACTATACATGTTGTGTTTTAAATGTTCATGTATGTGCACTCCTTACCGAAATAAATCTATCTGTCTATGTCCTAAAGTGCTGTTAAATTACTTATCTAGTACTTTTATAGCTGTAAGAAAAACATTTTCGAAGTCAATTTCCTTTCAATTTCCTTTGTATAGCACCAATACAATGCTTCAACTTAATAAGATTTTAGGGCAATTTCAGAGCACAATTAACTTTTAACCAGTTCCACTAGCTTATATTTTTACCATATTTAATGATTATGTGTTCAAATATGCAACCAAGTAACACATTAACACTGTTAGAATACCCAATCGCACTTCTGACATATAAAAATGAGCAAACTTTAGGCTGTGTGAATATGCATTGTTTGAAAAAAATACAACATACACAATGAAATTGCGTGGCTTCAAGTGTTTATAGAAAACAAGTCTCGGTTTGCAAAAGGAAGCTTAGTTTAAAGTGTTCCCTGGATACTAGTCTCGGTTGGCAAGAGGAGGCTTGGTGTCAAGTGTTTCCTAGAAATTAGCCTCGGCTTGCATTCAAGTGTTCCCTGGAAACTGGCTGACGACAAGTAGAGAGCTTTTATGTGTTTCTTGGAGACTAGTCACGGCTGCCGGAAGAAAGCTTGGTTTCAAGTGTAAGTGTTCCGAGGAATCTAGTCTCGACTGACAACAGGAGACGTGCTTTCAGATGTTTCATTGAAACAAAGCTGACAATAGAAATTGTGTTTTCAAGTTTTTCCAGAAGACTAGCCTCGGCTGACGAGAGGAAGAGTGCTTTCAAATGTTCCATGGACACAAGCCTCGGGTGACGAGATGAAGCGTGCTTTCAAGTGTTCCATGGACACAAGCCCCGGGTGACGAGAGGAAGCGTGCTTTCAAGTGTTCCATGGACACAAGCCTCGGCTGACGAGAGGAAGCGTGCTTTCAAGTGCTCCATGGACACAAGCCTCGGGTGACAAGAAGAAGCGTGCTTTCAAGTGCTCCATGGACACAAGACTCGGATGACGAGAGGAAGGGTGCTTTCTGTTCAAGCCTCGGCTGACGAGAGGAAGCGTTCTTTCAAGTGATCCACGGACACAAGACTCGGCTGACGAGAGGAAGCGTGCTTTCAAGTGTTCCATGGATACAAGCCTCGGGTGGCGAGCGATGTGAACGAAGCTGTGGTGGAGTTATAGGGAGACGAAAAGAAATTCTTCAGTTACTTTTCCTGTATATTTTTCATGCAGTATTAATTAACAAATAAATCTTCGTCTCAGCATTAGGCTCTTAGAAAGCTATGCTACGGCATGACACTGAAATAGTATGCATATATTTGAAAAAAGAAATCCCTAAATTGTATAGACAAGCTTGCATGGGCAGTCGCAGTAAAAATGCAAACACGTTTCATTAACTTAAACACACCTAAGCAGAAACAACGGTCATGTTATGTTTTACAGCTAATACTGAAAGTTAGAACATGTTCACTCAAACAGTAACATTACATTTATTTATTAAGGACAATACAAAATCAAACAGTTATATAATCAGGAATATAACATATAACATTTAACATACCACGTGTCGAGATGTGGTGTATGCCTGTTTTTCTGTCAACATTTTGGATAATATATTGTAAACTAAAGTGATTTTCTGCTGAGCCAAGGTTAGCTTTACAACATATTACCGAAGTCAATCAAAGGTATCAGTACACACAAATACGTCATAACTCATCTGAAGTAAGAACGCCCGGACCAAAGCATTTAAGTTTCGCAAGTTTGAAATAAAATTTTATATTATTCTATGATGTAAAATTGTTTTTAACCATATACTTTTCAAAGCATCATTGTAGCTGAAGGTAATTCAGTCGAGTCAAAAAAAACCCAGAAAGGGCCCTTTTTGAAAGTATTTATCCTCCGGTTAGTTTTCTCAATAGGCTTCTGTAGGTTATCGAACTTCTGACCACATGTTTGCATACAGAGAAAGGTACCATAATGAAGTTAAACTAATAATTGTTTTTGATGTACCTATTTTGAATTGTGTGGCCGAACGAAATTGGTAACTTGAGTCTTTACGATACTGCTTATCTTATGTTATCATTTTGGTTATATGACATAAAAGCCAATCAATTAGTAAAATTAACCAGAAGAAAAACGGTAGTACTGACTGTCAAGTATTAAAAACGGGATATAGTGTATTCCCTGCACATTTATGCACCCCATATAACGTCTACCTTGCATTATTCTACCTTAAATGCACGACCATATTCTTGCATTCAAAAAAACATTGAGTGGAATATGAATTTAGCATAAACAAATCAATTTAATTAATACATAATGCATTACCGACAATTCCAAATCAACCCAATATTCTATTTGTCACAAAAATGATTCACTGATTGCAGTGAACTGTTGTTTTTTTCCAAAAATAAACGCTATCCATGTTTGGAAAGCAATCACTGTTCATGTTTATAACGATAAAAGCTATACATTATGCAATTTAAGTCAGCTATTGTTTCAATTAAGACTGTTAACTTGTTTTATACTTTTCATTATTCTACTTAAGACAACGATACTGTGTGGGAAAGGCTTCTAAATGACTGCAATAAAACTAAACAACATTGTTGCTGTATTTAACAAACATATTATTACAAAAGTTTAAAATGGTGCAAATTCACTTTAGATTAAATAAGCTAATACTAGATTCACATTGCGCGTTAAAACTTTTAAGAATCTTTGGGATAAAATAAATGATTCCGGAAATAAGGATTGCTATTCACATCATAGATTTTCTAATTGCCCTACTTTCTGTAAACAGGAAGAGCCAATTTAAATATTATTTTGCTCGTAACGAGGCCTATCTGCTCAGATCGACACGGAGGGCGCATATCTAGTGAGTTAGATCCCCGGGTGAGGGGAATGTTCTCCTTGGCAATTTGATCAAATACACTGTGTCTGAAATCGTTTGTCCTCCACCTCTGATTCAAGTGAAGAAAAAATCTAATATGTTTTTCACTAATACGCTAGAATGACGTCATATTAACGTGCGGTGACGTCAAAGTTTTTGTTGCGACCAAGAAAAAGCGCTTCTATATTTTACCTATTGTTTTAAATAAAGGATATTAGAATCGAAATAATTTATAGCACAAGCGTGTTTTAACATTATATATACACTCGGGTGGTGATACCTCGTGAAATTATTACGCCCGACGTATAACCACCCATCATGCATAAATAGTGTTAAAGCACTCTTTTGATATAAATTATTTCTTAAATAAATCATAATATTGACCGGTTTTATAGTTATGCACAATGCAAATAAATGTACATCAAAAGGACACGTATAAAATTCCGTGACTTATCGTTGAAAATCTCTTTTATCGACTAAATATGTTGTGTGAGTACATCACTTCCGGTCTATTTCCAGATGAATCTTTTCTTTAACTATGTCAACATTCTTCCCGTAGCCTGAAATTACAAGGCCTTCATTTGACACAAACACGTATACTCCATACGTCTCGCCGATTCTTTCAAGTCTAGAAATCTGTGGAAAAAAATATATTTCGGTCAAACGTCTTTAAAGTGGAACAAAATGAAGTCATATGACACTTTTAAGAAATCTCCCGTGCTTAGAAAACCTTTAACGTGACAATATGTTCAAGTTTATTTGGTAATAATTGAAAATGTATCGATAAGACTTTACAAAAACAAAAATCAGACAAACAGAGTATTTTAATTGATATATTATATAATGCTGTTTTCCGCTGGGTTTTTTTCTAACTATCAATAATAACTCTTTTAAACGTTTCAAGTTGTAGTAGTGTCGAATAAATATAAATAAATAAATAATAAAAATTAATCAACAAGTCAGATGGCGTCTTCTTTACCTCGGTGTCCGACATTTTGGTGAGAACAGTTTCTGGTACTGATATGTTAACTTCTTTGTGAAGATCTTCAATTCTTCTCACTACTTCTGTGACACCATTTGGTGACTCTGTATAAATGTGAAACACCATTCTCGAGCATTCTGGCTCTTCTACTGGTTTACGCTCCCAGAACTTAAGAACTGTAAGAAAAGAGTAAAGACATGTCCGTCCTAGTACTGAACATAATTTAAGTAAAATACAGGGTGTGTTCGAGTTCAGGAGCATTCAATTTAAAGCTAAATTAAGGTTGACTGGCATCCTATCTATATACCTTATACACTATTAGTGGTGGTATATATTTATCATTTCAAGTCTGTGGTCAGTAAGTAACTATTTCCTTTTCTGGTCACTCTTTAAAGACACCGTTAACAAAGCGAAATCGGAATATTTACGTATTCATGGCACGGTTATAAGCATTTTACTTCGATTATGCTAAACATTAGATACGGGGAAGTTTGGTGGTAATTGATAAATAAATGTTGTTGTTTTTAATTCTAAGGACACTTTCACTCCAAATATATAAAAAGGTGCTGAGCAATAAAGGTGTCGAAAATAGCAAGAAGTCTCTAGTGCTTTATGTGATCTTTTACTATCTACTTACAAAAAGATTTCCTTGGAGAATTTTCTAGAGACGCCTTTGCTTCTCTGGTGAATTCTTCTACCATTTTCGTTTCGTAGACAATAATCCTTACATTCCTTAAGTATCCTTGATAGCTTTCTCCAAGAATATAATCTTGAAAAGCTTCCATCATAGTTTTTGCTATTTCTGAAGGAGGAAACCCCTTCCCGCCTGCAATAATCGACAAAATTTCTTTTAATGATATATATTTTCTTGTGAAATGTCAAGAACTTTTTATGAAATAAATTATTTTTAATATGCACGACGACAGGTATTTGAATTTCACTGCAGTAAAATTTCCTGTCATTTCACAGGTTATATGAAGCAATTTTCCTATCATGAAAATTCATCTTAAGTTAACTTTAGCAAAGTTTATCACTATGGGCATACAGTATGTTAAAGGCACTGGCCTGCAGATAGTTCGACAACAAAAGAGAAACAAAAATAGGTATCAGGAAAGTAATGCTACATTTGTTAGGAAAGCTTTGAAATTTAATTACTTACAGGCTATATGTTATGGAAATACATGAGAATTAGTTTTTACTATTTTTACACTGAAAATCAAAAAGCGTTTCTAACGATTGACTCTAGGTAAACTGTCTTAATTATAGATATATATATATATATATATATTTAACGCCCTCATGGCGTTATTTGTAAAGACAGCGGTAAACTTTCAACTGCCGCGGCGGGCATCATTTTTTTTTAATTTGGCATTTTAAAGATAGTTTAGTAAAAAAAAAAACAACTGATATTCCAACGTTCATAATATGACAAAACTTCAATTTTAGCCAAAATCTGGAGATTCGTATCTTTAAGGGCTTTCAGCATATGAGCCGTGCCATGGGAAAACCAACATAGTGGGTGTGCGACCAGCATGGATCCAGACCAGCCTGCGCATCCGCGCAGTCTGGTCAGGATCCATGCTGTTCGCTAACAGTTTCTCCAACTCCAATAGGCTTTAAAAGCGAACAGCATGGAGCCTGACCAGACTGCGCGGATGCGCAGGCTGGTCTGGATCCATGCTGGTCGCAAACCCACTATGTTGGTTTTCTCATGGCACGGCTCATATTTTGTTTGATCTGCTGTGACAGCCTGGGCTGGACAAATCCGAAACATCGACTTAAACGATTACACCACAAAACCTGTCCAACTATTGGATTCATTAAGCTCAATTTGCGTGTACAACCTATAAAATCATATAATTTATCTATCATTACAAAAAAAAAGGGTTTGTTTCATTTCAAACTATTATTCTTGTTTAGCATTTTGTTTAGAATATACATATAGATATGCCTTAATTCCTATACAATTTCCTATACAATTAACTTTTGATTTAAGAAAGTATTTTTGTCATGAAGCGAGACTTCAGTGTCGCTTCGAAATTATTATCGGAAGAGTAAATACAAAATAAATCTAGACAAAAACCAACCTGTACCCAAGGCTGGAAATGACACGGAGTTTAAACTCGACTTCTCAACCTCAGCGAGACATTTTGTGACAGTTTTTTTCCATCCAGCTACACTGTTTTTTGCTTTGACGTGTATAATCTTCTGACAAAGCAATCGCCCGGAACTTGTCAAAACCAGTCCCGACTGCTTGAAAGATTTTCTATACTTGTTTGCTAGAAAGAATATATATTATACGTACAACTATTTGATTTATCGGCATGTTTGTATTTTTGTCTTGTTTCATATTTATTCATAACTGTAAATAATAAATGGGTTGTTATAAATGGAACAGTTGAAACTGGTCGAAATACTAGGCCATGAGCCTGTTATTACTTAGTAACAAAGGACCCCATGAAAAGTAGCAGCTAGGCGTCCCTTGGAGTCACACTACTTCTCCTTGTGACGAAATCTGTATACCCTTAAATCAGATTAACGTTTATCGACCAAAAATCATATAATCGTTGTTTCAAACAAGATATCATTCGAAATTCTTAAAACCTTACTTTCACTTAAGATATATCAGGCTACTATATCTGAAGGCATTACGTCACAAAGTTTTCAGACCAGACCTATAGCAGGCCTTAAAAGGAATATTGTCATCAGTTAAAGGCTATTATAACACAACACATATACTCCAAACATCTCCAATAATTTACACATATTCTGCTAGTAACATATTAGATGGTAGTTTATAATACCTCTCAGTTTCAATTACTATAAAAACAAAGTTTTAAAAAAGGAAACAAATACTGGTGATCTGATATTGGAACCAAATAAAAGTCCTGTCGTTTAAATACACTGACAGACGGATTTCAAAATCACACATGGAAAGACAGGTAAAATTTGGTTTATCAAATTCGCAGCCTATAAATAGACTGGATGTTATGAATAGAGGATAACAGTATGTTTCAGCGTAAGCTCGAATTAATAAAATTTCGAAATAAACATAAGATGCAACAGTTTCACACGTTGCACATTACAAATGTAAAATGTAATCAAGAGTGGAAAAAAAATGTTATCTTACATGTAAACAAACAAATGAGCCGTGCCATGAGAAAACCAATATAGTGGGTTTGCGACCAGCATGGATCCAGACCAGCCTGCGCATCCGCGCAGCCTGGTCAGGATCCATGCTGTTCGCTAACAGTTTCTCCAATTCCAATAGGCTTTAAAAGCGAACAGCATGGATCCTGACCAGACTGCGCGGATGCGCAGGCTGGTCTGGATCCATGCTGGTCGCAAACCCACTATGTTGGTTTTCCCATGGCACGGCTCAAATGTTCCTTATTTCATGTCTTTGCAATAGATATCTATTTAGCTCACTCAACGTAACACGCATTGAACAAAGTCACATGCAAAGTCATGACATAATAATAATAAGGGTGGGAAAATAAAACATAGCAGACTCGATTTGATTGAGTTTGTTTGTATGTTGTTAAAGAAGGTGCAGCACCTTCCAAGACCCCACTGCACCGCCATTAGCTGAATTCTACCATAAAATCACTAACGGACTTTATGATTTCCAAGGGTGGATTCAAAGATGGATGCCCCCCGAAATTACTGAGGCATAAGATTTTCAGCCACGTAGGTTATGTTAAGAAGAAATGTGGTCAGCAAGAGTTGTTGTTCTTTAACACTGCACTCCCTCTCACTGATTTCTATGAATATGTAAATTATCAAGTCAATACATGGTATTCCAGTTAGCCCTGGACAAGGTTTTCAAAAAAGGAAGATAATCAAAAAAGCGACCACCTAAAGTTATGGTTCTTTATCACTGCACTTTTTCTCTCTGATTTCTATGACTATTATCAAGTCAATAACATACTGTTCGAGCAGGTTTGCAAAAAGGAGATAATTCAAAAATGGGACAAACTAGAGTTATGGTTTCTTATCACGGCACTTCCTCTTACTGATTTCTATCAATATGTAAAGTATGAAGTTAATACCTTACATAGTACTGAAGTCATGTTCTGGCCAAGGTTTTCAAAAAAAGGGATATAATTCAAAAATAGGACCTCCTAGAGCTATGGTTGCTTGTCACTGCACTCTCTCTCTCTCACTGACTTCTATCAATATATAAAGTATCAACTCAATACCTTACACAGTATTCGAGTTATGCTACGTACATGTTTTAAGGGAGATATTAAGAAATGGGACCACCTAGAGTTTTGGATCCTTATTTCTGCACTTCCTCGCAAGGAGTTCTATCATTGTATAAAGTTACAACTTGATACCTTTAATACTTTTTAAGTTATCCTCCGAAGAAGAAGTGTGACAGACGGATATACGGACGGACGAACAAGGTGTCGCCTATACGCCCCCCCCCCCCCCCACTTCAGGGAGCATAACCCAATCTTGAATCCGCCCCTGCCCCCAATAGACCAGAAATAATAACAGCACCGAGTCGTAGTACCAGGTGACTACTACGGCTGCTTAAATACTTACGACAACCTTATTCCCATCTACACCATCAAACATTGTTATTCCTCTGAGCTTTAATATATTAAACCGGAAGTAAAATTATTACTAATATGCGAATTGTTTCGTGTGATCTTTATTTTATTTTAATCTATTAATAAGCTGGAAATCTTTTTAAAAATCACGTGAAAGTTATATTAAACAATCAAACAACACAACCCCCTTAAAAGAGTTGTGTATTGACTTGCTCAATGACCCCCCCCCCCCCTCCCTCTTCTCCACTCCTCCACCTTGTTATATCCTACGTCGATTAATATGATTGCGTCACGAAAATGCATTCGTAAAATAAATATATACATATCCTGTTTACCAAGTTTGAACTCTATTGGCAAGTGGCCTAGATAAGAACAAGGTTATTGGTTGCTTTATAAACAGTTTCTCCATTGGCTAAAATTTGATAATATCAAATTATCACTGAATGACAGCAGAATGACAAACGTTAATCCTTCTGACGTATATTCTTTTATTTTTTACTTATCTAGATCTGCCTATAAGATGGAATTACCTAAAAACAATAACCCGATTATAAAACCTTTGTAATAACAACATGATATACACTTAAAAAACAAACCAAAACAACTTCAACAGTTTACCTTCATGCTGTATTGACTTCCCAGCTGCTCTAAAGATTGCGCGGGATATTTTTCCAGTTTCCATATTCAGATCATCTGGAACACTGTTTACTATTACTGCGGTAGTAGCTGTTGTCAGATCTCCCTGTTCTATACTCAGTATAACATGACCAATGGTTGTGTTATAATCTGTTCCTATAGCAAATTAAAACATACTGAATAAGTGCCGTTCGAATAATCTAAAGTTGTCAGGGAAAACTGAACAAATTTGATTTTATCTGTTATGAAAATGTTAATATCGAATGGCCGATGAATGTGTCCTTAGCTGGCTGTGAAAAAAAGTCTCCGTTATCATTCCAAATGGCTATCTATATTCATTATTTTAATATGTGAATACTCCAACATGTAGTATTGCTTTTTACGTTCCATCTCCATGATAACACATTCGTCTTACAAACAAAAAATGGTCATACTGACAGGCACAAGTTTGAAGATAGATTTCCACTGTGCATAGTATCCATATAGGTGTGTGTGTGGTGGGGGGGGGGAATGGACGAATGAATCTGGGTAGTATTTCTTTGCGACCATGTCACTATATTAAACATATGGGTAGGTAAGGACATATAATTTCAGCTGTAAAAATGTTTTCTTCTTTGTCCATGTCAGTGATTCAAATCACCTTCATTACATTGAAAATTTTGTTTCTGTTTAAAAAGTGTGTTACAGTAAAACTACACAAGAACAAAGAGGAATGAAAACGCACTTTAAACTTTTTTGTAGTTAAATGTGTATCTCATACTACGTACCACCGCTTTCAGTGAAAACGCTTTCTACTTGACAACTTTGTCTGGACGATATGTCAGATAATCTTGAAAGTTGTCTGTTTTTGCCACATTGGGACTTGTACTCCTCAAACGCCTGAATTTCATGAATGCATTTAGTAAACAAATGTAACGAAGTAGATGTACGTTTCGTAGATTTAAGAAAGTGCCTGAACATTTCTGCTAAGATATTACCTATACAAAGTATATCATGCAATAGTTCTTGCTGAGTTCATCTTTGATCATGGTAGAATACATAATTATATAAATCAACAACATTGCTAACATGTTTTTTATACTTCATAAATATTGCCAATTACTAATTTGTCAAAAAGTTTTAACAATTTTAACAACATACCTTTAATGATTTTTCGTCTTCCGACATTATTGAAATTCGAACGCATTTTAGAGATGAAACTGGGACCTCCTTTTCAAAAGAATTTATTGCATTGAACATTATTTCTGCAACCTGATCTGGTGGAAATTCTAGAGCACCCGCACCAAGTACGGGGAAAGCTATAGAAGCATACTGTCTTTTATGTGCAGTGAAAAGGCAATTCTGCACGAAGCACCTCAAAACCTGTAAGTATAATGTATACTTATAAACGTATGCTTTGGTTTTTGAATTGACAGTTATTTTATATATCTCGGTTTACACAATTTTTCATTGTTACTATTATATATGTAGTATGTTAGTTCATTTTTTACCTCTTATTTTTTATAGAAACTAGTTTTAATCAAAATCCGTACCGTGTCGGCGTAACCCTGACCTTTGTCCCACTTCACGAGAACTCCATGAAACAGAGCCTTCCATTTTAAATTTCCTCCGGTTGTCTCAGCTATGTCTCCGAGCATTATGCCATTCGGATATTTTTCTTTTATTTCCGATACAATTTCTTGTCCTCCTTCCTTTACTAGTAAACGTGAAAGTGTGCCAATGCGAAGGTCAAGTTGTAAGTTTGTTGAATTTGCTATAACATCAGTCTGCAAATGAATACGTTTGCATTAAATCGTTTTATGAAAAAAACAAGCACAGTAAAACACATGAATAGTACCGTTAAGAATTTACAAAATATTGGTATGAATTAAACCAGTTATGATATATGTGAAGGATTTTTAGTGTACATAAAATTTAGTGATTTTGGCCACAACGGCTTTTTGTAGATATAAATTCGTTGGAATCTCTAAATCAATAAATCAAAATTAGCTCCGCTAAACAATTATGACTGCACAGTACTAGGGCCATTTATGTCCTTATCTATAATTATTTACACCTATTATTTCCTATTAACAAAC
Organism: Mercenaria mercenaria; assembly: GCF_021730395.1. Lineage (NCBI taxonomy): Eukaryota > Metazoa > Mollusca > Bivalvia > Venerida > Veneridae > Mercenaria > Mercenaria mercenaria. Next base: position 15,708,453 of record NC_069373.1, read on the forward strand.
TTTTTGTAAAGATATAGAAATCTGTGGCAAGTCGAGCATATAAAACGGTACTTAATGAGGTCCCTCAATAATATGGACAAAGATCTAATAAAAGTAACGACATTCGAAGAAAGAAACCCGCTCCAATCTGAAAGCAGTGTTAATATGAATAGGTACATCATGAAAATACACACACACAAATAATCAAATAAAACTTAAAAAGGTCAGTTGCAAAAGCAACAGTGAGACGTTTTAACCGCTTAAATGCAAGATAAAAGTCCCAGTCGGCAAAGCTACGCTCCAGTAGTATAGACGGTTTCAAGCAAAACCCAACAAGTATCCGTATGAAAAATGCATGACAGGCGTGACAACAAATACATAGCAAAAAGTAAAATATATAGTCAACGTAAACTAAACATAGGAAACAGTCTTGAACAGATCAGTGGCAAACATACCAATGGAAAGTTTAAACTGGTTAATGGTGTCATACACTTTACCCTTAAACTAATGTTTCAGGATAGCGGGACATTTGTCTGGTGACACATGCAATTGTTTCAAAGTCTACATACATACATAAGAGCCCGATAAAAACAATAGTAAGTAAACATCACAGCAGGTCAGTTCAAGAATGGTGAAAGAACAGCCAATCACTGAGTCCACCAGCTGTCCCGTCAGATACAATCCGAAATCAGAAAAGAAAGCATAGAGTCCACCAGTAAAGGGGCTAAACGCGAAATATACAGTGATTCCCAAAACAGTCGGGCCATAACCAATTTTGATAACAGCGCTCGTTAACGTCTTTTCTTAATCATGCCTGCACACCAGCAAATCTTATTGATTGAGAAATGTATTTCCTATTAGATGCTGTACGGGGTATATCAACATCTAAATGAGAGAAATCATCAATACTTAAAATAGGCACAACCATCCCCCTTAATTCCCGCCTTGTTCCAAAGTTACAGAACATTGTAAATAAACGGTATCTCCGCCAAGTAAATAAAAGCTATCAAATATTTATTTGAAAGCATAGAATGCAATCACAGCTATCAAACAGGGGTCCACTTGACTTGAACGTTAAGGTCGCTGGATTCGAATAAATTGCCCCCACCACCGCTGTGAGTTCGAAACCCTGCTTTAGGTGTAGAACACTTCATATGAGGAAATCAGCAAACAATATGAAAGTGCAAATGAATCTGTTTATGAGAGATAATGAAATTCGCAACATCCTTCACGCTCTCAAGCACCTGCTTAATCTGAATTCTATTACACACATACATTAATTGCAGTCTAAGATCTTAAGGGATCAAACATAAAAATTACCGAGTCAAAGTACGGGGATACTTTTAAAGGTCGCCATACAGGACTGCTGTTGTGATAGCTATTAAAACCTATTAGAAGATCATTAGATCAAAATGATAGCAGACTTCGTTCATTTGAGTCAGTTCATTGGAACGAAATGTGTAATCTATTCGCATCCCCTAGCATCGGATTACGTGGAATTCTACCATTCTCATACATGGTTCCGTAGAAATGGAAAATATAACAACTATTAGTCAAAGTACGGGAAGAAATTTAACAGCTGCCACATGAAACCAAAACGCAATTAAAATATATAAAAGATACTCTACCTCAAAACATTGGATTATAACATACAATTTCTAGTATTTCGACTGATTTAGTCAATACGCATACATGATGAATTTTTTTTTATTTTACTAGATTCGCATGATCTAACTAGTTATGTCTTCAATGTCTCGCACATAACAATTCGATATATTTCGAAGTCAAAATGATTTACTAATGATACCTACGTCTTGTGACGTAATACACCCAGTTACGATTTCCTTTGTTATCCCCTTGACATAGTCTCCTGTAATATCCGACTCTTTTGCGTCAGTCTCATCGCCTCCAAGTAATTCTGTAGAAAATGAAGAATATTATAAAGAAATTTACTTTGCTATTAAACATGAAAAATATTACGAAGATTCACTTAAGTATAAATTCATTAAAAGATCCTGTAAGTTCTAAACAGCCTATTTAATTAACAATAATTAACAAATGTTAGTCAATGATCATTACCTACGAAAATTACGCAAAAGAAATTTAGTGTTTTAATGTTGTAAAACCTGTGGGATATTTAGCTGGTTGCACATTTAATTGCCTCTGATCAACAGAACAAATTAAACCGAGGTGGCTGTGATTATGTTATATGGTTGCTATCGTTCTTCCATGTTATCTTCTTTAAGATTTTATAAGATTGAGAAGGGTTGTAAAATAAAGGAAATAACCACGGCCCTAGGAGATATATTACCTGGCATCATGACAGTTGTTTGTCCAAAACCCTTTTCTATAGCTTTGACATGGAGACATAACATGTCTCTGTCAATGTCACAGATGTAAACATGTCTCAGAAACGTTTCTGTTCCATTTTCTATAAGGTACGTTTTTACGGCTTTCATCATTATTTCGGCAATAATTCCACGTGGGTAGCCTAATCTTCCAGCTCCAACGGGTGGGAAAGCAATGGTTGCAGAATTGCGCGTGTCAGCTTCAATTAAGCATCTGGTTACGACATAATTAAGAATAGATTCCTCATTACTGTTCCCTCCCCTCCAGGTAGGTACAACTACATGGATAATTCCTCGGCATGGAAGACAACCCGCAGCGCCAACGAATATGTCACCATCTTTGAGACAAGGGACTCCTTGAATGTAATCATTACAATCCTTCTGGATACTGAAACCACCTGCGTGGAAAGAATTATCAAATTTATGTGTACCTTAATTTCAATAGTAAAATATATCGCCCAAAAGCGTCTTAGAATATATTAAAAAGAACTTTCATCTTTTCAATGGGATTTTCATGACGTTATGATAATGTCAATCACCAATGTGCACCATAAACTTTGCTTATAATGTGTGATATGAATGGATACTTTGATCAAAATCGTTATACATGTACTTAACAGTCTCAAAATAAGCTTTGTTCTCATTACTCTGTTTCTTAATACTTTATACAAACCTTTATCGACCAACGTACGACCCAAACCATGTTTATTGTTCATCGATGAATCTGTCGGGTTAACAATATATTCAACCACTTTCTCAGTAATATCGTTTTCCATGATTTCGATTTTACAATTTCCGATTCTACATTCACCTAGCACACTATTCCTTGGTTTCTCAGGAATAACCTTGGTGTCATCTGTTGAAATTCGTATAACACATTTCTCTGCCAATTCAATTTTGTTCAGCTCTTTTATGCCTTTGGAGCTTCGAAGAAATTGGTCGAACATAGGCCAGTCAACATCGTGATCACTTCGAGCAACAGTGTCCACAACGGCATGTAGGTCAACAATTGCAAGTTTACATCCTTCTTTTTCTCCACTTATCATAAAGCCTTTCCTTGTATGTTTATCAATGATATCAATCTCTACTGCCACACGCTTGTATTGTTGCACGAGTGTGTCAATGGCATTCCTTTTATAGCTGAAAATGAAACGAAATACACCAGGATCAAGAGGAAGCACTTCCGTTACATCTGAATGTGAATCCAAATACTTCATAACCTTTTCGTGTATTTCTTGTTGCACATTATTCAATGATACTATGCATACTTCTTCCCTATCTGCGTTTAGCTTAACTCTACCGCTATACTTTTTCTCTATATGTTCAAGAAATGCCTTTCCTTCTCCTTTCCGCAAATAGTTTGCAATTCTAGTGTTAACCTTTATTTTAGTACTTTTCAGTGCTGATTTTAACGTAGTTATTGCGGTCTTCAGTTCTTCGGCACTTTGGCTGTACATTACTAATGCGCCGTCTTCCAAAACATTCCAAACAGCAACCACCTTTAATCCAGTCATCATCCGTTTTATATGCAATGTGGTTTCGTTCATACGTAGTAAACTTCTTTCAAGCATGCTGATACCTTTGATAAAATTTGAATTGAAAAGCGTGAACAATTTTGAACCATATATAAAACAACTGACAAAACTATTTTGTATTAGGATAACAATTGTCGACTGGCATTGAACTTTACAATTTCCTTTGTTCCCTACCAGACAGTATTACTGAATTCTGGTGTAAGTGTTTGTTTCCCTGAACATTGCAATAGGAATAATATCAAACACTTGTATGCATGCAGTTTTCGTAAATTGTACTTTTCTGGACATCTCTTCACTATTTCTATGTCAATTTAGTTAAAGACATTTCTAAAATACTTAAAAGTCAATTTGTTAAATAACATTTGTAAAAACGATAAAGGACATTTTGCCACGCAAAAGAATTACTCTTAATGAACAGTTATAGTTAAACTGCATGATAAGAATATGATGAAGCTTTAAAGCTTCGGAAACGATGACATTCTGTCTATTTAAACGAAATTTTACCAGTACGGATTATTGTCCATGTTATTGCATGGTTGGCCAGATTCTAAACGTACTTTATAATTACAATTACCTTCAATGTTTTGTTTCGGCAAGCTTTTGATTATTTCCTTTACTTTCAAAACCGAATCATTTACCATCTTTCTTTTTCCCTGCAGAAGCAAAAATGGAATACATGTATGCAATTAATACATTTTAATTTTGCAAATTTCACAAACAAATTCTTTTTGTCCATTTACATTATTACATACTGGGTTCTTGTTATTGCGAATAAGTACACACAAACAAAACATTATTGGACATATAAACATTAACTTATATCTGATGTCATTTAAACTTCCTAAAATACCATACCTTGAGAATGACGTTTTGATTTTCAAGCGAAATACTGACAGTCTTTAGATGTTCAAGAAACTTTGCTTCTTTAAAAAGTTCCATCTCGTGCTCTTCCAGTTTCACAATCTTCGTTATAGCCTGTCCACGGCTGTCATGGTGTTGTTCCATAGAAGTTATCATAGTTTTTATTTTCTCACTTAATTCATCCACGTACTTTGTTTCACCGGCAATAGCTATCTTATTTTCTTCAAAACTAACCAACACTGATTCTGGATTAGACACTCCCATTTTCCTTATTCCAGACTTTAATTCAGTCAATACCTGTAGAAAAAAACATTAGCAACTGTCTTATATGAATGCCCACGTAATTAGTACGCAAGCTCGCCCTCCCAACTAAATCTTTTAAAACCTTGTAACAATATGTAATACAAAGTGAAACATGCTGATAAAAATCTAAACGCAAAACAAACAAATAAAGGAACACAGAGGTATACCGTCTAGCACAGTCAGTGGCAAAATACCACAAAGATGCTTGAGTATATATTAATATCGTTGAACCCGAAGATTTATAACAACGGCGGAAATTCGATGCGAGATAAATTGAACAAACTGATATTGCAGTTCACCAGTAGCTTTCTTACACATGTTAAACGATTTTTCATTAAAGAATTCTGGAAATGAGGTTATGCTGCAATTTTGCAATACCCAACAAGAATGTACATTTAATATATATCAGATCAGATTCGTTTGTAATGGTGTACATCTTGTATAATTAAGAAACGACTTACCTCAAGTGCGAAGTACTTGTAATGTACAGATAACATTTTGCATACTTCAGACACAACTCCTGCTGAATTTTTCTCCCAGTCTTTTATCTTCATTCTTCCTAATCTATCTTCTTCATCTACGTTGCATTGGATACATAGATATTCTTCACTTTTCTCATCGGGCCAAATAACTTTACCATGATGACTATTCACCATTTCTTCTAGGTCTTTTTTATACTGTGTAGAGGTTTTCAGAAACCTGAAAGCGACAAAACAGTAGTATCATCATATTGATAATTGCAACTCTTGTTGATTCTTTACAAATATATTAACTTCATGAATATTTATCCTGATTTATTTCACACGAACACAGTTTATGACATACGGTACAAATCCAAGTTTTAGTGTAGTTGGAAAACACAGATGCTGCCCTGAGCATTATTTCAGGGGGAAGGGCGATTACTGTGTAGAACCACATACCTTGTTCAGGCCAGCTGAATGCCGGCTTTCTCACTAGTAGACCAGGGCAAAGCTTTAACCCAGAGAAGTAATGGGCAAAGTACGCTGAACAATGTAATATTACCCCTGCTAACAAAGGTTTATCTTGTGCGGATTGTAAAACAAAATTTTGCAAAGTTGTACATGCATGTATTATATTTACATCTGAAATTTTTTTGTTTAATGTAAGTTGAGAAAGTAAAATCATTTCTTCAAGCATGCTTCTAAATTTCAACAAAAAAGCTGTATGAAATATGTTTCAACCATTTATTAAAATTACATTTCATTGACGACTGAAAGATCACTGTCAGTATACCTCATTCCAGCTCCGGAAATTTATATTGCCATGCAAAGAAACAAACCTGCACAGGGCTTTGTAACTTAATAGGCCCAGGTATCTTTAAAAGATATTCTTCGTCCCAATCGAGGCATTGGTAGTACAAAGAAACGTCAAGTTGTGCGTCATTTACAGTGTGAATTTTCTGCTTTATAACAGTCTCTGCATCTATAACAAATGATAACAAATTTATGTGAAGATCTACTGGAAGCATAAAGCGCAAACACGCAAGCTAACAGCAGATTCAGTTTGACTGAGTCTCTTCAAGACAGGTAATGACATGTGCAAGACCTTCCGCGTCTCTAGCATCGGCTTTGGCTTTATTCTATCATACAAATAAACTGAATGCACTCCTTGCTCCTTAAGGACTAGATAATACGAAAACACTCGAGTCCATACACGGAGAGACTTTTAGGACCACCTCACGGACGCTGCAATGGACGAAACAAAACCTGTGTTGTAAAACTGTTGTTATTTACTTCCCATGAATATCTTACATCAAACTTAATCTCATTTTATTTCCTCACGTTTCCTAATACTTCAAACTATATAAATTACACACTGTGGAAAACATTCACGGTTTTGTGCTAAATATAAAATCTTTAATAAACTCATATAACTTTAAATAATTTTTAGTATATACATCTTCGATGAAGAAAATTTGAGAATATTTCATTTTTGATATATAGATAATTGTATATCAAATCTACAAAATCCTTAGCAGGATAGCAATTGCTTTCCCCTGATATGAACTATGTCTTTCTAAAACGTACCTTCAATATTTACAAATGTAACGATGCAGTCCTGGAAATTATCTCTGTATATAATGGAATCAATAGCTCTATCTTTGGAAAGCACATCATTTTCAAAATAATGTTTCAATACTTCAGGCGTAGTTTCCATGGCAACACCTCTCAGTTTAACCCTTTTTGTTTGTTCTACGAGCAATATAGACCATTTGTTGACTTCTGGTGGCTGCTGTGCAAATGCGGACTCTATTTGAGTCAAATCTGAAGTAACAAAGAAATATAATAAAATGAAACTGAAGCAGAGTCTTCGTCTATATATAATTATATTTCGAAACGTGATTCAAATGAGAAAACATTTAACAATGATTTTGTGCACCACTGCATGTGTAATAATATGTTTGTGAAAAAAAATCAAATTTACCTATAGCACGAATATTCTATAATAAGTGAGTGGATCTAAAATATAAAAGAATACTCTTACAGACGGTGCATAGAAATGCCGTAATCGAAGCTGTGAAACAAGCAGGTCATATTACATGCAAGCCATGTGGCGGCTGTAGAATGTCTCCCTGGACTCGAACTTGGACAAGAAGTTGTTATATTATCTGGCACTTTGGGACCGTGGGGTCCATTCAATATTATCATAAGGAAATTCCACAAAAGCCAGTGCTCTTAGACGTGAAAGGTGATGCATATTTCATAACCTGCCATGAACAGAACTAGACTCAGTTCTACGCTTCCAAAGGATCCTCTTACAGATTTTATTGCAAATATTGCTTTTTGAGTGAAAAAGTTTACCCGGAGGATTATCAAAGCAGACTAGTGCGATTTCAGGTCTCGTTCCTTTGATCACGTCCGAAGGCCGCATTCCGCATCTGTCTTCTATATATTTTGAAATATCATCCGTTGTTGTGTCATCTGTCAATCCTAGTATATATACTTTCAGGATATCGGATGATGCCTGATAATATGGCGAAAGAGACACCTCGTTGTCTTGCAACATAAACTTTTCTCCGAATTCAGATCTCTTTAACAGCTCGTTTCTTACTGTTGTATGGAAAAAGAAAGACAATTCTTTACATGTATCTAAAACAATGGATGTTAATATATACCTGAGTGTATGTGTATATGCGCGTATGCATGTGTATGCATGTGTGTGCCGGTAAGAAAACTAAGAATATTTCAAACATTTGCGATGCAATAAAAAAAAGGAATGTTAAATAATTAGTCAAGCTCCTACGATATCAGCTTACACATAAATGATTTATAAATCTTAAAATTATGTTTTGATCTCGAGATGATTTCCTCAAGGCTATACAAAACAATGTTTAATGTAACAGCTCAAAAACAAAAAATGTATTAAAGTACCTCTTCTGCTTTTGAGTGTTACAACGGCTTCCCTATGAGTTCTATCAACCTTGATGTCCTCAAAACTGTCACCCTCCGTAAGGATTTCTGTTTCAAAACTGATGCCTACGTCTTTAATTGGCATACCAAAAGGTATTCCTTGTATAAGTATTTGTTTGCCACTTTCCAGTTGCATTCGTTCCCATTCAGGTTCTGAATGATCGATAATACGTAGAGGACTCAGTGGTCTATCTGTCTTTGGAAACGTTTGAAGATATGTTCTGCTAGGTGGCCGTCCTCTCGGCAGAGGTGGTAAATAGTTTCCCTCTGGTCTTGGAGGTGGAATGGGTGTAGAGTCCGAACTGTTAACATTATGATTGATGTGACTGGGTTGATCAAGTTTTCTTTCATCTATAAAGTCATATTCTGGACCTGAAGTAAAATGAAATATCACCATCAGTTTTTTGGGGTTTTTTTGTTTGTTTTTTTTGTTTTGTTTGTTTTTGCATGAGATTTGGTATACAGACACAGTTTCTGCAAGTTACAAAATATGATAATAGTAGAAAGTTGGAAATCTCATATATAAATTGAAAAATCCACGATTTGTTACTTCTGTCCAATTTATGCATTATTCTCTCTTGCAATAGTTTCAAATATGCCTCATTGTATAACTCATTGTACAATAAACTTTACCTTCGAGCGGAATAGTCGCATATGGGGTAATAATCTCTGGTACACGTACTACTATCGGTTGCATGTGAACATAATCGGATTCATTGGTTGAGTGTAAATCTGTTGGCTTAAAGCGGCACTTATTTTGCCCATTTTCAGACGGATTAGAAACCAGACTCATTTCATCACTTTTCGGTCGAACTGTTTCGTTTTCATTATCTGCAAGTGAAAGCGTCATGTTTTCGGTTGTTATCATTATCGGTGACGATCTCGCTTCCTCAGGTACATTCATTGTTGGTGTATCTGCCGAATATTCGGCACTGGTAGACATTGCTGTTAATCAAATAGTTTCCTTCAGTGTTTTTTCCGGTAATTTACTGAAAAGTAAGAAGAGCACAACTAATGCTGAGCAAAAAAATACGAGAAAAAAATGATTAAAAAACAAGACTGAATATCCAGCAGCAAAAGTCACCTTCCAAAAGACGCTACCTTCCCTCACCACACGCACGTACACACGCGCACGCACGCACGCACGCACAAAGAATCACACACAATCAGACAAAGAAACGCAGCAGAGCACCGCCTTGGAACGTTTAGAAGCAAAAACACCACTGGGGAGCTTAAACCTGTTTATGGTGTGAACATAACCTCATTATTAACGCCAACATATGGTATGTAAAACACACAAAAACTGCTGAAGTAAATGTATACAAAAGCAAACACGCATGTGTTCAATACCTTTGAAGAAAACAGAGTATAAAAACACCCTTTAAGGCCTCATAACGGAAATCGAAATAGCTCATTTCAAGTGGAATTTATAAACTTTCTATTACTGAATCCTCTGTCTGTTCCGTCAGACGCAAACAAAAAGGAAGCAAAGCGTCATACTGTAGAATACGATTTGGATTCATGTCCACTAGAGGTGACTTTATTTCTGGTTCAGTTTAGTCATTTGTCGAGCAGACACACTTTGTTTTCTAAACTAACGATGTGAACTTAAAAATGCACTAGAGGTACCATTCTAAACCAAGAAAATGAAATGATATAAGTTTTCGATGAAAGCTTGTTTTCAGATCCTTTACATTATTTTGATTGTAACTGTCATTGTATGTATTTATGTACATGATATATTTAATAAATACTGTTTAAACTAAACCAAGTTTAATGGCTATTTTGTTAACCGTTATATCCTTACTTGAACGTACCGTTTTCGAGTTTTACAAATATCTACATTTGCTGTCAAAAATGAACAAGCTAGAATGGGTATTTGGTGCTAGTATGTTCAGGAATGGACATAGAGGTTGCATGTTCAGGAATGGACATAGAGGTTGTATGTTCAGGAATGGACATAGAGGTTGTATGTTCAGGAATGGACATAGAGGTTAAAGTAGATTCAATGCATCTCAAGTATACTTGCTTAGAACAAACATTTATTTCTTAAAGTATTTCCTTCCAGTGACTTTAGGTACGTAGTTGGTCGCACATTTCATTACATTTTGTGAAACAGACTTTGGTACGAGCGTTTTCTTTAGGATATTTGCCATTTTGCAAAAAAAAAATGTTTCTTTGAATATTTCTTCCTAATAAAATTTATGCCGAAAATAAACGCTAAATCATCAAAATGTGGCTAAAAATGGATCATTTAACAAAACAGATTCTACTTGTTGCGGAAAAATATCATAGTTTCTTTTCGCCGGTATCTGCCTTAATCTGATGTAAGATGCACATTGGGTAGCGGTCGGTAATTTCAAATATCTGCTTGAGTACACCATATTTGGTTATTTAGCTCCGATATTTTTCTGACTGACATATATAATGATAAGATACAACTGGAATAAAAGAGTTTAACATAGCACTAACGTAAGTTAAAACAAAAAGAGCTAAAATATCAAAGTACACCAGTTTTTAAAGGTTTTTTTCTAAATATATCTATTAGACGGACATTGATCCCAACCTTTTCCTTCCCATTTTGAAGCATTTTTGTATTTTTAACCTTTAACCGTCTTACGGCATGTGATTCTGCCTTTGTGGCCAGTGCAGATTAAGATCTCTGATCATGGTCTGCACTGCGTGCTCCTCAGTCAATAAATCTTCAGTGAACACCCCTTCGAATGATAAATGGTATCACCTAAATTGAAAGGTATTCTCATAAAGTCAATTTCTGAACACTGAAGACAAGTCATACTAAGCGCATTAATTGATTTAGCCAGTATTAGCGCCAGTATTAGCGCCAGTATTAACGATAAAACATGATCGATCAATACTGGCATTTCTTTCATGTAAAATTTCAGAAAGAAACATTATGAAATAATGACTTTGTTCTTATATATAAGCAGTCGTAAAATCATTGTAAACATTTAAAAGACTGAATATGTTCCGGTATAGATGTCACACCTATAATTACCGTATTTAAAACCTAACAGTTACTGCAGATATGACAACCTATATCAATCCTCTATTATCATGTTTCTTGATCGTTTTAATCACACTTCCATTAAAAAATGCTAGTGATCATCCCATATCCAATTAAATGTTATTACTTTCCTTTTTCGAATAGTTTATTCTTTCAAATATGAACTTTTTCTTCCGTTTGCCAATTTTCTGTCAAGAAATGAAAATACATGTATAATTTACAAATACTGTGGAAGACTGGCTGACGGGTTTAATCAATAACAAATAGATAATGATATGTCATTATTTCTAGGATGATCTCAGTATTATTTCAAAATAGACATGTTTTTTTAAATCAAGTCTACATGCTTTAGATTACAAGTAATTTGACATCATGCTGTGCAACTCTCATAAAATCATATTTCACCTTCAATGGAGCCGCTTTCGAAAATGCAATGAAATAGTTAAGTATTTGCTTATTATATAGAAGAATATCTAACATTCACTGCCAGATTTGCAGCCGCTGTTTTAAGTACACTTTCGTTCTCCTTATTACGGATAATTTCAATTTTGTCTGTATAATTCGTCTGTCGCGAAGAAGCTTCAAGCGACTTCTTACGGAGTGTGATCTTTTTGATCCCCTACAAAGATTGAACTTTTTGATCTCCTACAATAATGTGATTTGAGGCTGCAGGCTATCATTTTACAACCTTGTGGGTTTCAAGTCAACTTTTTATATATACACAGAGAATTGTGACTGATTATATGTTTAATTATAACAGAAGCTCGATCTGGGATGGTGCATTCCGCTCGTGTGGATTTTTGCCACTTCGGATCTCCGCTCGTGTGGATTTTTGCCAGTTGGGATCTCACAAGGCGCGCAAGCGCTAAGTGAGATCCTACCTTGCAAAATCCACGAGAACCGAATACAGTCCCAGATCAAGCTACTGTTATAAATATTGACCTTTTTCGGCGAACGCCGTCTAAGAACGAATTCGTTACCTATGCCACGTGACTTCAGTTTGCAAATCAAACTACTTGATAACGCATTATAGATAATTTATCAAAATGGAAGATTTATGCAACACTCTGCCTGATTGGACGAGTGTCAATTTCTTTCACTCTGTTGAGTGTGCTACGCTGAGTGAAATGTAGACAAAGCGTTTATCCTAAACGACGCTGTTCACAGTTTTAAAGCTAACTTTGGCTCAGTATATTTAGCAAGAATATTGATATATCTCAAAATGATAAGTAAGTTTAATGGATATGATAAAAACCTGTTCAAATACCAACATATATCAAATTAAAGAGAGCTGAATACGGTCTGCGTATCACATGAATAAGGGTGTGATAAGAGTCTTTTATGTAGAGAAGTGCTTTTTAAAAGATTTTCCTTGTTACAATTGTCGTCTGTATATGAAAAGGTTTCTTGCTTTTTTGACTTATTCAGATTGCATATTAAAATGAGTACTTGTTTGCTTTGATATATTTGTTATAAATTATTGAACTGATTTATTATATATGAATATTTTTCTTTAGTATGGTATGCAAATATTGAACTCAGTTGAAATCTGTTTTATTATGTATATGCTATATAATGACTGAATCTCATTACACTGAAATGAAGGTTCGCTGCATACAGTTTATCTATGTGATATGACTACGGTCAAACTTTGCTTATGAAACAGAAATATTGAAATAATTACAATTGTATGTTTTGCTTGACCTTCACTTTTTTATAGGCGTGATGTCACTGTCCAAAGATTCATGAATAGCGAATATGCATTTGTTAAAGCGGGATCACTTGGCCTATTTTAGAAATAAATAAAAATAATAAATAAAAAAATCCTTTAATTGATTTTTTCTCATGTATTCTAATCAAACTTGATTTGTAGCATCTTTATTAGGCCCGCAGCCAACTTTGTTCAGCTGGGACATTTGACCCCTTTTAGGGGCTGCTAAAGCTAAAACAAACTAGAAATGCCTTTATACAGCGTCTCATGAACAGCTTGGTGGATCTTTGTCATACTTGGTCTGGAGCATCACTATAAGGTCCTCTTCCAAATTTATTTATATAGGAACTTGGGCCCTGTTAGGGACCACTATAGCTAAAAGTAGATATGCCTTTCTTCGCATTAACCACTAAAATGTAATGGATTTTTATCAAACTCGATGTCTAACAATATCGTCAGGTCTCCTGCTATTTTGTTACAAATGGGGATAGGGACCAATTTAGCTAAAAATATAAACACGTTTAATGACCTCTTCTCATGAACCGCTTCATGAATCTTCAACAAACTACTGCTGTAATTATTCGTCTAAGGATAAACGAAACAAAATTGCAACCCTACGAAACCTTTGCGAAAAAAAATAAAAGAGAACCATTTAAATTGTTAAAGTGCGGTGTTTAGTTCTGCAATTTGAAAAATGTTAGATGAAAGATGAATGTTAGATGAAAAATTCATAAACTTCTTTCCTTATTACAATTCGCCGACCATCATTTTTAAAGATATTTCTTGTTATTATATACCTCTATCTTTCTGTTTGTGTGTTTCTCGTGCACAGCTTTTGCAATAAGTCTGAGGATTGTGAATTCTATTTTCTATTAGTTACTTTATCAACAAAGCATGACCGCCAAAGCTTCATTTCAAACGAAATATCATTCCATTTTACGTAACTAACTTAAGATAATTAACAGAAATGTTCTTTTGATCACCTTACACCAAGGTTCGCAAAATACAACGGTTATGATAGTATGTGGTCATTCTTTTCTATATATATCAGGTGGGAAAGTGGAAAAAAATCCGTCTTCTGGTCAGAAACTGCTGGAACAATTTTTAAACAATTTCGTACAAATGCTTCTTGGCTGACCCTTTAACAAAATGCTTAAATTATTCTGATCTCCCAAAACTATAAATATACATGTGCAAATCAAGAGAAAATGTTTTAAGCCGTGGAATAAATGTTATTGTATGTGTTATTTGGAGCGTAAACGAACGATAATAATGTTTTGTGTACTTGTTAACATGTCTTAATTTGACAAGAATGTGGTCAGACCGTCAGACAGAATATACATATATTACACTCTTTTTTTAATCGTGTTCTTATCCAAATATAAAGGGTAAAAATTGATTGCCTGGAAGAATAGAACACAACAAAACCAGTCATATCTACATCTCGCAAAGCAGACAAACTACAAACAGAAAATGTAATGGAAATAAATGGAGCAGACAGGCTGCTTCCATTACTCACCAACTAGTAATTATAATTATATGGAATATATCAAAATAGGGATAGGATGTGTATAAGGAATATAAAAAGGGAGTTGAAGGGAGGGAAGTAGCATCACCAAAAACAAAATAATCTACTTAAAATATAAAACGAAACGGACAAACACAAACCACGAAGTTAATACTGTATTTATCATTTATAAGCTCAAGATACACGTTTTACAGTATAACCAGCATATGTTCATTCGCTAACGAAATATAACATTTTCAAAACAAGAGTGCAAGAATGTCACAATATACGCCCGTCACAGCAAATTTCTTTACTCTAGCACCTGTATTTGCAAATGGAATTTTAATTTTGTGGTAATTTTTGTAATAACTAAGTGTTTTGTTTTTCTTAGTCCACAAAAAAACTCCTTACCAGGTAGAGATACCTTAAAATGCACCTAAAATTGGAAAGTAACATCTATGTTGTACCACAGAAAAGTGGTCTTGGTTTTTTATAGTAACAACTAAGGGAAGTTAATCTTAAAAAAAAAAAAAAATCAAAAAAAAAAAATGTAAGTCCTCACAAAAATCTTAACCAGGTAGAGACTGGTCAAAATACACCTCAAAATTGGATGTAGCATGCATGTTGTACTACAGAAAAGTGGTCTCGATTTTTCCCTACGACTAGTAATGAAAAACTTACAATATAAGCTATTTATAGTAACAACAAAGGGAAGTAATTCTAAAGAAGGGAACTGCACATGACACTTCGTCTCATGATGATGTATAATTGTGTCAAGTTACATCAAAATCCCTCCATGCATGAAGAAGAAATGCTTCGGACAAAGTCATTCTTGTATTTGACCTTTGGCCTCTAAGTGTGACCTTGACCTTAGACCTAGGGACCTGGTTCTTGCGCATGACACTACGTCTCGTGGTGGTGAACATTTGTGCCAAGTTATATCAAAATCCCTCCATGCATGAAGAAGAAATGCTCCGGACAAGTTTTCATTCTTGTATCCTTTGACCTTAAGTGTGACCTTGACCTTAGACCTAGAGACCTGGTTCTTGCGCATGACACTCCGCCTCATGGTGGTGAACATTTGTGCCAAGTTATATCAAAATCCCTCTATGCATGAAGAAGAAATGCTCCGGACAAAGTTTTCATTCTTGTATCCTTTGACCTCTAAGTGTGACCTTGACCTTAGACCTAGGGACCTGGTTCTTGCGCATGACACTCCTTCTCATGATGATGAACAATTGTGCCAACTTTCATCAAAATCCCTCTATGCATGAAGAAGATATGCTCCGGACAAAGTCATTCTTGAATTTGACCTTTGACCTCTAAGTGTGACCTTGACCTTAGACCTAGGGACCTGGTTCTTGCGCATGACACTCCGTCTCATGATGGTGAACAACTGTGCCAAGTTTCATCAAAATCCCTTCATGCATGTAGAAGATATGCTCCGGACAAGGTCTGTGGACGCCGCCCGCCCGCCAGGGGCGTTCCCATAATACGTCCCGTTTTTCAAACGGACGTATAAAAATGACGGCAATAAAGGATTTTTGTAAGGTCAAAAAGTATATGCAGAGCTCATACACGATATATACTTCGTAAGGCTCTTCTCTTTTATAATCTCAACATTTGTTTTTGTCTGTTTTATCTTACGGCAACACGACTCATAAAATAATTACGTAAATGCAGAATAAAATAAGAGATATTTTTCAATTACATTACATTCTAACAAAGTATTCGTGACAGGATTTAACCTTTTCATATTAACTGAATGGATAGTTTACTGATATCTCCATTTTTAAGTAACATAAGTATCCTTTCTTATCATGCGGATGCAGTGATCGATTTTCAATATCGTAAATAGTATCTACTTATCACTTTGTTAATGAAATGTTACAGAGGTCATGTTTACAATACAATGTGTCTAAAGGACACGGATGCCCCGTACATACTGTGCTGTCCTCTAAATAGCAAAGCTTTTAGAACAGATCATTTCCACTCAAGGATGTTCAACTAAAAGTTTGAAGCAAATTGTATTCAGATAAGGCTGTGCATCGGTCAAGTATATGAGGATTTGAATACACCAAATTTCTTCACTGTCGCCTTCTTTGTGAAATAAGGAAAGGGCCATATTCTAGAAAAGATAGCTACAGAAAAATCTATTGTAAAATCTATTGTTTACGGTTATCTTAACCTTAAGTAAATGTTCAACCACATCCTTTCAATAGTGTTTGGGAAGTTTGACACAAAAGATTCTTCTCTATATTAGATTATCAAAACTATCAAAGGGCCATAACTGTGAAAAATAGTAAAGAAAAGATACATTCCTTTAATCATCTCCACATCAAGCTTGTTCATCTATGAAAAATTGAAGCAAGTCAGACTGATAGTGTGGAAGGAGTTGGACACACAAGATTTCGGGACGTACGGACTTCCCCACTTGGTCTATTATAAAACCAATTCCTCTCTAATCTCAATGTGCTTGTGGTTGGTCTATTATAATGGCAATTCCCCTCTAATCTCAGTGTGGTTCTGGTTGGTCTATTATAATGTCAATTCCCCTCTTATATCTCAGTGTGGTTCTGGTTGGTCTATTATAATGGCAATTCCCCTCTAATCTCAGTGTGGTTCTGGTTGGTCTATTATAATGTTATTCCCCTCTAATCTCAGTGAGGTTCTGGTTTGTCTATTATAATGGCAATTTCCCTCTAATCTCAGTGTGGTTCTTGTTGGTCTATTATAATGTCAATTCCCCTCTAATCACAGTGTGGTTCTGGTTGGTCCCCTCTAATCTCAGTGTGGTTCTGGTTGGTCTATTATAATGGCAATTCCCCTCTAATCTCAATGTGGTTCTGGTTGGTCCCCTCTAATCTCAATGTGGTTCTGGTTGGTCTATTATAATGTCAATTCCCCTCTAATCACAGTGTGGTTCTGGTTGGTCCCCTCTAATCTCAGTGTGGTTCTGGTTGGTCCCCTCTAATCTCAATATGGTTCTGGTTGGTCCCCTCTAATCTCAGTGTGGTTCTGGTTGTCCTATTATAATGGCAATTCCCCTCTAATCTCAATGTGGTTCTGGTTGGTCCCCTCTAATCTCAATGTGGTTCTGGTTGGTCCCCTTTAATCTAAGTGTGGCTCTGGTTGTTCTATTATAATGGCAATTCCCCTCTTATCTCAGTGTGGTTCTGGTTGTTCTATTATAATGGCAATTCCCCTCTTATCTCAGTGTGGTTCTGGTTGGTCTATTATAATGGCAATCCCCTCTAATTTCAGTGTGGCTCTGGTTGTTCTATTATAATGCCAATTCCCCTCTAATCTCAGTGTGGTTCTGGTTGGTCTATTATAATGGCAATTCCCCTCTAATCTCAATGTGGTTCTGGTTGGTCCCCTCTAATCTCAATGTGGTTCTGGTTGGTCCCCTCTAATCTCCGTGTGACTCTGGTTGTTCTTTTATAATGGCAATTCCCCTCTAATCTCAATGTGGTTCTGGTTGGTCCCCTCTAATCTCAATGTGGTTCTGGTTGGTCCCCTCTAATCTCAGTGTGGTTCTGGTCGTTCTATTATAATGGCAATCGCCTCTAATCTCAGTGTGGTTCTGGTTGGTCTATTATAATAGCAATCCCCTCTAATTTCAGTGTGGCTCTGGTTGTTCTATTATAATGGCAATTCCTCTTTTATCTCAGTGTGGTTCTGGTTGTTTTATTATAATGGCAATTCCCCTCTAATCACAGTGAGGTTCTGGTTGGTCTATTATAATAGCAATTTCCCTCTAATCTCAGTGTGGTTCTGGTTGGTCTATTATAATGCCAATTCCCCTCTAATCTCAGTGTGGTTCTGGTTGGTCTATTATAATGGCAATTCCCCTCTAATCACAGTGAGGTTCTGGTTGGTCTATTATAATGCCAATTCCCCTCTAATCTCAGTGTGGTTCTGGTTGGTCTATTATAATGGCAATTCCCCTCTAATCTCAGTGTGGTTCTGGTTGGTCTATTATAATGTCATTTCCCCTCTTATCTCAGTGCGGGTCTGGTTTGACTATTATAATGTCATTTCCCCTGTTTTCTCAGTGCGGTTCTGGTTGGTCCCCTCTAATCTCAGTGTGGTTCTGGTTGGTCTATTATAATGGCAATTTCCCTCTAATCTCAGTGTGGGTCTGGTTGGTCTATTATAATGTCAATCCCCCTCTAATCTCAATGTGGTTCTGGTCGGTCTATTCTAATGTCAATTCCCCTCTAATATCAATGTGGTTCTGGTTGGTCTATTATAATGGCAATTCCCCTCTTATCTCAGTGTGGTTCTGGTTGGTCCCCTCTAATCTCAGTGTGGTTCTGGTTTGGTCTATTATAATTTCAATCATCCTCTAATCTCAATGTAGTTCTGGTTGGTAAAATCATAATGCCAATTCCCATCTAATCTCAGTGTGGCTGTGGTTGGTCTATTATAATGCCAATTCCCCTCTTATCTTAGTGTGGTTCTTGTTGTAATTGCCGCCGCCACGTTTTGTTTATAATTATGATACATAGTATTTAATCAATTATACGTACAGTGTTTGTGAACTAAGTTACTATGAATTCAATGAATTTAAAACATCTTTCGAAGGTGCCCATTAGAAATAAGTATTTAAATGAATTTGTAGATGGGTAAACATAAGAAAAGTTCACTGAAACTTCACAAGTTGATATGGAATCATTGCAAAACAGACAACAATTGCAAAGCAGACAATAATTATACCACTGGAAATATAAACTTGTATACACTTATTGAACTGATTGCCAGTCAATTGTCAAAACTACTGCTCGAGGGCCGAAAGAGACTACCGACTGGCTTGTAATAATATACAATATTAAACCAAGCGATAAAAATAATATTATCTTAAAATATTAAAAATTAAAATGTCAAGACCTATTAAAATTTTTTGGAGGATAAAACTTTGGGATAAAATGATAATTGAGGAGAATTCTCAAGAAAAAGTGTAGTAAATGAATACAAGGGGTTGACATCTGAATTTCTTATAAACTAAATTCTTATTCTATATTTTTCGTTTGTACAAGGAAAACAACAACTTGGAATTATCCCGTTACGTTACATCCCTATAACAGTGACTCCATGTCCACGACAAACTAGTTTAACAATTTTGTTGGAAGTCCTATATATATAAAAGATAAGCTCACTTCCACTGGTGCGGTCTTTTTTACATTAACTGACTGCCAGAAAAATAAAACGAATTATCGTGTTTTCACTATATAAAATAATATAAAATAATTTCTTAGGTTGCTTTCTTTCTAGATGCCTTAATCGCATTTTTCTACCCTTTTCGAAGGTCTAGAACTTTCTTTGTAACATCGTAAAAATATTTACTTTTTAACATTTATGTTACTAAATGGACTGAAACTTAAAGGTTAAAGACACTTAGCATAAGTTTAATTTCTGATTTAGAAATTTGAAGCTGAAAGTTAAAGGAGTGAAAATTGAACTTCAGACGCCACTGATTTCAAAGCATTTCATTCAAAGAGGGTTGATTTTTTATCTATTCAATATGTTTCAAAAGTTAATGAAATTTACGCAAGTAAGTGTGAGTAAGTCAAATATAATCAAAGCGTTTCAGTGTAATACGATATGACAATTTATAAAAGGTTTACCACCAGCCAAAATACTATCATGATGAAACAGAATAAAGGAATGTAGTACATAATATCATATTAGGCCGTAAAAACCTATTACCTACATATTTCGATCAGTACATTTTAGTCTATTTACATACCAGAACTGGTGCATAGTACGTGCTTAATATTTTAACGTATATAATTTTAAGGGATCAAAACTAGTCCTCTTTACAAAATGTGCAGCGGTGGCCGTTCTGTAATTAATTCGCGTCTGACTCTGAGAAAACATTCACCAAAACCGAACTGGCGAGCAATTTTAACGATCAAAGAAGATTGTCATGTTTTCTAGTCTTTGTACAGCACAAACAGGGAAATGATACAATTCGCTTATGACGCGTTTATTGCGTTTATCATCTCGCGTTTCTAGTCATTTCAGGGCGTATTATACCGATCTTCAGTCAGTGTTTGGACAGCTTCTTTTATATATTCTGCAATCTATATACAGTAAAACATGACCCACAAAGAAAATTACAAATGTCGGCCTTGGATACCCACTGTGTCAACATCACTTTTAGAGAAAATATGGTATCATTTTACTTTTCTCTTTTTTCGTAGTTATATATTAGTAATACACGCCTTATGTTTGTATTTTGTTTGTTTAACAAACCGCCATTTTGAACTACACGTGAGTAAAATGCAGTGTGCAGTGCAAAAGAGAAAACTATCTGATTCCCGTTTCTCTTTCTAGTTAAAAGACAGTATTACCTTTGTTTCAGATGATATAATCCATCCAGTTTCCACAGCTTGCTTTTCACATTTTTGCTATAATAGTCAATAGTCAATTTGATTTGTTACAGTTGAATAGTCAATTTCATTTGTTACAGTTGCTTGGTTTAAGTCATATCTTTCTTTTGAAGATGTAAATTAAATGTAATAGTTGAACATATATACCATAAAGATAAATACTGGAGAGGGACGATCGAAACAAAAGGTACATATAACTTCCTTTTACATTCATCAAAAGTCACTTCGGTACATTAATCGTCTACTTCCGAATAACAAGTATGGATGGTTGTAAACAGGGTCATAGATGAATAATAACTACGAGGGTTGTTCATTAAATATATATACATCCTGCAAGACACAGTTACATATAATGTAATTACAAAAGCAATGCGCTAGGTGCCTAGACGATGAAATAATGTAAAATTGTCAATAACTGCAAATAAAATTATATAGCTTTCTGTCATAGAAATCACCTCAACTCTGTGAATGTATTTTCTAACATCTAAGTGGCATCTCCTTAAAGTTTAATATCAGTTGGTCATTTGAGATTAAAACAAACAACGTTTTGTCTATGGGCTGACATAAAATTGACAAAACAAGAAAATCAAAAAATCAGAGCAGAACATTAAAATAGTACACAGGGGCCTCCGTGGCCGGGTGGTTAGGGTCGCTGACTTCAAATCACTTGCCCCTCATCGATGTGGGTTCGGGCCTCACTCGGGGTATTGAATTCTTCATGCGAGGAAGCCATCCAGCTGGCTTACGGAAGGTCGGTGGTTCTACTCAGATGCCCGCTCGTGATGAAATAATGCACGGAGGACAACTGGGGTCTTCCTCCACCATTAAAGCTGGAAAGTCGCCATATGACCTTTCATGTGCCGGTGCGACGTTAAATCCGACAAAAAATAGAATAAAAATAAAACAAAATAGTACAAGAACTTGGAAAACACCAACAGAAGTTATTAAGTTACTGTATAAATTAAAAGTTTTAGCTGATCTTTCTTGTGGTATAATCTCAATCACCCATTAGTATTATTTTAACCTTTAGCCTGCTAACGGCAAATTGTTCTTGCAGACCAAGATCACCCTGCACATCATTGTTCGCTGTTCAGTCAAAAAAAAATCAATGACACCCCTTTGAATAATAATTGGTGCTGTCCAAATCGAAAGATGGACAAGTTCAGTATAGAAATTTAGCAGGGTAAGAGTTCATAACTTGATATGGCATAATACACCTACAAGCTTAGCTTTGTGAAAAAGTTGGTATGCGGCCCGTTGTCGATTTAATTTCGTGAAAATAGTTACTTTAACATGTTTTAAACTTTTAGAAAGTCCGTCCAAATGTAATTTTATGATATGAGGATTAGCTTGATATTATTTTTTATTATTATTATTATTATTATTTATTTTGGTTTTGCTTGAAAAAACATATTCTGGATTCAACATATTGAGAAAAAAAATCTGACTCCCAAATCTCTGAAAACAAATTTCCGCCTCCACTTGAAGTCAAGAATTCCAAGAAAATATTTCTATTACTCTGAAAGTCATATTCTCTGCTTTGTAATTGCTTTTAGATTTAATGTTTTAGAGCTAAATAATAAGGTTAAGTAGCGGAAACTTTCTGTTCCTGAAGTCAACCACTGGGTTTTCCCTACTTCCTGATTGGGAAACTTGATACTAAATATAGCATCTTTCTTCCAGTTCGGGAAGTAAAATCATCCTTTCGTGACTTGTTTCGTTCAAAAAGCCAGGAGCATATGAGTATGCCTGGTATCATTAAATGAAATACATCATTATAAAAGCTTGAGAAATATCTCTGAATTTCTACCGTTCAATGTTTTAAGATATATTCGTAGAAAAAAATAACTCTGAAATTACCTAATTTTAAAATTTCCCGAATAGGAAGCTTAACTTCCTGGTCGGGAAACTCATTATATACAATTATTTGAATTGTTTGTCTTTCGTAGAGTACTTAAGTTATACAAGTGTTACTTATTAAACACTTTTTTGTCATTGCATCTAAGTTTAATTTTTTTTTTATTTGTCAAAAGTAGGTTACAGCATATAGCATATAATATAAGAAATATTCTATAAGTAGGTAATTACATACTGAGTGAAAAAGTTTGTATTTTATAGAACTTGTATAAAGCCCTGACCCTTGCCATGTTAGATTTCTTTAAAGAAATTGTCTGTCCTTCAATTTGAACAGTACTATGAAAATTACAAGATGTTTACCGAAAAATACTGACCAATAGGCGTAAAAACAGCACAGATCTTGATCAAGATCTACACTGGTCTCAATAGCAGAAACCAATTGTGTTAAACAAAACAAGGGTCAAGGCAATACCATAGTATAATAAGTACTATTGAGCTACATAAAGGGAAATAATTCCTACAAGTATAATAAGCTAATCAAAACACAGTTATTTATCTTTCTTGATTGTAATACCTACTTCTTATAACCTTAATAAAGTTTAAATCTAAGTTTTTGATCTAAGTTTAAATTGGCATAGTTCATTTTAAGACATGATGTATACTCTTTTGCACCGGGCCTTTGATGGAAACGAGTCAAAAAATGACGATTTTACTTCCCGAACAGGAAACAATGTACAATCAGGGAAAGCCATAAACTTATCTCCCGAACGGGAAGTTCCCCTACTAAGGTTAGTATATATATATTAAATGTGACCTTGACTTTTGAACTTAGGGTCCCCGTCGCCTGGTTTCGGGAAACATTTATGCAAAGCAATGTTGTAATATCTTGATGGATGACAAAATGACAGGACACGAAACAGACCATGTTCGTGCCATGTTAACGTTTGAAACGTTTTTGTACATTTTGGTATCATTTTGATAGCTGAATAGATGTCACTGTTTCAGAGCAGTATTTAACATTTAATATACAATGTCTGCCTATCTATATTCATTTCACGGCCTCTGCCAACATTTTTAACAAAAGTCAAAACAACACACATAAAGATTTATTTCTAATAGACGAGAAAATATCTTAAAGAAGCGGTCCGACAGACCATTAGTCACTCATTTCATTTTTAAAAGAGAGGACTTAGTTATGTTCTGCACAACAATTCATTTACGTTTGACATTGTTTATTTTACTTTTTTTGCATCATCTGTTACAGTACAGCTTTCCGATTGACAAGTTATGCACTGAAATCTGGTATGAGTGACTTATATTTTCTTTTCCTGCAATGGGTTGTCACAAACTTGTAACAAAGAAAGTCCCATTTACCTCCAGAATTGCTACAGGTTATGCTTACGTGAATCAAGACGTAGATAGCTCATAAACTGACATAAAAATGTATATCTGCGCTTCGAATGGATTTTCCCAACAGAATACAGATACACGTAGTACTGCATGCAAATGATACTGGAAAACTTAATGGCTGGATACACATATCACCTTTGTATCAACTGATAAATGTGTCCACAGCTTTTGTGTTTATTTGTCAAAACATTATGAAATATGTTTATTAAATGGAATTTGAAAAGTAAGACATATTACAGTACAGAATGCAAAAATACTAAAGTATCACATGTTTTCGCGATACACTTCAGATTTTTTCAAACGCTTTACGGTGTCCATTGCAAGTGTAACGGTAAATGGATCGGGAAAACTATTTCTATGAGAAAAGAAGGCAAACTGACAGTGTGTTTACCTGGATGAATAATGAATAAATGATAAACTTTATGAATATAGAAACATATTCTGTGTATATGTTAATCATCAAGCCATAATAATATTTCTGGCACACACTTTCCATCAAGGATTTCACTACGTTGTCATAGACGATCGAAAATAAAACTTGCTTCTACGTCAAACGCTTTTTCACTTTTTTTATTTTAATTATTCTACTTTGAAAGAATAAATTGCAAACAGAACAATAGCATACTCGGTTTAACTAAGTCTGTTCATGAGATGTAATAAAACAAGCCAGTTCAATGAATTTATATCCCCCTTTACCTGAATAAGTTGTTTTGTGAATGACGAGACTATATTTGGAAAGAAATTAAATTTCCAGATATACTCAAGTTATGTACAAAAGGACCGGGCAGCTGTTTAATGGTTCCTATATTTTTTTACAAAATCAAGGGGAAACGCTCTGCCCTATAGAATGTTTATTTGTATTAAGTTTCACGAAGATCCATCCATGGGCTATTTTGTTTGTCGGGAATTTATAAAGGGCAATACTTACGAAGATACTGAAGAGAGTATGATGGAAGATACGCACGAGTGACCTATCTTTATGTAAAATGTCATGAAGGTCTACCAATGAATTACTTTTTATAAGGGGATTTTTGGATTGTAAATTAAATAATGGACAATAACTCTGGTTAATCAACTGACCCTGACAAAATTGTAATGCAGATCTAGATGTATGTAGTTTCATGAAGATCCATCAAAAGGTTACGTATATAAAATCAAAATTCCCTATTGCTTACCAAAACAACTCTTCAATCTTCTCTACTTTCTTTTCAGAATTACCTCTCTTTTATACTTCGCATATGCGCCAATTTTCAATATTTATTACTATTTTCTGCTAGTTAGTTTTCTGAGGTAGTTATTTCATACTTCAGTACGCAGTTGCATAGATAAAACAACTAGTGTTACTTAACAAGACATAGTTACTTTTTTGAATTACTACTGCTCTAAAAATGAAGCTATGAAAAAACTAATTTAAGATTATTACTTAAAATTCGTTACGTACTCTTCTCACTACTTTCCAAATTTTCTTGTTCACCATTTTCAAAAATTTCAATGTTTAATAAAACAGCTTAGTTCAATGTAATGTATTTAAGATCGTATATTTAATGCCTGCCATTATTGTATGTAATTTATCTGTAAGGAGAGGAACTATTTTAGTTAATTCTATCGTTCCAATCCTTTTCTTATTGTGTGTAGTCATGTCAGTTGTCATTCTTAAATGTACATTACGAAATAAATATGTTTAAACAAAATCAAGGGGGAACACTGCTTCATTTACATCTTTTAAAAACAAAAATAAGGGGAGAAACTCTGCTTTTACTGCGTCAAGGGGGATAATACAATGTGTATGCAAAGGTCATGTGCTAATTGATAAATGTGAGGTTTGGTGTTTCTAGATAAAATACTTTCTGAATTAAAGCATTTCCCATTTTTATTTCCATACCAAGGAGACAAATCCTGTTTTAATGAGTCAAGGTAGATAATACAATATGTATGCTAAACAATAATTATGTGAGGTTCCGCGGGGTGGGGGTCGGGGGAATAATCAATAACTCTCACACCCCTAGCACCGACTTAAGCGGGGGCTTTTTTTTTATGCAAAAATCATAAATGGAGTCCATGATCCCATATACATAACAAAGGGGGTATTTTTCACAGACACTACATGGCTCTTTAAGTCTACTTTGTAAATATGATCCATTTTCTGCTTACACTATATTTTCTCATTCTTTATTGCGTTTCACATCATTGCGCATACATTACTGCTTTTTAGGCATAACTTACAGTTTCAAACTTTATCTTTTTACTTGAGATACTAGCTGTATAATTATGATGTCATCAATAAAATATTGCGTCAAGGAATTTGTTAAATGTAGGAATTCTAAAATTATTAAATGAAAATAAGTCAGCAGAACATTTTATAAATAACAGAGACGATTCCAGTTCATTGCACAACCTCCACGGTATATTTACTTCAGGCTAGTTCAAATGGTTAAAAAAAAAACACTCTTAACTGCGTGTTTAGCCGTGTTAACAAGTTTACACTCTGTCAGTACAGATAAGTCCGCAGTTAAGATAATTATGCATCAAGTTACAGACATTGTTTCTGAGCGATCGCCACCTCTTTGTAAAATGTGGATAAATGCATTAAAATAAATATAAAAAAGAACAAAGATAAATATCAAACAGGGAATGCCATTGTTCCAAAAACGCAGCCTCCCCAAATCAAAACTCACAGCACGCAGATTTGCAAACTGATACCAACACACACACACACACACACACAAATCTCGAGGCAATACTTCAGTTAACGCAACTTTTACAAATTTGAAAACAAGATAAAAACGAAGCAAACTTACTGACTTGAATAATAAGGGCATCATTACATAGGCAGAACTGAAACAATGCGCAGAAAGAGAAATATTGTACAGCAAAGTCATTTATTTAGACGAAAAAAATAGACTGACCTCTGCATTTCTCTGTTCGTAAACTATACGCAGTCATTCTAATACTATGGACAACTGCCCTATCTGTACGTGAAATATATGTAGTCATACGGATAATATGTCTGTTATGAGTAATACGGATACTGTAGACCTCTGCATTTTTGTGTACATGAGCTAGATACAGTCAAACGAATATTATGAATTCCTGCATTGGTCTGTTTATAAACTAGATAAGTCAGACAGATACAGTAACTACAGACCGCTTATGAACTAGATAAGTCAGACAGATACAGGAACTACAGACCGCTTATGAACTAGATAAGTCAGACAGATACAGTAACTACAGACCGCTTATGAACTAGATAAGTCAGACAGATACAGTAACTACAGACCGCTTATGAACTAGATAAGTCAGACAGATACAGTAACTATGGACCGCTTATGAACTAGATAAGTCGGACAGATACAGTAACTACAGACCGCTTATGAACTAGATGAGTCAGACAGATACAGTAACTACAGACCGCTTATGAACTAGATGAGTCAGACAGATACAATAACTACAGACCACTTATGAACTAGATGAGTCAGACAGATAAAATAACTACAGACCACTTATGAACTAGATGAGTCAGACATATACAGTAACTACAGACCGCTTATGAACTAGATGAGTCAGACAGATACAGTAACTACAGACCGCTTATGAACTAGATAAGTCAGACAGATACAGTTACTACAGACCGCTTATGAACTAGATAAGTCAGACAGATACAGTAACTACAGACCGCTTATGAACTAGATACAATCACACTGATTCACATTGTCTGTTAATGAACTAGATACAGGCATTAGCTATAATACAGACTTCTACATGCGTCTGTTCGTGAACTTAATACAGTCATACGGATACTATAGACCTCTGTATTTGTCTGTTTATGAACTAGATATAGTTATACGGATGTTACACACCTCTAAACTACTACAGACCCTGGGCCCAGTTGTTCGAATCTTTAACAGACTGTTAAACTAATCGCCTGTTAAATTTTGATTCAAAATACTAGTCTTGGTGGGAAACACTAGTATGATGTTTTAATTTTACTGTAAAGACGTTTTATTGTTCATAAACCTTAAGTCATACATTTGTTTTTCTAAGTTTTCTAAAGTGTCAAAATATTACTCTAAAAGTTAATCGACTGTTAGCTTAATCAACTGTTAAAGTTTTGAACAACTGTAAATGTTTCATCGTGCAGTGCAAGTCAGTTTGTTTCAAGGTTTTTCGACTTATTTTCTTACAACTGAAGTCTGTTTGTGAATATTTCTTCGTCTTACAGTTTTATCGTCTTCAATTACAAGTCTGTTTGTGGACTAACTGTTCCTTTGTTTTACAGTCTTAAAGTCATGCAAGTCAGTTAATTAAACAGGCTTTGAGTCAGTTTGTTAATGTGTCTTTTTGGTTCAAAGCAGTTTCGTCTTTCTGTCTCTGCATGCAAGTCTCTAACAATAAACCTCTGCTTCAAAGTCCTCAATTCGTAATTGTGCTAAAACACTGAGTAATGAACAAAAAGGCACATCACGTTCTAAGAAATTCAGTGCAGTCCGTTCAAACTGAATCCGAGTAGAAGTGTATGTAATGATATATACATGATAAAAATACACGCAAAACGCACAGTAAAGGAAGAAAAACACCCGGGCACCACCTTGACACGGTGAGACACAAAACACTACTTAGGACTTTAACCCTTAGCCTGCTAAATTTATGTAACGAACTGATCCATCATTAAATTGTGGCAAAACCATTTATTATTCAAAGGGGTGTCCACTGAAAATTTACTGACTGAATAGCGAACAGTGCAGACCATGATCAGCCTGCACGAAAGTGCAGGCTGATCTTAGTCTGCACTGGTCGCAAAGGCAGAACCACTTGCCGCCAGCAGGTGTAAATGGTGCACCAGATCTCCCATGTCCGAAGTTATAGGGCAGTGTAAATGAAATTATCCTCGCCGGGTGCATCCCTTGCATGTGTAATGAAAACAGATGGCATGGCATAGTATGTTAAATAAAACTTATTTATAAACAATAAACGCCTTGCTGAAGACAGATCATCAAGAGAAACATGAAGAATGTTTTTAGTTTTTCTTACACAGTCTTAATTTCTTAAAGTCTTAGAATACAATCGGTTTTTAAAGGTTTCTACATAAACAACTTTCAATCATTATTGGAAAGTTTTTTTACAAAATAATATGTACTGTCAGTTTGTAAATGTTGCTTTGTCAAACAGTGTTAAATTGTTAGTAAGTGTGTAAAATATGTATTTCATTCTTTTTTCACTAAAACAGATATAGAATTTATCAAAACATTGCTTTTCAATCGTTTTATCGCAGTATTCATACTTCCAGCATGTTTATTTTCATTTCAAATGTAGGGATAACGCATGTTTTTTCGTGTTATAACATCTGCAGAATCCCAAGGGTGAGTTTCGAGTAAGAAAAGTGAGTTTCGAGTTTAAACTCACCCCTGTGGGAAACCTTGCTTGTGGTGCAGAACTCTCGGGTGAGGAAGCCATCTAGTTGGATGGTTGTGCTTGAAACAATGCATGGAGGGGCACCTGAGGTCTTCCTTTAGTACCATGCATATTGTGGCACCTGGAGTCTTCCTTTAGTACCATGCATGGAGGGGCACCTGGGCTTCCTTTAATACCATGTCTGGAGAGGCACTTGAGGTCTTTCTCTAGTACTATGCATGGAGGGGCACCTGATGTTTTCCTCTTGTACCATGCATGTAGGGGTATGGCCGTAAGAACAGCCCCCCCCCCCCCCCAACTTCCCAATAATTTGACCAGTTAAGTTAATTCTCCTAGCAATCTTTTGACAACGAGTCAATTTCAGCTGTGCCCTGCAGTTTTGTAGTTGTTTTTGATGTTTTAACAACCAAAATTGTTATAGGTCGGCTGACTTTCAAAATGTGTGCCGCCCTCCCGCCCCCACTCTAAAAATGCTTCCTACGTGCCTGATTTCTTCCTCTAGTACCAGAAAGGCTGGAAAATCATCAAATCATCAAATGACATATTTTCCTGTCAATGTTATGTTTAACAAAAACACACACAATATGTAACTGTCCGGCAATGATAGCCTTAATGCATGAATATTTGATCACCACCCGAAAGAAAATGCACCTACCTTCCAATCAAAATTTAACAGTGACTTAATGTTAAATGAACATTTAATGGAGACCAAATGCAAGTGGCATTAGAAAACTTATTTTTCCTTGAAAAGATCAAATACCCAAAATTTTTATGCAGCTTCTTTAAGCCACGTCCTTTAACAAGTGCATGTACTTATTTCACATCTGCCAAACAGTAGTGTATCTATTGTGAAACTGGCGAATTCACCCAGATTTTCCCCTTTTCAATAAAAACATATGAAAATGTACTCAGAATGTGAAACCCCTTATCTAATGCATTGTTTTATAAGAAGACTTATAATATTTTCTACAATTGTTCACAAGCACATACAGTAATTGTGGTCTAAACCAAAGAAGTATAAAATACACAGAATGGCAACTGGCTGTTATCTCGCGTGATCTCGTGTCAGAGCGTGAATCGGCGTTATTTCAGTAAAAACAAACATCGGCGAGCATGGAGTTACAATTTGTACCTTTAAAACTACATTTAAAATACATGTTGGCTTCTAAAACAACATTAGTTTAATGTGAAATAGTCTTAAGACACAAAGTACACGTTTCTTGCCATCAAAAGAAGCGTGGTCATACGGTGATAATTAATTTACCGTTGAATAATTCCTTTCGCATACAAAATGGCGCGTGGAGAAAGCGTCAATTCCGGTAAACGAGATCTCATTCAGTTGTCACGGGATGTTAGCGAGATTTGCTCTATATGCCTTTCAAGTTGCCGATCTATTTATTTTTATAGCTCTTTGTCTAAACTGAAGTAAAACTCTTAAAAAGAAACTTTGAAAAATTAAACAAATTCCTTGAAAAACAGTACAAACTATTATCTGATGAATTGTTCTTCCACCGCTATAAACCATTTATCTACCTGGTACTAACAACATACCGGTAATTATTGGTTTTTAACCGATATTTGCGCTAAGTTCAGTGATTTGAATATCATTTTCTTTTCTTTAAAACAATGCAAAAAATCACTTACATATCTTAAAGATGATTATCTCTAAGTGAACTGAAAAAATAAGGCAATTAATTTGGATGGCAAGATATGGGAACCACAAACTGTGGTTTGAAATGAAATGGAACGGACTGAAATACATAGTTTGACGTGATATGCGTTCTAAATCCAGTTAGACCTCAGATTTTTCTGTTATTTCTCTTTTTTATGTTCTGTTAGATTTGTGTATTTTTGGATATTTTGTTTGTTGGTTAGAACACGACAGATATGCCATGTTCATTTATAATACGTTTTAGCAATGAATTATAAAAGATAATAGGTAACGGTAGATTTCTTGGAAGCACAGCACCACAAACACAGCCTCAAAGCCATGCATTTGCAAAGTAAGCCCACAACAATATATATATAAATAATTTTTAGAACGAATATCATTTAGTGCTGGTTTGTGACGCATTTACACTTTTGACACATCAGTATATACCGTCATACTAGTATTTTACGCGGATGCCAAGCATGTTCAAGCTAATAGAACTGTTTGGAAGCACTAATAAGACATTATTACATCATCTATCAAAACAAATCTTTTAACCCTTACACTGTTAAATTTCTATAATGAACTTGTCCATCTTTCAATTAGAACAGTATCATTAACTGTTAAAAGGGATGTTTACCAAAATTATACTGGCTGAATGGCGAACAGTGCAGATCATGATTAGACAGCACGAATATGCAGGCCTATCATGATCTACACTGGTCGCAAAGGCAGAATTAATCATGTCCAGCCTGGTACATGGCCGAGCAAGTTGGAGCACTTGAACAAAGTTGGACTGTACTATATTTCGCTGAACAATTATTAAGTTATGTATAAATATTTATTGGTACATCTCAATATCAAAAGTTTCAAAACTGCAACATCTTAATTAAAGATACACGTTTTTTCTTCAAAATCATGTAAACTATGTAAATGATGTGAATCATAAGGATATTTTTTCTTATTTTTAACAGAATTCGCTCACCTGACTTTGACTGTTTGACCTTAATTGTGTGTGACACGTTAGATCATAGATGGTTAGATATGTAGGTTAGTGCCTTTAATACTTTTTCAATAAATGAGCCTGAAACACTGTTAAAACCAAATCGCTTTCTCAAAGGGACTGGACTCCAGATTTTGGCTAAAAATGATTTTCTATTAAAACTGAAGATTTTGTCATATTACCACTTTTATAACATGAATGTTTATTTCCATTTTCTTAAATCCACATGATGCTCTATGTATTTGATCTTGGTCATGCAGTTTAATTAGGAAATAGAATATGGAATACTCTTTATAATATTATTTTCAGATGATATAGAATATCAAACTGGGGCTTAATTAGAAAATACAAAATGCTTAAGATATATAATATTTTTACTTGACGTTTTCATTTGCCACAATTGTAAACAAACACATCTTTTTGAAATAAATTTCACAATATTGAATTATAAATAACACAGACTTCCTTTTGTAATAGATTCAAGCTATAACAATACAAGTACATATCAAAATGATCCAAATACAAATACACCACAATAAATCACTATTGTGATGACCTGTTGTCCAATGACTCTACAGGGGCCAGGAATTTTACTGCTATAGTGATAAGGTTAATTGCTTCACAAGTAAGCAGGGGGCCCTAGTAGTTTCTACTAGAAAAACTGGGCAAAAAGAACATACTGTATTATTGATTTAAACTGGTTTACTTTCTGCGGCTGAAAAGGAGACTCAGGAAACGACTTCCTCCTTTTTCTAGATGTTCTCTTATATTTTTTCCCTTTCATGCGAGTTGTACATAATAAGTCAATGAAAAGCAAGAAAGAGAAATTCAAAGCAAACTATTTACAGATCACGCTTATTTATTTCAAAATAAAGAAATTTATTTTAGAATAATGAATTGAAACAGATCAGTGATAGGCAGATATATTTTTCAGTTGTTTCATAAAACACCCAAATCATTGTTTTGGTTGCCAACTGTTGTCAGTTTCTTTCTGACCCTTGGGAGCAGTTTCACTTCAAGTTCCCACATTATACATGATTTCTGTTTTGTAGGAAGGTGTTAGTTCTGTTCTTAAAACTCCAATTGTTTTCCATTGTAGATTATAATCAGCATTTCCTTATTTTAGCAATTAAGACATGAATTATTATATAGAAGCATTTTCATCTGTGCAACATCTTTTTTTAATAAATCATTCAAATTTAAACACAGAATACATAATATCTAAAAAGTTAAACAACAGCATTAATCCACTATATATCAATTATTCATTAGGTATTCTTTCTAGTTCAATAATTTTTACCAAAGTGCTCCCTGTAATCTACAGATCAAGGGGTTGTATATAAACATGTGTGAATGGCAATAAATATCCCAGAACCACCAGGTCATGTAACATGATCATTTTCAGCTGTAATAGCTTGACCTTAGATAAAGGTCGATCTCCAGAATTCAGGAGATGCTCAAACCAGATTTGCACAGACCGTATGTTTTGAGAATAAAAGGGACATAATGATACAAAATTTGTATTGCCTCAGGAGTTATCTCCTGTGAACAAAGCATACGGTCTGAACACAGACTAGTGCTAACCACCTGTTAACTAAATGCTGATTAAGATCTCTATCCATAGGAGAAATTTATTGCAGTGTGCCATACTGTGTGATCGGTCAGTTAACGGTTTATCATGAGATATCGGTCACAAGCTCTGACCAGAGTTTACCAGACTAGATAATCAGAGCCAAGACTGATGAAGTCAAAATATATAAAAGAATTATTTTTTCTAAAAAAAAAAAAAAGATTATCTAGTCGGTAGCCAGACTAATACTCCTAGTAACCTTACAGTTCAACGAGGACTTCAAGTTTATCGTTCGTCCGGAAAAAAAATGAATTCTATGATATTCAAAAGTACATTTTGTATATAAGAAAGATTCATGCTTTGCGAATAGGGGCAATATGGAGATTATTTATGTTATATCATTCTTTTCTTGGGCAAAATTTTTGGTTGTTTTTGGCAAGGGAAACAGTAAATTGCTGTGTAAAATCTGCATTCTGAAATCTATAATGTAGGTGACTAAGGTCCATAAAACTTCATCAGTAAATAGAAAACACTCATTACATTACATGATAATAAAAATAATGGTTTCTGTGAACCACAACTTTGAAATAATTTCAACATTTCCTCATTTCCCAACAAACTGCATTTCTGTGAAACTTCATACACACGCTCCTGCATATAAGAACTTTTCACAGGAGGTGACCTTAGTTAGTGAAATAATTACTTTAATTTTGTATGTAAAGGGACCACCTACTCGCAATGTTAATGTCATTGCAGGTAGAGGATTTGTATTGCATGGTAAAACTTTTCTATCATGTTTATTCTTCATGTTTTAAACAGTTTATAACATATATTGTTTTATGTGCTAATGTTGATAACTTGCAGCCAGTCAGTCTAATAAAGTAATGATTAGGTGATTTCTCATATTGCAATAAATGTACTTCAGACACAACACTTGGCGGCGTCTTTGATGCTTGCATCAATGAATTTCCTTGTAAAATGTGAAACGCCCCTCGTGTCCTTTAGCACTGGCTTAAGCGGAAACCTGTTATCATCCATAAACATTGTATTGACTCCATGATCCCTAGCCTGGGAATCCAGTCTGACAATTTCTAACTTTTTTCTACCTGCAAATTGACAGCCTGGGGAAACCTGTTTTCCGACCGCAGCGCCACCTATATTACACCCGAAATATGCGGTTGTATGATAAAGAACGATAACTTCTGAAAGCAATTATCCGCGGCTAAAAATAGAAACGGAATTCTCACGGAAAAGACAGATCGGAATCGTGTATTTACGAAGGTTTCCGAACATTTCCGGCTAAAGACAAATACCAGTTTGTACCTCTCATAGCTTTTCCAACAAGTTGTGACAACTTTTAAATAGGTCAGAATAAACTTAAATGTGTGTCATACTTACCAAATTGTAAGATATTATATTAATTAATGCAGACCTAGTGATCTACGAAAATTTACGAATTTTCGACAGCATTGCCTCGTTTTCGTTTAAAACAAGCACAAATATGATCACATGTTAATTAGGTTATTTATAGAAAATCGAGTATCAATAGTTACATGGAAACTCCTTCAGATTTCCCCAGGCGTTGATAATACCAGAAACTCGATGAATGCCAATTAACACTAATTAGCGCCAATTAAGTGGAGGGTCTTTAATGCATAGATATTAGTATGATTTCTTCTGACAAAGCATAAATATTATCAACGGCTTCCCAGGCTACATGATCCCAAATGACCAGAAAATATAAGAACACTGAAGATCATTTGGAAGCAAGGGAAATAACCAAGCCAAATGATAGTAGACTCGATTTATGAGAGTTAATGGAAAGTGCAACATCCTTCAAGCCTCTTGAGCGGATGTCTGTTACGAAGATATTAAATGGACACCATCATCCCAAAATGACTAAGAAAATATAACAACACTGAATTTGTA
Source organism: Mercenaria mercenaria (assembly GCF_021730395.1). Lineage (NCBI taxonomy): Eukaryota > Metazoa > Mollusca > Bivalvia > Venerida > Veneridae > Mercenaria > Mercenaria mercenaria. Next base: position 15,744,380 of record NC_069373.1, read on the forward strand.
GCTATTAAAATCTTCTTGTCTTAATTTCAAATAGAATTGACCGAAATGTTTCTTGATACACATGTTTGATATGTGAAACCCTGTTGCCAGCTATAGGGCGATATACCGTCAAAATGGTCCTCTAATTTTTACATAGATTTTCACCAATGTAGTGTATCGGTATTTTCCGTTCGGATGCCAAAATTGTGTATGAGAATGGGTATTCCTTCAAAAATTGCCTATTGACATTACGGGTCCACTACCTTAATTAACGGCATTCATCTATTTAACACGTTATTAAATTACACAAAGCTCTCTATAGAAAGATTAGCACAGACATTGCTCTGCTACTAGATGATATGATAAAAAAGGTGATGCAAGAACGGCGTATTATTGCTGAACACGCTGACTTGTTCGTTCTCTTGAATCCTGGGAAGGGAAGAATAACAATATCGCACTTAAAGAAGGTGATAGATGTTTAAACTAATGTTAATGCGAAGCGGTTAGGAATGTAGGATTCTGTTACACACTTTATTAAAGTACTGACTTCTTTTTTTACGGGATCCCGAAAAGTTAGGCGAATCAATCAAGCAAGAAGATGTTTTGGGACGAAATTTCATAATTCTTTGTCAGGACTTTCATGTGCAATATATATTTAGTACATGTATTATTGGCGACCCTTGTAACATCAAACGAAGTGGTCATGTGTCTAACTTTAAATATAACATACACACTGTGTTGTCTGGGCAGGTCGGGACAAGTATAGGTTATTGCAAGGGACAATATTCATTGCATGATGGAAAACGCCTAACTTGGTGCTCCAATATACTACAATAGAATACTCAATACATGTAGAGATACAGATTTGAAAGGACATGACATTTCTTCCCAATACAGCAGACAGACAAATGTATGACAAACCTGAAATTTTTAGTAAAAATGGGGATAATTAAAATATTGGTGTAAGAGTTATTATCTTTGTGTCATATGATGCGGATGACGATGTGGTACAACTATTTAAAGTTTGAATCAAATCCGTTTGGTAATAACATAGATTGAGTGAAACTGCAACAACATTTTAACCTGAAATTTCAAGTAAAAAGGGGGAAAACTCATAAAATACAGGTGTCACAGTTATGACCCTTGTGTTATATGATGTAGGTGATAATGATGAACAATTATTTTAAGTTTAAATCAAATACCTTCTGAAATAACTAAGATATAGTGGAAATGCATCAAAATTAACATAAGATTCTAAATAAAAAGGGGGCATAATTCATGAAAAATTGGTGCCTTGGACCTATGTCATATGATGTGGGTGATGATGTGAAACAACTATTTTAAGTTTGAATCAAATCCATTTAGTAATAACTGAAATCAAGTGAAAGTGCACCAAAACATTAACCTGAAATTCTAAGTAAAAAGGGGCATAATTCATAAAATATTGATTGATGTCAGAGTTATGACCCTTTTGCCATATGATGTGTGTGATGGTGAGGAAAACCTGTTTTAAGTTTGAAGCATATCCGTCAAGTAATAACAAAGATAAGGAGAAAGCGCATAAAAACTTTAACCAATGTGCGGACGCAGGACACCGACGCCGGGTCGTGTAGGATTGCTCTTCATACTTCGTATAGTCGAGCTAAAAAGGGCAATTACTTCATAAATCATGGCAACGATTTTCGCAAATATAGCTGTGCATTTGTCAAAATTTTACACACTGGTTTTAGAAATGTATTCCGGGAAGCAATCTATAAACTTAAATGTAACTTACCGTCAAAACAGTATTTGAAGAAGAAACTGGAGATATAAAAGCCAAAATTCTGTGAGCATAGTTTACTCTAGGTAAATGCAATAATCATTATTTATCTACCTGATGCATAAAATGCGAATTAAGTATATCATTATTGCAACCATAGAAACATGTTACAAAAATGTTGCAGATGTTGCAAATGGTTTTGGTAAACGTTGATAGCTGCTTAAGCTATGTAACAACAGTGACATGGAATAGTTAAGGACGCGAACGATGATGTACATATCTTTTATTTCAGCAATGATGCGTAGAACGCTATTACACCACAGCAATAATTATGTATCAAATATATACCTATTTAGAAATTTATCACATTTCAACACTAGTATTTTGAATTATCAACTTATAAAAACGGAAGTTAATATAATTACGAATAGCCTTCAAAATCTGGAAAAGGAAAGGAAAAGTGCATTTCAATGATCCATTCTTAGCTCGTCTAATCGAAGCTTATTTATAAATCCGAATGCCGGCGTCGCCGTCGCCGTTGGCATCACGTATTCACTACATTTTTGTTTGCATCGTCATAACTCAGTAACCACTGCATGTAATGGAACGAAACGTCATACAAGGCTCTCTTATCAACAAATTCAATAAAATAACCATGTTAGTTAACTACTGAATTTCATACATACTGTGGACTTTTCAACTTTGTTCCTTTTTCAAGTTTGTTTAAGCTTTACGTGTAACTACTTATCAAGCAGTATCTCAGTAACAATTGTATGTATTAGACAGATTAAACAAAAAGTAGCACAATCATTCACAGTCATCACAACAACCCTGGATGAATATCCAATACGGAATGACACGTTCCGAATACGTAGCCTACTAAAGTACCCACGGTACAAAACATGTAGATAGCTCATGGTTGAATTTTATTTCGATGAAGACCCTTTCTCAAAAATTTAGTATATGTGTTTGTGTGTGTGTGTGTGTGTGTGTGTGTGCGCGTGTGTGTGTGTGTGTGTGTGTGAAATACCTCAAAAATAATTAAACTCGGAGATACCATTAGTACATTGCCGGGAAGTATTATAACTCTTCTTTGTCTCACATTTCAATTACAACCCAAATGCCCTAACCCTTCCAGTTACTCTTTATTATATTTTTGTAAAGTTATGTTTGTATATAAGATTAGATATGGTAAGATTTTTTTAATTTTGTCTCATTTTGCATGAGACTGTACACAAGAGCAATGTCATGAAAACCTTTCTGACAAGAGTTACAAGTTACTGCATTTTATAAAATCATAAAATTATAATAACTACTGTACTTAAACAATCTGCACTGGACAATTAAATCTTATATCTGTACAGTTTTAATCCTCATTCAGTTTTAAACAGTTTTTAGTTGTTTGTACATAGTCACAATTAAAACTGAATTACTATATAGTATACATTAGAAAATAGAAGTCCATTACTATAGTACATTTTGTTTACATGACCTAATTTTATTTAACCTTTTTTTCTTATCTAAGATTTTAAAACATGCTTTGGAAGTTCAGCTTGAAAGAAGATAAAACCGGTTTTTCGTTATCATTACAATTCTTAAAAATCATATTCAGAAGCTTCTTCTAACAATTTTATACGAGGAGAGTTGTACAAAGGACAATGAAATAATAAACAAATTTCATCCTCAATGGAAACAGGTTCTATCCCTTCCTGTAACGCCACTGTAACTGCCAACAGTATGCAGCCTACTTTTTGACCAGTCCGAGCTAGTCAGTTTTTCAAAAATGTGGCTTCTTTTTTTTTCTGAAGACCAGTGTGACTGTAGCAATAAGTTTCAAAGAACGGCTCTACTGTGACGCTGAAGAGCGTCTACTGAATGCGCATGCGTACCAATGACCGCCCCTTCGTTAATATTTCAAAGAAAGCCGACACATTTTTGTTACTTCGAGGTGTCTGGCAAAGGTAGATAGAGAATTTGATACGAACTGAAAACGTCAACACGACTGACTCTACAATTCTGATTGGTCAAACGTACATTTCTCACTATGTCAGATAGAGATTATAAAGAGAATTCTTCGAGAAAAAAAAGACAATTCGAGCTCCATTTCCCTCCCTATCGGTTTCTTTTCCACGAAGAATTCACATCATAAACTCTATCTATAACTTGAATCTGCGTATCGGGGCTGTGCCAATAGTGAAATTCGCAAGACCACACATGTAGGACCTATTCAAAAGAGTCTTAACTTTCGGTTCAACTTCAAAGTTCTGTTTGAAGGTTTCTCAATTTTTATATTTTGAGCTTGTCAACTCCCCTCCGCCCGCCTACCTCCATTTTCCCTTTCCAACTGTGCATTCTCTCGATTTACAATCTGATTCCATTCTTGAACAAAGTCCTACATAGTCTTTCGTAAAATGACATTTAAAACTTCACCTTTGTAAACAGTATTCAAAACCAGCACGTACAGTTGCAAACTGCTGACTTTGACTAACTCTTCAATTCAAGTTCTTATACCAATAGCTTGCGGCATTATTTATCCAAATAAATAAACATTATGTTATTTAGTCTTTGATTATCCATATTACCAAAAGGTTAAAACTGATTTTCAACAGAGACATTTTATACATGTGATTTCGAAACGTGTCTTTCTATCTATAACTGTATGAAGGATGTAAATGCTTTATTCAACATTCCTCTCTTTCTTCATGAGTAGCTTCAGTATGGATATATAGCCACTTTTGGACATATACTCAGCATTCATTTCTTATAACTCGGAATTGACAGAACGACAAATATTCACAATAAATTAAGTCGGCCATTAATTATATGGCTTGAGCTTTTTCACACATATCTGATCAGTTTTTTCACTGATAATCACAACAGAGTTCGCACTTTTAAGATAAGCAAGAGAAACGGGATTTCCCGCGGTCACCGATACTTCAGACATCATTCTGAAAACACCATTTTTTTGTTTTACCAGTTCAACAATGTTGCCTGAAACTTTGCAGGTTATAATTAATCGTTCGTCGCCATCCAGCTCACAAATTCCAGACGTTTCTTTTGTGAATGGTACTGATACCTCATAGAGCTTATCGCCTTTATTGTCAATGACTATAAGACCATTTTTACTGTCAGTAATAAACAGTTCTGAACCACTTTTGCTTATGGCCATATGTACTGGATGTTTAAAGAGAGGTTTTCTAGACTGATCTGTATCATAAACTTTGAGAAAGGTACCTTTTCGGTCGTATACCCTTACTTCACCTGGACCTTCGTTTAACAAATCCCCGCCTCCACATGCAACATATATTTTATTGGTGTAGCCGCTATATGTAACACCTCTGCAGTATTTGTTTACATTTATACAATCACCTAAACTTGTCTTGAACCAACCAAACGAAAGAAACTGTAATTTTTTATCTAAAGTTAGACTCACGAGTACTTCACTTTCACCCGTTGTTGTTATACCACATGGGCCTCCAGTAATACATACTGTTTGTTTCACACTGAAGTCCTGACCAAGCCTTTTTATCTTACCATTTCCATAATCCGTAATAGCAAAAGTGTCATCCTGGAGTATGGTGATATCTGTTATCTGACAGGGGTTTTGGTCTTCGCTTACTTTTACGTTGTAAAATTTCGTCTCATCAACATCTACCGGTTCGAGTAATTCTCCTAACTTCTCGAGATCCCGAAAGAAAGATTCAATACTATAACAAAGCGAGTAACACAATCCTACCCGCTCCGCATGAGCTTGAACATCTGTCAACTTCTTTAAGTTTTCATCATTGTTATTCTTCCCAGTATTCAAGAGAATGAACAAGTCCGCACTATTTCCAGTGTGTTCAGCAATAATACGACGTTCTTGCATCACCTTTTGTATCATATCATCCAAAAAAGCAATGTCATTGCTGATCTTCCTAGAGAGAGCTTTGTGTCGTTTTACAACTTCTTCAATTGATGCTTTTTCCAGTTCTTCAATTTTCTTTACTATTGTCTGCGTGAACTGTCTAATGTCTTGCATTATAACATTCTTGTCTTCGTCAAGTAAAACAAGTTCATCTATCCGACGTTTCTGGTAATCAGATGCAGCATCACTGATCAATGACATGCATTGCAGTACTTTCTCGGTGTGATCTGTCTCACCAATTCCGCTAGCGACATCGGGAATGTACTTTATATCGGATTCACGACATTGGCTACATAAAAAATAAAACACAATTATGCCAAAAGGTTTCTTATACTGGTTTATGAAAATATTTTGTGTTGATTAAGAAATATGACTGACAGTACAGTCTATAAAAGGCATCCTTAGAAAGTAACGAATGTGGTCTTTGGTGGCAGGTGATTTCTCAACACAGGTAAATCTACACTATTTATGGGTAAAGGGGTGGGGAGTCATTGTCTTTATAAGCAGAGTTTACGACAATTGCCTTTGTTCAAGACTGGTCCGTTTAACACAGGAATTGACAGTATATCAAAATAGAACAAGCAAATTCAGTGAATTTATATCCCCCGCCGAATAAGTTGTGTTGAGAATAAGGGAAGTATATTTTGAAAGAGATTTTATTTCATGTTTTACAAAATCAAAGGGAAAACTCAGCTTTATAGTGATCTATTAGTTTCATCAGGATCCGTTAACGGCTTGCTTTGTTTTGTGGTGATTTATGAATTTTAAAACAATTAAAGGGGATAACTCTGCAGTTACTAAGGATTTCATATTAAATATATGCATGCATCACCCCATATAGTGGTGTATATTTGTGTTAAATTTCATGGAGATCCATCAATGAATTAATTTGTTAAGTGAGAAGTTATGGATTGTAAAATAATTAAAGGAAAATAACTCTGGCTAATAAAGAGATCGTGGCACGACTGCGTATGAACCACTGCAAAAAGCAAAGTCGAAATAGAATTTCCGAGTCAGTAAAGGGTCAAGAACGGAACATTTGTAAGAAAGGATTTCAAAACTGAGCCAGATACTTCTGAAAGTTTCCACTACATGTAAGGGAAACATGACCATATACTCTAGCGGCAATTTTTGACAACCAAACGTAATTTTAACAAGAGGGTCCTGAGGGGCCTGTATCGCTCACCTGACCAAATTCTAACCCCTGATATGTTAGAATCTAAGCTGGCCTTGATTTAATGGAGACAAACATTTTGACAAAGTTTTAGGAAGATCAAGTAGAAAATGTGACTTCTAGAGTTTTATACGAGTGTTATTCTAGCGCTCGAAAAGCAGGGTGTTGTTTTAAATTGGAAAAGTACGAGTGTTAACAAGCTTTTCATTTGATTTGGTGACCTAGTTTTTGACCCCCACATGACCCAGATTCGAATTTGACCCAGAGTTCATCAGGACAAATATTCTGATAATTTCTCATGAGTTTTATATCAAATTTAGGACTCTAGAGTGTTAGCAAGCTTTACCTGTGATCTGAACTGGTGACCTAGTTTTTTACCCCACATGACCCAGATCCGATTTTGACCCAGAGGTCATCAAGACAAACATTCTGATCAATTCTCATGAGTTTGAAACTTAAACTTAGGTCTCTAGAGTGTTGACATGCTTTACCTTTGATCTAAACTGGTGACTTAGTTTTTGATCCCATCTGACCAAGATTGGAATATGACCTAAAGATCATCAAGATTAACATTCTGACCAAGTTTTATTAAGGTTATATGGTTATAAATGTGGCCTGTAGAGTGGTAACTAGCTTGATTTGATTTGACCTAGTGACCTAGCTTTTTACCCCACATAACTCAGATTAAAACTTGACTTAAAGATCATAAAGATTAACATTTTGACCAAGTTTCATGAAGATAGTGATAAATGAGGCCTCTAGATTGTTAACAAGCTTTACCTTTGATTGGATCTGGTGACCTTGTTTTTGTCCACATATAACCCTGATTAAAACTTTACCTTTGAATGGTAACCAGCTTTCCTTTGATTTGACCTGGTGACCTAGTTTCTAATCCCACAAGACCCAGACTCGAATCTGACCTAGAGGACATCAAGACAAACATTCAGATCAATTTTCATGAGTTTCAAGTTTTACTTAAAATTAGGTCTCTGGAGTGCTTACAAGCTTTACTTTTGATTTGACATGGTTACCTATTTTTTTACCCCACATGACCCACATTAACCAAGATAAACACATAGAGATTCATTAAAAATGGGAAAAAATTTGACCTCTAGAGTGTTAGCAGTCAAACTGTTGACGACAAACGACGGACGATGACGGACGACGGACACAGGGCGATCACAAAAACTCACTTTGAGCACTTCCTGCTCAGGTGAGCTAAAAATCGTGGCAAAGGGTCACCCAAGGGTCAACTTCTTTGAAGATGTAATTTTGTAATGTGTATTCCCCTATTTTAAGATATATGTGCATTATAAACTTATTGTCAGGATGTCAGAAATACCTAAATCATACACATTTCTACAAAAACGATATCCAGACTTGATTTTGTTTTCATTGACTTGGGCACTTGGTGCGTTGTGCTTTTTTGTGAAGTGGCAGAGTCAATTAAAACTTTCACAAATAGTTTTTCCAAAGCATTTATACTTACTAGTAGAGTATGCTTTTGCGCATGTCACAGTATGATTTGCTAACAAAGTTGCTTCTAAAATAACTTTAAAATAGTACCATTTGTCTTTAAAAAATCAACAATTCATTTCTCGTGAAAGACCATTGAACGCTCTGTCGTGTACTCAAAACGTTACATGTACTTGTTCAGATTTGAAATGAGTTTAGATATCAACATGATTTGCTAGGATGTTTTGTGCGTGCGTGCGTGAAATGACTTTTAAAAGCAGCATCTTTCCGGTAGAGTGGGTGGAGCCTGAACCACCATCATTACCTGTCTTCCAATTATGTAAGGCTTGTAGGGTGCACTAAATAATCTAATCCTGTCTCGTAGAATTCAAATTGTCACAGCTGATCCCCCGGACCCCAACTGTACTGTACTCTAATTATTAAGACTTGTAGTATTGTACATTTGAATATAATTTGATCAGATTGCTTTGTCTGAAACGACTTTGAAACCCACTATTTGTTTTGGCAAATTTTGATGTCATAAATGAAATCAAATGGCAAGACTTAGGGTGTACTTCTAAACTTCGTTAGATATTTTTTCTGGAATAGTTTTAAACTGCACCATATCTTTTCCAAGAAATGTTTTGGGTAGGATCGCGATTCCTTACCGTAACATATACTGAATTCTATGTGCTGCTAGATCATGGAATAGATACATACTCTATGTAACTTCACGTCAAAGAAAAAATTTTAAGCTAAGTCTGTAATGAGCCCATGTACCCCTATCTTAACCACTTTTCGCAAAATATTCTGCTTCTTTGGGTTAAAAAAAACAACAGAAAAAGTATAAAAACTAATACTTTATAATAATCAGTAACTATTTGTTTCAGAAGAGAACAGAATAGTAAGATCAATTTACCTGTGATGTTTGGCATGGCATATACAGCAGCAAACTACGTCATGTCTTTCACAATAGAGTTTAATCACCTCTCCAAAATGTTTATCACACCTTATAGTCATTGAAGCATTTTCTTCGGACGATGACCGATTTAGTCCACTTCGTTCAGTCATGATATTCGAACTAAATGCTCTAATCCTCTCTCGTGTTTGTTCTATCGCGTCATCTTCTGGCGCTTCTTCCGATTCGAAACTTCTAAACTGACTGTTTTGAAGCTCGATTGTGCTTTCTTTGGCAGAAGATGGCATGCAAGTGTCATTCTCAGTGGAATACTCTCGTCCATGATTTATTTCTGCAGCGTTTTCTAAGTTCTCGTCTGTGGTCGACATATTTGTCCTCAGTGGTGTGCTGAAGTACAATGTTAAAAACCTTGAAGATCCTTATTAGTAGTGGTTCATTTTCCGGTCGTCTGTCTGTTTGAACAGATGATTTTATCACTACGCGATAACTATTTTTTGCAAATGTATTTTACGATAATGCCACTCTAATCTATACCATGATCAACAATTAGGTAAAATTTGTCGTCTTATCGGTAAAATTATCCCCCTTGAAATCACCTGGCAGTGCGATATCGATTTTTATCTGGTTGATATTTTCCAATAGAAACAAAGAAGGAAAAAAAGTTTGAACAAATATTGTTTTAATTAGAACGAACACACAATATTTATTATCCTATTGAAGTGTTCGTCATTCTTTTCTCTTTACAAAGATATAAAATTCATTTATCTAAAATGAAGAATTAATGCTTCCCTTGGCGATTAAAAAACATCACTATCAGTCTCTGTTTACGGCATACAGTTACTGAATAAAATAAGCAAAAACCTGTGATACGTATCTTATTCTTTTCCCTGTAGTCACTTTATTCATACATTGAGAATATTTATTATCCTATTGAAGTAAGCCCGCCCGCTTAGCTCAGTAGGTAAGAGCGTTGGTCTACGGATCGCGGGGTCGCGAGTTCGATCCTCGGGCGGGGCGTATGTTCTCCGTGACTATTTGATAAACGACATTGTGTCTGAAATCATTAGTCCTCCACCTCTGATAATTCATGTGGGGAAGTTGGCAGTTACTTGCGGAGAACAGGTTTGTACTGGTACAGAACCCAGGAACACTGGTTAGGTTAACTGCCCGCCGTTACATGACTGAAATACTGTTGAAAAACGGCGTTATTCAACGAAGTATATTACAGACAATAAACTTTTTATATATGTTTTTATTTTGAAATTATTTTAATGTCTTCTTGCTTCCCTAGACGTTTAAAAGTTGGTGATTTTCGTATTATTTCTTTATTTGCCATGTCCGTGGTATTTCCGGACGCGTGCGGAAACGCACGAACCCGCCCGAAGTTTAGCTGCCGATGATACTGAAAATATTATTGTTACAACATAGTATTAAGTGATAATAATAGTGCGGGAATAATTTCAGTTATATTAAGGCGAACCATAACTTTTGGGAATTACAAGCTTACCGCAAAAGAAATGTTACAGGGAAACATGCTGACGTATCATGTTAATAAATAAAAAAATAGAAGACATGATGCACGTTGCAACTATATATATTTCTTTCTAAACCACCGTCTCGTATTTTAAAAATTCTTATAATTATACTTATACCCCTTAGTTTAAGTTTTTACCATAAATATGTTATAAAGAATTTATATAATGCAACATTTGAGTAAATTGTTTTCGGAGCCTCTGAAACAGCAATATTAAAGCCCTTTTCGATAGTTGTTTGTTACCAATTAACAGCTTTTTGCAAGGTTATTGCTTATCAACACCTTTTTATTAGGGGATTAGGGACGATCAGGTCTTTTTATTACACAGATAATAATCTTCTCGGTGACTGCGTAAGAGCATTTTGAAAATTGTAACATGTTTAATGAACGAGACTTATACACAATAAATATTTTGTTTCATTTTCAACAACAAATGTTGTTAGATACATAAGATAATGGTACAGTGATTGAGTATTTACTACAGTGGCACTGGATATCATCTATGCAAGTAATTTAAATCTCAGTTTTACATTACTGAAACTGAACGGATAATGTAACACAGAAACCGTGTTTTCTATGGTGGCTTATTTGTGCCATTTCGCTATTTCGTTCTGTCGCAGCGAAACAACGACGGCGCCCGCCAAACGCCGCCCCGCTGAATGTCGTCTTTTTGTCTCTCGGAATAACATTATAATATTGATCAAATTGGAGATAAAGTTAGTACTATTTAATAGTTATGATAAATTTAGTCCACCAGAAGAATTTGCTCACTCTTACCACCAACCCCTCAACCAAACCCCAACCTTCAATCCATCAGTGTGTCTATCAGTGACACTTTTAAATTACAAAAAAAAATAAACATGTAGATAGATAAAGGGTAATATGCGTTTGTCCGTTCGTCCGCTCGTCTATTTTTTGTTGTCGCACAGTGGGAAATTACTATATGCCTAGGTGAGATAAATTTTTGTGACCATGACCATTGCCCAACCCTCATACATCTCACTGAGGCAAGCATAAAGTATTTTCCAAATGTACGGCAAAGTTATAAAAATTAGACGGATGGACGCCTGCATACAAATGCACATTTCCCTTTATCTATATGTCATGAAAAACCTGTTATTTAAAAGTTACACATGCCACATGTTTTTGCTACTTTTCCATATTTATGCCTTTTCTATTAACGTCTCTTAAAAGCCCTCATGAAACTGTTTTTGTACAATACATTTGTAATATTTTCATGAGAAACAAGAGTTACTGGACTTTTATACGATTCTTTATTATATTGACCATGAACTCTTGCTGGTCTGCTGTGCAGAAAATTCACCCGGATACTAAAATGCTTTAAACAGTATTTACATCAAATCCCATTGATTACAACAGAAAGTAGTTTTTCACGGCTGAGTCATTTGATATTCTATGGGGTGGGGGAGAGGTGTCAAAAAAAATTCTGGCAAACAAAGAGGCTACTGAAAATAAAATTTTTGGCTCAAAATAACAGAAAGAAATCTGGCTCCAGGTCAAGGTCAGATCAAAAAATATTTCCATTGCTCTGAAAGCCATAATTGTTTTTAAATTAAATATCTAACAGTTAAATGATAAAGTTATTACATAAAAAGTATTCTTTCTTCATTGTTATTAAGCTAACGGTTGATTAACTTTAAATGTATGAAATATGAACACTTCTAATTCTTTACATTAAAAGCCAAATAGCATACCGGTGTTTCCCACCAAGACTAATATTTTAAATCAAAATTTAACCAGCGGTTATTTAACAGCCGGTTAAAGTTTCGAACAACCGGGCTTTGCAATAAATGAATCGTAACCTATGCAATGTAGAATGGGATTATAACAGTAGCTCGACCTGACTCTCGTGGATTTTGTCAATAATAGCTATTCTAGCATTTACTTTGTACTTTTTGTTTGCTGTGTTTTAGCACATACATAGCAAACATTGTAAACCATGAAACTATTGACTGCCAGCCGTTCAAAGCAATCATCGTTTCGGAGCCTTATTTTATAGGAATAATAGTTAAAAAAAGTATGGATTATGATCATTTTGGAAATCTAAAGTTAAATTTCAATTTAAATATTGTTGGTGAATGTTTTAATGCACTTAAAAATTGACCATAGGCTCACAGCAGAGTTTCCAGCCACTGGTTGCCAACCGATAAAGGATGACAATTTAAGTTCCTCCTACATGCTAAGGATCGCCTATAGCCGCGTGTAGATGTAGCATGCGTCTTCGTATATTTATGGTTATAGTGGATTTTTTCCGTATAAAATCAAACAAAATATAAATTTGCCGATAAATAAATTTTATTTTCTATTACGTTTTCAAACAAAAAAAAATCAAAAAATAGGCTAAAAAATACCTTTTGTATTGTATGTTGCCGGACTACTTTCATTTAATATGCATGTTCTGACACAGTTTTATAAATAGCGTACAAAAACTTCACTCAGTTCTATTTTAACATCGACAAACTAGCTGATGGTTTCGTCCGATATCAAAACAACAGTAAAAAATTAGAGGTCATTATTATTATTAGTCATTATAACAGTATCTGGATGTGTGATTTTGTATTTGGCTGTCATAGAGTTTGAAGATTAGATCACACCCTGCGCGCCACGTGAGATCCGATCTGTATGAGTCGAATACAGCATTCTAGATCAAGCTACTATTATAATAATCATACTTTATAGTGCTTATTAGTTCTTGAATAACAAAAGTATGTTTTTTATTGAGAAAGAAAAAATTCTGGCTCCAAGACAAATCTCAACGCCCCTCCCCCACCCCAGACACACACACACACGTACGCACACACACGAAATTAAAATGGGAAACGTAAGATCAAAGAAATAAACAGAGATTAGACCAAAGTGAGAATACATTCACAATATTTATCTAGAGTTATTATTTTTATTTTGTACGTTCTCATAATGTATCTAGAGTAAGTAGTAGCATTGATTTGTTACGTTCTCATATTGTATATACAGTTCTCAAAGAGTAAGTTGTAATATCTTAACGTTCTCAAAAGTTATCTATACTAATTGATAACTTTTTCAACCAATTGTCATGTGAATTGCGTAATATACGGAAAAAAAACGCAATTATAATAACCTCATTGCACTGAAGTATCTGGTGTTCCTCAAGGCTTAGTGCTTGGACAGTGGTATTTCTTTTATTTATTAACGACCTACCTGAAGGTATCACATCAACAGTGCGTCTTTTTGCTGACGACTGTATGTTGTATCGTGATATCCAATCCTAGTCAGATTGTCTGATCACGAGATGATTTGAACAAACTGCATCAGTGGGGGCAAACTTGGTTAATGAAATTTAGTGTGGCCAAATGCAAGGTTATGAGAATTTCCAGACATAGACAGGTTAACCTTATCAAACGTAATTACTTGTTTCATGGTCAAGTCCTGGAAGCAATTGACTCTGCTAAGTATCTAGGTGTAACTTTCACCAATACTTTGGATTGGTCCAAACACAAAGACAATGTGTCTAGCAAGGCCACTAGAACACTGGGTTTCATACATCATTACCTTTCCTTTGTCCCACAGGGGACAAGATTTAAGGCATACAAAACTTTAGTCAAGCCCCAAATTGAGTATGCGTTCCCGGTACGGAATCCATACACTCAGCATAATGTGTAGAGGATTGAAAAGGTTCAACGCACTGCGGAAAGATTGGCATGTAGGAGATGTTGTAGGTCTAGTCATGTGGGTGACATGTTGACTGGATTAGGTATGGATAGTCTAGAGCGTAGAAGAGGGGTCTCAAGTCTAACCTTTTTCTACAAAATACATAATAACCTAGTTTATACTGACAAGGATAGGTACTTGGCCCCGATTACAAGTAGGTCACTTAGAACCAGACACAGTCACCGTTTCCAATAACATAGACCTTCCCCACACACAGACTGTGTCAAATATTCTTTTCCCTAGGTTAGTACCAGTCTAGAATGGCCTGTCTGAATCAACTGTTTCTATTGGCACAGTGGACTCCTTTAAGAAGGCCAATGTAATGTAGTATGGCCTTGTAAATAGTTTTAGCTACCCTTTTTAAACATGTAAATAAGTTGTCAGAGTGATTTCGGCTTCAAAATTACTTCTTTTATAAATTGTATTAGATATGGGTAATTGTCTTATCAACTTTTCTGACTGTTTAACTTGGCTTCCGCATGACGTAATGATCAGTCTTGATCGAAGTCATTAACGGAAGAAAGAAAGAAAGGTATGCATCTTGTTACCGTCTTAATCTTAAGATAATTCCACTTGGAATACTATATAACTCTTTAATTTGTCAAATGAATATATCTGGTTAATTCTGAAATAATATAAATGTTTCAGGTAAAGAATTCCCCCTTTGAAACAATGATTTATAAAAAAAAAAAGTTTTGTTGTTCGATTTTATTTTGCAGTTATTATATTTCCTTATTTGCTTAAGGGCATTAGCTTGATTTTATTCCATGATAAGATAATATCTCTTAGAAACGGGCAGTATTTAAAATTTTCCTGTATTTCCACTCAAAAATTAAATTTCCACCAATTTTTTCTAACTTGGATTGATAGATTTTATAAAAGAGTCATGTTCACAATTCATGACACCACTTCACTCTAACTCCCAATGCCATTTCGAGGGTTCAACGCAATAAGGGCGTATCTACATATGATTATTATATGTAGATACGCCCTTATTGCGTTGAACCCTCGATTTAAGATAGGACGGATATTATGCACTGTACACAGCAATGTTGTTATATGCCCCTACAAAACAGTTTACTATTCAACAACGTTTCACCTATCCTGGATAACATTTAGGACCATGTACACCGCACTTCGAAATGTTGTAACAAGTACTTCTGCGAAATAATATCTATATTTTGGATTGACAAACAGAAAGAAGAAGCGGTAACTTTACATCCGCCAAAAGTTGATTACTAACATTTTTTCAAAAATCGGTCTTCTGGGTTATACTATTATCAAAAGGGATATTTAAGACAAAACAGACACAGTTACAGGTTTTAAAATATTACATCAAGCACTATCAAATTAATACAGACATGTACAGTACTAAAGTTAAAGTTAAAGATGTACATATATAATAAAAGGGTCATCATAACAGTAGCTTTAGCGCCTCGTGAGATCCGATCTAGTAAAATCCACTCGAGCCGAATAAGCATCCCAGATCGAGCTACTATTATAATAATCCTATTATATAGGAGAACAAAACTTAAACGACAGTTAAGAATATTATTTAATTCGCAACAAAAAGATATGTGTATTTACCAGAATAATAACATCGAATAAAACATCGCATGTCAATTTCAACATATTAACAATAAAGTCTGTAAAAGATCCTTTGGAAACATACACAATACACCTCTCCAGACCGCTAGCATCGGCCTAAGCGAAATTCTAAGTCCACATAAAAATCCTCACCAGTAGAGATAGTTCAAAATACACCTGAAAATTGGATGTTACATGTATGTTATACTACAGAAAAGTGGTCTTGATTTTTCCCTACGACCAGAAATAAAAAAAGTTACGAATAAAAGCTATTTATAGTAACAACAAAGGGAAGTAATTCTAGGATCTTGCGCACGACACTCCGTCTCATGGTGATGAACAATTGTGTCAAGTTACATCAAAATCCCTCTATGCATCAAAAAGAAATGCTCCAGACAAAGTCATTCTTGTATCTGACTTTTGACCTCTAAGTGTGACCTTAACCTTAGACCTAGGGACCTGGTTCTTGCACATTCCGTCTTATGGTGGTGAACATTTGTGCAAAGTTACATCAAAATCCCTCCATGCATGAAGAAGAAATGCTCCGGACAAAGCTGTCATTCTTGTATCCTTTGACCTCTAAGTATGACCTTGACCTTAGACCAAGGGACCTGGTTCTTACGCATGACACTCCATCACATGATGGTGAACAATTGTGCCAAGTAACATCAAACTCCCTCCATGCATGAAGAAGAAATGCTACGGACAAAGTCATTTCTGAATTTGACCTTTGACCTGTAAGTGTGACCTTGACCTTTGAGATAGGAACCGGGGGTTAGCGCATGATACTCCGTCTCACTGAGGTTAACATTCATGCCAAATCACGTCAAAGTTATGGTCCGGACAAACAAATCCGGACGGACGCACGGACGCACACACGAGCGCACGCACGAACGTACGCACATACACCGAACAGCCATTTGGACAACTATGTCTTCGCTTCCGCAAGCGGGCTCGACAAAAATCATCGAATCTAAGGACGTGGATATTTCTTACGGCCGCCACAATGTCACTTAAAGATTGCTGTTGAGCAACATTCTGACTTAGTATCTCAAAATTTCAACTTGTTTTGTTTGTTTGTTTTGTTTTTTTTCGAATTTTCGATCTACGTAACTCAAAATTTCGTCTCATCGTTTAACTTCGTTAACCGCCAGATTTTAACGTATGTCTGTCTGCAAAAAATCAAAAAATTTCGTCAATTGAGAGCCAGAAGGGCTCATCAACGTTCTTTATCCATATGCTGACGAGTCCGTCTGGCTCTCAATGGACGAAATGTTAATGAATAATTTTGTTTTGACTTCGTATTTTGCCTAAATACCAGACTTTGGAAGTCTAATTTATCTATTCTGTGATAATAGTACGAGAAAGTGTCAACACATAGCACACTATTATATCTGCATATTCTTCAAATAACCGTGCATCAATGTATAACCTAAACTGAAGCTAAATGAAATCTTGAAATATACTTTTGTTCGTTGTAGAGTGCGGGTATATGTGCCGTTCGTTAGAAATCGAACCACGCCGAAAGCCTCCAGATATATGTAAAACAGTAAAATATTTTTCGTTCGGCACCATCTACGGCATATCCTCACAGCTTGGAAAACGTAAGGTACCCGACTGCGGGTTTAAGCAGTTCCCGGACATATAACTACTCGTTTGTGCATGCTATGGCTATATTGTCGTGCCGAAGAGACCCTTACAGGGTAGAACAGTGATATCTGAAGTGCGAAAACTACACGGTCATATTTCGAATTACGTATTTCGACAGTTTGAATTAGTAAGTTTAACTAGCGAGTAACATACACGACAGTCACGTAAATAAACAACACCGCCTGACACTAAATAAATTGTTTAAAACGTGCCCGGATAAAATTTAACAAGAAAATTATAACCCAAGTGTTATATGTTGACGATTACATTGGTGCATTTACATGGAGGGTATTGTTGTTGTTGCTGTTGTTTTCTTCACCTCCTCCGTAGAAAAACAGCTTATGAATACGCAGTAATGAATATTGACTAAACAGTTCACTACTATAAACACATTTACCACTATATATACTCATATATTGATCAAATGGTATTTTGGAAGGACAAATAGTCAATGTTGTGCAATCAGCAAAAGCTCTCAAGAAAGACCATTGTTCTGATATTACTAAAGGTCAGCCTGTAAGAAACCTACATTGAGATAATAGAGCAAGGCTACTTTAAAATACAAGTCGGCTTGGTTCAAAGGCCACTTTTTGCCTTATTGTTAGGTGACATTTGTAAATAGTTTGACCATAATCATGCATATCAAACATTAAACACATAAATACTTAACTTTAAAAAATCAAAGTATAAAACTAAAAATATGAGACACTGTTTATGGATGTTTGTTCCAGATGTACGTCCTGTGTAATACGTTTGGTGTTAATTACGGAAAAGGGAGCGGGCATAGCCATGCCTACATTAAGATTTGACGGAGCCTCGTACATTAAGGAGTCGCAGAGTGAGTTACATACTTAATAAAAAAATACGACACACAACATACAACAAACCTGAACAAATGCTTATACAGAAACAGTAGTATAAAACTTATTAAATACATACCAATAAAATAACACAATAAAGTGGGTTAAAAATTAGCATAAATTAACTTTACATGCATGTACAAAGCAGTATCCGGAATTTCGCCTATACCCCCTATCATATGAAAGAAATGTGGCAAATAACAACGCCTACAATATACTACTAATAAATCAATATTTAAAATAAAACTAGAACTGTCACAGGAGTGACGAATAATACCCCCACAATATGGCCTTGTCACAAAAGTATGGCAACCATAAGATGATGTTACACCTGTGTATCAAACATTATTTCAATCTGTCAACCCTTTCATGAGTTCGGAAACCATGAGTTTGGCAAATTTTAAGTTGGAAAGGGGTCATAACTACGTCAAAAAAGATGGTTTGTAGGCAACGTCGAATTTGACCTGTATTTTATGATGTTATACCTGCGTACCAAAATTTATTTAAATCTGTCAAGCCTTTCACAAGTTATTGTCCGGAAACCATGAGTTTGGCAAATTTTAAGTAACTACTACGTCAAAATATTTGGTGGTTTGTAGCCAAAGTCGAACTTGACCTATATCTTATGATGTTAAACATGTGTATCAAAAATTATCTAAATCTGTCAAGCCTTTCATTAGTTTTTGTCCGGAAACCATGAGTTTGGGAAATTTTAAGTTGAAAAGGGGGCCAAAACTACGTAAAAGGTGGTTTGTAAGCAAAGCTGAACTTGACCTGTATTTAATGATGTTACACCTGTGTACCATAATTTATTTAAATCTGTCAAGCCTTTCATGAGTTATTGTCCGGAAACCATGAAAAGTAACGGTCCAACCTACCGACCGATCGATAATAAAAATAGAATTATTACACACGGAAACGGTAACCACGGGCACATATTTAAAAGATAAGAATGTTGTTACTCCATACAGCTAAAAATGGTCAAATTTTTATTATTCCATATTTGGTCATGAAAAAACAAGTAGCAAATAGGGAATGACTCCTATAACTAATCATTTAAAATTTAAAACCATCTTCCCTGAACTTCCATGTTAATCATTTCGGCGCTTATGCACATGCGCAAAAACTACGTCACAGGATCAGAAGCAAAATAATATGTCAAAAGAGAAACACCCATAGGCACCTAACATACGTAAATACCATTTAAAAACTTTCAAGAAAATTTGGAAGTCTTTGTACGTACATTTAAAGTATTGATTATGCATTCAGTGCAGCTTTTGTTTTTATTTTCATTTACATACATGTCTGCTGTCAGTCTTAACAACTAAGGTTTATGATTTTCTTAATAATAAGTATGGCCCGTTTTCATGTAAGTAAGCGTTTCAAACCACTGGCACCAGAGCAGAAAGAAAATGGCTCTATACATGTTATACCCCTAGGTATCATATAAGAGCCATGGTCATGAACGGGAAAGTGCACTAACCCATTTCAGTCGTAAATTCCTCACCTAAAACGCGCAGTTCGATGAATGGGTACCCAGCATATTGAACAAGCGGTAATTTATCTTCCACTTTGCACCAGTCATATTGTATCAATATTTCATATTGCAGAGGTACTAACTATATTTTATGCTTTCGTTGACGTTACAGAAAAAAACTTGCGTGAACTCCCCTAATGAACATCCGGTCTAGAGGTCATGGCAGTATGCACATGTGAAGCGAAACAAACAAAAACAGAATGCAAAATATTCACTGTTAACAAATAAAACTCGAAATGATGAATGAAGTTCATCTTATATATGATTTTGAATTTGAAGTCATACATTGTTATACATTTGTACTGCTTATTTAATTCATATTGCACATTTTTGCTGCATATATACATATGAGCGAACACGTGTAGTTAAACCGCGACTGACATACATTTTCACATCAGCCAATCAGGGCGTGTCTGTAATCTAGACTGGAGCATCACTAGGGAAGTTCAACGAAGTTTTTTGTGTAACGTTGAAAAAACTGTAAACTACACGTTAATTCCTTCAGATAAGAAATATTGAAGAAAAGTGGCCGGTACACAATGGAAGATAAATCACCACTTGTTCAATATCCACAGTACTTATTTAGGGTAAGTATATTTTCCTGTTCATGACCATGGTTCTTATATGATACCTAGGGGTATGGTATAACATGTATAGAGGCATTTTCTTTCTGCTCTGGTGCCAGTGTTTCAAACCAAAACATTTTAGGTTTGAACTTTAAAACGCATAATTTCCTCGTTGTTCTGGCACGAGTGTACCTTCTCCGGCAACAGACAGCTCAGATAAAAATATCTAGTATAAATAAGTATTTGTTTGTTTGTTTTCGGTTTAACGCCATTTTTCAACAGTATTTCAATCATGTAACGGCGGGCAGTTAACCTAACCCGATTTCCTGGATTCTGTACCAGTACAAACCTATTCTCCGCAAGTAACTGCCAACTTCCCCACATGAATTATCAGAGGCGGAGGACGAGGATTTCAGACGCAATGTCTTTTATCAAATCGTCACGGAGAACATACGTCCCGCCCGAGGATCGAACTCGCGACCCCGCGATCCTTGTTTAGCTAAGCGGGCGGACTTATATAATTATAAAAGCATTAGATTAAAACTCGATATTCTACAGCTAAATTTCAGACAGGCTTTAACA
Source organism: Mercenaria mercenaria (assembly GCF_021730395.1). Lineage (NCBI taxonomy): Eukaryota > Metazoa > Mollusca > Bivalvia > Venerida > Veneridae > Mercenaria > Mercenaria mercenaria. The sequence goes on from NC_069373.1 coordinate 15,765,597, forward strand.
CTGATGATGCGGACCCAGAATTCATTTGCGAAAAATTAAAATAAAAGTTTGTTTAAAAATCCGGTTCTCAAATTAATATTAGCATTTTCGAACATTGCGCAAGCTACCGTATGATAATTAAATGCTGCTTCTGCACATGTATTTCGTGGGTAAACGTTTTCATGAAACACAATCTGTACTCATATTGTAGAGAAATGGGATAATGACGTGAACTAAAGTCTTTACAATAAAATCCTGCAAAACCAATCATCAAGAGTAAAAAGTTAATCTTGTTAATGTATTTTCTGTATTTTAACCCTTATCATGCTGGACGTGATTGATTCTGCCTGTGCGACCAATGCAATCATGATCAGCCTGCACATCCGTACAGTCTGATCAACATCTGCACTGTTCGCAATTCAGTCAGTGTCTTTCTTTTGGAAAGCACCCCTTTTAACAGTTAACGGTACTTTCCTATTGAAAGATGCACAAGTTCATTCATAGAAATTTAGCAGGGTAAGTGTTAAAACTAAATATGAGTTCTGTAACCTCTGAATACACGAAAACGTGTTTTCTAATAAATGAAATACTCCTTAATTCGTGCGACTCCTGCTAAGCTTTAAAATTATCCGTTCCTTTCTGTTCTTAAACTTCAGTGAATGCAGATATGTATAAAAGCATAGTCAAAGCAATATAACAATCAACAATGTTCCTCGTAACATTCCTATCACACGTGTTTCCCTTTGTTTATCTCCATACACCTGATTGTACGAACCGCTTAAGGAAAGTAAATGTTACTAATATTTACTTACAAATTTGTCTTAAATATCAAGGTAAAACATTTAAAATGGATGCATTGAATTATACTGCAGTTTCTTTTTACTTTTATATGTCTGAGACACTGATGTCTATGTAAATGTAATCAGAAACGACGGGTATGCCTGCGCGTCATGAAAAATAACAAAAAAGTTCGGAGCCTGCACATTGTCTGTTGTCGAATCATAAGTTGCGTACGGAGTTATAGATTTTACCGGTGGTACTCTAATACCGTTTTGGCCGACACAATATTCACCAGTCAAAACATGCGCCAAAAATATATGTTTATGACCGTTGGCATCCGCCCGACAATATCCCTGTGCAGACATGGAAGCCTTCACGGCAAAATATACTCCTGAACCATGTGAAGCACCTGTAATGTGACATAAAGCAGATTTTTAGAACAAAAAGAAATCCGTTTTTTAATACAAGGCCTATTCAATTAGATGAGGAACATGTCGCATTTTATATCTGAGTTTTATGTGAAACTACTACAACTGAATATAGCATTTACATTAATCACATTAGATACTGCCTGAAGATTTTTTCCAAAGCTTGCTCCTAAATAAACAGAAATATTGTTTTAAAAAAGCAGTTCGTATGACTGAAGTAAAACAATAACCCAGGAAAGAAATTATGTGTAAGCCGCAGTGTGTCTATTTTCCGAGAAATGATAGAAATACTTCAGTGCTAAATCATTTGACTTTACTTTGGCTTTGGCCAACCCTTCTTGAAATTGGTTCAGGTAATACTGACCGAACTCGAAACTTGAGTTGTGATTAGGAAAACACTTGATTAAATTTAAAGAAAATTCTTCAAATGAGGTTATCGGCTTAAGACGAGATGAATGTTTGAACCACATTTCATGGACAATTTATAATTGGTTTACGAGATAAGGGCTGCATATGACACCGACAATTATTTCTGACGGCGGATAATAAATTTGTTTAGAATGTTTAGCTCTATCCCCAGTAATCTCAATACATACTGTAAACTGTCCGGATGTGGAAATACATCTGGGCAGATAGGTGAATAGCATTTGATAGATTGTCCCTAAAGATTGTATTTGTTTCCATCTGGTGATCAAGAAACAAGCATATGTATCCGGCAACACGATGCACCGTGATAAAACCTCATCAAAGAAAGTTTCGTTATAAGGCTGTCTCACTAGCGTGCGTAAACTAATGCATTCATTTCTTTTATTTAAATAAGCATCTCATAAGCATGATTTACTTCTGGCGTTTACACATTTATAAAAAAAAAATTGTAAAAAAATTAAATGCAATAATTTCGCTGGAGAAGTTAACTTACATAGCAAGCATGTATTTCTGTGCGTTTGTTGCACCATGTCTTGTAACTCCTGAAAAGTCCTTATAAATGTCAACCTTACTGACATGTTAACTCCAAACAACAATCAAAGGTAGAGTCATACATGTATTTCCTAAAATATACTACACCTGTATTATAGTTTCTATCGAATCCTTTGTGTTTGATGTTTTCTACAGCTGTACTCTTTGTCCCATGCCACAGCAGTTGTTCTACCTTTCGTCCACCGCTATTATGTATTTCCATCTGCTTCTTTTTACCAATATAATGCGTGAACATTGTCAGGTTTTGTATCCGCTCAATCTTGTAACAAAAAGGATAGCAGGAAATTAACACATTTAGGATGTACACTTTATTTATAGAAATATTATTTAAGAATGAGTCATTTGTTGTAAACTAGAGCTACTGTTTATTATAAACAAATTCAAAGATTTACTATTTGAGAGAACTATGAAATGCTAGCATGCATATTCTAAAACAACGGTGTGTTCTATGCAAAACATATAATAATTAAAGCACAGCTTCACAAGTAAGTGAAAATAATTCAAGTTGAATTATAAGACCTTAACGATGCTTGTTTGTGGATAGCCAGATTCCGCTGCAAACTTTCTAGTCACCCATGCTGTATCCGGATCCCCTGGTAACAACAACACAGTTTTTGTAGGGTCAGATAGTTTCATTTTTGTCCAACTTGACGGTAGTTTCACTGAAAAAAAAAATCAGACTACTAAAAATGGGCTTAAAAATGTACATGTTCTACCTATTCAATTAAAGACCTGTTTGGTTATGTGTATAATTTTATGTTTTAAGAACGCTTAATATCAGAGAAAATATATCGAAAGAAGCAGCAACTGACTTTATCACATCAATAATAATATTTAAATTAAAATGAAACAGATGAAAAACATTCTCCGTACCGGCAGAGGAAGAAATTCCTTTTTTCATATCCCTCTCAACAGAAGTTATGTACTCCTGAGTTTTTCTGATAGCAGTGTCTGCTGCTTTTCCATACCCCATCACTTTCACGCGGGATTTTTCCACAACAACTTTGGCTCCATTTGAATATCCAATACGTCTTAAGTCTAATTTCTAAAATGAAACGGGTTCAAACAAATATTTATAACTAAATTTATAACGTTGTATTCATACGTTGCAATCAATGCCGCAATGAACAGATTCGAAGAATAGAGTGTACTCGAAACTTTGACATTTTTTTATGCGGAGAACAAAATCAGTGAAAACTGAAATATCGGCTTCTTGGAATTGTAAGGGTAAAATCATTTTTGTCTGGTATTCACTAATATTTTAAACCTGGTCTAATACTTGCATCCATTCACATTTCGGACAGTCAGGGGAGGTGAATATAGGCACATTGTGGGACTGGTGTAGTCCGTACATTTAACATAAAGACGCTTCTGCATTATTCGGCAGTTATTTCGTCTGTATGAACACCATAAAAAATTGACACTCTAATGAATTATTAATAAATGTAAATATTTGTGTATCTGGCAAATGTTACTACAAATATGAAAACTGAACAAAAAACGGGGTAACATTTGTTTAATGGCTCAGTTCAAGTGTTAATACAAATTTAGTAAATAGGCACTTTGAAAAGTTAAACACCGTTTATTGGTTTCCTCCACAAAGACAATGTTTGATCCTACGTAGAATACTGGTAAGTCTCTTTTTCCTATTCTCTCATTATTTATATAATCATGTCTCATTAAAAGTAATACGATTATGTGACATAATGAGCAAACGAGCAAAGGACAAAATTACTCATTGAGTTCAAAAGCATAATTTCTTTGAAAGAACATAGTAATAGAAACGTTACGTGTGTTTCTTCCATATTTTCGAGGACTTGTTTAGGAACGAACATATCTTTTTCTCTCCGAATTTCAATGACTTTCCCTATGACACCATCAACAAAATAACGGGATCCGCAATAGATATGAAATGTTACACCAGGTGTTTCTACCGCAACAGATTTTGATTCCCAGAATTTTAAATCTGAAACTGCAAACATGTTTCCTATGCTACAAATCATTATACATGTGACTATATAAAGAATGGGTTAATCTATTATAAATGCATAGAGATTTGATTTTTAAGTAACAAGGATCACTAGCAAGGTTAATACTAACAGAATCGCTGTTATTATTTCCGTATTTCAGACTAGAACCTTTTCTTCTGAATGGTCATTTTCCCAAAGGAATATGTCATGTTTAAAATCTCTAACTTCATAACACTTTAGATTATATTAATATCCTTTATTTATATTTTCATTCTAACGATTTAAAAAATATCTATGGCTATACTGGCCGGGATAAGAAATGGAGATTATAAGAAAATAATTATTTATTTGAAATATGCTTACAAAATCCTTTTCCTTTGCTTGCTTTTACAGGATCTAGCGTTGCCTTGACTTCTGATATGAACAAGTCTAGCATCCTCTCCTCAAAAATGACAATCCTAATTGTTTTCAGACATTTTTGAAAGTCTGAGGATTTGATATAATCCTGGAACGTTTCTATCATGAGTTTTGCCATACGATCTGGTGGTACTCCTTTTCCACCTACAGTATATAATATAAACTGAATAGACATCACATTTTTGCATGAACCTATACTGATTATTATAACACCATTCAATCTAGTTAGGAAGACCTCAAAGCCGGCGATGGGCAGCTTTATTCATCTTTCAGAACAACAAATCCGGATGTTTTATGATGCGTTGAAAACCGTCTCGTCGAAATTGTATCGTGGACAAACAGCAATAAATTGCAAATCAATGCCGATAAAACTGATGTCATTGTATTTACATCTCAAAGAAACGAAAAACATATTGAATCAGTTTCTATGAAAACTGGAGAAAAGAACATTAAACCTCCTAAATGTGTAAGGAATTTTTTTGTTTTTCTACACTCCAAAATGAGCATGGAAAAACATATTAAATCAGTTTGTATATCAGAAAATATCTAAATACAGATGCTACAACATCGTAAGTAAACTCTCTCGTCCATCCACACCTTGATTATCACAATGTGTTGTTGTATGGTGTTCCGAAGTCCTCGTTGAATAGACTTCAACATATTCAGAACACTGCAGCTCGAATCATATCGAGAATATCGCGTTATGATCACATTACACCGGTCTAAAAAGAACTGCATTGGATATATTGGCTCACAAAGTAGACTTAAAGATTTTAATTCACACATACAAATCATTACATGACCAATCACCGATCTATGTTAAAGACTTGCTAGAACTCTACAAGCCAGCAAGAAATTTGAGATTCAAGAACAATTCAAAACAACTAGTTGTTCCAAAAAGCAAAACTGTGAGGTAAGGTGGTCGAAGTTTTTCATCAGCTGCATCGAAGTTATAGAATACTCTTCCGTCTACCATTACAAACGCTAAAATTTTGGATGCTTTCAAAAGATCATTAAAACACACACTTTTGCTTCAAGGCTATGGAAACATGTATGACTGCGCAATAGACGTCATTTTCTGTTGTCTATTGTTCTTTAAAACATACAGTATAATTAATATGTAGTCAAAAAATAACAAGAGCTGTCACTATTGGTGACAAATGCCCCCAAAGTAGGCCCAAGAATGCCACAGTTGCATTCGCAAAAAATCACATATCATTTTGTAACCTTGACCTCACAGGCCTCCGTCGTAAGTGTTACACATCTTCTCAATACGGTTAACATTTGTGTCAAATTATTTTCAAATCCCTTGAATGAATGGCAGAGTTATGGACCAGACAAGAAACACCTTTGACTTCTAAGTGTGACCTTGACCTTGGAGCTAGGGGTCTGGGTCTTGCGCATGGCACCTCACCTCATTATAGGGAACATTTATGCCAAGTAATTTCAAAATCCCTTCACCAATGGGTTATGGACCGGACAAGAAACTGACTATGTTAACCTTTGGCCACTTAGTGTGACATTGACCTTGGAACTAGGGGTCTGGGTCTTGCTCATGACACGTCGTCTCATCATGGTGAACACTTATGACAAGTAATTTCAAAATGCCTTAATGAATGGCAGAGTTATGGACATGACACGATACATACCCTTTTAACCTTTGACCTGTAAGTGTGACCTTGACCTTGGAACTAGGGGTCTGGGTCTTGCTCATGACACGTCGTCTCATCATGGTGAACACATGACAAGAAATTTCAAAATGCCTTAATGAATGGCAGAGTTATGGACATGACACGATACATACCCTGTTAACCTTTGACCTGTAAGTGTGACCTTGACCTTGGAACTAGGGGTCTGGGTCTTGCGCACGACACGTCGTCTCATTATGGTAAACATTTATGCCAAGTTCTTTCAAAATTCTTTCACGGATGGCAGAGTTATGGACCGGACACGAAACAGACCATGTTAACCTTTGACCTCTAAGTATGACGTTTGCAGCAAGGGGTCTGGGTCTTGCGCATGACACTTCGTCTCATTATGGTGAACATTTATGCAAAGTTATTTCAAAATCCCATTATGGATAGAAGAGTTACAGCCCAGACAAGAATACCGGACGCACAGACACACGGACGCACAGACGCACGGACGGACGGACAGTGCGATTTTAATATGCCCACCTTCGCTGGCATAAAAAAGTGGAAAACCACGTACGCCCAACATAACACAACTTTGATTCCAGCTTTCTTAATTGATAATTTTAATGCTGATATTTTTAATAATATACTTTTTGTTTTGTATTGTGTGTCCAACACATCCTGTGATATGTAGTTTTTACAGCGCTTTTGAACGTTTATTTTATAGATGAAAAGAGCGCTATAATATCTGGTAAATAATAATAATAATAATTGTTTTAGAGAAGAATCTCTTCATAGAATTTAATATATGTTAACAAATGCCCATAATTAAATTAATATTAATCAACACTAAGACCCACCGTGGATGCATGACAGGCTTGATACTGATAATTCTATGAATCTGCATTCAAACCTCAAAGGAGTAGCCCGGACACATTTTATGCTAGGGGAAATAACTCCGCAAAAAAAATATCAGAACGGGACTTTTCGACGATGCATGCAACTTGGCTTCAAACCAATGCAATAACTCCTGTCCTGTTAAGTTTAACTGAAATCCAGCCAGGGTATATTGAGAAGAAGAAAAGTCAAGCTTAATGCGTATAGACGAAAGAACAGACAGACGGACGAACTTCAAATGCCAAAAAAATATGAACGATATGGCAGAAATCAGCCTTAGTAAGGCCGTATCAGAAAATTTTATCAAACAAGCTTGTTACAACGACGACCTAGATTAAGTAAGTTTTCGACATCTTTTCCCCCTATCTCTACTACATGTATATGGTTCCATCCAACTTCACATAGCGATTTCAGAGACGATATTTGTATTTCGTGAACGAAAGGACAGACAACTGAAGAAGGCGACGACAATAGTTCATCATTGCATTCCATACAGGCGAACTTATTATATTACCTGTTCCAAGCGCAGGGAAGGCAATCGAATTCAAACCCAGCTTTTCTGTTATGATCAAACATTTCTTTATTGTATCCGCCCAGTTATGCAAACTGTTTCTTGCTCTCACGTGAATTATATTTTGACACATAAGTTTTCCTGGGCTAGTCACAACAAATCCATCCTTTGCGAACCGACTTTGTCTGGATAAGGCTACAAATATAAGATTACAATTTCTTCGGAATATAAAACAATATCTGGCTTATTATAATATATCTAAGAACCATCGTCTCAATGTAAAAAATGTAAAGCGTAAAATAAAACTCAACGGACGCATACATATTGAGCAGTGATTTCCAGTTATTATACGATAAAATGGGTATATAAAAATCATTTAGTGTACGCCAGGTTGTTAAGCCAGGTACAACCAATTTTCATAGACATTTAACGCAGAACAAAATAGCAATAAATGCACGATGTCTTTTTAAACAGTTATTCAAGTACTCTTATATTTCATACCTTCATTTTGTATCGAAAAACCTGCAGCAGCTAAAATAGCTTTTGAGATGGCGCCACTATTCAAATTCAAATCATCCGTTGTGCTGTTCACAATTGCTCCTGATGTGAGTGTAGTTAGATCATCTTTGACGATGCTGACTGAAACCGGACCTATAGTTGTACTATATCCTTTATCTGAAAAAATATTGGGTTTGAACATGGGCAGTTTGATAATTTCCATGTTTATGCTAATTATATTTCAATTCCTTACAAAGGCAGTCGCTACTGTGCCGTATTTTCAATTTGGTTCCTTTGCATACGATGCTGAAGTAAATGATATGTTATCTAGCGACTTGATCTCGAATGGATAATAAACTGCAATTTCGTATAAATAATTCATTAATGATAATTCGTATTGATTTAATTCAAACAAAACACCGTCTTTAAAATCGGGGCAATAATAACTTACTTTTGACGATAAGGTTTTCACTTGCTTCGGAATAACGATAGCTCTGTCTACTACTTGGCCCTCGTCGCAACGTTTTGGATTCTACATCTTTAAAAGCCTGCGATTAATTAAAATTATGTACACTGCTTTACCATTTCAAACATAACGGAAAAGGCGTCTTTTATTGTATTTTGAATGCATACTAAAATCTGTAAATCCCTGCTTTCGATAAATATTCCGGACAAATATGGACTCGTTTCATTTATGAGCAAATACAAGAAATATTAATTAAAGTTTACAAAGCATAGAGATGTAATATTCTTGTTTATTTTAGGTTAAAGTATGAAAAACTGTTGTTAAAACAAGTGACAATCAGTTTCCAGAATACTATAAACTATTTGAACGGGCACGAAACAAAATATGAACAAAACATAGTTATCTTTCTTTCGCCATGGTCAGCTTTTAATGACAATTTTCGAGAATTCTCTCCCTTAATTATTGACTGTGTTAAAGCTATTCTCTTCAAATTGGATTATCTCCCTTATATTAGCTAAACTCGTTTCATTCACAACCCAAATCAATAATTCTTTGTTACAGATTTTGCATTGATTTTAATATATTGCTTTGGCCAATACATGGAAATAAAGCTCGCATATTACACCACAGAAAGAAACGAAACATGTAGGCAGTTTTTATATAAATCATGTTTTTAAATTATAGATTCATATAGAAATATCATTCTTACATGTATTAACAGTGTCTGAGTTACTTAGTTTTGTATAAACAATGATATATATAAATTAAATATGCCATTCGTATATCTGTTTGTGCTTATTATACAATTCAATCATGAAATCAAATTTACCTGTGTAAACTAAAGTTTCTTTAGCTGTAAAGGTGACAATTTTGCATGCTTTCCACGAACAAAACCGTGACAAAATTGTAGGTCTATTTAAGTCGTGCAAACTCATGGAAAGCATGACTATTATAACTGTTTTTTCGTTTGTTTCTTTTGTTTTCAGGCTTGGATTTCATTTCCAAAATAGACATGATATTAGTCGTCTGTTAATTTCCCCCTTTCTTCGTACAGCGGGGAAATCATGCTGTCAGTAGTATCTTATTTTAAGTAAATGCACACTCCTCCCCCCCACCCGAACACCAGCTTTCCCTTATCGCAAAACTTGCAATTTGCACTATTTCCTAAGAAAATTATTCTTATTGACGTCATTTACTCCTGTCGAATGTTTTAATAGTCTAAGGATATTTAGCTTTCAGTCGGAACTAATGTAATTTATGTTAATTCGTATTGTTCTCATACCACACAGTTGCAATTACTTAAACAGTTGGGTGAAAAATCAAATCTCTGTTCTATTCAGTTTTGTTCTCTTTTTTTTCTATTTTTATCTAATGTGACAATTATGAACGTTATTATTTCCATATCTATATTGAATCGTAAGTCATTTGCTGGTATATGAGTTCCGTAATTTATCACCGTTTAAGTAACATCAGAGCTTAAGAAATCCAACATTTTTTAATTTCTTGAGACACTTCGACGTTAAATGGATGCAAGAAGCTTTTACCCAATTACAATTATAAATATACCATTGTATTGTTTATAAAGTCAAGAACACCCTCATATGTGTTAATAAGTTGTCATGTTTTGAAAAATTATAGTTTATTTGCCTCTAAAATAAAAGAAATTGAAAAGTTTAGTGATTTTCACTATATGTTCAATATAAGCGATGGTGATACTTATAAAACAAAATTGGAAGCAAGAAGATATTCAGTTAGAATAATTATTTTCACATGAAATTGAAGAGGAGAAATTGATGTATACTGTCATATGTGTTAAAATATTCACAAACTTAAATATATATTTGAAATTAATCATTGAAAATAAATTTCCTGTAAAATCTATTGCTCAAAGTGACATCACTAGGTAAACCAATATTGATTATCGGGTAATTTTCAAGGGGGACAACCTACTAGGATATGCCAGTCAAATATAATAAAAGCTGGGGGTGTATGAGAACTTAATTTTAAAGTAGGATTAAAGAAAGCGTTAATAACCTGCGTGAAGTGGCATATTGTATAAATGTGGAATACAGTCCTACGTTTTTATATCTTGTTTATGATGTCGAGTAAACTCGGCATGGAAATATATTACTTTAAACTCGTAAGAATATACAATAAACTATGCCTATTACAACAAATTACATTGTTATTCATAAACATTAACTTATCATTTATTTACCCTCTCAGTCACTTTGTCCTCCGACCATATCACAAACCGCACTGTTCTCAAACTTGTGTCAGGATGTTTGGCTTCAAAAGCATCGACAATGTCCGACATCGACTGAGCAACCACATCGGCTGGAAATCCCATCGCACCCGTCCCCAAAGCTGGAAAGGCTATTGAAGAATATTTGCGTGCGTGTGCAAGGGTAAGACAACCCTTCACGAAATTCTCCATCACCTTCAGTATGTTTAAGAGAAAAAGGAATACGATAACTATTATAAATAAAGAAATCAGAGGTTGCAAACCCGTGCAGAAATATGTGTTATACACTGACTAGATTTTGTTTGTTTGTTTGTTTTGGGTTTAACACTGACTAGATATCTTTTATAATATATCACAAATGTTTGACATACAAGCTTCGTTTTATAAAGCCCACTTCCAGCATCATTGTCTTCTAATAATTCTCATTTGTTATCTTATGACTTAAAAGGCGAATCTGTCTGACTATCGTATCTTTTTGAAAACTGTATGTTATTAAGTGTCTGCTACAGAATTCTCAATATCAAGACGGTCGTTTTGATACAAAAGTGTTCCCATTCCAAAGATTTACCTCGAGACAAAAGAACAATACTTATTATGTTTGAAAACACTCGCGAAATGTTTTTTTTTCTTCTAAGACATTATATAATATGCACATAACACCATACGATACCAGAAAGATACGCAAGTGCAAATAAGGTTGAACATAATAAGAAATATTATACTTAGTATTACTTTCAAACTAAATCATTTTGTTTTGCGGTTTACTTGATAAACACAAATGTCTAACATGGTTTGAAACAGTTCGTCTTTTTTTTTCTTGTACGTTTTTGGTTGCGGGTTTATCCCGCTACCAAAGTTAAAGTGTATTTCTGACAATCATAGCATCTTTATTTAATTCCGAATCACATCCAAAGGATGTTCATGTGCTACACAAAATAGTCCCATTCATGAACAGTGCGGATGATTATCAATGAACAAGCAGTTCTTATTCAACCTGTATCCACTCACACTGACCATTTAGATTATATAAAATCTATCAATGATAAGGTATTCCAGCCCATGGTTACTTCACAAGCTAGGTCAGGCAGAGTTCATCTTAGATATGAGGCACATTAAATTTGCATTTGTTTCTCATTCATGTATATTCATAGACTGGCATTTAAACAGAAAATAAATCTACCAAAAATCCGCAACCATCAGACATTTCAAGGCTTTGATTTGTTTTGTTTTTATTTTGTTGAGTTAAAGTCACACAATTGTAGGTCATATGGCGACTTTCCAGATTTTCGCGGTGGCGGAAGACCCCAGGTGTCCCTCTAGGCACCGTTTCATCACAGGTAGGCACCTGGGTACAACAACGACGTTCCGTAAGCAAGCTCGATGGCTTCTTCACATATGGAAGTCTACGCCTCAAGTGAGGACTGTGAAAGACAAGTGATTTTAAAGTCAGCGACCTTAACCACTCAGCACGGAGGCATCGGAACAGTTCATCAATTTTTAAGAAAAGGTTACATTTATTTTCATCGAGAGATTTATCGAATACAAACCCTTTCCGCATGACCCTGACCACCATCCCATTTTGCGAGAAGTCCATGATATAACTCCTTGCATTTCATTGCCCCACCAGATGTAACTGCTACCTCGCCAGATTTGATACCATCAGGATATTTAGTCTTACATTCTTGGTCGAGCATATCACCACCCGCTTTCAGTAAAGTACGAGATATGGCACCAATTTTCAGGTCAAGATCTTTGTTAGTCGAGTTGACGATTACATCAACCTGAAAATGATTTCAAACTGACTAGAATATGTCAGAATTTATAAAACAACAGTGTACGTAAGAGGGCCATTCTGAACATAATGGCAATCGCGCGCTTCAGTACAAGTTTGACGCGCAAGAAACTCTTGTTTTACAAAGACGATACATGTATGACTCTGATAATCCTGCGAAGTTTTATGGAAAACAATCGTACCGTTTCGGACATATTCAGTTTCTATCAGGTGTAGTCATATACACTAAGCAAAATATAAGTAGCTATGAAAGGCGAACAAAAATCTGAAATCAGAGCATCTATAAAAATACGTTGTTCCTTAGCAATACCTGCAACACAGATACTCACTGAACTGCATCCTTCATATGGAAAGTCTGCAGTATCAGAAAAAACTGTTTACCGGTGAGTGCGTCAGTTTAAAAATGGTCAGGAAGTTCTTAAAGATACAGCTCGTGCTGGTAGGCACAAAACAGCAGTGAAGTCAAAAAACGTTGCTACTGTAAGATGTCTGATTGATGAAGACGCCAGGCACACGATATCCGAGAAAGTGTCCTTTCTTGGCATGTCAACGGGGAGAACTCAACAGATTCTCACCAAGCTCTCGAGTTTAAGAAAGGTTTGTGCCTGATGTATGCCTCACATGTTAACCGAGGAGCAAAAGGCCAATAGGGTCAAATGTGCTAAAGAATCGCTGAAAACGTTCTCAAATTTAGATGATCGCACAATGTCACAACTTCTCACAGGAGATGAGACCTGGAGCTACGTTGACAACACACAGCGGCAGCGAAAAGGTGACCGCAATAATTGCAAAAAGAACTAAAAGTGTCAAAACGTTTTGTATTCTATCTTCTTTAACTCAATAGAGACAAAGTACTGGAAGCTGTTAAATGAAAATACCAAAATGCGTCCAAGGACTTTTCGCGGTCCCCAGTTGATCCAAGACTACGTTGTGGCTCATAAAAATGCTATCGTTCAAAAGTTTCTGAGAGAAAAAAGTGGTACAAATGCACGATCCCGCTTATTCACCATAACTAAGTTCTTTTGTCTTTTTCCTCTTTCCAAGACTGAAAAAGATGCTGATAGAGCGCAAAACTTATCGAATTAAGCACTTGGGAGTGGCACTTTTCATTTACTTAAGACCATACAAAGAGGAGACTACTCTGCAGCGTTCACTTCAGAAGTGCGTGGAAGTCAATGCCAAATACTTTGAAGGGGTAAACTACTTTCGAAGTCTGTACACAGCCTGTATACCATATTCAAGCACGATTGTCATTATTTTCAGAATGGCTCTCGTTTACAGAGAACAGCTACATCGGCAATCATGATATTTCCCATTTGGCCATGTGACGATTTTTTTTCTGCTGATACCCTTTTTACACAAAAGGAATATTATTATTCTTACATTTTCTGAGGCTAAAGATCCAACCTTGACCTCCTTTGTGATTCTACCACGTTTTTCTGTCCGCTCTGGTGAAATTGCTTTCTTCCTCGTCGTGCTTTCTAAAAAGAGGACGACAAACTCAATAGAATTTGTAAATTTTGATCTGGAAAACTCAATGATACATCAAAATATAATAGGAAATTAGAGTCAATTGTAAGGACATGATTTTTTGTTCAATATACATATGATTTTCGATACCGCATGTAAATGCTGGTACGATGAAAAGAGACCATGAAAATTGCAAAAGGATATACAAAAACAGAACTACTGCAATCAATTAGATTTATATCTAGCGGTCTTTAAGTGCCGTGTATCGGCTGTAAAAGGTCTGTCTATACTTGGTCTCAGTGTTGTTATATTTTCTTATCCTTTTGTATCATGAGGAACATTTTGTACTGTAATAGAATTCCGCTTAAACTGGTGCTAAGGGGCTTGCGGGGTGTTGCACAATTCATTACTTATCACAATCAGACTCGAATTGATCTGTTATTATCTTGCTTGGTTTCCTTCTATGATTCCAAACGATCTTTCCACAGATTTTATCTTCTATTTCAAATATTGAGTTGCATCCAATTGAGTGATAGTTTCAACCTTGTTAAGAAAATTAATGACTGTTCAGGAACATGTTAACTGAAAGTGACCTATATGTAAGATAAAGCTCTTTAACTTAATATTTAGGATTACCTTCACAAATGTAAGGAAGACCTGTTTGCGAAACATATATGCCCCATGATGGCCTTCGGAGGCAGTTGGGTAATTTTGTATGCTGTCGCTTTGACCTTTGACCAAATGGTTTAAAAACAACAGGAGTCATCTACCGAATAGAGGCAACAAACCTCTGAAGATTGACAGCCAAAGCGTACTTAAATTATCGATCGGACGTCTAGTAGATGAACTCTATAAGCATTGTCTTAGTTGTTTAAAGGAAAGCGTTTCCAGTCTCAATAGTCATTTTGACCTTGACTTCTGAGCAAATACTCCCTTAACATTTGGGATCATCTAAAGGCCACCGTCAATCATACTATAAGGTTTTACCATTGTGAAAGCAAGCATTCTCTAATATTTGACTGAAAACCAAATGATGTACCGAACGACATGCAGACAGGCAGACCGACCGTCCTAAAATAATCAAACTCTCTCTCTCTCTCTTGCGAAAGAAAAAACAATATATCTTAAGTTATGTTACCTAATCCAGAACTGAGTACTTCCGAGGAAATTTTTATCACACATTTCTCATTTATTTCAATAACTTTAATACAATCCATTCCTTCACTGCTTTGTATATACTTGTCGAAGCCCGGCCATGAAATAGTATGATCTTTGTGCACAACTGAATCAATCAGAGTTTGTAACTTAGCTATCGCAAGCTTGCAGCCATCCTTTTTCCCTTTTACTATAAATCCTGGTCTTCTTGACGTGTCTTTAACTGCTATCAAAACTGATAAACGTTTATACTGGTTTTCAATAGCTTCGATTTCTCGTTTTTTGTATGTGGTAATATAACTGAATATTCCAGGTTCCGTGTAAACAGGTTTGGAAATTACCGAGTGAAGATCGAAAAGTTTAGTGAATTCATCTCTAATTTCCTTGTGTATGTCATCTACACAAACGAAACGAAACTCGTTTTGCTGAACTGCAAAAAGAACACAACCTTTATGATTTTCCTCGAATTCTGCAATTTTTGCTTGACCATCCTTGCTGTCAAGGATATCCCTCTTTTCTGAATCAAGATCAAAATAATCCATAACAATTGTACACTGTAGGATTTCTATAGCAACATCCAGTTCCTTTTCATTCTTGCTGTACATCACTAGACTACTGCCTCTGACCGAATCCCAAACACCGATAACTTTTCTCTCAACCATCTTCTTCTTCACTATATCCCTAGCTTCCTTCTTGAAAAGTAAATCTATTGCTTGTTTCGAGATTGCTGAAATCATGTAGCAACATCTGCTGTAAATATGTTTTGCTAGTAGTTTTCTCTTCATACATATGAAAAACGAGTGACTTAGAACAAAAATACTCTACAAAATACTATTAAATTTAATAACAAAATAAAACCTGCTCTTGTGTCCATTTATCAATGACTTACATAGGCGAATAGCAAAATAAAACTAATTTTCGACAGAATCAATTTGTTTCAAAGATACTACTAGTAATCTTTGTACACATACCAGGTACTGTCTTCTTTACGAATGATTTCAGTTTGGCATCAAGCTTTGCAAGTGCTTCGTCTACGTCGTTTTGCATTCCCTAGGTTCAAAATAACATTTGTTTATTTAGGGTACAGTACAACTAAGATAATGGAATATTTGTTTTTATTATCTGCAATAGACGTCAATAAGCTCACATCAAATCTTGCACATACTACAATAAGTTCATTTCAATTCGGTTTTACCATTCGTGTAATGTAAAGACCTACAGCAACCTATTGACCTACTTTGTCCTCCCACATGAATTTTGTGAAAGCCATTCTGATAATACTGGTATTATACAGCAACATTGCAAGATGACAGTTAGCAAGTTAGACCCTCCCTGGATAAATGTGTTTTCACAACTTCATCTGTAAACTTATTCAATATATCTCTTTTCAGTATATTTTACCAAAAACATAGATAAAATCTGTAGAAACAAGTATGAGCTTAAACTGACCTCAATATATCAAATACTGTGCATAACTGCTTCATTCATTTAATAAAATGTTTAGATAAATAAAATAAAAAATAAAATTTTTTTGGCCTAACACATGTCAGTAGATACTTGTATTTCTCTAAAACAAATTCTTGCAAATCATGTATAATTACCATCAAGGAAAAACTAAGGAATACAGTTATTCAGTAAGCTTTGTGTCACATCTGAGTGAGACAGCAGTACATTTCAAAAATCATCAAAACGTGTGAGCACTCGTTTTCCTAGTAAAAACATGGTTTCAATTAAAATTTAATTTCGAATTTTAAAGTTTTATGAAGTGCTATATTTGACGTGGTGAACACCAGCGTGAACACAAAGACAACAAGCAAATTCAGTGAATTTATATCCCCCGCAGAATATACATTTTTGATTCACATAGAACAGATTCCACTCCCTCTCAAACACAATAGTAAGCTTATGTCATTACGGTTTGTGAATTCAGCCCATATTTTTACCCAATTGGCTGCTGAGTGGCTTTAAAACAGAAAAAGAATCACTTGAAAACTTAACAATAAAAATATGCTTGGCCTAATTCATAATAGGTGGCGCCACTGTTCAAATATGGCGGTTGACTAAGCATGCAGACGAAGGAGAAAAGTAAGAGATTCTTGTTGTTTTTTGTGGGGTTTTTTGTGTGTTTTTTTTTTTTTTTTTTTTTTTTTTTTTTTTGTTTTGTTGTTGTTTTTTGCCTAAAAATGGACTTTAACAATGAGGAATTTTGGGAATAAGGAAATAAGGTAAATTAATAGAAAAAATACTTTTAAAGGCTCTTCGATATTTAAAGGGCATTATTTTCGTAAAAATTAAGGTCGTCACGGTAGAGTAACCTCTTGTCAAAACATTTCCACGGTTGTGTATACGGGACCTATGTTTACATTGGAGATAATGTGAAAACAAAGATGGCCGCGAATCAATGATAGTCGCGAACTTAGGGAGTTGATATATTTTACAATAGTCAGTACATAATCAATTAGAAAAATACTCGCATCTTATTCCTACAAATTTCCAAATGCCACACTTATATAATACATCTAGCTAGATATTTACCAAACAAGAGACCCACGATATCGTTATATAGCTCACCAGATTTTCACAGTTCAAACAGGTATAACAACAAACATTCCACAAGGGTTTAATGGATGGGAGGGGACGAAAATTTCACCTGCTCTTCTGGTTTCTAGCTACTTTTCCTTAAGCAAATTTCTCTCTAAATTGGACCAACGGTAATGGTGATAATGAAAAACAACTGAACATTTCGGTTTCTTTTACCTCTAGTGGCGATGTTTTTGACGAATCAGGACAATTTCAGCTACACTTTAATGTGGGCACAAAAGGAGTATTTGTGCATTCTGTTTTCAAATCGGGCTGCAGTTTCTGGCTAAATTATTTTGTTTGTTTGTTTGTTTGTTTTCGGTTTAAAGCCGTTTTTTCAACAGTATTTCATTTATGTAACGGCGGGCAGTTTACCTAACCAGTGTTCCTGGATTCTGTACCAGTACAAACCTTCTCCAGATGAATCAGCGGCGGAGGACGAATAATTTCAGACACCATAAATTATTTTTAGATATCCGTAATATATATAAGGGAAAAGTTACCAATCATCCAGAAGCGGTGCTTGCTGAAAAACTAAACAAGAGGGCCCTGAAAGCCCTGTATAGCTCAACTGGTCTAATTCTAACCCCTGATAAGTTAGAATCTAAGTTGGCCTTGACTTCATAAAGATATACATTTTGACAAAGTTTTATGAAGATCAAAATGGCAATGTGACTTCTAGAGTTTTATATGAGTATTATTCTAGCGCTAGACCTAAAGATCATCAATGATAGCATTCTGACCAAGTTCCATTTGATTTGACCTGGTGACCTAGTTTTTGACCCATCATGATCTAGATTCAAACTTGATCTAAAGATCACCAAGAAAAACATTCTGACCAAGTTCCGTGAAGATATGGTCATAAATGTGGCCTCTAGTGTGTTAACAAGTTCTTCATTTGATTTGACCTGGTAACCTATGTTTTGACCATTCTGACCCAGAAGTCATCAAGAAATACATTCTGATCAATTCTCATGAGTTTCAAACTTAAAATTAGGTCTCTGGAGTGTTAACAAGTTTTACCTTTGATCTGACCTGGTGACCTAGTTTCTGACACCACCTGACCCAGATTGGAGCTTGACCTAAAGATCTTCAAGATTAACACTCTGACAAGTTTCATTAAGATGTGGTCATAAATGTGGCCTTTAGAGTGTTAACTAGCTTTTCCTTTGATTTAAACTGGTGACCTAGTTATTAACTCCTCATAACCTAGATTCGAACTTGACCTTAAGATCATCAAGGTTCACATGATGACCAAGTTTCATAAAGTTACATCATGAATGTGGCCCCTAGAGTGTTAACAAGCTCTTACTTCGATTTTTTGACCCGGTGACCTAGTTTTTGAAGCCACTTGACCCAGATTTGACCTTGACCTAAAGATCTTCAAGATTAACATTCTGACCAAGTTTCATAATGATATTTCATAAATGTGGCCTCCAGAGTGTAAACAAGCTTTTCCTTTGATTTGACCTGGTGACCTAGTTTTTGATTCCACCTGAACCAGATTCGATCCTGACCTAAAGATCATCAAGATTGACATTTTGGTTAAGTTTCATGAAGATAAGGTCATAAATGTGGCCTCTAGAGTGTAAACTAGCTTTTCTTCCGATTTACCTGGTGACCTAGTTTAAACCCCACCTAACCCAGATTTTAACTTGACCTAAAGATCATCAAGATCAACATTCTTACCAAGTTTCATTAAGATATGTTCATAAATGTGGCATCTAGGGTGTTAAATAGCTTTTCCTTTGATTTGACCTGGTGACCTAATTTTTGACCCAACCTGACCCAGATTCGATCTTGACCTAAGATCATCAAGATTAACATTCTGCTTAGGTTTCATGAATATATAGTCATAAATGTGGCCTCCAGAATGTTAACAAGCTTTTCCATTGATTTTTTGACCTGGTGACCTAGTTTTTGACCACACATGACCCAGATCTGGACTTGGCCTAAAGATTATCAAGATTAACATTTTGACAAGGTTTCATAGGGATATTGTCATAACTGTGGCCTCTAGAGTGTTAACAAGTTTTTCCTTTGATTTGACCTGGTGACCTAGCTTTCGACCCCAGATGACCCATTATCATCCAAGATTTTATTAAGGGTAACATTCTGACCAAGTTTTATTAAGATTGGGCCAAAATTGTGACCTCTAGAGTGTAAACAATCAAATTGTTGACGACGGACGACGACGGACGACGGACACAGGGCGATCACAAAAGTTACCCTTAATCACTTCGTGCACAGGTGACCTAAAAAATGAACATTATAGACGTTTAGAAGGAGTATTAATTTAAAGACTTTTATATATTCAGCTCTGGCGGCTATGTCTTTTGAAAACCCAAAATATTTTAACAGTCTTGGTGAATCATTCGTGTGAACTTATTTTCAAAATTAACCAACAGTTTCTGTCAAACAAGAATTGTTTTTAAGTTTCCGCTGGTTATATATATATAGGGAAAAGAGGCATCTCTGTTGGCCGTGGTTTCTGAAGAATTTAAATAAACTGAATATTATTGGTAGAGGATCATCAAGGAATCATTTCAAAATCGTATCAGTGGATGGTTTGGTAGATATTTTAAAATTTTACGTTCTTGGGGTCGTGCCTCTTGGCAAACTGGAATAATTTATCTCTTGCTGCAACCAAGCGGAAGCGTTTGAACAACTTTAGAGATGGACTACTGTTTGTTGTTTTTTTTCCTTTTGTTTTTTTTTTCTTTTTTTTTCACTTTTAGGGGAAGGGGGTCGGTGCCCTTTGGAGGGTAAAAAACAACGTAAATCTAAGAAAAAGAGAATTTTTGTCGATGTTGAAATAAACAAGTTAACTGATAAATTTAGGGCAATTAAGGGCATGTGACATATATTACATATAACACAATGCAGCATAGTAATACCAGATGGCAAGACCACTATTATATAACCAAATAAGTTTTGCTGATGTGGAGGATAAGGCATCCATTTTGAGCAGAAAATGTTGAGCATTCAATCCCAAGCCAAACTGCCCTACCAAAATTTACAACAGACATTGGTCCCTTCCCAAAGCATAAAATCAAAACCTGACTGACCAACAGACACTATCCCGCCAAACAAATAGAACGCAAGTCATTTACAGACTAACCTGATCTTGACAATTTCAACAGTGTATCTTTATATGCTGTTCATTAGTAATGAAAAGAATTCGCGTTGTGCGACATAAGCGCTTCGATGATACTGATTTATCAAAGTAAGTTACTCTTGTAAAACCGGTGTCGATATCTCGGTATCACGGTGGGCTATTTTCTATATAGAAATAACAAAATATCGTGAATTATGATTCAACTGAATGGAGATTTTTCTTATCTTCAGAGGAAATTTTTACGCTTCGAGAAGGGAAAAAATACTATTTTCAGGTGGAATAGGGTTGTATTTCGCCGAATATTTTGGTGAGAAAAAAAAACGTTGGACAATACAAGGAACATCAAATGTAAGTTTCATCAATTTCCATTAAACCGTGTTTCAGAAGAGAAGTCGTTGAAAGAAATGTGTGGTCAACAGAGGGCCAGACGATGGATGGATCAATGATCAAAACATCTTGCTTCGAGCACTTTGTGTTCACGTGTGCTGATTATATTTTTAAAATTGTTTTTTATATCTATAAAAATAAATCGCACGTTCACCTGCAAACAAATGTTTGTTATATCACAGAAAATAAATACACCAGAAGAAAGGTTATTTGAAAGGTGATGAGAAAAAAATCCGTTAATACTATTACCTTGAAAATGATCTCCCTTTGTTCATTGTCAATACTGAACTCGGTAAGCATTTTTTTTAACGTTGCTTCAAGTCTTGATGCACGTACTAGTGCCATTTCATAATGCTTCAATTTTCTTTTCTTTGTTATTATCTGGCGTTCATTTTCCATTTTCTTTTCAATATCGTTAATAATCCCCTTTATCTGTTTAGACGTGGTCAGTACGGGATCTTTTGCCCCAACCAGTACAATCACACATACATTACTTTCAAGGAACACAGCAACTGATTCTGGATCTGGCACCTCAATTTCTTGTAAACGTTCTTTCATTTGAGTCCATACCTTTTAATAAAAATGTAAAACAGATTTGGAAAAAATAAGGTATTTGTAAGCATGTTTATAATAGAATGGACATGGTTCTAACACGCAATAAATATTTTCAATCCCTTAGGACAATTTTACTGCTTAATATCATTTAAGATTAATATCTCAAGCTTGAAAGTCATCCGTATGCTTGATCGTAAATATTTCTAGATTTTTTATTTTTATGTTATTTGCAGTATAAAACAATACTACGTCAAATTTTCTATGCATTACGCAAATTGTGATGATAAGTGGGTCCCGCCTTTGTGGGTCTTTTATTCATTCATCTTAAATGTATCCAGAAGGAAGGACTAACCTTGTAGTAATTAGAATTGTGTCCATAGGACAAGGATGCCCCCACATAGTGCGTCATTCTTTATGATCATATTCGTATAAGGTTGTGCATCTGAGCAACTTTGAATCTATTCCTTCAAAAAAGTGTATGAGGAATTGAACACATCAAATTTCTTCACTATGGCCTTTTTTGTGAAATTAAGAAAGGGCCATAATGCTAGAAAAAATAGCGGAGAAAAAGGTCCATTATTTGTGGTCATCTTCAAAATCAAGATCCATCATCTGTGAAACTTCCAAGCATATCATTTAAACAGTTTTAGTGGAGTTGGACACACAAGATTTTTCCTATATCAGATAGAGCAAAACTATCAAAGGGCAAAAACTGCGGTAAAAGTAGTCACAGCAAAAGTTCCTTCCTTTATGATCATCTGCACATCAAGCTTGTTCATCTATAAAAGTTTGAAGCAAATCAGGCTAATAGTGTTGGAGGAGTTGGACACACAAGATTTCGGGACGTACATACGGTCGGACAGACGGACGTACGGACAGCAGCAAAGCTATCTGCTCCCCGCCCCTTAAAAATGTGGGGTCATAATAAATTGTGGCCCTACCCACTATCTTTTGTTAAAATCATACGTTCAACTATCAATTTGGATTTCTGTAGCTAATATATATTTATTCTTGTACGTTCTGTACATATACTTAACTGGCATATTTGATGAGTTAACACGTCTGCATTTGTCTCTAAATTGTTTTTGTACTTGTAGGATATGTTGAGTTCTGCGCAACCTGGGGCTAGATGGTGTGGACGGTAGCATGGTTTTCCACTACTACTGAACAGGCTCAATCAAACCGAGTCTGTGGAGTTCCGACTTTTTCTATTTTAACTACAAGAGGATGTTTAATCAGAACATCTAAACAGTTAGTCAGTCTCTTCGAATTTATAAATTTAAGTCAGATCTGTTATTGAGCTACAATTTGCGATTGTACTCCACCCTATAAATCTGCAGTACTGGGTCAGAGACTTATCAGAATAAAATAAAAATAATAAAATTGTATTAACCAGATTGAATTTCTAACACTAACGTGACTTCTGGTTTGATAACACATCTGACTAATGTTTCATTGACAGCCTTCCTGGGATTTAGAAACTATAAACGCTAAAACTTGTGAGCTTGATTGACGAGATTCGTATGCTGGGTCTGCTTATTACGCTGATAAACTACACTGATGACCTTTTTTCATACCAACCCATCAATGGGTTTAAAAAGATATTTTCTTTTGCTTTTGGGTGTATGGACTGAACCATAACCCAAGATTCAAATTTGTTGCGTTGACCTTGGGCAGATTAATCGGTTTGAATTAAAGGCATATCGTAATATTAAGGCCTTATTATGACTTTCAATCTACGGTGTTTGAGGAAGACATCGAGTGCCCCTCTAGATATAGCTGCATGTATAAGCGGGTACACGAACAGCGCTTTTGGGCATTCCGAAAGCCAGCTGGAAAGCTTCACCACGAAC
Organism: Mercenaria mercenaria; assembly: GCF_021730395.1. NCBI lineage: Eukaryota > Metazoa > Mollusca > Bivalvia > Venerida > Veneridae > Mercenaria > Mercenaria mercenaria. Next base: position 15,789,310 of record NC_069373.1, read on the forward strand.
TAATGGAGACGGGTGTCAAACAACTGAGATGAAGGAACATCTTGTCACAGAAACCAGCCGGTATCATAAGAGTATGAATTCTGCATACTGTCTAAATGACAGACGGGCCGGTCGCAAAAGTTTTGCCTAAAATTGTTAATTTGATCTAGGGCTGATGTGGCTGTAACATCGGTTTCCTATATTTTAGTGGAGGTAACCGCATCACCAAAGTTTCGTGAAAGACGTTAAACGATATGGACTGGACAAGAGTACGGATCAATAGGCAGCCGATTGACTGACAGACGGATGTGAGGGCGGAACATGAAAAATACCCCTTCTTCTATGACGGGTGATTATAAACAAGAGCTGTCACTAATGGTGACAAATGCCCTCGCAGCGCCTTGACCTTTGACCTGGTGACCTTGACCTTTGACCTGGTGACCCCAAAGTCAATAGGGGTTGTGTACTCAATAAGTACTATTAGCATGTGAAGTTTAAAGGTCCTGGGTGCAGTGGTTCGCAGGTAAAGTGCCTTCATGCTAAAAGTTAACACTGGCCCCTGTGACCTTGACCTTTGACCTGGTGACCTCAAAGTCAGTAGGGGTCGTATACTCAATAAGTACTATCAGCATGTGAAGTTTGAAGGTCCTGGGTGCAGTCGTTCGCGAGTAAAGTGCCTTCATGCTAAAGTTAACGTTGTGTTAAACGAACGGACGGACAGTTGAAAACTAATATGCCTCCCTTCGGGGGCATAAAAATTCAGAATGAAATACTATCGTGCCACATAAAAACAGATAAATGGCGATATCAGATTTCCTCCTGTCACAATATGTATCATTGGAAACTGCCTTTGAAAATATGTTCTAGATATATATGTCTGAAAGTATTTATATATTTATGTTGCTATGCCAGAATTTAAAATTCCTTAGTATAAATTAATTTCAGTTTACATTTTTCTAAAACGTTAAGTAAGTTACCTCTACAGCAACACTACTGCTTTTGTCAACAATTAAGCCATCAGTCATCTCCTTAGCTATAGATGTACATGTCTCAGTCCAGTTCTTGACTTTAACATTGCCTTTCTTATCATTTGGGTCGACCGTACATTTTATTTCGAGGACGTTTTGTTCCCCGGAGGGCCAGGTGATACTTCCATGATGAGTCTGTATTTTGCTTTCAAAGTCTGCTTTGTATTTTTTAGAATTCATAAGAAACCTATAGAACAATACAATGAATTAAAAACAACAAAATGCCATCATGGACGATATATATATTTATAAATCATAATAAGAAAATCCACAGTACGGGTAGAAATAAATTTAACCGGTAAGAATTATAAGGACAAGCCAGCAATGATGGGAGTGTGCATATATCGAATGGTTCCATGTGTATCCCGTAAAGGAACACTCATCATGAAACAAGAACATCTCTTTAATGAAGAATTTTATTGTAAATGTAAATTATCAAAACGAAACTATTACACTTTGACCGAAGGCTCATCTGTATATACCGAGTTACGGAATGACAAGATCATTTGCCTTCTCAAAATATCAAGCAGACAAACTTTTTCTTCAAACTTCACTGTGACCGCGGCCTTTTCATAGTAACCCTGTAAAATGAATTTGTTATGTCCACTCAAGTCTCAATGTCCGACTCAAGATATGAGCCGACAAGCTTTTCTCCCCGACAACGACTCCTATGTGACCGCCATGCTACGAAGTCAACACAATAAACTTCATTGTCAATATAAAATTAACAAACTCTCTGGGTGACCTTGACCAATGTGAATCTTGCATACTGTCTTGTTATGGTAAATGTCTGTGCTAATATATTTGAATACACAGTTATGCATCAAAGGCACAGACCAGACAAAACAATTACCTTGTGTTTGATCGCTAAGTATGATCTTGATCTTAGACCTAATGGTCTAGATCATGCACAGCTGTCGTCTAGTTATGATGAATGTTTGTGAAAAGATACACGAGTATCCATCAAAAGATAACAATCTTTACCGTTTAAAAAGATCTGCTACCTAAGCTATGATTTTGCGTCTTCTGCATGACTGACACGCCAATTTCTTTTCTATGCTCAATTTACCATGGATAAAATACGAAGGTGAAATACGAAAACTCTTCTAAATTATTTGACCTCTAAACGGGATCTTTACCTCTGTTCCCGTACATAAAACGTTACTATGTTACAACTAATAATTGTGCCAAGTTCATTATAATTATTGTATATGCATAAAAATACGGAACATGAAACAAGAGATCACAGAGTGATCTTGGCGCCCACCAATGTGCCATTTTTGAGTGTTCCAAATTTCAAGACTGAATGACTAGCTCAAGGTCAAATTTCATTTCCATACACAACACTGTGCATGTGGTCCAAATTCGAAAGCTGTAGCTTGAGAAATGTGAAAGTAGGTCACTAGATCAATTTCAAGGACAAAGTTCTTTGTACACAAAACTATGCATGTGCATCAAGTTTGAAGGCTGTAGTTTGAAAAATTTGAAAGTAGGTCACTAGGTCAATCTTAAGGTCAAAGTTTATTTCGGTACACAAAACTATGCAATTGGTCCAAATTTGAAGGCTGTAGCTTGAGAAATGTGAAAGTAGGTAACTAGGCCAAAATCAAGGTCAAATTACACTTCAGAACACAAACCTATGCACGTGGTCCAAATTTAAAGCCTGTACCTTCTAAAATGTGAAAGTAGGTCACTAGGTCAATGTCAAGGTCAAAGTTTGCTTCGGTACACAATCCTATGCATGTGGTCTAAATTTGAAGCCTGTAGCTACAGAAATGTGAAAGTAGGTCACCAGGTCAAAAACAAGGTCAAATTTTATTTCGGAACACAGAACTATGCATGTGGTCCAAATTTAAAGCCTGTACCTTCAAAAATGTGAAAGTAGGTCACTAGGTCAATGTAAAGGTCGAAGTTTGTTTCGGTACACAAAACTATGCACGTGGTCCAAATTTGAAGGCTGTAGCTTGAGAAATGTGAAAGTAGGTCACCAGGTCAATGTAAAGGTCAAATTTCATTTCAGAACACAAGACTATGCATGTGGTCCAAATTTGAAGCCTGTACCTTCAAAAATGTGAAAGTAGGTCACTATGTCAATGTCAAGGTCAAAGTTTTTTTCAGTGCACAAAACTATGCATGTGGTCCAAATTTGAAGGCTGTAGCTACATAAATGTGGAAGTAGGTCACTAGGTCAAAATCAAGGTCAACTCATGTCAAGGTTCATCTTGCCACTCAAAACCATACATGTGGTCCAAATCTGAATGTTGTAGGTTATTGACAAGAAGATTTTCAAAGTTTTTTCCCTATATAAGTCTATGTAAACCATGTGACCCCCGGGGCGGTGCCATATTTGACCCTAGGGGGATAATTTGAACAATCTTAGTAGAAGACCACTAGATGATGTCACATACAAAATATCAAAGCCCTAGGCCCTGTGGTTTTGAACAAGAGGTTTTTCAAAGTTTTTCCCTATACAAGTCTATATAAAACATGTGACCCCCGGGGCGGGGCCATATTAGACCCCAGGGAAATAATTTGAATCATCTTGGTAGAGGACCACTAGATGATGCTTCATATCAAATATTAAAGCTCTGTGGTTTTGGACAAGAAGATTTTCAAAGTTTTTCCCTATATAAATCTATGTAAATTATAGAAATAAACAAAGGGCCATAACTCATTCAAAAATTGTTGAACCAGTCTGATTTGTTTGGTCAAAATCCCCCTGGTAGTTTCTGAGGAGATGCGATAACGAGAAATTGTTAACGGAAGGACGGACGGACGGAATGACGGACGGACGGACGGAAGAACGACGGACCACGGACGCAGAGTGATTTGAATAGCCCACCATCTGATGATGGTGGGCTAAAAATACCCGATTCCCATACATATAAAGTTACCTTGTTACCGACAATATTTGACCTCAGTGTGGCCTTGATCTTTAAGATAGAAGTCTGATTTTGGATGCCCTCGTGTCATAGTGGTTTTAGGTGCAAGCAGTTCTAAAATCAATTAACGTTATGACAGATGAAAATATGGCGAACGGGTCGACGGGCTGTCAGGCGCACAAAATGACTTGCATAGCGCAAGTCGATAGTCCTCAATACTGGTATTCATCCAGCAGGAGACCAACAATGGCAACTGAACAGTGTTATGATCACGGTTATCCGGACAGGAAAGTAATTATACGTACTTTGGGATGTATTCTTCAAGTTCATCTAATAGTATAGCTGGTGGTATGCGTACAATGAAGTCTTCGTCTAGTTCAAGACACGGGTAGAAAAGAGTAACCGTGATTTCCTTGCCACCAAGTTTATGTTTGGCCTTGCACACACGTTCTGCATCTGTTCAAAATATCAAATCCATTTTAATATTATGCTTCAATTTTTTTTTCTACATTTAGAACTGTTATATAATTGCCTGCCGTAATAACATAAATCTATGAATTGTATGAGAAGATATTTGCTTACTAAGTCATGTCTTTAGTACTCTATAAAACAAGAGGTTCATGACGACCCTGGATCGCTCACCTGGGTTATATGAGCTACATGTTTCAAATGTCAAACTGATGCTAAAATATTAAGAAAGTAGGTCAGTAGGTCACATTCATGGTCACTGAAAGTCAGTTTTAAGAACGATGTACAAAACTGTACATGTCACCAAACTTTCAAGACTGTATCTTAAAAAAAAACAAAAAAGTAGGTCAGTAGGTCACACTCATGGTCACTGAAAGTCAGTTTTAGGATCGGTGTGCAAAACTGTACATGTCATCCAAATTTCAAGGCTGTATCTTAAAAAACAAGGAAGTAGGTCAGTAGGTCACATTCATGGTCACTAAAAGTCATTTTTAAGATTAGAGTGCAAAACTGTACATGTTATCCAATTTCAAGGCTGTATCTTAAAAAAAAACAAGAAAATAGGTCAGTAGGTCACATTCATGGTCACTGAAAGTCAGTTTAAGATCGGTGTGCAAAATTGTACATGTCATCCAAATTTCAAGGTTGTATCTTAAAAAAAAACAAGAAAGTAGGTCAGTAGGTCAAGGTCACAGTCGGGTAATCCCTTATCACTTGGGGTTATCAGGTAATTATAATCAAACAGTAAAGGAAATGTGATCTGATAGTTTTTGAAGTATTTTTCGGATATAACTCATATAACAAGTGACCCCCGGGGTGGGGCCTCTTTTCACCCCAGGGGCATAATTCGAACAATCTTGTTAGAGATCAACTAGCCAATGATGCATACAAAATATCAAAGATCTAGGCCTTGAACTTTCAGACAAGAAGATTTTTAAAGTTTTTTTCTATATAAGTCTATGTAAAACTTGGGACCCCCAGGGCAGGGCCTCTTTTACCCCAGGGGCATAATTTGAACAATTTCGTAGTAGACCACTAGGTCATGCAACATACCAAATATCATAAGCCTATGCCTTGCAGTTTAGGCAAGAAATTTTTTGAAGTTTTTTCCTGTATAAGTCTATGTAAAACTTGGGACCCCCTGGGTGGAGTCTCTTTTCAACTCAGGGGCATAATTTGAATACTCTTGATAGAGGACCACTAGGCAATGCAACATCCCAAATATCAAAAGCCTAGGCCTTGCAGTTTCAGACAAGAAGATTTTTAATTTTTTGTCCTATATAAGTCTATGTAAAACTAGGGACCCCCGGGGCAGGGCCTCTTTTTACCCCAGGGTAATAATTTGAAAACTCTTTGTAGGGGACCACAAGGCAATGCTACATACCAAATATCAAAGGCCTAGGTCTTGTGGTTTCAGAAAAGAAGATTTTTAAAGTTTTTTCCTATACAAGTCTATATAAACCATGTACCCCGCTTGGCGGGGCCATATTTGAACCTAGGGAGATAATTTGAACAATCTTGGTAAAGGACCACTAGATGATGCTACATACAAAATATCAAAGCCCTAGGTCCTGTGGTTTTGGACAAGAAGATTTTGAAAGTTTTCCCTATATAAGTCAATGTAAACCATGACACATTAGTGGCTGTGACCCTATCATTAAAGTACAAATGTGTTCCCTATAAAACAAGTTGAAACACGTTCGTGGCTGTAACGCTGTCATTAAAGTACAAATGTGTTCCCTATAAAACAAGCTGAAACACGTTCGTGGCTGTAATCCTAATACTAAAGTACAAATGTATTCCCTATAAAACAAGCGGAAACACGTTCGTGGCTGTAACCCAAACATTAAAGTACAAATGTGTTCAATATAAACAAGCGGTAACACGTTAGTGGATGTAACACTAACATTAAAATACAAATGTGTTCCCTATAAAACAAGCTGGAACACAGTAGTGGCTGTAATCCTTACATTAAAAAACAAATGTTTTCCTAAAAAACAGGCTGAAACACATTAGTGGCTAACATTTAAATACAAATTATTTATGTTCTAATTGACCTAATTATGATTCAATTTGATATTAATCGGTATTTATACGTTTATATTACATCCAAAAACATATTGGTCACACATACCTGAAGTTATCCTATAAAATGATACTGCTCAGTTAATTCAAACGTGAAAATAAATATCACAACATTATTCCCTACCTATTAAATATATAAACAGGGACGGACCGACTTCTAATGTTGGCAAAACTTGTGGTCCAACCCTTTTGTATTATCGCACCTTTGCAAAGTTACTGAAAGTATCTTAATGTATAGTAGTATTATATTGCTTGATGTAATGACTGTTTGCTGTTGTATATATATTTACATATATATCTGTAAATTATTGCCTTGTGTGATAATTACAATAAAATATGATTAAACTAAAAAACTTGTTAAATATACCTTCAGCATTTACAAATGTCACAATAAAGTCCCCAAATTCTTCCCGATATTTAGTTGTTTCAACATCACCACCTTGACTTCGTCTTTTATTTTCAAAATAAAGACAGAGTGAATCTGGAGTGGTTTGTGTACTCAGCCCAGTAACCTTGACACTACGAGCCAGTTCAACATCAACAATTTTCCAATTTCTGCCCTCACATTTGCGTCTGTCGCACAGCTGTCGTAGTTTAGGTATGTCTGAAGAATAAAAAAAAATGAGTACCACAAATATCTCCACCACTACAATGATATGGTCGCATTGTGATAATTGGCTGGCTCTTATTTTTTCTCACTAGTATATTTAAGTTTGATATATAATATCATCTACTGAAGATAGCATAAACTTATGAAAACGTTTGGAGTTAACGATAACAAGCAAATTCAGTGAACTGGTATCATCCGCCGAACAAGATAAAACATTCACTTTTGAAAATGAAAAAAGCACTTAAACGCAATTGAACTTCAGTCTCTTTGAAAGCTACTCATTCCTTACTAAATTATTGATTGAAAACCATTTTTCTGTATTTGGTAACAATGACCTTGACATTGGCCTCTATGAAAGCTAACTCTTTACCAGGTTTGGTCTGCTTGCCTCATTCCTAACTGAAGTTATTGTGAGAAAACCATTTTCTATTTTTAGTTACAGTTCTTGACAGTGACCCAAGCAACCCAAAATACATCTTAAACCACGGCCACTATGCAAGCTTCCTAAATTCCAAGTTTGGCCGCAACATCATATTCCTTAATAAAGTTATTGAGCAGAAACAATTTCTATTTTTAGTGACAGCGACCATGATCTTGACCCCAGTGACCAGAACATATACCGTACATCTGTTTCCAAGAAAGCTATATATGTACTATGCCTGGTCACAATATCCAATAGCAAAACAAACTGCACCTTAAAATGCCATAAAATTTGTAAAGATATACCCCCATTTAGTAAACATTATGCAAGTACTAAGGTACATAACTAGCCTGGGAAGTCGTTGATAATTCGCGCTTTGTCAGAAGAAATCATACCTAATATCTATGCATTAAAGATCCCAGTAAATTTGCGCTTATTAGTGTTAATTGGCATTCATCGAGTTTCTGATATTGTCAATTTGCAGACAGAAATTGTCAGACTGGATTCCCAGGCTAGGTCATAACTAATGTGATCCTGATTCTTGCAGGACCATACTTCCCAATTACAGTTAACATTACTACTGTTTTATTGATTGAAATTCTTCAAACCGTGTCTGAGGTATGACTCCGGACGGACAGAAAATGGAATAAAAACCGAATTTATGTGATATGTATAAGTACAAAGAACCATAAATCTCGTTTTCTTTCAGCAATATGTCTAAAGCTTGGAGGGCCGCATTTCCTTACAGCAGTTAACATTTCTACCATGTGTTATTGAAATCCATTAGATCATGTCTGAAATATGACTTCGGACGGACGGAAAATGGACTATTTATATACTATATATATATATATATGTAAGTACAAATGGACTAAACTTGTCTTCCTCAAGCAATCCAACTGAAACATTTCTTTATAGCAGTTAACGTTTCTTTTTCTTTTTTGTTTTGTTTTGGGTTTACACCTTTTTTCAACAGTATTTCAGTTATGTAACAGCGGGCAGATAACCTAACCAGTGTTCCTGGATTCTGTGCCAGTACAAACCTGTTCTCCGCAAGTAACTGCCAACTTCCCAACATTAATCAGAGGTGGAGGACGAATGATATCAGACACAATGTCTTTTATCAAATAATCAGGGAGAACATACGCCCAGCCCGGGGATCGAACTCACGATCCCGCAATCCGTAGATCTGCGCTCTCCTTATTGAGCTAAGCGGGCAGGCTGTTAACGTTTCTACCATGTTGTGTTGAAATCCTACAAACCAATTGTGAGATATGACTCTGGGCGGAAAAAAAATCGAATAAAACACTATATATATATACTTTATATATAAGTGCAAAGGACCATAAATCATGTCTTCCTCAACCAATCTGAATGCAACTTGCAGGGCTGCACTGCCCTACAGTAGTTAAAATTTCTATCATGTTCCTCGAAATACTTCCAAACATGTCTAAGATATCACTCCGGGCGGACAAAAAATTGAATAAAACACTATATAAGTAATATATATACATGTACAAAGGGCCATAAATCTTCTCTTACTCAAGCAATCTCACCTAAACTTGCAGGGTGACATTTCCCTGCATTAGTTAACATTTCTACAATGTTTTATTTAAATACTCCAAACCATGCCACAGGTATGACTACGGACGGACGACTGGACGTACTGAACGGACGGTCGGACAGACGTCGGAAAGACGGACGGACAACGCCAAAACTATATCCCCCGCCGAAGGCGGGATATAAAAAAATCAAAATATTTTGAAAAAGACTTACACGTAATAACTGTAACTTTATTAACGGTCTTTAGAAATCATTTCAAAATCTGACAGATAATATATGCGCACAGTAACTAATGATGTTAATATTTGTTTAATGAATATGTTAGTACCTGGAGGTGTATCGAAGCTGGCCATGGCTGTACCAGGTGTTTCGCCATATACAACATCAAATGGCTCCGAGTTTGTACTAGCTGCCAGGAAGTTAGTGATACATTCAATGGTTGTGGTCTCTGCAATTTCACGTATGAAAACTTTCAAGGGATCCAACGGCGGTGGATGATATTCAGAAACATGAAGATGACATCCTGATAGTGCAAATTTCTCTCCAGAAAGAGCCCGTCGAATTACTTCTTTTGCATCTAAAATTGAGCGAACAAACATTGAACAAGCCAGGTATATATATAAGTATATACCAAATGCAGCCATTAAAGTCTGAGTGAACAAACTTATAATTAACAAGCAAGATGAATTATGGCTTTTGCGCTTAAAGTAAGAAAAGAGATACATAGGATATACAGGAGATGAGGTTTCAAAATATGACTAATAAAATCTGTAAGAAGATCCTTTGGAAGCACAGAACGCAATCCAGCAAAATAAGCACACTCGGTTTGACTGAGTCTGTTCATGAGAGGTAATGTTTTGTTCAGTACCCCTAACACCCCCTGAGACCGGCTTAATCTTAAACATGCATAAATTACCTTCGTTCTTCTTGAACTCTATAACTGCTTCCAGCTTTTTCTCATCTATAGATGCGTCCACTATTTCTCCGCCTCCAGTTTTTCTCTTATTTTCAAAGTAAAGTTCCAGGGCATCCTTTGATACCGCTGTTGATAACCCTCTCACTAGTATTGTTCGACAACTTTCTTCCTCGCCTTCTGTATTATGTTCCTCTTTATCACCCGACGAATTACTGTCATCAAAAATTGGTACAGTATGTTTCTTAAATTTAGAAACTTCTTGGGTTTTTATTGGTGGACGAGATGCAGGTGGCAGAGGTGGTCGTGTCAAGTCGGTTGTTCCCTTTTCTGAGACCTTTGTCGTTTCCGTAAACGACTTTAACTTATCTTCATCTATTTCTTCGTAAATATTTGCTGAAATTAGTTTCATAACTGCAACTGATATCACACAGTTGAAAGATGATTAGCCCCCTTTAGAGAGGTGTCCTACGTCAAACGTCTTAAGGATGAGACCTTTAAACTCAATTATTTATTATAATTATAACATATCAAAGAACTCAAGACAAGGAGACCCCCAAAGAACAATCATGCTTAGCCGCTATTTTTTATGTAACAGAGGTGAAAAAACTGGACGGGTGTAATATTATTAATGCATTCAAAACCATCGCCACAACAAGATTAACATTTTAGCAAAACGTTTTAAAACTGGGTCAAGCAGACACTGACAGCCCTAAACATTACATGCAAATACTATTTCCAGCAATTTCTCAAGCAACCTTAATACAAATTCCACTGAAAAATGGCAGGGATGACGCTTACGTTTAAACACCAAATGTGTATCCAGTCTTTGTATGCAACAAGGTTAAGTTAAAAAATCTAAAATCCATTGATTAATCACAGAGGTATCGACGGAAATAAAAACATATGCCGGAGATATTTTTGACACTAAATTGTGTCCTTGCAATTTGGACTATAGGTCTTTCCGGTGGTATAATCATATCATTCAAATTTCTGTGCAAAATAATTTCAAAACGACTTAACGTGTTATGTCAGTCACAACTAGACAAGATCGAACGTTCTTCAAACATATAAAGTGTGACAGTGCCTTTGTGTTTTAAATAAAACATACAATAACTTACCATCACTTTCCCCATGTTTGCTCTGAGATAAAAGTGCGTGGTTAAGATTATCGTCATTTCGTCTTTCTGCGATAGTGTTGCGGGAAACCACGTGATCTGGACATTCTTTTCCTAAACTATAGAATGCATCTTCTGAACTTCGAGGAGTTGAATAATTAGATATGTTTGTCTGATCTGAGCTGTAAGGAGTGTCGTAAATAAAAGATGTTGTCATATCTGGTGTGTTATCTAGCTTTCCTGATAACTGTGGAGATGAGCTAGGATCCCTCTGCAAATGATCCTTTCTTTCACTTGGCTGTTGACTTGTTGGTGCAAACTTAGTCGGACTTGGGACATAGGGTATATAATAGACTTGCGGAATCATCATACCAGGTTGGCCCGTTATGGGTTTGCCCTTTTCATCAAACTGAATCGGTGGCATCATGCCAGGAAAAAACTGATGTACGGGTTGCCCCTTTTCATCCATCTGTACTGGTGCCATCGGGAAGTGATAGGGCAATTGATAAAATGGATTTCCGAGGTATCCCATATTTGGAATTCCTTGAGATGGTATATTTTGAAGACGTTGCCTAGGTTGTTCCATTGGCATGTATGTTGCGTAATTCATATCAGATACGGCTTGAGGGTTTTGATACGGCATTCCAGTCTGGAGGTATTGCCCAACTTGATGATATGATGGCGTTGCGTCTTGACCAACATCATTACATGTCGAATTATATTTTGCTGACACGGTTTCCCCCCGCTGTTCATTCGCAGTAGCAGTTTCGGCTGTATTATCTCTCTTACCCTCATTCATATCTTCTGTACATCCTTCAGCTGACTGGTCGTTTTCTTTATTGTATTGAAACTCCATAGATTCTGTGTTTTCAAAGCCACTTCCAAACAGATCTGCTGACCTAACAGACACACTGAAAGATTTCTTCGGCACTCTTTCAGCATGCTGTATATCTCTAGGTGGCATATTCCCTACATCGTCTTTTTCTGTCATTCTATAACGTATATCACCATGTGGCATACGTTTTCCATTATCTGTTCCATCGTTATTACAATGCGATTCTCCCCTACCACCATTGTCAAATATATCATCAGATGATTTATGACTGGCTTTATTTCTTCTGTTGCCACTGTCAAACAATTCACAAGATGAAAAACTATTCATTTTTCCATCATCATCAATTCCTACGTTTGATGCTATCAGCTCTTTCTCTCTTTCAGAATTATGAAATTTTTTAGACTGGGTCTCAATCTGTACCTTCCCTTTACCACCACCACTTCCAAATAATTCCCCAGATGGTATTCTGTTTTCTGGATCCCTATCGCTAATTTCTCCAGTCAGGTTCTTTGGTACTATAGTTTCATCGCGTTTCTCAGATGTATCACTTGTCGCTTCATTTTTTATTTCTGCTTTAACTTTTGTGCCGCCACTACCAAATAAATCACTAGACGATAAGCGTTCTTCTGACAAATGTAGGCTGTCACGGGAACTTAATGACCTTGTATTCGTCTTAGAGGCATCTGTGACTTCCTTTTCAGAGGAAATATTCAACTTTCTTTTTTGATTTCCACTACCAAAAATACTGCCGGAAGGCTCTATGTCACTGCATAAAGTTTCAAAGTCATTATGATACTTCACTATCTCACTGGAACTAAGTTTTGAAGTATTTTGACCAAAATCTGTTTGTACAGGATCAACTTGCTTTCCGTTTCTATTATTTGAACCGAATTCCGGTACAGTAACTTCTTCATCTTCTGTTCCATCATTATCACTGTCAGTATGGTCATCGTTTGTGTTCAATTTCACCTTTACAAAAGAGTGGAGAAACTCTTCGGATGTGCCTACTGCACAATCAGTTTTATACAAACTGCTGGCCATGTCCCAATCCTCATCTTCTACAGAGGTATCCTGTAATACAGTATTTAAGACACAAATGTCATTTTTTCGGGTCAACATTATATGGCGATAAGGTGATTAAAGGTGTTGCCAGATTATGATACCAACAAGACAGTAGTCGGTAATATTCTGTGGTATTTAAACCACTTTCTTTTACTTGAGTACACACGCTATCTCTCCAAAACTCAATTGCTTATACTGGAAATTCTAATTGAATTTATTCTTAAATTCTCAAACTGTGAAATTCAATGCACAGCGTAATGTTACCTCTGTCCATTCGTCAGGAATAATACATCCTGAACAATAATCTGGTGTTACGTGACAGCCTCCCCTCACTTCGTTGCACTCCCATTCACCCTTCTTTATACAATCAACAGCATCTATCAAAAAACAAAAACTTACATTACTACTGCGAATAAATATAAAGCATTTTCATGTCTTGACTCGACCAATGTCAAATTAGACGCTGTCTCATTTAGCAAATGTTCGTTGTTCACTGCTAAACGTAAACATTTTAGGACTATATAGAATAACAAATTAATATAATTGATCACATCAGTGCAATGTAAAGTTGTAAAGTATATAGATCTAATTAAATCAAAAATAAAAATTGGAAAAACAAATCTTCACCTGAGCGCAAAAAAGTGAATACGTGCACTGAAATAAAGAAGCCCTTTTGCAGTTTTGCGCTGAGGTGACGAAATGTTACCCTGTTACGGGTAGAAAGCTGTACAGTATGTTACACTATTATGGGTAGACAGCTGTACAGAATGTTACCATGTTATGGGTAGAAAGCTATACAGAATGTTACCATGTTATGGGTAGAAAGCTATACAGAATGTTACCATGTTATGGGTAGAAAGCTGTACAGAATGTTACCCTGTTACCGGTAGAAAGCTGTACAGAATGTTACACTATTATGGGTAGAAAGCTGTCAGAATGTTACCCTGTTACGGGTAGAAAGCTGTACAGAATGTTACCCTGTTATGGTACAAAGCTGTATAGAATGTTACCCTGTTATGGGTAGAAAGCTGTATAGAATGTTACCCTGTTATTGGTAGAAAGTTGAACAGAATGTTACCATGTTATGGTAGAAAGCTGTATAGAATGTTACCCTGTTATGCGTAGAAAGCTGTACAGAATGTTACCCTGATATTGGTAGAAAGCTGTACAGAACGTTACCCTATTACTGGTAGAAAGCTGTACAGAATGTTACACTGTTATAGGTAGAAAGCTGTACAGAATGTTACCCTGTTATGGTAGAAAGCTGTATAAAATGTTACCCTGTTATGGGTAGAAAGCTGTACAGAATGTTACCATGTTATGGGTAGAAAGCTGTATAGAATGTTACCATGTTATGGGTAGAAAGCTGTATAGAATGTTACCCTGTTATAGGTAGAAAGCTGTACATAATGTTACGATGTTATGGGTAGAAAGCTGTACAGAACGTTACCCTGTTTTGATTTGAAGAGAACTATCCATCTGATATCATTGTCAAATTCTACATGTCTGTGTAGCTTCTCGTATTTGTGTTGGAAACACCAATCACCATGCGCCAGATCGAGCGCTTCTCTCACTTTACTTTCATCACAGGTAGGCGGTAAATTCTTTAATACCACACATCTCTCGTACAACTCAGACATTGTGTTCGCAATTACGTTTCCAGGTACGTTACAAATCTGTTAAGTTCTTAAAAGAAATGCGAAAAGTATTTTATAAACTGTGTGATTAATGGTATTTTAAAAACGAACTATGAACAAACTTGATATGATACGATAAAAATCGAAATTATGATAAAAATACTAAAGCACACATATGACTTTAAAACCAGGACAAAACTGTGTTAAAGGTGGTTAATTAGATTTGAAACAACTAATGATTTGTTAAAAACTTTAACAACTAATCATTTACACTTATGTGTGTTCACTGTGTTCTTAATACATGTTAGATTTTTACTGGAAGTATTTCTAAAATTTGCTTTTTCTATCCTGATACCTCAACCAGGATAACGTTAAGTATACATATATTGCCTAAGGAATAATATGAATATAAGCACTACCGTATCAAATTTGTCAAAGATGTGCATGGACAAGTATATATTTTTCCAAAATTCATTAGAAACGCACGTTTATAAATTATTATTACCTCATTTGCCGATCTCGGTTGGGTAACCGAGATAGATTGAAAATATATGAATTCCAAAGCTACACGCTGTTTCAAAACTTGCTTTTTGTTTCAGGTAGTTGAAATATCCCGATATTTATCAAATCCAAATTATGTTGAAATCTAAAGAAACAGTCCTACTTTTAAATAGTTTTATATAAAAGAGAGGTAATTACAAAATTTCACGAAAAGTAATATAATATACATTTCCAGTAGGGATCTAACTCTATGTAATGGGTTTTTTTGTTTATCAACAATCTCTAACAGAATATATGAAAACTGGAATTTGTCATAAAATGTTGCTAAAATGTGACTGACCACCATTAAGTTTCATTGGAATCATTTGAATCGTTTGAAAGTACCTGGAATATGCTAACACTAAACCTATTTCAAGTGAGCTTTCTAATTTGAAAATTAACAATTACTCTTTCAAAACACACCTCATCTTGTTTAACAATTATGTTAAATTTCATTACAAGCCATTGAACTGTTATAGCCGAAACGGACGGAGGACGGATAGACAAAAGAACTAACGAACAGGCGGACAGTGTCATTACTACATTCCACCCTTGGCGCCAACAATATGGCACAGACAGAAATATAGACTCAATAGTCTGTGGCGAATTGTAATCCCGTGGATCGTTTTCCTATATTTAGAAAGGTATTTTTCATGAAAGTTTGTGTCGCCTATTAACAATTCCTTTGGTAACATGGTTTTTGGCCATCAGTATAGCAGCCATCTTGAATAGTATTTTAATGATTATACAGTTATATATTTAGTCTAGCCTTCAAATAAATCTGTTTTCTTGCTAATTTATATTTCTTAAAGGCAAGGGCTGTTATTTATCATGTTCATATGAAGTTTAGCTAAGAAATGATTTTTGTACATGAAAAACATATTTTCAAATGCAAATTAAGAAAAAAAATCCTTTGTTTATGTATATATCAGATCCTTACATGTTTAATGCGATCCTTTTTAAAAAGAAATAGTATGATTATTCTAAAACATGCTTAAGACATTTACCTTAAACATTATATCTAATATTTAAAGACGTAGATGAAATTAAAGATGTAACTGATTTTCCCTTTCATTTAAACTAGAATACTCTAAACATGTAAAAGTACAACTTTATCACAAATAGAATATAACAGTGTCATAAATTGGGATCGGAAAGTATAAGGCAACATGAATTTACTTAAGAAGTTTTAAATAACTTTAAGTATAATTGTAAGATATGACTTTAATAAACTGTCTGCAGCACTACACAAACGAGCAATATCAAAAGCCAGATTTCAGGCTATGAACTAGTTGGGAGTAACTAACATTGGAAATAAATAAGTCTGTCTGTATGAAGTATGGAGAATTCCATCCCCACTTACCCCACATACTCACGTTTCGTTTGATAATTATTTAATTCTAACTGTAATATTATAGACTGAAATATCTATATGAATTAGAAAGGAATATGTCCGTCGAACTGTGAATAAATACGTGCCGTTTAATTATAAAATATTATATATTTCACTTATAGAGGCATTTGATACGTGTTCTTTCGTGATGTGATGATTTCAGTCAAATTTAATCCAATATCTTTGAATAATTACGAAGTATTAACAGCCACCCTTAAATGTGTCTTGAACAAGACCTTCTTAGAACATTTTCTTCAAGAAAAACAGCTAGAGCTATGACCACTTGATTAAAGAAACATTTGTTCAACAGATTGCCAATCATAGATATGGCAGTAATATTGTTAGACCTTAATACATGTAATTTGTATTCAAATCTACTTTATTTCTTTTTTTATGTTATCAGTTTGGTTTCACAATTTCTTAACATGTCGACTTGCAGATAGGACAGAAGTTGAATATACAAAGAAATGCTGCACAACAAAACTAAAGTGAATGACCTCTTGTAATACCAAGAAATGGTAAGTAACAGTATCTAAAAGGTGTCTTCAGTGAAATTTCTGAGATTAGGAACAGCTTTACTATACATGTTGATAAATATAAATATTGTTATTTCTAGTTAGCTGGCTGAGCATTACCGAGTCATCTCCGTCGCCAGAAGGTTAAGGTTGATTGTATCAAATCACTTGACCATAACCTCTGTGGGTTCGAACCCTGCTTGGGTCGTCATGTCAGCCATCCAACTGACTTGCGTGCGATCAACGGTTCTACCAGGTGGCCACCAATATTTGAAATGATGCCCAGACTCTTCCTCGACAATTACAGCTCAGTAGACATTGAGCTGTATTAATGTGATGTGAAACTTTCAACAAACATGTGCCACATAAGATTGCCACAAAGAACTGGGCCATGAAGGTCTATTTTGTTAAGTATTGTGTCACGCCAAAACAATTTAGGAATATGGCAATTTTCTAGCTTTGAATGGTAAAGGAAGGCTAAGGTTAAGTGTCCCTCTGGGCATCATTTTAGGCATGGCCAGGTGCTTGGGTAGGTCCAACAACCGTCGGTAAGCCAGTTGCATTGGTATTTCACATGAAAAAATTCTACTTCATCTGTACGGTTTCAATGCACAGAGGTGACGTAAAAGTTATTCGAAACTCAACGTCCTTTAACCACTCTGTCATGCGTTGCTCTGAGACTGTCGCCATTGAGTGAAAGTATAACACAACAAAATGCACAATAATTTGATAGTGAAAACACCATGTATCTTAACATTACTTTACTGTATTTCTTATTTATTTTATTTAAGTTAAGCTTTCAGACTGAAGCAGTGTTTGCAACACAACTGCAGTTGATTTATTTAGTTAAACAATGCAGATATAAGGTATACTGTGAATTTTCATTCTATAACACATGGATACATCTCTCGCATTTTGTAATTAACTACATTTTTATCAAACCTAAAAGATAAATACTGATAATATTAACACACAAGGTTTATGTTGACTTATTTTATATAATAAATGCAATCAGTTCACTGATAACTGGATAATTGTCTTATTATTTATAATGCCAAGCAGCAAAAGCATATTTTAGTTTTTACACCCCCCCCCCCACGCCTCCACCCCCACCTTATTACTTTATTGATATGCTTTATATGGTACATTTTTCTTAATAAGACATTCAGTATGGTTGATTTACACATATTGTGTTTAAAAGAATGTATTTGGTTCA
Organism: Mercenaria mercenaria; assembly: GCF_021730395.1. NCBI lineage: Eukaryota > Metazoa > Mollusca > Bivalvia > Venerida > Veneridae > Mercenaria > Mercenaria mercenaria. The sequence continues at coordinate 15,807,575 of NC_069373.1, forward strand.
TCTCATGTCAGTGTTTTGAAAAAGTAGCAAATTTGATTTGATTTGTAAAATAACAAGAGATTTATCACCCTTTAAGCAGAAATCACTCCATCTTACATGTATATTGAAGATAGAAATAGATGTTCCAATTGAACTCGTTTGATAGACTCATGCATTTATGTTACATGCAAAATGCATACAGTACATTTTCAAGAAATCTAATTAATAAGAAAACAACATAATTTGAGGCGGCCATTTTTAGTTCAAATATAGCTATTTAAATTTTTCAGATGGCAAAGATCAAAATTGAATCGACACAATCGTATAGGTTTTCACTGGATTGAACGTTATTGTGTCTTCCACACCCCCACCCACCCCCACCCCCTCTGGGGGAGACATATTGTTTTTGCCCTTTCGTCCGTCCGTACTCACACTTCATTTCCGAGCAATAACTAGAGACATTTGACCTAGAACACTTCAAACTTCATAGATTGGTAGGGCTTATGGAGAAAACGTACCCTATTGTTTTTGGGGTCCACTCCGTAAAGGTCAAGTCTCAGGGGCCTGAACATGGAACATTTTCGATAATAACTTGAGAACGACTTGACCCAGAATGTTTGAAATTATAGAATTTTGATTGAATGGAAAGGAAGATGACCCCTATAGATTTTGGGGTACTCCGTCGAGGTCAAGGTCATGGGCCTGACATGGAAAATGCATTTCGATCCAACTGAGAACGACTTGAGCCGAATGTTGAACTTCACAGGATGATTGGTCTGGAAAGTAGAGTCCTATTGATTTTGGGTTACTCCGTCGAAGTTCAAGCTCACAGGGGCTGAACTGGAAAACATTCGATATAACTCGAGAACGACTGACCAAAATGTTGAAACTTCATGATTGGTCATGCAGAGTAGATGACCCCTGTTGATTTTGGGTACTGCCGTCGAGTCAAGCTCACAGGGGCAGAACTGGAAAAATCATTCGATCAATTACTCGTGAAAACTTGACCAGAATGTTGAACTCATGATTTGTTCATGCGAGTAGTGACCCTGTTGATTTTGTGAGTCAAGCTTGTTGAAGGTCAAGGTCACAGGGGCACTGAACATTGATTAACCATTTCCGGTCAGTAACTTGAGAACCACTTGACCCAGAATGTTGAAACTTCATTGGATGATTGGTCATGCAGAGTAGATGACCCTATCGATTTTGGGGTCACTTGTTAAAGGTCAAGGCACAGGGCTGAATATCGAAACCGTTTCTAATCAATAACTTGAGAACCTCTGACCCAGAATGTTGAACTTACAGTGATTGTTCCTGCAGAGTAATGACCCTATTTGTTTTGGGTCACTCATTAAAGGTCAAGGTCAAGGGGCCGAACATTGATAACCTTTTCGATCAAAAGTGACGCCTTGACCAGAATGTTGAAACTTCATAGATGATTGAACATGTAGAGTGATGGCCCCTATCAATTTTGGGTCATCTGTGAAGGTCAAGGTCACAGGACCTGAACATTGGAAAACATTTCGATCACATAACTTGAGAACCACTTGACCTAGAATGTTGAAACTTCATGGTATTGATTGAACATGCTGAGTAGATGACACCTATTGATTTGTTTGGGTCAGTTATAAAAGGTCAAGGTCACAGAGGTTGGTCATGTAAAATCATTTCCGGAAATAACTTGAGAACCACTTGACTAGAATATTGAAACTATAATAGGATGATTGGACATGTAGAAGTGATGACCCCTATTATTTTGGGTCACTTTATCAAAGGTCAAGGTCACAGGAGCCTGAACAGTGACTTGAGACGCTAGGCCAAGAGTGTTTGAAAAACTTAGCGGGATGATGGACATGCAAGTGATGATCCTATTGCAGCCAACCATCAGGTCTCTTTGACTTTCGCTCCTGACCCTATTGACTTCTTGCCTATAGGACTTTGCATTGGGGGAGACATGCTGCTTTTTTACAAAGCAATTTCTAGTTTTGTTATTGTATTTTCATAGGACAGCAAATTACAGTTGAACGTGGGCGGGTCGCTTTGGCTGTTATACTTAGATGTTGAAAAGATCGATACTTTGACATTTATTTTGATTTTCTGATACTCACAGAAAGCAAACCACTTATTTTTTAAGCAAGCTACTGTAAAAATGTAAATGTAATAAAATAATGCTATTTTTGTGCGATTTTATGAGTATATACCACACTGGGACTTCTTGCAAACGATTTTAGCGCGATTCATGGATTTGCAAGAAGTCCATATGTGGTTTATACCCGTAAAAACACTCAAAAAAGCATTCAATTCTTAACACATACCTATATTACATAGTCTTCCAATTCTCATTAAGGCACTCTACAAGTTCTGATCAAATATTTTGTACATTGTAGATTTGGATTAAACTCTCATTTTATGTACAAAGAAAATTCGGCAAATAAATAAGACAGGGTCAAGACTGATTTGAATAAAAACGGTCTTCATACAAGTTTTCATAGCGAGACTCTGGGGGAAAATCATAATTCTGGCTACATTTTTCTCGAATAAATGGTATTTTTCTATAATTCTATATTAATGTAGATTTAAATGACACAATTCGCAATTAAAAATCAACATAAGATAGGTCCGCGTGATTTTTTTTCTCCATCTTTGTACATGATCCGCAATTTTCAAGCAGATTGAAGGCATTATTTAGAATAATTTCATGTATATACATTTTTGTTACCATTTTTATCTTTGGGAAGAAAAAAATGTTGCCGTATTTATAAATGTACTCGTGGGTTATGACATTTTGAAGTACGATGATTTTCCTTTCCGTATGCCGGGTTTATGTTTTATTCTAAGTTATCTGGATAAATGAAAATTAAAAATCAACATATAAGTTACGTTAATATTTCCGGCTTATCAAACGTGCCGAACTATCTTAACAGAAAGCCGACTGAAACATATTTCAAGTTTGAAAGAGACTTTGACAGTTACAACATTTGTAAATTTTAATCCAGGTGAATGTTTCAATCACTGTTGCGAACTAAATTGTAATACATATAGTTAATTCAATTCAATTGTTTTCCCAAGTCCTAATTGTTTGCGATAATTATTCTTATTTCATTAAAGTACGTATCTCTACCTCAAGCGGGTCTTAGAACATAAAACGCATTTTCCACATTGGTGGAAAAAAAATAAATGTTGACGATCTCATGTTTTCTCAACTTTGATATATTGTGGAGATAATGATCAAATTCTATTTCTGACAGGGTTTCAACGCACATGTGCTGACAAGGTCCAAAGCATGTGTGTTGACAGAGTTCAAACACATGTTTTACGAGAGTGCTGATATGGTTCCAACACACTGCTACTCTCAGGATTTCAACACAAATGTAGGCCTACTGATGCAGGATTCCAACATATAGGTGCCGGCGGGATTCCAATAAGCATGTATTGACTGGAATCTAAGATACAAGTGTTGACATGGGTCTAACAAATATGTGCTGAAGGATTCCAACTATAGTGCAAAGGGTTCCAACTATGGTCAGACAGGGTTCCAATATAATGTATTGACATGGTCCAACAAATAGTGCTGACAGGATTCCAACATATAGGTGCAGACAGGGTTCCAACATATAGGTGCAGACAGGGTTCCAATATACATGTATTGACATGAGTCCAACAAAAATGTGCTGACAGGATTCCAACATATAGGTGCAGACAGGGTTCCAATATATAGGTGCAGACAGGGTTCCAACATATAGATGCCGACAGGGTTCCAATATACATGTATTGACATGAGTCCAACAAAATGTGCAGACAGGATTCCAACATATAGGTGCAGACAGGGTCCATATAAGGTGCAGACAGGTTCAACATATAGGTGCAGACGGTTCCAATATATAGGTGCAGACAGGGTTCCAACATACAGGTGCAGACAGGGTTCCAATATATAGGTGCAGACAGGATTCCAACATATAGGTGCAGACAGGGTTCCAATATATAGGTGCAGACAGGATCCCAACATATAGGTGCAGACAGGGTTCCAACATATAGGTGCAGACAGGGTTCCAACATATAGGTGCAGACAGGGTTCCAATATATAGGTGCAGACAGGGTTCCAACATATAGGTGCAGACAGGGTTCCAATATATAGGTGCTGACAGGATTCCAACATATAGGTGCAGACAGGGTTCCAACATATAGGTGCCGACAGGGTTCCAATATACATGTATTGACATGAGTCCAACAAAAATGTGCAGACAGGATTCCAACATATAGGTGCAGACAGGGTTCCAATATATAGGTGCAGACAGGGTTCCAACATATAGGTGCAGACAGGGTTTCAATAAACAGATACTGAAAGGGTTCCAACAAAAATGTGCTCCCGAGTTCACCTTCCTATCTGGAGTTTCGCTCATTTTTAAATCCGGTTTCACAATTACATGTTACGTGTTTATAAGGAAAATTTATACTCTAATAATATACCTAGTTAAAAGAATATTTATTATAAGGTTTTTTTAAACAATGTAAGTCTAAGTTCGAGATAGATGAAATTTAAATGTAACGTGTTTATAAGGAAATATCATACTAATATTGTGCAATTTATTTGACCTGTCAAAAAATGGACCCGGCTTTCATTATATTCTGTTCGAGCCTATATAAGATTAACATGAAAGCCGGGAACGTGTTTTGACAGGTCAATTAAATAGTACAATAATATATGTGATTAAGATTACTTATGATACTGGTATACGGTTTCAAAACAAAATCAGTTTGAGTATGGGGTAAACCGTATTCTTATTGTTTTTATTTTATCAGCACGGCCGTATTATGATTATAAGCAAAAGTAGGCCTAGAACTTTAATTGCCTATTGTAAAAATATATATATATATATTAAATATCTGAATGAGCTACATGGTTGCAAAACATTAGAGCGATCGACACTCGACACTATCCAGTCTTATCTTAAAGATTTTTTGTGACCGATATAAATAAAAAAAAATTAGGGTTAAAATTTACCTTAAGTAATCTCCAGCATTTTGTTTCGTTTGTGAAAACACAAACTTCCTGTGTCAGTGTTGTACTTTATTGTCAGGTAAATTCGTATAAACAGTTACAAATCACTTAAACGTATTCGTTTCTTCCTGTTTATTTAAACTGAATTTCGGAAAACAAAAATATTAATCATCCTACTTTCGTTTTCCCCCACCGTACTAAATGCAATCGATCCTCAGCCTTTAAGCAATACATTTTACATTCGGTAAACTACGGTCTGATTATTTAAAGCACCTAGAAGTTCGCAACTGAGATTTGTTAATGTGTGTGTGTGTGTTTGTTCAGGAAAAAAATATTTCTGCTTCAACGACATTCTGTCCTTGGTATATAGATCTATACATTTTAGACCGATAGATAAAACATGATTGGTTTGCAGCCATATTCCTTTTCAAACAAAATTGGTAAGGGTGAGGGGATCTAGTCAAAATAATCCGACGGTCAATTTGTTTTATATTTCTGACGGTAAATGGAGATAACGCCCATAAGAAAAATAACTCAGTGTTTCCTAGGATCGCGTCATGGGGAGAATTTTCAGCAAATAATTTCGGCGTTTGTACGTTTACTTTCGTTAATTTAAAGGATTATACACCTTAATGTAGGTGTATATTGTCAAATGTTTATATATAGGCTCTCCCTTGACACAAAGTGCAATATTGAATTCAATCAAATTTCTCTTTTTTTTAACAATGTACACTATTTCTCTGTTTAGAAATGGGTCGAAGATTCTCTTTCATTCGTTGCTCCGCCGGCATCTAAGTTATCCATTCTAGGACTATGTTGTATATTTATTTAAGTTCATATAATATATTGGGACGAAGAAACTCTTAAGAAAAATGGTGTATACCTTATACGCAATATGACAGATTTGAAATATAAGTACATGTGTATTGCAAATAGCTTCTCTCATTCGGAATACCTCTTAGGTATGCAATTTGCTTTATAGGTTACACTCTACCAATTCAAGTCCTTATTTATTTCATATTAATAACAAAACATTCAGACCTCATTTTCAGCACTTTAGAGCATTTCAATGATATGAAAACCATATATGGTCATTTAGTATAACATGTCTTCTTATCAAAAATAGAAAAATATTGACATGTTATGTTGAATATAAGAAAAATAATCTGTTCTGAGAAACATCACCCTCTAAAAATGCCCCCATGAAAACAGCCGTTTAGCAGTTACGCGTAGGTAGACATTTTTCGCAAAGAATAAAACTTATTCCAAGAAATTTACAATGAAAATGGTCTAGATCTATTCTCAGTACTATAAGCAATAAACATAAGCCAAAAATTTAACTGTCACCTCCTCATGTCACTCATTATACCAGATTTCATCCATAGCATGGAACTACATTTTGGACTACTTCACATGTAACACTGAGTAGTCATTTCCGGTTTGGTGTAATCCGTCCTAGAGCAAGTTTCGTATTGTTTTCTGAATGAAATAAGAAAATTTATACTATAGGTATTCATATTCAGTTGGTAAAAAAAATATTTATCACGTTTATATAAACAAATATGTGCATGAAGGAGTAATTGTTGTTTAAAAAAAAAGAATGCTTGAATCGAATTTCCTGGCTCCTTATAGTGACGGTCGGGTCTAAAACAAACCTAAAATAAAACCGGAACGGTCATCCATCAGTGTATAGAATCGGAATTTTACGCCTAGTCAAGTGATATAGAAATATTGATCCGCTTTAGAGAAGTTTTTTTTTGCAGAAAATATGAGATGGGTAATTTAGGCCATATTTGTGTCAAACATAGTGTCTTAAATCGATATTAAATTATTAATCATTTCACATTACGTACATCGCTGCAAGATTTTATTATGTCATTTCATGTTAAGTGGGTGTTTGGTGGGCAGGATGGATTTTTAAAAAACAAAACGGCGTTGAAATGCACTACTGACTAGTTTGTTAACAGACTGATTGCATATATAATAATTCTGGACATAACCGCCGCTCACAGAAAGCTGTGCTATTGCTAGACAGTCATGTATATTGCTATTTAAAGATGCCCCTTGGCATACATTGTTTTGGCGGGAGTGCAGAATAGCAACATCTGCCTGTCCCAAAACTGTACAGCAGGATTTGCGCTGGCTTTTAAGAGAATATTGTTCACATATGATCTTACTCGTTTTACTGCATAGTTTGGAATTATGTAAATATGTACGAGGCATTGTTCTGTTGATACTCCGGAAGGGGCTACACGTACCAGATGGCAAAGTTTTTTTTTCTGCGGAAAGGACTAAACCAGGTTGACACGTTTGCATAGGAAGGTGCTCAACCAGGGCCTAGTTGTTCCAAACTTTAACTGACTGTGGTGGAGGGATTATAGGAATGGTCTGCGTCCGTCCTTCCGCCCGTAACAAAATCGTGTCCGGTCCATATCTCCTAAACCCCTTGAAGGATTTTCATGAACCTTGGGTCAAATGATCACCTCATCAAGACGATGTGCAGAACCCATGAGTCAGCCTTGTAAGTTCAAGGTCAAGGTCACAACTCAATGTCAAAGGTTTGAGCCTGCCATTTTGTGTCCGCTCTATATCTCCTAAACCCTTTGAAGGAATTTTATAAAACTTGGTTCAAATGATCACCTCATCAAAACGATGTGCAGAACCCATGAGTCAGCCATGCCGGCTCAAGGTCAAGGTCACAACTTAGGGTCAAATGTTTGAGCCTTCCATTTTGTGTCCGCTCTATATCTCATAAACCCCTTGAAGGAATTTTATAAAACTTGGGTCAAATGATAACCTCATCAGAACAATGTGCAGAACTTATGAGTCAACCATGCCAGCTCAAGGTCAAGGTCACAACTAAGGTTTGAAGGTTTGAGCCTTCCATTTGGTGTCCACTCTGTATCTCCTTAACCCCTTGAAGGATTTTCATCAAACTTGGGTCAAATGATCACCTCATCAAGAACTCATGAATCAGCCATGTCAACTCAAGGTCAAGGTCACAGCTGAAGGTCAAAGGTTTCAGCTCTGTATCTCTTAAACCCCTTGAAAGATTTTCATGAAACTTTGGTCAAATGATCACCTCATCAAGACGTTGTGCAGAATTCATGAGTCAGCCTTGTCAGTTCAAGATCAAGTTCACAGCTAAAATCAAAGGTTTACCCTTTCACTATCCATAGCAGTGGCGGGGAATTTAGCTGTCTTTCAGACTGCCTTGTTGCTGAAGAGAGTCACGTAGTTTCTGTTGAAAGAACTATACCAGATTACCACGTTGTTGCTGCTGAAAAGATTATACCAGATAGCCATGTTGTTGCTGCTGAAGAGATTATACCAGGCAGTCATGTTGTTGCTGCTGAAGAGATTACTAGTATACCAGGTAGTCATGTTGTTGCTGCTGAAGAGGTTATACCAGGTAGTCACGTTGTTGCTGCTGAAGAGATTATACCAGGAATTTACGTAGTTTCTGTCGAAAGGACTATACCAGATTGTGACGTTTTGCTTCTGAAAAGATTATACCAGATAGCCAAGTTGTTGCTGCTGAATGGGCTTTGCCGGGTAGCCATGTTATTCCTGTTGAAGAGACAGGTAGTCATGTTGTTGTTGCTGAAGAGACTATAGCAGATAGTCAAGTTGTTGCTGCGGAAGGGGCCACACCGGGTTGCTACGTTGTTGCTTATTCTAAGAGTATATTTAACTACTCGTCACCATTAACTCAATCCATGTATAGAATAGAAAAAAAGAAAAACCACGTGACTGATCAGGTATTTTTGTTCAATGTATAAATGTCTCCATTATTTGTTTAATTTCTTTCAATTCCGGTTCTTTCTTGCATTAATATGCCTTATATGGTGTTGTTTCATTTTGCTTTTTATTATTTGTTCCCTTCTCTTCTGTTTGTTCTGTTCATTTTTCTTCTTTTTTTTTTTGCAACTGGTATATTAGCATGACGATAAAGTGTTTCGGTCGACTGAAATAATTAACAGTGAATTCATTTTGAAAAATAACATGTACCATGCATGTAAAACAGTAAGGATCTGTCATCGGGACGTCTTCTGTCAGTACTATCATCATTTCACACAAATGGAGAATGACATAGATGTTATGTATATAAACATTTAAACATTGATGCAAAAAAGACAAAAATCTGACTGGACGAATTTATAAATTTATATCGTTCAAGGATACTTATAATTAACCATCGTTGATGTGCCAAAAATATAGATTTGTGATGATTGGATACGTTTATAATGACATGTCGACACAAATCATTATCGTAGTTTAACTGTGTACTGGGCTAACTTCCACAGATCTTTTCAATAAAATGAATTTGATTAAATAAATTCTTCAGATATTTTAATTTGTTCAAGTGTAAAATTGGAATGTTACCTGATATCGTAAGTGTTTTAATTATTTTACACTTGTTTTAGAGCATCCATACTTTTTTATTTCATGTCTATATTGTACATGTATATCGTAATTTGTATATTCCATGGCATTTCCCTTATTCAGTTGCAGTATTATCTATCTACAAATATTGTTTTGTTTTATCTATTTACGCTGATCAATTCATAGTTTGTCAGATTTTTTGATATAGAATAACTCGGTGTCGTTGACAGATTGAGAGTTTAATGCAGTTCAGTGATTGAACCAAAGAAGTATAAATTATTTTTATAGCTCTTTGATTGAACGGTAATCACGTAGTTTTTATTGTTGCGAGATGCTCTATATTCAATCCGTCCCCTCATTCAAAGGCCCTTTCGAATACCACCTCAGCACCGCACAAACCCGCCCAGCCGCCCACAGTACCAGCCAGAAAACTTGTCTTTTTGTTGGAGCTGGGGTGGGGGAAAGGGATATCGTTGTGTCGGCCATCATCCACACGTTGTGGAGTCGAAACAAATTTCAGCATAATTCAATTTAAAGGCCATATTCATGCAACAGATAAGATAACAACAATAACATATTGCAAGCCGGCGTCGATGTCACTTCAAGATTTCGTTTCTTTAGTTATCGCACATATATATATGATACTAAATTAGTATGTTTTTTTTTCTTTCTTTCTTTTTTATTTTGACATTATCATAAAAAGTTGAAATATACGTGAAATATATATTAGAAATTGATTAAATGTCCTTTTTTGGAGATTTTCGTAGAAGTTTCATACAGCAGTATTTCAAAACAGTTTACAGTTTTCGACTTTATTACTATTTTTCTCTTGTTTGCTGATCCAATGCCTGTCAAAAACTAAAAAAAAGATATACTCGATTTTCGATGAAGTACAAGCAAAATGATGTCATGAATTTATACGACTTTGTCATATGCCTATCTCTCTAACTGGAAAAGATATCAATTACTTCTGCAGAACATGCGGCATAATAACTAATTTCTAAACGACTGAACAAGATTTTTTTCGTAAAAATGAATATATACTGTGTTTTCAACGCCGGTCGACCCTTCTCTTATTTCAGACAAGCTCAGAACTGGCTGTAACGAACAGATTAAAATTTTACAGAAATAAAAATAATAATAATTGTCACACTTTTACCCTTTTAAGTTCCTACTCAATTTAAAGGTGAGAAAATTGATACTAAGATCACAGGAAAACAGTACACCGATTACATGTTTAATAATTGGCTTTGTTAGATAGAACATCGCAATAAATATAAACAATAACCCGCGGCCATCCCTTCTAATTTGACCACGCGCTTGCTTAAACTTTTATGTACATCAAACGCTTGCAGCTTTACTCATTTCAATTTCAACAAGCGTTCGAACGACTTGTAATATCGTCTGTTACAATTTTTGTTACGTTTCCGCATCATTCTAACGCGGAAATGAAAAGAATATTTAAAAAATAACGGGGTTTATATTGCATTAAACAGAACCCAGTTTGGAGATATTTTTAAAATTATGGATACATCCGTAACAGGTACTGTGACAGTTTTTGGTACTGCTTTTATATAGACATTGGAATGTATAAAAAAATTCTGAGGCAGCGTTTTTTTTTTGTGTTGTTTTTTTTTTCGTTTAATTCATTATATTGACAATGATACTATATTAATGCTTGTTTGGAGTGAAATACTATTAGGTAATGTCAAAATCATAAGTTTATTTTTAGTGGTACTGAACAACAACATTAGTAAAATCGTGTTAAACATTGAAAATGCATCAGATAAAAAGAGTCTAGTGAAGATATTTCAATGTTAAAATGAAAGAAAAAACATCTTCTGTATATTATTATTAGTAGTAGTAGTAGTATTGCAAACTATTACGTTATATACGAAGATTTCGCCATTATGTTTCCATTTAAGTCGTTAGACAATGGAAAAAAACTAAAGCATATAAACGGACAGCAAAATAAACAAATAAATTTATTGAGAAACTGGCTCCAATAAATGTACTAAATGACCCTCCAAAGGCGCAAATCTTACTTATCTCTGTTATCTTACTATGTCTATTTAACTTTCGGATTGTACAAATTTCGTTGTATCAGTTCCTACAATACTATCACATCTCTATATTGTTTCAATTTGCAATGTCAATAATCCGATCTATCTGTAGACACATGTGATGTTCTGTTGACACTCTTGGTACAGGAACTGTAAGCATCTGTAGTGAAGATTGTAAGGGTTGGGTTCGAGGGTTTAGCCCTGCACGTGATGTTGTTCTGGACGGTCTAGGTACAGGAACTGTAAGCATCTGTAGTGTAGATTGTAAGGGTTGGGTTCGAGGGTTTAGCCCTGCACGTGATGTTGTTCTGTGGACGGTCTATGTACAGGAACTGTAAGCATGTGGAGTATAGATTGTAAGGGTTGGGTTCGAGGGTTTAGCCCTGCACGTGATGTTGTTCTGGACGCTCTAGGTACAGGAACTGTAAGCAACTGTAGTGTAGATTGTAAGGGTTGGGTTCGAGGGTTTAGCCCTGCACGTGATGTTGTTCTGTGGACGCTCTAGGTGTAGAAACTGTTAGCACCCTAGTATGATTATAACTATATAAGCGTTGGGTTTGAGTGATTAACACTGCACGTGATGTTGTGGATGCTCTTAAGTGAAAGAAATGTAGGCATCTGCAGTGTATTTGTTAAAGTTGAGTTGGAGTTATCAACCCGTATGCATAACTTATGTCCCTGTTGTACAAACGACATATACAACAATTTGTTTTTTTAAATAGATATATTTCATCTTGTACCAAAGCATTTTAGTATTGAAGAAAACAGCCCATTCTTAAACTACTTTAATTCTAACCGAGTCAGGCCAAGACTGTGGAAGAAAAGCCGTCTGTTAAAGAAGTTCAACATCCTTAAGCTGCTTTTCCGTCCGGCTATCTATATATCTGCTGACCCTACCCGTGTATTCAAAAAAAATTTCGCGTTCGTTATTGGTGGTTTCGTGGATAGCAAGCCCTTTTTCGAGCTGTTCCAATTATGATATTTCATTTTCTTTGTTCTTCGATTTTATTTTCACGTCAAGTTTTTCGAATGTCAACATGAACCGATACTTTTGTAAATAATGTGTTTGTACATCAAACGATATCGTATACTTACAAGTGACTTAAAACGGGTACCAGGTTGTATATGTTGTATATATAAAGGATATAAAACTCACAATTACATACGGAAACTATTTTACACAAAGTTATTATGACCCTTTACTTTCAAGTAACATGTAAAAGTATGTCATGATTGTGATTGTTAAATGCTTGCAACATTTTATTTCTATCAAAAACATACCCTTAAATTTATTTCATGTGAAAACGTGCTTTTTAATTTATTTTTATTTTATTTTTTTTTTTTTTTTTTTTTTTTTTTTTTTTTTTTTGCAAATGACATTGTCCAATTTATAACACATATAAAAACTACCAAGTTTCTACCAGATAGAGCCGAATGCATTCGCTGACCATATGAATTAACTATTGGTTGCTTATCAGGTTGTGGGCTCGAACCCACACAGTGTCACGCACTTTCACCTTAGATAGCGGCATGTTGACAGTAAGCCTCAAGCTTTTAGTAACAATCAGTGGGAGTAAATAAAATAATAGATTAAATTTCTAGAATTTAGGAATAGTTAAACATGTGTCGGTAACTTCAAAAGCGCAATATGGTGCGCTATACTTATATTAAGCTTATCCCAGCATTTAACTAATCAATGAAAATCATTTACTCATTTGCGTATAAGACTCAAATTTATCAATACGTTATACATGAGATTACAGTTTCCAGGGTAACAGAAAATGAGGTATTATCACTAAAACTGGAGAAAATGAATCAATATACGACACATGGTATCTAACTTGGTAATATGAGAGTATGGTAATGATTGTGTATGAGCGATATATAATTCATTTTATGGAATCATTAAATTGAATGCTGTTCTTCTTACATTTATGTCGGTTTGCTTATTCTGTTTTGGGCTGTCTTTGTTAAAAGGAAATATTTTGTATGAAATTATAATCGAGTAAGTACACAACTAATTCTGTTAGACAGGTATAAAATTGATTCATAACGTTATATTGCAGGCAGGTTTTTTTTTTTTTTTTACTTTTTAGGGGGCGGCGGGGGCATCGGATGGGGTGGAGGGTGTGTTTGTGTGAGAGAGGGTTATTATAATAAGCAAAAGTAAAATCGCTCCAAAATTCATTTTTAGTTAAGCGGATACCCACAATATATGCGTTCAAAAAATTTAATATAAATTTGCCTACATGTGCAAATGTAGTGTAAATTGTAGTTGAAGATAGATTTATTTTGCTTAGCCTTAAAAATCATGACTGGGAGTGGCCTGTTTTGCATCTTCTAAAAAGCAGGACGTGGGTCTGGGGTGTAGCATGGTGTAAAGTATGTCAATGAGTTGTCGCATATGAACATGAAACATTATTTCAAAGGTATATTACGAAACTAGGTGCCTATACGTGTTTCAACACACATTAACAAGGTGGCGTATGATAAAAAAAAACGTTATACCAGGCTTAACGCACATGCAGGCATTAATAAAATGTTTCTAACGTCTGGTGAACTTGAGGCCGTAAGCATGCATGTCGTTATTTCATTAACAAGAGAATTAATGAATTGTTGGCAATTTGGTGTCCCTCGTGGCGACACTTGTTTTTTCTCCTTACGACGAATTACGTGCGCCCTTAGGGAACTCATTAATGTGTATCTAATAATTTTCTTCATTAATTTACATGTTTTCCGTTATGAAATCGGCGATAACATATTATTTTCTTACAGCACACTCAGTACATTCGTTATGTATCCTTAAGGCGAAGTATTTGCAAAACAATCACGGGTAATATTTCACTTTGGGTTAAATGTTTTGGTCAGTTTAATCTTGTTTTGATTAAGGAACAAAAATAACTTGTATTTAATGACATGGCACACATTTATTCAACACAGTTACATAAAGATCAACTGTATATTATGCGTTTTTTTTATTCCTGTTGCTGTTTATTCAAATATAAGAACTGCACAACAAATATTTTTTATTCCTAGGTGTTTATAGATCAGATGATTTTGCAACATAAAGCACCATAAGGGTGAATGATATTTCGGAAACCGAGGTTAAATTTCAATGGTGAATTCGAAGTACACGCACATTACGTGTATTTTAAATTCATAGATGCATTTGTGCACAAGCCACTACTATTACTGATTTATTCTTTACACTTAAAAAGATTATTATGAAAATCTGTTGACTGTTAATTACTGGATAAAATCATAATGAAAATAAGCACCTTTAGCTCTACTTTTTTTAATACTATGCGTACGTTTCCGTCAATTTTAAAATTACGATATTTTGACTTATTCGGCGGGCGAGTCAATTAAAAATGACTAAAGTTTTGACAGGTCATAAATTAACACCAAGTCAGAGGTCAATAATTTAACTTTTGACTTGAGGAATTTGGACGGGTATTAACGATGCTCATACTGGAATATATTTGCGTTTCGCCCTTGGCTTAGTGTCATGGAAGATGAAGAATCGCATGTCATTATCATATTTATGGGCAGTTAATTATGCAACATAACTGTACCCTTCTGACTACACAGTAGACAATATTTGTATTTTATCTACACCGGATTTTTTCATGTCTGTCCTTTTTACATAGTTACGGTTAAAGTTGGTAAAATAAAGATCTGACTTTGATCGTGCTTAGTTTCTGTTTAGTTACAGTTAGTAAGTAATATACTGACCAACAAAAGAAAAGAATAGTTATCGAAGTTGGTGTATCTTTAACAGAATTACTTCCCTTTAATATTTGGAAGTATTCCATTACAGTTTTTTTTTTCTCATCAATTTAAGAATGAAATTTCGTATTTAAGATTGTTGAATAAAGATTCAAAAGGATTTTTACCGGCATGCTAATTCATACCTAGCCATGTAGCATTAATATAACATAATGCATATTTAGAGTGATACTGTATCGCCATCATTGACATATATCAGATCCCGTGCTTTGTTAGAAAAAAGCATACCAACTATATATGTATTAAAGATCCCTTATTGTTGTTAATTGGCACTCATCGAGTTTCTGATATTGTCAATATGCGAGTTAGAAATTGTTAGACTGGAATTCCAGGCTAAGATAACTAGAACATTTGAGTATTCTGCATTGCATGCAACTGCGTTATTAACTGATTTTCTAGTAAGTACCCCAATATGTACAACAAAAAAAATGGACATCACCATTCGCCTACGCAACATTGTTGAACACAAAATCATAATTAAATTGGACTCTGTACCCTAGAATTAAGGTGAAATACCCTTATTTATTAAGACCTCAGTAATTGGTCCACAGGTATTGCATTAAAGTGGAACGACCTTAAACGACCACAAGTGCTTACGTATGTAATTGTTTCGATTACTTTTGCCTTATTTATTTCTCTGTATTGCATAAAATTGTTGTTAAATTAACATAAAATCTCCACATCAAAGTTCATGATCATTATCTGTTTGAGGGGCAACGATCTCTCGTGTATATAACAAGACTTTAATTTGTATTTATTTGAATAAGAGATGTAAATTTTACTCAAAATGTATAATCTGTCCGTTTTGTTAATTGATGTCAATGTGTACTGCATCAGATACCGAGACCAGAGCGGTACGGCATCGGGGAATTGACCGAAGAGATAGTGCTCTACGCCCTTCAGTTAATATTGCTTGATTTTATTGTTCACTTGATGTTGGTTTCAATTGTATTAGATGGAAACTGTAAGAGCAGTTAAATTCTCAATGTGTCATTAAAATATCGAAAAAAGGACATGTCAAAAATTAAGAGTCCCGGCAATATGCGCATGTCAACTTCATATCAAGTTTAATTTTGATTGCATAGAAACTGTAGTAATTGTTCAAATATACTTTATGCCTCTCGGGTCTGTGACAACGGGTGTAATCGAATTGTCCAGATAAAGATCACTCTACTTTTATACTAGTTTGTTTCGCGGTAATTACACTTGTATGTATGTTACGCATATTAATAAAGGTTATTTTTTAATGTCCCTATGATATCAGTGGCGCTACCTCCTGGAATAAAACGCCCATTAACCCTTAACCCTTATCATGCTGAACACGACTGATTCTGCCTTTACGACCAGTAGATCATGATCAGCCTGCACATCCGTGCAGTTCGATCATGATCTGCACTGTTCGCTATTCAGTCAGTATCTTTTAGGTAAGCACCCCTTTTCACAGTAGTATTGTTCAATTGAAGGATGGACAAGTTCATTATAGAAATACAGGAGAGTAAGGGTTAATTTAACGGACAAAAGCTCAGTGTGTATGTGTTTGGGCAACTCATTTTGTTGTTATGGGCAGCTCCCGTTCATTGACCATCATGTAGGGAAATGAGACATTTTCTCAGGCCAGTGAACTGATTAGATATTTATAAAGGGTTTGAAATAAATCATTAATGAGAATATCGGTGAAATTTGTTGACATAGGTACTTCGAAAGAATTTAAAGTGCCCGAATATATTGAAAGTTTTGTTTCTCTCGAAAAATCAGTGCTAAAATATATATATGAACGAGCATCAGCTATCAAGTTTCAAGTAAGTTTTAAATTAGTATACGCGAATCTTGGTGAAAAGAGAACATGTCATATGGAATTAAAGACAATTTCGATTTTGTTCCCCTTTCCGTGTTAAGGGAACCAGTGTAAATTACTGCCCTACTACTAATATTTTGTGACATTTAACTAGGTAAACTAAGTAAAAATATACGAAACTTTCAATTGAACATTAGTTTAGCAGAAGTTTTGTCCTGTCGAGGAATCTTTCATGGCCATTTCTGTTAGAAATTCTTTCAATATTGGGTTTTGTTGTTTCTTCATAAAACAGTTATGGAAAACTTCATATTTGTATCATTTCAGTGAGTGCCGTTTCTACAATTAAAGTCAGTGGAAACACGACAGAACTTATCATAATTGAGGAAGGCGGTGTTGAAACGTTGACGATCATCGTGTGGTGTGTGGGTGGGATACTCCTAATCACCCTCCTAGCACTGCTCGGTCGAATCATCCTGGCCAAGAAGAAACATCCATTTGAGCAATTCGATTATCTGTAAGTAAAATGAAGGAAAAAGCAACAAATATGAATTATTCCAACTTTTTGTTGGACTTTTTACTTAAATCGCCAGTCAATAGCTTATGATGTATGACCACATGTTTGCTAGGGCAAAGGCCAATACTTAAAAAGATCTTTTTCTGTTATTTTTTTCTGGCGTCACGTCATGAGACACATACTGGATGGTCTGTCGGTCAGTACGTCTATATATAACATATATTTTGATTTTAGCAAGGGACGGGGAACACGTAATCCGTGTATTTTCCTTCAGCAGGATTATCTAAAATTGCGTATTTAACAGATTTTAAACCAACAACTTCGGAAATTTGTTAAAAATGCAACATATTTATCAAATTATCCATCTTACTCAACATAACAACACACAACTTTATTCAATTATATTATTTGCCAATAGCTCTTTCCTTTTTATTGTATATTTCATTTTTTTCTGTTTTTAATTTTCAGAGAGCATGTTCCAGAAATTCACAGCAATAATTTGTTTCGAATTCGAGTCGATGAAAGACGGCCTGAATCAACATTATCACAGTCACGTGACACCGTGGACCTGGTTCCCGGATCCGATGCAGCAGTAACAGTTACCCCAGTATTAAACAGAACACCTCATGTGGAAGTTTGCACAGGAAATCCACAAGTCAGAAGTGAAAATCCTCATCATAATGAACAAAGACAAATTAATACACGCAATTTACACTTTGGAGATCATTTGAATAATTCACCACCAAGAACAGCTCAGATTTTACGTACAGACGATACCGGTTCCCGGGCAACAATCAATGGTTATATTATCAGGCCACCACCATATAGAGAAGTTATCAATTCTTCCAACGGAATACCTTCAGTAATTGTTGCTAGAGACCAAAGCATTGTTGTCGCAAGAGACCAAAGACAAATGATCACATCCAGACGACAAATGTTTTCGTTGTAAAAGCGTTTATTTTAAAAAAAAATCGAACTGTTTTCGAGCTTACATAATCAGACAGTAAGTTAACAAGATAAAACAAAACAAGTTACCGCCGGAAGATGTATCACACCTGTAACACATGGATGATTAACCGCTAAATATGGTGCTAAACTATTTTTGCATGTTATTGTGTATATTCTAGTCCCGTAATTCAGCCAGTTTCAGTGAGTTTGGTTTTGTTTGCCAGTTGTATAGAACATGTATTTATTTTGAAGCGTAAGACACGGTTGTGCGTATTTCTATTTACGCAAGATTTTAATCTAGTTCTCAGCACGCACAACTATTTTAAAGAAAAAACAATAATTCGTTTTACCATCTTCATTTTGTCACCTACATTTAAAGTAGTGATTATTTCCGAAAATAATATTTAGGATGCGCCGTATAGTCCGTGTCTTTGACCGAATGATCTACGCCGGATGCGCCGTAGTCCGTGTCTAGCGCCGCATGGACTAAGTGCATCATACATACCGTGCCTGTGGCCGTTTGAACTATGGTGCGCCGTACATACCATGTCTTGGACAAAATTGTTAGTCTTATAGTTGTTTACAATCGTAGATTTTTTCTGCTCGATAAAGCAGCAGATTATTTACATTAGTGAATAAATGATTATTGTTATACATGTATGAATAAATAATAAGGAAAATTTAGACCATTTTTTCCACAGATGTCACTACTTTTTTTCGTATAATCATGTATTTGAATATGTATTTTTACATGTTTATTTTGTACATTTTATTTTATGTCAGCTTTCCTCGTATTTAGTGACAGTATGTATTTTGTTTTAAAAGTCTTAAGTTACCGCCTAATGTTAGAATGATGAGAAAATGTAACAGCGTAATACTACATGTAAACATTTCTTAGATGCTCAATTGCTGTGTATCAAATATACACTTTTATTATGTGTACACCTACGAATTTTCTGTCTCAAAAACAGCATGTTTTTTCACTAACTAATACAAAACCCTGTATTCAACTCCCATTGTGTAATGAAAAATATTCAGTCAGAGATGTAATGTCGGGGTCTATTCAATCGGAAATGACGTAATGTTTGGGGTCTCGAGTCAATGCGCCGAAACATTCACTGTTTCAAAACGAATGTTTAGTTTTATTTATCTACAATTGTAGTAAATTTTGACTGCTGTTACACTAGAAATAGGTATATGTATATAATAAAAGATTCATTAAAGCAGTACCTTGAATTGCATTGCGATGATGCGCATTCGGCTCTTCTTGCTCATACTTGGCATAATCCACTCGAGCCGATTACAACAATGCAGATCAAGGTTCTGTTAGAATAACCGTGTAATATATACATATCCAGACAACAGTTTATACTTAAAAAATCTGCAACGAAAACAAAAACAACCACACACAAACAAATAGATCTAGAAAGGGACCAGTTTCGAATTGAAACCCCATTGCTCAGTCTATAAATGAGCCGTGCCATGAGAAAACCAACATAGTGGGTTTGCTACCAGCATGGATCCAGACCAGCCTGCGCATCCGCGCAGTCTGGTCAGGATCCATGCTGTTCGCTAACAGTTTCTCCAATTCCAATAGGCTTTAAAAGCGAACAGCATGTATCCTGACCAGACTGCACGGATGCACAGGCTGGTCTGGATCCATGCTAGTCGCAAACCCACTATGTTGGTTTTCTCATGGCACGGCTCAAATTATGCACACAACCGACAAGATGCAACTGTTACGAAACTGGTAACAACATAAAGTTACCCTTAGGACCAGGTCTCCAAAAGTACTACAGAATTAGTTTGAATACTAGAAATGTCATTGGTAGTTGCGATTTTAACATCAATATGTACAAAATATATTTTTATACGAGAATCACAGTGCTATTCTTGGTTATTAACGTTTAAAAATATATTACTTTCTTTAATATGTGATATAAGTTGTCATTAAAATACTACACCAAGTTGAACACAGAACTTTGTGAAGGTTAAGGATCTTATCACAAAAAAGTTATAATTATCTTCCATCAATTTGAAAGCGAATGCATACCCAAATCTATAATGGATTTTTGAAAATTAATTCAAAACTTCATGACATACCGTAACAGCCAAAAAGGGATTAAGTGCTTTTTACAACAATCATCCACTTTTTTGCGCCGAGATGATTATATTTAAAGTGTACGTTATTATTACTATTATTATTGTTATATTACAATATAGTTACCAATGTATTCTTTAGAATGATAAATTGCTGAAACCTACCGGAAATACTTGTGACATCTTTAGAAATGACCTGAATATGACTCATGGAACATATCTAACCAACGCTTATTCTAGTCACAAGTATTTTCATAAAAATTCGCCACCGTAAGACTGTACACCAAACCAACAGCTTTGTTGAAAAAATATCACGTGCATAAATTGGAAATGCTTGCACGTGACGTGACGGGGGCAAATATTTGAATTTATCATCATACTCGTGTATCGATATTTTTTTATATTCGTATTAACACATTAATTAATGCTAAGAATAAACAATATATTGACTTATGTATGTTAAGTTTGTCTATTATTGCACATGCATCCAGTTTAATAACTGTTTATTATAGACACGTTTTTAATTGACTAATGTCTATCTCCGCTGCTTGATTGAACTCGAACAGACAACTCTCATTGAACAGTGTTGGCTCAAATGGCTTTGGTCCAATCTGATGGGCGAGAACCATTTCTTGGATAGAGGCTTTCGAACGATATGACAGACAAACGAGGCAATTTCTTCCTTCAGTTCCCATTAAACTAGCGGTTTGATAAGATCAGGTCCATACTCAGGGATGAACACTTCTAAACCTTGGAACACTCGCATCCATAAAATCTGCACAACAGGCAAAAATGATTCATCAGCCGAGTCGCAGATACTTAAATGAAAAATGCCCTATCCTTTGCTTACAAAAACTTTCTCTGTTTGGAGTTTGGTCACTTCTAACCATTCTCGCATACCAGAGGTCTACCGTGGTTCCCCGGATGAACGTCTCGGGATTTTGACGAACATCTGATGGATGAGAATGCTTCTCACTGGAAAGGACAAAAACAAAACTGAAAAAGAGCAGCATTGTGCAAATAAGATGGTTCAAAAAGACAGCTCCACTTATTTCAGTGTTTCTAAAATGCAACAAGTTTAAGGTCACTTGAACACCGTAGAAATGACACCAGGTAACATGAGATTTTCAAGTAATATTGGTGTTTGATTACTATTCCTTGTCTCCATACCCTGTAAGGATTACACACTTCATGCACCTGTATTGTCTCCGCCAGGTTTACTAGTATACTGGCATGTATTTTTCAAGTTCTCATTATTTACTCACGCTACACTTTAGAATGGTCTGCCTGGTCACAATACTGCTATGCAGACTATATCAAAAACATAAACTATTAGGTTAGCAAGTAAGTTTACCACTTTCAACTTTCAATTGTTCGTTTTTTTAAGCTCTGGTAGCTCCAACCTGCAGCCAAGTGCAAGTATTTGAATGAAATTGAGGAACGTCCATCAAATATGGTATATACCAAGTTTAGTGAAGCCCGTCCGCTTAGCTCAGTAGGTAGAGCGTCGGTCTACGGATCGCGGTGTCGTGAGTTCGATCCTCGGGCGGGGCGTATGTTCTCCGGGACTATTTGATAAACGACATTGTGTCTGAAATCATTAGTCCTCCACCTCTGATTCATGTGGGGAAGTTGACAGTTACTTGCGGAGAACAGGTTTGTACTGGTACAGAATCCAGGAACACTGGTTAGGTTAACTGCCCGCCGTTATATGACTGAAATACTGTTGAAAAACGGCGTTAAACACAAAACAAACAAACAAAAAGTTTAGTGAAGATCATTCAAGCATTTCATGACAAGAACTTGTTCAAAGTCTTGTCTATATTTTTTTAGCAAAACTAGATCTAAACAAGTTGAACCAATTACTAAGAGGACCATGTAAGGACACTTAATGCTTTTCTATTTTTAGTTTTGGTAACCCTTCAGGGGGTCAAAGAGAACTGTTTGAATAAGAACAAATCT
Source organism: Mercenaria mercenaria (assembly GCF_021730395.1). Lineage (NCBI taxonomy): Eukaryota > Metazoa > Mollusca > Bivalvia > Venerida > Veneridae > Mercenaria > Mercenaria mercenaria. Next base: position 15,830,110 of record NC_069373.1, read on the forward strand.
GAGTGAGGAGGTTACAGACCAAGTCCTGAAGATTCATCAAGTAGTACATGAGGAAGAATTTTTTGAATGTTTTTCTTTTACTAGCTCTGGTGGCATGATTAAGCAAAACCATTTAACAACCTTCAGACAAGACCATACAACAATGCTACAGACCAAGTTTGATGAAGATCTATCAAGTTGTTCATGTGAAGAAGTCATTTAAAGGTTGTTTTTTATAGCTCTGGTGGTCTGGTTTGAACAAAATTGAGAAAATACCTTACACAGATGCTCAAGACCAAGCCTTGTGGAGGTCCATGAACTTGTTCATAAGAAGAAGTTGTTGACAGGATCTTTAAGTTCTACCAGCCCCTAAAAGATGTCAAGCCAAACCATTTGAACAAACTTGAGAAAGGATCACAATAGGATAACTCCAACAAATTTTCCTGAAGTTCCTTCACACTGTTCAAAGAGCTATAAACATAAATAGATCTAACTCCATGCTCGCCGATGTTTGTTTTTACTAAGATAACGCCAATTCACACTCTGACACGAGATCACGCGAGATTACAGCCAGTTGCCATTCTGTGTATCTTATACTTCTTTGCACTGTTCCAGACGAGATATTTAAAGGTTTTTTATTTGTACAATTTTAGCGGCAAAGAATAAGCATTTGAACAGATCTGAGAGAGGTCCATGTCAGAATGCTACAGACCAAGGCCTGACTAGTTGTTTGGAGAAAGATGTCTCAGTAGTAAACTTTTAATGCAGGACGACAGACGATGGACTACAAACCATTTAACAATACTAAAAGCTCGCCCTGAACAAAGTTCCATTGAGCTAAAAATGTTTACTAAAACTGTCATTCTGCTTTACAAGCATGCAGCTCAGGAAAAGTTTCAACACACAACCACTTAGGCAAATTTAAATTGTAAGGACAGAATGGATAAAACAAAATCTATGTTCATCATGTTTTATTATGTTTCCAATTATTTTATGACGAACCTTTAATAAAATATGTTAAAAAAATCCTTTGCAAGCATAAAATGGAAAGTGCAAAACATCTCGCACCCACTAGCACTGTCTTTAGCGGAATTCTATAAAGCAGTCCCCTTTTAATACAATTTAGTACAAAGATTTACATTTTGTTTTCAAATTTAATGAAACTGTACACGTTACTGATGGTGATTATACTAGGATGTCAAAGTCAAGGACACAGCTGGTTCTTTGTTGCCATTTTCGCCATTCCAACTTGTAATCAGCTTTTCGATTTTTGTATGATCAAGACTCCCAGGTGTTTCATGTGCCACTTGTGATGCTATTGCATTCTGGTACTAGTCAAAGATAACATTGTTCATCTCACCACATCAATACCAGTCACATTATCATCATGGTCTACTGTCACTCAGATCTCTTGCCTGTTGTCATATTATCAACAACTATTTCTTCTTCATTTCTTCAGCTGCAACTTGCAAAACCTCCCCCTTTAAAAGAAAATGCCTTAAAATTCAAATATTTTATCATATTAGTCTAATGCTTTTCAGTTTTAAGATGTTTCAAATGGTCTGTTTCTGCATTCTCACTCACAAGAATGTACAATATACTATACTACTGTTAACCAATTGTACTTAATCTATATACGTGTATTAAACTTTGAGTGTAACCAGTCAATTAAACCTTAAAATTCATTCAAAACACATTGATATATGGTGTACATTTTAGAATTAAGGAATAATAAATATGTTTCTGTGTTTCATCAGTTAATAAAATATGGGCAGGAGTTAGGATGCGTAATAATTAAATCATGGCGCTAGCACAAGTGATTCAATTTTTCGGCTGTGACTAAATACAGAGTTGGTGCGCCCGTGATATATTACAGACTCCGGTATATACCGGATTAACTAAATTTGAACAAAAATACCTTAAATGTATATATTTTGTAACCATGGTGATTCTAACCCTAACCTTTAGTCAATATATTATGCACATTATACACTAAATGCATGCGGACATGCAAAAAAAATGAGTATTTTTGCCGTGCGTTCCATTTGATAATAATTCCGCGCATGCGCCGAACGGCTGCACCAACTCTGCAATGAGAAACATTCCAATTTTTCGCGTCCGGATGACTGCCCGTATTTTATTAACTGACACAATTATTGGAACAAGTTTATCATTTCAATTCTAACAATGCAGATAGATCAGCTAAATTGCAATTAACAATTCTACATCTTCAGTGCAATATGTCATATGGGTCATCTGCTGTTACAATTTACCCATGTGGTTAAAAAGTGATGCATAGCCAACGGAACATTTAGATATTTGTTTCTTTTTTATCAGAGTTTTGAGAAGTATTTATAAACTAGTAATCGAACAGCTCGCAAACATTTCATGAACAGAATCATTTTTTGCTGTCTGACCCAGTGTTACGACCTTTAGTTTTGTATGACGTCATACTTTATGTCATACTTTTGATTAACTGATTTAATTCCCTCGTAGAGATCAAAATGTGTTCTACAGCCCTGCAAATAAGTCAGTACGGCATTTTATAATAACTATGTTTTTGAAAAGTTGTTTACAACTACTACTACTATACCAGATTTATATAGCGCCCTTTTCATGATAAACACGTTCAAGGGCGCTTTACATATACTGCAGCCACACAGGGCGCGAAATCATCCTCTACTAGTACAGACACAGAGCTATCTGACCAGAGGGACAGAGTGAGATAAAGCCCCCAGAACAGACAGAGAGAACTTTTTCAGATACAGACGTGTCCAGCTAACTTAGCCTAGGTCTTTTCGAATAGACAGTCTGGTTCTTTAACGTGCCCAGGGTATAGACAGTTTGGCCATGGAACAGAAGTAGAATCTCTTATGTCACAATAGTAGGAGGTAAACTATATCAGCCAGCCATATTTTATCGAAGATTCATATATAGGCTATTTTGCTATAATATCTTTATATAGCACTTAATACTAGTCGTGTTAGAATCACAGTTCACACAAGTGTTGATTAAAAGAAAACTATTTCTCTCCCTTAACTCATTTGCATTTATATCTATGTTCATTACTGGATCCCTCCACCAGTTTATAGTTCCAAACTAAAATTTGCTGGCTAAAGTCAAAACTTGAAGAAAAACAATTTAAAACTTATTTCTAATGTCACATAATAAACACTTACTGAATGACTTGCCAGTCAATAGTCAAAACTTCTGACCATTAAGCTATTCACTAAGTGTAAAGCATATACCTCTGAAAGTATACTATTTCATAAAGTATGTTACCTTTGTGTGAAATCCTGTATTGTCTTTATGTATGAAAGCATGAATTCAGGATGTAATTCAACAATCTTCTTGATTTTCTCTGGCTGTTCCAACCCCACTTCAAGCCAAAGGACACTAAATGAAAATCAGATACCTCAGTCATGTCAACTTTTCATTAGATATTCATTTGAAATAAGCAAATTAGAATCACAACATCACGAAAACGCACATTATTTTTTGTTTAACATCAATACTGCATGATGTCTACATGTACAGTTTTCTGTATTTGTAGCAGAAAATCTTAGCAAGAAAAGTCTTTAATGATCTCCTGCAGTAAACTGAAAGAATTATTAAGAGCTGTCTAATGCCAGTGCACTAAACTATTTGAAGCTGAGAAAGGCACATAATTTTGCTAAAATGTAAGCCAGAGTTATGAAATTGCCATGTGAAGTCAACCCATGACGCCAAGGATGTGCGGAGAATCTGAAAATATTTTGACAAGTAGTTCATGAGAAACATGCTTACATGCAAAACTGTCACCAAACTTCTCTGTTAAAAAGGGGCACGTCTTTGACAAAAATAAAAGTCAGTTATGTTACTTGCCACTTGGGGTCATATCATGATGCTAAAGTCATGTGTGAAGATTGAAAGCATTTGGCGTAGAAGATTTTGAGAAACCTTCTTGCATGTAGAACTTACTGTAAAATTTTTCTAAGCTAAAACAGGGCATAATTTTGACAAAATAAAAGCGGACTTTATTAGCTTGTCCTGTGAGATCTTCTCATAATGCTAAAACATTGTGTAAATTTTTAAAAGCATTTAGCTTTATCCCAAAATTATGACCTTTAGAATGATAACAAGTTTTTCCTTTGATTTGACCTGGTGACCTAGTTTTTGACCCCAGATGACCCAATATCAAATTCGTCCAAGATTTTATTAAGGGTAACATTCTGACCAAGTTTCATTAAGATAGGGCCAAAATTGTGACCTCTAGAGTGTTAACAAGCTTTTCCTTTGATTGACCTGGTAACCTAGTTTTTGACCCCAGATGACCTAAAATCAAACTTCTCCAAGATTTTATTGAGGGTAACATTTTGACCAAGTTTCGTTAAGATTGGGCCAAAATTGTGACCTCTAGAGTGTTAACAGTCAATTGTTGACGATGGACGACTGACAACGGACGGACAGACGACGACGGACGACGAACACAGGGCAATCACAAAAGCTCACCTTTGAGCACTTTGTGCTCAGGTGAGCTAAAAAAAGGTCAAGCTAAAAATCATGCTTTCCATACTTTTCTTGAAAAACTCATCTGATCATAAAAGTATCTATTCAAACACTTTTCTCTTTGAAAGAAATGAAAGATTTTCAAAATTGATGACAGAAACAAACTGACACTGGGAAACAAACCTTTGTTTATCCTTAATGAGATTGCATGATTCTGCAAGTATTCTGCAAATTATATCTAGACCATCAGTTCCACCATGCAGCGCACCATGATCCTCATACCTTGAATAAAACACTACCCTTTAATTTTATAACCAAATATATTACATGAACCCTTCAATATATCACTGGTCCATAGTTAATCCTATCTGACCAGTCTATATTCAACCTGTTTACTAGGCCTATAACTCAAATATTTGAAAAGAACTATGTGAAAATTAATTTCTGATGTCATGTAATAAAACACTTCAAATGTCTTGCCAGTCAATATTCAAAGCTATGGACCCTCGATCCTTCAGACCTTGGGTAATAGTTTTGACCATTGACCTGCAAGCCATTCAATAATTTTAGATTGTACATATTCTATTGCACATTGTGGCATTTAGGTACCAGGACCAGGAGCTTCATGGGAAATTCCTAGGAATATTTCCCAGGATTTTCTCAAGAAATTCCCAGGATATTAATGAGAATTTCTGCATAGAATTACTGTATATAATACTGGGTAAGTTTTGCTTGATTTAGAACAGTAATTTCATAGCAAGCAGTCTTACATGTAGTGTTCAGAATTCTAGAAACTTGTGTGTTTATGTTTTACGAGATAAAGAATATTAATATTCAATATTTTAAAATAACAAGTGACATTATTTGGGAAATGTATAGAAAAACTGTGTTTTAACATTATAAATGCAAGAAAACAGGTTATACGACCATGGAATAATTTCACGAGGACATAGCCCGAGTGAATTATTCTGGGGGTGTATAACCGATTTGAGTGTATTAATTAAAGTAAAACATGATTTTGCTATACATTATTTCGATTTTAATATACTCTTATTATAAAACAGTACATAAAATATAGTAGCCCTCTTTCCTGGTCTCAACAAAAGTATTGACATCATCACATGTCAACGTGACATCACTTAAGCATAACATATTTTAGAAATGCTGTTTTGTTCTGTTGTTGTTGTTTTTCCTTTCTTTCATATCTGTTTTACATGTTGTTCTTTTTTCATTCCTTGTTTTATTTCACATATTATACAGTTCTTCAATGACTTGCTAACCAAATTACTCAAATGTATTGTCAGAGGTCTGAAGAACCTGGAATCAGTAGTTCTGACTATTGACCAGCAAGCCATTCGCTAAGTGTTTTATAACGTGGTATCAGAAATAGTTTTTTTTTATTACAGTTTTGACTTTAGCCTAGCAAAATGTTGTGTTTAACTATAGACTGGTCAATAACACAAACTATGGACCTGCGATTTATATACAAGTAGGGCTGTCATTGATTGGGTCTTAGGCATATCGACAATACCGATATATCAGGAGACAAAAATCGACGATACATCGATATATCGATTATTAAGTTAGATTAACAACCTTTTAGTTCATATGCATACTATATACCATCCTGTAAATGCTATTTTTAGTTTTATTGCATACTTATCATATTACTGTTTGATTGTGTTGTATTTGTATTTATGAAATAAAAGAAATAAAAATTAATAAAAACTTTCATTTTTATTTTGCCTTCACTTCTCTTTTACATTTTACATAAATGTACAGTTTTGTGAACTTAATTGTTTTTGAGGGTCTGGGTGTTTATCTGGATAGTTTTTTCTCTCTGTAAAATATCGATTTTTGAAAATGGGAATCGATAACCGATCGACAAAAATATATTGTTGATACATCGATATCGTTTCTATCGATGACAGCCCTATATACAAGGTCATGTAAAAACACAATATAATATTATGGTCATGTGATCTGAGACGGAATTGTTTCATAGGCTCATAAACAAGAGCTGTCGGAGGACAGCAACGCTCGACTATTTAACAGCCTTGTCGCTTGAATGAATAAGAAAGTCGAAAAAGGGGCATAATTTAGTAAAAAAGTAAAATAGGGTCATGGAACCTGCATAGTGCTTAACAGCTCATGACAGTGAACTAGTGTGTGAAGTTTCAATCCTTTCCAATTAGTGGATACTGAGATACCAGCTTACATACAAAAACTTAACCAAAAATTTCTATGTTGAAAAAGGGGCATAATTTTGTAAAAAAGCAAAATAAAGTTATTGGACCTGCTTTGGGCATGTCAGATCATGACAGTGAACAAGTGTGTGAAGTTTCAATCCATTCCCATTAGTGAGTACTGAGATACCAGCTTACATACAAAACCTTAACCAAAAAATTCTAAGTCGAAAAAGGGGCATAATTTTGTAAAAAAGCAAAATAGAGTTATGGAACCTGTGCAATGTAAGTCAGTTTATCACAGTAAATAAGTGTGTGAAGTTTCAATCCATTCCCACAAGTGGTTACTGAGATACCAGCTTACATACAAAACCTTAACCAAAAATTTCTAAGTCAAAAAAGGGGCATAATTTTGTAAAAAAGCAAAACAGAGTTATGGAACCTGTGCAATGTAAGTCAGTTTATCACAGTGAATAAGTGTGTGAAGTTTCAATCCATTCCCACAAGTGGTTGCCGAGATACCAGCTTACATACAAAAACTTAACCAAATCGGGACGCGGACGCGGACGTGGACGCGGACGCCGACGCATGGGCGAGTCCAATAGCTCTACTATTCTATGAATAGTCGAGCTAAAAATATACAAGCAAATAATTTTATCATCCACTTTTGAAAAGCCATTACTGTTTGATATGAATGGAAGTTTATAGTTGCAGTTAACACTTCTGTGATCAGTATTAACTATTGAGCCATGCCATGACAAAACCAACATAGTGTGTTTGCCACCAGCATGGATCCAGACCAGCCTGCGCATTCGCATCCGCGCAGTCTGGTCAGGATCCATGCTGTTGGCTAACGGTTTGTCTAATTACAATAGGTTTTATACTTATATTTTATGGATTTGTCCATTATCATTTGATGCGGACATTAGAAGAGCTATTTCAAAAAACATTATCAACATGAATTTCACAATTATTGTTTTACAAACAGTAAATGTACCCAGCAACTTCCTTTTCAAGGGTGTCCATCTCATCTGAGGTCAAATATGGAGGGTTGCTCACTAGAACGTTGTATGGTCCATTACAGGATAACTCTGATATTGTTTGATCTGTAAAATGAATGGTCAAAAAAGTTCTTCTTCTATACATACACATTGAAAATATATATGAGCCGGACCATGAGAAAACCAACATAGTGGGTATGCGACCAGCATGGATCCAGACCAGCCTGCGCATCCGCGCAGTCTGGTCAGGCTCCATGCTGTTCGCTTTTAAAGCCTATTGGAAATGGAGAAACTATTAGCGAACAGCATGGATCCTGACCAGACTGCGCGGATGCGCAGGCTGGTCTGGATCCATGCTGGTCGCATACCCACTATGTTGGTTTTCCCATGGCACGGCTCATATAATTCTTCTAGATACTTTATCAAATACTGTTCAAATGTTGATGCTGGATGATAAAGAAATATGATAAAATGTCAAGAACATTTTCCCTTCTGATATAATATATAACACTGTACATTATGTAAATTATCAAAAGAGGAAGACCATGATCACAATTACACACACTTTTTCATACCATGGATGATCATCTAAAATTGATCAAAAGTGTAGTGGTAGCATAGATCTACTTTCGTTTTCACAGCCGTAGACAAAAAACTTTGGTCTCAGCAAAAAAGTATGTTTCTCAAATCTTCAAAACAATGCAATCTTATTCCTGGTAAAAGTGACATCATCAAATAATCAGTGACATGTGTATATAGGAACACTACTGAATTAATAAGAAAGTGCCAAAAACTGTATGCTGATGATAATATTTGCACCTGCTCTACATGCAGAGAGGACGAACAGAGCGATGCAAACAATACTTGTATACCTTCATTTTCAAGGCCACTTGAAACATCCAATATATAAATTAAATCGTCTTAAAACATTAATGTTCAAATGTAACCTTTAAATATGTCTCCATGGATCACTTGTATTCTGTCTTGAAGATTGAAGCGAGAAGCATTTGTCAATGTTAAAGTGCAGGCAGTTTCACTTTTATCCACAGCAATACACTGTACCTACAATACAAGGCTGGTGTAACTTATACATTCTACTTTATCAAATACAGCATTTGAACTTTTTTTATTCAATCATTCATATACAATCTATTAGTATTGTTATGAAATCTTGATTAATGAATGCACTAATTCTGAAATTCAATTTATGATGAAATCACTATGTACTGTGAAAACAGTAATATCCATGGGGGACTAACTTTCACTGATTTTTTGGTCAAGTCAATTCACAAAATTTATTCCCAAGAAACAAGTAAATTCCTATACATTTTATGTTCAAATCTGAAGCCACAAATTCATATCCCTGTGAAACAGCTGTATTGCCTAATATCATAAAAATTCATGCTATGAAATTATTTGATTTCACAGTAGCTATTTGCCACAAATATTTTTAAAAATACTTCACCAAAATTTCAAAGGTGTGCATGATAAGAATTGACATTGTAAAAGTAATACATGTAGTAGTTTTGAAAGCATATCATTATGTAAAAATTTCTGTTAAAACAAATATACATTTGGTAACTTGCTAAGTATATACAAAGATAGTGCTCCAGTCCCACAACCAATCTCCAGAAAAGTCCCTTCTTGTTCACGTTCCAAAGGCCACTCATCAACTATAATGCTTGCAAGTTCCTGTGTGATATGAGAAAATCTTGACTATCACTGCTTAAAGAAATAACGTTCATAAACCAGTTACTAAACCTTGCATTTGGAACAGACAGACTTAATATAGTTACAAAATATATACAAATTTATAACAAAGAACCCATTTCTAACTGCTGCCAAAAGAAACGAGACGAATTCAGGTTGAAAAGAGCTGTTTGTAGAACATCATATTCCCCCCATAACAGCCTGTTAAAGGCAAACAGTTGTATAATTTTCTGTTTCCAGGGTTCAGTCATCATGACCTTGAACTAACTGACATTAAAATAAAAGGGCAAAATTTACTGACCATGGATGAACATGCTATGAAGTTTGATGGCCAAATGCCTTGGTGCTTTCCAGATGCATATCCTAAAATATTAAGTCTGAAGACCACACAGGCCTTGCCCTAAAACCTCAATACAGTAGGGCTCATCTACAGAACATAGCCACTCATGTTATATAGAATGATAGCCATAAGCCAAAGCATTCTCAAATAATCGATAATAAATGTTATTGTGACTCACTACCAAAACAACAGAAGTCACAGTGGTCTTCTACTGACCAAAGGCAATATTTGACCTACTGATTTCAAAAACAATTTGGTCATCTACAGGCCAGAGACAGCAATGCTATGAAGTTTGGTGAATGCAGGCCTAACCTTTCTCAAACTAAACAATGTTAAAAATATCAAGGCTACTGTGGCCATGACTTTTGACCTACTGACCATAAAACTATTGCAATCATCTGCTGGCCACAGGCAATCATATGTTGAAGTTTAACAGGCTTGGCCAGTGCAATCTCTAGTTATTGACTGGAAGCCATTTTCAGTCTCAAAGTTACTAGTACCTTGATCTTGTAAAATATTTTAAATCTCAAGGTCATTTGACTTTGACCTTTGACCGAATGGCCCAAAAAACTGTAGTTGTCATTTACTGATCAAAAGCTGATATCCTATGAAGTCTGATCAGAGTACGCCTTAGGGTTTTAAGTTAATATTGGAAACTAAACTGTCTAACCAAAAATGCGGAAAACAAAGCCCCTCTTATTCGAAGGGTGCATAAAAAGAGTAAGGAAACTAAGTGAACCATCAGATTATTACTTTTTTGTTTAAAACTTTTTTTCAAAAATACTTATATCTTCCTAGCTTAAAGAATTAGATATATACTAGACAACTCCTATTCTTTGTAAAAAGTCAAGTTTTTTATTCAATATAATTATGTTACGTGGATAAAAAATAACACCTCAGTTTCTGGCCGTGGTATAAGTACTGGTTGTCTCATCTCTAGCGTCATATCATGGAAATCCCATTCTCCAATAATATATTGTACAGGTACCCTGTACAAAAAGAGAAGGTATAGATAAATAATGAATCGGACCTTCATTGAATATAAATAGTGTTTAGCATGTGAGCCATATATATAATTTTGGGAATATTTTACACATTACGCGAGTAATCAAGGGTCTTCGCGTGAAACTGTATTCTTGAATGTTATTATGGAATCTTTCAGTCATAAATGTAGCTAAAAAGGGCAATAAACTTTCACAATAAGTGGAGAATGCTGAAATCACATAATGACAACAGGTAATCAACTGGAAATGTCAGATTGTCATTACACATGGACTACCTTAAAATGTACATAAAGTACATCTAAGGCGCACCATGAGAAAAACAACATAGTGCATTTGCGACCAGCATGGATCCAGACCAGCCTGCGCATCCATGCAGTCTGGTCAGGATCCATGCTGTTCATTTTCAAAGCCTATTGCAATTAGAGAAACTGTTAGTGAACAGCATGGAGCCTGACCACACTGCGCGGAAGCGCAGGCTGGTCTGGATCCATGCTGGTTGCAAATACACTTCGCTGTTTTTCCCATGGCACAGCTCATCTAAATTATGAAGCAAATCAAACTAAATGAGTCTTTTTTGTAAATTAAACAAAGCAGTCAACATAAACTTTCTAAGGCTTAATTATTATAGATTTTAGATGGTGGATTCAATGATATCTTGTAAAGGAGTCCTGCTAGCTGCCTATTTTTGTACATCGGCACATAAATTACCTCTTTAGTCTCTCACTACACATTTCATCTATACTTCTCAAAATCTGCTCAGATAGAACTGTTTTCATATCAACCTCATGTACCTGAAATTAACCATTAATTACATGTATAAACAGAATATAAATCAATGGTGTTTTTGTGTGGGGGTTTTTCACTGTAATATCAAAATATCTTTCACACTGTGAACACCACATGTAATACTTTCCAAAGAGATTTAGCCAGAAGTAAAAATAAACAATTAAAAAATTACATTTTTCATAAGACATAAATGAAAGATTTTAATCTTGCATATGAAATAAACTTTTAATTCAATGTTTTAACTAAATCTGACTCATAGTTTCTTACCAGTGAAAAATGTATTTGATATTTTTCATGGTAAAAAATAATTCACTTTCTGTTTCAGTTTAACAATAATTTACTAAAACCAATCAGATCAACTTCAGTACTTGTATACCTCAAAGTTCAATTAGTCTAATAAGGTCAAATGTGTTTGACCTAGTCACAACTGTCTTACTATGTAAACTTTTGATAGTTCTGTGAAAGAATAGTCTTGCATGATCTGATATTACAAACAGTGCAATTATACGCAATATGTTTTAAGGGTGTTCTCTCTTGAAAAAAAAATGTATCATTTTTCTACATTTTGGTTGTGTTTCATATTCCTATTATATCAAATTATAAACTAGGCAAGTAACAGATCAAATTTAAAACACTTACAAGAACTGCAAGACTATAAATATACAAAATCTGTGCTCATATCTGACTAGAACACCCTCCCAACAAAATAATTATTTAATGACTAACCATTTTCTTTCCAAAAGCATGCGCAACAATGAGATTTACAGAGCATTCTGCTTCTGGTACATCTGCACGTGACAGCCGTTCTGTCCATGTTTGTATTAGTCGTGAGAAGGATATAACTTTGCTATGAGAGGTCCTATTGTGTACATGGAAACCTGTAGAGAATTTGTCACAATTCAATATTGAACTTTATGTGACACTTTTTAACTCACTTTCTTATTACCAAGTGGACTTATGCATTTCTAATAGCAGAAACATTTTAATTTTTTAAATATTAAACTGTAAAGCAATTCAGTATTAACTCATTCACTCAATACTATGTTATTTTACCATCAAAAGTAAAAACAGTCAATCAAGGGTTCCTATTTTGATGTAACTCCCAATAATAAGGCGAACACATAAATTAATGTTTAGCCTGCTGGGGACAAATGATTCTGCCTTTGCGAACAGTGCAGACCATGATCTGATCATGGTCTGCACTGTTCGCTATTAAGTCAGTAAATTTTCATTGAACATCCCTCCGAATAATAAATGGTATTGCCAAAACTGAATGATGGACCAACTCATTTTATAAATTTAGCAGGCTAAGGGTTAAACAGAAAACTTACTAGTGCTGAAGCTTCTGTAACCTTTCTCAATGGAAAGGGAAGTACAGTATCTTCCACATGTAGCTGTGTACATGTACTTCCTGCACAGTCCGTCTGCTGCACTCCGTCTGTACACATAGTTTCTTAGCAAGTTAAACAAACAACTCATCTCTGGGTCTTCTAAACTGTCCTGTGTATTATAATAAAATGTTTCTTTTATTTGTTTAGATATTTAACAACATAATTAAAATACTGGTAAACTTTTATGCATTTTAACACTGAGCATTACACTTATTGGGCATCTTATCAAGGATCATATACAGAATTCTAAGTATATTTGTATGTACTTTCTTTAATGCTACTTAAATCTGCAAACATTACAACATACAATCATAAAATTTGAAAGAAACAGAATAGAAGATAATGTTCTGGCAATGGTAAAAAATGAAATCAAATTTCTATACACTGGCTACTGTTTAAATTATGTTGTTGGTAAAGCAAATGAGCCGTGCCATGAGAAAACCAACATAGTGGCTTTGCGACCAGCATGGATCCAGACCAGCCTGCACATCCGCGCAGTCTGGTCAAGATCCATGCTGTTCGCTTTCAAAGCTTATTGCAATTAGCTAAACTGTTAGCGAACAGCATGGATCCTGACAAGACTGCGCGGATGCACAGGCTGGTCTGGATCCATGCTGATCGCAAAGCCACTATTGTGGTTTTCTCATGGCACGGCTCAAATGTAGTTTATTCTTAGCTAATTTCCATTTGCCATTCAGAGTAGCAACATTGGCGCCTGCCTGTGTGTGTAATACTAATTGCCAAAATGCTCAATGCCAATTATTTAATGCTAAATACCAGTACTAAGTATTAAATGCTATATGATGGATGCTAAAAATGTGTATGTCATATACGTTAATGCTAAAAGCAAAATGCTAAATTTCAGAAATTAAGCTAGTGGCTTTTGTTAAATGATAATTGTGAAATCTGAATTTCCTCATACCCTCGAACACAGTACAATCTCAAGCCTTTCTTTCCTAGAGCTATCCGCTACTGGAATACTCTCCCAGGTCACATACAAGCTAGTCCCAGCCTCAGTATCTTTACAGAGAGGCTGGCGATGGTCATCTCTGGTGCATTATCTCCATTTTAATTTTAACTTTGCACTCTTCTTTTATCTTATTATCTTTTAATTAATGCACTCAACTATTTTATTTTAGACTAACACTGTTTTCCTGACTAGCACCTCACAGTCATAATCTTTGTTGATTGTTGGGGAGTAACCTGTAGATGCAGAAATTTCTTAACTTGACGAGTTAATGAGCTGTTTCTGTATCAGAAAACAATTTATGTTCTACCAGTCTGATTTGAACAATGTTGAAGCAATAACATGGGAACATCGAGCCAAAACTGTTTACTATAGAATGTTTAGAAAAAACATTTTTAACCGGGACAAAAGTACGCAGCGAAGGCCAATCATTATTTAAATGATTGATGCATTCATCCACTGATGTGTTCAGTTCTTATTTAAGTAAGTACATAGTGTAATAGGAGTGGAAAAATGTGCAGCCTGATACAGGACTCGAACCTGTGACTTTCTGCTTGCAATTCAGATGCTCTACCAACTGAGCTAATCGGACAATAGATATCATAGACCAACTATATACATTTTTATATACACATTGCTATATTCCTCTCTCCTTTTTCTTCAAGGAAGTGTCTAGGGGTACGGATCCGTACCTCTAGAATCAGTTTCTGGAGGTACGGATCCGTTTTTCTGGAGATTAAGGGTTATTTACACTTCAAATTTTGTTGAAAATGAAATAAAAATAACACTTCAGAATTCACAACAACATTCATCCGATTTGTAACATTTTGTTTCGGAACGTAAATATCCGAGGAACACCAAACAAATCATGAAAATTTAAACTGGCAGAAAAAAGATATAAAGATTAAACAAAATAATGTTAAATATGTTGGGAAAAAACTAGATTTAATTGATAATTAACCCTTAGTGTATTTATGATTTTCACACATTTGGTAGCCGTTATAATATACAAGGGACGTTTTCACAAACAGTTTCTTTTACTTATGTCGCTTAATTGATCATTAAACAATCAGTTCCGTGCCGATTATCATTATACCTTGTTAAATAACAAAATAAATAGGTGCATGTTATTATGCCTATTTTTTTTTTTTTTTGTGGGGGGGGGGGGGGGGGGGGGTGAATTTCAAATAGAATTCATTTAAGGGATGATTCATTCCTTAATCTAGCTGTTATCAACAGTTTATTGGACAAACTACTGTAAAATCGTTTAATTTCATGGGCATGAAATTTCGTGGTTTTGGTCAAAACGGCAATTTCGTGGGAATATGAATTCGTGGATTTTAATTTTGAACATAAAATGAATGGGAATTTTACTTCTTCGTTGGGATTAAATTTCGTGGATTGACTCAACCACGAAATCCACGAAAATTAGTCCCCCATGAATATTAATGATTTCACAGTAATCGGCACGGAACAGTGTATTCATTTGGAGTTCCTCAGTTATTTAGGTTTTGAAAGAGAAGTTAAACTTGTAATTGAGTGAACGCTGGTATCTGTAAACCAATTAGATCCAAGTTTTAAGTGTAGACTAGCTGGTTAAGTCTTATTTGTTAGGCAGTGGCTAGGTAGCCGGTTCCAGGTACCTAGACCTTTAGTCTTAAGGTCTAGGTTACTAAGCCGGCTCTTTATATATACATATCGTATATGAAGGTAGCTGGCTTTATAGAGGATCATTATAATAGTTAAATAAATTACATTTCTTGTGATTCATTATTTACTTTTCATGAGTTACCTGTTCATTTCGTCTTATTTACGCACACATATCATATCGGCCGATATTTTGTTACGTTATCAGCAAATAATCAGAGTGTCGTTATCATGTTATGAAATGCTTACAATTTTCATATTTTCGTATTTAGTTATCTTTTTTCAATTGACTAACCGTTTTAAATGACATATAATTTTAATAGCGGCATAGTGATGTTTAAAACTTTTAGAAAAACAGTGTAAGTTAAGCTTTCATGATTAATCCATTTTATTTCAAAATAAAAGTCATTAATAAATTACTTGTTTTATAACCTTTCCATCGATCAAAAAATTATTGATATAATTTGTGTTTTAAGAAAGTTTAGGCCGTTAGAAAAACATCACTGTTTACAAAAAAAACATAGACGCTCGGCGTCTGCTAACCAGATCACTGTCTTATCAGTTCTAAAAATAGCAAATACAATGGATTTGTATACAAACACGATCTCTCCTATATAGCTTCCTAAATCAAAAATTTTTTGTAGTTTATTATATATATTGAAAAACAATTTTGATAGACGATGTCAACTGTCGGCGATCCTTTAGAATTATGTCTTTTGATATGTAATTACCTTTCACAGTATACGCTACCTTAGAATAAAGAGTTCTTTATATTGTTCAAACAAACAATTAAAACCAATCAAGATTAGAGCGGGGTCGGGCATTTCCGAACACTTAAGCGTGATTCTCCATAGTGATGAATGACAGAGGGTATTGCCGAACTAGGCAGTTATTTATAGCTCACCTTTATCTAACGTACGGAAATATACTCCTTACTTGTATTGCAACCGTTATATAACTATGAAAACATGTACTTAAAGAAGGTGACCGCTCGTGTCTATTTCCGAACATGGAGTGTCAGCCGAACAGACTAAAGGTCTATTTCCGAACATGAGTGTATTTTTTAAAAAAAGGTGAAATTAGACAACAAAACGTTTTATTTTCAAAAAACTGACAGCAATTAGCTAGATCTATTTTATTTTGACGTTTCATTTGATTATTTTTAGACTTAATTAGACTAATGCGAATGATTTCATTCAATATTAAAGACCCCCAAACGGAAACAAAGCAGCGTCTTCCTCTTCCATTTAGTTAGCAGCAATTTGTGTTGTGCCAGTCAAGATTTCCCTTTTCTGTTAAGAACGGTTTTAGGGCACTATTCTGTTAGTTCCTGGAGAAAGGTATTTTACTCAAATTATCAATTTTAATATAATTGTTGTACATCTAGAGACATTAATTTATTTATTTTGCTTTAAATGAGTCAAGGTGCATATGCATGTGTGCGAGTCGGCGGGCTAATGCAATAAAACAAGCAAGTGTGCAATACTTGCATTGATTGGTCACAAGTTACGTTTTTCCTATTTATGTTTGTACTAAAGCATGTTTTTCATCTTAACAGATCTTAACATACCTTGACCCTAGGCCGGATCAAGAAATATTTGATTGGGGTGGGGGCGGAAGAGCAGAAGTTTAGAATGAAGGTGTCATTGGGGAGGTGCATAGCGCAAAGATGAAATAGGTCAGCCACTGCTGGGGAGGGGATGTCAAGGGGGTCTCCCTAAGGATTATTATACGGATATGAAATGGGGGTCTCTTGTGCATTTTTGGTCTTAGGTTTGAGGTACTTGAGGGCATATTCCTGTCAGTTTAGGGGGTCAGGGGGTTCTCCCCTGCAAAGTCTTGAAATACAGGTGGCCTCTGGTGCATTTTCTGGTGTAAATTTTGAGGTTCTTGAGGGAGTAGGGTGGGGGAAGGGGTCAGGTATGAAATGGTTGCCTCTGGTGCGTGTTTGGGACTAAATTTTAAGGTACTGGAGGGTTATTCTTGTCATTTTAGGGGGCCAAGGGTTCACGCCCTAGAGGTTTTTTTTATAATACAGGTAATTGGAATGGCCGCCTCTGGTGCCTTTTTTATCTAAATTATGAGATACTGGAGAGGGTAACCACCTCATTATTGAGCATCAGGGAGCTCGAGATCTCTTTCCTAGAAATTCTGATGCAGGTATGAAATGGTGGCCTCTGGTGCATTTTTTTTGTTTAAATATTAAGGGAGGGGATACCCCCTGGAGAGGGCTCTCCCCTGGAAAATTTAAAATGGTGGCATCTGGTGCATTTTTGGGGGTCTAATTTTTGAGAAAATATTATTTCTTTGCCGAAATAAATGTGTGTAAGTTTGATGAGTATGGGTAACTTTTCAGCCAACTGGACATACATCATACATGTGATCTCCCGCGCGGGAGGGTCAAAATCCCGATTTTTTCACCTTGCCTCCCGTCTCCCGACCAAAACCATATTTCTCCCGCTTTTCAAAAAATAAAAATCAGTATTATGACTGGGTTGATAATTACCGAGGAGTGCCAAACATGTTTACACAGTAAATCAAAGTGTCACCGACTGTTGTGTATTATACATGTTTGACACACATGTAGCTGGAGGAAAGAGTTGTTTTTCACAGGTTAATTATTAATTGTTTGTTATGATAAGGGATTAGACAAGCAGGGTCTTTTCCACCGGTCTCACGGGGCCGAATATCTGCCCATTCTCACTGCCAATAAAGCTCCATTTTTTACCAATTTGAAGCAAGAAACTCAGTTATAAGAAATAATTCCCAACTGAAATGATTTTTGATTATTCAAAGAAAAATTTTGCTCGGTTATAAAATCACATAAATAATTGTTGGAAAAACCAACCCATTACTGGCTATTTTTAGAACAGGAGTGTTAGTTCCCCTTCTGGAGTTACGCCATTTTCTTCCAATGTTTACCAAATTAATTTGCTACTAAATCGGACTTATTTCATTGAAAATTGCATGAAAACACACTCATTTATTTGACAACATCAATCTACATTATTTTGGTACTGGTTGACAACCCAGATTCGGACAATTTTACAATTTTTTCAGCTGTCAAATTTGTATTTTTAATTCAAGATCCATGAAATGTTACCTGAATCAAGTTCAGTTCTTCGGTGTCGCAAAACGCGAATTTGTTTGTTATATAAAAATAAACTGAATACGTGACTGAGGCCCAAAAGAGGGTACGTAAATTAAACTTTTTAGCGTGTTGCAGGACCCAGAAATCGGACAGTAGGAAAACGCTAATTATCATCATTTTTGTCACGCACAATCACTTTAGGTTGGTGAAAATGATAAAAAGACATGTTTACCTTGTTTACATTCAACTATTAATGTTTGATATAAGTCTTTCGAGACAATAAAACATTCAGCTGGCCTATTTACGACACAAATATTTTAAGTAAAAAAAATGGTTTAAACGCATTTAACTTGTGTTATAGACGAAAAAAAACCTTGACGCTTGTTTTAAAACACACAATTGTTATGTTTGCATTTAGCAGACTGTAGATGAGTACCTCTTTAATAATGTTGGGACCTCAAAACAAGTATGCGCATGTGCACTGAAAGCATATGCAGCTCCCCCAGCGAGAAGTGTCACAACATTTCGTGAATAAATGTAAATATACCGATTTTTTAAGTTTTACTTACCGATTTGTAATTGTTGCAGCGGATGTTGCACATAAAGCAAGCGTCTGTGCACTTTACAATAAATGATAAAAAATAACGCCAAAATAAGTGTTTTCGCGACTGTCCGATTTTCTGGGTTGTCCGAAATTCTAGGTCTCCAACCAGTAAGGGTAAATACATGTTGATGCATTTCTGTTTTCTATTTTTCATGTCAAAATCATCAGTATTTTTTATACGAAAATGGGTGGGGTAAGGAATTAACATAGTTTATGAGTTGAGCTTCTGTAAGATAGCATGCTCAACTTTTCTCAGTGATTGACTCTGAATTAAAGCTTTGCCAGTAAAAGGGGCATTATTAATAGGCAATAGCATTGTATGTAACTGAGATATTAGACATTATATAAAACTTTAACAAAACAAATGAAGTTAAAAAGTGGCATAACAGATGATAACATCTACATCTACATCTACATCTTTCACCCAACCGTCGATTTCCGACTATCACTGGGCGGCGCTGTCAGAGAAACAGTTGTTAAAGAACTGATATGTTACAATGTTAAAAGAATAAAAGCTAAAAAAGACAGTATGCTACAGTTAAAATGGGACAGAGGCAACAGAATTACATACTGACCACCGCCAGCCTCTCTCTAAAGATACTGAGACTGGGGCTAGATTTAACATGAGTTGGTAGGGAGTTCCAGAGTCGGATGGTCCTAGGGAAGTAGGAGTTAGAAAAGTACTGAGTGTGAGACATGGGGATTAAGTAATTTAGGTTTCTAGTTGGAATAAGATGAGATTGGTCGACTGCAACTGTCTGGGTCCTTATTTTATAAAACATTACTAATGAATTGTGTAACCTTCTATATGGAGTGTATTCCATTCTAAGGTTTTCAGCATTTGTGTAACACTACTGGTTGTAACTGTAGTCATACATGACGTACCTAGCAGCTGACCTTTGGACATTTCGACTTTGCTAGTGAGGGTTTTTTGCCAAGGATGCCAGACGCTTGAACAGTACTCAAGTTGAGGCGGACATAGGTGTTATAGGCAGCAATTTTGACCTTTTTATTATCAGTTTTGACATTTCGTTGTATGAAGCGAAGAGTGGAAGTTGCTTTGGAAGTGATACTGTCAATGTGTTTGGACCAGTTTAGATCTTTGGAAATGGTTATGCCTAAGTATTTAGCTGCCTCACAAGTTTTTAACTCTATGTTGTGAAGTTTGTAGGGGTAGACTACAGGATTTTTCTTTCTAAAAATTCTAAGGACTTCACACTTGTCCGGGTTGAACTCCATGGACCATGTCTTCTCCCAGGTTTCTAAGCTAATCAGGTCTTGTTGCAGAGATATACTATCTGAAATGGAGTTGATGGTAAGGTATTTATGGTGTCATCTGCAAACATTCTTGCGTTACATTTGACGGAATCTGGTAAGTCATTGATATATACCAGGAAGAGACATGGCCCAAGAACAGACCCCTGGGGAACTCCAGACAGTACAGAAGTTCACTGGAAAAATGACCATCAACAGCGACTTTCTGGGAGCGGTTGGACAGGAAAGATTTGACCCATTTGGTAATTTGTGGGTTGACACCAAGGCTTTGTAGTTTATAAATTAGTCTAATGTGATCGACCTTGTCAAACGCCTTGGAGAAGTCCATGACAATAACATCTGTTTGTTGACCCTGTTCAGTGTTATTGTAAAGTTCCTGAGTGAAATTAATGAGCTGAGTCTCACAACTGTGACCTGATCTAAAGCCGTGCTGGAACTGGCTAAGTAGCTTATGCTTGTCAAATAGGTCATAAGATTGGAAACAACATGTGTTCAAGGAGTTTTGGAAGCAATGCAAGTTAGGGAAATTGGGCGATAGTTACTAGGTTTAGACTTGGGACCTTTTTTAAATACGGGGGCTACGGTGGCTTTTTTCCAATCACTGGGTACTAGGCCAGATTCGAGAGATAACCTGTATATATGGGCAAGTACAGGAGCAATTTCATGGTGGAGTTCTTTTAGGATGCGTGGGGATAATTCATCAGGTCCTGAGGCTTTATGTGGGGATAGGCCATAGAGCAGTTTTTTCCACACCTTCAGTGGTGACCTGGATCTTATTCATCATGGAGACTGGGGATGAGAGGACGTTGGAACATAAATGCTTCAGACTAAGGGGCTGGGGAGGGGAAAAGACAGATTCAAATTGTTTGTTTAAGATAGTAGCCTTTTGGATGGGGTCTGTGTAGGTAAGACCATCTGATTTAAGGGGGGCAATGCCGACATTTTCTTTTGTTGTGTCTTGATGAAGCTGTAAAACTTTTTGTTTTTACCAGGTTGTGAGTCATGGTCAAATATGACACTTTCCATATATGACCAGTATTGGGCTCTTATTTGCTTCTGGATAGAAGACTTAAGGGATTTGAATCTTTGTTGGCGGGCTGAGGAGGGAGATTTGTGTAGTTTCTGGTACAGTTTATCACGCTTATGTATAAGCCTGATAATTCTCGGGGTTAACCATGGCAAGTCGGCACGGGGTTTAGACATTTTAGATGGAATGTGTTTTGACTGGGATTCATTAAGGCAGTCCTTGAATGAATTCCACGCTACTTCAGGGTCTGAATGGTTTTCGGTGAAAAGCTAGCACCAAAAGCCTTCATGTCAGATTTTAGCCCTTCCCAATTAGCCTTCGTGTAGAGTTTTATAGGGCGTCTAGGTTGGGTTGGGGCGGCCCCTATTAAGATTCAATTCATGAAATTAATATCATGATCCGAGGTGGCTAGACTCGGTAGGGATTTAACCAAGTGAACATGGGATGGATGGTTTGTAAAGAAGAGATCAAGGGTGTTGGATAACCTAGTTGGGATCTTAACTATTTGTTCAAGATTATAATGGGAATATCTTTCAATAAATTCTTCATAAAGGATCTGTTTTTACAAGTTTGTTTAGGGGACTCTTTTGACCAGTCAATGTCGGGGAGATTGAAGTCTCCAAGTAGCCATACTATGCTGCCCTTGGGTATTTTACTAAGGGATAACCAGAGTTGGGATAGGGAGTCGGCATCTAATTCTTGGGGTTTATAGTAGGCTCCGACAAAGATATCTTTAAGGCCAGTGATGGTAATTTTGGCCCAGGTTATGTTGCATGAGTCTTGAGGTCTGGTTGTTCTTGGCTGATCAGTGAGTTAGATATAGCTATCATCACTCCTCCACCTTGACCTTCACTCCTGTCATCCCTATATACCTTATAATTAAGATTATCAGTAAATATTTCGGAAGAACTGATGTCTGGCTTAAGCCATGTTTCTGTAAGGCAAATAACATCTGGTTTAATTTGGTCAACTAGGTGTAATTCAGGGATTTTGTTTTTGACAGAACGACAATTAATGTTAAGGACTGTGAGACGTTCAGATGTTTTTAGTTTAGGTTTGGGAGTAACCTTTTTCTTTTTAGGGATTGGGGTAGATGAGGCCTTTGGGGTTTCTGGAGGCTCATGGAGGAAAGAAGAGCTATTTAAGCTGAAACTTACTTTACTGTGGTCGTGACTTAGAGGGGAATAGTAAGAAGTGTCACTGAGAGTATCTAGGGATTCAGTCAGTGAACTTGAGTGGTTTAGCGAGCCGCACTGTTGACAGTACCAGCTGAACTTTGAGTCTGAGAGTTTGTCGTAAGTATGACTGCCAATGCCTTCGCAGTCTGTGTGAAACCAAGTTTCGCAGTTGTCACACAGGATGCCTGGGTTTGGTTCAATGTCTGGGGTCTGACATGCCAGAAGACAAAAAAGAAATAATAAGGATGTCTTACTAGCACTGGGTTTCTCTTTGTGCTTTCTAGATGGTATTACTGTTTTGAGGACGTTGGCAACTGAGATACCAACAATACTGGATTTTGGAGGGAAATGGTCGCACAGTAAATTACTCTGATTTGCTGAGCAGGGAAAAATATGATGTGCAACTATAAAGATGAAAAGGCATAACAATGTCAGCCTTAGTTCCATCCTTGCTGGATTAGTATGATTCTAGACCAACCAGCAACTCTTTGTCCGAATTGTGTAATTATCCGAAAATTGTATAGTTGCAGTACGAGTCAAAAACATCCAATAAGCTGGGAAGATAATAAGAATTATCTACACAGCTGGTTAGCTAATAAGTATCTTACCACCACCAGTTATACAAATTAAGGGTATTGTAAGAAAGTTTTAAGTAAATTATTATTTTGTGTATAGTTTACGAAAAAGTTGTGAACTGTTCTCGACGCATGCGCATTTAACTCTGTCAAAATTCAAATCAAGAGTTATGAGGATTGTTTCTTCTGGTGTAGACTTATATACATTATTGCGTGGCCAAAAATGTTGGATTTTGCCTCTAAGTTATGTGTCCACGCGCTTATTTATGTCGATAAAAAACCTCCAGTTTTGAGACCCCAACTCCAGCTGAAAAATGGCAAACCTCCAGTTTTGGGATTCTGAACTTATCACATGTATGCATACATAGATCTATGTCCTTTATAAGACAGTTAACATAACGTTCGGTCTAGTACTAAATACAATACAAACTGTGTTCGGAAAAAGACGCTCTGTGAAAATTCATTAGTGTATTTCCGAACACACAAATTACATCATTTAAAGTGGTCCATTGATCTCCATTTTTACAGCCGTGAAAACATAGTAAAATGTATACAAATGTGTTTATCTACTTATAAAAGCCACAAACAGAAATGCTTTAGACACAAAACCTTAACTCGTGATGTTCGCAACCTTATCGTTTTAAGTAATTTTTATTAACAGTGTCTGGTATACTTACTGGGTCGAAGCTTAAGCGTCACTGTAACGTGTGTGTAAAATCTATATGTAGAAACCGAGTGAGGCTTCCAATTTTAATTGTTTTGGCCGGTTTAGAACTTTGTGCAATGTCGCTGACAAAAGTTATGACGTCATGTAAGAATGTTCGGCTCAGACACGCCAGTCGGAAATGCCCGACCCCGCTCTATTGACTAATAAACAAATTGGCGGAGAAATTGTGTAGTAATTATTTATTTAAATAACATAATGACCTTTTATAATATAGTTTATTAAAGCCGGCTACATTGACTTACATGTTCATGTACGATATGGAGATATAGAGCCGGCTATATCTAGAACTACCTAGATTAAAAGTCTATAGGTAGCCAGAACCGGCTACCTATATTATAATATAGCCACTTCCTATTTGTTATTTCATTTTCAACAAAATTTAAGATATACATAACCCTAAATCTTAAGAAAAAGGTGGTCCAAACCCCTAGAAAACCTCTAAGAGGCTTGTCTAGACGTACCTCTAAAATCAGACCCGTTACCCTTTGACACGTCCTTTTTTTTTTTTTTTTTAACCATACTGGATGCAACTAGATCTAGTATATACACACTGGTACATCAGCAATAAGCACCTGGCAATTATTGTTATACTTCTTGCATTTATTTGGCATTGTCTGGTTTGCTTTTCATTGGGTTCAATGTCACTGTAGTTAAACTTAAGGCAGTGGCTAGGGTTACGGTACTGTAATCCTAGCCTCCGATTCTAGGATTACGGAAGTTCCGTATTCCTAGACAACCCTATGAGATTAGGCTAGGGTTACGGAAGTATTTTAGACAGACGGAATATCTGTCTGGAAGTATTTTAGAGGAATCAAATATATATGTTAGGACATGCATAAATGATGTTGTAAACTTAATTGTCCAACTACATCCAGGCCACATCATGAGGAGGCGCTCACTTCATGGCTCAGTTCTTTTTCTTTTCAATCTCCACAAAAAGTAATCGTGTTTGTTTGAAGGTTTTTTTTTTTTTTTTTTTTTGGTTTTTTTTTTAAATATTGTAATTTTGTTTTTTGTTTAGAGTAGTCATGATTTTGCATTTTTTCTTTCATTTTTAATCGTTTTTCTTTTTTTCTTTTCTCTTTCTTCTTTTACTAACCCACCAAACTGGCGGATCGATAACACAAAATGATACGACAGGCATGAAAAGTGGCTATTTTAAGTGAAATAAGTAAGTTTACAACATCATTTATGCATGTCCTAACATAAATTTGATGCCTCTTAAATACTTCCGTAATCCTAGCCTATCCCTATAGGGTTATCTAGAAATACGGAACTTCCGTAATCCTAGAATCGGAGGCTAGGATTACGGTACCGTAACCCTAGCCACTGCCTAAACTTAAAGAGACCTTTGAGTTAGGTCACCCTGGCCAATGGCAATATGCACAATATACACTGAGGCAATTACCTATAGATTCGAACATTAGGTCTATTACATGTACTGTATTGGCTAAATTTCAACTGTTGGAATGCAAGATTGGCAGCAAGATGTGCTTAGTGTGGTCAAAAAACAGGCTTGTTGATCCAATTCAAGTGACTGCTTACACAGTTTGTGGAGAGTTATCCCCCTTGAATACTCTTTCTGTTTTGTAATTTACTAAAAATGTCACTCCGAAGAATAGTCAAAAACTGGACACTTTTGTCCAAAAATCATCATTGTAACAGGTGAGTTAACTTATCTACATGGTTATCTCACAATTGTCTTATGAACAATGCATTTTATATGTTCGACGTTTGTGTACGATAGTAACTTACACTATTTCGGATAGAACATTTCAGTTGCAAAAATATATTCCTACATGTATGATGTTTGATATTAAGAAAATGGAAGTGACTATTCTTACGGTCCCGTAAGAATAGTGAAAAGCCCACAGGTGGTTATTCCTAGTGGCTATTCTCAGATCTAGGAAAGTGGAATATTTACAGATTATCTGTAAATTGATAAATTTTTCAATCTGTAAATTTACAGATAATTAGTGTGTCTGAAAACTGATGAAATCACATTTATTCTCAAAACCGTAGCTTGGAATTAATTGGTTTATTTACAGCATGCATAAATTAAGGTCATTTGTGGGTTTCAGCCATTATTGTTGACTTTGAGTTTTTGGCATTTTAAGAAATATCAAGGTCAACAGAAATGACTGAAAGTTACAATTGACCTTTATTTATACATACCATAAGTAAATCAGTTAATTTCAGGCAGCGATTTTGTTTCTAAATATGATTTTAGCAGTTTTCAAACACTTGATCTGTAAATTTACAGATTGAAAAATCTGTAAATTTATAGATCATCGGTAAATATTCCACTTTCCTAGACCTGATTCTTATACGGCTCTCACGTAAGAATAGTGAAAAGCCCGCCGGAGGCTATTCCTGCGGCTCTACGTAAGTTTATCGTAAGTGTAAAATACTTATTTTTAACCGAAATTTGTCAGAAAACGATTGTTGGTTGTACAGATGCAGATGTAAATACATAGGTTATTAATATTGAAACACTAATAAATATTAAGTGTTTTCAACCAACTGTACAACAACAATCGTTTTCCGATTTATTTAGAAGGCAAATTTCAGTTAAATGAGTATTTTACACTTACGATACAGTACCGGAAAAGTTAAGAAGTTTGGTGAAATTGTATCAGTCAAATGAACTCAGTACGATGTGTAAAACAAAACTACCAAAGGAATAACCACCTGAGGTCTTTTCATAATTTGTACGGGAGAGCCGTAGGAATAGACACATTCAGGCTTTTCACTATTCTTATGGGAGAGCCCGTAAAAATCATTGTCAGTGATTAATCAAAGCTTTCACATGATGACCCTCATCCTATGGCACAGCCAGATGTTTTCTTGTTTGTAGTGGTTCTTGTATAGTATAGTGGCCTCGGAAGCTCAATAATCAATTTGGAGAGCTTTTGCATGGGAAGCCAAGGTTTGAGTCCCGGTCAAGCCTGCACATTTTTCCTGAGACTGTTACATTTAGAGGTTCTACCAAGATGTTCACCCTGGGAGCAATTGCCGGGCGAAGCAGTTTAATTGGCTCGGATGTGCATCTGAATTCGGTTAACGGTCTGCGGCAGACATGGACCAGGAGTGCCAATGTCTTGCAATAAGTCATTATTAATTAAGTGGGAAGGTGTGTAGTGGTTGTCGTATTAGGTGGCCTTTGGAAGTTCAATTTTTAGAGCGTTGGCATGGTAAGCCGGTCCCGAAGGTCCCAGATTCAAGTCCCGGTCAAGGCCGCACATTTTTCCTGAGACTGTTACAAGTTGAACCAAGACTCAAAATCATTTGTTCTAGCTATTGAAAAGAAAAGGTTTTGATTTTTAAATGAAAAACAGGTACATGTACACAAATTTGCTTACTAAGTTTAATTATAATATAGCCTATAAGAAGGTGTATTAATTAATCCTATGATTTTAAATAAGCAAATCATATAATTCATATGCAAATCATCAGATGAGCATTTTGTTTGTAATATATGTGAATAATACTATTTTCTTTTTTACTCATTTTTGTGCCCCCCATGAGTGATGGGGGGCATATAGATTTGGTCTTGTCCGTGCTTGCGTCCACCCGAAGTTTGGACGCGCCTAGCTCAAAAAGTATTTGATATGAATTGATGTAACCTTGCATAAGGCTTTATCATGATATGAACTTGCCCACCTCCTATTTTTGGTCTGGCTCAGCCCCCTATTTTTAGAGTTATGGCCCCTGAAATAGTCAAAAATGCACATTTTCACCTTGTGACACGCCTAGCTCAAAAAGTATTTGATATAGATTTATGAAACCTTGCATGAGTCTTAATCATGATATGAACTTGCGCACCTCCTATTTTTCTTTTTTGGTCTGCCTCCTATTTTTAGAGTTATAGCCCCTGAAATAGGCAAAAATGCCCATTTTCACCTTGTGACGCGCCTAGCTCAAAAAGTATGTGATATAAATTGATTAAACCTTGTATGAGTCTTTGTCATGATATGAACCTGCCCACCTTCTATTTTTTGTCTGGCTCCACCGCCTGTTTTCAGAGTTATGGCCCCTAATATAGTCAGATGTGCACATTTTCACGTTTTGACGCACCTAGCTCAAAAAGTATTTAATATAAATGGTTGAAAACTTGCATAAGTCTTTATCATGATATAACTTGCACACAGTCTCTTATTTTTTGGTCAGCTCTATCCTTTATTTTTAAAGTTATGACCCCTGAAATAGTAAAAAATGCACATTTTCACCTAATTATGTGCCTCGCTCAAAAAATATTTAATGTAAATTCATGAAACCTTGCTTGAGTCTTTATCATGATTTGACCTTTCACATTTGGCATTCTTCTTGAGAATCTTTGGGCTTATTACAGAGTTATGGCCCGTGAAATAGCCAAAATAGTGGACTTTTTGTTTGTGATGCACATAGCTCAAAAATATATGGCCTAGAATAATGAATCCTTTCCATAAAATGTTTGTTTAGGCTAAACCCCATTAACACTGCAAACATTTGAAATATTGCCGCTTATTTGTGACAAATGTACCAATGGGGGGCACACCCTGTGTCCTACAGACACATTCTAGTTTCAGCATGTATAAAAAATTATGCATAAAATGTAACAATGTTAAAGCGCTTGCATGACAAGAGCTGTTGGAGGTCAGCAATGCTTGACTGTTTAACAGCCTTGACAATTGAAAGAATACAAAAGTCGAACAAGGGGGATAATTTTGTAAAAATGCAAAACAGGGTTATGGAACCTGCACAGTGCTTATCAGCTCATGACAGTTGACAAGTGTATTAAGATTCAATCCCTTCCCATTAGTGGATACTGATCGAGATCCCACTGCTACTTACATGTAAGAATTTAACCAAAACTGCTAAGTCGAAAAAGGGGCATAATTGTGTAAAATGCAAAGTAGAGTTATTGAACCTTTGCACTGCATGTCATATCATGACAGTGAACAAGTGTGTGAAGTTTCAATCCTTTCCCATTAGTGGATACCGAGATACAAGCTTACATACAAAAACTTAACCAAAAATTGCTAAGTCGAAAAAGGGGCATAATTTAAAAAAAAAATGCAAAGTAGAGTTATGGGACCTGCACAGTGTATGTTAGATAATGACAATGAGCAAGTATGTGAAGTTTTAATCCATTCCCATTAATGGATACAGAGATACCAGCTTACATACAAAAACTTAACCAAATCGGGAAGCAGACGCTGATGCACGGGTGAGTTCAATAGCTCTACTATTCTATGAATAGTTGAGCTAAAAAATGATTCCAAGTATAAATTTTCCAAAGGCTCGGATCAGTGAGAAGGCTTGGAATTATGAGAAGGTATAGTGACAACTTTATGACAACTGTATAATTATAACTTTTCCCTGGCAATTATCATATGCACTTGTAACACAGTACAAGGATATTGATTACCTGACTCCCAGCCACTTCCTTCATTTTTAGCTCATCTGATTTTTTGGAAAAAAATGATGAGTTATTGTCATTACATGATCGGCGTCAGTGTCAGCATCGGCGTTGGCATTTCCTGGTTAAGTTTTATGTTTAGGTCAACTTTTCTCCTAAACTTTCAAAGCTATTGCTTTAAAACTTGCAACACTTGTTCACCATCTAAAGTGGACTATGTACAGCAAGAAATATAACTCCATCCTGCTTTTTGCAAGAATTATGGCCCCTTTTGGACTCAGAAAATATCAGTTTTCATGGTTAAGTTTTATGTTTAGGTCAACTTTTCTCATTAACGGTCTAAGCTATTGATTTAAAACTTGAAGCAGTTATTCACCATTAAAAGCTAACTCTGCACAACAAGTACCATAACTCTACATTGCTTTTTGCAAAAATTATTGCTCCTTTTGGACTTAGAAAATCATAGTAGGACAATAGACAGAGACAAAAAAATCAGATGAGCGTCTGCACACACAAGGCGGTGCTCTTGTTAGAATTAGCATTTGATAGACACAAGGTCTATAACTCTGGCACCAATTTTTCATGAAGTATGCTCCCTATTTACTTAGAATTTTAGGTTAATTTTGATGCATTTTCACTCTATCTCTGTCATTACAGTTATGTACTTTCAAGATAATATCAAAACAGAAACATTTCCATTTCAGACATTTTGTCAGGTTTAGAAAAAGAACAAAGGCCCCAGAAGTGATTGAAAAATATCTTGACCCAGAAATGCATCCAAGTTTATCAAGTAAAATGACTTTGTTGAGCCAGCAGGAAGATGATCATATCTACATTACCAGATACAGCGGGCTAGGATTTGGTTTACAAAACAATGTCAGATTATCTGGACCAACAGTATTCTTCCCACGTAATGCTCTCAAGTGGAAAGTGAGTATGATAGCCCATTGCTTGGTCAATTCTGGTGACAGGTCAGTCATTCTGAGTATTGCTTGTTGCAAGATTTTTTACATGGATAAGCTTTGAATATAGGCTTTGAATATAGGCTGGTAATCTGTAATGTTATGCTGTTGCTTTTAGCTCATTTGAGGATTTTCAGGCCTGGGATTTGTCAGGACTGGTCCTGATTTCAGGCTTTTGACTGCCATAATATCCTTATATCATTCTATTGGAAAAATAAATTTCAGGTTTGAGAATGTAGATTTTCAGGTTTTTAATTTTTGACTGAATCCCAGACTTGATTTTACTCAGGTGAGTTTCTGCGGTCACTCTGAGTCCATCATCGTTCATTGCCATCAGCATTTTACTTGAGCGACTTCTCATATAAAACTACTAGTAAAAAATACACCAAACTTGAACTTTATCCTGCTTGCCTAGACCTCTTTCAAGTTTGTTCAAAAAGTTCTTCTCGACTGCATCTATGGGCTGCCAGAGCCAGAAGTAGAAAAAACCTTCAAACAACTTATCACGAACCAGTGGGTCGATCTTAACCAAGCTTGGTCTGTAATATTCTGGTATGAACCTATCTGAACTTTGTTCAAGTGGTTCTACATGACTGCACTTCATGAATGCTAAAGCTGAAATAGAAGAAACTCTAACCTTTAAGCTGCTGGTGGCAAGTGATTCTGCCTTGTACAATCAGAATTTGTATTGAATGTGCATTTTATCCATAACATAGATATATAATTAAAAATATTTTCTGTTTTAGATATTTCGTCCATCTGATATTAATGAGAGGTCATTGAGTTTGTTTTCTCTGATAACTCCTAAATTAGGTAAGAAATGTTTCAGTTAAATGTATTTGAAAGAGCGTGACCTGCTATGTTATGGCAGTGTTTGTCCAAAATGTTCTCAATATGCTTTGGAATTGGACCTATTATAAGATCTGTAACTGTTGTGGTCATGCACATCATCCACAAATTTGCCTCAATTCGTATCCTGTGTTCAATAAACTTTGTCAGAATGATTTTGGGCATAATATCTTGGCTTAAGCTATTGATTTCTTTAAATTGCAAAAATTGACAATGTCTGCTTTCATACATGTGCCAAACTTAGCCAGAATGTCTGTGGGCATAATATCTGGGCCAAGTTTGATTACCAGCCAGATTGCCACAGTGACTCAGGAGTTATGGCCCTTGGATTATGTAGATTTGTGCAGATTTACAATGTCTGCAAATTTACAAGTTGTCTGCTGTTTACTACAGCCAAAGTAATTTGCTTTGACAGATGAATTTTGTGACTGGCACTTTTGTTTTGCAATGCATACATATACTGAGCAAATTTTAGTGTGAAGATGTGTAATGTGAATGTCAGGTTCACTTTAAATTTTGAAATGTTTCTTTACCAGAGATCATGTTTTATTTATTTTCTAGATTTGGTGATTATTGGTACTGGTAGCCACAAACAAGAATTATCCAAAGATACAATCAAATTTCTAAGACAGAATCGTATAAATTTTGAAGTTATGGCCTCCGTAAGTATTGTAAAATATTTAACTTTTTCCACTTTTTACCTCGACGATTCAAAGAATAGCTAGAGCTATTGAACTCGCCCATGCCTCCTCGTTCCCTTCCGCATCGGTATCCCGATTTGGTAAAGCTTTTGTATGAAAGCTGGTATCTCAATAAGCACTTGTGGGAATGGATTGAAACTTCACACACTTATTTACTGTGATAAACTGACTTACACTGCACAGGTTCCATAACTTTATTTTGCTTTTTTCCTTTCAAAATGATGCCGCTTTTTCGACTTAGACATTTTTGGTTAAGTTTCTGTATGTAAGCTGGCATCTCAGTACCTAATAATGGGAATTAATTGAAACTTCACACCATTGTTCACTGTCATGATCTGATATGACTGTGTAGGTCCAATAACTCTACTTTGCATTTTTTTTAAATTTTGCCCCATTTTCGACTTTTTGGTTCAGTTTTTGTATGTGAGCTGGTATCTCAGTATCCACTGATTGGAATGGATTGAAACTTCACACACTTGTTCACTGTTATGATACAACATGCAGTGCATAGGTTCAATAACTCTACTTTGCATATTTACAAAATTATGCCCCTTTTTCAACTTAGCAGTTTTTGGTTCAGTTTTTTATGTAAGCTGGTATCTCAGTTTCCACAAATGGGAATGGATTGAAACTTCACACACTTGTCCACTGTCATGAGCTGATAAGCACTGTGCAGGTTGCATAACCCAGTTTGTAGCTGCAAAGTTCGTATATATGCCATATAATGTTAATAATATCTACAAAGTTTCAATACCAAGAACTAATTTCTAGATCAGTTAAGAAATAATTTATAGCAAAACTGTGCTTTATCACTATTTATACGCGATGGGCGGTTATACGTCGGGCGTAATAATTTCACGAGGGCGCATGTTGTTGCTGAATAAGGTGATGTCACCATGTTTTTGCTGTGTAAGGTGATGTCACTATGTTTTTGCTGTGTAAGGTGATGTCACCATGTAGTTGCTTTGTAAGGGGATGTCACTATGTTTTTGCTGTGTAAGGTGATGTCACCATGTAGTTGCTTTGTAAGGGGATGTCACTATGTTTTTGCTGTGTAAGGTGATGTCACCATGTAGTTGCTTTGTAAGGTGATGTCATTATGTTGTTGCTATGTTAGATTATGTCACTATGTTATTGCTGTGAAAGGTGATGTCACCATGTAGTTGCTTTGTAAGGGGATGTCACTATGTTTTTGCTGTGTAAGGTGATGTCACCATGTAGTTGCTTTGTAAGGGGATGTCACCATGTTGTTGCTGTGTTAGGTGATGTCACTATGTTTTTGCTGTGTAAGGGGATGTCACCATGTAGTTGCTTTGTAAGGGGATGTCACCATGTTGTTGCTGTGTTAGGTGATGTCACGTCACTATGTTTTTGCTGTGTAAGGTGATGTCACCATGTAGTTGCTTTGTAAGGGGATGTCACCATGTTGTTGCTGTGTAAGGTGTTGTCACTATGTTTTTGCTGTGTAAGGGGATGTCACCATGTAGTTGCTTTGTAAGGGGATGTCACCATGTTGTTGCTGTGTTTGGTGATGTCACCATAGTTTTGCTGTGTAAGGTGATGTCACTATATTGTTGCTGTGTTAGGTGTTGTCACTATGTTTTTGCTGTGTAAGGGGATGTCACCATGTAGTTGCTTGTATGTAAGTGGGAGGTGGTCACCATGTCTTAGTTGCTGTGGATTAGGGTAGATGTCACCATAGTTGCTTTGTAAGGGATGTCACTTTTTTTGCTTGTAAGGGGATGTCACCATGTAGTTGCTTTGTAAGGGATGCCACCATGTTGTTGCTGTGTAAGGTGATGTCACCATGTAGTTGCTTTGTAAGGGGATGTCACCATGTTGTTGCTGTGTTAGGTGTTGTCACTATGTTTTTGCTGTGTAAGGGGATGTCACCATGTAGTTGCTTTGTAAGGGGATGTCACCATGTTGTTGCTGTGTTAGGTGATGTCACCATAGTTTTGCTGTGTAAGGTGATGTCACTATATTGTTGCTGTGTTAGATGATGTCACTATATTGTTGCTATGTTAGGTGATGTCACCATAGTTTTGCTGTGTAAGGTGATGTCACCATGTAGTTGCTTTGTAAGGTGATGTCATTATGTTGTTGCTATGTTAGATGATGTCACTATGTTTTTGCTGCATAAGGTGATGTCACCATGTAGTTGCTTTGTAAGGGGATGTCATTATGTTGTTGCTGTGTAAGATGATGCCACCATGTTTTTGCTGTGCTAGGGAATGTCACCATGTTGTTGCTGTGTAAGGGAATGTCATTATGTTTTTGCTATGTTAGATGATGTCACAATGATGCTGCTGTTTATAGTGATGTCACAATGTAGTTGCTTTGTAAGGGAATGTCACCATGTTGTTGCTGTGTAATGGAATGTCATCATGTTTTTAGCTCACCTGTCACAAAGTGACAAGGTGAGCTTTTGTTATCGCGCGGTGTCCGTCGTCCGTGCGTCCGTAAACTTTTGCTTGTGACCACTCAAGAGGTCACATTTTTGTGGGATCTTTATGAAAGTTGGTCAGAATGTTCATCTTGATGATATCTAGGTCAAGTTCGAAACTGGGTCACGTGCCATCAAAAACTAGGTCAGTAGGTCTAAAAATAGAAAAACCTTGTGACCTCTCTAGAGGCCATATATTTCATAAGATCTTCATAAAAAATTGGTCAGAATGTTCATCTTGATGATATCTAGGTCAAGCTCGAAACTGGGTCACGTCCGATCCAAAAGTAGGTCAGTAGGTCTAAAAATAGAAAAACCTTGTGACCTCTCTAGAGGCCATATATTTCACAAGATCTTCATGAAAATTGGTCAGAACGTTCATCTTGATGATATCTAGGTCAAGTTCGAAACTGGGTCACGTGCCATCAAAAACTAGGTCAGTAGGTCAGATAATAGAAAAACGTTGTGACCTCTCTAAAGGCCATATTTTCCATGGGATCTATATGAAAGTTGGTCTGAATGTTCATCTTGATGATATTTAGGTCAGGTTCGAAACTGGGTCACATGCGGTCTAAAACTAGGTCATTAGATCTAAAAATAGAAAAACCTTGTGACCTCTCTAGAGGCCATATATATTTCATGAGATCTTCATGAAAGTTGGTCAGAATGTTCATCTTGATGATATCTAGGTCAAGTTCAAAAGTGGGTCACGTGCCATCAAAAACTAGGTCAGTAGGTCAAATAATAGAAAAACCTTGTGACCTCTCTAGAGGCCATATTTTTCACGGTATCTTCATGAAAGTTGGTCTGAATGTTTATCTTGATGATATCTAGATCAAGTTCCAAAGTGGGTCACGTGCCGTCAAAAACTAGGTCAGTAGGTCAAATAATAGAAAAACCTTGTGACCTCTCTAAAGGCCATATTTTTCATGGGATCTGTATGAAAGTTGGTCTGAATGTTTATCTTGATGATATCTAGGTCAAGTTCAACACTGGGTCAACTGCAATCAAAAACTAGGTCAGTAGGTCTTGAAATAGAAAAACCTTGTGCCCTCTCTAGAGGCCATACCCTTGAATGGATCTTCATGAAAATTTGTCAGAATGTTCACCTTGATGATATCTAGGTCAATTTTGAAACTGGGTCACATGCCTTAAAAAACTAGGTCAGTAGGTCAAATAATAAAAAAAACCTTGTGACCTCTCTAGAGGCCATACTTTTCATGGGATCTGTATGAAAGTTGGTCTGAATGTTCATCTTGATGATATCTAGGTCAAGTTTGAAACTGGGTCAACTGCGGTTAAAAACTAGGTCAGTAGGTCTAAAATTAGAAAAATCTTTTGACCTCTCTAGAGGCCATATTTTTCAATGGATCTTCATAAAAATTGGTCTGAATGTTCACCTTGATCATATCTAGGTCAAGTTTCGAAACTGGGTCACGTGCGGTCAAAAACTAGGCCAGTAGATAAAATAATAGAAAAACCTTGTGACCTCTCTAGAGACCATATTTTTCAATGGATCTTCATGAAAGTTGGTCAGAATTTTTATCTTGATAATATCTAGGTCAAGTTCAGAACTGGGTCACATGAGCTCGAAAACTAGGTCAATAGGTCAAATAATAGAAAAAACGTCATACTCAAAACTGGGTCATGTGGGAAGAGGTGAGCGATTCAGGACCATCATGGTCCTCTTGTTGTTGTGTTAGATGATGTCACAATGTTGCTGCTGTTTAAAGTGATGTCACCATGTTGTTGCTATGTTAGATGATGTCACCATATTTTTGCTGTGTAAGGTGATGCCACCATGCTGTTGCTGTGTCAGGGGATGTCACCATGTTTTTGCTGTGCTAGGGGATGTCACCATGTTGTTGCTGTGTAATGGAATGTCATAATGTTTTTGTTGTGTTAGATGATGTCACAATGTTGCTGCTGTGTAAAGTGATGTCACAATGTTGTTACTGCGTAAGATAATGTCACAGTGTTGTTGCTGGTTCTTCGATATCCTTTTCTGTAACTTAATGAAATGCACTATGTCAAGTGCCGTTGAATGAAAAGGGTGCTATATAAATCTGGTATGATAATAATAATAATGGTACCCACCCTCCTTGTCTGTACTGTTTAGAACCAGTTTACTTTGATTGTAGTTAACAACAGACATGTTTCACTATTTCAGGATAAGGCTGTTGCAGCATTTAATTTCCAAAATAATGATCAGCGTTGGATTGCTGCGGCAATACTTCCACCAGAAGAATCACAGAATGATTTATTAGATTATATACAAAATGTGTATGATGATATCCTTGATAGCACAGACATGATTTACTCTGAAGAAAAAGAATTGCCGAGAATAAGGAACACTGACAAGACAAAAACACAAAAGTTAGAGGATCCTCAGAAAGGTGCTGAGAAGATAAAACAATTACCGGATGATTCCACTGAGGATACTGAGGCAGATACTGTAGTTGAAGTGAAGGAGTCTGATGTTCACTTTGTGAAATCTCCTCTTGGACAAAGTCTAGACTTTTTATCCAGTGATAGTATTGTTAGAGAAGTTACTGATGATCAAAAGGTGAAAAGAAAAACATTAAACAAGAAAAGATATTCAGAAGAAAGGAAAATAGAGGATAAAGACACAAAGTGAAATTGTTAGGCTGGCAATATAATTTAAGTGTTTGGCTGGCAATATAATTTAAGTTTTTCTGTGCAGAGCTTTGGTATTTAGACATTAACAATAAAGAGCAAATCACTGTTTACTTGTGTCTTGCAAAATTATGGAAATATTCTAAAACAAATTGTGATATTGCGTTTTAATCTGCATTGATATTTATTAAAAGTTTACAAACCTTAAATATACACTGAGAAGCAATATGGTTTTACTTTCAGAATGAACTCACCCGCTTAGCTCAGTAGGGAGAGCATAGGTGTACGGATCGCGAGTTCTATTTTCTCGCTCTCGGGCGGGGCATATGTTCTCTGTGACGATTTGATAAAAGACATTGTGTCTGAAATCATTCATCCTCAACCTCTGATAATTCATGTTGGGAAGTTGGCAGTTACTTGTGGAGAACAGGTTTGTACTGGTACAGAATCCAGGAACACTGGTTAGGTTAACTGCCCGCCGTTACATAACTGAAATACTGTTGAAAAACAGCGTTAAACCCAAAACAAGCAAACAGACTTTCAGAACGGACACTTTTTATTTATTTTACAATAAAAACATGCTTAACATGATCTGATTCAATGATTGGTGGACTTCGTTTAGATTAGGGCTGAATCAGTCAAACATAAAAAGAGTTTATTATGATGCCTGCTATTTAACTTTTAACCCAGCTGGACTAAGGGGTGAGGTATTAGTATCGGTTGCCTTTCCGTCATCTTAAACATCTTCACCTCTGAAATTATACTAAACATGGTCAGAAGCATCCTGACTTGGAACTTCATAAAGTTTATACAAATGGCTGAACTCTGACCCTCAAAATAGAAAAACATTTAAACCACTTATTCTCATAAACCATTCATTGGATCTTGGTCTGTAAAAACATTATAAGGTCCTCGCTCATTTTTGTTCAAATTTGGCAAGTGGCCCATTTGAGATGCCATTTGTGCTAAAAAGTAGAAAAAAAACTTTAAACAACTTCTTATGAACTGCTTGATGTATCTTCATCAGACCTGGTCTTAGCATCATGTTTATTTAAATTCCAACATTTTCAGATGAAAAGTTGCACTGGGTGTTTCCTATTTAAGCAGTATTAAACTGAGCATCATGTGCAGTTTAACGTCATAATGTTCTGTCTCTTGTCTCTACCTCAATTTTTTATCGCAAAATGTACAGTAGAAACTCTGAATGTTTGCCTTTTTAGCTCACCTGTCACTATTTGAGCTTTTTTGATCACCCTTCATCTGTCCATCTGTCGTCAATCCACAATTTCTTGTTCACATGGTAGAGACCATATTTTGCAGTCCGTTTTAATTAAACTTGCATACATCTTGTACTGGTATGATATCTTGGTTCCTTTAAAAACTGGCTTAATCCCATCATGGGTCCCAGAGTTATGATCCCTTAAAGGGCCAAAATTTGCTATTTTTATGCCCATGAAGGTGGGCATATTAAAATCCCACTGTAAGTCCATGCATGCATCCGTCAGTGCGTCCGGTAAATTCTGGTCCGGGCTGTAACTCTTCCATCCATAAAGGGATTTTGAAATCACTTGGCATAAATGTTCACCATATTGAGACGATGTGTCTTGTGCAAAACCCAGATCACTAGCTCCAAGGTCAAGGTCACACTTAGAGGTCAAAGGTTATCATGGTCTGTTTGTGTCCAGTCTATAACTGCCATCCATGAAGGGATTTTCAAATAATTTGGCATAAATGTTTCCCATAATGAGATGACATGTCATGCATAAGACCCAGACCCCTAGCTCCAAGTGCAAGGTGACACTTAGAAACCAAATGTTAACAGGGTCTGTTTCTGGTCCAGTCCATAACTCTGCCAATCGTCAAGGGGTTTGAAATAATTTGACACAAATGTTAACCGTATCTAGAATGTGTGTCACACTTATGACCTGGGCCTCTTAGGTCAAGGTCAAGGTCACAAATGATGTGTGATTTTTTTGGGCATACAGCTTATCTTTCTTACCGGTAAGTCACAATAACATCTTGGTTCCTTTCGAAAAGTGACTGGATTCCATCATGGGTTCTAGAGTTACTGACCCTGAAAGGGGCAAAATTTTCCATTTTGGCTTTTTCAGCCATATAAAGGTTTCATTTATGCTTGGTTTGATACAAACTTGCACAGAATGTTTATCTTGATCTCTAGGCCAAGTTTGAAACTGGATCATGTAGGGTCAAAAACTAGGTCATCAGATCAAAGCAAACGAAAAGCTTATTAACACCCTATAGGATACCTTTATGCCCCTATCTGCATGAAACTTGGTCAGAATATTTATCTTAATAATTCCTATGCAAAGAAAAATATTTGGTCATGTGGTGTCAAAAAGTAGGTCACTTGGTAAAATCAAAGGGAAAGCTTGTTAACACTCTTGAGGCCACATTTATTGCCCTATCTTCATGAAACTTGTTCAGAATGTCTATCTTGATGATTTGTAGGTCAGGTTTAAAACTAGGTCATATGGGGTAAAAAACTAGGTTACACGGTCAAATCAAAGGAAAAGCTTGTTAACACTCTAGAGGCCATAATTATGACCCTATCTTCTTGAAACTATCAGAATGTTTATCTTGATGATTCTTAGGCCAAGTTTGGAACTGGGTCATAAAAGGGCATAAAAGTTGTGTGGCACATATCCAAAAAGTATATCCTATGTTTTGCACAAGGTGTTTTCTTTGGGATTTTACTCATCTAGGCTAGAGTTATAGTCCTTCACTAAGTGAACAATACACATAAAGTTCTTAAAGTTTGTATTGCAAACATCTTAAGAAATGTTTCGCCTTAAGTCATAAAACCATGTAAAGTGACAGGAGTTCCTTCGGACACACATCTAGTTTTGTTTTATTTTAAAGATATAATAGAAGGAATGAAACATAACAAAATTCTTTTGCTTTTAAATGTTAATAACATGTCTTGCCAATTCATGTAAAATCTTGACTTAAAACCAAGTTATAAGTAAAATATTTGCACACGTGCATGAACTGTTGCTTAATAACTAGCCAAGGCAGATGTAAATGAGTCGTGCCATGGGAAAACCAACAAAGTGGCTTTGCGACCAACATGGATCCAGACCAGCCTGCGCATCCGCGCAGTCTGGTCAGGATCCATGCTGTTCGCTTTCAAAGCCTATTGTAATTAGAGAAACCGTTAGCGAACAGCATGGATCCTGACCAGACTGCGCGGATGTGCAGGCTGGTCTGGATCCATGCTGGTCGCAAAGCCACTATGTTGGTTTTCCCATGGCACGGCTCAAATTTCTACTGTTTTTTGCAACTTTTATATTGAAGAATTACAGGATTATATTTCATCAGAAAATAGTTTCCTCCATGGAAAGGTATTCATCTCATTATTTCAATTTTTATTAGCTCACCTGTCATGTAGAGACAAGGTGAGCTTTTGTGATCGCCCGTTATCCTCGACAACCGTCCACAATTTCTTGTGAACTTGCAAACATGATGGAGACCAAATTTTGCAATATATTTTTTAACCAAACTTGCACACAGCTTGTACTGGCATAATATCTCGGTTCTTTTCGAAACTGGCCAGATCCCATCATGGGTTCCAGAGTTATGACCCTATATAGAGGTTTCATTTATGCTTTGATTTGATACAAACTTGCACAGAATGTTCATCTTGATGATCTCTAGACCAAGTTCGAAACTGGGTCATGTGGTGTCAAAAACTAGGTCACTCAAATTTAAAGGAAAAGCTTGTTTACACTCTTGAGGCCACATTTATTACCCTATCTTCATGAAACTTTGTCAGAATATTTATCTTGATGATTCCAAGTCCGAGTTCGAAATTGGGTCATGTGGGGTCAGAACTAGGTCACATGCTCAAATCAAAGGAAAAGCTTGTTAACACTAGAGGCCATATGTATGACCCTATCTTCATGGAAATTGGTCAGAACGTTTATCTTGATGATTCCAAGGCCAAGTTTAACAGGTGAGCGATACTGGGTCATCTTGACCCTCTTGTATATATTTTTGCTGTATTTCTTTCATGCTATTGACAACTTGAATGTGTTATTTCTTGTATGGGACATGTTTGTCATATTGTATGCTAAACTCAGAAGGACAGGTGAGTGATTATGGGCCATCGTGGCCCTTTGGTGTTTTCTCAATATTGAAAATTTCAGAAATCTACTTCATCAAAGTGAAAGGCCTAGTCCCATAATATGTAACATGTTTATATAAAGATACATGGAAAAATGTTAAAAACAACATACTTTATTCAAATATATACTTCTGGATAGACTTTAACCACATTT
This sequence comes from Mercenaria mercenaria, assembly GCF_021730395.1. Lineage (NCBI taxonomy): Eukaryota > Metazoa > Mollusca > Bivalvia > Venerida > Veneridae > Mercenaria > Mercenaria mercenaria. The sequence continues at coordinate 15,871,380 of NC_069373.1, forward strand.
GTGGTGAATCACTCTTATATGGAACTCATTTTAAGATCCACTATTTGGAGAATAGGGGTGTTATTTACTTGCCCCAGCATTGACGTCAGTGTGAGCTTTCTTGTTTAAAGTTTTTCAGCAACCTTTGTTGTTGTTTTTTTGTTACTTTTGCTTATATCTTACTGCAACTTCACATAAACATTGTCCAGCATACAGGCAAAGTATGTGCAGGGGCTGAGCCCATTATACCCATAGTCAAGGTCACCAAGTTGTTATATATACTTGGAATTATTTTCATGTTATTTTTTTTCTAAAGCTTTGTTTATAGACATCTTTGGTACTTTAAAAGATAATGACTTGAAATTAAGTAAAAAATAGATTTCTTTATAATCACCATCTGCATGTGAGTTACAATGCCATAACTGATGAATTAAGAATGAAATATGCCTTTCTTACTAAGTTTTATGCAATTTTCATTTCTGAAATACTTAGTAAATATAAAGTTGACTATGGTGTAAATCTTCCTTTAAATTAGTCTCTTATTGATGATAAAGTCAGTTTTAAGTCAAATGCGAATCTAGCGGTGCTCGATTTTTTTTGGACAGCTCTGTTAATCAATAGACCCTAACCAAACACTGGTAATATTCTATTCACAACTATTCATAAAAAAATCTGATTCCAAATGCAAGATTCCTTACATCATGTTTATGAACGCCCTGAGAAATAATAGTGGTTTCGAAAACAGGATCAAACTAGCCTGCACAGCCGCAGTCCTGTCTGAGATCCAGCTGTTCGACTTTAAACTATTGAAGTTAAAAACCATTAGCCGAACATGATTCCTCAACTGCCGGATGCAAAATCACATAATTGTTGTCATTTTAAGGAGTGGTCATTTACAGATAACGTAAGCTAAGATCTTTAATATAATTGTTCACTGATTTATTTATTAAAAATGTTTGACGCCATTGTTCATTGCACATACTGTCAATTTACATGTAAAATAAGCAACGCAAAATTTATATAAGAACTCAAAAATTAAACTTCAAAGGAAGGTAAATTTTGATGTTACAAATTCTTATAGCGTTTTTGTTAGGGTGTAGGTGTGTAACAATGAGATTGACAGTTGCCGATTTTAGCTGACTATCGGTAAAGGAGAGCTATCCATACTCCCGTGGTCGGTTGGTCTTTCGCGTCCACTTGGTTAAAGTTTGTGCATCCCTTTGTTCAATTATTCTGGTAATTACTAGAAAGCATTTAGCCCCTGAAATACTATCCACATCATGCATTCCCATCATATCCGACATAAGCCATAATTCCGCACATCTGTCATGATTACCCCTGCTTTCTCTAGATTCTCTAATGGTTAAAGTTTGAAGCACTTCACTGATCCATGCTGTATTACGAATGATTTGTTCAAACTCTAAATAGTTTTCAATCATCATCACCCCACATGACACAAGTTGCATACCTGCGTACCATTTTTCATCTGAAATTATTCACCCCTTTTTACTAGAAGTAGGTTAAAGTTAGTTAGGTTCATCTTTCACTCTACCATCTGTTTATGGATGTATTGAATTCAAACTTTAAATACAAGTTGTTTCACATCATACCCACATCATATACCAAAAGGATATAAATCATTCATGGCACCAATTTTAAACTGATTGTATACCCTTTTTTTATTTAGAATGTAAAGTTTATGTGCATTCCTCTAACTCTGTTATTACTGAATGTTTCTGATCAAACTTAAACAATTGTTCAAACATATTACCCTTATCATATGACACAAGGTGCATAACTCTGGGACAAATCTTTCATGAATTATTTCCCCTTTTTACTTAGAATTTTAGGTTAAAGTTTTGATGCACTTTCACTCTGTCTCTGTTATTACTGAATGGATTTGATTCAAACTTAAAATAGTTGTTCAACATCATCACCCACACCATATGGTGCAAGGTGCATAACTCTGGCACCAATTTTTTATTAATTATTCCCTCTTTTTACTTAGAATTTTAGGTAAAAGTTTTGATGCACTTTCACTCTGTCTCTGTTATTACTGAATAGATTTGATTCAAACTTAAAATAGATGTTCAGCATCATCACCCACACCATATGACACAAGGTGCATAACTCTGGCACCAACATTTAATGAATTATGCCCCTTTTTGCTGAGGATATACTTATATAGTGTTTTGATACATTTTATTTTTACCTCCTTTATTACTTTAAGTTGATATTTTTGACATAGACTCAGGCTATTGTGTAATATCTTCATCCACAATTGGAGTCATTAAACACTCCAGTGACAGCTCTAGTTTCCTCAGATGTGCCCAGTTTCACTATCCAGCACCGAAATAGTCGAGCGCGCTGTCTCCTGTGACAGCTCTTGTTTTTTTTGTAACGCTGCCATCAAACGCACTAAAATAACCAAATTAGTTAACTTTTCGTAGAATATACAAAGCTTGACTGCCTTCCCTGTTTACTGACAAAATAATGGAGTTGTGTCATAATCAGCGATAAACAATAGTTGACGCGCGAGACCGTTGAGATAACTTTTTGACGTTTATTATGACGTCAACTGCATGATATCCAGTAAATTTCTTATGCCCAGGATGAATAAAATTCAGCATAATTTTATCATCATGTTTTAATGAGTGTGTTAGAATGAAAGTAACAATGTCTTCATGTATTTTGTCACCTGATTTACCATAGTATAACTTAAAAATGTTTTAACGCTAACGCCCACTTGGTTCATTGCCTACGAATCTGAACTCTAAACAACTGTAAATCATACGGTAAACAGCAAAATGGTTTATATAAAAATAAAGAATTAAAACGTAAATGCTACTTGACCGTTTTGTTGTGTAAAATTCGTATAACGTTTTTTTCACGCTGATAAGGAATCTAGCTAATAAGTTCTTACTAGTACAAGGAAGGTCTTATACGTATCAGTTGTTTCAGCTAGTACGTACTTCAGCGCACTTGCTGAATGTGGCGGTAATAATATAAAACACATTTAAGCCGCGCCATGAGAAAACCAACATAGTGCATTTGCGACCAGCATGGATCCAGACTAACCTGTGCATCCGCACAGTCTGGTCAGGACCCATGCTGTTCTCTAAAGGTTTCTCTAATGGCAATAGGCTTTGAAAGCAAGCAACATGGATCCATGCTGGTCACAAACGCACTATGTTGGTTTACGCACGGCGTGGCTCAAAAGTTTTACAAATGCATCATGCACACAAGTTTCACTTATGTCTAGTACTAGTTTTTCCGATACTAAATTCTATTCAAACATTCTGTGACATTGTTTCACTAAAGTAGGATCCAAAGTATAGTACTAGTATTCCAGTGCGTGTCGAAAGCATTAAACATATCCAAAATTAGAATTCTAGTGGTTAGTTGTAAATAAAATGTAATGTCGTTTTCAAATACAAGGTAGGCGTATATTGTTTTACATATATCATCATATACCAGAAAAAAAAGGAATATAAAAATCAGTTTCATGGTTTTCACCAGGAGTTAGAGATCGTGTTTGTATACAAATCAGTTGTATTTTCTATTTTTAGAACTGATAAGACTGTTATCGGGTGGGCAGACGCCTAACGTCTATGTTTTTTGTAAACAGTGATGTTTTTCTAACGGCCTAAACTTTCTTAAAACACAAATTATATTAATAATTTTTTGATCAACGGAAATGTTATAAAACAAGCAATTCAATAATCAATTTTAATCTTTACTTCGAAATAAAGTGGATTAATTATAAATTATAAATGCTTAACTTACAGTGCTTTCCTAGAAGTTTTTAACACCACTACGCCGCTATTAAAATCATATATGTCATTTAAAACTTTTATTCATTTAAAAAAGATATTTGACCACGATTGTAAGAATTTCAAAACTTTCTGAATTTTCAAAATCCATCGAAGATCGAAAAAGTTATTACGAAATAAAAATTCCGATCCCATACATAAACGATGTAAAAAAAAAACATTTGTTTTGCCTACCACCAGACAAGCATGTTAATGCGTGACGTCACGGCGATCTCTACTTTGGGTTAGGGATGTTTGGGCCGTCGGGTAGATGTACATGATTGAAAAATAAGGCATTTTTGCATAACCTTTAAATGTCCATTGAACAACAGTGAACGTTATCAGGGGTAACATACTTAAATAATTTCTGCAGTATGTGTATTAAAATACTTCCTATCACGTTTCGGGCAAACGTTAATTAATGCGCTTCTTTGTCAGATTTTAACCAACATATATTTTTTTTCAACAGACAGAAACACGGAAACATAGAAAACGTTTAATGTAGTTGTAAACAGTTATTTCTTTACAATGTTTTTAAGTTAATATTAATTGTATTAACCAAAAAACGGCTTGATTCTTGTAGAACCAACTTCTAGATACTGTATGTTATTCCTTCTTATGTTTTCACAAACGTCATATTTATCTCCTTCAGGGTGAATCATTGCGCAAATGTCTAAACATTTTGGTAATGTAAGAAGCATAATAGTCTCGTAGTTGGTGTCTTCGTCTGCTGTAGACACAGTATTAGACAAGATTCCTACAATTTTATTTCCGTCTACAGCACTATTTGAAAAGGCAGCTGCGCCGGAATTTCCGGCAGACGACTTGCATTTTCTAAGTACAATATTGCCTTTCATGAATAATATGCTTTCGTATGCATCACATGTTGATAGCCATAGACCATTTGATTTAAATCCTAAAAACTCTAGATCTGAGTTCAACGTTTTAACTGTTGGTAAGGACAACTGCATAAATTTGTTCCGTCCGCTCACTGGAAGATTCAGCTGCAAAACAGCGTAGTCGAACGCTCCACGACCAACTTCCGGCAGCGTCTGTGTTTTCAGCCACATGACCGGTACGTTTATTTTAACAATATAATGTATTCTGTAACCCATTCGATCCGTTACTTCCACTTTCAACATTTCCATATTATCTTTGAAGTCATGTCCGTCGTGTACACAATGAGCGGCAGTCAGCACGTGGACTGGCGTTAGTAACGTTCCAGTACAACCAGACGAAATTTTCACAACATTGCTATACGGAAATAGTCGCATTTTATGCCTTGAAATCGGTCGGTTTTCCGGCATAAGTTCTATATACAAACGTTTTTTAATGTAAAAATTCTTTTGGAGTTTATCGCTGGAGTCAATTGTGTTTCTTTTTTCTCTGAATGCGTTTCCAAGATCTCCCTGACCATACCATGTGAAATCATCATTCGATTCATACCTCTGTCTACTTAAATACGGGTTGTTGCTGAGAGAGATGTATCCTGGTGTCAATGGATACTCGACATTCTCATCAAATGTCGAATAAAAAATGTCGATATCTTTTGGTTCCGCTTCTGAACTATCCGTAGTAGCATCCAAGACTGCCTGATAAAACATCGGCTTTATTTTTTCAAATGTAGATTGTGACACGACGTTTGTTGTCGTTAATACGTATAAGAAATTTCTGAACGACAACCAATTCATTTTCTTTACGACAGTTATCACTAGATGCTGAAAATACAAAGGGGAAAAAATGTAACTCAATACCATCAAATATTGTGCGCACTTGCGAGGCTAGCCACTGAAACGCCGTCAACAACACAATAAAACGCTGCGCTGCGACGAGGTTGGCCGGCATTTTAGGCTAACCTATCACGTGCGCACGCATTACTTTTTACGTAGTATTATATAAAAAAAAACTATCATTGTCACATCACCTCTGTACCACAGTAAGATTCCGCTTTCAATGTGCTAATCATAAGTTGTTATAGACTGGCACGTACACTTTGTAGCTGCTTGTCAACTAAGTCTCAAGCACGTTACAATTCTCAAGATAATGAGAAGATATCCATATCTTGCTGACGCTCCTATTTTTGTATTTAGCAAAGCTACCATTCTATACACGAGCGACTGCCGAATTTATGATACCGCATGTGACAAGATCTTTTTGTACAGAAATGTTTTATATCGTCCATTTATTGTAACTTTTACAAAAATGTGTTCGTTGTTTTCACATACATCCTAACAAGAATAAGTAAGTTAATCAAATAGATCTTTACAAGAATATGTTTGTTTACTCTTGTTCAGAAATTGGATTTAGTGGGGATCCATCTTCAAGAATGCAATTTCTCCGAAAATCGCAACACAAAATGGCTAGGATATATATATATAATATATATGAAATTTTAATAATGAAAATTATAAACGGATCAGATTAACAATCTTAAAACAGTTATAAAGATTTATCATCTTTTTACATGTTTCAGTTTATGAAACATAATTTTATATTTGTAATGAAAAAGTTTATTTTATATGTTATATAACCAATTTGAAATAGTTATACTATAATTATTTTAAAATTCTAAGAACTCATACCTTTTTTCCCACGGCAAGAAAGCACGTACCGGCTTCTAAGCATCCATTGAAAATATGTTCCTGGTAATAAATCTCCCCGATGTCTATATATAGCAAGCTTCATAATATAATTGCGAAAATCATCCAATTAAATACAAGTTCGCTACTGAGACGATATACCAAATGGTTATGAATAGTCTCTTGTGTACTGGGCGGTATTATCGAAAAAGCATGATAATATGCCTTATTGCATGTCAGTTCTTATTGCCTTTCAGTTATTTAAAAGCCATGAGAGGAAGATTATGCTCCAAATACTATTATCCGATAGTATCCGACATCCGTGTTAGACCTAGGAGCCGGTAAGACCTACCAGTTCGTATCAGTGTGGCAAACAGATCTTTACCGTGCTACTTATGAAAAAATGAACAGAAAGGTACATGCAGATATGGTTGCTACATATCACCACTTTCAAGTTGGCAACTTCTATCTCATTTTAGCAAGGTGACGCTATAAAAACTGGCACAGATTTAAAATAAATATATTCTCCGACCCGCCGGTGAGTGCACGTCTTGAGAAGGCACATTACTAGTATATTGACGAAACTAGGTCATATATTATCCTTTTTCTGTCAGTGTCCTGTCTAAAGACGGCGGGAGTGGCCCTAAGAGACCGTTTTGCGTGAAAGGAACTACCCTCTTGTTGACGGCATGCAGAGAAGCAACCCTACTCACAACGTGGGGTGCGGGATGGGAGGGGCACATCATCTCCACGACAAGGGACCAGCGACAGCACCACCAGCTAGCGACTTGCGGCTCCAACCACTCTTGTTAGGACGACTTGCGATGCCTCAAATAGTGTCATGCAACCACGCCTCGGGTCTCTGTCGTTTATGGTCTCATTAGCCGTGACAGAGATCCAATTTTGGCTTCAAAATTATTTGGACTGTTGGCTAATACTCTACGGACATTGCGAAGAGGTAAATTTTCTTCACCACTTTGTCTTAAAAATTATCTTTAACAGCATGCCGGGAAACATGTCGGAGGTCTATACTATACATAGCTAAATGCTATACTGTGTCCGGAAGAGCGGATGAACGATAATTAAACTTAAACACAGACAGAAAGTTATATTTAAAGGGTAAGAAAAGTCTGAAAATAACTTAATTCTATATGGAGGCCATCATTAAGCCTTTCATAACGCTGAAAGAATTTTTTAAAATCGGACCACTATTGAAAAGGATATGTTTAAAATTAAAGAAAATGGCTGATCATGGAGGCATCCATTTTTATTGTGTTTATGACGTCATTTACACACTGCTGAATTCTTTATTTAGCAAATAACCTTTTAATGGATTAATTCTCTTATGTTTCTCGAGTGTAAGGTGTAACTTCTTTCACTTTAGCTGGAAAAAAGTTGAGAAATTTTTTTACAGAAATAAGTAAATACTGTTCAAATGTGTATATAAAAATTTGATAAATTCGCCATTTTTTTTTTGTTGTTGTCATGGAAACAAAATGGCCGCCACTTTGACCAAATATTTAAATTCTCATAACTTTCTCATTTTTACTCCGATTTTGAAAATTCTTTCACTTCCTTATATGATTTAAGAAATCCCAGCTGATGAGACTAACTTTAGAAAAACGTTGCCTTTCCCTTTAAATTCCGGATTTTTAGTTTCCTGACTTGCTGTCTCAAAGTAAAACTTGTATTGACATTGCTTGAAAGGAAATATTTCTCAGAACATGTTGAAAATACAAGAACTCTTACTTGCACCCGTTTGACTTCTGAACTGAATTCACAAAATCCATCAGTAAGGTTATGGAAGTCGGAATGTTTTCCTCAAGGTACCATACTTTTCGGTGTTCCTTTTCAGTAAAAAAAAATCAAATTTTCATAACCACCATTCAAACGAGGACTGGAATTTTATAAAACGTGTTTTCTACATGAAGCACGCGTTGGGCTGTTTTAAAAGGATGTGTCTATATTCTTGTGAAAAAGTACTTAAAGGGAAGGGCAATGTTGTTACTATGTTAATTCCGTCTGCTAGAATTTCTTAAATCATTTTAAGAAGTGAAAGAATTTTCAAAATTGACTTAAAGAATTTTGAGCAGTTTAATATTTGATCAAAATGGTGGCCATTTTGTTTCAATGATAACAAAAAAATGGCGGATTTATCAAATTTCTAGATACTAATTTGAACTGTATTTACTTATTAATGTAAAATAATTTCTCTACTTTTCTCCAGAGATAATGAAAGAAATTACCATATTTTACATCTTACACTCAAGACACATATGGAAGTAATCTATTTAAAAGGTTAATTTTTGAATAAAAACTTCAGCAGTGTGTAAATGACGTCATTAACACAGTAAAACGGCTGCCTCCATGATCAGCTATTTTCTTAGATTTCAAACTGCAGTATCTTTTTCAATATTGGTCCGATTTTAAAAATTCTTACAGTGTTATGAAAGGCTTGAGGATTGCATTAATATGAATAATAACTCATTTTGAGGTATTCCTTTCCCTTTAATATCACGGTGAATTTTCAACCTGGACATTAACATTATATTACAGTTTCTATGGTACGGAACTACAATCGAACGCGGGACAACTGTAAATTCTTATCGAAGAAATTAGATCTACTTCCGGACAAAAATTTACACACTAGTATATTCAAACAGAAGCATAACAAGAAATATCTTTAAAAATGATGGTCGGCGAATTGTAATAAGGAAAGAAGTTTATGAATTTTTCATCTAGCATTCATCTTTCATCTAACATTTTTCAAATTGCAAAACTAAACACCGCACTTACAATTTAAATGGTTCTATTTTAATTTTTCGCAAAGGTTTCGTAGGGTTGCAATTTTGTTTCGTTTATCCTTTTACGAATAATTACAGCAGTAGTTTGATGAAGATTCATGAAGCGAGGTCATTAAACGTGTTTATATTTTTAGCTAAATTGGTCCCTATCCCCATTTGTAACAAAATAGCAGGAGACCTTACGATATTGTTACACATCGAGTTTGATAAAAATCCATTACATTTTAGTGGTTAATGCGAAGAAAGGCATATCTACTTTTAGCTGTAGTGGTCCCTAATAGGACCCAAGTTCCTATATAAATAAATTTGGAAGAGGACCTTATAATGATGCTCCAGACCAAGTATGACAAAGATCCACCAAGCTGTTCATGAGACGCTGTATAAAGGCATTTCTAGTTTTAGCTCTAGCAGCCCCTAAAAGGGGTCAAATGTCCCAGCTGAACAAAGTTGGCTGCGGGCCTAATAAAGATGCTACAAATCAAGTTTGATTAGAATACATGAGAAAAAAATCAATTAAAGGATTTTTTATTTATTATTTTTATTTATTTCTAAGATAGGCCAACTGATCCCGCTTTAACAAATGCATATTCGCTACTCATGAATCTTTGGACAATGACGTCACACCTATAAAAAAGTGAAGGTCAAGCAAAACATACAATTGTAATTATTTCAATATTTTTGTTTCATAAGGAAAGTTTGACCGTAGTCATATCACATAGATAAACTGTATGCAGCGTACCTTCATTTCAGTGTAATGAGATTCAGTCATTATATAGCATATATATAATAAACAGATTTCAACTGAGTTCAATATTTGCATACCATACTAAAGAAAAATATTCATATATAATAAATCAGTTAAATAATTTATAACAAATATATCAAAGCAAACAAGTACTCATTTCAATATGCAATCTGAATAAGTCACAAAAGCAAGAAACCTTTTCATATACAGACGACAATTGTAACAAGGAAATTTTTTTAAAAAGCACTTCTCTACATAAAAGACTCTTATCACACCCTTATTTATGTGATACGCAGACCGTATTCAGCTCTGTCTTTAATTTGACAGATGTTGGTATTTGAACAGGTTTTTATCATATTTATTAAACTTACTTATCATTTTGAGATATATCAATATTCTTGCTAAATATACCGAGCCAAAGTAAGCTTTAAAACTGTGAACAGCGTCATTTAGGATAAACGCTTTGTCTACATTTCACTCAGCGTAGCACAATCAACAGAGTGAAAGAAATTGACACTCTCGTCCAATCAGGCAGAGTGTTACATAAATCTTCCATTTTGATAAATTATCTATAATGCGTTATCAAGTAGTTTGATTTGCAAACTGAAGTCACGTGGCATAGGAAACGAAAACGAATTTAGACGGCGTTCGCCGAAAAACTAACGTCGGACATATTTTTTAAGTATCATGAAAATTAATTCACATCTAACAATAAATATCAGAGACTACATGTACAGCGACCGTTACCAGGCTGGGCTTTTAAGAACTGGGTTATCTCACAGACACTTGGGGTCAGGTGAGCGGCTTTATGCAAATTATCATACCATAAGTACTGCAAACAATCATTAAAACAATCAAAGAACTATAATGTATTTTATACTTCTTTGAAACAATTAAAATAGTATTTGACGGCGTTTTAAAAATGCCATGAAAGCATTAAATACTACTAAATGCTTTGATGGTATTTGGTGGCATTTTTAAAACGCCGTTAAATACTGTTTTAATCGTTTTAATAATTGTTTGCAGTACTTATGGTATGATAATTTGCAAAAAAAGCCGCTCACCTGACCCCAAGTGTCTGTGGGTGAGCTACCTAAGCTGGTACTGTTACCAGCAGTAATGGCCTTGACTGGATGCATTCTTGGGCCCGCCGTTACATGACTGAAATACTGTTGAAAAACGGCGTTAAACCCAAACAAAGCAAAGCATTCTTGGCCTCCCTCGGCTTTATTGGAAATGCATTTGTTCCATCCGTTTCAGGTGTTGACATTTGCGACCGTGCCCGCGCTAAATAGACTGGCCAGAAATAATTCAACATATTCTTTTCGAGGGGTTTCTTTACAACAGAAACATTTGTTTTATTTTCAGTCATGTATTCAACTTAGATATTTACATTTATTATACGTATAAAAAGAAAACAAGTTCCTTGGTGTAGTAATGTAATCAGTTGTCCTTTTTCAGGAGATTGCACGCGCGATTTGACGCCATTCTAAAAACATGAAAAATGACGTCGTTCGGGTAGGTAAGGTGGGGGTGGGGGTGTAAATCGGACACCATGGCCCAGTTGTTCGAAACTTTAACAGTTGATTAAGCTTACAGTCGATTAACTTTTAGAGTAACCGTGATTTCAACATTTTAGAAAACTTAGAAAAACGAATGTATGACTTAAGGAATATGAACACGAAAAACGTCTTTACAGTAAAACTTTAACAACGTAGTCGTGTTTCCCACCAAGACTAGTATTTTGAATAAAAAAAATAACAGGCGATTAGTGTAACAGTCTATTAAAGTTTCGAACAGCCGGGCTCATAATTTCAAAACGAGTATAAAATTATAGAACTAGCCAAAAGTTATTTTTCTTATTATAAAGTAAAGAGCAAAACTGAATCCACACGACTTCGTGATCTTTATAATTATTCAACATTTTTTTTTTCAAAATATCGTGTCCTCAAAATTTTGTGAAGCAGTTCACGTGGCGTCGCGCTGGAAAAATAGGTACAATTTGGGAGGACACTTAAAATACAAAAAAAAAAAAAAAAAAAAAAAAGGGAATAAAAAGAAACTGTGCTTGTTTTCTTGTGCTATTGAAATATCTTTCACTCATTCAAACACCATATTGTACGTTTTCGCTCGTGCCGTCATTCGCTCGGTGAAAGATATTTTGACCAAACATATATCCTGTAACACATGTAGGATTCGCATATATCGTCTGTTTGTTGCCTGTCTTTTTCAGTCATGTTATAACCATTTTATATTTTTACAAAAGACACTCTCTAGAAGGATCAGCATGCAACCAGTCTGATATAATGGTATATGATTTTGTAATTGCACAAATGTTCCTTGAACAGACTTTCTCACGATGTATCCCCAATCTTTTTGCTATTTAAAGAAAACTCTCCCAGCGCTATACTGAAAATATGACTTCCATTTAGTTTTTTTAAAAATTTTGTTTAATGTAGATCTATAAATTCAATTTCTTGCTTTATCTATGCAACAGAAATTCATTCACTAAATCAAAGCCTTGAGATGTCTGGTGGTTGCCGGTTTTGCTAGAGTTATTTTCATTTTAAATGCCAATCTATAAATATACATGTATAAGAAACAAATACTAATGTGCCTCATATCTAAGATAAACTCTGCCTGACCTTACATGAACAGCTGGAAGTCAGTGATGTAACCATGGACTGGAATACCTAATCATTGACAGATCTTATATAATCTAAATGGCCAGTGTGAATGGATAGAGGATGAATAAGAACTGCTTGATCATTGATAATTCATCCGCATTGTTCATGAATGGGACTACTTTGTGTAGCACATGAACAAATTCCTTTGGATGTGATTTGGAATCAAATAAAGATGCTACATGATTGTCAGAAATACACTTAACTTTGGTAGCGGGATAAACCCGCAACCAAAAACTGTAGAATCTGACTTATTACGACACACTGCCCCATTTATAATCAGAGGATCCATCTGTCATTTTTATCCCTTTTGGGGGATATTTCGGTAATTTTGAAAACATTCCCTATAGGAAATCTGAGGCGATTTCGTGCAAGGTTTGGTCGCCGCTCGCTAAGGTCAGAATTTTTCTTTGAAGTGAAAACGTTTCGGATAGATGTATAATAATTTTGCGACATTGCGACAATCATACATTGACTGCCAATACATCAGACACACTCCCCCGCACAGAAAACATCAAAAATAATTAACAAGTTTCCTAGAGCGGTGTCGTACAGCATAAAAAGGAAATAATAACCTCCAGGCGTGCGACCTTTAGCAAGAGTAGACGTCATATGAAAGCTTGATGGTTTAGAACTTTTCGCTTTGGGAAACGAATGTAAGTCATAAAAGACAAATTCATAAACCAAATGAAATTATGAAGTCGGATATTTTGCATGTTATCTTACTAATGTAAGAAGTATGATTTTAAGTAATTGCAAGGATTTATATACTGTCCTATTGGACATGGAAATTTATTCCAACTACTTCATCTTTTTTTTTTATTTAAACACACTTAATTACCATATTTTTTCAATTGATTTCCTTCACTTGATTTATGTCGAGAAATAGGTCTAGTTAGTAGTAGATCAAATAGCTTCACTGTTTAATTATCAAGTAATATCAAAGACCATTTTTTTGCAAATATGGAGCTACTTGTGTACTTCAAAACTTTAAATTTATATTTGGAAACTTTAAATTTATACTTTAAATTTATACTTGGCACTCTGGAAACTTTAAATTTATTCAAACAGTTTTAAATAGTTTAACGTGGGACACACGCGGTAATACGTTCATTCTTTCCTGTAATATGCTATAAATACAATTCTAATGTAAATACCAGGACATCTGAACGCATTATATTTCCTAAATCGCATTATATTTCCTAAATATAGAAGCGACCCATTGAATGGCTCCGTATCATGCAACAAAAGAAATGTCACAAACGTCTCTATTATACACTTATAAAATGGGGAAAGGCGTGCTTTAAGTCGTTAATCCCTCGTGCCCTTACAAGTTTATTAGATATTTAAGCGTAAATATGCACGTTTTGGCAGAGGTTAAAGGAGTTTATCCTGTCCAAATTATCTGTCATTTTGGTTCATAATAAATGAATTTTATCCCTCGCCTGCTCACCTACTTCCATTCCAGGGAAACAGTAAATAATTATTGCATAATGAATTTAAATAGCTGGAATATCATTGTTTTTCTTTTGTCCATGCAGAAACTAGAAACTTGTATAATGTGATTCAGTCATCTCAGGCAAATCAAATTCTATCATATTTTACAAGTAATTGTAATTTGTGTTGTCATGACAACGGAAATTCTAAAGCACTAATGCACAGGGAGAATAAAGAGTTGTATAGATAAACGGTTTGTGGTGAAACGGTTAATTAACTTATTTTTCAGTAAAATATCATTAAACCGTCTCTAAATTTTTAAATGTTTGATGTTTAAAGGCAAAAGACTGTTCATGATTATTTTGTTATCTCAGTCCAACATTCGTAACTTTATGTACAACGAAATGCACACGAATTTTCAAATAATTGCTTATACATTTGGTAAAGCGAAAGAAAAAAAGTCTATTTGCGATATGTAACCGCGTTAAAAAAAGGTCGATAATAATTTCTCTTCAGTAACTTAAAGACAGAAAAAAAATCATTAATATTACTATACAGCATTCTACTGTGGCACAGAGGTGACATAGATGTTTTTATATTAATACGTGCGCACGTAATAACTTATACGTGTGCACGTACTAGTACAAAAAACATAAGCGCACAAACAACTACGTGCGCACGTACTAGAATAAAAAACTTCTTCGCACGTATAAACTAATACGTGCGCATGTATTACTTTATACGTGCAAAGAAGTTTTTTATTCTAGTGATAATAATAGGAACTTCCTAAATTTCGAAACATTTTTAGTAGTTTTGAATTTATCGCCATGTTGACAGCAAACTTTTTTTTATATATATAAAATTCAATTTTATTTGTAAAGATATTGTGAGAAAACTTTCAAGATTTAAGCATAAGAAAGCAACATGTCCATGCAAAAATTCGTAAAATTTCTTCTTCTTTTTTTTTCAAAACAGCGATTTAACGGGAAAGGTGCGTTTCTAGTCAGATTTTGAAAATTCAGAAACGTTCTTACTTTAACCTAGGAGACCTTTAAAATGATTAGGCCTTCAAATTGTTAATGAATCTTGCAAAATGAAGCTGCAGTTTACGAAAACCCTTTCACGGATAAGGTGTGTCGAACAGTGGGAAGACCAAATAACCAATTTGCCGTCCCCTTGCTGACAGAAATACAGTTATCATGCTGCATTTCTTCTGCTGCTGTAGAAGGTTCCTCCGTTGAAAGTTTCGTCAAAATATATACTAATTTGATGGCAGAGATATCCAAAGATTTTAACGTCTCGCGTCTGGATATCAGATGTACTGCTCCAAGCAAACACCTAATATATATAAACAAATATACGCACAAAAATTAAATATTTAATTATAATACCGACTCACTTAGGTCAAATAATGACATGACGTCATGTAAAAAAGATGTTATTGACGTCTCTTTCTTTGGCGGGATTTTGATTCCGTTTGTTGATTGCGAGATATGTGTAGCGATTTTAAAAATTCGCAAGAATGGATTACAATCAGGACAAATGATAGTTCATCCGAAAACATCACAGCAGCAAGTGCGGATGTAAGTAGATTGTATAAAGTTTCTCATTTTCGTTATGTAGCTGTTAAAAGATAATGGCGGAACATCTGTATGCAAACATTGAATGTTACTTTAAGTATTTTTTTTTTTCGATTTTTTTCATTTATATTTTACACCATTATCTAATAAAGTAGATCTACCGTGATTTGCCTAGTACTTCTTACATTAACGTGTATACTACAGCACTTTACAGTAATCTCGTACACTTCGGAAGAAGAAATCTGCAAGACTTTTATTTTCGTTGATATTTTGATAAGTTTTTTGTTGCAGTTTCAATATTACAAATACATATAGTACAAAAAAGATCGCAAATTGTTGAAACAGGATATTGATTCAAAGAATAAAGCAATAAGAAAGTACATTAGTCGGGCCACAAAGATGGCCCTCTAGCAGTCTTAGGGTGTCAAAATTATGTAGAATGAGTGGAAAGGCTTGAGACAGATATTATATAACTTATATTCGAACAAGATATGATAGTTTGTAGGTAGTTTGTTGTCACGAAGACAAATCAATAATCATATTTCCGTATCGACTGCTTATTTTATTTGACGGTAATATTATTATGGGCTTTACACAATTTTTCAATAGGGAAAGTATTTCATTTTTTGAGATCGTCAATAACGTTTAACTTTTTATTTTAACTTGACGTAAATCCTGTTAGATGTTTATATTAGGAAGAAGAAGATCCATGTCTTGGTGTTTAATACATATTACCAATGTAATTTATTTAAAAACCTCATTATTTTTATTTTGATATAACTTCAAGTTTACATATGCTAAATATTTAAAGTTTAAAACAAATCCGTAAGCTGATGAGATAACCAGGAGGACTTTCTATGCAAAAAAAGGGCAAACAACTGGCATGCGAAAAGTTGGATTTTGTGCTTTGTATGTGGATTTTCCTGCTTTGACTTTTGCAAGTGCTTGCCTGAATAACGCCTATCTATTGGGTAACTCAATTTAATCAGACCATTTATGATGATGGGTCTGGAAAAATCCGCACTAAACTATCACTGATTTGAAACATAGAAAAATGTTTAAATCATATAGTATATAACAAGTTAAAGCATAGCAAAAGTTCCTTCTAGGGCACATCTATATAAATATAAAATGATCATCTTGTAAAATTTTGGTTGCAATGTCTGTTTTATACTGCCAAAAATGTCAAGTTAGTATTTATGCTAGTTATTTAACATAAATTGTTAAATCCAACAACAAATTAAATCTGTTACCACTTTCAGTAGAGTAAATACGGCAGTAAGACATTGACCCGGTCAATCCATTACGATTCGAAGCGTGAATTTGTTGCGCATAATTAGAGGGTCGCAATGGGTTTGTTTTTTCACATATTAACCATGTATTTGAAGGTAACGATAATATTTAGTTGTTTACATTTAAATTTGCTGATATATGTCAATCTGGTCAACTGAATGTTCATATGTTATGTTCTTCAAGAATGGAGGAAATAAAAGAACCAATCAATCATCTTCGGGTTTAGTGATACGTAATCCACGGAACGCGTTCAGTCAGAGAGTCGCCTCAATTAGGAAAGAACAGGTTATTTCTAAGGCCACGGAGTTTAATTGGCCAGCTTGTAATGACAACAGCTTTCGATATCAGTAGCTCAGTCAAGTGTGACTTACCGAATTAAAATATTCCTTCACAAGAGAAGGAACAATAACATTGTTTATTGAGTGACAGAGGCCAGTTACGTTTTTAAATTTAATAGACAGATGTACTTTAAAGACATTTATATTCAACTGGTTATTTATGTAAAGAACTGAGGATTCCTGCGTACGAGTAGTTATTGTGTAAAATAAATATGTTTCCTAGCTCCGTGTAGACGGCCGGGTCTAAAATCTTACCTGAGGTAACGGAAGTCAGACGAAATGGAAACGGTCATCCATCCATCCAGATTCAGCTCAAATTTGCGGAAAAAGTAAACGGTTATGAGACACTTTTCTTCCCACCATTATTTTCGTCTGATCACATGCTTTAAAAATATACATGTGTTTTAGGTCAGTCATTTGCAGATAATATTGTACAGGTCGCGCCAGGTGTGCATTTTGGGCCATTTTTTGCCTCAAAATTTAGTGTCCTGAAATTGGAGTTTTACCCGTTTTTATCATAGAAACAATAGAATCGGCAGGCTAAAAATGTCTCATTGTGCAATGCTAAGTATGTGAATACATCCGCTCAAAATTTACGTGGAATTTCTCAAAATTGGATTTTTTTTTTCGCACTGGTATCAGCACAGATTTGTGGAATTTTCATATTTACTGTCCCTTGCCTCCTTGGTGAACGTCAATTTTTGAGCTCATGATGTTTTAAAAATGATGCTAAAATGAAAGCGAATACAGAATAGATTCATTTATTACAACAGAGAAACTTTGATGTCCTTACCATAAGTGTCTGTGGATCAATTTAGGATAATGCACCATACCGAATTTGCTAAGTTATGGGAATTATAATAAAACACAATGCTATTTCGGGTATTTTATCTGTCGTATATGCATTAGCAAGTTAGTCTGATAATTTTATCTCCAGATACATTACCTGAACAATAGAAAAGTACAACAGTTTGGATAACTTTTATTACTAACGTTGACAACTATAATAATAATAACAATAATAATAATAATAACTTTATTTTCTGAAGGTGACATACTAAGTGTACAAATACAGATATTTTACAACTTATTTCCATATATATGTAAGGTATAAAGAATAAACAACATAGTGAGATTATTCCGAACTATTGTTGTTAAAATTCAGACTTTTATTAACAAAAGCAAAATAGATAAAATTGTTCAAGGGTAATAAATAGATATATCAAAAGTATTAACTCGATAACCTAGTGGTAGAGCGTCCGCTTCGAGTGCGGGAGGTCGTGGGTTCGATCCCCGGCCGCGTCATACCAAAGACGTGAAAAAATGGTAACAGTAGCTCCCTTGCTTGGCGCTCAGCATCAAAAGGGAAACTGGCCTCTTCTGTCATACCCTCGTGGCGATGGATTCCATCAGGAATAAGGTGTCGAGAGTGATTAATATAAGTTGCAGAATTTCCTTCACAATCGACCTAAAATGGATATGTATAAACTAAAAATATTAAAAATGTAGATATGAGATACTGAAACTTTTGAAAACTCAGAAAATTCTGAAATCGAGAACATAACTGAAAATGTATTCAAGTTGACATTTCTTTCAATTATGGAGGACATCTACATGAAATGCGATGTGTTTCAGCTGTCCCTTTTAGTCTCCTACCGGTGTAACACCATTGGGAACTATAGGAATGCCCCCTGTCCGTCCGTCCGCAAATCTGGATCATGCAATTACTCAAAAGTATTCAAGCTAGGTTCATAAAACTGAGGGCAATAATTATGTAGATTATGCGTGTGCATGACTTAGGCTTGTAGGTCGTAGGTCTAGATCACTTTTGAAGGTCAAGAAAAATTGTTTCCGTTCCATAACTTTTATATGCATTGATGGATTATCTTTGTGCTACACACTGAAAATTCCTCATGATGAGACAATGTGTCAAACATGATCTAGGCTTGTCGGTTAAAGGTCAAGGTCACTGTTTAAGGTCAAGTAAAAATCTGTTTCCACTCCATGCATTGAAGGATTTTCTTACCACTACAAGCAAATGTTCCTCGTTACCAGACAAAATGTCGCATACATGACCTATGCTTAGTGGTCAAAGGTCAAGGTCACTTTTGAAATTAATGTGAAAATAGTTTTTGTTCCTTCTCTTCTAAATGCATTGAAGCATTTTTATATACACTCACACACTTGTCCCCATAACCAGATAATGTGTTGCCTGTGTTGCTTTGCATACCCATCCCTGTCAATCAGAGGTCAAAGTTACCATTGACTGTCTAGTATAAAGCTTTCTGCCCCATAATTTTCAATCGCATAGAAGGATATTTTATTACTACACAGAAATGTTCCCCATGATTAGACTTGTGTCGCGCACATGACCCATGGTTGTCGGTCAAAGGTCAAGGTGACTATTATATTCCGCTCCATAACGTTTGTGTGCATTGATGAATTATCTTAGTACTGCACGCAAATATTCCCCATGTTAAGACAATGTGTCGCGTACATGATACATCTTTGTAGGGCAAGGTCACTATTGAAATTTAAGTGAAAATAGACTTTGATTCTTAGCTCCTAAATGCCTTGAAGTATTTAGTCCCCTACCGATGGAACAACGGAGGGGACAATAGGAATGCACTCCGTCCATCTGTCTTTGCATCCGTCCACTATCCGTCCGCAAATCTGAATCCTTAAAAGCATCACACCGTTTGGATATTTCCAATCAGCCTCATAGCACATAAAGCTGGCATGCTGGCATGCTTGTGCATGGATTATGCAAGACCCACAAGCAAACAGTGCAAGTCCTAAGTAGCTAACCACATCAGTTCTTGTTGCTTAAAGCCTATAATATTCGAACCGTGTTCGTTTTAGCCATGCATTCCGATTGTCCAACTTCATCGTTGTATCCTAGTAAGTGCAGATTCGGTAGGTCCGTCAACAAATGCTCCAGTTTCCTTGCATACGTTTCCAGTGTGCCAACAACCACAAGGGACGAACACTGACAAAGTTTTCCACCGGTAGGGGACAGTCTGAATATATTGCCACTGCAATACTCGGTCACTTGTTAAATTTTGGTATGACATGGCTTCCGATGATTATGAACTTTCTTGAACAAGCTATGTTTTTATGCCCCCATCATTAACAGGAGAACAGAACAGGGCATAAGTAACCACCATTATAAGATGAAAAGCACCCAAACACCATTTTCTACCTTCCAGTCTATTACCCATAGGACTCCCATTTCTGCGGCCGCGTGAAAACATCACTTAGCAACTACTAGTTACATAATTTTTCAACTGCCACCGTAGGCTAAATTAGACATTAGACAAGTATACATTAAATCGTTTTCGGCGGCCTTATTTTGTTTAATGACATGGAATATTACAACGTGATGTAAGTAATTATGTGTACAAATTTACTAGTCACATGTATATCTAAGACGTTATGCAAGTAATTATATTTACGTGAGTTTCCATATTTAATATATATTTTTATTCTATACCTATTTTATCTATCCAATCGCGAACGTTCGTTTGAGACACGTGACCGTACAATATATTACGGTATTTGGATGCACGTGCGTACAAAAATCCTGTATTTTCTGTATTTGGACGCACGCGCGTACAAAAAATCCTGTATTTTCTGTATTTGGACGGTTCAACAGTCCCATGTTAAACATACGATAAAGCCAGAAACGCGTGAAAATGTTCCGAATGTAAATCGGACGAAGTAGGCGCTCTATGTACAGAGTTTGATTATGCGTCTTGAAATCTGGATTTAATTTGAGTATTTTTTTGTTTACAAAACACAAAAACGATTCAAGGGATAACAATGCTATCTGATTTAGATATTAAAACGTTCGTTAATAATCAAAAATTTAAAAATACAGTAAAAAGGATCATCAGATGTTGGAATATTTGAAAAGTCGCTAAAAGAAGCCGTTCCGGACGAAACCTAGAAATTGGTATCAGCCCTGACTGTCTGAATAGCTACCTCAGCAGTTTTTATTTAACGGTTAAGAAACAAAATGGAGAAGATTATGAATGGCAGCGGACGGGCGGTCAGCATCCAAAACATGTCTGCTCTATAATTCAGTTTTCGTCGGATCTTCACCAAACTTCCTGACAATGTTTATGGGCATTACATCTCGGCCAATGTCGATAACCAGCCAAATTGTACCGGGCACTCTTTGATTATAGTCCTTGAATTACTCGAAAAACGGGGAATTTAGCCTTGTCCGCTCTTTTAAGTCTAACAGTTTTCATACGATCTTCACCAAACTTGCTGGCAATGTTTGTGGGCATAATATCTCAGCCAAGTATTATTACCACCCAAATCGCCAAATGGCTGTTGTAGGGAGGTTGCACCATATACTTTTTTTAATAATGATACGCAGAAAAAACAACATTCAATGAATTACGTATATTACGTATGAAGTGAAATAAATATAGAATAAAAAGGTTATTTAAGGTCTAACATTGTTCTGTATAATATATATTTGCACTCATACCAAGCTAGGAAAAACTAGAAAAGGCAGGAATACAATATTCAGTGAAACATTTTTAATTTAAACTATTATTATAGTAAGATAAAATAGATATAGAATAAAAAGGTTATTTAACATTGTACTGTACAATATGAGATATATTTGGACTCGTACCCAGCTGAGAAAACCATATTGAACTCGCCTAGCGGCTCGTCCAATATGGTTTTCTCAGCTGAGTACTCGTCCAAATATATCTCCGTATTGTACAGAACAATGTTAAATAACCTAATATTACACAAAGGCACATTTATAAAGTTATATAAGCAATTATGTATTTACTAATTACAACAGAAGAGAGAAAATTGAGTTTAATGATTCGGGATAGTTCCATCTTAACCTCTAACAAGCCTTTGTCATGCAATATAATTATCGTAACTATTTAAAGCATTTGAGAGAGATGGGTAAATTTAAGCAATCTTTCACATTTCAGATACAACTTTGAACTCTTGCCTGTAATATAATAGTGTAACCTTACCTGCCTACAAGGTGCCATGTCTAATTATTTTTCTACTGTTGCTGGTTCCAATATTTTATACATTTTCCACAAAATTGTATGAAAGTGTTAGTTAAAGTAAAGTAAAAAGAAATCCGTTGACACAAGTTTGGACATGTTCATAGGCGTAGGAGCAGGGGATGGGGGCACTCCAACCACTCCCACCCCTACAACCAATTTTGAAGGGTTGGGGAGCAGCATATGCTTCCCCCTTCCCCCAATTTGGTAAAAAAAAATTGTATGTAAACTAGTATCTCAGTAACCACTTGTGGGAATAGATTGAAACTCCACAGACTTGTTCACTGTGATAAACGCACTTACATTACACAGGTTTAATAACTCTCTTTTGCTTTTTTTACAAAAAAAAAAATATGCCCATTTTTGTCCTCTCAGTTTTTGGTTAAGTTTTCGTATGTAATCTTGTACATGTATACGCTTTACTACTGTTCTTGTATTACCCCGATTGGAGGAAGACAACTCTGTAAGACACCCCCGATCGAGGTAATATGCCCAGATTGGAAGATGTGTCCAACCTCTTTGACTATAGACCAAATGATTCAATATTTTGTCTTATAGGCTAAGAAAAGCTTATGTTCTATGTTCATATTTTCAACCTTTTGTCGACCGGCATGTACTAACGATGTGTTGAATGGCTTCATGGGCTGCATGGCATCTAGTTTTTAAACGTCGCTCCGAATTACAGAAAACGGTTTTAAGGATAACATGGTGTAATAGGCCTCAATTTCACCAAAAGTGTACATACAGCTTGATAATGCAAGCTTTAAAAGTGTCAAACGATAGAAGTAAGGTGCATATTGACAAGCTATATAGTGACAGAAGTTCTCAAAAATTTCCTTTAGATTACCTCCCCTGATAAGTTTGGTTTTTTCATGAGTTATCTCCCCTGAAAACTAGAAAAAAAGAAGATTTTCTCCTTTTGCCTACGGGGAAGTTTAGATTTATTTTTTATTTTTGTATCAGAATCATATAATACAGCTTTCTACCACAAAATTTGCTCGAAACTCGAGTTCAGATTCTCATAATCAAAGAAATTATATATTTCCCATCGGCTTCAATGTAAACTTTAATACCGATTCTAACACGATCCGATTCATTTTCCTATTAAACAAAGAAGGCAGAAAACAGTGAATTATTATACAACAAATCACTGTTCTGACGTCACAATTATTACGTCATGGCGTCAAACGGCATAGCGGCGCGCTGGAAAAGAAACCAGCTGAAAACGGGCAAACATTTAATGAATGTCGTCAAGGATGTACTTAAAAATCCTTGGTAACGTCAAGTTGTAATGAACCGTTTCATTTTACACTGCACGTTCTCATGTTGGTGTAAACGTCTTCACATTGTTCTGCGTTGTAGCATGCTTTGTCGGATGATTTCATATTACGGTGCATCGACATAAGTTTTTCAATGCAACGTTTAATGTTTCAATGGGCGGCATGAAGTTTTGTATTAAATGGTTTCAAAAATACAATGCGTTGAATGCAAAGTTATTGGATAGAAAGACGGCGTTGAAATTCACTGCACTGACTGACATGTGGATGGATTGTATGGATAACGCATGTTTTTTTCGTGTTATAACATCTGCAGAATCTTGAGGGATATTATTAGTTACACTGCTGGTTGGTGACAAGATACGGGATATACGCTGTCGAGGAAATCCATATCAGGCGAGAGCGAAGCACGAGCCTGATATGGATTTTCGAGACAGCGTATATCCCGTATCCTGTCACCAACAAGCTGTGTAACGATTTTATCTTGCCGACTACCCTTTACTTAATGCTATAATCTAATATTTTGTAAATTAACAAAGCGGCAGCCATTTTTTTTTAATCAAAATTCATATCTGAAATGTACTAGCAGGATATGGAATATATCCTGTCTCCACGTGACGTCTATTGACCGATAGAAATGCAAGAAACTTGTAGGAGGCAAGATAAATATATATATAAGGTGTTTCATTTCATTAATATGACTAATTATTTTGAATGTATGTATATACGTGTATGTCGAAATGAAAATATGCCTTCTGTAAGATTTTGAAATTTCGAAATAATGTCATTTTTGATGGAACGTGCAAAATGAACTTTAAAAACTTATAAACCCACTGGAGGGTTGCCTGAATAGAAATTTGACGTCAGAAAACTATATATCCGTTCTTGTACACTGAATCAATGTTGTCAAATTCCATAGTCTTCAGACTGTGAATTAACGAAAATAAATTATTTCTATATAACATAGCCTGGACCGAGCACGAAGACCAAAGATCCAAACCCAGAAGCACCATGTTCCTCCACAGGAAGTCGTGGAACTAGTGAGACTGCCGCAGCTTGCTCTGCGAGTTCAAGCTCGTCTTGTTGTCGTATCTGCCAGGACAATGGAGAAACTTCTGGTAGAATTTTTTGTTTTTTTTATTTCTTTGACGGCTTAGAAAAAATCTTTATTCTAAAACGACCCAATTTCCTATTACACAAAGAAGACTGAAACTCTGTGTTACTATGCAACACATCATAATTATTACGTCATTAGAAACAGAAAAAAATCTTCTTAAGATGCAGTTTAGACAGGGATAGTGTACGATTTTCAGGTTCTTTGCATATTTTTAATACTGTCTCCAGTGTGTTTGGAGACAATTCATTTCTTCAAGAGCTTGTTTTTATTCCAAAAGTATACCATACTTGCCATTTGTTTTAAAATCTAAAGTAAACGTACATACAGACGGAAAAGTCTCTGAATTACTTTAATGCAAAGGTATTAATCGGACTGGCCAGAAATGATTCAGTAGGAATGCATGTTGCATTTGAACAACTTCCACACACTATTTTTTATATCGTGGTAATGGTTTCACTTCGATGACCGCTCATACCAGATGATCGGAAAGTGACGAACAAATGATCTGCATTTGTTATTACTGTAAGATGTTTTTTGACAAAATCTATTTTCATTTAGACAATACTGCCAATGATTTGTGTTTTTGTTCTTTAGAAGTACAGAAAGCAATATCTTATTTTCAAGATGACTCCTATATATATTTTACCTTAATTTGATCAAAAGGATTTCTAAAAATAATCAGACGTGTGAAATGGAAGTAGGAAAATGACAACTTTCCCCCGTGAAATCATGATTTACATGGCATCAAAAACGCAAGCACATGGTAAAATTTCAGGTGCGTTACTATTGGCTGGAATTGGCCTAGCTTGTCAATCTGACTAAAGTACATCTCCTATTACGCTACGCCTAGGATCTGAAAACGACCTATTCATGGCCTCGTTCTGACGACCCTTTCGCTAGCCAATCAGAGCTTAGCTTACAACATGTTGCAAATCTACCTGTAGCCTTGACTTTTGATATTTACAATTCATATGTCGTATTGTGTCAGATAGCCGGTCAGCTCAGTCGGTAGGCCACTTGCTTTGTAAGCGAGGGGTCCCGGGTTCGAACCCTGGAATAACTGCATATTTTTCTTACTCTTTGGCATTCGAACAAGTCGTCTGATTGGTTAAAATAAAAATAGCAATACTGGAAATCCAAAATATACAGAAGACGTATGTGAATGGGTCGTTCTCAGATCTTCGTTTAGAAGATCAAGTACTTAAGTCAGATTGCCTAGCTTGTTTAAAATTTCCCTAACATAGGCAGTTTCTTCTTTCAACTTAGTTATTTTATTTAGTAAATTTGCTGAATGCTTATGATCTATCTATATTCATCTACATTTTAAGCATTTGTATTTGTAATGTATAGCAATATTTTATTCTGTACACAATAATTTGGAAAATCAATTTTCTAAAATTTGTTGGTATTCAATAGTTCCGTTGAAGTTTACACATTCGGGCTTCGCCCTCGTGATATAATTCCTTCGCATCTGAACTGCAAACAACGACAAATTACTGTTTGGGATATATTATGGGTTAAAGAAAACACAACTATTTATTACGTTCTACCTTTTGATGCTATGACTCGTGTTATCACGTGGTTGTTGTGAAATGAGCTTAACGTGCTTGCATCTGAAAGTCCATATTAAAATAACAATAACGTATGCATATATGTGATTTCATAAGACCAATCTGTTTATTCTGTACCATGTCATTGGCCATTTCCGTTCCATGTAAGTCTTTTATCTCAGCCGATTTTACACCAACAGTTAGAAATATGTAAAGCATTTTTGTCAGTAAAATTTCAGTTACAGAATCCCAGAATTTTCTGCTGTTAATGCTCCTACCCAAGTAGTCATGGAAACATTTGCCCCATTCCGTATTTGGCTTGACTGAAAGACTGTCCAAGCTAAGCTTTTCAAATTATCTGTTTACTAAATGATAGAAGTTTGTCAGGATACGAGTTATATGACCCAGGGAAGTGTCTACACCTTTAGTATCTTGAACAATGAAATGGGTCCTGTCCCTAAGGTGACTATGTCTTAGACTAGCTGACAAACGAAATAGTATGTCCTTTGTTAAAACGTATAGCTGGTGAGACCAAATATCTCATATATATATATATAGAATTTTCCTCTGGCTACCTTGCCTAAATGATTCGTGTACCAGTGATTCGTAAATGATTTCAATTATGAGCTAGATAATTTCAAGGATCAGGCAAATCACCAAATGTTTCAAACTAACAATCTTCAATCAATAATAATTAGCTCAAAAGGCTGGAGACTATACTTGACTGGTCTTTTTGTTGAAGTTCCCGTCAAACAATGTCTTTGAATCAACAACATACGAGTCCTATCGCATAGATGCTCGGTCTCGGTCCTCTTAATTGAAGTTACAACTCTATATGATTGCCCTGACTCCTGGATGCTCAGCGCCTATGTGCTATCACATGTAGCATTCAACTACCATATAGGTATATCCTCAATGCCTTGGCTGTACTTCGCCAATAACGCTGAACCGTCTATAGCCTGGAACCCTTCTTCTACCCAGCAGATTACTAAACTCTTGGTCTACGTCTCAGCTTTTCGATGCCCAGCCTATATATGCTATCATCGATAGCATTCAACTACCGTTAAGGTAAAACTCCTATACGCTGACCCTATAGCTCGAAATTTTGTTGAAATTCTGCAACTCTTCTTTAGTCTATGAACTTCAAACGTTTTCTTTTTAATAACTTATCCGCCCTGAGTCCTGAAAGTGTACTTGCAATAACCTCCTTATCAAGGTACTGGGATAAATTATTAGTTGAATCCTCGATGTGTCTTCTTCTATCTCTGGATACCGAATGATCTCTCTGTTCAGTTCAGTTATTTGTGTTTAATAAGGGTCCATCCGCCCGATAGGGCACAGTATAGCATTTAAGCTATGTAGAGTATAGACCCCCGGCATGTCACCAGGCATGCCGTAAAAGATAAATTTTTGAAGCCAAAGTGGGGAAAATTTACCTCTACGCAATTTCCGTAGTGTATATGCCAAAGAAAAATAATTTTGATGCCAAAAGTGAATCACTGTCACGGCCATTGAGACCTAAACGACAGAGACCCGTAAAGAGACGTGGTTGCTCGAAGGCGCCCTTAAAAGGGCGGTAAGTGCTGCAAGCCGCTGTCGCTGGAATCCTCCGCCACTCCTCCGCTGTGGGTGATGGGCCCCTCCCCGCTCGCCCCCCACGTTGAGCGTGGAGTTTGAGCAGCTCGGGGGCTTCTCTGCATGCCGTCAGTGTTCTGCAGGCCGTCTGAACAGCAAGCCGTCAGCCAAGTACGTAGCTCCTTGTCACAAACAGTCCCTTTTAGGGCCACTCCCTCCGGATTAGTCAGGACACCGACAGCTGTCTTGGCTTTCTACGTCTGTCGATGCCCTATGCCTTCTCCGCAACGTGTACGCTCCGGAGGGAAGGAGAAGGAATGATCTGTCTGTCATCCATCTGCCTTTTTATACCTTAGCAGACGTGAGCTTTGATTGTTGCTATTTATAGAACGTGTTCAGATTGGTCCAAATTTATACATAGTATTTTACAACGAGTACTTGCTTTATCAAATATTTGGTTCCCTTTAACTATTGTATATGACATAATGGCTAAGTTCACGACGGAGCACCAGAGAAGGGTAGGCTGTTGTGTAAATGATACTTTCTCCCACTTGTAAAGTAACTGACCAATCAGAAATTTGGCCTAGTCTGTTACACTGATCTGTTAGTTAATATCTGTTAATATGTAGTATTTAACGCGTGGAAGAGTCAAAAATTTGGCCCTGGAAATATATAAAACTTTTTCCCCCTGCACATTGAGCGCTGTGATAAAACGCCAGGAACCAATAAACCCTGCCTCGTAGCGGAGTTTGAGGAGTTTGGCTCTTCAGTAAGGAAGGTACGAATGGTGTACTAACTTACACCGTTCAAGTGGGTTATCGATTATAGAGCGGTCTCTACTCAACCCCAGAGTTCGTCGTGAACTTAGCCAATGTGTGATGCTGGGATCCAGTTATCACTGTAATTAACCCAAATCGTCCATAAATGACCCAAATCCTATTATTTACAGCAATTCAACAATAATTATAGCATTGAAAAGGGAGTCTGAAAGCACTATCTGTGCTTATGTGTTACGTTATCAATATATTAGATATACAAATTATTCTGACAAAGTTTCGAACGAACAATTTGGAAAAGAGAAGATGCATTGCTTGTAAAATCCAGGTCTGTAACTATACAAAAGCAGCCAAGATGACAAGTGTAGATTATGGTCTGTAACACTTCGGTTCATAATTCTGCTATCTTTCAAGAAAGTGTGATGTTTTGGCAAAAAATGTTTCCCATAGCCAGACAATATGTTGCATGCAAGTACTAATCCCGCAGCTCAAATACCAAGGTCACACACGTCTATTTCTTTTCCAGTAAAGGGCACAAATGTAATCCGTAACTAGAATATGTGCTGCGCTAACAGCACATACCAGCTACTCAGGTACAAGGTGACTTCAAGGTCATTCTTTGAGGTCTAACCCCTGTGTTCCAATATATTATTCCTTTATTTGTTCATTTCAGAACCATTAGATACAAGCCGGTGTGGCTGCAAAGGTCAACTTGCCAGAGTTCACCGTAGTTGTTTGGTGGAATGGGTTCGATACAAAGGCTCGAACCATTGTGAGATTTGTTGCAGGACGTTCCGGGGTGTTTCACCTCCGGCAAACTTACTGGGAGTAAATCAAATCGAGGTTAGTAATTGAATGAAATCTGAGCAAACGATAAGACAGTATTTTTGTCAAATTTAAATAAATTACACTAAGTAGGACTTCGCTAAAACAGACCGTTAAGTATAGCTGTAGATTATAAGTTTAACTGGCGAATTCTGAATTTTATGATTGACTAAGAAAAGTACCAGATATCTTACATTATAAATGTTTGGTCTGATTATGAATGAAAGCATGTAAACACGAATTCAGTTATTACTCTGACAAAATGAAGAAAAGAAAAAATATTTGGTTTTTATCAGATTGGGGAAAGGCAAATTGTGTAGCCTGAATCGCTTTCATTTAGGAGCGTCCTTTCAGAGATTGTAAAATTAATGTTGATATACTTCAGGCTCTGGAGGCACTGAGACAACAGTTGTTACAGTTTCAACCGCTGTCACACCGGAAACGTACCGCTCTTCTCGGTGTTATCATCTTTCTCCTTCTGATAACCGGCCTGACGGGAATCCTGACATTTGGCGCCGATAAGGAGTTTCAAGAAGTTACAAAAGATCCGTCGGCAACAAACCACGAACTGAAGAAAGCGCATATCGTATTTTCTATTTGTCTGTCATTTTTGTTTTTCTCTGTTACGTTAACACTTGGATTAATATTGTTATGGGTGGTTATAGAACTGTTTTTCTACATTCAACGGCGGCGAATTTTGCAGCAAGCTGTTCAAAGAATGGCGGCAGATCTACGGCGGCGTCAGGCAGCGGAACAAAGTACGTCAGTGTGAATCGATGGAATGGACAAAGGGGAATATGTGCATTGAAATATGAAATTCTGGTAAAAGCGTGGCATCTTTGGAAAAGAAATTGAAAATGCTTTACTACGAATGTGAAATAAAAAAAAAAACATATCCTTCTTCATCTCTTGGTATTTAATTTTAAAGCAGTTGAAATGAAGAGTTTGAGTCTGTCCTGTTCATATTTACTATTAAGATGCTATCCAATTGGAATTTATTGAAAATTCAAATGGTATGGAAGATCAGTACGTCACTGCTAATTGCAGTCTGCTTACGTGTAACAGGTGAAACAATGGATGTCCAATGCTTATTGAAATAAAGCGCTATTAAGATAGGTCACAGTATCCTTTAAATGACAATTGGTCTTCTGTATTTAACTTTTAGCATGCTAGATAAATTGTCGTCTGCTAAAATTGTAAAGTTCATTCAATTTGCTCCAAAATTGGAAGAAATATTGTCAGAGTAGCAAACAGCTTGGAACCTGATCAGACGCCAATTTAATCGGCGTCTGATCTGGTTCCAAGCTGTTTGCAAAGACTGTTAAATTCGCCTGCAGCAGGCTAAGGGTTAAAGACACTGGCACCACACCAGAAAGAAAATGCCGTTGTACATGTTATACCCCAACCCTAGGTATACTATGAGAACCATGGTCATGCACGAAAAAATATACTTTACCCATTTCATCTATAACCGACAGATTGGCAAAGGGGAACTATTGATAATGCACCATCCACTAAAAAACTGAAACCACCCCTGTGAATCAGTTATTAAGAAAAAAATGCCTTTAAATACCGATAATAAACTGAATTTATAAAAGCGTGTTACTACACTAGATAAAACGGGTATAAAACAACGTTTCTGTATTGTACTTTAACTAAATAGAGGATATTACATGAGTGTCTTGTCATATTTCAGCATAAAACTGATGTTCTTGTCACTTTTCGGGGGTGTTTTAACAGCAGAGAAAACGTGTGTTAACAGAGAGATTCTCGCGCTTACGTGCTGTTAAAACACCTTTTTATATATGCGCGTCCCATGGCAAAGCGTAAACGCATTACGGCCCCAAAATGGATAATTCAAAAGGAAACGATGTCAATTTGAAAAAAACATTGCAGACGTTCCCGCACGTTTCATGGAAATTCAATGACGTCGAGGAATAATTTTTTCGTTTATTAGTTTTTTTTTTCGCGTTTTATGCTACGAATAGCGTTAACGCATGTTTATTTTGTGTTGTAACATCTTCAGAAACCCTCGGGAAACGTTGGTACCCTCGTGTCACAGGGTGAGAAGATGCTTTACCGACTGAGCTACCCGGCCGCCTACACATTTTCTCCCCGTTTTAATATTCAAGTTCTGTGCCGTGACACTCGCCCTGCCGGGCTCGGGTACCAACCAATCCCTCGGGATTCTGCAGATGTTATAACACGAAAAAAACATGCGTTATCCCTACATTAAACTCGTTGAATAAAATAACAAAATCCTAGGCTCAGCCGAGCATTTTATCAATTTTTTTCAACGAGTTTAATAAATTAAATGTGGAAAGTCACAAATGTAATATTCTTTTTATCAAATGTTAGCCTTTCCTGTCGAAACATCACAAAAATTCGTCAAAGCTTTATTACACTTAGTCTAGTGTAATATCAATTTTATGTAATGGCTTTATTTCACTCCAGAGACGTCAAACATGTGATAAAGTGTTTTAGAGGCAGATAAAATAAACTAACACATAAGATTTCTATGAGAAATTGGATATATGTTAGAGGATTATTAAAAGCCTTAAAAAAGAATTGTATACCTTGATAACTTTATATGAAATTTTACCGTTTCTTTTGTTCGGATGTATATAAACTGACTTTATTTGTTTAATGTTAGTTCCTTTGATACTGCTCCACATTATATTTTTATAAGATGTTAAGATGTTGAGACATCCTGAATTGACTGGGGTTTGAAATCCATCTATCTATGAGACCTGTATTAGACAAACATAATCAATTCATACAGATAAAGAAATCACCGGAAGTACAACATACCGATTCAAGTGCAAAATTAGTTAGGGACATGGATTGTATGTAGAAACTAGAATCAAAGACCGTTGACATTTTAACAGTTTAGATTTTACAAAATATAGACGTAGAATTCTTGTCATAAATCTACAGCCTGATTCATCGCCACCAAGGGCGTGACGTTGAAAGTTCGCTTTATTATCCCCCCACAAACAAAGTTTAGGGTTATATAGGAGTGAGCTTGTCGGTCTGTTGGTCCATTCCGGACAAAATGAAAGGCTTGACAGATTTAAATACATTTTGGTACACAGGTGTAACATCATAAAATACAGGTCAAGTTCGACTTTGCCAACAAACCACCATTTTTTACGTAGTTATGGCCTCTTTTCATCTTAAAATTTGCCAAACTCATAGTTGTCGGACATTAACTCATGAAAGGTTTGAAAGATTTAAATTTTGGTACACAGGTGTAACATCATAAAATACAGGTCAAGTTTGAATTTGCCTAAAACCACCATTTTTTGACGTAGTAATGGCCCCTTTCCAACTTAAAATTTGCCAAACTCCATGAACTCATGGTTTTCAGACTCATGAAAGGGTTGACAGATTTAAATAATTTTCGATACATAAAATATAGGACAAGTTCGACTTGACACTTCTTGTGGCCATTTCTTTCTTATGGTTGCCATGCTTCTGAGACATGGCCTTATTGTGGGGGTATTATTCGTCACTCCTGTGACAGGTCTAGTTTACATCTGGTCTCATTGCTATATAAACTTAAGTGGTATTTTAGAATGGCTTGGTACAAACGCATTTCTATTGTACCTGTTTTACTTTTGTAAAAATAATTCATTTCAATCATTTTTACCATTTTCCAATATTGCTTTGGGCTTTTGTACGGTGCCCCTAAAGTGACATGTTACACACTTTTTTCCAATTAGGTAATGTAACACTTTTTTTATTTCGTTTAAACGAAATGATTTCGTTTAAACGAAATGATTTCGTTTAAACGAAATAAGTTATTTCGTTTAAACGAAATGATTTCGTTTAAACGAAATGATTTCGTTTAAACGAAATAACTATTTCGTTTAAACGAAATGATTTCGTTTAAACGAAATAACTTATTTCGTTTAAACGAAATGATTTCGTTTAAACGAAATAAGTTATTTCGTTTAAACGAAATGATTATTTCGTTTAAACGAAATCATTTCGTTTCAACGAAATAAGTTATTTCATTTAAACGAAATGATTTCGTTTAAACGAAATGATTTCGTTTAAACGAAATAAAAAAAAGTCTCACATTACCTAATTGGAAAAAATGTGTGTAACATGTCACTTTAGGGGCACCGTACTTTTGCATTGAGGTCACAAATATTTCATTCTAAATACATGTAGTTGAAAAATAGTTCTTTACATGTCTGTCTAGTTAATTTACGTTATTGTGAAGTTCTTTTTTATATAGAAATATGCCAATCATATTCACGTTTATTATGAAGATATTTTGTGGGGTTTTTTTTTGTCGGTCTCTCGCGAAAAACGATCTCCTACAGAATTTTACCAGGGCCGATCCTTTGGTCGAATTGTTACAAAAGATGTACGTACGCATTGTTTTGTGAATTAATAGATCTACAGTTTAAAAATAATACCAAACTAATTTTTAGCTCACCTGTCACGAAGTGACAAGGTGAGCTATTGTGACCGCTTGATGTCCGTCGTGCGCCGTCCGTCAACAATTTCTTAAAACATCTTCTTCTTGAAAACCACTGGGCAGAATTACACCAAACTTCACAGGGATGATCCTTGGATGGCCTATTTTCAAAATTATTCAAAGAATTGAATTCCATGCAGAACTCTGGTTCCCATGGCAACCGAAAGGAAAAAACTAGGGTCAAATATGGCCCGCACCGGGGGTCACATGGTTTATATAGACTTATGTAAGGAAAACTTCTTGTTCAAAACCACATGGCCTAGGGCTTTGATATTTGGTATGTAGCATCATCTAGTAGTCCTCTACCAAGATCGTTCAGATTATCCCCCTAGGGTCAAATATGGCCCCGCCCCGGGGGTCCCAAGTTTTACATAGACTTATATAGGAAAAAAGTTTAAAAATCTTCTTGTCTGGAACCACAACACTTAGACCTATGATATTTGGTTTGTAGCATTGTCTTATGGTCCTCAACCAAAATTGTTCAAAGTGTACCCCTTGGGTGAAAAGAGGCCCTGCCCTTGGGGTCCCAAGTTTTATATAGACTTATATAGGATTTTTTTTTAAATCTTCTTGTCTGAAACCATACAACCTAGGCTTTTGATATTTGGTATGATGCATTGTCTAGTAGTTCTCTACCAAAATTATTCAAATATGCCCCTGGGGTTAAAAGAGGCCCCGCCCTGGGGTCACTTAGCTATTATGTGAGTTATATAGGAAAAATACTTGAAAAATCATCTGATCCTATTTCCAAGACTGTTTAATTATAATTACCTTAAGACCCCAAGTAATATGATGTCACTTGACTGTGACCTTGACCTACTGACATACTTTCTTGTTTTTTTTAAGATACAGCCTTGAAATTTTGATGACATACACAGTTTTGCACACAAATTGTAAAACTGAATTTCATTGACCATGAATGTGACCTACTGACTTTCTTAACATTTGAAGCATGTAGCTCATATTACTCAGGTGAGCGATCCAGGGTCATCATGACTCTCTTGTTTAAAAAAACTTTTTTTCTGAAAGTTCAAGACCTAAGCTTTTGATATTTGGTTAATAACATTGTGTAGTGGACCTATAAAAAGAGTGTTCAAATTATGCCCCTGGGGTGTAAAGAGGCCCCACCCTGGGGGTCACTTGTTATATGAGTTATATAGGAATAAATACCTAAAAAATTATCAGATCATATTTCTTAGACTTCTTAATTATAGTTATCTGATGACCCAGAGTGATTAGGGGTCACTTGACCGTGACCTTGACCTACTTACCTACTTTCTTGTTTTTAGCTCACCAGAGCCAAAGGCTCATGGTGAGCTTTTGTGACCACTCAATGTCCGTCGTGTGTCGTGTGTCCGTCAACATTTTCTAAAAAGATCTTCTTCTTGAAAACCACTAGGCAGAATTACACCAAACTTCACAGGAATGTTCCTTGGTTGCCCTCCTTTCAAAATTGGTCAAAGAATTAATTAATTGAATTCCATGCAGAACTCTGGTTGCCATGGCAACCGGAAGGAAAAACTTTAAAAATCTTCTTGTCAAAAACCGCAAGGCATAGAGCATTGATATTTGGCATGTGACATTATCTAATGGTCCTCTATGAAAATTATTCAAATTATGCCCCTGGGGTGAAAAGATGCCCCGCTCTGGGGGTCCCAAGTTTTACTTAGACTTATATAAGAAAAAAACTTTAAAAATCTTCTTGTCTGAAATTACAAGACCTAGCTAGGCCTTTGATATTTGGTTTGTAGCATTACCTTGTGGTTCTCTACCAAGATTGTTCAAATTGTTACCCTGGGGTGAAAAGAGGCCCCGCCCCGGGGGTCCTAAGTTTTATATATACTTATATGTATAGGAAAAATCTTTAAAAAGGATCGGCCCTGGTAAAATACTGTAGGAGGTCGTTTTTCGCGAGAGACCGACAAAAAAACCCACAAAATATCTTCATACTAAACGTGAATATGATTGGCATATTTTTTATATAAAAAAGAACTTCACAATAACGTAAATTAACTAGACAGACATGTAAAGAACTATTTTTCAACTACACGTATTAATTTTAATCTAGAATCTAGACAATTCTTTCCAGATATATTAAATTTGGTTAAATATATATAATTATATTCTAGTTATGTATGTACAACTGCAATATCAAAGAAAAATCTAGTTACATAAAATTGATAAAAAAAGACAACTTTCATCTTTAGCAGCATTATACATTGATACTGTGTTTACTTGTTCATTTATTAGTGTGTGATATTTTAAACCAAACACATAAACCTGAATTTTCATTGCCAGTTTTCAACAGCAACAAACATGAGACATGTGTTGGAGAGGAGAAAACTATTTGAACCGCCCCATGAGAAAACCAAGGTCAGGATCCATGCTGTTCGCTTTCAAAGCCTATTGCAATTAGAGAAACTGTTAGCGAACAGCATGGATCCTGACCAGACTGCATGGATGCGCAGGCTGTTCTGGATCCATGCGGGGCGCAAGTGCACTGTGTTGGGTTTTCTCATGGTGCGGCTCATTTCTAGTAGAGACAAGTAGTTTTGGTAATGCTGTTACCTGTCAACAGATAAAATTTGGAACAAGGAAGACAGCATCTTAATTTTGAGCTAAAGTTTCAAGACAGAGGGTGAATCAAGTCAGAATGTGATTTAAATAATATAGTTTATAGTTACTTACTTTAACCTGCAAAATGAAATGTGGAATGTCATTACAATTCATCTAGTCAGTTAGTTATGTAATAGAAAGAGCATTGAAACTCGAGGGTAAACGATTTATACGAGGGGGCGTAGCCCCCGAGTATAAATCGTTTACCCGAGAGTTTTAATGTTCTTTCTGTTTTGTATCATAGCCATCCATATATGGTAGTTGTAGGCGTTCCACAATGCCATATACAGCAGTTAAGTGAGTACTTAAAATCCTTGCTTTACAAATGTGTAAAGCCCAGGTAAAATAAACCAATGCTAGAGCAGAAAATCAATAAAATACACTTCGTTGTCTACTGTTCCAGACACGCTGGCATACTTTCCTATCCAACAGTGCGGTAACTAGCGTGCGGGTATTAAATACCTGCACACTTTTAGTTACCGCACCCTGTATTCAGTGTATACGAATTACCTGCACCAAATTTGTTAAGAAAAAACACCGAGGTATGATACAAATAGGGATTGTTATAATAGATTTTAACTGAATAAACGATAAACCAAGTCTTGTTGAGTTTAAAATCAAAGGTATGTTATGTCCGAATCGAATCGACCTCTAAAGAAAATGTTAAAGCAATCAACTTACAAATGAGGAAAAAGAAAATCTAACTATATACAGTTTATTAGACACCTGCAGTACCAGTCCAAAGGTATCTGATTGCGTTTTTCCATCCATCCTCCATTCCATCTGTCGACACTTTCATGCGTGGTCTGTAACTCTGCCATCCATTAAGGGATTTTAACTTCACTTTGCACAAATATTCTCAACAAAGAAATGTGTCTTGCACAACTCCCTTACCTCTAACTCAAAGGTCAAGGTTACACTTGAAGGTCAAAGGTCAACAGACATCTCCACCATTAAGAATGTGGTGGGGCCGTAGTGTTACACATGTGTGTAAAATTTTGTCCGCTCAGTGACTTTGTTGTGCTTTGGAAAGTTTGAAGTAATGGCACAATCGCACATATAGTATAGAAACTTGAAACTCGAGGTAAACGATTATCGAGGGGTTAAACTGCACATTAGTTACCGCACCTGTATTCAGTATACGATACCTGCACAATTTTAGAAAAACCGAGGTATGATACATAAGTTAGACAACATCTCGCATGCAAAATCTCGACTATAAATTCAGGTAACACAGAACAATAGCCACCATAACAAGACGTGCTGCGTCCAATATTCAGACCCCTTGCTCAAAGGTCAAAGTCCAACTTGTACTTCAAATATTAAAGGTCATTTTCTTGTATGCTCTATAACTTTATACGCTCAAAGGGACGCATTATGTTATACTCCCGGTGTCCGTCTGTCTGTCTGTCCGTTAGCAATTTCGTGTTCGCTCTGTAACTCTTGAACTGCTTGAAGGATTTCAAAGAAACTTGGCACAAATGTTCACCACACAGAGACGACGTGCAGAGCGCATGTTTTAGATGTCTCGCTTCAAAGTCAAGGTCACACTTAGGGGTCAAAGATCATATCAGTTTGTTTCGTATCCGCTCTGTAACTCTTGAACTGCCTGAAGGATTTCAAAGAAACTTGGCACACATGTTCACCACACTGAGACGACGTGCAGAGCGCATGTTTCGGATGACTCGCTTCAAGGTCAAGGTCACACTTCGGGGTCAAAGGTTGTATATGACTTAGCTTTGTGTATATTGCTCTGCATTGCAGTGCTCTTATATATTAGAAATGCTCTCCGTCCGTGCGTGCGTCCGTCCGTGCGTCCGCAACGATCCTTGTTCGGAGCATAACTCCAAAAGTACTGGATGGATTTTCTTCAAACTTCATACACTGATAGAACACATTGGGAGGAAGTACAGTGTGCAAGAACTTTAACTCTACCTTGGCTATTTTTTTAGTTATTCCCCTTTATCATATTTTCTTAAAAAATTTTGTCCGGAGCATAACTCCAAAAGTATTGGAGGGATTTTCTTCAAACTTCATACATTGATAGAACACATTGGGAGGAAGTGCAATGTGCAAGAACAATAATTCTACCTTGCCTATGTTTTGAGTTATTCCCCTTTATAATATTTTCTTAAAAAAAATTGTCCGGAGCATAACTCCAAAAGTACTGGAGGGATTTTCTTCAAACTTTCATACACTGATAGAACACATTGGGAGGAAGTGCAGTGTGCAAGAACAATAACTCTACCTTGCCTATTTTTTTAGTTATTGCCCTTTATCATATTTTCTTTAAAAAAAATCATCCGGAGCATATCTTTTTCATGCATGGAGGGATTTTGATATATCTCAAATGTTCAAATGTTCACCACCACGAGGTGGAGTGTCATGCGCAAGAACCAGGTCCCTAGTTCTAGGGTCAATGTCACACTTAGAGGTCAAAGGATACAAGAATGAAAACCTTGTCCGGAGCACTTCTTCTTCATGCATAGAGGGATTTTGATATAATTTGGCACAAATGTTCACCACCACGAGACAGATTGTCATGCGCAAGATCCAGGTCCCCAGGTCTAAGGTCAAGGTCACACTTAGAGGTTAAAGGTCAGATACAAGAATGACTTTGTCCGAAGCATTTCTTTTTCATGCATGGAGGGATTTTGATGTAACTTGGCACAATTATACACCAACATGAGACGAAGTGTCATGCGCAGTTCCCTTCTTTAGAATTACTTCCCTTTGTTGTTACTTTAAATAGCTTTTATTGTAACTTTTTCATTACTAGTCGTAGGGAAAAATCGAGACCACTTTTCTGTAGTACAACATGCATGCTACATCCAATTTTGAGGTGTATTTTGACCAATCTGTACCTAGTAAAGACTTTTGTGTGGACTTACATTTTTTTTTTTAAGATTAACTTCCCTTAGTTGTTACTATAAATATCTTATGTTGTAACATTTTTATAATTGACCATAGGGAAAAAACAAGACTACTTTTCTGTGGTACAACATGGATGTTACTTTCCAATTTTAGCTGTATTTTAAGATATCTCCACCTGGTAAAGAAATTTTTGTGGACTTAGAAAAACAAAAGACTTACAATGATTACTAAACAACCACAAAACTAAAATTCCATTAATTTTGCAAATACAGCTGCTAGAGTAAAGAAATTTGCTGTGACGGGCATATATTGTGACATTCTGGCACTCTTGTTTCCTGTTAGCTTTCCATTCCTTCTTTTTACAGTAGCCATATAGAAAAACATCATAGCTATGTTGTTATTATTATTATTATACCAGATTTATATAGCGCCCTTTTCATGATCAATTTCACGTTCAAAGGCGCTTTACATAGTTCAAATGCAGCCACACAGGGCGCATAATTCATCCTCTACTAGTACAGACACAGAGCGATCTGACCAGACGGACAGAGTGAGACAAAGCCCACACGACAGAGAGATCAGAAATCAGATACAGGCTTGTCCGGCTAACTTAGCCTAGCTCGTTGCGAATAGACAGCCTGGTTCTTTAACGTGCCCAGTGTATAGCACTGATACACGCAAGGATTGCCTGGGTTCCTGACCAGTACACCTCTAGTTGGGTGGGAAACACTGAAAAGCGTTTCTGAAAATTCCCGAGTAGCTGCCGGGGATTGAACCCCCGACCTCAGGATTGGAAGGCCAGTGTGCAAACCACTGAGCTATCCGTCCACCACTGTTCATGAAAATTAATAAAATTTAGCAGTAAACCATCTCACCACTGAATAATTCTTTCTTCCACATCTTTAAAACCCCTGATGTGGACCAAAACTAAACGGTTCTTCAAAGCTTTTCCCAAAATGAATACTTTCAGACACTAACTTGCCAGGAACTTTAGCCTTCAATTATAATATGCCCGGCGGGGGGATTGGCCATGTCTAACATGGCTCGTGTTTTTATTTGGCAGATCCGTCTTCTGTTAACTTACAATAATATATTTTAATAAGTTCCCTTTTATGTTATTATAAATAGCTTATTTTGAAACTTTTTTATTATTGGTCGTAGGGAAAACCCGAGACCACTTTTCAGTGGTACAACATGGATGGTACCTCCAATTTATAGGTGTATTTTCACATAGCTGGTAAGGATTTTTGTGGATTTTTGTTGGAATTTCTTCCCCTTGTTGTTCCTGTCCTTTGGGCTTCAACAGTCAAGGTCTTTAAATTTTGCTCCCATCCTCTGATGTAACTCTTCGGGCGTATATTGCCCCGCTTGGCGGTGCTCTTGTTTATGCATGCATGGATATTCAACTAACACGGCACAAATGGCGGCCATAACAAGATGATGTGTCTGATGCAAATCAAGACCACTTGCTCAATGGTAGAGGTAGCATTGAGAGCTCAAAAGATTGTTTCATTTTTAGCTCACCTCAGCAATGCTCAGGTGAGTTTTTGTGATCGCTCGATGTCCGGTGTCTGTCTGTCGTCTGTCTATATTTAGCTTGTGTATGCGATACAGGCTGTATTTTTCAAGTGATCTTCATGAAATTTTGTCAGAATGTTTACCTTGATGAAATCTAGGCAAATTTTGAAAATGGGTCAAACTTTGTGTATGCGATAGAGGCTGTATTTTCAAGTGATCTTCATGATTTCTAATCAGAATGATTAACTTGATGTAATCTAGTCCAAGTTTGAAAATGGGTCATCTGGGATCAAGAACTAGGTCACTAGTTCAAATCAAAGAAAAACCTTGTGTATGCAATATAAGCTGTATTTTCAATTGATCTTCATGATTTTTTGTCAGAATGATAACCTTGATGAAATCTAGGCTAAGTTCGAAAATGGGTTATCTGGGGTCAAAAACTAGGTCACTGGGTCAAATCAAAGAAAAAACTTGTGTATGCGTAGGGGCTGTATTTTTTTTCAAGTGATCTTCGTGAATTTTGATCAGAATGATCTCCTTGATGAAATCTAGGCCAGGTTCGAAAATGGATTATCTGGGGTCAAAAACTAGGTCACGAGGTTAAATCAAAGAAAAACCTTATGTATGCGATAGAGGCTGTATTTTTCAACTGATCCTCATGAATTTTTGTCAAAATGATAGCCTTGATGAAATCTAGGTAAAGTTTGAAAATGGGTCATATGTGGTCAAAAACTAGACCACTAGGTCAAATCAAGGAAAAACCTTGTGTATGCGATAGAGGCTGTATTTTTCAATTGATCTTCATGAACTTTTATCAGAATATCTTTCTTGATGAAATCTAGGCCAAGTTCGAAAATGGATCATGTTGGGTCAAAAACTAGGTCACATCAAGGAAAAAGTTTGTATATGCGATAGAAGCTGTATTTTAACACTGTTATGATGTATTATGGTGTGTTTCTCAGGTGAGCAACCTAGGGCCATCTTGTTTCCTATACAAGTCTGTGTAAAATTTGGGACCCCCTAGGTCGGGCCTCTTTTCGCCTCAGGGGCATAATTTGAATGATATTGGTAAAGGACCACTAGGCCATGCAGCATACCAAGTATCAAAAGCCTAGGCCTTAAGAGTTTCAGAATAAATACTTTTTTTTAGAATTTCCTATGTAAGTCTCATGTAAAACTTGGTACCCCTGAGACATGGCCTCTTTTCACCCCAGGGACACAAGTTGAACAAACTTAGTAGTGGAACACAAGGCAATGCTACATACCAAATATCAAAGGAAGTTTTTTTTTCAATATAAGTCTATATAAAATTGGGACATCCGGGGCGGGGCCTCTTTTCACCCCAAGGTAATAATTTGAACAATCTTGGTAATTTACCATTAGGCAATGCTACATACCAAATATCAAAGGAGTATGTCTTGTGGTTTAAGACGAGAAGATTTTTCAAAAAAAAAAATCCTGTAAAGTCTATGTAAAACTTGAGACCCCCATGACCTCTTTTCAACCCAGAGGCATAATTCGAACAATCTTTGTAGAGGACCACTAGATGATGTCACATACCTAATATCAATGCCCTATGCCCTGTGGTTTTTTTCCCTATGTAAGTCAATATAAACCATGTGACCCCCGGGCGGGCCATATTTGACCCTACGGGAAATATTTAAACAGTCTTGGTAGAGGATTGCATGTATCATCATCTAAATTGTTCAAATTATCCCCCTAGGGTTAAAGATGGACCAACCAGGGGATCACACGGTTTATTATAGACTTATATAGGGAAAAACTTTGAAAACCTTCTTGTCCAAAATCACATGACCTAGGGCTTTGATATTTGGTATATAGCATCATCTAGTGATCCTCTAGCAAAATGTTCAGATTATCCCACTAGGGTCAAATATGGCCCCACCTTGGGGGTCACATGGTGGGCAGTGTTGCATTTTCCATTACTGCTCATGAACAGACTCAATCAAACCGAGTCTGCAATTTTCACTGTTTGCTTTGTTTTCGGTGCTTCCGAGGGATCTACTTTCCAGATTTTATTATATAGACAAATATAGGGAAAAGCTTTGAAAATCTTCTTGTCCAAAACCACAGGGCCTAGAGCTTTCATATTTGATATGTAGCATCGTCTAGTGGTCTTCTACCAAGATTGTTCAAATTATCCCCCTGGGGTTAGATATGGCCCTGCCCTGTGGGTCACACGGCTCAAATAGACATATATAGGAAAATCTTTGAAATTCTTGTACAAAATCACAGGGCCTAGGGCTTTGATATTTGATATGTAGCATTGTGTAGTAGTTCTTAAGCAATTGTTCAAATTATCCCCCTGGGGTTAAAACTGGGCCTGCCCCTGAAGGGGCACATGGTTTAAATAGACTTGTTTAGAGTAAAAAGTTTAAAACATTTCTTGTCTTAAACCATAAGGCCCAGAGCTTAGATATTTAGTATGTGGCATGCTCTAGTCGTTCTGTACAAAGATTGTTCAAATCAGGACCCTGGGGTCAATATTTGCCAAGCCCAGGGCGCCTTGTTTTACATCGAATTA
The DNA here is from genome assembly GCF_021730395.1 of Mercenaria mercenaria. Taxonomy (NCBI): domain Eukaryota; kingdom Metazoa; phylum Mollusca; class Bivalvia; order Venerida; family Veneridae; genus Mercenaria; species Mercenaria mercenaria. The sequence continues at coordinate 15,914,844 of NC_069373.1, forward strand.
TATAGGAAAAAATCTTCTTGTTCAAGTTAAAGCATAGAAATTTGGATCACTTGTATAATTTTTGATACAGATTTCAATACTCATCTTAGTCGTAATTTTGATCTACTTTCTTGTTTTTTAAGTTACAGTACAGAAATTTGGATGGCATGTATAATTCTTAACAGATTTCGGTAGTTATCTTTACCATGACTTACTCCCCTACTTTTTTGTTTTCGGAGCTTTCGCAAAGAAATTGTTCAAGGAAGCAATTTAACTCAGGTGAGTGATATAGGGCCGGCATGGCCCTCTTGTTTTGACATTTTTATGACAGGTAATTGTATGTTCCAAACCCCTCATGCCACTAGCACCGGCTTTACTGGAATTCTATTCAAGTAACAAGGAGCTGCGTTCAATAAACACTTGATGCCCCCGGTGGCATCCTTGTCGATACAAAGCAACCCAAGTCCAAAACGAGGTCAAGTTCAAGGTCAAACTGAGGTCAGGTGATGTCTGAAGATGAGGAATGGTCACAGGTTACATCTGCCTTAGTATCAAGTCATTCTAGTTAGGGGTATCGATGCTAGACGAAACGGTCCCGTTTTGTTTACCTCGTACGGACGGACGAACGAACAGGACAATCACTATATGCCTCCTGCATCAGTAGATGCCGGGGGCATAAAAATGAATGTACTCCATAAATTATAAGGACCAGAAAATATTGTATTATATATATAACATCACTAGACAAGACTCATATGCTGGTCACAATGTCTTTTAAGTCTAAAGTTCCTACCCTAAAGCATTATTCAGCCATGGATTGGAAACAGAAGGGACAGACAGATGGTCTATTACACTATGACACACTTCAGGAGCATAAAACATGAAAATGAAGCTGACATTATACTTGTTTATTACATAATGGAAATCAGCTTTGCGGTACAATTTCATTTGATAACACCTATATAAAATAATCTAGAATTTAATACATCAAAACACAGTTAACTTTACCAGATCATTAATATTGTGAACAACGATGACAGCATTTACAGTGAAAATTTATCAAAATCTGAGATGCTGTTTTGAAGATGTGATGACTAGAAGACTTTGTTTGTTTTGGGGTTTAACACCATTTTCAACAGTAATTTAGTTATGTAATGGCGAGCAATTAACCCAACCAGTATTCCTGGATTCTGTACCAGTACAAACCTGTTCTCCACAAGTAACTGCCAACTACCCCACATGAATCAGAGGTGGAGGAAGAATGATTTCAGATACAATTTACTTTTACCAAACCATCATGGAGAACATACGCCTAGCCTCGAGATCAAACTCACGATCCACAGATCTGCGCTTTTCCTACTGGGCTAAGAGAACAACTTAAAATTTTGAGACTCCCAAACAAACTGATGAGTAAGACAAAAACAATATATCTCTCCTAGTCACTGAAGATATAACAGACATCTTTAATATTTTATAAATATTCAGAACTTTTTAGGAGACATGTTTACTATTTTTGTGTGTAATTTTATATACACCGAAACCTCAATTAGCAGGAAATTTATTAAACAGTAAGTCTACAAATATTAAGATTTCTCATTTCACTCCTGGTTTCCACTTCATGACTCCCTATTTGTCACTTATCTGCTCAATAGTTTAAACAGTTATGTAACGTTTTTCATTTCTTCATTTTCTTCTTTGATCTACATTTTGACATTTCCTTGATGTACTCTTCTTGAAACTGAAATGTACTTGCCATTTCTTCAGTTGAGTTTGAGCTAGTTTGAGGCTGGTAATAAGGTCTGTTATACCTTAAATTATCAAAAGGATAGCTCTGATGGTAATTCTGGTATGGATAATACACAGAGTGAGCTGGATACTGCCAGCCAGAGTAGCCAGAGTAGCCATAGTCTGGTGTGTTTGCCTCACTATTCAAATCTTGTATGTTGTTTTGGATCCCTGTGTAACCCCACATGTTCATACTTTGTTGATGCCAGTTCTCGTACTGTTCATACCACTGCCTCCACTGTTCCTGGTATAATGGTCTACTACAAACTCCACTGTCATCAGACCTTGAATCAATCCTTGTTCTACATGTAAATCTATCATTTTTCGTAATATCCGCCTGTTTGGTATCTCTATCGGCGTATTCTCTGGTTTTCTTGTATATTTTTGGTAAGGCACCAAGGTCTTCTTCTGAAGATTCAGAATCAGTTGTAGACGACACAGAGCTGGAATCGGTTTCTCTATAACTATCTTCTCCGACCTTGTGTTCTCCCACTTTTTCACTATGGACTTTCTTATCTGCATCTGTTCTACAAGGAAAACTAGAAGTGCTTTTCTGCTCATTTACCATAGATGGCAAAGATGCCTTACAAAAATCTTTTTGTGTCTGACATTCAGGTAAGTTTGATTTGCTTATATTTCTACTGTAAATAGATAGGTCTTGGAATCTGTCTGGCATAGCTCCAACCATAGTCTCAATATTGTTTGGTACACCTTCTTGTTCTGAGCTTTGCATTGCCAGTGTCTTAACCGATTCACTTTTCTTTGTACCAAGTTCAACTACATCCCCAGCTCCTAGATCTAAACCTTCATTTGCTGGGTTTTCAGTTTCCAACTTCTGCTCCCTTTCTTGTTGCAAAAGATGACCTATTGCAAAATTGCCTTGATAACCAAATCTTTGCTTTCTAGCTTTTTGAAAAGTTTTCTTTACTTTTTCTTTTGATTTTTCCTCTAAAATCAAAGACCCTTCAAATTCATCAGGCTTCTGATTATCAAAACCTTTCTGTTCCAAATCCTCAGCAACATTTATATTTGGTATAGGAGATGCATTCTTTTTTCTATTAAGCATCTCTTCCTTGGCCTCAAATTCATCCTCTGAACTAATAATGTCTACTTCATTTACTTTTACACCAAGAGCTTTAGGGACTTCAACTTCACTTGAAGTTTCAGTGCTATATACAGACTGACGATTTTCTAGTAAGTCTTGTAACTGAGCGATGGCATGTTGCAGCATTTCACTTTCTGTGTTATCACTCTGCACTTCTGGAATTGAGAGATCAGTTTTATTATCAACTGTCTCTTTATCTGTATCAAGGTTTTCCCTAAACATTTTCAATGATTCTCTAGCTGTACTGTAAGAATGATGTTTGGGTAATCTTTTAAATCCAATGCTGTTTTTGTAAACATTACATATATTAACCTTTTCAAAGTTTAATGTGGAAAGTTTACAATTTTTAAGTGAATGTACACCACTACTTTGAACATTGTGCATCATGTTATTTTCTAATTTATTTGGTATATTCATTTTATCTATCGGAACATTCATGTCTGAAGATACTTCCTCCTCTAGTTCAGCATTAGGCATGTTACCTTCTACTGTCAAACCACCATCTTTCCCTCCTTTACTGTCCACAGCTGACAGTGTATAAACCTTGTCTACAGGTTTACAATCGGCTCCACTAACTCCAAGATTGCCATTACTGTTTTTTTCAGTTGGAGTGTTTCTTAATTTCTTATCTTTACAAGTGTCTCTTATTTCTCCTAAATTTAACTCTGAATTTTCACTCATCTCATAGTATTCAACACCCTCATAACCAACTGAAGTTCTAGTTTCTACCTGATGCCTCATTAATCCGTCATTGCTGTTACCGTTAACAAACTTCTTTGAGTCATTCTCATTTTTATCTTTTATATCATTTAAGCTAACTTTTGTATCTCCTAAATTTCCTTTGTTGATTTTGCTTTCGAAAACATTTGCATTTCCAGTATTGACTACATCTGTGAACCCATTTCTGTCTTTAATACCAGCACTAGTATCAGAATAACTTCCTGCAGATCTGGATGAACTTGCCAGTTTCTCTTTCAATGGACCGACTTGGCCACTGGGAGTTTTCTCAGTATGTATCACCTCTGAGGACACTACATCATCTAGAAAGATAGGGCTGTCTGGTTTTGCTAAATCGCTAGGAAGTGGGTCTGAAAAAAAAAATTAAACTAATGAAAACAAAGTACTAGTATTTCAATCTTTCTGTATCATTTAATCAGCCTTTAATGTGACAATAATACCAAGAGTAAATAGTGACCTTTCCAGGGGTCTCAAGATTATATCTTTGCCAACGTGGTTGTACCCTGCGAGAGCACTGGTCAATTCCCTGCAAAAAATTACCAAGTACAAGGTGAGTGCTTTCTACATAGGAACTGGTTATTACTTGCAGAAAATGACCAAGACAAGGCGAATGTTCTCTATGAGGGCACTGGTCAATAACTTGCAGAGAATAACAAAGTATAAGGCAGGTGCTCTCTATGCAGGCACTGGACAATTACTTACAGAGAATAACAAAGTACAAGGCAGGTGCTCTCTATGCAGGCACTGGACAATTATTTGCAGAGAATAACAAAGTAAAAGGCAGGTGCTCTCTATGAGGGCACTGGACAATTATTTGCAGAGAATAACAAAATACAAGGCAGGTGCTCTCTCTGAGGACACTACTCAATTACTTGCAAAGAATAACAAAGCAAAAAAGGTGACCTCTCTATGAGGGCACTGGTCAACTAGATCGTATTTCACGAAAAAAAATGTATGTCTCCCATCATTTAACTTGCAGAAATTTTAAAATTTCGCAAATTAAGGGTCATAATTCCATGAAACAAGAGCACCGCCTTGTGGGTGCTGACGCTCATCTGATTTTTTTTGTATAATAGAAATATTGTCCTACCCATGATTTTCTAAGTCTAAAAAGGGCCATCACTCTTGCAAAAAGCAGGATAGAGTTATGTTTCTTGATGTACAGTGTCCACTTATGATGGTGAAAAACTGTTGCAAGTTTTAAAGCAATAGCTTTGATAGTTTATGAGAAAAGTTGACTTAAACATAATATTCAACCATTTTTCTAAGTCCAAAAGGGGCAATAATTATTGCAAAAAGCAGGATGGAGTTATGTTGCTTGCTGTACAGGGTCAGCTTATGATGGTGAACAAGAGTTGCAAGTTTTAAAGCAATAGCTTTGATAGTTTAAGAGAAAAAGTTGACCTAAACATAAAACTTAACCAAGAAATCTGATATTTTCTAAGTCCAAAAGGGGCCATAAATCTTGCAAAAAGCAGGATGGAGTTATGTTTCTTGCTGTACAGGGTCAGCTTATGATGGTGAACAAGGTTTGCAAGTTTTAAAGGAATAGCTTTGATAGTTTAGGATAAAAGCTGACCTAAACATAAAACTTAACCAAGAAAACTGATTTTCTAAGTCCAAAAGGGGCAATAATTCTTGCAAAAAGCAAGATGGAGTTGTGTTTCTTGATGTACAGGGTCTGCTTATGATGGTGAACAAGTATTCCAAGTTTCAAAGCAAAAGCTTTGATAGTTTAGGAGAAAAGTTGACCTAAACATAAAACTTAACCAAGAAATCTGATATTTTCTAAGTACAAAAGGGGCCATAAATCTTGCAAAAAGCAAGATGGAGTTATGTTTCTTGCTATACAGGGTCAGCTTATGATGGTGAACAAGTATTCCAAGTTTCAAAGCAATAGCTTTGATAGTTTAGGAGAAAAGCTGACCTAAACATAAAACTTAACCAGGCAACGCCGACGCAGACGCCGACGCCGACAACCGCTCAAGTGATGACAATAACTCACCATTTTTTTTCAAAAATTCAGATGAGCTAAAAAAATCACTGAACCATAACATTCCAATGATATTATACACAAATAGGCTTGACTGTACTAACTCCTGTGAAGTTTGGTTGAATACCAACCGGTGATATAGGAGAAGTAGCACAGATATCAAAGAATTTGTCAAATCAAGTAAAGCAGAACATGACAATGATATGCACAACTACAGTTATGTGAGATTTGGTGAAATTCTGCCTAATAGTATACAGCAAGTAGTGAAAACACTATATACAATATAAGAAATCAATGGCCATTTATAAGTCTGCTAAAAGTCATTTAACCTGAACATCTGCCAAGTGGTGTCGGAGAAGATACATGGACAAACTTTATGACATACAGAGAACAAATTGACTGCACAAAGTCAATACCTCTCCCCCACTACATGTGAAAGACATAATAATTTGCAGAAAATAACTATGTACAAGGTTGGTGCTCTCTATGAAGGTACTGATCAATCACTTGCAAATAATTCACCAAGTATAAGGTGGGTACTCTCTACCAGGAGCCTTGTCATTTATTTGCAGAAAATAGCCAAGCACAAGGTGGGTGCTCTCTATTAGAGAACTGATAAATCACTTGCAGAAAATAGCCGAGTACTCTATTAGAGAACTGATAAATCACTTGCAGAAAATAGCCGAGTACAAGGTGGGTGCTCTCTATTAGAGAACTGATAAATCACTTGCAGAAAATGGCCGAGTACAAGGTTGGTGCTCTCTATTAGAGAACTGATAAATCACTTGCAGAAAATAGCCGGGTACAAGGTGGGTGCTCACTATTAGAGAACTGATAAATCACTTACAGAAAATGGCCAAGCAAAAGGTGGGTGCTCTCTATTAGAGAACTGATAAATCACTTGCAGAAAATAACCAAGCACACGGTGGGTGCTCTCTATTACAGAACTGACAAATCACTTACAGAAAATAGCCAAGTACGACGTGGGTGCTCTCTATGAGGGTACTGATCAATCACTTGCTAAGAATAACCGAGAACAAGGTGCTCTCTACCAGGAGCCTTGTTCATTACTTGCAGAAAATAGCCAAGCACAAGGTGAGTGCTCTCTATAAGGGTAATGATCAATCACTTGCAAATAATAGCCAAGCACAAGATGGATGTTCTCTATAAGGGTATTGAAGAATAAGCAAGTACAAGGTGGATGCTGTCTACCAGGAGCCTTGGCAATTATTTGCAGAAAACAGCCAAGTACAAGGTGGGTGCTCTCTATGACGGTACTGGTCAATCACTTTCAGAGAATAACCAAGATCAAGTTAGAAAATCAAGGACACTGCTGGGTAAACAGAGTTCCTTGTATAAATGAAAAACATATTAAATCAGTGGGGAACAAACATGCTAAGCAATATCTTGTACTATATAGTAGACAATACTGTCCAACTTTACCAATTATATATATGCAGTGGAGTTATTTTTTAGCACTACCCATGCTTTTAAGACATGCTAATAACAGACTAGGATACCCAAACAAACCCTACCGGACTAAATAAACAAATGTGTATCAAATTATTTCAGTTTATGCACTATAGACTTTACCATACAGAATATACCTGGTAGTGAGTAGATTTGAGTGTTACATCTTTTTTCTATAACATCAAGATTCATTCGCTCTTGTCCATCACTTACTAAAGATATAGCAATACCGAATGATCCTGAAATCACAAAATATTTTCAGGCAATGAAGCAATACTTACAAAGTTCTATGCATTTTACTGCCTTCATAAATAATTTAAATCTTGAAATCACTTCTACAGGATATTTCTTATGCTTGACTTCTCAAATTATCAAAATAATCACTCCCTCAAAGTAAATAAAGACTGACAAGAGACATGGAAATGCTCAGAAAACCAGTTTTTCAAACATTTTTTTTTCTATTTTTAGCAACACTGACTTTGACCTAACAGTAATCTTGATCCTATGCAGAGCTACTGTGCAGAAAGTGTTTTCCTATTTTAGTAACAGTGACCTCAAATACAATCCAAAGCCAGTTTTTCATAATAAGCTTGCTACACACTACACTTAGGTTTAGTGACAGTATGACACCAAATCCAGCAAAAAAACCCATATTTCTAGAAGTATGACTTCTTAATGACTCAATGGCATTAAAATGACTTATTACAAAAAATAAGCTCTCAGTAGGAATTTGTACCAATATTCATCCCTTCCACAGTACAAAATGCAGCTTTGGCCTGATGCTCTAAACCACTGCACCACACTGATTATGCAAATTAAACCAGTTATACTGACCTTGAACCTGACCCAACTGTCCCCATATGCAATCCAAGCCTTGGTTTTTCAATAAGCTACTTATATGCCAGGTTTAATATCAATCCATCAAAGTTATTGAACAGAAACTGCTTTTTCTCTCTATTTTTAGTAACAGTGACCTTGACATTGACTTCACCGACCCGAAATTCAATCCTAAACTTGGTTTTACAATAAGATACCTATAAGCCAAGTTTCATTTCAATATCTCTACCCAAACTTAAGCTACTGAACGAAAACCAAAACCGGATGCTGCCCATCCATCCATTCACCCAACCACATTGCCAATCCAATACCGAGGTTTTCAACTTTGAAAAACCTGGTTGAAAAAAAAAGATGTAGGAATTCCAAGAAACACAGGTTTTTCAAACATTTTCAATTTTCAGAAACAGTGACCTCTACCTAACAGTGACCTTGACCCTAGTGACCACAAAAAAAAACCTACCATCTTTTTGATGATCTGAGTGTGTCCGTAGGACAGCATCCACTCCTGTCATTGTATTTTTGACATGGTCAAGGGCCACAACACCGGAGTGAAATCCCAATAAAAACACCAGGTGCACAACTTTACATGCTGAATAACAATCTGTTTTCATAAATGTGGCCTTGAATTTGACCCTGTGGCCTCTAAATGGCTCTTTTTATAACCAACACCAGATATCCACAAGACTGCTTGCTCAGATATTCAACAGTTTCTAAGTCAAACAAGGGCCACAGCTTGGTCAGACTTATGTAAGATCTTGAATTCCCTAACCTTAAATGCAATCCCAACCTTGGTCTTAAAATAAGCTGCCTATAAGTTAAGTTTAATTTCAGTATCTAAATCAAAACTCAAGTTAATGAATAGAAATGAAAATCTTGAGGCTGTCCATCTGTCTATTCGGCACAATCACCAACGTAATAACAAAGTTTTCAATTATGTTTAGCCTAGTTAAAAATTAGATGCAGACCTTCAAATCTAACAGTTTTTATTAACTTTTACTATAGAAATTTGTAACCATTGTACTGATTTAAGAATTTTATGCTACATGTCTAAATACTAAGTTTTGTTCCAAAATTAATGTACAATCCTATTATTAAAAACTTTATGAAGGTATCCCAAGATTTATGCTAACCAGCTGTTAATATAACTGCAAATAAGCCGTGCCATGGGAAAACCAACATAGTGGGTTTGCGACCAGCATGGATTCAGACCAGCCTGCGCATCCGCGCAGTCTGGCCAGGATCCATGCTGTTAGCTAACAGTTTATCCAATTCCAATAGGCTTTAAAAGCGAACAGCATGGATCCTGACCAGACTGCGCGGATGCGAAGGCTGGTCTGGATCCATGCTGGTCGCAAACCCACTATGTTGGTTTTCTCATGGCACGGCTCAAATGATTTTCTTACCAAATCTTCCTGCTCTACCAATCCTGTGAAGGTACGTTTCATGATCCGTAGGGACATCCAAATTTATCACCATATTAACTTTGTCTGCATCAATGCCTCGTGATGTCTGAAATGAAGTTTGCATTAATTCATAAATAATGCTACATTAGAAACACGCTTCTTCTACCTTTCCTACACATCCGCCGTAATCCCTATGCTAATCATGCATTGTTTTTCCAAATTTAAATCGCAAATGGCGATATTGGTGATCGACAGTGGAGACCCTGCCAGTTCTTACCTCTGGTAGCCTAGTATTCAAATTTACCTGGATTTCATTACAACAAATATTCAGGCCAGGTTTTTGGTAAGTCACTTAGAACAAATCAACTTTTCAATTATTTGACCTACAAAATCAGGTAGGAAATAAGACTTTTAGAGTGTTAATCAGGCTTCCTATGATTTCATTTAGTGATCTAGTTTTACCCCAGATGGCTAAGATTAAAAGTTGACTTACATTTCATTAATCTGACCAGGTTGCATGAAGATCAGGTAAAAAACCTGGCATGATTTTTTTTTTCTATAACTTTTCTAGCCTAGTTTAAAAACCTAAAATAACTCAAGATACAAATTTATCCTAGATGTAATACAAACAAACACTCTATGTCCTATGAATGTTAGGTTGAAAATGTGGCTAAAGGAGTTTTTTCTATGATTTGACCTAGTGACCAAGTTTTTCTCAACTTAGATAATACAGTTTCAAATTTGACCTAGTATTCACCACTGTGTGGTGGGAGACATAATTAAGACTACTACAGTGTTAACTGAAAAATGAATGATGTGGACACAAGATGAACAGCACACAACAACAGAAACAGAGCCATCACAATAGCTCACCTGAGAATTACTTTCCAATGGAATTCAAACTTGTGTATGTCTATCAGTAGACAGAAGAGTAACTTACAAGATCAGTAGAGATGAGTATCCTACATTTATATGTTTTAAGTTTAGCCATGGCGTGGTTTCTTTCCTTCTGGTCTAAACAACCTGCTATACAAGCAGTTGGCCATCCACGACTTGTCAAGGAATCAGCTAGAGTCTGTGCTCTGTAACATAAACAAATAGCTCTTGTAAAATCATTTGTATCAAATTATTAGTTCAGGTAACCCCTTTTACCATGTCAATGTCAATGAACAAAATAGTCTACACTTTTATTCTTTATACACAAAACACCCTTACATTGCTACTTATCATAGGCATATCTGTTCAGTACATGTAAGCTACCTTTCTCAATCCATCTTCCTTTCAAAACAGAAGTAACTAGAGGTGCTTTTGAGAAAAGCGCATGTCTCCCACAACTGCCTAATCATCTGAATAGTAAGTCTGTCTTTATATACCGTTTACATGTTAGAGTAACCAGCCTATCGGTAATTATGTTCAAGGGCCATAATTCCGAAGTGCCTGGGCCAATATGACTAGTTAGAGGACTTATTGGCAAACACATTTTGTTCAAGTTTGGTGAAGATCGGATGAGAAATGTTCGACTTGTGCGGACAAGATTTGTGACAGACAGACTGACAGACACACACACACACACACATACACAGACAGGACTAAATCAATATGTCTCCCACACCACTGTGTGGTGGGAGACATAATGAAAATGTTAAAACATGGGTATTTTATGCTTAAGGTAGGTAATCTGATATTTCATTTTACATTTATTACTTTAAGCTACTTAAAACTTATTTTTAAATGAATTTGTCTTATGAAACCATAGAGAACACTATTTACTTGGTTTGACTATTTCAAGAAGTTGCAGCAAAAGTGGTCTACGTGCATACTGTAAAATCATTTAATTTCGTGGGCATGAAATTTCGTGGTTTTGGTCAAAACGGCAATTTACTATTTGAAACACTACATGCAGCCACAGGAAAACACTACAGCAATTACAAGGCAAAGACTGAAGCCCTCATGAAGACCGTCTCAGTGGTTGAAGACTCGGCAGAAGAAAGCTCCTCAGTCGTCTTTCTCACAGATGCACTGTCTGTCATGGAAGCTCTGATCAACAATAAAGCTACGCAGCTAGCCAGGAGAATGCAAAGCCTGAGTATAACCTGCAAAGTAGTATTTCTGTGGATTCCATCCCATTGTGGACTTGCAGGCAATGAAGAGGCAGACAAACTGGCTAAGCTAGGAGCTCAGAACAACCAACAGAACCTGTGAGTTACAAGGAGAAAGTCACCATCATCAAGGCACTAACGAGACCAAGGATGGAGGAAAATGCTTTTCATCTCCTTGATCGGTCTGAACAAGTGATGATGGTCAGGCTCTGCTCAGGGCACAACAAGCTCAATGCTCACATGTACAAGAAATACAGACTGGCATCATTGCCAACTTGTCCATGTGGTGAGGAAGATCAGACTGCGGAGCATATACTTCAGAGATGTAAAAGGCATGACCAGGAGCGAGCTGTGACTTAGCCGATAGATACCTCAATCCACCAGAAACTGTATGGAGGCATTGAGGATCTGCGGCAAACCACAAGTTTCATCAAGGCTACTGGTCTGACAGTGTAGTCGCATACGAGAAGAAGAAGAAGAAAATCACCTGATGTCAAGAATATGAGGTTTTACCTTGTAATAAGACGAAAGGTTTAACTCTGTGAGAATATGGTTTTAACCTGGTCTCAAAATTTGAAAAATTTATTTTTTACAGATTTGAGGCTATGAAAATATATTACCTGGTAAGATTTGTTTGTTTGTTTTAGGTTCAACACCGTTTTATAACAGTATTTCAGTTATGTAACAGCAGGCAGATAATGTAACCAGTGTTCCTGGATTCTGTACCAGTACAAACCTGTACTCCGCAAGTAACTGTCAACTTCCTCACACGAATCAGAGGTGAAGGATTAATTATTTCAGACACAGTGTCTTTTATCAAATCGTCCCAGAGAACAAAGACCTGGCCCTGGGATCAAACTCACAGCCCTGCGATCCATAGAGCTGTGCTCTCCCTACTGAGGTAAGCAAGCGGATTTACCAGGTAAGAAGGCTTTAAAATATGATGTTGTACCTGATTTAAAAGTATGACGTTTTATGGGGCTAAAATTTTTTTTTTAAATATGAGGTTCACCTGGTTCTAAGGTATGAGAATACAATGTTTTACTTGGTTTGATATCTTACCTGGTTTGAAGGTTTGAGAACACCAGGCACTGTTGGAAGCTGACAGAGGAAAGGATGTTGCTGAGAACCTTGCACTTCTCTTCAAATATAACATGTGACAAGGGATGATAAGCTACAGTCTGGTAGTACTGACGAATGCCTGAAACAAATCACAGTAACACAGTTCAATAATCATTTATCTCATGTATTAAATGAAATTCTAGCATTACTAATGTATCACAATACAATATTTGTTGGTAAAATAAGTGTCCTCAATTATAACTTGATAGAAACGTCAGTCTTGCATTCACTCCAATCTTAACCTTTGATTGACTGACTCAAAAAAAAAAACAGTATGGGTCATCTTTTGATCACAGAAAATAATCCTTTTAAGTCGAACAGCCATAGTTTGAAGCATTCTTCTATTATTGATCGGGACCTGTTTTTAGCCTTAAGGTCAGTGACCCTGAATTTTGGCCCCCTGACACCCCAAACAATAATGTTAAGATACTTTTGTTCATACTCAAGAAGTCCTAACATCTGCTCATTCACAGGTATTGGAAGTGAATTTTTGACTTCAGGGAATATAAGTACACAAAATTAGTATGTGACCTAAACAATAAACAAGAGGGCCATGAAGGCCCTGTATCGCTCACCTGACCTATTGACCTAAAGATCATCAAGATTAACATTCTGACCAAGTTTCATTAAGATATGGTCATAAATGTGGCCTCTACAGTGTTAAATAGTTTTTCATTTGATCTGACCTGTTGACCTAGTTTTTGACCCCATATGACCCAGATTCAAACTTGACCTAAAGATCATCAAGATTAACATTCTGACCAAGTTTCATGAAGATACAGCCATAAATGTGACCTCTACAGTGTTAGAAGCTTTTCCTTTGATTTGACCTAGTGACCTAGTTTTTGACCCCACCTGACCCAGATTTAAATTTGACCTATAGATCATCAAGATTAACATTCTGGCCAAGTTTCATCAAGATATGGTCATAAATGTGGCCTCTACAGTGTAAACTAGCTTTTCCTTTGATTTGACCTGGTGACCTAGTTTTTGATCCTACATGATCCATATTCAACCTGGATCTTGAGATCATCATGATTAACATTTTGACCAAGTTTCATGAAGATACAGTCATAAATGTGGCTTCTAGTGTTAACAAGCTTTTCCTCTGATTTGACCCCGTGACCTAGTTTTTGACCCCACATGACCCAGATTTGAACTTCACCTAAAGATCATCAAGATTAACATTCCGACCAAGTTTCATGAGGATCAAGTAATAAATGTGGCCTCTAGAGTGTTAACAAGCTTTTCCTTTGATTCGACCGAGTGACCTAGTTTTTGACCCCACCTGACCCAGATTTAAAGCTGACTTATAGATCATCAAGCATAACATTCTGACCAAGTTTCATTAAGATATGGTCATAAATGTGGCCTCTACAGTGTAAACTAGCTTTTCCTTTGATTTGATCTGGTGACCTAGGTTTTGATCCTACATGACCCATATTCAAACTGGACCTTGAAATTATCAATATTAACATTCTGATCAAGTTTCATGAAGACACAGTCATAAATATGGCCTCTACAGTGTTAACAAGCTTTTCCTTTGATTTGACCTGGTGACCTTGTTTTTGACCAAGTTTAAGTAAGGTTGGGCCAAAATTGTGACCTCTGGAGTGTTAACAAGCTTTTCCTTTGATTTGACCCGGTGACCTAGCTTTTGACCCCAGATGACCCAAGATTTTATTGAGGATAACATTCTGACCATTTTTCATTAAGGCCAAATATGTGACCTCTAATGGCGTGGTCACACTACACGTACTTAATCGTAGTAAGGAATGATCGTAGTTGATCGTACTAAGCGTAGTTACACGTAGATAATCGTAGTTAAACGTAGTAATGATCATAGTTCGAACTTATGATTTGTCCGTAGTAAGCAAATAATTTTTCGACATGTTCAAAATCTGACTACGATTAACTACGATGTTTTGACCCTACTGTGACCGTAGTTTGAACGTAGTTGATCTTAGTTAAACGTACTTGATCGTACTTAACAGTAGTGTGTATCGTTTTTGATCGTAGTACAAAAAAAAACACATCGACTGTACGGTTCAACTACGATCAACTAGGGCTCCACTACGGCTAAACTAAACTAGGGCTCCACTACGGCTAAACGCTTTTCCGTAGCTCAACGTAGTTGATCGTAATTTGTCGTAGTTGTTCGTTCTTCGATCGTAGTATATACGTAGTGTAACGTAGTAACTCGTGGTAAGACGTAGTGATACCCTAGTTAACTCTACCCGATTTACTCGTAGTTGAACGTAGTTGTTCGTACTTACACGTACTTCAACGTACGACAAACTACGATTAAAATGAACTACAACCAACTACGTGCGTGAACGTAAATGTGACCATTGCTTAAGAGTGTTAACAAGCTTTTCCTTTGATTTGACCTGGTGACCTAGTTTTTTACCCCAGATGACCCAATATCGAACTCGTCCAAGATTTTATTGAGGGCAACATCAACTTCTAAAGAATAGTTAAGATCAAGTTAGTTCTAAGATTTTGTCTTCATAGACTAAATCTTCAACAACTGACTAACATGTATACAGATTACGTGCATTATGAAATACATAGTTAAATATCTGTTATACATGTACCTAGGAGTGCAGGATCTGAGATGTTGAGACGTAGGAACGTTGGATTTCTCATGTAAGCAGTGAGATGTTCTGCAAGGTACTCAGGATAGGTAGCAGACAATGCTAACATCTGCTTGTTCTCTGGTAGAGTGGAATAAATCCAGCTGAAAAAATATATCATAACCTGCTGATTATAAACATACTATATCATACTCCAGTGGTTACATAAAACACCAGTGATTACACACATAATATAATAAATACCATACTAGGGCTGGATCAATATACCGGTATTGATAGGAGTTTACACCAATATGCATATAGACTTTCTTCGTGTATCCATATATTCAGTGATGCCCCTTTTAACACAAAATAAAATTAAAATTCCTCTTTTTTTTTTCACTTTACAATCACTTTACAATTAATATTCAGAGGCCCCATGTCGTTCTGGGACGATCTGTGTATGAAAAGAATTGGAACCACTGCCCTGTGATTCCAGCAGGTATGCAAATTTTGATTCCATACCTCATGTTTTTATTTCGATGTAAACGAGATATGAAACCAAAATTTGTAGTCCTGTTTGGCGCCATATAACTTATACTGTGTTGGTGTGCCATAAAACCCAAATAAATAAATAATATTCAGAGATATTATAGTATAGAAAGTATATTTTTGTAACCTCATGACCCTGACCCATTGGCCTCAAAGCAACAGGGTTATCCACTATCCAGGCCTTCCAGCATGGCCTTGCAAAAATGTAGGAGAAAAGTAGGAGGTACCTACACAAAAAAGTAAGAAAAAACAGGAGGTTTGCAGAAAAAAAGGAGGAAAAGTAGGCGGTTATGAACATAAAATTAAAATTTGCAATGCTTAGCTTCGTAGCTGTTATATGCTGCTTTCTCCTTGATTCGAGCCTCTTAAATCTTTAAGGGTTGTGCATATTTTTGTAAACGTGTTCAATTAAATATTTTTTTGTATTTTGGTACAAAAATATTTGCATTTAACAATGGACAATAAGAATTACAATGTTATCATCTTTTATATGAACTTTTTTGCAAGAGACTGAAGGAGGTCAAACTCCACATCATTTTAAAACTTTCTCATCGATTCGAGCCCTTTATTTGGTAGGTCAATAAGTGTTAATGTTTGCACAGTCTATTTCCATAAAGCAAATTTCTATAAAGATTGACTTCTTGTTCACTTGTTACAACAGTCAAAATATGCTCAGGATGCTATTAATTTGAAATTTTGGGTCACAATATTGCCCACTGAGTAATTTCCTTTTGAAATAAGCAATTTTTGATGTTAAATATTAAAAGAGGTATTTACTCAATTTTCCAGTGGTTTCATGACTAATATTTTTCAAGGCATTTTAAAATGTAAATGACAAGTTTCTGATGGAAGAACATGTTACTTGAGCATGAATTTTACTAAAACACAAGGGCTCGAATCGATGAGAAAGCTCGAATCTACAAGAAACAGGCATTACACACCTACAGCTTGCCAGGATCCAGGAATTCTTGACTGGGGGGAGGAGGGGGTGGGGGGCACCAGTCTAGAACGAAGACGTCACCGACAAGGCCCACAGCAAGCACTGAGAGTGGGTAGGTATTGGAGGGGGTGCCTTTGCCTATATTAGGAGGGTCAGGGTCTCCCCTTGAAAAATTTTTTGAAATACAGACACGAAATGGTGGCATCTGGTGCATTTCTTTGTCTAAATTTTGAGAAAAAATTCTCCTTTGCCAAAATAGTAGGGTGCATAAAGAGGTACAGGTAACCTCCGACAACTGGGGGGCACAAGCCCCCTCGGCCCAGCCCTGGATTCGGCCTATACACTGGCAACCAAATGATGACTCCTAATGTCTTGACTGGCAGTTTCTGAGCTTGAATCAGTGTGCCCATATGGTTTAGTTAGATTATAGGTACCTTGATATGAGGCAAGGTATTGCAGGAGGCACCAAATGGCTCCAGAAACTGCCAGCAACACAGCGTCCATCATCTGCAAATATAACAACTGAAGGACTGTTTATTTTTTCCTTTTTATGTTAAGCAAAAAAGTAGGGGTAGAAGAAGGTTTTCATAAAAAAAGTTGGAAAAAGTAGGAGGCATTTAAAAAAGTAGGAAAATATAGGAACGCCGTAAGGCCTAATCATCCTTGAGCAATGTGCCTGCCAAGAATGAGAATTTATGTCAAGGTATTATCAAGACACCAAGCAGAAACTGGCATTTACACTTATAGTCACTGTGACCTTAACCTTTGATCAACTGACCTCAATATCAATATTGGACAATCCACTGTCCATGACAAATATGCATATCAGGTTCAAAGCATTCTTAATTACGGAGCTGAAACAAAATTGCTAACAAGCGGAAGGTCATATGTATGATCTGCATCATCACATAATACATCCCTTTGGACATATAACAAAAGCTTTTGTGTTGTGTTTCATTCTATCACTGCCTGTCCAGCCTACAGTTATACCTGGCACCACCAACAGGGCAGTCCTTAATGTCAAGCCTTGATCAACTATAACTTTACACACAATGTACAAAACTTACTTGATTTGTTCTTGGAAACTTTCCTCCAGTAGTTTATCTGCTTCATCAAGAATGAACAGTCTAAGGCTGTCAGTCTTCAATACACCGCCTTCTATAAGCTGCTTTATACGACCTGAATAGTTAACACATAATGGTGTGCAAAATAATAATTGCAATTTACACAATAAATTATAATTAGACAGATCTATTCCTTCACAAAATTATTTCACGTTTGTTTCTAATAGTGTGTAAATTAAGACAAGAGGGTCATGATGACCCTGAATCGCTCACCTGAGTAATATGAGCCACATGTTTAAAATGGCAAACTGATGCTAAAATATTACAAAGTAGGTCAGAAGGTCATGTTCATGGTCAATGAAAGTCATTTTAGGATCGGTGTGCAAAACTGTACATGTCATTCAAATTTCAAGGCTGTATCTTAAACAAGAGGGCCATGAAGGCCCTGTATCACTCACCTGACCTAGGAATCATCAAGATTAACATTCTGACCAAATTTCATTAAGATATGGTCATAAATGTGGCCTCTACAGTGTTAACTAGTTTTTCTTTGATTTGACCTGGTGACCTAGTTTTTGACCCCAGATGACCCAGTATCGAACTTGTCCAAGATTTTATTGAGGGTAACATTCTGACCAAGTTTCATGAAGATTGGGACAAAATTTTGACCTCTCAGAGTGTTAACAAGCTTTTCCTTTCATTTGACCTGGTGACCTAGTTTCTGATCCCAGATGACCTAATATCGAACTTGTCCAAGATTTTAATGAGGGTAACATTCAGACCAAGTTTCATTAAGATTGGGCCAAAATTGTGACCTCTAGAGTGTTAACAGTCAAACTGTTGACGACGACGGACGACAGACACAGGGCGATCACAAAAGCTCACCTTGAGCACAAAGTGCTCAGGAGAGCTAAAAACAAGAAAGTAGGTTAGTAGGTCAAGGTCACAGTCAGATGACCTCTAATCACTTGGGGTCATCAGGTAATTATAATTAAACAGTCTAGGATTAGGAAACATGATCTGATAATTTTTGAGGTATTTATTCCTATATTACTCACATACAAAGTGATGCCCAGGGCGGGTCCTCTTTTCACCCCAAGGGAATAATTTGAACAATCTTGTTAGACATCCACTAGGCAATGCTACATACCAAATATCAAAGGCCTAGGTCTTGAACTTTCAGACAAGAAGACTTGTTTCCCCTATATAAGTCTATGTAAAATTTGGGACCCCTAGGGCAGGGCCTCTTTTCACCCCAGGGGCATAATTTGAACAATTTTGGTAGAGGACCACAAGGCAATGCAACATACCAAATATCAAAAGCATAGACCTTGCAGTTTCAAGCAAGAAGATTTTTAAAGATTTTTCCTATACAAGTCCATGTAAAACTTGAGACCCCCAGGGCAGGGCCTCTTTTCACCCCAGGGTAATGATTTGAATAATTTTGGTAGAGGACCTCAAGGTAATGCTACAAACCACATATCAAAGGCCTAGGTCTTGTAGTTTTAGATTTTTAAAGTTTTTTCCTATACAAGTCTATGTGAAACTTGGGACCCCCTTGGCGGGGCCTCTTCACCCCTGTGGCATAATTTGAACAATCTTCATAGAGGACCATTAGATGATGTCACATGCCAAATATCAAGGCTCTATGCCTTGCGGTTTTGGACAAGAAGATTTTTAAAGTTTTTCCTTTTGGTTGCCATGGCAACCAGAGTTCTGCATGGAATTCAATTCTTTGAACAATTTTGAAAGGGGACCACCCAAGGATCATTCCTGTGAAGTTTGATGTTATTCTGTCCAGTGGTTTTCAAGAAGATTTTTTTAGAAAATGTTGACGGATGCACGACACAGTCATGACGGACATTGAGCGGTCACAAAAGCTCACCATGAGCCTTTGGCACAGGTAAGCTAATAAAATCACCCAACCCAGAGTTTGCCAGTTTTACTTCTAAAAAGCATTTCCCATCGTCTTTCACTTGTCTATAATATAAATACCTGTAAGTGGTTTGTATTTCGAAAAATGACTGCACAGTAGTTATGGATAGAACACAAAACACATCCATAAACCTCTGACTTGTTTTTGAACCTTTGTGCCATGTTATATTTAAATCCCTTTCTGAATTGTAGTTGTGTACCAGCCTCAAACCAGACCCTGTATAGCTACAACCTCCTTGTGTGACCTTGACCTTATGAGTTACTGGCCATTGTCCCTCACATAACATTGTTTTCCTATAAGAGCTGTCGGAGAAGGCAGCATGCTTAACTATTTCGGAGCTAGATATTAAAATAGGGCATATCTGAGGACAACAGAGCAATCCCTGGTCCAGGGGTGATTACAGTCATACCCTCATAGCGGAAACAAATTATTTATGTGAGAAGTATCTGAACTGTCAAGAAAAATTTAAATAATTGAAGCACTTGGGTGACGGGTGCCATCAACCTTTGTCCATCACAGAAAAGTTGTGGACCTTCTGTCAAATGATGACATGGCAGAACTGTCCAAGGTCTGAATTAAATCTATCCATTAATAAGATTAAAACTTTAACAAGGTGCTGATGCTGACACCCACTCTAAGGTGGGACGGGCAGCTGCCTGTATACTTCATGTAGTCAAGCAAAAATCCCTTTTTGGATGGCAGATATAGACAAGAAAAAGTATCATGAAGAAACAAACATGGTCCACTTCCATGCGCCTCTCCCATTCTTCATTTCAAAAGCAGGTACTGAACAACAATAATCACGATATAACTGTCCAACTGAACTGTAATTCCTTCATAGGATATAGGAATTTTGTATAAAATCATTGTAATATATTGTACCATTTCATTTCAATGCATTCACAGCAAATTCTGTAATTACCTGGAGTGCCGACTGCAATGTGACATTTCTTCAGTTTAATTCTATCTTCCTGGAGTGGCAGACCTCCAATGAATGTTTGGCACTCTAGTTCCTTAATGGCACTCCCTATACTGTTGATCACCTCCCAGATCTGGACAGCTATCTCTCTTGTTGGAGCCAACACCAATACCTGTAAAACATGTTCCATTTGAACAAACACAAGGCCTTTCCATTAAACTGTGCTGCATAAATTTAGAATATGCTCTTTTTGGCTATAAGTATGAAAACTATTGTGCTGCTCAATTAACAGAGAACCACTTATATTGTTTAAAAGTGGTGTTTAGTTTTGCTATTTGCAAAATGTTACTAATAGACAGATGATAGTCTAGAACAAATGATATGAAAACCTCATAACTTCTTGTCTTCCTACAATTCGCAAACTATCTTTTTAAAAGATATTTCTTGTTTTCCCTTCATAAACTAACTCTGATAAATGGAGCCTGTCCTCATTTGAAAAAGTATGTTTTTCCCCCCAAATAGAAGGCAAAAATTCCCCTTCAGTTGACAAAAAAACGAGAGGGTCATGATGACCCTGAATCGCTCACCTGAGTAATATGAGCTACATGTTTCAAATGTCATACTGTTGATTTTTAGAAATTTTTTGCAAGATTTTCCGATGTACAATCAAGTAACCCCTGGGGCGGGGCCAATTTTACCCCGGGGGTCATGATTTGAACAAAGTTCAACAAGTACTACATGTCAAATATCTAAGATCTATGCCTTCTGGTTTATTTTTAGAAAATTTTTGAAGATTTTACTATATAAAATCAAGTGACCCCTGGGGCGGAGTCAAAAATTGACCCCGGGGGGGAGGTGGGGGGGTGTCATGATTTGAACAAATTTTGTAGAGGTCCACTAGGCAATGCTACATGTGAAATATGTAAGCTCTAGGCCTTCTGGTTCATTTTTAGAAAACTTTTGAAGATTTTCCAATGTAAAATCAAGTGACTCCTGGGGCGGCGTCAATTTTGACCCCGGGGGTCATGATTTGAACAAATTTTGTAGAGGTCCACTAGGCAATGCTACATGTCAAATATATAAGCTCTAGGCCTTCTGGTTTATTTTTTTTTAAAATTTGAAGATTTTCCTATGTAAAATCAAGTGACCCCTGGGGCGGGGTCAATTTTGACCACGGGGTCATGATTTGAACAACTTTAGTAGAGGTCCATTAGGCAATGCTACATGTCAAATATCTAAGCTCTAGGGCTTCTGGTTTTTGAGAAGAAGATTTTTTAAGATTTTCCTATGTAAAATCAAGTGATCCCTGGGGCTGGGTCAATTCTGAACCCAGGGTCATGATTTGAACAAATCTGGTAGAGGTCCACTAGGTAATGCTTCACACCAAATATCTAAGCTCTAGGGCTTCTGGTTTTTGAGAAGAAGATTTTTAAAGTTTTTCCTTTCAGAGTTCTGCATGGAATTCAATTCTTTGAACATTTTTTGTAGAGCTTCACCCAAGGAACATTCCTGTGAAGTTTGGATGAAATTGGCCTAGCGGTTTATGAGGAGATGTCGTTTAAAGTAAAAGTTTACTGACGGATGCCGGACGATTGACGCCGGACGGTGAGTGATCAAAATAGCTCACCCTGAGCCTTTGGCTAAGGTGAGCTAAAAATAACTGGAAGTTTATGTCATATCCAAAAATTGCATCTAAAAACTGAAAAATATACATTATCTTTTAAAAGAATCTTAACTATAAACATTTTCCAATGCCGACAAATATTTATCGCAGCAGATGACACAAAAAGTGTGCACTACATACCTTGTGAAGATGCTGATAACAAAATTTAGTCATTTAAGTTCAATAAAATTTGTAAACATCTTGTAAACCAGAGGCTTCGTGACTATAAATATTAGGATATGGACAATGCAAATCGATCTTTTTTGAATTACTGAATTTGAAATAATGTACATTTAAATTGATGTGTTGATTGAGCTGAATAGCAGTTTAATGATGATAATTTATATGCTCACAAAAAATCAGAGGTATCTAATTCTGTCAACCTCAGGCCCATCTTCATGTTGGGATTTTTATTTTTAAAATAATTTTTTTTTAGTCTAACGCAACAAAATATTTGGCTATAATTGCCTATCAATATCAGATCTACAAGATGTCATCCCCAAAAACCTCGAGTATCACACCTGCTACACCATTCACAGCTTAACACTATTACTGCATCACTTTCATTTTTTCCCAAAGTCTGTAATTTACAATGATTTTTCCATTTTATTGGAACCAGTACCATCCCCAAAATCTGAAGAAAACAAGTATACCCAATCCCTTACACCTTCACTGTTTGGGGGTACAAAAATCCCTGTATATATATCCAAATTGTTTCAACTGGCAAAACAGATATACAACAATGGAAACAAGAGCTGTCCGTAAGACAGCGCGCTCGACTTTTCTCAGTGCTTGACTCTGAATTAGAGCTTTGCCAGTAAAAAAAAAATCCAAGTTAAAAAGGGACATAATTCTGTCAAAATTGAAATCAGAGTTATGGGGATTGTTTCTCCTGATGTAGACTTTGATGGTAATCAAGTATTTTAAGTTTCAAGTCAAAAGCTTTGATAGTAACAGAGATATTTGACTTTATCAAAAACTTTAACCAAAAATTCTAAGTTCACAAGAGCTGTCCTAAGACAGCGCGCTTGACTTTTCTCAGTGCTTGACTCTGAACTAGAGCTTTGCCAGTAAAAAAAATTCCAAGTTAAAAAGGGATATAATTCTGTCAAAAATCAAATCAGAGTTATGGGAATTGTGTCTTCTGGTGTAGACTTTGATAGAAAATAACTATTTTGAGTTTCAAGTCAAAAGCTTAAATAGTAACAGAGATATTTGACTTTATTAAAAATTTTAAGAAAAAATCTAAGTTAAAAAGGGACATAATTCTGTCAAAATTGAAATCAGAGTTATGGGGATTGTTTCTCCTGATGTAGACTTTGATGGTAATCAAGTATTTTTAGTTTCAAGTCAAAAGCTTTGATAGTAACAGAGATATTTGACTTTATCAAAAACTTTAACCAAAAATTCTAAGTTAAAAAGGGGCATAATTCTGTCAAAATTCAAATCAGAGTTATGTGAATTGTGTCTCCTGGTGCAGACTTTGATAGAAAATAACTATTTTGAGTTTCAAGTCAAAAGCTTTGATAGTAACAGAGATATTTGACTTTATCAAAAACTTTAACCAAAAATTCTAAGTTCACAAGAGCTGTCCTAAGACAGCGCGCTTGACTTTTCTCAGTGCTTGACTCTGAATTAGAGCTTTGCCAGTAAAAAAAATTCCAAGTTAAAAAGGGATATAATTCTGTCAAAAATCAAATCAGAGTTATGGGAATTGTGTCTTCTGGTGTAGACTTTGATAGAAAATAACTATTTTGAGTTTCAAGTCAAAAGCTTTAATAGTTACAGAGATATTTGACTTTATCAAAAATTTTAACAAAAAATTCTTAGTTAAAAAGGGGCATAATTCTGTCAAAATTCAAACCAGAGTTATGAGGATTGTTTTTCTAGGTGTTGACTTTGATGGTAAATAAGTATTTTGAGTTTCAAGTCAATAGCTTTGATAGTAACAGATATTTGACTTTATCAAAAACTTTAACCAAAAATTCTAAGTTAACAAGAGCTGTCCTAAGACAGCGCGCTTGACTTTTCTCAGTGCTTGACTCTGAATTAGAGCTTTGCCAGTAAAAAAATTTCAAGTTAAAAAGGGATATAATTCTGTCAAAATTCAAATCAGAGTTATGGGAATTGTCTCCTGGTGTACACTTTGATAGAAAAGAACTATTTTGAGTTTCAAGTCAAAAGCTTTAATAGTAACAGAGATATTTGACTTTATCAATAAATTTTTTTTTCAATTCTAAGTTAAAAAGGGGCATAATTCTGTCAAAATTCAAATCAGAGTTATAGGAATTGTGTCTCCTGGTGTAGACTTTGATAGAAAATAACTATTGAGTTTCAAGTCAAAAGCTTTAATAGTAACAGAGATATTTGACTTTATCAAAAATTTTAACAATAAATTCTAAGTTAAAAAGGGGCATAATTCTGTCAAAATTCAAACCAGAATTATGGGGGTTGTTTCTCCTGGTGTAGACTTTGATGGTAAATAGGTATTTTAAGTTTCAAGTCAAAAGCTTTGATAGTAACAGAGATATTTGACTTTATCAAAAATTTTAACAAAAAATTCTAAGTTTTAAAAAAAAGAGGCATAATTCTGTCAAAATTCAATTAGAGTTATGGGGATTGTTTCTTCTGGTGTAGATTTTGATGGAAAATAAGTATTTTAAGTTTCAAGTCAATAGCTTTGACAGTAACAGAGATATTTCACTTTATCAAAAACTTTAACCAAAAATTCTAAGTTAAACAAGAGGGCCATGATGGCCCTATATCGCTCACCTGTTATCAGTGCACTTGAGGACAAGAAGGTCCTCAGAAAAAATATCTAAGTCCAAAGGACAGGAACAACAAAGGGAAGAAATTTAACCAAAAAGAAAACAAAATTCTTACAAGGTACAGATATGTCAAAATACACCTAAAATTGGAGGTACCATCCATGTTGTACCACAGAAAAGTGGTCTCGGTTTTTCCCTACAGCCAATAATAAAAAAGTTACTAAACATAAGCTATTTATAGTAACATAAAAGGGAAGTAATTAAAAAAACAATTATTGTAAGTGAACAAAAGAAGGATCTGCCAAATAAATCTGTTGACATAAATGAAATTTCAGATCAGTATCTTCATTAGGTACGGAGATATACCCATTTTAATTTGAAATAAAAGGATCTGATTTGTCATGGAATCCAAGATTCATTGTTGTTGAAGATATTTTGGAAGTTTGTATCAAATAAAACCATAAATGAGTATCTATATGGCTGCAAAAGCCAAAATAGCCAATTCTGGACCCTTTTAAGGGCCATAACTCTGGAACCCATGATGGAATCTGCCATTCAAGAAAGGAACCAAGATCTTGTGTAATACAAGTTGTGTGCAAGTTTGGTTAAAATCAATCATAAGTGAAGTTGCTATTGTGCAGACAAGGTCAAAATAGCTAATTTTGGCCCTTTCAGGGGCCATAACTCTGGAACCCATTAAGGGATCTGGCCGGTTTAAAAAAGGAACCGAGATCTTATGGTGACACAAGTTTTTGTGCAAGTTTGATTAAATTCAAATCATAAATGAAGCTGCTATTGTGCAGACAAGGTCAAAATAGCTAATTCTGGCCCTTTCAGGGGCCATAACTCTGGAACCCATAAAGGAATTTCGCCAGTTGAAGAAAGGATCCAAGATCTTATGGTGACACAAGTTGTGTGCAAGTTTGGTTAAAATAAAATCATAAATGAAGCTGCTATTGTGCAGACAAGGTCAAAATAGCTAATTCTGGCCCTTTCAGGGGCCATAACTCTGGAACCCATAATGGAATTTCGCCAGTTGAAGGAAGGATCCAAGATCTTATGGTGATGACACAAGTTGTGTGCAAGTTTGGTTAAAATAAAATCATAAACGAAGCTGCTATTGTGCAGACAAGGTAAAAATAGCTAATTCTGGCCCTTTCAGGGGCCATAACTCTGGAACCCATATTGGAAACTGGCCAGTTCAAGAAAGGAACCAAGATCTTATGGTGATACAAGTTGTGTGCCAGTTTGTTAAAAAAACAAATTATAAATAAAGCTGCTATTGTGCAGACAAGGTCAAAATAGCTAATTTTGGCCCTTTCAGGGGCCATAACTCTGGAACCCACTTATGGTGATACAAGTTGTGTGCAAGTTTGGTTAAAATAAAATCATAAATGAAACCACTATCGTGCAGACAAGAAATTGTTGACGGACGCACGCACGCACGGACGGACTGACGACGGACGAAGGGTGATCACAAATGTCACTATGTGACAGGTGAGCTAAAAAGGGGCATAATTCTGTCAAAATTCAAACCAGAGTTATAGGGATTGTTTCTCCTGGTGTAGACTTTGATAGTAAATATATATTTTAAGTTTCAAGTCAATAGCTTTGATAGTAACAGAGATATTTGACTTTATCAAAAACTTTAACCAACGGCGACACCGACGCCAGGGTGAGTGCAACAGCTCTACATTTTCTTCGAAAAGTCGAGCTAAAAAGGGGCATAATTCTGTCAAAATTCAAATCAGAGTTATGGGGATTGTTTCTCCTGGTGTAGACTTTGATAGTAAATAACTATTGTAAGTTTCAAGTCAATAGCTTTGATAGTAACAGAGATATTTGACTTTATCAAAAACTTTAACAAACGGCGATGCCGACGCCGGGGCGAGTACAATAGCTCTACTTTTTCTTTGAAAAGTAGAGCTAACAACAGCTGTCTCCATAGGATGACACATGCCCCCGATGGCACTTTGAATGAATATATAGTTATGGCCGATGTTAGAGTGTAGGACCTTTGACCTACGGAACTGGGTCTTGCGCGCGACACATCGTCTTACTGTGTCATACATTCATGCGTAGGTATTTTAAAATCCATGTATGAATGACAAAGATATGGACCGGACACGCCTATCAATGCACTATCATGAAAAATGATCTTTAACGTCTAAGTGTGACCTTGACCTTTGAGCTACGGACCTGGGTCTTGCGTGCGACACGTCGTCTTACTGTGGTACACATTCATGCCAAGTTATTTGAAAATCCATCCATCGATGACAAAGATATGGACCGAACACGCCCATCAATGCACTATCTTTTAAAGTCTAAGTGTGACCTTGACCTTTGAGCTACGGACCTGGATCTTGCGTGCGACACGTCGTCTTACTGTGGTACACATTCATGCCAAGTTATTTGAAAATCCATCCATCGATGACAAAGATATGGACCGGACACGACCATCAATGCACTATCCTTTAACGTCTAAGTGTGACCTTGACCTTTGAGCTACGGACCTGGGTCTTTCGTGTGACACGTCGTCTTACTGTGGTACACATTCATGCCAAGTTATTTGAAAAATCCATCCATCGATGACAAAGATATGGACCGGACACGCCCATCAATGCACTATCCTTTAATGTCTAAGTGTGACCTTGACCTTTGAGCTACGGACCTGGGTCTTGCGCGCAACACGTCGTCTTACTGTGGTACACATTCATGCCAAGTTATTTGAAAATCCATCCATCGATGACAAAGATATGGACCGGACACGACCATCAATGCACTATCCTTTAACGTCTAAGTGTGACCTTGACCTTTGAGCTACGGACCTGGGTCTTTCGTGTGACACGTCGTCTTACTGTGGTACACATTCATGCCAAGTTATTTGAAAAATCCATCCATCGATGACAAAGATATGGACCGGACACGCCCATCAATGCACTATCCTTTAATGTCTAAGTGTGACCTTGACCTTTGAGCTACGGACCTGGGTCTTGCGCGCAACACGTCGTCTTACTGTGGTACACATTCATGCCAAGTTATTTGAAAATCCATCCATCGATGACAAAGATATGGACCGGACACGAAAATTGCGGACAGACTGACAGACCGACAGACTGACAGACAGACCGACAGATGGTTCAAAAACTATATGCCTCCCTTCGGGGGCATAAAAATGATAAATTCAGATATATATACATTAATAATTATGTAGCAAAGAAGGTAACATGACTGCTTTTTGCTTACTGCATACTCTATTCATTACTCTATGAACAGAGCAACAATAACTAACCATTGTAAGCTCTAAAAAGAATGTGTAATACCTGTGTTGATACAGTATCTGTCACAGTACTTTCTAATGCTATCACAGAGAACACACAAGTTTTTCCAGTACCTGACTTCGCTTGAACAATCAAATCTGAAATATGAAACAAAAACAAAACATGAACTGTGTGAACAAGGCAACACTCACCCTTTTAAGTCTTTTCTGAAAATGGGAAAAAATATCCATATTTTGCACTGGGAAAGGGTCCAATATAATAGTCGGATATTATAGGCTGAAAAAGTCAAGTAAAGTCAATCTTATTTACAAAATGGTGCAAATGTAACAAATAACATAGCCCTAATGAGCTTTTGAAACCACCTTAACATAGCACACAATAAATAACTGACATTATAAATTATTATGCAAGATGTATTATGCAAGATTAACATACATCAATATGAACAAACTAAACTAGAGCTATCACTGAAAGTGATAAATGTTCCCCTCCCCCCATCCCCCACCAATGCACTGACACAGTACATTGCAATCTGATGAACACAAGATTGCATAATTAAGTAAATATATAGACTTTATGTATATAGATAGTAACAAAAACAAAGTCCCATAACTCTGCAGAATATTTTTCTGAAAGAACCTAACAGGACCATGCACAAGTAACTTACTTATGATTAATAAGTTCATGTTGGTTAACAAGTGCTAATTAGATTAATTGCCAATGCCTGTTCAATACAGCGTATTCGTTCGTTATCAATAAAGAGTATTTAAATTTTAGCAGAGTTGGGCTATGGGTATACCAACGTCAGGTTACAACAATTAGCAGGCGAATTAGCATTTGATTTGGGTAAAAAGAAGATAAATAAAGCCATGAGTAATAACTGGTTGGCTGGATTTTTGCGCCGATGGAATGACTGCCTTTCGTCTGTTAACCCCCGTAAGCTTGTGAGTACGCGTGCCAAGTGTGCAACCCCTGAAGTTCTTGACAAGTTATTTTGACAACCTAAAACAGGTTTTAACTGAAAACAACTTACTTGACAAGCCACAATTCATTTATAACCTAGACGAAACCGGACTTCAACCAGAACATCGCCCACCCAACATAGTTGCAAACCCTAGGACAAAGCCACAGGCCATTACTTCGCCCAGAAGCACTACAACAACTCTGACTGCTTGTGAAAATGCCCTCGGAAATTCTCTTCCTCCATATTTCGTTTTCAAAGGAAAACGGTGGAATCCAGACCTCATGAAAGGAGCCACAGCTGATGCCAAAGGTGTACTGTCCGAATCCGGTTGGTCAAATGGCGAAATCTTCCAAGACTACCTGAAGACCCATTTCATACCGTATGTAAGACCTACACAAGCCAGTTCTCAACCTATACTTCTCATCTATGATGGTCATAGTTCCCACAAAACACCACAGTTGATCAGCTGGACCAAGGAACAGGGTCTAATTTTGTTTGTTTTACCGGCTCATTCTTCACACTTACTACAGCCTTTGGATGTCTCAATCTTCGGACCATTCAAGAACTACTACTATTCAGAGTGTTCCTCATATATGCATCAACATTTAGGTCAAACAATCACCAAATAAGAAATTTGTTCAATCACCTGCAGAGCATACTTGAAAGCCATGACACCTTTGAATATTCAAGCTGGATTTCGCAAAACAGGTATTTACCCACTTTGTAAAGAGGTTATTTCACCAGAAAAGCTTATTCCGTGCGAAAGTTTCAGGGAAGATAAGCCCATAGAAAAGGTAAAGGCAATGAAAGCTGGAAAGGATGCTGTTGGTGAATTCCTCCGCATAAAGGAAGAACGCCAGCAACGGGAAATGTGTTCCACTTGCATATGTGGCAAGAAAAAGGTACAGAAACCTAATGCAGCTGGCACAGCTATCACCGGAGACAAATACATGGAGGAACTTGAAGAATACGAAAAAAATAAAACCATAAACAAGGCTAAAGCAACACAGAAGACAATGCCACTTTACAGTCCAAAGCCATCAACAAGTGGATCGAATTAACATTAACAGAACCAAACCAGTCACTGTTGATTCTGATACAGACTTTGATGATGAACAAACGAAAGTGACGTCTGCTGTGTTTGTAAGAAGAGCTCTCCACCGGCAATTCATGAGCTACCCACATTAAAAATTGTCAACTGGGCGCAATGTGACAACTGCATGCATTGGGTACACCTTGCATTCTGTACATCAACAAGAGTTGTAAGACGACACAGCACCTTTCTATGTCCACACTGCACACAATGAACTCAAGTGTACGATGTTTAACATTTTTTGTTACTTAAAGTTACACAAGTTCTTTCTATTTTTCCATATGTTTCAAGTTTAATTGTCATTGAAGTTTATCTACATTCTCTACATTTGTTTCTGAAAGTAGTTTTGGGTGGGTGACGTGTCAGTCGCTAACCCTTCTACATTTCATTGTTAATTCCCTTCATATTTTGTAATTTGATGTTTTAACAAGAGTGCCAGAATGTCACAATATACGCCCGTCACAGCAAATTTCTTTACTCTAGCACCTGTATTTGCAAATGGAATTTTAATTTTGTGGTTGTTTAGTAATCACTGTAAGTCATTTGTTTTTCTAAGTCCACAAAAAAACTCCTTACCAGGTAGAGATACCTTAAAATACACCTAAAATTTGAAAGAAACATCTATGTTGTACCACAGAAAAGTGGTCTTGTTTTTTCCCTACGGTCAATTATAAAAAAGTTACAATATAAGATATTTATAGTAACAACTAAGGGTAGTTAATCTTGAAAAAAAAAAAAAAAAAAAAAAAATCCAAAAAAATTTTTTAAGTCCACACAAAAATCTTTACCAGGTAGAGATTGGTCAAAATACACCTCATAATTGGATGTAGCATGCATGTTGCACTACAGAAAAGTGGTCTCGATTTTTCCCTACGACTAGTAATGAAAAAGTTACAATATAAGCTATTTATAGTAACAACAAAGGGAAGTAATTCTAAAGAAGGGAACTGCGCATGACACTTTGTCTCATGATGGTGTATAATTGTGTCAAATTACATCAAAATCCCTCCAAGCATGAAGAAGAAATGCTTCGGACAAAGTCATTCCTGTATCTGACCTTTGGCCTCTAAGTGTGACCTTGACCTTAGACCTAGGGACCTGGTTCTTGCGCATGACACTCCGCCTCGTGGTGGTGAACATTTGTGCCAAGTTATATCAAAATCCCTCTATGCATGAAGAAGAAATGCTTCGGACAAGGTTTTCATTCTTGTATCCTTTGACCTCTAAGTGTGACCTTGACCTTAGACCTAGGGACCTGGTTCTTGCGCATGACACTCCGCCTCGTGGTGGTGAACATTTGTGCCAAGTTATATCAAAATCCCTCTATGCATGAAAAAGAAATGCTCCGGACAAGGTTTTCATTCTTGTATCCTTTGACCTCTAAGTGTGACCTTGACCTTAGACCTAGGGACCTGGTTCTTGCGCATGACACTCTGCCTCATGGTGGTGAACATTTGTGCCAAGTTATATCAAAATCCCTCCATGCATGAAGAAGATATGCTCCGGACAAAGTTTTCTTTCTTGTATCCTTTGACCTCTAAGTGTGACCTTGACCTTAGACCTAGGGACCTGGTTCTTGCGCATGACACTCCGTCTCATGATGATAAACAATTGTGCCAACTTTCATCAAAATCCCTCTATGCATGAAGAAGATATGCTCCGGACAAAGTCATACTTGAATTTGACCTTTGACCTCTAAGTGTGACCTTGACCTTAGACCTAGGGACCTGGTTCTTGCGCATGACACTCCGTCTCATGATGGTGAACAACTGTGCCAAGTTTCATCAAAATCCCTCCATGCATGTAGAAGATATGCTCCGGACAAGGTCTGTGGACGCCGCCCGCCCGCCCGCCCGCCCGCCCGCCCATCCGCCCGCCAGGGGCGTTCCCATAATACGTCCCGTTTTTCAAACGGGCGTATAAAAAGTATCAAAAGTTCTGATAGTCGTATTGGAAGTCATCTTATAATGCTAGACAAATCTGTTATCCTTCAACGTATATTGAGCACAGTGGACTGGAATGAACCAAACTATCGTTCGGCGGTGCAAAAATTTTGGTGCGCATCTGTACTCCATGACTTCATAGCCTAAAATAGAATTCCACGAATCGATGAGTGAGCGTCCAAATGATCAAGACGGCCAGGGTTGCTGTGCAGTGCTCCAGCTAGCTATTTACAGCAGGGCGCATTGCCCGTTCCGAAATTTGTTCCGCCCTGTTGCCCCGCCAGGCACCCTGCCCGTTTTACAACCATTTATTTCTTATTTTAGCCAAACTTCCCTTTTTTGCCTCACTGATTATAATACACTGCTTTATTGCCCCCTTTTTATCGAGTGATACACGCCGGGGGGCATTGACATAATTAGCAAACAATTAAACAATTACCTGCTGTAATCGTGCCCGAGGCAGACCATGATATTTTAGACTGCTCCACTAGCATTAAAATCACTGAACCTTAGTGTTAAAACAGTTTGCTAACCAGTCTGAAATCATTATCATTTTCGCGCCACCTGTCAAGTGTACTTTCGTTTTCGGTAATATAGTCGTAAATATCCCTTTATACACAACTGAAACTTAAGTCCAGACAGCAGACATTTAAATCTAATTAATAAAAATCGATCACAATCAAATTTAAATAGGAAAATATTTTGATTTTATCGTTTTACAAGTTTTTGAAATCGAAAGTAGGTTGTCGTCTGCAGGGGTTCCATTTGACCCGGGACCCCGGGTCCGGACCCGGGAGATTTTCAAAAGACGCTCAAAGGACCCGGCATGATACTTGCCTGTGTCTCCTTCGGGACCCGGGGCATTTTCCTTTGATAATCCCTCCTCTTATCGTTCATTTCCTTCAGTAAAACTATTTCCACGATAGACACGTGTATTCAAAATAAACACTCGCGGTCATGCCCTCCTGCCTTTGATCTTCTGCTAAATTCCGCCCTTTCTCCTGTAGACATGCCTCACTGATTTTTTTATCAGCAAGTTACGTCACGGCGAGTGCACATAGGTAACAAGTATCAATGATGTGTTGAAATTAATTGATAAAGCGTATTAATCCTGTGTACTGTCAAAAAAGGCGCCAATTATTAAATTATCGTAAGCAGCTGATTACCGAGCATGTGAAAAGTGACCTGCAAGATTTTTTCATGCCAACTTTAAATTAGACCACTATTCAGTGATCATACCGTAATTTCAACAAGAAACTTTGCAAATTTTGGTGAATTTCGAAAGCAAAAATAAGTTTAGAATGTGCGTTCACGAGTCTAATTACACCCGATGTCATATGCATATTTCCTTAAAAAAACTGACTTTCAATGCAGTTTTTAATGATAAGTAGCATCATTATTTGAGGAACTATCTCTCGATTTAGCTTAGTTGGCCAAGTTAATTGAGCAAAAACTACTTTCCGATGACATTCCGAAAGTGTACCAGTATCCGGATAGTGCATTTTGGATACATTTTAATAGAGTGTTATAGCATTATTCTGTTATTAAAAATTAAATGAAATATTGAAGAAAAACCTAATAAAAATAATATGAATTTTGAAAAATATTAGTTTACAATTTGAGACTATATGACCTGAAACTGACATTTTTATTATGCTGTAACATGATCTTGAGTTTATTGTTTTCTTAGGTAAAGATCTACGTATTACTAAATAAAAAAATATAGTCAATTATATGGACGTGTTGGGACAGGACTCCTGTATTTTGGAAAAGGACCCTTCAAAATTTGGGCCAAGGGTCCTGGGACCCTTGGGTTTTCAGGTCTAGTGGAACCCCTGGTCGTCTGCTTTATGAAATTGCCGATTTTTCATGAAGATTTTTTTGAAATTAGTTTACTAAGGTGTAATGACAGGGTACATTTTAATGTCAGATACTGTAAAATGCTGTTAAACTGTCTTTGCATCATAATAATTTTTCAAAAATATTGTGTAAACTGGACATTAGACGACTTTTAGAAAAAAAGTGTAACCATACTCAGATATAAAATTTTGGATACCCGGAATACGTTCTATTACAAGTGCTAAACTTGCTTTTAGACTGTTGTAAGTTAAAAACTTTGCCTGATTTCATTTATTTAAGTGGAAGTTCAAACTTTATTTTCTGTATATAAGTTGCAGTATAAATTTATAAATATCAAGTACATGGAGAAGATGTGTACTGAAATTGTAACAAGTAAAATAGGCCTAAACACATAGATATTGTTATTCAGTATGCAATTACAAAGAAATGTTACAAGTTGATAATCAATGCCAAGTAAAATACAAACAGCAGAATTTTTAGTTAATAAATAGGTGTATTAATTAGAGATGACAGACATAGCCTATTTAAAGACAAAGTATGCCTTATATACCATGCCTAAAGTGTGCCAAAAAAACATGCCTAAATTATGCCAAATTCCATGCCTAAAGTATGTTAAAATGCACTGAATGCATGGATCAGTTATATTTTTTTCCCTGGGGAGCACAGTCCCGAACCAACCACCACCCCAGAAGTGCCCTTTTCAGTGCCAGCACCCTGCCCTTTTTTAATCCTAGCTGGAGCACTGCTGTGTAAAAGCAAAGAACTATAAAATACACAGAATGGCAACTTGGGATAATCCCGCGTCATCTCGTGTTAGCGTGTTATCTTATTTCAAAGCGTTTGCCGACTTGATCAATCATGATCAAATCAACAGACGCTTACTGAAGTATAAAACTGGTGGTACGCCCGGCACGTAATAAATCAATTTGAGTCCTTTTTCAAGCGAAAACTGTTGATTTCTCAGACTTTCAATCATAAATTGTAGAAAATACTAATAACATTAAAAATGCGCCATTATCATGATAAACAAATGATCCGAAAGTAATCTTATTTCAAAGCGTTTGCTGACTTGATCAATCATGATCAACAGACGCTTACAACAAGATCTCATTCAGCTGTCACGGGATGTTGGCGAGATTTGCTCTATATGCCTTTCAAGTTGCCGATATGTTTATTTTATAGCTCTTTGGTAAAAGGTATGCATTGCATATTGTTATGGTGGACGGATAGCTCAGTGGTTTGCACACTGGCCTTCCAATCCTGAGGTCGGGGGTTCGATCCCCGGCAGCTACTCGGGAATTTTCAGAAACGCTTTTCAGTGTTTCCCACCCGGCTAGAGGTGTACTGGTCAGGAACCCAGGCAATCCTTGCGTGTATCAGTGCTATACACTGGGCACGTTAAAGAACCAGGCTGTCTATTCGCAACGAGCTAGGCTAAGTTAGCCGGACAAGCCTGTATCTGATTTCTGATCTCTCTGTGGGGGCTTTGTCTCACTCTGTCCCTCTGGTCAGATCGCTCTGTGTCTGTACTAGTAGAGGATGATTTCGCGCCCTGTGTGGCTGCAGTTGCTGTAAAGCGCCTTTGAACGTGTTTATCATGAAAAGGGCGCTATATAAATCTGGTATAATAATAATAATAATTGCATATGAAAAACATTACATGTAAAAC
Source organism: Mercenaria mercenaria (assembly GCF_021730395.1). Classification (NCBI taxonomy): domain Eukaryota; kingdom Metazoa; phylum Mollusca; class Bivalvia; order Venerida; family Veneridae; genus Mercenaria; species Mercenaria mercenaria. Next base: position 15,950,603 of record NC_069373.1, read on the forward strand.
TTCGAAGTTTATAAAGTTGTAGGCATTAGATTTTATTATTAAATGCACAAATTGTATGCATGTATGTTTTGTTTTTGTTGCGCATGCGCGATTTTCCAAACAAGCGTCATGAATCGACGGGTAAGAAGCATATAGTGTGTGCCATTTATTTAAAAGAAAAGAAATCGTCTGTTATTGCTAACAAGAAACAATTTTCAGAGAAAAATATTTGTCCTCTGATTATATATCTTACCAAGACCACATCTTCCAAGCGGAATCGCTTTCAACTGTATCGGTGACGGTCTAACAAACCCTGAATTTTTCAGACCTTTTAGAACATTGTCAGACAGCAATAAACTTCCAAAGTCAACACTTTCTGTTATTTGAATATCTCCAGTTCTTGCTTTATCTTGTAAATTATGTGCTACTTTTGACATCTTTACTTAAAATAAAGTCTGCCATTAAAAACATTCGGGAAAAACGTCTAAATATCGCATGTGAAATTCGTTTCCGCCGCCATATTTAAATCGTCTGCAAAACCATAATGTTACAAAGATGATGATTGGTCGAAATATTCTGTTAAGAACATTTTGCGAAATGAACTTTTCTTCTACGAAATGGACAAACTCCATGTAATGTAATAAATGAAATGTAACGGTGGAGGAAAGTCACGCTTTTATTGATGAACTTTTATTGCAACTTTTACTTGAGTTTGAAGTTTTATTTGTCTAAATAGGTTTGTTAACATTGTTGAATATAAATTGCAATAACTGATGGTGTAAATTTCACGATTGTAAGGTGAACAGTGATTTTTACCAAGGGAAAGGATTCTTACCCTTGGGTGCCTCGACAAGTCAACGAGGGAATCTACCTGACCAACAACAACAACAGCAACATAGCGTCCTGTTTGATATCCGTACAGTAGATGATTATTTAGACTCTTCAACGTGTTTATACTACATATTAATTGACAGATCAGTGTAACTAACTAATGATTATTTTACAATAGTCTTGCGCGGAGGTTTCGAAATGGACTTTTATTTTCTTAATTGTGACTTTAATTTGAATGATATCTGTATTTTTTAAATAGATAGGATAACTAATAGGTCATTTTTGATGATATATTTTTCTCATTTATCTCATTATAATTAAATATGAAATTAGAACGCATTGGTCGAGAGGGCTAAGATGCTTTCCTACGGTGGTGAAGGCCCCTGGTTCGAATCCTGGCTTCTCTCATTGTGGTGTCCTTGGGCAAGGCACTTTATCATGATTTCTTCATTCAACCCAGCTGTAAATGGATACCAGCAAATTGCTGGGGGTAAGGTATAATTGGTTTAAACTTTCCTTAAAATGGGGTCGCTCAAAAGCTCTACAAAGCTTATGTTAATTGTTTCACAAAGCGACGGTAAATAAAATGTACTTTTACCTTAACCTTTACCTAGGAGCTACATATGATTCGTAAAGCCCACATAATTAACCCTATTATGGATCTGGTAGGTCAAACAGTAAAACTGAACATGTCTGAATTATATGTAACCAAAATGATAGCAGACTCAGACCACTATGTCGTTCATGGAAGGTAATAAAAAAAACCTTAGAAACTGCTAAAGTGGAGTTCTATTATACGAGATAATTATTGGTTATTCAACTTTTCGTCCACGCTCTTTGGTCACGGGTTAAGTAGACCTCAACATTTGCACATGTTACAAATACAAAAGCATCTATTTCTATTTCAAAAATATTTTTTCAATTTATCGTGAAAGTGATTTTTTATATTTGTTATAGAATTCTAAACGAGAGAAAAGCATTTAAACCTCCATCCCCCCAAAAAATGAGATAATTAAAAAACAACATTAAAAAAAGATAAATGTCCAGAAGAGAATGTCAAAGCAAACACACTAGGACAAAATGAACAAATAAAGGAATTCAGTAGGTCATGGCCTTGGAACGGTCAGTTGAAAAAAAAACACCACTGGGGAGTTTAATCCTGTTTGTGGTGCACACCTAACCTCATTCTTACCCCAACATGTTCCAAAGTCCCGGGACAGTGTAACTAAAAGTAATTCCCGCCAGACGAATCCCGAACATACACAATGGCAACAGAAGGCATGGCATGTAAAACAAAAAAATGCTCTTGTAAATTTGTGTAAAACCCCAAACGCATGTACTCAATGCCTTTGCAGAAGACAGAGCATCAGGAGAAACGCTCTCTATGGTCCGACGAAACAAGTCATATATCAAAACAGTTCTGTCCTGGTTGGATTTAAGGTAGTTCTGCAGGTTTGGTGAACCGGAAGTTATAAAATAACGTCATTTATCCGGAAAACGTAGAATAAAGTCTGCATTCAACGTACAGAAATGAAAATCATTTATGAATTAAAAGCATCCTATGAGTAAATTGATCAAAATGACAAATGTTAAAAGGTAGTTATCTTTGAGACCTAACAATGGAACAAAGGAGTGAACGCATAAAAGGAAGAGAGAAAAATAAGGAAAATAATGAAAACAAAGTAGAGACTAACCTACTATTAGTACCACCAAAAGGAGGGAATAGTCCAATGGAGGTATCTTCAAACATTTTTAGTCAACAAATAAGTGACGTCTTCAGTGAAGATACTATAATGAATAAAAGTCCTAGCTATCAAACAAGTACAGAGTACAATCGCGAGAGTAATGATGCGACTGTTCTAGGGGTGATTCAGGCTGGCTGACACACAATTTTAAGAGCTCAAGTAAAGCACGTGTGACTGACTGCAGTACCGTGCACAGACTACAGTCACACCGATAAATGTTTTAACTGTAAATAGGAACGGAACTGCTTTAACCGATTGTTATAAAGTGAATAAAAAAGCACTTTCTGTAAAAGATTGACAGAAAGTGCTTGATGAATTAAATGCCCTATATACCAATGCAGATTGTTTCACAAAAGAAAAGCAGCTAGAAATAATCAAAGCCTTGAAATGTCTGATGGTTGCGGGTTTTTGGTAGATTTAATTTCTGTTTAAATGCTAGTCTATGAATATACATGAATGAGAAACAAGTACAAATTTAACGTGCCTCATATCTAAGATGAACTCTGCCTGACCCAGCTTGTGATGTAACCATGGGCTGGAGTACCTTATCATTGATAGATCTTATATAATCTAAATGGTCAGTGCGAGTGGATACAGCTTGAATAAGAACTGCTTGTTCATTGAAAATTCATCCGCACTGTTCATGAATGGGACTAATTTGTGTAGCACATGAACATCCTTTGGACGTGATTTGGAATCAGATAAAGATGAAATGATTGTCAGAAATACACTTTAACTTTGGTAGCGGGATAAACCCGCAACCAAAAAACAATATTGTCTGAAAAGATATGTGGCATTTTAGCAATTACTGAGATTTACCAAAAAAAAAAAAAAAACTCGACTATTGACTGTACCCCGGAAGAATTATACAAAATTGACGGATATGATGCATTTTCTGTGAAAACGGTAAATGGGGAACAGTTATCTGTGTAAATCAAGAACTACGAGCAAATAAGATTGAAAATCTTAACAATTTCAACGAATCCGTATAGGTTGAAATCGGCATTGAAGGAAATGACAAACTATTAATTGGCTGTATTTATAAAAGTCCAAATAGTGAAAGAATAAATTTGGAGAAAATGTACAAAATGCTGAACTACATGTATGCGTTGAACCATTTCCACTTTTTTAACATTGGGTAATTTTAATTCTAAACATATCGACTTGGATTTACTTGCAACATATACAAGTGTACACCATTCTGAAACTGAATTTGTAGAAAGGATTAAATATTTGTTTTTATGTCAACACGTGAATGAGCCAATTAGATACCGGCCAGGAAACGAACCGTTGATTCTAGACTTGATATGGATAATCCGTTTTTTGATCAGTTAGTGGAAAATATTTATCCCAGGGAGCTGCAGTTAAATAAAACTAACAACTCGGATAATACTGTTTCATTTCTAGATTTACATCTCTCTATTTACAACAATTTTATACATACCAAAATTTATGCCAAGAGGGATGATTTTAATTGACCTTACGCCAGTGTTGATTGATAGGTTCCAACTGACCAATCAGATAACAGAACTGATAAACCTTGTTGTTAGCCGCCATTTTGTCCGTCAAACTTAGTGCCGGACTCGCCAGTCAAAGAATATAAATACCACCGAAAAATCGTCCAAAATGGTAAAAAGGTGACGTTACGACACCTTTACATCAGACACAGGGAAGAGAGTGTAATACTAGAGCGCTTCCCTTTTCCAAATCCACTCTCAGACCTCGAATATTGTCAACGATGTATCAGGCTCTGTGGACGTCCTCAAGAATAGTTGATCTTAAAAATCTTATAAGGGTGTTTAAAAGCAAAGCAATTCGACTTAGCACTCATTGTGTTATAACGTTTTAATTATTTTATTTAAATCAGTGTAAAATTCTATGAAAATTAACTTTCTTATTTAACAAAAGTGCCTAGTATTCTTTATTCAATAGTAAAAATATTCCATCAGTTACCAGAGTAACTGGTATGTACTGATAAAACACAAGTATTTGATGTTCTATATTATTTGACTGGTAACGTGTAAATATTATGCCTTAATGTACCGGAAACATGATTTATGCATTTTTTAAGGTTTACATCAATCTCCCACTGGTGTATGTTAAGTCATACCTGAGTGATAATACAACAAATAATAAACATGATAAAAAAACTATGATTAATATAAGATTATTTTTAATGAGTCTAATCAACAATTTTCTAGGCGCTCAAAGTTTTGACTTAGCACTCGGTGTGTGCTTTCGTTCTAAATTTCATTTTAATAGACAGCGTAAACTTCGTCTAAAATTCCAGAAAAAATAGCATATTTCGTATAAAGAAGATATGTTCTTAAACAAAAAAATATACATTCATTCTGTATACTTTATAAAGAAATTTGATAGGCTCAAACATAATTGTTTTAAGCTGCGATGCGTCGGTATATGTCTTGAAATATGAGTGTGGACTATATCATCGCCTTGGACTATATCTTATTTATTTATCATTTATACGTTTTAATTCTAATAAGAGAACTTTCTTTACTTATACTTAAAACACATCATGTCTAAGTATTAGACATTAAATGCTATGTATCTGAATAATGTTGAACAATGATATGAGCATCTTAAATGAGTTCCGGTATTTCGAAATCCGACATTTCTTAAATGAAACAAGTGACAATTTTTACATGTAAATTACCTTATTTAATTTATCTAATTATTTTGAAATAGGATTCAGAATCCACAGTCTGATTTCAACCTTAATTAATAAAGATCAATATTCTAGTCTGCTTAATATAGTCATACCCTACATGATTTCCGGGAGATTGAAATTTGACGTTTCTATAATGAAAAAGAAACGGACAATTAAAAAAAACCCCACAAAATCAGCTATAATGGTTTCAGAGATTTCCGTCTTTTTTACGTGTTTTCCGCTCGGCCCCCTGCCTTGTTTAGTTTTCCTCATACTCGGGTGCAGTTCCCGGCTTTTAACAACAACGTATCGTTGTTTTTTGTAGAATTTATGTTTCGCTACAGAACATCCACTTATTAACGATTGTGTTTTGTCTTTTCACTTTAGAAATACGTGTGAATTTGAGGTAGCGTACGCCGAAATCAACTAGAATGTCCGGCAAAATATTTCTGCCGTCGCCATTTGATTCCTTTGTTTGTCGGGCCTAGCATGAGTTGTTCCCCCTGAAAACTGGTAGGCGTGGTTACAGGCTATCTGGCGTAAGGTCAATTTCAGTATTGTAAATTTCCCCCATTTGGATGGGGATGTACCCCATGCTACATCTTATGGGTATATATTTCTCAGTTAATTTGGTTTGCAAGAGCGTGTAGTCATGTTGAGGATATCAATGAACGTAACTTATATATTACAAATAAGCTTCTTCAACAAGGCTACCGTTATTATAAATTACGTAAATACTTTTCCAAATTTTACTATCGTAATTCAGATTTGATTTTGAAATACAGTAGCAATTTAAAGACACTTCTGCGAGAAGGTATATCAAAACCCGCTTTTCACGGGGATGTGGTTTACAAACTTCATAAGATTTTGGGTCATGGCAATTTTCCAATTGTATTTAGTAAAGTGATTAAACGTTTTATGAAAAGAGGTTATGACCCAACTGTTTTGAGACGCATCGCATGTTTGGTGTTCAGCCCTTTTACAGTTGGACGCTACGCTTTCCTCTTTGATTGTGCCTGACGGAACAGGTGGAGGACTCTATGATTAGTAGTTCTTAAATCCCACCAGGACTGAGCTATTAAGATGTCCGTCTTCTAGCCTGTTTCGTCGGACCCTTAAGGGTGTTTCCCTTGTTGCTCTGTCTTCTGCAAAGGCATTGAGTACATACGTATATATACAAGAGCATTTTTGTGTTTTACATTACACGCCTTCTGTTTCCTTTACGTATGTTAGGGTTTCACCTGGCGGGGTTGCCTTTTATTTACACTGTCTTGTGACTTTGGAACATGGTGGGGGTATGAGTGAGGTTAGGTGCACCATAAACCGGTTTAAACTCCCCAGTCTTGGTTTTGCAACTGACCGTTCCAAGGCGGTGCCCCACTGTGTTCCTGTATTTGTTTGTTTTGTCCTTGTGTGTGTGTTTGTGTATGTAGTGTGCGAGTGTTGTTCTTGTGTGCCTTTGGGAAGGCTGCGTTTTTGGAACGTGGCTTTGCCTGTTGGATATTCTTCCTTGTTTTCTTTTTTATATCTACACAATTGAAGAGGATTATGATTTAAGAACTTACATATAATCCGAGTGTAGGAAAATTTGATCATTTAACTTTGATCTTTTATTTTATCTATTTCAAAGAGGTAAAGACCAAAAATGCACCAAGATTTGATTATAACAAAGCGAACTTCACCGCAATCAAAGATGACATTAGAACGAAAGATTGGACAATTATGGACGATATGGGGATTCAGAGGTCTTGAGAATTATTTGAAAATAAACTTACCAATTGTATCGAAAAGCATGTTCCAAAAAAAGACAAATAATCCAGGACACCGGACTCCTTATATTGACAATAACACTGCAAATGCCATTAAAGACAAAAGAAGGAAATGGCTGAAATGTAAATATAGAGAGAATCACTTTACATATAATTCCTTACATTTTTACATAAATGGTTTAATGTATGCTTTACAATTGGCGTTTACAATATAACTCCTTCTCGGCGATATATGACCATTTCGTGTCGATTAAAACCCAACTCACTCACTCCTACTACAGAACAGCAAGGAATAGTACTACAGAATAGCAAGGAATAGGGTAGGCAATCACCTTGAAATATCAAAATACAAATATGAACAGAATTGTAGCAGAGAACGTTAAAGATAAAAGACCTGGAAGAATGTTAGGTCCAACTCTAAAACAATGTCTGGAATCAATGGAATAGTGATAAATGGAACCAAAACTAACAATGATTAGAAATACCTGAATAATTCAATAGGCATTTCACAGCAGTGTTCGCCATTTGAAAAAATCCTATACCAGATTCAGAAAGAACAAAAATGATGCTATATATTACACTGAAATCAATGATATAATTACAATGAAAGCAATTCAAGAAATAAATCTATTCAAATCCCAAGGGCCAGAAATACACCCCAAAATCATCTACGAATGCAAGGAGGCAGTCTAAGAAATTATAACAACTATATACAGAAAATCACTTGACGGCGTTTAACTACCACAAGAATGGGGAAAAAGGCAAATGTCACAGCAATACATAAAAGTGGAAATAACACTAATGTTGAAAATTATATACCCATAGTGTAACATCAATATACTGTAAGATAATGGGGGAAAATGTAAGAAACGCTATAGTAAAACATCTGAAAGATAATGAAATCATTTAAAAATTTCAACATGTATTTAGAAAATAGAGATCTTGTACTAAACTACTGTTGGAATGCATTGAAGAATGGATGTCTGCAATTGACGAAAACTATGACATAGACATGATGTCATGATATACCTTTATGTCAATGCTGCATTTGACAAAGTTTCATATAAAAGGCCATTAAAGAAAATCTGGAGTGTCGGAATAAGGGGTAACATTTACAAATGGATCGAAGACTTCTTGAACAATAGGTTACAGAGGGTCAAAGTCAATGGTGCTACTTCCTCGTGACAAAATGTCACCAGTGGTCCCACATGTTAGTGTGTTAGGACCTGTTTTGTTCCTGATCTTTATCGATGACACCAAGCTATACTCGGTCATAGGAGGTAACGGAGATTTAGAAAAGCTGCAGGATAACATTTTCGATACCTGCGATTAGGCAAATAAGTGGCAAATGATTTTTGATATAGAAAAAATGCAAAATAATGCACATAGGAAATAAACCTATTACAGAATATCACATGAAATATACTGATAACAGAATAAATATTTTCAAACATATAACTGAAGAGAAAGACCTAGGGGTAATATGTGCTTTAGCAAACATATTAAGTACTGAAGTTAATATTGCAAACAGGAAATTTGGACTGGTAATTAAAAACTTTACGTAAATGAATAAAGAATTGTTTTTACAATGATAAAAGTCACGTGCACGTCCACATTTAGAATATGCATCTGTGATACGGACCCTGAAATGCAAGGAAGAATCAGTCGCCATCGAAAATGTGCATAGGAGAGCCACAAAGATGCTTCATGAACTTCAAGAACTGGAGAACAGCGACAGGTTAATCCGACTTGGGTTTCCGACGCTAGAATAACAAGAACTAGAACAGATATCATTAAGTATATAACTAAGGCATGAACTTGACAAAATTTCCACTAACATGCTCAATGTCAGAACAAATACTAGTACAAGGGGGGACACACAAAAAACTATTCAAGCCTAGAGCCAAAGTGAACACAAGAAGAAAAATGCATTCAGTCATAGTGTTGTAGACACATGCAATACACTCCCTACAAGTATAATTGAAGCAGCAACACTCAACTGTTTCAAATCTAGGCTGAATAAACACTGGTCAGGCCACAAGCCTGAAGGTGCAATAGCCCCTACTTGTAAATTGCAGTACATAATTACGCAATTCGACCATTTAGAAGTGTAAGCTCATAGGTCTGTAGAAATTATGTAGCACTTACGACCTCATATTCTTATGGCATCCAATTATAGAGTGTAAAGACTGTAATAGCGAATTGCGTTTTTAAAATTTGGTATTTTTAAATGTTTGTTTGTTTGTTTTAGGTTTAACGCCGTTTTTCGCAGTTTTTAAATGTAGATCTAAATAATGGTAATATAAAAATACTAGAATGTACATAGAATCTACCAATATTATGTCAAAATGGAATAGAATTAAGGATATTCCAAGAATCTCATAAAAATAACCAACTAACTAATGCCGAATGGGGGAAAAATATAAATGGGCCAAAGGAGCGGAAACGTTTAGCATCTAGATGATCTTTAGGCTTCGACACTACATAAACTACATGTACAAGAACTAATTAGTTGCCGGTAGAAACCGGCGACTATATTTAATACGCTTTAGGATTCTTTAGCTGGTAGGAGAAGTTATTAAAATGTGACAATGAAGAAATGATACTGTGGATTCTATGTAAAAGAAAAATAAGGCAGTTAATGATAGGCTTACAAAAAGGAATAAGGAGCTGAAAATTATTATTATTATTATTATTATACCAGATTAATATAGCATAAGCATAAGATTTTTAGTATTTCAACAGAAAACCTTTTAGGAAAATAGGAAAAATGTATAGAGAACTTATCCCTATCCTATTCATCCGTAAAGGAATACGACCACTAGAGCTTTCCAGCGAGCACTGATTGGCTGAGTCTTTACCTGTGTCTACGTCACGCTGCGTATATTTAGAATATACTACTGCAGATGAAAAAACACAAACAGATCTACATGAGCGCATGTAAGACAATGGAAGTAACACGGTCTAAGGGAAATGATGTGACTGTCTCTTGTCTGTAAGACAATGGAAAGTAACAAAGTCTGTATATGAATATCATTAAATTTCGTTATTTTTTTTTACTTTATTGTCAAATTATGGGCCTTTCATTAGAAGATATATAATATAATTTGTCGAAATATTTCGGTTACAAGAAATCTTTTGCATTTATTGTTTGAAAATGTTCAAAAATATATAACGTCATAGATTTCCGTTCTTGTTCGTGAGGATGCTGGCATGTGGAATTCAGAACGAGGCTTAGCATGTTTAGAAATTATTAAGATGGTTAGAGGCGACGTTTTTCAGTCTTTAAGGTAGTTCTGCATGTTTGATAAACCGGAAGTGATGGCAAAACGTCATTTATCCGGAAAACGTAGAATAAAGCCTTGATTCGGTGTACGGAAATGAAAATAATTTTATGATTTAGTCGAAACCTGTGAGTAGATTTATTACAATGGCACTGTTGCTATATTTCTAGGAAGTGTCTAGGGGTACGGATCCGTACCTCTAGAATCATATTCTAGTGGTACGGATCCGTACCTCTAGACAAGCCTGTTAGGGGTTTTCTAGGGGTACGGACCTCCTTTTTCTAGAGATTTAGGGTTATTTATAACTTAAATTTTGTTGAAAATGAAATAACAAATAAGACTTAACCACTCTTCACTTAAAACTTGGCAATTGGCATTCACCCGATTGTTTATCTTCTCTTTCAAAACCTAAATAACCGAGGAACTCCAAATGAATACACTGTTCCGTGCCGATCAGTTTGTTGTAAAGTAAACTGTTGATAACAGCTAGATTAATGAATGAATCTATCCCTTAAATGAATTCTATTTGAAATTCAACAAAAAAAAATCAGGCATAATAATATGCACCTATTTATTTTGTTATTTAACAAGGTATAATGGTAATTGGCACGGAACTGATTGTTTTTTAATCAGTTAAGCAACATAAAGTAAAAGAAACTGTTTGTGAAAACGTCCCTTAAATTGTATCTCGTAACGGCTACCCAACATATTTAACATTATTTTGTTTAATCTTTATATCTTTTTTTCTGCCAGTTCGAATCCTCGTGAATTATTTGGTGTTCCTCGGTTATTTACGTTCGAAAGAAAATGTAACAAATCAGAAGAATGCTGTTATCTGTAAACCATTTAGATCCAAGTTTTAGGTGAATACTGATGAAGTCTTATTTGTTATTTCATTTCCAACAAAATTTAAAACATAAATGACCCTTAATCTCTAGAAAAACGGAGGTCCGTACCCCTAGAAAACCTCTAACAGGCTTGTCTAGAGGTACGGATCCGTACCCTTTGAATCAGATTCTGGAGGTACGGATCCGTACCCCTAGACACTTCCATATTTCTAAAGTCAAAATATCATATTAAAACATATGACATGTTAAAAAATTCCAAATATGTCTTAAAATTAGCATGAAATGTCCGGTTCATTTTAATCTTGGTCAAATACCTCAAAAATAAGCACACGGACCTATAAATTTATTCCACCAAATTGTAGGCCATGTGTTCATTTACAACTGTGAGAAGTTTCATCAAAATCTACATTGTAGAAAAATTTCTATTCGCGAAAATGTTATGAAAGTTATGATTTTCCCATAGACTCCCATTATGAAATATTGCGTGAGGTCCTAATTTTTCAGATCAGTTGAGCAAAAAATCAAGCAGACGACGCTATCCTTTTTATTTGCTGAATTTCGGTAGTTAAGGTGGTTCTGCACGTTTGGTAAACCATAGAGTAAACCCTGGTTTCGGCGTACGAAATGAAAATCCTTTTATGAATTAATGCCAACCAGTGAGTAAATTTATTACTATGGCATTGTTACTATCTTTCTAAAGTTAAAACATGATATTAAAACATCTGACAAATTAAATTATTCAAAATAATGTCTTAAAATAAGCGAAAAATGTGCGGTTTACTTTCAACGTGGTCAAATATCTCAACAATTAGCACATGGACCTATACATTTTATTTCACCACCTTATAGGCCATATGTTTATTTACAACTGCGAGAAGTTTCATTAGAATCTACATGGTAGAAAAATTTCTATTCCCGAAAATGTTATGATAGTTATGATTTTCCCATAGACTTTCATTATAAAAAAAATGCGCGAGGTCCAAATTTTTCAAATTAATCTAGTAAAAAATCAAGCACACGACCCATCTTTTTTATATGCTGAATTTTCTTAGTATAGTCTGAAGTTTTGAAAAATCAGAGTTTAATCAAATTCTACATTGTAGAAAATGTTTCGATTCAAACGTGCAGAACTACCTTAAACGGCATGCAGTGCAGTGCACCGCAGTAGCAGTTATAGCTTTATTAGCCTTTATTTCAATCCAATCTTCAAAATTATTAGCCGACAGTTCTCCGCCGACTTGATGCTCTTGTGTTATATACTGTAAGAATAACCGGGTGTACTTTCCGCTATTCCGAATAATGATATATGGTACGGATACAGTACGGGGATTAGGAACAACCGATGCGAATGTGATCACGTGATACGTAGGTGTTTACAATTTCCACTTCCGTGTTTCAGAAAATCAAAAAGAAATGTCTCATCAAACTGGTATTTCAGGTAAAAGATCTGTAATATTCTTAACGGAAACATTAGAAAGCTTTTACACACAACGAACATGTCAAGGAAAATTTTGAGAATACATAAAAACGACTTTTCTACCCTTGCTGATATGATCGTGATGTTAGAAATCAGTTTGCTCTAACATTGACCACATCGACATTATTGATAAATCCCGTTTTCCGGTACAGGGTCAGGGGGGCTGGCGAGATTAACCGATATAAAGACCGTGTACAATATTAGCGATTATTTTTGCCAGGAGATAAGGATGTAGGAAAGTTCTTACTTTCTCACAATGAAAATACTCTTTTACGACCTCGGCAACATTTGTTTTTGCAAAAATAATCTGTTTACCTTGAAAAATGCGAATAATTTCACACCTTCGGTATCGAGCCACGGAAGCGGCAGTGTAGAATAAAAGCTAAAATTTCAAAAATAAAGTAAACTTTGAGGATATTTTTGCTACATCTTAATTACAACAATGTTTAATGATAATCTGCAATACTTTTTTATTCATTTTCTTTGTTTAAAACTTGAAAAAATGGATAATCTAAACACTACCGCCATGTAGCATAATGGCCGATACCCCCCTCACCGTAAAAACGGGAACGGGCGTTTATTAGTGGTTAATACCGGAAAATTGGATTTTATCCATAATGTCGATATCGCGAATACATGTCAAGTTCCCTGGACAATTTTCAAGGAGATTTCAGTTGAAAATCCAGGAGATTTTATCGACCGGCGTTTTTAAGGAAATTTTTGGTCGAATATAATATTATCGATATGTCTATATGTTATATCCTGTTTTCTAGTATTCTCGGGGGCCTAAGGGGTTGTTTTTATTCCCAATAACAGATTAACCATTTCATAAACAGCATTTGGGTGTTATTTTGTAGAAAATTCACTTGTCTTTCAGATTGAGTCATAAAATGTTATTGAAATTATCCCATTTAATTATTTTGTTTCTGTATTTGATACCACCCTCACCCACAGAAATGGACCAAGAGTTTCTCGTATTCCCGTGGTTTTAGATTTGACTTTTCATCACAAATAAGTTGTAGAATTTAAAACATTGAAATTACCATTGTGTTATAAAAAGATATATTCTGTAGTAAATACATCAAGAAATATTACAATTAATTGCATAATCAATAGAAAAAAATAAGGATTCTTTTGAAAACTGATTAAAATGCTGATAGTTTCGTCAATATGCATTCAAATCACTTGAAATTTTCAGTGTGTCAGTTTTGTACCATTCCTGTCTAGAAAATAAACATTAAATTATTTGACAACTTGAAGGCAAAAAACGAAAATATGAGAAACCCTGAGAATACGAGAAACAGGGATACTGCTTAACAATCGTTATCAATTATAACTGGCAGGCGCTTTGTCAGGGATAGCTGTTAAAAATAATAAGAATACAGAGATTATGTGCATCTCAAAGATAAAGTAAAAGAACTATTTTACAGGTCGGGTTAAAAAGTAAAAGCAAGAAGTTGCATTAGAACTGATAGAAGGGTGGTAGCTGCCCAACAAATACTTCTGAGTTGGGACTAGCTTGCAAAGACACAGGGAGACTGTTCCACAGACGTATGCTTCTGGGAAAAAAGGAGCTTGCATGATAATGTGTCTTTGAATACGGTATCAAGTAGTTCAAGGTCCTCGGACCTTGCCTCTTCCTCTCGTACATAAATGATCTGCCTGAAAGTGTTATTTTAAAGGCAAGGTATCTTTGAATACGGTATCAAATAGTTCAAGGTCCTCGGACCTTGCCTCTTTCTCTCGTACATAAATGGTCTGCCTGAAAGTGTTATTTTAAAGGCAAGGTGAGGCTGTTCGCAGATGATACAACAGTCTATGTTACGGTCAAACCAAACAGTGATGCCCAAGCCCTACAGCAAGACCTTTTCAGTCTCGAAACCTGGGAGTCTGATTGGTCCATGGAATTCAATCCAGATAAGTGCGAAGTCCTAAGAGTCAGTCGCAAAAGAAACCTTGTAATATTCCCTTATAAGCTGCATGACATCGAGTTAAAATCGGCTGATTCTGCCAAATATTTAGGCATAATCATTAATAAAGACCAATCATGGACCAATCATATCAATAATGTAACATCAAAAGCAAAAAATTCCCTAAGATTCCTCAAACGTAATGTCAAAACCCCAAATAAAAGAGTCAAAGAGGTTGCATATAAAACCTATGTTAGACCCCAGTTAGAGTACTGTTCCACCATATGGCATCCATGGCAAAAATACCTAACCCATAAAATTGAGCAGGTTCAAAGATCTGCAGCAAGATATGTCAATAATGACTACAGTTACACCAGTAGTGTCTCCAAAATGATAAATGAACTAAACTGGCAAACCCTAGAACAACGCCGTAAGATCAGCTCGGTTACTATGATATACAAGATCCAACAACTTATATAGCGACGTGGTAAAGTGTCCACCTTAGGTGTGAAAGGTCCCGGGTTCCATTCCTGTTCAAGCCTGAAGTATTTTCAGCCTGTTACATTATGATACATGTCTAGAAGAGGAATTGAAAGGCCTCAAACTCTGCCTTAAATAATGATGAAGTTATTAAAAAAACTACATTTTTCCTGTGTTTTAAAATTTGAAGGAATGACTTTGATTTCACTGAAGAGAATTGAATGTGACTTTACAAAATTTTTGTTGTATACAGTATTTTCTCCCTTTCTAATTTTACTTAATCTTTGGCATTTGTAATATTGAAGATAATGACATTATTTTCATTGAAGGGATTTTAGTATAACTTGTTACAATGATACATGTCATTAAGAGGAATGGAAAAATGCTGCCATAAAAATGATATTAACTGAAAAGCACAAGACTTAAATAAATATAAAACTATTATTTCCCAGATTGAACACAAAAGGTACAGTCAGTAGTATTCAAAGATATACAGTGAATGTTATTTATTACCAAATGTTATTTTTCAAACAATGCTTTTGGTAGGGGTATGAATGTCAAATTTTGCAGTGGCCTTAATATGATGGTGTGATAGATGGCAGGAGTTGAATGTAAACTGTTTGTTATTTTCAGCTTCGGACGATTTAAAAGACTTCCTTTCGAAAGCTAGAGATGGACACATTAGATTGATCAAGATTTCCATTGCAAATGGTAATTATACAACAATATTCCTGTCACTTAAATAGCTTTAATTAGATATTGATTTAACTCACTTCTTTTTTTTTAATACACAACTATGCCACCAGTGTGAACTTGGCTCACAATTTTTGAAGTTATTTCATTAATATGATATGACAATATATGATATTATAGTTTGGTTTTACCAGTGTTATTATACTTGGGACAAAGAGTATATGTATATATGTTAAGCTAAGGTATACAAAGTATTTGGACCAGGAGAGCTATCCTCACCCCAGCATCGGCGTCCTTTTCCACATTGTACTTGATTACAGTTTTGATGCACTTTAGATTTATCTCAGTTATAACTTAATGGAATAACTTGCTTCAAACTTTCATTCTAACTTAAAATGGTTCTTCCACATCATGACACCAAGTCCATAACCAATTGTTCATGAATTATGTCCCCTTTTATGAGAATTTTAGGTTTTAATACTCAGCTATCACATGTTTCAGAGCAACTAGAACTGGCAAACTGTGAAAAACCATCAGGAACATGGGAAGAAGATATCCTTTTTTTAGGTTCAAAGTGTCAGCAATAACTGCATTATGACATTTATATTTATTACAATTTGCAATTCTAATGGTATGTAAGTGTTTAGATTATGTAATAGGAAACATATTACTTCATGATGCATATACATGTAGATAGAAACAAAAAGGTTGACAGTCACGCACTTGAAAAAAAAACATATACTTAGTCCGACATTCATTTGATGATAACTTCTGAGGAAAATCTGGCCATGAAGGGCAACCTCTTCATCTAAATAATCTCTTGACTGTAGTTTAGGACAAAACCAAGTTTTGCCTTTGCCTTTTGAACTCAAAAGTGCCACCTATTTATTGATTAATGTCTTAGTTTCAGCATTTTTAGCTCACCTGTCACATAGTGACAAGGTGAGCTTTTGTGGTCACCCTTCCTCTGTCGTCAGTCCGTCTGTGCTTGCGTGCGTCAGCAATTTCTTGTCTGCATGATAGTGGTTTCATTTATGATTTTATTTTAACCAAACTTGCATGCAACTTGTATCACTATAAGATCTTGGTTCCTTTTTTCAATTGGCCAGATCCCATTATGGGTTCCAGAGTTATGGCCCCTGAAAGGGCCAAAATTAGCTATTTTGACCTTGTCTGCACAATAGCAGCTTTATTTATGATTTGATTTTTACCAAACTTGCACACAACTTGTGTCACCATAAGATCTTGGTTCCTTTCTTGAACTGGCCAGATTCCATTATGGGTTCCAGAGTTTTATGGCCCCTGAAAGGGCCAGAATTAGCTATTTTGACCTTGTCTGCACTATAGCAGCTTCATTTACGATTTGAATTTAATCAGACTTGCACACAACTTGTGTCACCATAAGATCTCAGTTCCTTTCTTGAACTGGCCAGATCCCATAATAGGTTCCAGAGTTATGGCCCCTGAAAGGGCCAAAATTAGCTATTTTGACCTTGTCTGCACAATAGCAGCTTCATTTATGATTTGATTTTAACCAAACTTGCACACAACTTGTATCACCACAAGATCTTGGTTCCTTTCTTGAACTGGCCAGATTCCATTATGGGTTCCAGAGTTATGGCCCCTGATAGGGCCAGAATTAGCTATTTTGATCTTGTCTGCACAATAGCAGCTTCATTTATGATTTGAATTTAAAGCAGCATGCCTCCAGATCGTTTGACAATAAAAAAAAATTTATTTTTTTTAGATATCTTGAAATAAATGCAATATTTCTTAAGACGGTTTTAAAACTTAATTACTGACAAACTTTCTGTTACGAAAACACTTGAGAATTTGCTGTTTTTACTACTTTTTACGATGAAAATTGAAAAGTGTTTGTCATGCTTTTACTCCAGGTAAACTGTCTCGATTATAAATATCTATATTTTGTAGTCATTATTCACTACTTTAGCTACAGCGCTATTAGTTACGACGCCGGGAAAATGTCTTTATTGCCGTGGCGGTTCGGGTTTCGATTCCCGACGCGGTCATCCTTTTTCCTTGATTTGGAACTTCTAAAATATGTTAAAAACAAAAATTTGTATTCTAATGTTCATTATATGGACAAACTTCAATTTGAAAGAAAGATTATTTTTTAGCCAAATCTGGAGGCATGCTGCTTTAATCAAACTTGCACACAACTTGTGTCACCATAAGATCTTGGTTCCTTTCTTGAACTGGCCAGATCCCATAATGAGTTCCAGAGTTATGGTCCCTAAAAGGGCCAAAATTTGCTATTTTGACCTTGTCTGCACAACAGCAGCTCTATTTATGATTTTATTTTAACTAAACTTGCACACAACTGGTATCACCATAAGATCTCGATTCCTTTTTATACGCCAAAAGGGACATATTATGTTATCGCCTCGGTGTCTGTCTGTTAGTTAGCAATTTCCCTTCCGCTCTGTAACTCTTGAACCCCTTGAAGGATTTCAAAGAAACCTGACACAAATGTTCACCTCATCGAAACGACGTGCAGAGCTCATGTTTCGGATGGCTCACTTCAAGGTCAAGGTCACACTAAGGGGTCAAAGGTCATATGACTTTGTTTTGTATGTATATTGCTCTGCATTTGCGTTGCATTGCAGTGCTCTTGTTTTTATTTGGCAGATCCTTCTTTTGTTCACTTACAATAAATTTGTTTTAATTACTTCCCTTTTATGTTACTATAAATAGCTTATTTAGTAACTTTTTAGCTCACCTGAGCCAAAGGCTCATGGTGAGCTTTTGTGACCGCTCAATGTGCGTCGTGCGTTGTGCGTCCGTCAACATTTTCTTAAAAAATCTTCTTGAAAACCACTGGACAGAATTACATCAAGCTTCACAGGAATGATCCTTGGGAGGTCCCCTTTCAAAATTTTTCAAAGAATTGAATTCCATGCAGAACTCTGGTTGCCATGGCAACCAAAAGGAAAAACTTTAAAAATCTTCATGTCCAAAACCGCAAGGCATAAAGCCTTGATATTTGGCATGTTACATCATCTAATGGTCCTTTATGAAGTTTGTTCAAATTATGCCCCTGGGGTGAAAAGAGGCCCTGCCCCGGGGGTCCCAAGTTTTACATAGACTTATATAGGAAAAAACTTTTAAAAAATCTTCTTTTCTAAAACCACAAGACCTAGGCCTTTGACATTTAGTATGTAGCATTACCTTGAGGTCCTCTACCAAAATTGTTCAAATTATCCCTGGGTTGAAAAGAGGTCCTGCCCTGGGGGTCTCAAGTTTTACATAGACTTATATAGGAAAAAGCTTTAAAACTCTTCTTGCCTGAAACTGCAAGGCCTATGCTTTTGATATTTGGTATTTTGCATTGCCTTGTGGTCCTCTACCAAAATTGTTCAAATTATGCCACTGGGGTGAAAAGAGGCCCTGCCCTGGGAGTCCCAAATTTAACATAGATTTATAAAAGGAAAAAAAACCTTCTTGTCTGAAAGTTCAAGGCCTAGGCCTTTGATATTTGGTATGTAGCATTGCCTAGTGGATGTCTAACAAGAATGTTCAAATTATTCCCCCGGGGTTAAAAGAGGCCCACCCTGGGGGTCACTTGTTATATGAGTTAAATAGGAATAAATACCTCAAAAATTATCAGATCATATTTCCTAGACTGTTTAATTATAATTACCTGATGACCCCAAGTGATTAGGGGTCACCTGACTGTGACCTTGACCTACTTTCTTGTTTTTTAAGATACAGCCTTGAAATTTGGATGACACATACAGTTTTGCACACCGAACGTAAAACTGACTTTCATTGACCATGAATATGACCTTCTGACCTACTTTCTAATATTTTAACATCAGTTTGCCATTTTAAATATGTGGCTCATATTACTCAGGTGAGCGATTCAGGGTCATCATGACCCTCTTGTTTATTATTAGCCGTAGGGAAACACCGAGACCACTTTTCTGTGGTACAACATGGATGGTACCTCCAATTTTTTTGGTGTATTTTGACATATCTTTACCTTCTAAGATTTTTTTTTCGTTTTGGTTAAATTTCTTCCCTTTGTTGTTTGACCTTCTTGTCCTTAAGTGCAATGATAACAGGTGAGCGATATAGGGCCATTATGGCCCTCTTGTTCTTTATTCTTACCTGCTTAACACTCTAGAGGTCACAATTTTGGCCCTAAACTAGGTTACTAGGTTAGATTATAGAAAAACCTTGTTAACACTCTAGAGGCCACATTTTCTGTTTGATTATCGTGAATATTTATCAGAATATCTCCATCAGTCCATGAAATCTAGGATAGGTTCAAAATTGTATTACCTGAGGTCAAAAACTAGGTCACTGAGTCAAATCATAGAAAAACATTGTTAACACTATCTGGGCCATGTTTTGTATTTGATTTTCATAAAACTGTCAGAATGGTTGTCTATGATCAAATTAAAAACTGGTTCACCCTGAGGTCAAAAACTAGGTTACTGTGTCAAATCATAGAACTAGTCACTGTGTCAAATCATAGAAAAAACTTTGTTGACACTCTAGAGGCCACATTTTATACGTAAATTTCATAAACCTTGCCAGAATATTTGTCTGTATGAATTATAGTTAAAATTTTTAAACTGGTTATGAATCTGAGATCTTAAACAAGGTCACTAGGTCAAAAATCATAGAAAAATCTTAATAGCACTATTTAGGCCACATTTTCTACTTAATCATCATAAATCAATGTTAGAATGTAAAATTTGGTTACATAAGGTCTGAAACTAGGTCACTAGGTTAAATCATTGAAAAACCTTCTTAACACTCTAGAAACCACATTTTCTAATTGATCATCATGTATCTTTGTCAGAATGTTTGTCTCTATGAAATCTATTTCAGCTTGAAAAATGAGATGCCTAAGTTAAAATAGTAGGTCACTTAATAAATAATAGAAAAACCTTGTTAAAACTCTAGAGGCCACAATGTCTACTTGATCTTCATGATACTTGGTCAGAATGTTTGCCTGTTTAAAATCTAGGATAATTTTGTAACTTGGTCACTTGGGTGAAAAATTAGGCCATTTGATCAAATCAATGAAAAAAAAAAGGTCAATGATTTACATTATTTACATAAAAGATGATCATAATGTTTGTCTCTAAGAAATACACTTTAAAATATCTTCTTGTCAGAAAGCACTGGCCTAATTTCAAAATAATTTCACATATATATTCCATATGTGACCCTGTATCAAAATTGTTTACTCAGGCGAGCGATCTCGGGCAATCATGGCCCTCTTGTTTGTAAGTTGGACAGTATATCTTTAACTGAACACAAATTATGACGAATTAGTATTACGCCAACTAGAGGACAAGCAGCCATGTTATATCATGTACAGAATGGACACCAAGAATAACCAGGGATACCTGTGGATATTTATAGCTTGGTCACCAGATTTCTCACCTGTAAGTTGACATCTACTTAGTATTTCAACATGTCTACTTTGTACTTTAAAGTACTTAAAATTTCCATGATGGAAGCAGACTGGTGTGTGTGTCATTTAAAGTCTTAACTATTCAGAAAATTCCAAATGGTAAAGTTTTTGTTTTCAATCTTTCTTTGTTATCCACCTCCTGGTTTGCATCACCAAAGTTTTACAGGTAAGCAGGTTTCTCTAAAATTGATTGGCAAATTGGTTTTAAATTTCAGGCATTATGGGATGATCAAACAGAGTGGATTCATAACTCTGTCTTACATTTTCTCCAAGTTATGCCCATTTTTAACATAGAAAATGTTGCTAAAATTTTGCATATAAGCAAGTTTCTCAAAAACTGATTGTGCAGGCACTTTCAAACTTCATACATCATCAGCATCATAAGGTTACCTCACAGGACAAGTTACATAGCTATAGCTGTTACTTTGAAAATAATATCCCACTTTTTAACATGGTAATTTTGTTAAAAGTTTTGCGTGTAATGTTGTTTCTAAGAAACTGCTTGACAGAATACTTTCAAACTCGTCACAAGTCTTTGACATCATGAAAGGATATCAGAGAGCAGGTTTCATAACTCGGGCTTACAGTTTGTCAAAATTATGCCCCTTTTTATCCTAGACATTTTGTAAAAGTTTGGTATTTATGCATGCTTCTCAGAAACCACATGACCAAATGTTTTCGAGCACTTCACACATCTTTGGCATCATGATTTGACCTCACATGGCAGGTTTCATAACTCTGGCATGTATTTTTGTAAAAATTGTCCCCCTTTTTCACATAGAAGTTTTTGTGAAAGTTGTGCATGGAAACAGATTTTTCAGGACCTATTGTTCTGTTTGCTTTTCAACTTTCTCTAAGTCATTGGCATCATGAAATGACTACTGTCCGCATCTCTGACTTACAGGTTCAAAATTATGCACATTTTTTAACTCCAAAACATTTTTGGTGCAACTCTTTTATTTAAGCTAGTAATATATGGAAGGGCTTCAAAAAGTCATGGTTAGGCAGTACATTTCTTAATTATTTTAGCTTTTAGAATAAAAAAACTCTGGAAAACATTAGTATTGCATTATTACATTCCAGCTGCAACTGGTTCTTGCATTGTAACTGAACTATGTGTACATTGAGTTCTTTAGAAGTGCCATTTACATGTAGTCAGTAATAAAATGTATCAAGCTAAGTATTGATTTGTATTTATTTTGACTGCTTCAAATATTTGTCACAAAGAAAAGTATGTATAAAGAATGACCTATACTAGGTGGATGGGACTAGCACTGAGTATTGGAGAAGAAGTGATGGAATTGTTTTCTGTATTTTGTAGGTGAGAGAGAAGATGTTGTATGCTGCCACCAGGTCAACTTTGAAGACAGAGTTTGGTACTGGAATTATCAAAGATGAAATGTTTGGAACAGTTCAAGTAAGATTTTAATTGCTTTTTGTACTTTTAGCATGTGTAAATGTTGAGTTCTGCTCAACCCGGGGCTAGAGGGCGTGGACGGTAGCATGCATTTCCACTACCGTCCATGAACAGGCTCAATCAAACTGAGCCTGCAACATTTTCGTTTTTGTCATGTTGAGCGACCTGTGAAGTTTCCACTTTTCTCTATTTTAACTGTCTGACATTTCTTATCTTCCAGAATTTCATACTGACTTTGAAAGATGTTTCGTTCTTCAAGATGTGAATAGAGTTGACATTGGCAATTCCATTCAGTTACATCAAAAAGATGTAGACCAGCTTTGGTGAAATATATTATGCATGATGTATAAATAGTTTTGTATAATGGTCTATACCTTTATATATTATAGGAGGATATAACTCTAGCAGGATACAAGAAACATTTGATCTCACAGAAAGCTAAAGCTCCTTTAACAGCAGCGGAGGAGGAGCTTGAATATATCAAACAAACAGAGGTAATAAATAATATTACATCATCTCATCTATAGTCTGTAGTGAGTGTCTCCTCGCTGTATACAACCCCATAATAAATGAAATCCTTAACTGTGCTCAAAAATTTAATCTGTATTCTTAACATTATATAGAAATGTAGCAATATTTCTAAATTCGTTAAATTTTATTTTATTCTAATTTATGTACCTTGGTTGTCATGCAAGGTTTAAATAACATTTTGATAACATGTTAATGAAAAGAAATTTTTCTACAGTGTAGATTTTAATTAAGAAATAATAAATCTGTTCCTATATTTTATCAGTTAATAAAATATGGGCAGGAGTTTGGATGCGTAATAATTAAATCACGAGTGCCCAGCACAAGTGATTTAATTATTTGCATCCAAACGACTGCCCATGTTTTATTAATTGATAAAATTATTGGAACATATTTATTATTTCGATTCTAACAATGCAAATAATTCGCATTTTACAGTACTACATTTTCAGCGTAATACGTCATTCGGGTCATATGCTGTTACAATTTACCCCCTATGGTTAGAAAGTGTTGCATAGCCAATGGAACGTATATACATTTGTTTATTTTTTATCAGAATTTTGAAAAGTATATATAATTTAGTAATCTAACAGCTCACAAACTAATTATGAACAGAATCATCAAAATAGCAAGTTGACCCTGTATTACGAGTGACGAGATTAACTTTTATATGATGTCACATCATTATGACGTCATACTTTATGTCATACATTTATGACGTCACCGCTGAATCATAATTAAGCTAATTGAATTCGCTCGTAGAAATCAGAGCGTGTTTTACGGACCTACACATAGGTCAGTATGAGTTTTTATTATATTTATGTTTTTGAAGTGCTGTTTTCAACCGTTTGGCCCTGAAATAATTCGTATGTAATGGAACTAAAGTAGAAGCTCTAATGTTACAATCATAGGGGGGTGAAATGTAACAGCCAACCATATTTTATCGTAGATTCATGTATAGGTGATTTCGCTATATGTTTATATAGCAATTGCTGCGGATCGTGTTAGAATGAAACTTCTCACGGTCATAGATACATGTATGATCTATTTAATGGTAAAATAATATGTACATCTTTGTGTGCTTATTATATCTCCCACCATACAGTGGTGTGGGAGACATATTAATTTACTTTAGTCTGTGTGTGTGTGTGTCACAAATCTTGTCAGCACTCTATGTCGAACATTTCTCATCCGAGCTTCACCAAACTTGAACAAAATATGTTTGACCATAAGTGACTAAGTTCGATAACTAGCCAATGGCCCAGGCACTTTGTAGTTATGGCCCTTGAATAACCGAAAATCAGCCTTTTTACTCTTGTCCGCACTCTAAGTCAAACATTTCTCATCTGATCTTCACCAAACTTGAACATAATGTGTTTGACCATGATTCCTCTGCTAAGTTCAATAAGTAGCCAAATCAGCCAAGACACTTGAGAATTATGGCCCTAGAATTACCGAAAATCAGCCTTTTTACTCCTGTCTGCGCTCTTAGTCGAACATTTCTCATCCGATCTTCACTAGACCTGAACAAAATGCGTTTGACCATAAGTCAAGTTTGATAAGCGGCCAAATCAGCATCGGCACTTGGAAATCATGGCACTTGAGTTACAGAAAATAGGCCTTTTTACTCTTGTCTGAGCTGTAAGTTGAACATTTCTCATCTGATCTTCACCTAACTTTAACAAAATGTGTTTGACCAGAAGTCCTTGGCCAACTTCGATAACTAGCTAAATCACCCCAGCCCCTCCGAAATTGTGGCCCTTGACTTACCCAAAATCAGCATTTTTACTATTCAAAGGTATATTTGTAGTGAGTAAACAGTACCGGTATATAAAGACTGACTTACTATTTAGATGATGAGGCAGTTGTGGGAGACATGAGCTTTTCTCAAAAGCAGCTCTAGTGTTAGAGATATTTACGCATGATTAAAGAGATCTGCACATTTTAAACTGATTGTTAGACGTAATCTGGAATGTAATAACATGTCCTCTTTTTAATTTCACATTTCATCTTTGGAAAGTTAATAAAGCTGCAGTTTTAAAAATTTACTCACGGGTTGCCATTATTTCATAAAATGATTTTTATTTGAGATGTAGTCTGGGTTTTAATTATGTCTCCCCCAGGAGACATACTGTTTTTGCCCTGTCCGTCCGTCCGTCCGTACGCCATACTTCATTTCCGAGCATTAACTGGAGAACCATTTGACCTAGAACCTTCAAACTTCATAGGGTTGTAGGGCTGCTGGAGTAGACGACCCCTATTGTTTTTGGGGTCACTCCGTCAAAGGTCAAGGTCACAGGGGCCTGAACATTGAAAACCATTTCCGATCAATAACTAGAGAACCACTTGACCCAGAATGTTGAAACTTCATAGGATGATTGGCCATGAAGAGTAGATGACCCCTATTGATTTTGGGGTCATTCCGTCAAAGGTCAAGGTCACAGGGGCCTGAACATTGAAAACCATTTCCGATCAATAACTAGAGAACCACTTGACCCAGAATGTTGAAACTTCATAGGATGATTGGTCATGAAGAGTAGATGACCCCTATTGATTTTGGTGTCACTTTGTCAAAGGTCAAGGTCACAGGGGCCTGAACATTGAAAACCATTTCCGATTAATAACTAGAGAACCACTTGACCCAGAATGTTGAAACTTCATAGGATGATTAGTCATGAAGAGTAGATGACCCCTATTGATTTTGGGGTCACTCCGTCAAAGGTCAAGGTCACAGGGGCCTGAACATGGAAAACCATTTCCGATCAATAACTAGAGAACCACTTGGCCCAGAAAGTTGAAACTTCATAGGATGATTGTACATGCAAAGTAGATGACCCCTATCGATTTTGGGTCACTCCATTAAAGGTCAAGGTCACAGGGCCCGAACATTGAAAACCATTTCCAGTCAGTAACTTGAGAACCACTTGACCCAGAATGTTGAAACTTAATAGGGTGATTGGTCATGCAGAGTAAGTGACCCCTAACGATTTTGGGGTCACTCTGTGAAAGATCAAGGTCACAGGGGCCTGAACATTGAAAACCATTTACGGTCAGTAACTTGAGAACCACTTGACCCAGAATGATGAAACTTCATAGGATGATTGGTCATGCAGAGTAGATGACCCCTAACGATTTTAGGGTCACTCTGTTAAAGGTCAAGGCCACAGGGGCCTGAACATGGAAAACCATTTCCAATCAATAACTTGAGAACCTCTCGACCCAGAATGTTGAAACTTCATAGGATGATTGTTCATGCAGAGTAAATGACACCTATTGTTTTTTGGGTCCCTCCGTTAAAGGTCAAGGTCACAGAGGCCTGAACATTGATAACCAGTTCGGATCAATAACTTGAGAACCACTTGACCCAGAATGTTGAAACTTCATAGGATGATTGAACATGCAGAGTAGATGAGCTCTATTGATCTTGGGGTCAGTCTATTAAAGGTCAAGGTCACAGTGGCCTGTTTATGTAAAATCATTTTTTTGGATTAAACTTGAGAACCACTTGACCTACTATGTTGAAACTTAATAGGATGATCGGACATGCAGAGTAGTTTACCCCTATTTATTTTGAGGTCACTTGATCAAAGGTCAAGGTCACAGGAGCCTGAACAGTGACTTGAGAACCACTAGGCCAAGAGTGTTGAAATTTAGCGGGATGACTGGACATGCCAAGTAGATGATCCCTATTGCAGCTAACCATCAGTGTCTCTTTGACTTTCGCTCCTGACCCCTATTGACTTCTTGCCTATAGGACTTTGCATTGGGGGAGACATGCGCTTTTTTACAAAAGCATTTTCTAGTTAAATTCTACGTTATCTGGATACATAAGGTTATCCCATTACTTCTGTTTTATCAAACTTTTAGAACTACTTCAACCAGTGAAATATAAATAGTTCACAACTAAATTCAAAACTGTTAAAATATAACTTGTTTGAAATAGAGTCCAATGTGTATGTGGAGGCAGTGTATGCTGTAACTATAAGAGGGAAGCAACATTGTATAGTTTGATCCGAGTTAAGACCTTAGCTTATACAACTTGCAGTATGTAAAGAACAAAAACATGCCAATGTTAGATTTTCTTCACCATATACATGTAACAATTATACATTCTGAAATGTTATAAAATGTGTTATTGTACTGACGTGGTAGTTATATAGTGTATAGTTACTGTAAACCTAGAAATGGTTTCACGCTATTTAAGTTGGATAATTCCCTTTTTATTTTTTTTCACCTGATTTTATAACTTTTTTTTCACGGCTTCATTTGCAAATGGATTGAAGGGTCACTGGCAGCGTCCCTTGTCATCAGTAATATATTTTCAATAAAATTATTATTTGCACCACTTGTATATTTAGCATTTTTGTTGTTGTAACAAAATTCTGTATAAAGATATTAAGCAGTTTGCAGAGATTTTTGATCGCTCACTATGTATTGTGGAACGTGAATTTGCTCACAACAATAAAGCATGGTAGTTTAAAACATGTGTTGAGGATAAGTGACCAGTTATTTTCCCGTGCAATTTTGTGTGCAATTTTACCTTACCTGCTTAAGATACCTGTTATTTTGCCTGTTTGTTACTTTCTTAAGCTAGTAAGTTTTTTGGTATCTCGCGTCAAAAGTATTCCGTGAAACTTTGTAGCCACCAAATCGCCTATTGTCATGAAAAACGCAAAATATAGAGTTTGCGAACATTTCTAGGGTTACAGTAGCTCTTACATTGAAAGCAAACAAAGTGTCTGCAAGATTTGCCTATCTGAATAGATGTTTTTAGCTCACCTGTCACCTGTGAGCTATTGTGACCGCTTGATGTCCGTTGTCCGTCGTGCGTCAACAATTTGTAAAAAAATCTTCTTCTTGAAAACCACTGGGCAGAATTATACCAAACTTCACAGGAGTGATCCTTGGGTGGCCCCCTTTTAAAATTGTTCAAAGAATTGAATTCCATGGAGAACTCTGGTTGCCATGGCAACCGAAAGGAAAAACTTTAAAAATCTTCTTCTCAAAAACCAGAAGACCTAGAGCTTAGATATTTGGTGTGAAGCATTGCCTAGTAGACCTCTACCAAATTTGTTCAAATCATGACCCGGGGTCAAAATTGACCCTGCCCAGGGGTCACTTGATGTTACATATGAAATCTTCAAATAATTTCTAAAAATAAACCAGAAGGCCTAGAGCTTAGATATTTCTCATGTAGCATTGCCTAGTGGGCCTCGACTAAAGTTGTTCAAATCATGACCCCGCCCTAGGGTTCACTTGATTTTACATACGAAAATCTTCAAAAAATTTCTAAAAATAAACCAGAAGGCCTAAAGCTTAGATATTTGACATGTAGCATAACCTAGTGTACCTCTACGAAATTTGTTTAAATCATAACCCCCAAGGTCAAAATTGTTCCTGCCCCAGGGGTCACTTGATTTTACATAGGAAAATCTTAAAAAATCTTCTTCTCAAAAACCAGAAGCCCTAGAGCTTAGATATATGGTGTGAAGCATTGCCTAGTGGACCTCTACCAAATTTGTTCAAATCATGAACCCCGGGGTCAAAATTGACCCCGCCCCAGGGGTTACTTGATTGTACATAGGAAAATCTTAAAAAATCTTCTTCTCAAAAAACATAAGCCCTGGAGCTTAAATATTTGAAATGTAGCATTGCCTAGTGGACCTCTACTAAATTTGTTCAAATCATGACCCCGGGATCAAAATTGACCCCACCCCAGGGGTCACTTGATTTTACATATGAAAATCTTCAAATAATTTCTAAAAATAAACCAGAAGGCCTAGAGCTTAGATATTTCTCATGTAGCATTGCCTAGTTGACCTCTACTAAAGTTGTTCAAATCATGACCCCGGGGTCAAAATTGACCCCGCCCTAGGGTTCACTTGATTTTACATAGGAAAATCTTCAAAAAATTTCTAAAAATAAACCAGAAGGCCTAGATCTTAGACATTTGACATGTAGCATTGCCCAGTATACTTCTACAAATTTTTTTCAAATCATGACCCCCGGGGTCAAATTGGCTCCGCCCATGGGGTTACTTGATTGTACATAGAAAAATCTTCAAAATTTTCTAAAAAAAAAACTCAGAAGGCCTAGAGCTTAGATATTTGATATGTAGCATTGCCTAGTGGACCTCTACCAAATTTATTCAAATCTTGACCCCCAGGGTCAAATTGACCCAGCCCCAGGGTTACTTGATTGTGCATAGGGAAATCTTCATAAATTTGCTAAAAATAAACCAGAAGGCCTAGATCTTAAAGCTTTAGCTAAGAAATTTGTTCAAGCAAGCAACTCTACTCAGGTGAGCGATATAGGGCCATCATGGCCCTCTTGTTATGATATGGAATTATATAACACCAAAAATATAATGGCTGATCAGTCCTGCTTATAACTTTAGATTGCCATAGGCCCTTATGTAAGTAGAATCATGTAGCTAAATTGGCATGATCTATTTAGCATGTATAATCTGTAATATTCTTTATTTAGGAATTCTGTAACTCTATAAAGTCTTACGCTATGGCTAAAAGTCAGTTACTTTAAATATATATGTATAATTCATAAGTTTATAAGTAACTTGGTGGTTTCAGATTTTTTTTAGATTTTGATGAAATTTTGCTATGAGCAAAAATTGCATCTTAACAAATCTTAATTTCATTGTTCTCTCTAGAGAAGCATTATTTTTTGTTTGAAATCTTTCATGAAACCTTTTTCTGGGTAACTTAGTGATCAGAGTCTAACAATAATATAGAAGTTTCTATGTTTATGTTTAGCTTTAGTCAGCTTTTATCAGATACAGTTAACTGTTTTATATTCTGCTAAAAGCATGACTGGGACTGTAAGACTTTTAAAAAACTTTTTTTTTTACATTTTTGTAGAAACTTGAGATGAAGGTATAATATTTATTTAAAAAACATAAGAGTGTGTCAGAATTGTGTTAAAAGTGGTCAGTCATATTGTAATAACATTTTCCCCCAAAAAAATGTTTATAGTTTTCTTGTACAGATTTTAATTTGGCAAAAGAAAAAGCTGTATACATGCTGTTATGTAATACTGTGAGAAAGGTATCTTAAAACTTTTCTTTTTTTGATAATTAGCTGCCTGTATAGAGATGATTGTGAACAAAAACTGGTATTTAAGTTTAATTTTAAAAGTATACATGGAGTATTTTTTTCAAGTCTTAGATCCATGATTTATCTGTATTAAGTTACTCAGCTAATTAACTGGAACAAAAAGGGGCTGTTTTATTGAAATAACTTTTTATTTATTAGTCACAATATGACAATATATGAAGTCAAGAAAATAAGTGACAAACTATCTGATCAATAATCTGGACATGAAACACAAAATATCTTACCTTGTCCTTGGAAAAAATGACTTACAATTCAAAAGTAAAGTGAAATATGATATTTTCATGTGTTTCCCTTACCAGACATACCTGGGTCATGTTAACAAAGTAATGACAATTGTGCACTTCTGTTCTCAAGTAAGAAATGATTTATTTATTTATTTGAATTAAACATAGCAGTAAAATATAAAAGCATCAATTCCACAGTAATTGAAATGATTTAATTTTTTTATCCATTAAACCACAAAAGAATCCCTTTAAGAAAAGTTCTTGTTTTATTGTTCATTTTTGCAGACATTTTGACTTCATCTTACTGATAAGATTGCCCTTGTCCTAGGTTCAGTATTTATTTCCGTTTTGTTTATGTAGTCATGGGAAAACAAGAAAAAATCCTAACATTTGCATGTGGAGGGAATTGAGTCAATGACTTCTTTTTTCTTGTGTGGTGGGGTGGGGGGAGGTTCTTTGACAAAGTAGTTCATTCACAAGTACCTCTATATATACATTTTACAATTCTATCCAGATAAGAGAGACACTGTTGAAAGAAAAAGACTTTAAAATTACTTCAGGCCAGTACTTTACATGAAAGAATTTCTCAGAGAGTTTAAGTTGGTCTATACGTTTATTCACAAAATGTTCACGTAACCCTATAACTGTATAATCTAAGTGACCACTTTTAATGCAAATATGATACATTCTTGGAATCAGTGTTTAGTGTTTCTGTATTTTTCTTTGAAAAAATGAGCCGTGCCATGAGAAAACCAACATAGTGGCTTTGCGACCAGCATGGATCCAGACCAGCCTGCGCATCCACGCAGTCTGGCCAGGATCCATGCTGTTCGCTTTTAAAGCCTACTGGAATTGGAGAAACTGTTAGCGAACAGCATGGATCCTGACCAGACTGCGCGGATGCGCAGGCTGGTCTGGATCCATGCTGGTCGCAAACCCACTATGTTGGTTTTCCCATGGCACGGCTCAAATGTTGTTATTGTTCATGCCAGTGATATAGATGTTGACAATATATGTATTCAGATATATAATAGCCAGTTATTACATACGTGTTTCAGAGGCTTATGCAGTCAGCCTGGAATTGATTGAGTGATATATTGAGAGGTGCTGGCATGCTGAGATTTTGCCATTGTTTGATAAAATGTGACAGTGGTTTTGTTTGATGTTTGTCTGATCATGGGTCTTAGACTCTAATGCTGTGTTTCAATAGCATTTAACTTTGTACTGGTGGCCTTTAACCTGTCTGGTGGTCCAGGATTGGTAATTCAAGTATAGACACTTTTCTTCCACAAGTAAATGACAGCTTCCCGACGTAAATTAGGTGTGGCCGAGAGGAATCCTCAGGTTTAATGTCTTCATTCTGATCATCAGTGAGAACATTTGCACGGGGATCAAACCTGCAACCTGTAAATCAGTGTCAAGAAAGGTCAGAGTCATTAAATAAGCTCTTTAAAGTAATTTTTCTCTCTACCTGTTATGGGTCATAATTTGTTGTAGGCTGCATAGTGTTGTTGTGATCATGTAACCAGAGGCAAACTGCCCAGATACCTTCATGTCAAAAATGGTTGCTAGTGGTTTGATCTAGTTTCCAGCTGTGTATATGTGTTTGTTTGAATTGTGAAACTCTATAGTCTTCTTGCTATAATCAGTTTTTGTATTACTGTTCAGGGATCATCCTAGGTCAGAATTTTAGGGGGAAGTCACCCCTCCACAAAATTAGGGAGAAACTGAGGAATTTAAGGAGAAGATTTGGCTAGTATTCAGTTTCCTGGCTATATATCCACTTTCTGTGGGTTTTGCTATAACTTATAAACAGTAAATATTTAAGGAAATTGAATATAGCATTATTATATTCATGATTTTCTAAATAAAGTACAAACTTAATTATAAAAAAGTCGCCTTTAATTTTTTATCTGAAATTTACATGTAAATATATATTTATTTATAAATTATAAATTTATCAGGTGCACGATCGTTGTAACGCCGTGAAAATTTTCATTTATGTTTCGCTTCTCATGCTTTAATAATGCCCGATTCTTGCATCAACTTGTTCAGATTTATACATTTAATTGATTTATTTATTAATCTTTTCTGTAGATATTGGCGATCTTTTTACAATATTTTGTACGGCAGTTCAGATGTCCGAGGAATTATTTCTTATCCACTGCGCCTGGGCAATACATTTCGAAATTGGTCGTATTTGAAATAATTTTTGAAGTAATTTTTAATAAGATCAAGAAATAATATACAATTGATGCATAAGATTATGCACTCGTTAGGTTTATCGGCTTTTTACACGCCAATTGAAATTTTTTTAAATGCCGGTGGCTTACAATATTATTGATTAACTACAGTGTGATATTAAGGCTACAATTGGCTGAAGTTTGACAGGTGAGTAGGCGGGGTTGAGTGTGGATTTATCAGTAATTTAATCTAGAATATGCATCAAGTTTAACAACTAAATAAGCAGATTACAACACTCTGAAAAACTCGGCGATTCGGATTTCGCCCGTAGGTGATAATTAGGCGAAGTGGCCAACTTTACAGCGACAATATCGCTCAAGTCACCTTGTCGGATGATCCCTGCTGTTAATTTCAGGTTTATCCAAGTTACACTGTATTCCCTTTGATAATTTTTGTGTAGTTATATTTACGTGGGTGTCAGCTAGTGCTTTAACAAATGACAGACAGCAATAAGTGGAAATGCAGAGTACAAGAACTGTATAACTCTGTCCAGAACTCTTTAAGATCACCTGGAGAAAGTCTTTGCACCTGTTTGAAAGAATACCTTGAGAGACACTTGGGGTCTCCTCCAACATTAAAGGCTGGAAAGTTGCCATATGGCCTCAGTTGTGTTTTTATATCCTATTCAGACATCTGCTTGTACATGGCAGTATCATTGTAACAACTGATGGGAATACATAGAAAATTTCAATAATGTTGAAAGGCAATGACAGGAAGTACACAGTGTAAAAATAGTAAAAATATCTGTAGGAATTTTTTAACTGTCCATTTTTATGAATTTTGTTATAAAATAACTTTGCAGCTATGTAAGCAAATTAAAGAAAATTCACAAAATTATAGATGGCAACAAGAGGAAGTGCATATTGCAATAGCCGTATAAACCCTGTTCTAAATAGTTTTCAATTTAGCTCTTCTTTATATTTAAGTCTTTGCATTTTGTCTCCACAGTAATGTTGCAACTAGGTAATGGAAGTTAATGATATCTTGTTAGATAGAATCAACTGGAACTTCCAGTGGAAGTGCAGAACCAAGTTAATTATTGATTTACTAGTATTTCCCCTTCCGCTGTGAAAGATGTGGGGATATGGTGTTCTTTTAGACTGCCACCATTAAAAATGAGGGGCATATAACATTACCTCTGTCAGTGTGTCTGTTCTTGTGTGTTTGTGATAAGCACAAAATTATGTCTTGTCAGTAAGTTTGTTAAGCGTTATACCCCAGTCACACATACGGTGCGGAAAGCTACTTCTAGCTACGGAAAGAAACGTAGTAATCCGTATCTATCCGTACCTGAGCAGCACGGATTGGTAAGGATTGATACGCATTACTACTTTAAGGTACGGCTCAGGTACGGATCGATACGGGTTACTACATTTCTATCCGTGGCTAGACGTAGCTATTCGCGCTGTATATGTGACTGGGGTATTAGCGAATTTAAAATCTCTATGCTCAAATAACTACCATATTACAATACAATGTATTGCATGCAAAATGCAGACCTAGGTGCAGTCAAGGTCACATTAAGAGATGAAAAATGTAAGATTATTTATCTCTACTGTTAACAAGTCAGATCAAATCAAATCAATATTTTTTTTTGGTAATGATATAACAGTAAGTTAATACACAATAAAAGAATTTACATCATTTTTCTTGTGCGGTGTATAACCTATACTCATATATAAGCCGTGCCATGAGAAAACCAACATAGTGGGTGTGCGACCAGCATGGATCCAGACCAGCCTGCGCATCCGCGCAGACTGGTCAGGATCCATGCTGTTCGCTAACAGTTTCTCCAATTCCAATAGGTTTTAAAAGCGAACAGCATGGAGCCTGACCAGACTGCGCGGATGCGCAGGCTGGTCTGGATCCATGCTGGTCGCACACCCACTATGTTGGTTATCTCTTGGTGCGGCTCATATAAGGATTTTCAAGTGGCTTTGTATGAATTTTCACCATAACAAGACAAGTGTCCTTAAAAAGTGAAGAAAATATATTACATGGTCAATTTTCTTTTCCAGTCCATAACTCTTGTCCAAGTCCCATTACTGACAGGACTCACTCCTGTGTCCCAACATTACATAGCTAGGGCATTCATTTTCTATTGAGTCACATTTCTAGTTACTTTTGGTATTGTTGTATGCATGAAAACGTGGTAGTGCAATATGCATAATGCGACTAAAGAACAATTTCTTCTGTCTATGAAGTGAATTGGCATGAATTTAAGAGTTATATTGACTTGTTTTAATATCAAGCTATCAATGATGTAATTGAGCTTTCTTCACAGTAGACTGGTCTTGAACAAATGTTTATGTCACATCTTTAGGTTTTAAAAATATTAATATTACTATTTCCTTGCTTTCAGGTATCAAAATCAGTGTGTTTGTAATGCAGTTACAAGTCCTGAACAGGACAAAATCAAGAGAGAATGTATAAAAAAAAGCTTACATTTGTACAAAAAAATAAAAATGAAGGAATAATGGAACACAGCACTGAACATTGGAATGTTTATTTAATCTAATTTTGTACAAAAATTACAAATAAAATATACAAATATACTGTGAAATCATTTAATTTCATGGGCACGAAATTTTGTGGTTTTGGTCAAAAAGGCAATTTCGTGGGGATATGAATTCGTGGATTTCAATTTTTTAACATAAAATGAATGGGAATTTTACTTGTTTGTTGGGATTAAATTTCGTGGATTGACTCAACCACGAAATCCACGAAAATTAGTCCCCCACGAATATTAATGATTTCACAGTAGCAAAAACTAATATTATTGTGTTGCTGCATTCATTAAAAAGTGAACTGTTAAATCATTCAATTTCATGGGCACTCAATTCCTATGCTTGGCCTCAATCCCTATTTCATGAGGGTATGAATGAATGGAGTTCAAAATTCAAATATGAAATCAATGCAAACTTTACTTGTTCATTGAAATTGAATTTAATGTATTGACTCTACCATGAAATCCGCAAAAATTAGCTCTGAATGAAAATTAATGATTTCACAGTAATAGATCAGGCATTTCTTGTGATTGATTTACATAAATCATGCTATGGTGGGATTTGAAATCTTTCATAAATCTAAGTTTAGACAAATCTCAGAGACATAAAGGTGAGACTGGCTGCTTGCTATAATTAACCTTTAGCCTGCTGGTGGCAAGACATAGTGATTTTGCCTTTGCAACCAGTGCAGACCAAGGTCAGCCTGCACATACAATGCAATCAGTCAATGCAGTCTGTAAATTTTCAGTGAACACCCTTTCAAATAATAAATGGTATTGCCTAAATTGAATGAATGACCAGTCTGTTTTAGAAACTTAGCAGGGTAAAGGTTAATTTGAGTGTGGCATATTTAGGACATAGATATTTTGTGTATTTTCAGACAAGGACAGATATCCATATAGATACAAAACATCAGACGATGAAAAGTCTGTCATTCCCTATATCAGATGATGCCGCCCATAGACTTGTAGATTTCCATATGGAAAAGATATCCTACGTTCAGCTGGTAAATATAGATCTGAAATACATGTATCAAAATAGAGTACCATAATGTATAACAGATTTCCAAGAAGTACAAATCCGATGTTCATTTGGTAAATATAGTCAGGGGAAAGGTATCAATGTGTTTTTAGCTTTCCAGAGCAAGATATGCCCATGATGATCGAACTATTGAGATTGCTTGCCATCCATCCATCAACGTTTTCTTCAAATAATGTCTCCTTTGAAACCATCAGCTGGAAATTTATGAAAAATAGCTGGAGCTAAAAATAGAAAAAAATTCTTAAACAACATTTCTTAAACAGCTTGACTGATTTTAAAATAATTATGCCCCACATGGAAGAAGAGGGGTATACTTATTTGCTAAGTATTTTGTCTGTCTGTAGGCCATTTGGTTTCTACATTGCTTTACTAGAGATACAGGTTCTAACAAGAAATATTTCTGCTTAATAACTTTGAAAACTAGCCTGCTGATTCTGGAAAGATCTTTAAAAGAGCTATAGCAGGAAAAATACACTCATGAATTTTATAATTATTTGTAGACATTTTTAGCTCATCTGATTTTTTGAAAAAAAATGATGAGTTATTGTCATCGGCGTCGGCGTTGCCTGGTTAAGTTTTATGTTTAGGTCAGCTTTTCTCCTAAACTATCAAAGCTATTGCTTGAAACTTGCAACACTTGTTCACCTCATAAGCTGACCCTGTAAAAGCAAGAAACATAACTCCATCTTGCTTTTTGCAAGATTTATGGCCCCTTTTGTACTTAGAAAATATCAGATTTCTTGGTTAAGTTTTATGTTTAGGTCAACTTTTCTCCTAAACTATCAAAGCTATTGCTTTGAAACTTGGAATACTTGGCACCATCATAAGCAGTCCCTGTACATCAAGAAAATAACCCCATCTTGCTTTTCCCAAGAATTATTGCCCCTTTTGGACTTAGAAAATCAGTTTTCTTGTTGTTAAGTGTTATGTTTAGGTCAGCTTTTATCCTAAACTATCAAAGCTATTGCTTTAAAACTTGCAACATTGTTCACCATCAAAAAGCTGACCCTGTACAAAAGGGAAACATAACTCCATCTGCTTTTTGCAAGATTATGGCCCTTTTGTACTTAGAAAATATCAGATTTCTTGGTTAATTTATGTTTAGGTCAACTTTTCTCTTAAACTATCAAAGCTATTGCTTTAAAACTGCAACACTTGTTCACCATCATAAGCTGACCCGTATAGCAAGAAACATAACTCCATCTTGCTTTTTGCAAGTTTATGGCCCCTTTTGTACTTAAAAAAATATCAGATTTCTTGGTTAAGTTTTATGTTTAGGTCAACTTTTCTCCTAAACATCAAAGCTATTGTTTTGAAACTTGGAAATACTTGTTCACCTCATAAGCAGCCCCTTTGTACATCAAAAAACCATAACTCCATCTTCCCTTTTTGAAAGAATTATTGCCCCTTTTGGACTTAGAAAATCAGTTTTCTTGGTTAAGTTTTATGTTTAGGTCAGCTTTTATCCTAAACTATCAAAGCTATTGCTTTAAAACTTGCAACACTTGTTCACCATTTAAGCTGACCCTGTACAGCAAGAAACATAACTCCATCCTGCTTTTTGCAAGTTTTATGGCCCCTTTGTACTTAGAAAATATCAGATTTCTTGGTTAAGTTTTAGGGTTTGGGTCAACTTTTCTCTAAACTATCAAAGCTATGCTTTGAAACTTGCAACACTTGTTCACCATCATAAGCTGCCCCTGTACAGCAAGCAACATAACCCCATCTTGTTTTTTTTGCAATAATTATTGCCCTTTTGGACTTAAAAAACATTTTCTTGGTTGGGGATTATGTTTAAGTCAATTTTTCTCATAAATATCAAAGCTATTGCTTTAAAACTTGCAACAGTTTTCCCCCATCATAGAAGTGGACACTGTACATCAAAAACATTACTCTATCCTGCTTTTTGCAAGAATGATGGCCCTTTTTAGACTTAGAAAATCATGGGTAGGACAATATTTCTATTATACAAAAAAAATCAGATGAGCGTCAGCACCCGCAAGGCGGTGCTCTTGTTTGGAAAGTTGACACAGGCTGGAAATAGGTTGTTACCAGTTTATAAAGTAAATGAAGCTATCTTACTTTTTGGAAGAGCCCAATAACCACAAGATAGTTAATAACCACACAGTTGTTTCAACTAATTTTAACTGTCATAAATGATATAAAGGAAAAGGGTGGAATTACAAATTACATGAAACTTTTTTATCTATTTTGCAGAAGTTGAATATATCTGGAGAAAGTATAGAGTTAGCAGATTCAGGGGACGTATCAATAAAAGAGTTGCCTTCCAAAGTGCCTTCAGAGACTGCAAGATATCATCTGTTTTCATTTAAACATATTCATGAAGGTGACTCTCTTAATTCTAAAGGTAAATTTCATTTTTGCATTTCAGTAGAAAGTACTTTTTTTTTTCAACCTTTTAGAATTGATATAGTATGCCGCATGTTCTGTGAATGCTGGATATCCTATCACTCAAAAATATTGCAAAAATATTGCAAAGTCCTTATGTGACATATTCATGTAAATTCACTGGACCATATTTTTAGTCCCCTAGGAATGCGCTTTTCCGTCCGTCCAACCATCTGCCATTTCGTGTCTGGTCCATAACTGTGTCATCCATGAAGGGATTTTAATATTACTTGGCACAAATGTTCCCCATAATGAAACGACGTGTCATGCACAAAACCCGGACCCCTAGCTTAAAGGTCAAGGTCACAGTTGGAGGTCAAAGGTCAACAGGGCTTTTTTCCTGTTCGGTCCATAACTATGCCATCCATGCAGGGATTTTAATATTACTTGGCACAAATGTACATGTATCTCATAATAAGATGATGTGTGCTAAAAGCTTCTAAAAGGACATCTTTTCGATTTTCAATTCAAGACTGTCTTATATTACAGTAGAAAAAACGATGTTAAACTCATTGCAAGATTATTTTACTTTTCAGTGTTTATATACTCGATGCCAGGCTATAAATGCCCTATAAAGGAGAGAATGTTGTATTCTGCTTGTAAAAATCAGTTCATCGATCAACTTGAACAGACATTAAAACTTAATATTGAAAAAAGGGTAAGTTTACTTCCCTATCATTTTGATTGTAAATTATTGGATATGACATTGTGTTTCAGCATGCAATTATTGCATCTTATTTATTCAGTTAGCTATATAATGATAAAATATGTGTAGGAGAGATTGCACTGTCGGTATTAACGAAATAGTCTATACAGCTTTGAAATCACATTGTAACTTGTACTCATCTCAAAGTTGAAAAGGAGGCCTCAGTGGCAGAGTGGTTAAGGTAGCTGACTTCGAATCACTTACCCCTCACCGATGTGGATTCGAGCCTTGCTTGGGGCGTTGAATTCTTCATGTGAGGAAGCAATCCAGCTAGCTTACAGAAAATTGTTGGTTCTCTCCAGATGCCTGCCCGTGATAGAATAATGCACGTAGGGGCACCTGGGGTCTTTCTCCACCATCTAAAGCTTGAAAGTCACCATATGACCTATAATTGTTTCGGTGAAACATTAAACCTATCAACAAACAAGCAAAGAGTTAAAAGATTTTGAATAAACTGAGGAATGTAAAGCATGTAGATAGTGATAAGTTGTATCCACATTAATTCTACTTTGCATAAAGTGTATGACATATGTTTGCAAACACTGTACATTCAAAGACCAATTAATATTTTTTACCTATTTCTATCTATACAGTTTGAGATAGATGATCCAAGTGAACTGACAGAAGAGTTCCTGTATGATGAACTGCATCCAAAGAAAAATATTGCCACAATGAAATTTGAAAAACCCAAAGGACCTGCAAGGAAAGGACCTAGGAAGTTGATAAAAAATACAGACCAGTGATAATGTGTTGAAATTTAGGTTGAAAATATAAATTGTATGCAGTAAAACAAATGGTATCTTTTTGACAGGGAGTAAAAAATTATTCTTTTAACAACATTTGATGAAGAAATGTACAAAAAAAAATCTAAAGAATTCAAGTATGGCAGAAACAGATTTTTACATTGGAAATTTGTGATTTTTTTTTTTTCACGACAAGTGCAGATGCATGTGGATAGAGAACTTGATCACACTATGTTATTAGTACCCATTTATTTCAGTCATATTTACATGCATATTACAGACATTCCTTTATTCACTAGCAGGGATTGTTAAATATTTGCAACTAATCTGCATAATTACAAAGTTTGTTAATGCTTGTTACCCATTTTATGCCTTGATTTTGGTATAGATATATGCACACTCTGATAGCTTATAGGATTAATCATTTGAATACTTCGAGGGAAGGAGACAAAGGAATGGTAAGTATTGTATGAAAGAAATTATATCATATACCTTTGTGAAAAAAAAAAAACAACACACACACAAAAGACTAGAACATTGCTCAAGATCACCCATTGCTTTAATAGGTTTAAAAGGTTTGTTATGCCACAGCTGTCCCATATATTTCACTTGGAATTTACACACAGATTCTAGACTGATCTTTTACCATAAACTCATTATCTGGAAACATAGAACAAAATTTGTCCAAGGAAGGAATTTGATTTTTGATCATACATGCATGCATGTTTATAAGAGCAGTACTGAATGGCATAATGGCACGCATTTATTTATGTTGATTCAGTCCATGTTCACATGTTGTACATGTTTTTGTTTCTATTGAATGTTAAAGAAAAATAAAATAAAACCCAAGTATATTTCTAATTTTGTTTATTTCTTGCAGTTCTTGTCTATACTTAAAACTGGTGTAAATAAAATCCAATGAAATCTATGGCTATACACTGTATTGAGTTAGTATCTAGTGGCAAAATTGTGACATATTTTTTTAGGACTAAAAATCCCCCCCTCCTTTGTCTACTCAAAATTTAACTGTTACATATATTTGAATCTTAATACTGGTACAGTTGATCAAGTAATGTCAACCTATACAGCTTGGAAAACATAACTTTTATATTTCTATGATAAAGATTCAGAAGTAAGTCATATCTACAGCATATGAAATTTACTGAACTAGGGTCTACTGTTCCTGTATCTATGTCTTGTATAACATGCAGTACAACAGTGTTCCTTGACTGATTCAGTAGAGATTTAATCATGTTGAAGATATGATCAATATTCTGATATCTTCAGAGATCTTACAAATGACTTCTTTATGCAACTTCACTTTGGGTGGGTTTGTTTTTACTGCTGTATGTACATATAAGCCGCACCATGAGAAAACTATTACACTGTAAATTTTTGAACATTTGGTTTTTCAAATATTGTTGTTTAAACTCTATAGTTTTACCTAATGTTGATTACTGAACAACCTTAATTTAACTCTGATTAGTAAATAGATTATATTTATTGTATCATATATTGTGCAATGACCACATTGTGAAATTCACATGTATATGCAAAGCAAATAGATTAAGCCTGCTGGTCAAATAAAAGTCAAATCAGAAACCCCTAGTCACAATGTAAAACAAATTGGACAAATCATATAAACTGTCTGGGCCTAAGACTAAAGCCAGCGTCCAGTCTACCAAACAAATTAGGATGCTATTGAGTATAGTCTGATTGAGGTTTGAAATTACTATTTTTATGAAATTTTAATTATGACCAGACAGCCTTCAAGCTATATCTTCTGTATAAAAGCTTGGCAAAATCATACACAAAAAAAGAACAAGACTTGACTTAGTGATCAAACTTTGTGATGTACATCTGGATATATTCTCAAAAATAAATATACTTACAATTTGGATACAATTGCATAAAATAATATTGTTACTCTGATAACTGTTAGACTTGCTATATATTGTTAGTAAAACTTAGTAACAGATTTTAAAATAAGATATAAATAATTTCCCTTCTGTGTGTTGTGTTCCATGGTGAATCAAGACTTAGTGACACTAGATTAAACAACCATACTCCAGCATTGTTATAAAACCAACATAGTGCGTTTGCGACCAACATGGATCAAGACCAGCCTGCGTGGATGTGCAGGCTGGTCTGGATCCATGCTGGTCGCAAATGCACTATGCTGGTTTTCTCATGGCGCGGCTCATATCTAATCACTTTCCAGTGCAGCATTCATCCAAATTGTAATCTAAATTCTACTTTGAGAACAACTTTGACTTTCTTACATCAATTGTACTATTAGAACAGTATCTAGCTTATTAAAGATATGCCTTGCTAAATCAGCTTAATGAACAAAATGCAGACACCAGTAGATTCAAGTAAAATGGGCACTTACTACAAAATCAGTCATTTTTCTTACCTTGAACAGTATACTTGAATATGTTAATAACTGAAGCAGTAAATACAAGTCAAGTCTGCTATTTGTAGATCCGTAGAAATTTCTAAAAGTAAAAATTCCAATTACAGTGGTGCCTAAAAAGTTTTTTCTGCAAATTTTCAGTAAAATCTTTTTAAAAATGCAACAGTCTTTAGCTTGAAACCTTTCATGAAAATTACGCAAAATTATTTTGTTTTAGAAATATAATCTTGTGTTAAAATGCTCATAGCAGTAATGGTCACATTATTTTTAGCTCACCTGTCACATAGTGACAAGGTGAGCTTTTGTGATCACCCTTCGTCCGTCGTCAGTCCGTGCGTCCGTCAACAATTTCTTGTCTGCATGATAGTGGTTTCATTTATGATTTTATTTTAACCAAACTTGCACACAACATGTATCACCATAAGATCATGATTCCTTTCTTGACCTGGCCAGATCCCATTGTGGGTTCCAGAGTTATGGCCCCTGAAAGGACCAAAATTAGCTATTTTGACCTTGTCTGCACAATAGCAGCTTTATTTATGATTTGATTTTTACCAAACTGGCACACAACTTGTATCACCATAAGATCTTGGTTCCTTTCTTGAACTGGCCAGATTCCATTATGGGTTCCAGAGTTATGGCCCCTGAAAGGGCCAGAATTAGCTATTTTGACCTTGTCTGCACAATAGCAGCTTCTTTTATGATTTGAATTTAATCAAACTTGCACAAAACTTGTGTCACCATAAGATCTCAGTTCCTTTCTTGAACCGGCCAGATCCCATTATGGGTTCCAGAGTTATGGCCCCTGAAAGGGCCAAAATTAGCTATTTTGACCTTGTCTGCACAATAGAAGCTTCATTTATGATTTGATTTTAACCAAACTTGCACACAACCTGTATCACCACAAGATCTTGCTTCCTTTCTTGAACTGGCCAGATTCCTTCATGGGTTCCAGAGTTATGGCCCCTTTAAGGTCCAAAATTGACTATTTTGGCTTTTGCAGCCATATAGAGACTTCATTTTTGGTTTTATTTGATACAAACTTCCAAAATATCTTCAACAAAAATAAATCTTGGATTCCATGACAAATCAGATCCAATCGTAGGTTCCAGAGTTGTTTTATATCTGATTACCTCCCCTGATTGTAATCAAAATGGATTTATATCAGTAAGTACTTATAGGACTTATTTGAAATTGCATTATTGTTATTAGTTGGACTGAGACAATCAGGGTAGATAACTATGGACTGATTTTATGTCAAATTACCTCCCTTTATTTTAAATTAAAATGGGTATATCTCTGTAACTAATGAAGATACTGATCTGAAATTTCATTTATGTCAACAGATGTATTTGGCAGATCCTTCTTTTGTTCACTTACAATATTTTTTTTTAATTACTTCCCTTTTACTTTACTATAAATAGCTTATTTTTAGTAACTTTTTTATTATTGCCCGTAGGGAAAAATCGAGACCACTTTTCTGTGGTACAACATGGATGGTACTTCCAATTTTTAGGTGTATTTTGACATATCTATACCTTGTAAGAATTTTTTTTTTTTGTTTTTGGTTAAATTTCTTCCCTTTGTTGTTCCTGTCCTTTGGACTTAGATATTTTTTCTGAGGGCCTTCTTGTCCTCAAGCGCAATGATAGCAGGTCAGCGATATAGGGCCATCATGGCCCTCTTGTTCAAGCTTCTA
The DNA here is from genome assembly GCF_021730395.1 of Mercenaria mercenaria. Classification (NCBI taxonomy): domain Eukaryota; kingdom Metazoa; phylum Mollusca; class Bivalvia; order Venerida; family Veneridae; genus Mercenaria; species Mercenaria mercenaria. The sequence goes on from NC_069373.1 coordinate 15,994,803, forward strand.
TTTTATCTATTATTTGTGTAAAGATTTTCTATTTAAGCTTCAAAGCAGATAAAACCAACAGAAAAGAAAGTTTGTCTGTAATTACAAAAATAAACCTTACAGGAGTACATTCATTGTGACACCAGCTTCCCGCAAAAATGTGTCTAAAGTAATTTCTATGGCTTTCATGCCCATCTGAACATTTATTCTTTCAGATAATTATAGTTAATATAAGATAACTGTCCACCCACAATCGTAAGAAGATATTTATGCCTATCTAAGTGGATATTGCCGAGACGAAGCAATTCTTATTACTGTCGTATCAGCACTCATAAATATAGACTTTGACAGGATAGTGCTGGTATTTTTAGATGCAGTTTTAACTTCATAGAGAACCATTAGATGATGTAACATGCCAAATATAGAGGCTCTACACCTTGCGGTTTTGGACAAGAAAATTTTCAAAGTTTTTCCTTTTGGTTGCCATGGCAACCAGAATTCTGTATGGAATTCAATTCTTTGAACAATTTTTAAAGAAGACCATCCAGGGAACATCCCTGTGAAGTTTCATCAAAATTGGCCTGTTGGTTTAGGAGGAGATGTTGTTTAAAGGAAAGTGACGACGGACGTACAACGCTCGGCCTGACGCCGGACGGTGAGCGATCACAATACCTCACCCTGAGCACTTTGTGCTCAGGTGAGCTAAACAAGAGGACCATGATGGTCCTGAATCGCTCACCTATCTCCACATGACCCAGTGTTCAACTGAGTATGACATCATTATTTCTATTATTTGACATAGTGACCTAGTTTTTGAGCACATGTGACCTAGATATCATCAAGATAAAAAATTCTGACCAATTTTCATGAAGATCCATTGAAAAATATGGCCTGTAGAGAGGTCACAAGGTTTTTCTATTATTTGACCTAATGACCTAGTTTTTGAAGGCACGTGACCCACTTTTAAACTTGACCTAGATATCATCAAGGTGAACATTCTCACCAATTTTCATGAAGATCTCGTGAAAAATATGGCCTCTAGAGAGGTCACAAGGTTTTTCTTTTCTTCGACCTACTGACCTAGTTTTTGACTGCACATGACCCAGTTACGAACCTGACCTAGATATCATCAAGCTGAACATTCTCACCAATTTTCATGAAGATCCATTGCGAAATATGGCCTCTAGAGAGGTCACAAGGTTTTTTCTATTTTTAGACCTACTGACCTAGTTTTTGACCCCACTTGACCCAGTTTCAAACCTGACCTAGATATCATCAAGATGAACATTCTGACCAATATTCATGAAGATCTCATGAAAAATATGGCCTCTAGAGAGGTCAAAAGGTTTTTCTATTTTTAGATCTACTGACCTAGTTTTTAACCCCACGTGACCCAGTTTCGAACTTGACCTAGATATCTTCAAGGTAAACATTCTGACCAATTTTCATGAAGATCCATTGAAAAATATTGCCTCTAGAGAGGTCACAAGGTTTTCCTATTTTTAGACTTACTGACCTAGTTTTTGACCGCACATGACCCAGTTTCGAACCTGACCTAGATATCATCAAGGTGAACATTCTGACCAATATTCATGAAGATCTCATGAAAAATATGGCCTCTACAGAGGTCACAAGGTTTTTCTATTTTTAGATCTACTGACCTAGTTTTTAACCCCACGTGACCCACTTTCGAACTTGACCTAGATATCATCAAGATGAACATTCTGACCAATTTTCATGAAGATGCATTGAGAAATATGGCCTCTAGAGAGGTCACAAGGTTTTTCTATTTTTAGACCTAATGACCTAGTTTTTGACCCTACGTGACCCAGTTTCGAACTTGACCTAGATATCATCAAGATAAACATTCTGACCAATATTCATGAAGATCTCATGAAAAATATGGCCTCTAGAGAGGTCACAAGGTTTTTCTATTTTTAGACCTACTGACCTAGTTTTTGACCCCACGTGACCCAGTTTCGAACTTGACCTAGATATCATCAAGGTGAACATTCTGACCAATTTTCATGAAGATCTTGTGAAATATATGGCCTCTAGAGAGGTCACAAGGTTTTTCTATTTTTAGACCTACTGACCTAGTTTTTGAGGGCACGTGACCCGGTTTCGAACTTGACCTAGATATCATCAAGGTGAACATTCTGACCAACTTTCATAAAGATCCCATGAAAAATGTGACCTCTAGAGTGGTCACAAGCAAAAGTTTACGGACGGACGGACGGACGACGGACAACGGACACCGCGCGATCACAAAAGCTCACCTTGTCACTTTGTGACAGGTGAGCTAAAAACATGACCATCAGCAAGTGCGGACAGTTACTCCGGCTATTAGGAAACATTTTTTTAAAAATTCTCCTTTGTTACCAAAGGACTAAAGTGCAAACTTTGAGACTCCTCTTGTCAGAAACTGATTTCAAAATAATTTCACTGAAATGTTCCATAGTTAACCTCTATCAAAACTGTTCAAGCCATTTGTAAAACTTAAGTGAGCAGTCTTGGGCCACCATGGCTGTCTTGTTGCAAGAATTAAAAAAATACAAACAAATAATACAGAATAATGAATCTGACTAGCTTTTACTTTTAAACAGTCACAAGGCATATATACATACCTAACATATTTACTGGAATGTATCTATACTATGTTCACTGTGGAAAACTTGTGCATATTCTTGGTGTAAACAGCCCTGTACTGTAAAACTATACAAGTAGTGAGAAAAAATTAGTTAACAGACATTTGTATTACTGTTTACAAGGTTAGGGTCTCCACTTTCTTTTAACTATAAAATGTCAAATATGAGGTATATATTTTGTAACAATGGCAGCATTATGCAATATCAATGTGTATGTCATTCAAGCTGTTATTTTATGTATTCAGTTAGTGAAAAAGTGTGCTGCAACATTTTCCCCCATTAAAATAGACATAGACAAAGCTTAGCTTGCAATCTACTATAACAAATTCCAGGACTGGGAACCATCTGTTAAAATTCCATTTTTTCAATATTTCCAATTTATATGGACAAATTTTCCACACAGGTAAAACAGCTCTTTTAAATATAATGAGTACATGTATGTGATTATCTACACAGTTTAATATACACTTCTAATTCAAACAAGCAATGTGCAGGCTTACATAATTTGAAAACGAATAACTATACAAAACAGCTTATAAAATTTTTAAACAAAATACATTATATATAAGGAATTTACAACAAACATGATGAAAAATGTTTCTATATAAAATCAGTAAATGAGTGCCAAAATATCAATACATTGAACAGTATATTTATTTCCACCCATAAATGGTCCATGCCTGAATGTTGTAAAAACTATATTTACATTGTGTTCACACCAGTTTGTCTCTTAAATTTTTTAAACTTGAAGTAGTGCTCTTTTTTTCTAGGATTTGATTTTGCAAGTCAATGACCAAAGTAATAATGGTTCCTGAATGGCAAAGCAAAACTAGAATAGAATTTCATCATGTTCTTTCTTTAAGGATTACAGGATATTACATGGGTGTCTATTCACAGAGAATTTATTAAACTAGCTGAATAAAATGGTGATATGCAGGGCTCTGCCCGAGCATTTATTTTTCTTATTCATTGAGTTAAATAAAATATTTATCGCAAAGAGGAACAAATATATTATCTTTATCACATGTTAGCTGTTTCTTCTAAAACATCAAAGTTCCTGTCTACTTTTTACAGACCGAGTCAATTCGACCAACATCTTCTATACATGAAACGATGTTAACATCAAAATGCTACTACACTAGTGTAACACCAAAATTATGAAATGGCTTAATTTCACACCCATGATTTCATAAAAACTGAAAAGCAAAGAATCTTTCTTTAGTTTTTCATTCAAATGTAATTTTCTGCCATCTTTGCAAGTTTGTTTCTTTCAACCAGAAGGTTTATAGGCAATGTATTGGGTAACAAGAACCTGTGCTCTTCAAGTGTAAATACATAATATGCCTCCATTCCAATAAGTGCATTGTTCTACAGAAAGTAGCATTTAAATATGTACTGTATAACGGGTTATTTTTACTGCTGTAAAAGTTTACGGATTTGGGGTAAAAACACATATTTTATTATATACGATTTTAAAATTTACGAAATCACAAGGTCTACCAGTTTGCTTGACATTACGCGGCAAATCTAACAAGGCCAATATTTACGAATCTGATTTGGTCGTGTAAAATAGTAAAAATTAGCAGCAAGTAAAAAATACCTGTTATATGGTATATGGCCAATGTTGTTCAATTTCTACATTTACCAATTCAATGAAGCCCTCATCTCCAAACATTGTTTTTCTTTAATATTACGCTACAAACATTTAATTGCTAACTACTTTCTAGAAATCGAAAAGTTGACTACAAGATAATGATATTTAAGAAGAAAGACTTCTAGCAGTAACTTTAAAGTTAATATGTTATAAAAATTGGTGTTATAAATAATGTTTCCTACAAAACCAACAAATAGTTAAATGATTTAAAACAAATATCACAGCTAAAAGTAAAACAATGAACAAAATGAATTATAAACAGTCCAACTTTGTTCACTTCAACTTGTGGGGCCTATGGACATTTGTTTGAGCCAGATGTAGTTTGAGCTAGCCGACCACAGATTTATGGCATATATTAGGCAAGACTTACAAGGTAGCATCTTTAGCACATATTCCATACCTGTATTATGTATATCAATATTAAATTTCTGACTTTCTGATATTTAAGGTCAGAACAAACATACTAAAACCCACCAGTACTGTACTTATTAAGTTACCCGAGAATACGTTTATCAGGTTTAAATGTAGCATTGGTTTGTCAAACATTTTTCAAAACTGTTTGGTTGAACAGTTCATTTTTGTTCATAACTTTGAAAGAACTGTAAAACAATATTTTCATAAGATGTTTTAGTCGTAAAAATTCTTAAAGTAGCATGTGCTAGATGAAAAATAGGTAGTATTAAGAGTACACAAAACATACCACACAAAGCATGCCGTAAGTTAACATGATATGAATATGGAATTGCATTTCTTTACAGCAGTTAAATGTCTTTTAAACTGCATACTATTTCAAATTTTATGTGGATCTTAACCTTTACCCTACTAAATTTCTAGAATGGACTGGTCCATCATTCAATATGGACAGTACCACTTATTATTCGAAGGGACGTCACTGAAAATTAAGTGACTGAATAGCGAACGGATGTGCAGGCTGTACTGGTTGCAAAGGCAAAATCATTTGCCGCCAGCAGGCTAAAGGTTAATAACTGAATTAAGAAGACTAGTAAATAAGATAATTACAGATACATCAAACTGACAGGTGAGACTATCACCTAATTATAGACCAAGAAACTTTCTTTTAATTACCAATTTCACAAAGGGTTAAAAATTTGCAATGCTGAAGTGTACAAACTGATTGTCAACAATTGAGATTCAAGTCACGCCTTTTGTTGTTTAAGCGAAAACATGTTATCTGTAAAATACTATAACTGTACAGTTCAGAGATACAGTCCTAGAGTTCAAGCCATCGATGTTCAAGCCATCCGAGATAGAACAACATACATTATAGAGGAATTTTGCCAAGCCATCAAGTTCGAGCTAAGGAAGGTGTGCGAGCTGTCCGAGTTCTAGGAAACAAAGTTGGACTGTACAACAGATACACATTTCTGTCACTGTTCAGTATACTGAGACAATTTTATGCATTCACTAAAGTATCATACAGGGATGGACAGAAAATGATACAGACTTTTGCTTAATTTTGATGTCCACATCAAGTGGTTTTCCAGTACTCAAAATATTAAATGCAAGTGGGCAGAATGCTATATAAAATGTGTTGCTTGTTAGGGAAAGTATTTTTGAACAGTTTTTGGTTTCAGGACTTACACCATAATACCAGTATACCATCTTTAAAAGCAAGTCATTGGACCATATGTGACCTAACTGCTGCAAAATATTTTCACATGGTAGAATGTTAATGTTTTCATTTCATTCTTATCAGACTTGTATTCAGTAAGGAAACCTCAATATAATACAATACACATAGTTTTATCCACCCTTTTACTAGTATATGTTCTTTTTTTTTTTTAAATGAACAGGAATGTTTAAATAATCAAATCACAAATGTTATCATAATTAACTTACAATCATATAAATCTATAAAACTAGTAACTAATTTTTGTACAAAAGCAGACAATGTACATTTTGAAAATAAACAATGGAATGCAATCTTAAAGCTTAGAAATGGACAATGGGATGCAGTACTATTGTAACTCTCCCAGAAAATTGTTGTCATGGAATGTTTGCTCTTTAACAATTTTTGATGCAATAAATTATAGACATTAAAGAAATTCTTCTTTGGGAAAAAAAACCCTATGGTTCATTTACTGACAACATAACTCACACATAGTGATTTAATAGGGGAGTGAGGAAAACCTCTTGCACATAACATTATTGTATCTGACCTTCTACACTGCTGAATATTACGATCAATATAAGTCGAAATATGTTTTGTAAATAAGGTAAAGGATCTAGTCCTTCCCTTAATGTGTGCCTGTTTTAACGCAATTATTACTTTATAAACTTTTTTTTTCAAACACTTGACAAGATTTATCTTCATTGTCAGATATAGTCTGTATAAAAAAATCAAACTTTTTGAGAAACTGCTACGGGGTAATAAATATTTACAGACAACACAACATTCACATGCACCTTGGACACTGAAGAGATGGTTATATATGATGATTTTGCGGTAATAAATACAGCTGCACACATATTTGGCAAACTATTCCATCTTTATATGATTAAAATTTTACAGATACTAAAATAGATACAGATGACCTACCTCATAATGTGAGAATATGTAAGTTACAAGCTGTTCCTTTTGCAGAAAAAAATAATAGGAATGAAGTTTTTTCATGTTTGGTATCTCTAAATGCACCATTAGAAATCTTTATATCTAAATGCACATTTAGGAAGGTTCAATATTTCTAAAAGCACAGTAAGAAAGGTTCAGTAATTCTAAATGCACAATTAGAAAGGTTCGGTATTTCTGTATGCACAATTAGGAAAGTTTAGTTTTTCTAAATGCATAATTAGAAAGGTTAAGTATTTCTAAATTAACAATTAGAAAGGTTCAGTATTTCTAAATGCACAATTAGAAAGGTTCAGTATTTCTAAATTCACAATCAGAAAAGGTTCAAAATTAAATTTTCTAAATTCACAATTAGAAAGGTTCAAAATTTCTAAATTCACAATTAGAAAGGGTCAAAATTTCTAAATGCACAATAATTATTAGAAAGGTTCAATATTTCTAAATGCACAATTAGAAAGCTTCAGTATTTATAAATTCACAATTAGAAAGGTTCAATATTTCTAAATGCACAATTAGAAAGGTTCACCATTAGAAAGATACTATTATGTAAATGACTGAATGCAAGTCCAAACATTTAAAGAAATACCTTAATGTGGTTAATATGATGCTGCATTTTGCCTACCATTTACTTTATACACTTATTACTGTTAAAACTTGCTTAAATGGTCATTATGCAAACAGCAGTAATTGGTCAACAATATTTATGTAATAATTTGGGTACTTAACTGACCTAAATGGATACTTTCCTATCTATATCTGCTTGTAATAACCACCCAATATACTCCTGTATTTTAAACTTGAATTGTTAAAGTGTTATTCATATAAACACTTTTAATAGTTTACTCTTTTTTTACTTCTAATGCAATCCATTGTTATTACAGACAGTCTGGAGGTTTTGTTTCTTACATCGGACATGAGAAATATTTATATTACCCTGTAAAATAATATCATCAATACAACTACAGCATTTTTTGCATCAATCAATTTATTCTCTACATTTCTACTGCCACTTCTGGATTTCTTTCCTTACTTTGAATAACAGAACATACAAAAATAAATAAGACATACACAACTAGATAAATCCTTAATATATTTCATGATGAAATCTTTACACTATAAATCATCATGGACACAGATCTCATTTTCAACAATCAAGATATTTTATCTAAAAACAAAACCAAAACAGAATTTGTGTAAAATTATGTGACAATATTGTATGTATATATATATATATATATATATATATAGTCATAAAATGGCAGTAATTCACAAGTAACATATTTTCTATTCTATAAACAGGTGCACTTGTATACAAAACATCAATTCTAACAAAACTTACAATGTATATATATATATATATTAATTATTATGCATTGTTTTGATATATCAGTTCATCCTAACACAGCATAAAATGGCCTGATAGGTTTTTGTTTTCTAACTGAAAAAGAGTTCTATGGTTTCCTAAATCTATTTCCGACGTTACATATCGCCAAATATTCCAGCAAATGTTTTACGCAGGTTTTTCATGGTGTCATCTTCCCCATCTTTCGACTGGCCCTTTGACATCTGCCTCTGCACCTGTGGTTGGGGTCCCTCACCTGGCATGGGAGGGGGTGGGGGTCTGTGCACCATATTGTGTGGAGGTGGACCTCTGAAACAGTGAGACAAGATGATACAGTTAATACAAGATTCACTCTGTAGAAGTTAAACAATAACTTTTATCTGCATGTTAAGAAGAACTTATTGTAGGTCCAGTTGTTTCAGAAATTGTAGTAGGGATATTTTTCTGTCATGTATACTCACATACGCTTTTCTCTCAGATTATGTCACCCTTGTGTTAAGAATTATATTATAACAAAATTTATTTCATAGATACATCAAATAACAAAATTCCATTTCGTAAATTTAAAAAGAGTCTCTTTCATCAATTCACAGTTGAAGGTCAGCAATAAGTATGAAGCAGAAAAACACACCGAGTTGTTCTGATTATCATATATTTTCGCTTATAAGACACATTATTAAGAGTCATATTTCAAGTTCAAAGAGTGGGGAGCATTCTTATAAACATGTACTACAAGGAAATTAAAAGAAACCCCAGATTGCATGTCCGATGTCTGGGTGCATCTTATAAGCGAGTGCGTCTTATAAGTGAAAATATATGGTAAAGGTAATGCCAGTTGATTGCATCTAGACATGACTGCAATTAAATGAAAAAAAATCTTTTTTTCAAGCACTCCCTTGCTTAGTTTTAATCACAGAATTCTACTTTTGTATGGATAAGACATGATTGCTTTAATTGGTAAATGGTGGAAAATGATCTTAAAAGTCTCTGGTAAATTGGCTCTGCTTCATTTAAACTGAAAATTGACAGAAATAAATGCAGAAGATAGACATGGACTACTGGACTACAAGACATTCAGGAAGCAACACTTCTAGCTAACCATTATCTGGAAACAGGTTAGATACAGGCTACAGAATTCCCTATAAACAGTATTTGTATAATAAACAGATCTATATGAAGTGAATGATTGTGCCTTGAATTTTACCTTTTTGCTATAAATGTACTAATAGAATGTAGTTTACTTGACTGACCTATGATTTGACAGTTTATATAGGTAAAAGTAACTCATTTTTGCAATTTCATTAAGACAGATTTTTTTTCCTTAACTCCTTGGGGCCAAAATGCGACTAAAGGCGCTATATTTTCTACCCCTGTAGCGTCGATATCCGACTATACGCGCTTTATCAGGACTCCCCAGGACGGCAATTGACGAGTATAGTCGTGGCAATGAGATCATGCTGATTGCGTCACATACTTGTTAATTTTTGATAATCCTGATAAAAGCAAGATTATTTTGCATACCGGCTATTATTTCTTAGATGTTATAATTATTACTTATGCTAATAATTAGTTTGCTCGTTAAAATAAATGTTTGTAAATTTTCAGTATTAAAAGGAAATAAAAAAGACGAACTCGGATGTGTTTGTTCATACTGTATTTCTAAAGATTAAAATAATGTCGGCTGCTCGAGAATTTTCTTAAATTGAAGAAAATATTCATTATCATGCTGATTTTGACGTATCAGTCCGTCGGATGATGATTCCGACGATAAAATTTCATTATCATAGAAATGAATGGTCAGATAATGTTAACTTTTAGAAATCTGAAATATCCGTACACTTACATCGCATTAAATTCAAATGGATAAAATTAACACAGCAAAAAATATTTCATACATAAAAATGTGTGTATATACACGCTTTTTGTAAATTTAATAATTCTTCAAAGATAGGTGCAAATATTACAACTTAAATGCCTCAGTGTGTGTCACACAACGTTTGTGTACATATTTAGAAATAAATTATACATCAAAATAAACCATCGATATTCACTCAAAAATGGGTGTTAATTTTGAGTAATGCTGATGCCAATTCTCTGTGTTAATAATGTATTTCTGTTTATTGGAATCTAATGTGTTTACATTTGAAAAAGTAATAAAATCGGAAATGTTCAAATATTTATTAAACGCCATAGGTGTGTAAAAATGATGAATGTTTCGAAGTGAAATTATAATTCTATTTGGATATAACTTACGGACGAAAGTGGATAAATATAAATATTTTTTCAAAGATTTTATAAGTAAAATTTAATTTACACCGATGTTAATAATATTTCCATGCATGATTTCAATTGAGTGCCTGCGAGTGTGATTATGAGAAAATCAGATTATGTTCTTCGACGTCGGTTGGTAATTCTTATCTCGCTGCAGCATGTATATTATGATATCGGCCTCAGGGAGTTAAAGACATAGACCATTTACATCACTCATGAAAAGGTAGGAGATGCAAATCACAGATCAACAGGTATATCAAACAAGTGACAGAGTATTTAAGTGGCAATACAGTGAAAAACCTTGTTAGCTAAAAATGCTTCAGTGCATTTAGGAGCTAAGAAATGACTAGAAGATGCTTTTGTAGAAAAGCCCATTTCTCCCCCAATGCAGTTATATAGGCAAGAAGTCAATAAGGGACAGGAGTGAAAGTCAAAGAGACACTGATGGCTGGCTGCAATAGGGATCATCTACTTGGCATGTCCAATCACCCCACTAAGTTTCAACATTCCGGGTCTAGTGGTTCTCAAGCAATGAATTGGAAACAGTTTTCCATGTTCAGGCCCATGTGTCCTTGACCTTAGCTCAAGTGACCCCAAAAACTATAAGGGTCATCTACTCTTTAAGTCCTATCATCCTACGAAGTTTGAAGGTTCTGGGTCAAATGGTTCTCAAGTTATTGATAAGAAACTGTTTTCCATGTTCTGGTCCCTGTGACCTTGACTTTTGATCAAGTGACCCAAAAAGCAATAGGGGTCATCTACTCTACATGTCTAATCATCCTATGAAGTTTCAACATTCTGGGTCAAGTGGTTCTGAAGTTATTGATCAGAAATGATTTTTCATGTACAGGTCCCTGTGACCATGGCCTATGATTTAGTAACCACAAAAATAATAGGGGTCATCTCCTCTGTAAGCTCTATCACCCTATAAGGTTTGAAGGCTGTAGGTCAAATGAATCTCCAGTTATTGATCAAAAATGAAGTGTGACGGACAGATGGCCCCTTGATGGAGTGACCCCAAAAACAATAGGAGTCATCTACTCTGTATCACCCTATGAAGTTTGAAGGTTCTCGGTCAAATGGTTCTCAAGTTATTGACTGGAAATGTATTTCCATTGTGACCTTGATCTTTGACAGAGTGACCCCAAAATAAATATGGTTTATTTATTCTGCATGTCCAATTATGAAGTTTCAACATTCTAAGTCAAGTGGTTCTCAAGTTACTGACCGGAAATGGTTTTCCATGTTCAGGCCCCTGTGACCTTGATCTTTAACAGATTTCCTCAGTTACTGATCGGAAATGGTTTTCCATGTTTAGGCTCATGACCTTGACCTTTGATGGAGTGACCCAAAAAACAATATGGGTCATTTTCTCCATAAGCCCTGCCGTCCAATGAAGTTTGAAGGTCCTATGTCAAATGGTTTTCCAGTTATTGATCAGAAATGAAGTGTGATGGAAGGACAGGGCAAAAACAATACGTCTCCCTGTAGAGTGAAGGGGGTGGGGGAGTGGGGGAGTGGGGGGGGGGCGGGGGAGACATTAAAACTATTTTTACACAAAGTTTAACAGTGACCTTGACCTACAAGCATAAATAATGTATGAGGCACACTGTCTCATCATTGGGAACAGTTGTGTGCAGAACTATGATAATCCGTCAATGCAAATAAAACTTATGGAATGGAAACAATTTTACTTTACCTTCAATAGTGACCTTAAGCTTTGACCAACAACCATGGGTCATGTGCCTGAAACAAGTCTAATCATAGGGAACACTCCTGTGTAGTGATAAAAAATCCTTCAATGCAATTAAAAGTTATGGAGCAGAAACAAATTTTTACTTGACCTTTAACAGCAGGATAGGGCTCCGGAAATTTTGAAAACTCAATTGGTCCGAAACAAAATCAAGACATTGGCACTACCCCACCCACTGTATTACCATATATACTTTATTTGTAAAACATGACAGAGTAAAGGAGAAGAGTGGACCTAAATGCAAAACTTAACCAAGAAATCTGATATTTTCAAAAGTTCAAAAGGGGCCATAATTCTTGCAAAAAGCAGGATGAGTTATGTATCTTCCTGTACAGAGTCAGCTTTTGATGGTGAACAAGTGTTGCAAGTTTTAAAGCAATAGCTTTGATAGTTTAGAAGAAAAGTTGACCTAAACACAAAACTTAACGAAATATCTGATATTTTCTAAGTCCAAAAGAGGCCATAATTCTTGCAAACAGTAGGATGGAGTTATGTTTTTTGCTGTACAGAGTCAGCTTTTGATGGTGAATAAGTGTTGCAAGTTTAAAGCAATAACTTCCATACTGTATACACAGCAGGTTTTTTGTGATGTTTCCTCATTATTTGACGGAATTTTATAAAATACAATGTGTCAAAGTGATTTACTTGACACATAGTCTCTGCCAAACATCCTCAGATTTTTTTGGAGTGCTCTACCAAGGACCAAATGTGTAGGTTATGTGAGATCGAATTTCCCATGTGTAGGGTACCAAGAGGATTATAGACAACAGAACTATCAAAATTATGTTTGAAGATTACCGTAGATAATCGATTTCTGGGCTACCTGATATCAAAGAAGTATAAAATACATTTAACTCTTTGCTGATATGGAGTTTCAAATATTTTAATGCAAAATGTGTGAAAACATGCCAGGAAAGTTTTATACAGGTCTTGTTAAAAACTTAATGATCAGTTACAGAAATGCGTTGTAAAATATATTTTAATGAAAAACAGCATTTATTTATCTTTTTTTTTTACGCGAGCTCTAAATTTTACATTTTATACAAATATAATTTAAGACGCCGGGTCCCGATACCGGCTATTAGCTATGCCCGAGTCATTGGTATTTACTCCCCTTGAATTCTCTTCAATATAGAGGTACGCGGGGTAAACAAAGATCGATTTTCTTAATTTTTGAGTCGAGAGAAATGTTTGGTCTTTTTCTATCCCCATATATAGGATGCATCGGTCCTTCGAGACCAGAATCTCGTAAAAAAATGTGCGTCTTATATTCGTAGGATGACGGTAATTATAAAAATTATTTATATCATTTTCTCGCGTGGTGTCTCCTTAAATGCAATGACCATTTGTTTCTTTTTACCCATCTTCAAACATTGCCTTTTGAAATAAAACAATCTGTCACCTAATTGTCTAAATAAAAGAAGTGGGTCCCAGTCAAAAGCATTTGGATAAAGTCAGAAGCATTTGGGTCCAGTCAAAAATGTTTTAATACATTGCAGTCGGCTGCTTGCAACTTTAAGGAACGTGCTGCGTGAGCACTGTAGTGTCATGTGCTAATTATGGTCCGATTACCAATTTGACAATCGGACCATTTGACACGTTTATTGATTATCTGAGGGTGCAATCAATAATTTACTGCTTGCCAGGTGATTATGTATTGAGATTTAAGACCAAAATCTATACTTTTTCTAATTTTTTACTGGACAGATATTTTCCGTTTTTTTCACTTTATGAAAGTAAAAAATCGGTCCAAAACCAAGAAACCGGCAAATTTCTGGAGCCCTGTTTAACAGTGTCCTTGACTTTTAACTGACAAGCCTAGATCATGTGCTGACACATTGTCTCGTCATGGGAAATGTTTGTGTGTAGCATTAAGATAATCCATCAATGGCTATAAAAGTTATGGAGCGGAAACAATTTTAACTTGACCTTCAATAGTGACCCTGACCTTTGACCTACAAGCACAAGTCATGTATGTGCATAATCTTCATATTGCCCTCTATTCTCATACCTAGCTTGAATACTTTTTTGAGTAATTGCAGGATCCACATTTGTGGATGGATGGATAGCATGCCTATAGTCCCCTCCGATGTTTTAAGTTTGAAGGTGAAGGTCAGATGAGGGTCAAGGTCTTTATATACAGGTCAATTGGAAAGTCTTGCTAGAAAGATTGTTAAGTGTGAGTATGAATTAAATCAGGTCATTAATGTGGGCTGTAGGCAATCTGGGTCGGTCGGACGGACGAACAAATGGATGGACAGACAGCTAAATCACTATATGCACGGGGCACTATCAGTAAAATATTATGAGATCTGCATCAGGAAATATGCACTTGTTCTTTTACAAAGAATACTGCACTCCTAAAGTTGTGCAATAGTTCCGTTGAAGAACATGTGCATATTTCTCAATACAAATCTAATCTATATATGCAACATTGTGACACAGTTTAAACTGGTTGTAAAGTCTACAAATGACTTACCGAGGTCCTTCTCTCTGGGGTTGAGGCCTTTGTTGCTGCTGTTGTTGCTGAGTTGGGGCATGGGGCAAACCTTGTTGTTGTTGTTGTTGTTGTTGGGGTAGTGGGGCATGGGGTAGGCCTTGTGATTGAGGTCCATTTATTTGCTGTTGCCTAAGATCTACATCTTTGCGACCATTCATCTGCTGAAATATAAAATCATGTTTTCAGAGCATTTTTTTTCTTTTTTTTTTAGAGGTAAACACACTTTTCTAAAGCTAATCTATTAACCATAAACTCAAAACAGACCCGGTATATATAATATTTTTAGATAAAAAGATTAAGATCAATAACGTAAGACTTTGGTTATATATATATCTAATAGAGTTTGATACATATTCTGAAAAATATTGGCTTAACATACAAGTTTATACATTTTTTCACTCTCGGCAATCACTGAAAATGAGAAGAATAAAAAAATTTCAAGTGAATTATCAAAGACCCTGCTTTTGTTTCTGATAAAACTCCTGTCAAACAGGAAAGTGCATTACTGCTGAAAAATAGGGAAAAACGAATTAAATTAATTATAATGGATAAGACTTTGCTTGTTTCAGACAGAATTCATTAATATGTATGATTTGTATTTATTTAAATTTGTTCATATAGAAAAACTCCAAGAATGGAAATCTATGCAAATGTTTTATGATTATAAATGAGAAGTTCATAAACTTGTTATGTCTAGTTTTTTGCATTTACTTGAAGTTTAGAGACTCAAGTCCCTTGAGGAATTTTTTGTCCAGAGCATTTGTATGTAAAATTGTGTAGAGGGGTAACTAAAGTTTAAAATGCATACATATGCTGAACTTAGTGTGTGCAGTAATTTATGTAAAGATATTAAGCCCACTATTCACTGCTCATCAATGTCACTAAAGGTCAAGGTCAATGTTATTTTTAGGATAAAATGTTAACACATCATTAAAAAGATGTTTTCTAGCCCTGAAAGTTTTATTTCTTTTGCACAGTTTTAGCCACCTGCTTTCAGGAAGTGTTTTGTAACTTAAATGTTAACAATACAAGTAACAACGAAACTTATTTCATTAGTCAAAATTTAATAAATTATGTGACTCTACCTCAATCTGTGACTTTGATTGAAAAATTAGAGCATAACTATATTGTATCGGGAGTATATACTGCATGTACAGACACTTCTGATTGCATTAAATGTACATGCACATTTCCAAAATTATACTAATATATTTACAACTTCTGGACTAAAATAATGTCCAAGTTATGAGGTTCAAAGGTCAAGGTCAAAATCATCATTGCATGGTCAACATGTACACAAAATAATGTAAAACACATTATTCACTGGAATATCATAACACAATTATAATTCTGTGGTACATAAAAAAGTCCATGTCTAGTATGTCTTCCTATGTCAAATTGTTTTGTATTTAAAGGACCACAATGGAAATAAGAGATTCCACGTCTCTTTTTTGTGTCATCCTTTGCGTATTATGTAGCTGACGTGGATCATTATTACATGTTTGTTTCTGTTTTCATGGATAATGTATTGTGACGCCATGTTCTATACATTTTATGCAGAAATAAATCTTTCTATCTATCTACCCTGGTGTTCAAAACTGGGGGCATAATAAACCCTGGTTCAAATCTGACCACACTCTTTGCCCAAAATGATCCTTTTTGCCGGCAGTTGATACATATAGATTAGTCCTCTAGATTTACCTGTTGTTGTTGTTGTACTGGTTGACCTTGTTGACCTCTGGGATCTGGATGCTGCCGCTGTTGTTGCGCTGTTGCTGGAGGAGGTCTACCAGCAGGCTGGCTCCCTGTACTGCCGAGACTCATACCAGAACCATTACCATTCATGGTATAACCAATGACAGAACTACTGGTTGATGTCTTCCTGTAAAACATGACAGTATTCTTTTGTACAACTGTTTTATGTTGTAATAAAAGCTATCACTAAAAGCAACAGTTACTACAGTTGTCACAGGAGTGACGATTATTATACCCCCACAATATGGCCTTGTTACAGAAGTAAGCCAATGTCTAAGTCGAACATCAAAATAGGGGTCATCTGCTGGTCATGATCAACAGTCCTATCAACTTATAAATGGTTTAACTGTTCTGGGTCACTGTGACCTTGATGCCACTCTGTTACTGGGAAAGTAAAATGTTCTGATCATGACCACTGACTTTCAAATCTGACCTTGACCTTGGACCTAGTGACCTGCATTGTGTGCTCTCTATGTCTTCTTGATGAGATTAAAAAATTGATCCTAGTTTTATGAAAATCCTTCCAGTGGTTGAGATGATAAGAAGTGGATAAAAATGTAAGTTATTTGATCTTTTACCTCTAAGTGTGACCTTGACCTTTGACCTAATGGCATGGGTAGTCACTTTGCTTGTCATTTTTGTGAGGTAAACAATTGGTGACAGCTTTATAAAGTTCATTTTAGTGATAAAGAAAAGAAGGTAAGTACTTAAGCAATTTGATCTTTGACCTCTGTGACCTTGACCTTTGACCTAATGGCATGGGTAGTCATTTTGCTTGTCATTTTTGTGAGGTCAACAATTGTTGATCGCTTTATAAAGTTCATTTTAGTGATAAAGAAGGTAAGAACTTAAGCAATTTGATCTTTGACCTCTGTAACCTTGACCTTTGACTTTGTGACCTGAGTCATGTGCTCTGCAAGTGGTGTTGATGAGGTTAACACATGATACTCGTTTTATGAAACATTTTCAAGCAGTTTAGATGGTATGGAGCACACAAAAAGGTTAAGTTATTTGACCATTGACCTTTCAAGTGTGACCTCGACCTTGGACCTAGTAACCTGGCTGTGTGCTCATCACATCATCTTAATGATGTAAATAGCTGATGTTAGTTTTATTAACTGTTTCCTAGCTGTAAAAGTAACTAGAATGTGTCTGTAGGACACAGGGTGTGCAACCACTGGTAAATTTGTCACAAATAAGGGGAATAATTCAAATGTTTGCAGTCTCAATGGGGTATAGCCTCAAGAAACATTTTATAAAAAGGATTCATTATTCTAGGCCATATACTTTGAGCTATGAGCATCACAAACAAAAATCAACTGTTCAAGGGCCATGACTCTGTAATAAGCATTAAAATTCTCAAGAAGAATGCCAAATGTGCAAGGTCACATCATGATAAAGACTCAAGCAAGGTTTCATGAACTTACATCAAATAATTTTTGAGCTAGGCACATAATTAGGTGAAAATGCGCATTTTTTACTATTTCAGGGGCCATAACTCTGAAAATAAGGGGCAGACCCAAATGAAAAATAAAAGGTGCGCAAGTTCATATGATGATCAAGACTCATGCAAGGTTTCATGAATCTACATCAAATACTTTTTGAGCTAGGCACAAGGTGAAAATGTGCATTTTTTACTATTTCAGGGGCCATAACTCTGAAAATAGGGGGCAGAGCCAGACAAAAAATAGGTGCACAGGTTCATATCATGATAAAGACTCGTGTAAGGTTTCATCAATTTATGTCAAATACTTATTGAGCTAGGTGCGTCATGAACTTCGGACGGACAGACCCATGCCCCCACCATGCATGAAGGGGCCACAAAAATGCTTCAACAGTTATCAGTTTAAAAATTTGAGCAAAAAGACATTCAAAATTAAAGTATTTACGTGGAAGTCTGGACTGGTTTTAAAGTTGCTTGCATCTTTGAGAGAGTTAGTTCAGAAATGAGTTTACGATCTTCTTCCTGTGTCTCTCCGAGCAATGTCATGGCAGAGTCATTCACCTGAAACACAAAAGAGCAATGTCATGGCAGAGTCATTCCCCTGAAAAATAAAAGAGCAATGTCACGGCAGAGTCATTCCCCTGAAACATAAAAGAGCAATGTCATGGCAGAGTCATTCACCTGAAACACAAAAGAGCAATGTCACGGCAGAGTCATTCCCCTGAAACATAAAAGAGCAATGTCATGGCAGTCATTCACCTGAAACATAAAAGAGTAATGTCATGGCAGAGTCATTCACCTGAAACATAAAAGAGCAATGTCATGGCAGAGTCATTCACCTGAAACATAAAAGAGCAATGTCACAGCAGAGTCATTCACCTGAAACACAAAAGAGCAATGTCATGGCAGAGTCATTCCCCTGAAACACAAAAGAGTAATGTCATGGCAGACTCATTCACCTGAAACACAAAAGAGCAATGTCATGGCAGAGTCATTCCTCTGAAACATAAAAGGCACAGTCGTTCACCTTAAACACAAAAGAGCAATATCATGGCAGAGTCATTCCCCTGAAACACAAAACAGCAATGTCACGGCAGAGTCATTCACCTGAAACATAAAAGAGCAATGTCACCGCAGAGTCATTCACCTGAAACATAAAAGTGCAATGTCACGGCAGAGTTATTCCCCTGAAACATAAAAGAGCAATGTCATGGCAGAGTCATTCACCTGAAACACAAAAGAGCAATGTCACGGCAGAGTCATTCACCTGAGACATAAAAGAGCAATGTCATGGCAGAGTCATTCCCTTAAAACACAAAAGAGCAATGTCACAGCAGAGTCATTCACCTGAAACATAAAAGAGCAATGTCATGACACAGTCATTCCCCTGAAACACAAAAGAGCAATGTCATGGCAGAGTCATTCACCTGAGACATAAAAGAGCAATGTCATGACAGAGTCATTCCCCTGAAACACAAAAGAGCAATGTCATGGCAGAGTCATTCACCTGAGATTTAAAAGAGCAATGTCACGTCAGAGTTATTCATCAGAAACACAAAAGAGCAATGTAATGGGAGTCATTCACCTGAAACACAAAAGAGTCATTCACTGGAAACACAAAAGAGCACTGGCCCTGGTGGAATCCGTTTTCGACTTTTTTACAAAAAGTTGCAAATCTGTACTTTTTATGCTTTAAACATGGTCAGTGATGTTAGAAATCAACTTACTGATGCTCTAAAGGCATAACCCCCTTATTTGTATTCATTTTATGACACAAAAATAATTCTGAAAAGTCCCACTTTATAAAAAAAAAAAATAAAACTAAAAAAAATACTGACAAACCTTCCCTATGTTTTTTAACATGTTACCGGAAACATACAATTATTTTTATGTCTTGCACTGACTGACAGGATCTTCCTCTGGAACTTTTAAATTGTTGAACACAAAAGTTAATGGATGTTTTCAAACATTTCTGGAGATGTTAAAGAAAGGTTGTCACATTTTATTTGATGCTCCATCTGGTGCACATGCTTCAAAACCAACATAAATGCACTTATATGGTATTTAACTGTTAACAGTTTCATTTTAGTGTGATGCTTACAGGATTCTATTTAACACTTGAACAACAATTTGTACTCTTTGCCAGGTTCTGACAAATATGGGAACGACAAAACAATGTGTCATTGAAAATACTAGGATGAGGTTTTCTGAAATAAACTCTGTCCCTAGTAAAGTATGTTGTAACAGTAAGGAATCATGATGAAAACTACTTTGCAATCTTTTTGTTGCATCACTCTACAAGACAGCAGTCTTGGAAATTCCATGAAAACTGCAAATTTTAGTAGAACACTGCTTATGACCTTCTACATAAGAGAGAGTAATGGTTTTTGATCTACAGAAAAGCTGCCACAACAGGGTTTTGAACTGCTGCCTTTTCATTTTCAAATGTAAATCTATGAGACTAACAATACTTAGCCAAGTGCATCGACTTTAAATTTCTTCAAGTAATATAGCAAAACTTAGTAAACCTTGACTTTAACCCAACTAACCGCAGCTACCTATAAGCCCAGCTCCATTCCAATAAAAGAAATTTAGTGTACAGTCAACATTGTATCAAGACATTGCCAATGGGATTGCTAAAAAGTGGTCTCTTAATGGAATGGTCTCTTAATAATTTCAGTCAGGTGAAGAGAAAAGTTATTTTTAACTGCTGATATAACTAAAGTCTGTTTTAAGATCATAAACAGTTTTCCAAGTCCACAAACCATGAAAATATAGCTGTTTATTCATCAGTTACACTGTTTCAAAGGTTAAGTGCATTAAGTCAGATGCAAAACGTACTTGCTAATTACACAAAAGAAATGCCCGGCGGGAATCCGGTGCCCAGTCACTTAATAGACACTTTTGTCGAATATTTTACCTGTCGGGGACTATATTAATGTGGTCGCTAGTCGTCTAAAAGCCGCTTAACAGCGGTGGTTGCAAGTACGATGTTGACTGTACAGTTTTTCCTCTTTTTAGTAACAGTGACCTTGACTTTCTCTGGACTTGCCACACTGTCATCCTAACTTTGATCACTATAAGCTATGTATATAAGCCAATGAACATTGCAATACGTCAACCCAAACTGAAGATACTGAATAAAGTTTGACACCACCCTTAAGTCTACCCAATAACATTGCCAGTTGAGTAATTGGGTTTAATTTCAATTTTAAAACTAGAGATGCTTTTGAGAAAAGCGCATGTCTCCCATAACTGCCCCTATGAAAAATGTCTAGTGTCTCTAGATGGCTTAGATGAGTGAATCCAATTAGATGGTCTGGACGAGTGGATCCAATCAGTAATTCAAGGGCCATAAATCAAAAAAGCCTGGACCGATTTGGCTAGTTACCAAACTTGGCCGAGGTCTCATGGTCAAATACATTTTGTTCAAGTTTGGTGAAGATCGGATGAGAAATGTTCGACTTAGAGTGCGGACAAGAGTAAAAAGGCAGATTTTTCAATAATTCAAGGGCTGTAACTCCAAAATGCCTGGACCTATTTGGCTAGTTATCAAACTTGGCTGAGGTCTCATGGTCAAACATATTTTGTTCAAGTTTGGTGCGGATTGGATGAGAAATGTTTGAATTAGAGTGCGGACAAGAGTAAAAAGGCTGATTTTTGGTAATTCAAGGGCCATAACTCCAATACGCCTCGACCGATTTGGCTAGTTATCGAACTTGGCCGAGGTCTCATGGTCAAACACATTTTGTTCAAGTTTGGTGAAAATCGGATGAGAAATGTTCGACTTAAAGTGCGGACAAGCTTTGTGACAGACACACACACACACACACAGACTGGAGTAAATCAATATGTCTCCCACACCACTGTGTGGTGGGAGACATAATAAATAAAGTCTCCCAACAGCATACTCCTTACCTAACCAAGTGAACTATCCTACCATTTTTTACTCTTAAACATAATACTATCAAGCAAACATGGTTTCCTACACTATGTAATACCTTACACTGTGACATATTTCTTGCTAAAAAAATATCTTACCCCAATAATATAATCCTTGCCGTCTTTCCCTTGAATAGCTTCTACAACAAGAACATCTAGACCACCAAATATTTTGCTGCACTCATCCACCCATAACTTGTACCTGTAATTAGTAACATATACAGCATAGATGACAACTTGCACATCTGTCCACTCAGGACATGTACATGTAATTGTACATACAACAGCATAGATGGCATTACTAATAACTTGTACCTGTATAAGTTAGCAAAATATGAAAGCATGTACATTTGTCCACCAATAACATGTACCTTTAATTGCTAACTGTATACAGCAAAGATCAGAATTTGTACATTCGTCCACCAAAACCTTGTACCTGTAACATATACGGCACAGATGATATTGTGCATTAGCCAATTCATATCTAATGAGTGAGTGAGTTGGGTTTTATGGCGAATCGACACAAAATGGTCATATATCGCCAAGAATATATATAATGAAATAACAGCATAAATAAGTTTAAAGAAAGAATATTGTTTTCTCTGCGTTCACTTATTTTGTTCCATGGTCACGACATATTTTAAGTTCTAACATGATGTGATTAATTTTCCTATTAAACAAAGAAGGATGGAAGTTGTGTGTTATTATACAACAATTCATTTTTCTGACGTCACAATTATTACGTCATAACGTTAAATGGCATAGCGGCACCCTGAAAAAGAACGCAACTGAAAACAGGCAAATATTTGAAGGATGTCGTCAAGACTCTACTTAAAAATCCATGGTAACGTGTTAGAATCGAAGTAATATATTTCATTAAGTGACTGCACCCTCGTGATATAATTCCTTCGCACCTAACTCCAAACAATGATTTATTCAATGACAAGTCATAAAATAAACAAAATAACATGCAAATATTCACATTTGACCATTTTCATTATTACAATATTGGAAGTTACTATTTGTCAACAAAAACCAAATTATTATATTGAGTATTCACTATACTGACATGTTCTCTACATGTAACTGACCATTTTCCCCACATGAATCAGAGAGGTGGAGAACTACTGCTGTGAGACACATTGTCTTCACATTGTGTCCAGTAGTTGCTAAATCCAGTAGTTGCTAAATAATTAAAATTACCACGTATATTTCATGAAACAAGACCAAAAGATTCTTTCTAGAGCATATGCAATGATTTGTCTTTTAAGAAAATCTGATTTTAGCATCATATTACAGATGTTTAATATGACAGTGATGAAAGTCAGTGATGTTAGTCTACTTTATGTTCAATATCAAAATCTTCGAAATTCTGTGCAGAAGTAGCACTTCCCCATATGTTTCCGTCATGTGATTAACTGGTAACTGTCACTTCATTTCTAAATGTTACTTAATAAATGAGCCGCACCATCAGAAAACCAACATAGTGGCATCTACGCAGTCTGGTCAGGATCCATGCTGTTCGCTTTCAAAGCCTATTGCAATTAGAGAAACAGTTAGCGAACAGCATGGATCCTGGTCTGGATTTATGCTGGTCGCAAAGCCACCATGTTGGTTTTCTCATGGTGCAGCTCAAATGATACTTCCTAAACAGTGATATGTTGTTGAATAAAATCGTTGTTTGTTTAGAAGCCAAGGAGATCTAATAATGAGCATCTGAATGACAACTACATTTTATTCAAGAGCAAATTCACTGGTAGAGACATATTATTTCAATTCTAACATAGGATTATTATCTACATCTTTGTAGATATCACCAAATAATTGCCTGTTTTGTGTGATTTTCCAAAGTGTCTCTATGATGTTTGACACTATGACTTTACAGCATGTTCAGTCTTCTTTGTTTAATAGGGAAATTAATAGTATTTCTATATATTAACTGATTATTTACCACTTCATTCTTTTATGTTTACTGGTACTTAAGTTTTGAGAATGCAAGGAAATTTGAATCATCCGAGATGTTACCACAAAGGCTGACGATTCTACCTTCAGCAATATCCAATTTCTTAAATGGGCAGACAAAATAGGGGTTTTCCATTTAATGATACACTAAGGTGGTTTGGAATATTGATGACTTGGAAGAAATAACAGTTAACATTTCCAGAAAATTGAATTTAATGATGAAATCCTTGAGAAAATTGAAGACTAATGATGTTTCCTCACTGAAAAGCCTTGACACGACTATTGTTGTTTCCTTTTTGAAGAGTTTCCTACAAATGGTAAGTTTCACTTGAAAGAACAATCTTTCAACATCGTATCTCAAACAGATAACATAGATGAGTTTTATTTCACAAATTAGCACTGATTATTTATTTGCCGAAGTTCAAAGACTGAATAATCATTTCAGCATAAATATTTAAAAATTTATCAGGAGATTTAAATTGCTGTGCCACTATTCTTACTATGCTTGAATATGTTTCAGTAATAATCTGTCTGTACTTGATTTATTGTTGTTAACATTTAATAACATGGTGTGTGAATTTTTGTATCTTTTTTTTATTTTCTAAATTTTCCTCTGCAAGTAATTGATCTGATCTTATCAGGAAATTGTGAGAGGGAACAAGATGATTTATAAACAATTTGTATTTGCATATTTCCAGAAGATAGGCCTCCTTGTTTAAACAACATTCCAAGAATCTGGGCTCTGTGCAGAAGAGTTTTAAGGAGATGATGTTGTAAGCAAACTACTGATAAGAAATAATAAATGGCAGAAAGATTTTAAACATCTCTTCAAAAACACTCCAGATTCTGACAACTTCTGGCACAAACAGCTAGTCTAGTCTTTGACAAACCACTAGATTGTTCAACCATCTACATAAGCAATTAAGCCTCTGACAGAGGCACTAGACTGACCTCCAGCACAAGCAAGTAAGTCTCTGACAGAGGCACTAGACTGACCTCCAGCACAAGCAATTAAGCCTCTGACAGAGGCACTAGACTGACCTCCAGCACAAGCAATTAAGCCTCTGACAGAGGCACTAGACTGACCTCCAGCACAAGCAATTAAGCCTCTGACAGAGGCACTAGACTGACCTCCAGCACAAGCAATTAAGCCTCTGACAGAGGCACTAGACTGACCCAAGCACAAGCAATTAAGCCTCTGACAGAGGCAACAGACTGACCCAAGCACAAGCAATTAAGCCTCTGACAGAGGCAACAGATTGACATCCAGCACAAGCAATTAAGCCTCTGACAGAGGCACTAGACTGACCCAAGCACAAGCAATTAAGCCTCTGACAGAGGCACCAGATTGACCCAAGCACAAGCAATTAAGCCTCTGACAGAGGCACTAGACTGACCCAAGCACAAGCAATTAAGCCTCTGACAGAGGCAACAGATTGACATCCAGCACAAGCAATTAAGCCTCTGACAGAGGCACTAGACTGACCCAAGCACAAGCAATTAAGCCTCTGACAGAGGCAACAGATTGACATCCAGCACAAGCAATTAAGCCTCTGACAGAGGCACTAGACTGACCCAAGCACAAGCAATTAAGCCTCTGACAGAGGCAACAGATTGACATCCAGCACAAGCAATTAAGCCTCTGACAGAGGCACTAGACTGACCCAAGCACAAGCAATTAAGCCTCTGACAGAGGCACTAGACTGACCCAAGCACAAGCAATTAAGCCTCTGACAGAGGCAACAGACTGACATCCAGCACAAGCAATTAAGCCTCTGACAGAGGCACTAGACTGACCCAAGCACAAGCAATTAAGCCTCTGACAGAGGCACCAGACTGACTCAAGCATAAGCAATTAAGCCTCTGACAGAGGCAACAGATTGACATCCAGCACAAGCAATTAAGCCTCTGACAGAGGCACTAGACTGACCCAAGCACAAGCAATTAAGCCTCTGACAGAGGCACCAGACTGACTCAAGCATAAGCAATTAAGCCTCTGACAGAGGCAACAGATTGACATCCAGCACAAGCAATTAAGCCTCTGACAGAGGCACCAGACTGACCCAAGCACAAGCAATTAAGCCTCTGACAGAGGCAACAGATTGACATCCAGCACAAGCAATTAAGCCTCTGACAGAGGCAACAGACTGACCCAAGCACAAGCAATTAAGCCTCTGACAGAGGCACCAGACTGACCCAAGCACAAGCAATTAAGCCTCTGACAGAGGCAACAGATTGACATCCAGCACAAGCAATTAAGCCTCTGACAGAGGCAACAGATTGACATCCAGCACAAGCAATTAAGCCTCTGACAGAGGCAACAGACTGACCCAAGCACAAGCAATTAAGCCTCTGACAGAGGCACCAGACTGACTTCCAGCACAAGCAATTAAGCCTCTGACAGAGGCACCAGACTGACCCAAGCACAAGCAATTAAGCCTCTGACAGAGGCAACAGATTGACATCCAGCACAAGCAATTAAGCCTCTGACAGAGGCAACAGACTGACCCAAGCACAAGCAATTAAGCCTCTGACAGAGGCAACAGACTGACCCAAGCACAATCAATTAAGCCTCTGACAGAGGCAACAGATTGACATCCAGCACAAGCAATTAAGCCTCTGACAGAGGCAACAGACTGACATCCAGCACAAGCAATTAAGCCTCTGACAGAGGCAACAGACTGACCCAAGCACAAGCAATTAAGCCTCTGACAGAGGCAACAGATTGACATCCAGCACAAGCAATTAAGCCTCTGACAGAGGCAACAGATTGACATCCAGCACAAGCAATTAAGCCTCTGACAGAGGCAACAGACTGACCCAAGCACAAGCAATTAAGCCTCTGACAGAGGCACCAGACTGACTTCCAGCACAAGCAATTAAGCCTCTGACAGAGGCACCAGACTGACCCAAGCACAAGCAATTAAGCCTCTGACAGAGGCAACAGATTGACATCCAGCACAAGCAATTAAGCCTCTGACAGAGGCAACAGACTGACCCAAGCACAAGCAATTAAGCCTCTGACAGAGGCAACAGATTGACATCCAGCACAAGCAATTAAGCCTCTGACAGAGGCAACAGACTGACCCAAGCACAAGCAATTAAGCCTCTGACAGAGGCACCAGACTGACTTCCAGCACAAGCAAGTAAGCCTCTGACAGAGGCACCAGACTGACCTCCAGCACAAGCAAGTAAGCCTCTGACAGAGGCACCAGACTGACCTCCAGCACAAGCAAGTAAGTAAGCCTCTGACAGAGGCACCAGACTGACCTCCAGCACAAGCAAGTAAGCCTCTGACAGAGGCACCAGACTGACCTCCAGCACAAGCAAGTAAGCCTCTGACAGAGGCACCAGACTGACCTCCAGCACAAGCAAGTAAGCCTCTGACAGAGGCACCAGACTGACCTCCAGCACAAGCAAGTAAGTAAGCCTCTGACAGAGGCACCAGACTGACCTCCAGCACAAGCAAGTAAGCCTCTGACAGAGGCACCAGACTGACCTCCAGCACAAGCAAGTAAGTAAGCCTCTGACAGAGGCACCAGACTGACCTCCAGCACAAGCAAGTAAGCCTCTGACAGAGGCACCAGACTGACCTCCAGCACAAGCAAGTAAGTAAGCCTCTGACAGAGGCACCAGACTGACTTCCAGCACAAGCAAGTAAGCCTCTGACAGACAGAGGCACCAGACTGACCTCCAGCACAAGCAAGTAAGCCTCTGACAGACAGAGGCACCAGACTGACCTCCAGCACAAGCAAGTAAGCCTCTGACAGACAGAGGCACCAGACTGACCTCCAGCACAAGCAAGTAAGCCTCTGACAGACAGAGGCACCAGACTGACCTCCAGCACAAGCAAGTAAGCCTCTGACAGACAGAGGCACCAGACTGACCTCCAGCACAAGCAAGTAAGCCTCTGACAGACAGAGGCACCAGACTGACCTCCAGCACAAGCAAGTAAGCCTCTGACAGACAGAGGCACCAGACTGACCTCCAGCACAAGCAAGTAAGCCTCTAACAGAGGCACCAGACTGACCTCCAGCACAAGCAAGTAAGCCTCTGACAGAAGCAACAGACTGATCTCCAGCACAAGCAATTAAGCCTCTGAAAGAGGCACCAGATTGACCAGATTGACCTCCAGCACAAACAGTTAAGCCTCTAACAGAGACAATACATCAACCTTCCACATAAAAAAAATCAAGATTCGGACACCAGGTTGACCTCGGGCACAGACATATCTGAGATACTTTTCACACAAACAGTTCAGCCTCAGAAAGACACATCAGAGCAACCTCCCACACAAACAGTTCAGTCTCTGAAAGAGACACATCAGATCAACTTTTTACACAAACAGTTCAGGCTCAGAAAGAGACATCAGAGCAACCTTCCACACAAACAGTTCAGTCTCTGAAAGAGACACATCAGATCAACTTTTCACACAAACAGTTCAACCTCAGAAAGAGACATCAGATCAA
Organism: Mercenaria mercenaria; assembly: GCF_021730395.1. Taxonomy (NCBI): domain Eukaryota; kingdom Metazoa; phylum Mollusca; class Bivalvia; order Venerida; family Veneridae; genus Mercenaria; species Mercenaria mercenaria. Next base: position 16,023,112 of record NC_069373.1, read on the forward strand.
CCTTCCACACAAACAGTTCAGTCTCTGAAAGAGACACATCAGATCAACCTTCCACACAAACAGTTCAGCCTCAGAAAGACACATCAGAGCAACCTTCCACACAAACAGTTCAGTCTCTGAAAGAGACACATTAGATCAACTTTTCACACAAAAGTTCAGGCTCAGAAAGAGACATCAGATCAACCTTCCACACAAACAGTTCAGCCTCAGAAAGAGACACATCAGAGCAACTTTCCACAAAAACAGTTCAGTCTCTGAAAGAGACACATCAGAGCAACCTTCCACAAAAACAGTTCAGTCTCTGAAAGAGACACATCTGAGCAACCTTCCACACAAATAGTTCAAGCTCTGAAAGAGACACATCAGAGCAACCTTCCACACAAACAGTTCAAGCTCTGAAAGAGACACATCAGAGCAACCTTCTACACAAAATATTCAGGCTCTAAAAGAGACATCAGATTAACTTTCCACTTAAAATGTTCAGCCTCAGAAAGAGACATCAGATCAACCTTTCACACAAAATGTTCAGTCTCTGAAAGAGACACATCAGAGCAACCTTCCACACAAAATATTCAGGCTCAGAAAGAGACATCAGATCAACATTCCATAAAAACAGTTCAAGCTCTGAAAAAGACACATCAGAGCAACCTTCCACACAAACTGTTCAGCCTCTGAAAGAGACATCAGATCAGCCTTCCACACAAACTGTTCAGGCTCAGAAAGAGACATCAGATCAACATTCCACAAAAACAGTTCAAGCTCTGAAAGAGACACATCAGATCAACCTTTCACACAAAATGTTCAGCCTCTGAAAGAGACATCAGATCAACATTCCACAAAAACAGTTCAAGCTCTGAAAGAGACATCAGATCAACCTTTCACACAAAATGTTCAGGCTCAGAAAGAGACATCAGATCAACATTCCACAAAACCAGTTCAAGCTCTGAAAGAGACACATCAGAGCAACCTTCCACACAAAATGTTCAGCCTCTGAAAGAGACATCAGATCAGCCTTCCACACAAACTGTTCAGCCTCTGAAAGAGACATCAGATTAACTTTCCACATAAACAGTTCAGCCTTAGAAAGAGACATCAGATCAACCTTTCACACAAAATGTTCAGCCTCTGAAAGAGACATCAGATCAACATTCCACAAAACCAGTTCAAGCTCTGAAAGAGACACATCAGAGCAACCTTCCACACAAAATGTTCAGCCTCTGAAAGAGACATCAGATTAACTTTCCACATAAACAGTTCAGGCTCAGAAAGAGACATCAGATCAACCTTCCACACAAATAGTTCAGGCTTAGAAAAAGACACATCGGAGCAACCTTCCACACAAATAGTTTATCTTCTGACTCGGGTAAACTGATTATTTGCCTATCCTCTTCCAATTGCTGGCCTGCCCTCTTAGCTCAGTAGGTAAGAGCGTTGGTCTATGGATCGCAGGGTTGCGAGTTCGATCCTCGGGCGGGGCGTATGTTCTCCGTGACTATCTAATAAATGACATTGTGTCTGAAATCATTAGTCCTCCACCTCTGATTCATGTGGGGAAGTTTGCAGTTACTTGCGGAGAACAGGTTTGTACTGGTACAGAATCCAGGAACACTGGTTAGGTTAACTGCCCGCCGTTACATGACTGAAATACTGTCGAAAAACGGCGTTAAACCCAAAACAAACAAACAAATCTTCCAACTGCTAGGAAAGCAATAACCATATAAACAGTTTTAATATTTTAACTGGAAGCATTCATTAATAAGATAATATCCAGAATCCTATAAATGAACAAGAGGACCATGATGGTCCTGAATCGCTCACCTCTTCCCACATGACCCAGTTTTGAGTATGACGTCGTTTTTTCTATTATTTGACATAGTGACCTAGTTTTTGAGCTCATGTGACCCAGTTTTGAACTTGACCTAGATATTATCAAGATAAAAATTCTGAACATTCTCACAAATTTTCATGAAGATCTCATGAAAAACATGGCCTCTAGAGAGGTCACAAGGTTTTTCTATTTTTATATCTACTGGCCTAGTTTTTGACCGCAGTTGACCCAGTTTCAAACTCGACCTAGATATCATCAAGATGAACATTCAGACCAACTTTCATACAGATCCCATGAAAAGTATGGCCTCTAGAGAGGTCACAGGGTTTTTTTATTATCTGACCTACTGACCTAGTTTTTTAAGGCACGTGACCCAGTTTCAAACTTGACCTAGACCAATTTTCATGAAGATCCATTCAAGGGTTTGGCCTCTAGAGAGGTCACAAGGTTTTTCTATTTCAAGACCTACTGACCTAGTTTTTGATCGCAGTTGACCCAGTTTCAAACTTGACCTATATATCATCAAGATTAACATTCAGACCAACTTTCATATAGATCCCATTAAAAATATGGCCTCTAGAGAGGTCACAATGTTTTTTTATTATTTGACCTACTGACCTACTTTTTGATGGCACGTGACCCACTTTCAAACTTGACCTAGATATCATCAAGATGAACATTCTGACCAATTTTTATGGAGATCCATTTGTACGTATGGCCTCTAGAGAGGTCACAAGGTTTTTCTATTTTTAGACCTACTGACCTAGTTTTTGACTGCACATGACCCTGTTTCGAACTTGACCTAGATATCATCAAGATGAACATTCAGACCAACTTTCATACAGATCCCATGAAAAATATGACCTTTAGAGAGGTCACAAGGTTTTTCTATTATTTAACCTACTGACCTAGTTTTTGATGGCACGTGACCCACTTTCGAACTTGACCTAGATATCATCAAGATGAACATTCTGACCAATTTTCATACAGATCCCATGAAAAATATGGCCTCTAGAGAGGTCACAAGGTTTTTCTATTATTTGACCTACTGACCTAGTTTTTGAAGGCATGTGACCCACTTTCAAACTTGACCTTAATATCATCAAGGTGAACATTCTGACCAATTTTCATGAAGATCTCATGAAATATATGGCCTCTAGAGAGGTCACAAGGTTTTTCTATTTTTAGATCTACTGACCTAGTTTTTAAAGGCACGTGACCCAGTTTCAGACTTGATCTAGATATCATCAAGGTGAACGTTCTGACCAATTTTCATGAAGATCTTGTGTAATATATGACCTCTAGAGAGGTCACAAGGTTTTTCTATTTTTAGACCTATTGACCTAGTTTTTGATGGCACGTGACCCAGTTTCGAACTTGACCTAGATATCATCAAGATGAACATTCTGACCAATTTCCATGAAGATTTTGTTAAATATATGGCCTCTAGAGAGGTCACAAGGTTTTTCTATTTTTAGACCTACTGACCTAGTTTTTGATGGCACGTGACCCAGTTTCAAACTTGACCTAGATATCATCAAGATGAACATTCTGACCAACTTTCATAAAGATCCCACAAAAAATGTGACCTCTAGAGTGGTCACAAGCAAAAGTTTACGGACGGACGGACGCTACGTGATCACAAAAGCTCACTTTGTCACTATGTGACAGGTGAGCTAAAAACAAAGAAGCTGAAAACCAAATCTAAAAATCAGAAAGGAAGATATTTTTTTGAAATCACCAAGGCAAACAGGAATAAATAGCTGATAGAACTACCTTATGGATTTACTGAATAATTCAACAATTATATCATAAAATGCCAGTATTCCAATTCCCCTTGGACTACTAATCAACAGATTGATCCTGGGGACAAAAACATAATTATTCAATTTTATTGAGAACCTGGTGTACCATTACACATGTTAAAGGATAATTACTTGAATTAGAGTTATATTATTAGACCGGTTTTATTATTTATTCAAAAGTTTGTGACATCTGAAATTCATTTCTGGATATCATAAAAAAAAATCATTAATTCATGTTTAACACAAAATCATTTTTTGAAAACAATTAATTCATTTACAGATATCAAACATTCATTTTATATAACGGACTGAAAATACTTCAGTCCTGGACCTCTTGTATCTAATGCGGACACTCATAAATCAAGGTAGTATAAGTGCACCTTTGTACTGTACCCTACTACATACATCCCCTCCATTTAGAATTTTTCCTCGAATTCTTGGAGTCTGAACCTCTGTGGAACATTCCAAGGTGTCTAAGTATATCTACCTGTGAGTTATTTACGTTGGGCACTAAAAGTAACAAACTGAAAATACTTCAGCCCTGACGGAGAATCAAACCCTGGACTCCTCACATATAAAATGGGCACTCAACCATGTCACTATAAAAGCTAGCTCATAAAGCAAGGAAGTGCACCCATATACGATACCCTACTACGTTTATGATACAACTTATTATTAGTGGATATCGTTAAACGCATTTAAAGGTATCAAAAACTGATTAATCAATATCTTCAATTCAGTTTTATCTTTTGATATCCTTAATTTAGTTTTAACAACATCTTTATTCTAATTTATGATATTCATAAATGAATATTTGATATCACAAAAATTTAACAAAAGGTTATACAGAATACTCACAGCAATACCATTGTGTATGAATGACTGGTATCCATAAATCAAATAATGATACAAACGTTGAGATATCCTTAAAAGGTTTATCGACATCATTAAACATATTTTCAGATATTATTTAGGACATAATTAGATCGTATTAAGGACTTGAAAATACTCTTATTTAGAGAAACCCATTATTCTACTCACAAAATAAACTTAACAATATCTTAACCTTCACCCTCCTAAAATGGACTGGTCCATCATGCAATTTTGGCAGTACCACTTCTTTTTTCAAAGAGGTGTTATCTTCTCGGCACGAAATCTGAAGGGTAGATTTGACCTCGCTGTGAACTTGCCCTTTGACCTACCACCCTGGTTCATGCACTATGCACACTGTCTCATTTACCACCTACCTACATCCCGAGTTTGAAGTCAATACCTTGAATAGTTAATAAGTTAAGCTCCAGTCACTAAATATGGTGGACAGATTTGACATATGAGCTCAATTTGTGACCTTGACATTAAACCTACAGACCTAGTTCATGTGTTCTGCATATTATCTTATCACTACCTACCTACCTACATGCCAAGTTTGAAGTAAATACCTTGAATGGTTAATAAGTTATGCTCCAGACACGATATATGAAAGTCAGATTTGACCTTTGGGCCTGACCTTTGACCTACAAACCTGGTTCCTGTGCTCTGCATATCATCTTATTGCCACCTACATAGATGCCAAGTTTTAAGTCAATACCTTGCATAGTAATTAAGTATGCTCTAAAATAAGATGGACAGTTTCACCTTTGAGCTCAAAATGTGACCTTGACCTCTGACCTACAGAGCCAGTTCAAGTGCTCAGCACATCCTCTCAATGCCATCTACCTATATGCCAAGTTGAAAGTAAATATCTTTAATGGTAAAAAGTAAGTTAGGCTCTGGACACAAACTATGACGGACTGATGGCGGGGCAGACATACAGATGCATGCGCCATCACATAATTTTTTTCTGTTTTTTCCACACTGGCGTATAAAAGTAAAGCATACACATGCAACAAGTATTTCTATGACTGAAAGTTATTTGTATGATAATTTTTCTTATAAATTCTCCTTCCATGGTATAACTTACTGATATGCCAGAGGGAAAGGACTATGAATACAATGTTACTTCACAATACACAATTATCGTCAAATTACACTATGAATATTCTATATTTTGCTGACAAGAAAGTGTGTGCCAATTACCTATCATTCATCTGAACCTGTTCCAGCATTGCTGACCCTGTATTTGCCTTCCAGTTTCCGGATATTGATTTACGTCTGAAAAATATTGATGAATACACAAGTTTCTGTACATGTAATTCATTCTAGACTGAATGATAATGCTATGATTTCCTGAGAGAAATCATTCCTGTAATAAAAACAATTTTAACCAAGGACACAGAACATGAACATTTCTGTTTTATAACATACTCTTATTTTTGTCTTAAAATGTCATATTTCTACAACAAATATGGCAATATCCACTAGAAATTTCTAACACGTTTCTTTTGTCTTTTCATATCTTATTATTATTATCAGATATTGCAAGGAATCATTTTATCACTTTTCCTACATCCTGCAATACATTGTGTAGAGCAGCACAAAGTTCATTTTAACAGCTTGCAATACATTGTTTAGAGCAGCACAAATGTTCATTTTAACAGCCTGCAATACATTGTGTAGAGCAGCACAAAGTTCATTTTAACAGCCTGCAATACATTGTTTAGAGCAGCACAAATGTTCATTTTAACAGCCTGCAATACATTGTGTAGAGCAGCACAAATGTTCATTTTAACAGCCTGCAATACATTGTGTAGAGCAGCACAAAGTTCATTTTAACAGCCTGCAATACATTGTGGAGAGCAGCACAAATGTTCATTTTAACAGCCTGCAATACATTGTTTAGAGCAGCACAAAGTTCATTTTAACAGCCTGCAATACATTGTTTAGAGCAGCACAAATTTCCATTTTAACAGCTTGCAATACATTGTTTAGAGCAGCACAAATGTTCATTTTAACAGCTTGCAATACATTGTGAAGAGCAGCACAAATGTTCATTTTAACAGATTGCAATACATTGTTTAGAGCAGCAAAAATGTTCATTTTAACAGCTTGCAATACATTGTGTAGAGCAGCACAAATGTTCATTTTAACAGCTTGCAATACATTGTGTAGAGCAGCACAAATGTTCATTTTAACAGCCTGCAATACATTGAGTACAGCAGCACAAATGTTCATTTTAACAGCCTGCAATACATTGTGTAGAGCAGCACAAAGTTCATTTTAACAGCTTGCAATACATTGTTTAGAGCAGCACAAATGTTCATTTTAACAGATTGCAATACATTGTGTAGAGCAGCACAAATGTTCATTTTAACAGCCTGCAATACATTGTTTAGAGCAGCACAAACGTTCATTTTAACAGCCTGCAGTACATTGTGTAGAGCAGCAAAAAGTTCATTTTAATAGCCTGCAATACATTGTGGAGAGCAGCACAAATGTTCATTTTAACAGATTGCAATACATTGTGTAGAGCAGCACAAATGGTCATTTTAACAGCCTGCAATACATTGTGGAGAGCAGCACAAATGTTCATTTAAACAGCCTGCAATACATTGTGTAGAGCAGCACAAAGTTCATTTTAACAGCTTGCAATACATTGTGGAGAGCAGCACAAATGTTCATTTTAACAGCTTGCAATACATTGAGTAGGAGCAGCACAAATGTTAATTTTAACAGCCTGCAATACATTGAGTACAGCAGCACTATGTTCATTTTAACAGTCACAATACATCATGTAGCACAATACAAATGTTCCATTTTAACAGCTTGCAATACATCATGAAGAGCAGCACAAATGTTCATTTTAACAGCTTGTTTACTTATGATGCATACCTGGCCCTCAAAAATTCACCAAAGTTACATATAAACTCTCCAGTTCTTAATTAAAATTAGAAATGAAATCACTATTCATTACAAAATGTGTACTCATTGCATTTTTGTTTTTGACTGCATAATTATACTGACATGTTAATTGATGAAAACTTTAATGAAATACGACTATACTTACCATTCTGGGAAAAGAAATGATCCCCTGACTCTAATGCACACAACACAACATCTAATAAATAAAATGTAAACTAAAAATGTCTGAGAAATGGCACATCTTCTGACAATGATGTCCAACATATATACACACACAATATTTTAAAAGTACAGGACACAAAACAACAACATGAACACAGTTGGCAAGTAATGGTGTATAATTGCTTTTTGTGAGTATTCGAATTGTTTAACAAATTTTTGAAATAAAAGTCCATTTAGCAAACTCATACAAACACCTAAAACGATTTTACATAATTTTTTTTTCATTTGTAAAAGAAAATTTAAAATGTATTTCATGAAAACAATAATACTGGTTTGTATTTCCTTTTTCGTGCTTATGAAATATTATTTCAAAAATACAAATTAACAGAAGAATGTAATTTCCAATGTTATTGTGCAGTAAGCTTGACATCTTGACAGCATATCCTCATTCATTGAATCAAAGATTTAAAGACTAAAGAAATTCTAATCCTTTGAAATCAGAAGTTACTTTTGTTCTGAAAAGTCCCGGATCTATTTTTTAGATGGTGAGGTATTTACAGGCTCATTATATTACTGGAAAACTAAAAAGTTGTATAAAAATACAATATCAAGTTAAACTGATATTATTCACTTAATGAATAAATGCTCATTTCATTTGAGTATGTTCACTTATGAGTGTGTGTGGTTCAGGTTTAATGTCTTTTTCAACAATGTTTTCAGCCGTATAAACAATGGTGTCTGCTTGTAGCAGTGAGCACAATGCCCAACTTTGTAGTGTTGCCTCACTGGAATATCATGCCATAGACATGTGACATGATACCCCACCCAGTCACATTATACTGACTAGTCCTAGCACTGTCCTCTTAATGCTGAGTGCCAAGCTAGGTAACTACAGTAGAAACTCTGAAAACCGGACCCTCCAAAAACCGGAATCCTCTGAAAATCAGACGATTTTCAAAGTCTCAAGTTTGTCCCTTATAAGTTCAATTAAAAAAAGTACTCTGAATACCGGAAACTCTGAATTCTGAAAACCAGACGTTTTTTCGCGGCCACAAAGGAATATTGTACATAAAAAAAATCCTCTGAAAACCGGACAGTAAGTGTCAAAATTCATGTCTATTATGCCTTTGCATTGATTTAAAAAACATACTCTCAAGCCGGTGATAATTTTTTTTGTTACCAACTAACAATCACAACTGTTATACCTAAGTAGGTGTGAAAAACATTTATCTGTTTGTATTTTGTATATTTGCTATAAAAGATATGCTTAAAAAGTGCAAAACATTTTAATCTAATCCGGAGATGTCAACTGATCTATTGGTGTACAGGTGATTTTTCATAAAATTATATTTTTTAATATGAAAAATATTCTCATTCTTATTAATTATTATTGGTATTGGTATTAATTTATTAAATACTGATTGTCACATGATGCATGTTTCATGATTAATAGGAGCTAGACAATAAACCACAATAAACGAAACAGCTTTCATTATAAAATGAGCCGTGCCATGGGAAAACCAACATAGTGGGTGTGCGACCAGCATGGATCCAGACCAGCCTGCGCATCCGCGCAGTCTGGTCAGGATCCATGCTGTTCGCTAACAGTTTCTCCAATTCCAATAGGCTTTAAAAGCGAACAGCATGGAGCCTGACCAGACTGCGCGGATGCGCAGGCTGGTCTGGATCCATGCTGGTCGCACACCCACTATGTTGGTTTTCCCATGGCACGGCTCAAATATTGTTTTAAATGATGTTTTTTTCTGTTATATAGATAAATATTTCAGTTTTAATATATAACAGAGAGATACAATGCAGATTTGGGAAAAGAAAAAAACCCTAAAAGACATTGAACATGATGCAGTCAGATGAAATAAATAAAACTATACATATATAAATCCTCTAAGAAATTTGTGCAAAATCCTCTGAAAACCGGAATCCTCTGAAAACCGGACTTTTGAATTGGTCCGGACAGAGTCCGGTTTTCGAAGTTTCTGCTGTACTATTACCATTTTTTTTTATGTCTTTGGTATGATGCGGCCAGCGATCGAAGCCACGGCTTCTCACACTTGAACATGATGTCACAATGTCCCAACATTATAATATTTAATATGTTGAAAAAAAGCTAAAGGGTTCTATTTCTCTTTCATTTTCAATGGTAAATTCGTCAGTGAAAAATAAAAATGCATATCTGCACTGCTTTGGAACAGTGAAAATATAAATTTTATTCACTAATATATTTCAGTATTTTACTGAAAAGGATAAAATAAAAATAATAAAAAATTATTTTGCCTAAAAATAATTACATTTATTTTTTCCCGAAATTAATATCTATCTCGTTGCTAGGTGTGTTAGCTATAAACTATCGTCGTTGTCAAGTAATCCAGTTTTCTAGTTCCTTGTCTAAACATAACAGATGAATGATAAACGCCTATTCGTCAGGGAACCACTCGAGCGTTATATTAAATCGAGAGCACGTGCAATCTTCTCAGTTGAACTAAAGGTGTATTGGCTAGCGCTTCAGATCGATGTTAAATTGAATAGCCATGCCACGTGGTCGATGCAGAGCCCGCCAGAAAGGTAGAGGCGAGCCAGCCTGTCGAGATAATTATGAAGAGAAGGAAATGAAAGGCGAACTAGATGGCGGATTTGCCAGAAATCCCAGGCATCAGACAAAATGCCGGTAGGTTTGTTATTGATTTCGAACAAATTTTGAAGGAGTCGCAATTAATTCTGCAGTTTGGTAATGACAGTACTTACGTCAGTAAATAGTTATACACAGTTAATGTCTTCCCGTTAACATCTATGCACCGATTATGAATTAATTGTGTATTGTATTAACTGTAAACTTTATACGGGGTGTGGCGACCCTATTTCTCATAATTTTACAGATTCGAACCAAAGCAATAATGTTGCTAGTTCAGTCAACTGTCGTAATAGTTTCTTGATTCCGACAGGCAGTGGTACTTTCAATACACGAGATTCACATAGTGCATTTCCGTTTTATTACTCGTAAGGTGCTCGCAAAGTAAGTAGTAACATCGATGACGTCACATTTCATAAGACAATGACACTGTTGTGCTCATTTACTTCCCACGTTTAAAATTGCAAATTTTCGGAGTGTTTTACGTTAATGTCCCCTTTATGGGACCGTCGAATAGTTTAGTATTGCAAGGGTATAGTATACGGATTAAGATCGGATGGGTTATGGAAACCAGAAAGATTGTAAGGAAAAAATTTATACAAGGACGCAACTGTAAGATATTAAAGTAGGTTTTCTCAAGCACTATTAATTACGACCTTCACTTTGCGACCAGGAGAATCTGTCGGCATGCAAACGCAGGCATCAGCACCTGTTAACGTTGGATCAGGTTAGGTCATTTAACTCTTTCGATATCATAAACAAATATCACTAACAAATTCACTGGTTCAATATTAGGCTTAGATGTACTTACATTTTCTTCCGACTGGTTTCGGTAATGATCTTCAAATACATTGCACGGGAACACGTGCATCCATAGAATCGAAAATTTAAGATCCACAGTATTTAATCCAAAATAAATAATGATGTTGAACTTGCTAGGTTGTATATATACAGGTATAATATGTATGTCAGGTGGATAATTTAGGCCCTTCCTTTGATAAATGTGTTTTCGCAACATTATCTGAAGACTTATTTATTCAATCTCTTTTCAACATAGTTTGTTACGTATAGAGGAATAATTTTCTTATGCTGGGAAGCAAAATATGATTGAAATTTAACTAAACACACCGACGTACATATATATCGCTACATTAGTTCATGCAATACACATTGTCTTCGCTTAATATGTCACCGTCAATTTTGAACTAAATTCTTGTGTGCCTCATGTATTTTTCATGCAAATCATGTAGAGTTGACGGATTACAAAGAGTACCGTTACTTTGTAGTGCATCTTTGAAATAGAGTGAGGCATGTTGTTGATAAATTTTATGTAACTCGTCCACTGTTATTTTAGGCTAAATGCTCGCAAACGTTTTACAAAAAAAAAAAAAAAAAAAAAAAAAAAAAAAATCGAGTGGTCTATCATGAAAATAAGATTCAAACGTTTTTTTTTTAAACAGTATTAGTTGGGCAGTTTGTTCTTTGTTTGGTGTTCAGGATTGTTAATTGTTTCACTACTACATTTGGTAATTTTGTGAGGAAATTCTGTTTCGTTGAAGCTCAACTTTCCGTACATTAAATTTGAAACGATTGTTACGTTTCCCGAAACACATTGTTACTTGAATTTTTCGAAGAAACGGGGTCAGAATCGTGGTGTTTGTCAATTTAGAGGCTGAAAAACAATATATATTTTGTTATTTTCCATACAGAACCGGATTCTATTATATTATTATATAGATTAAATCGTTACCAGAGTCAAATAAGATATCACGGAAACTTTGTTAATTCAAGTTGCGGCCTCAAATTTTTTTTTACACCATTCTAAACTTTTAAAACTAAAGAGAAATCAAATTGAATTTATACATGTATATGTGGCTAGCTTTCCTATGATATTTTTATTGGTTGTCATTAATTCTTGATAGTATTTAGTTAGAGCTGTTAGTATTTATTCTAAGGGCACTGGTGTCAGTTAACATGACATTTTAAAAGGGCGTGACATTGCAAATAACAAGAGAGAACCGTTTTGCAGTTGGTTTCCCATTATATAGTGCCACGTTTTTGTTTGGCGTTACAAGCTAACTAATATAAGATTAGGTCATCATAGTTGTAAATATGTAGCGTTAAGATATATTGCCAATATTTAGCCGAATCCAATATCACAGATCATATTATGGTTCTTAAAATTTTGGAAGTCATCATACTGTATTACAACATTCTTGACTGTTGATTTTACCATTGGAGTATGTATGTGTAGTGAGCAAAAACTTCAGAGCTGGTTATCATGGGATTTAGTTGAAATCTGTAACAAACTACCAGTCGTTTGTTACGTTATGTATGAATAAAGTTGTTTTTGGTTGTCTTAATTTTTCTCCTGTTCCAGTAAGTGAATTCTCTTCGAATAGCTCATGTAGCACTATATCATGTTAACGAAATTCTGTAGTTTTTTGACCTTAGCCCGGAACCGGGATTTCATAAATCAGTGTTATGTTAACGTCATTATGTATTAGATTTAGATCTACAAATAAGGTTGACTAAGTTGAGTATCTTGACATAGTGCAATCTATTTATAGAACGATTACGTATTTATAAGTAAAAAGCGATAGCGAAACATTATTGGAAAAGTCGATTATTCAGGGTCTTCATAGTAAAGCATGGTTTTCTTTTAATATACGATTCGACAGAAGTACAAAATTGATAAATATATCGACCTAGTTCCGCAGTAGATCTATTCATCTATAAATACATTTATAATTGCACGACAATTTTTCGGGATGTGTGACCCATCCGCTATCGTCGGTATTTTACCGCAGTATTATTATAAATTAATAGTCCAGACATGCCTTGATGTATAAATCTCACACAGTAACTTAAACGATAAAATGTTTGATAATTATGATTTTCTTCATTAAAACGTTTCAATACAGAAAACATTTTGTATAAAACATTTCTGTATGCACTTTACTTCTTTCATTGACAATCTTCTTGAGTTCAACGATGCATGAGAACCATAACAAGCAAACGATACATGCAGTCGTTTTAATTAGTATCAAGTTGATCTATACAATAATACTATGTTTAAATTGGTACCGTAGTGTATTGGATTGTGTTGTCATGCCCGACCCGATTGAGGCCTGGTAAACTCATTGAAAAGCTAACCAAAATGCAGTAACAACATAATGCTTGCAGATAAAAGGGATAATGCTTGCGGATAAAAGGGATAATGGTCTTTCTAGATATTGATGTATAGCCTTGTAGGAGTGCATATCAACATGGTTGGAATTGAATTTTAATTGGATTACATTAGGACATAAATCTTAAGATAAAACATGTATCCAAACAAATATATTTTAGGTAAGCATTTAAGTTAGCTATTTCTTTCAAAGATAGAACTATAGATTATCATCATGATGATGAACAAATGATCCGAATCACTCAAGACGATCGATAATCCTTCTGCTCCTTGTTTCATACATTGGCAAAACGTGATCACGTGATGTTGGTGGGATTTGCTCTACTTGTCTTTCAAATAGCCTATCCGATTATGTTATAGTTATATGGATGAACCAGTTTGGTTTTAAAGAACAAGTATAATTGTTGTAAAGCTGAGATAGTATGTTTTAGAATTTAAGAAATCGTTGCACAGAATTTTTGGGGGATAAATTTTGGCAAATTTATTGTGGCCTGGAAAAATTCTGTCGACCGTGGGGGCGATCGGGCGTGCTTTGGGACGTTTTGATGGTACGGATGTTACGGTGTATATTAAAGGTATTGCTCTAGTGCCTTGGCAATATCTGACTAGCCTTGCTTAAATGTATCATAGCCTTGCTGATGTCATAGCCTTGCTCATCATATAGTATTTGCTTCGCTTAGAATTACAGTACGTTGCCTTGCTCCATTGGTCCGCTAAATGTTCCTCATTACTTTGCAGGTAACGTCGAGTTATGGGGAATATTTAATTTACTGTGGTGTACTGTAGCCTTGCTCATTATAGTATTTGCCTTGCTTAGAAGTACAGTACGTTGCCTTGCTCCATTGGTCCGCTAAATATTGTGGTGTACTGTAGCCTTGCTCGTTGCTTAGAATTACAGTACGTTGCCTTGCTCCGTTGGTCCGCTAAATATTGTTGTGTACTGTAGCCTTGCTCGTTGCTTAGAACCACAGTACTTTGCCTTGCTCCGTTGGTCCGCTAAATATTCCTCATTGCTTTGCAGGTAACGTCGAGTTTTGGGGGATGTTTAATTTACTGTGGTGTACTGTGGTATTCCTTGCGTCCGTGTGGTGCTGCTTGTTGCTCTACAGGTAACGTGGAGCAATGACGTGGTGCTTTACGAGTACGTCTGGTTTCCTCCCGGTCGACTGGTTTTTCAAATAGCTTTCATTGGAGTGGCCATACTCTGCCAACATATTGATAATAACTTTTATATTGAAAGGAATATTTCATAGGTTAAATTAGCACTGTTTACAGTATCTTACGCGCCGGTAATTGAAATATGTGACTGTATTCATATCTGAAATGTACAAATAAACATGTAAAAATGTGAATGTTACTTGTCTTCTGGTTATGATTTCGGGTAATAAAATAATTTATTATAACAACAAAAAACAACAACAACACAACACACAAATTTTAACATGCATGACTACAATGTTGCTAACTTAAAACAAGCACCCTACTACAGATAGTGCAAAACAGTAACTTTTAAACGGATCATCTACATCTGTCCAATAGATTAATTAAACTATTGCATTCAATAAGTTTTCAAAGTATACAGAGCAATATGTGCCAGTTTGTTAGTACTAGATGCCCACGGACAACATGTCAAGCCCACCCTTTGACCCCTAACTGTGACTTTGACCTTTGTGATAGAGTCTGTCTCACTGAGTTAAACATTCATTCCAAATATAAACAAGATTCTCAATGCATGTTATGGGCCAGATAAGATCTAACATGACCTTTGACATCCAACTGTGACCTTGACCTTTGAGACAGGGGTTTGCGCATGACACTCCGTCTCATTGAGATTGACATTCATGCCAAATATAAACAAGATTCCTCAATGCATAACGAAGTTATGGGCCGGATAAGAACTAACCCGACCTTTGACCTCCAACTGTGACCTTGACCTTTGAGACAGGAACCTGTGATTTGTGCATGACACTCTGTCTCATTGAGGTTAACATTCACGCCAAATATAAACAAGATTGCTCCATGCATGTCAAAGTTATGGTCTGGACAAACAAATCTGGATGGACGCACACACGCATGCATGCAAGCACGTACACACGTACATAAACCAAACAGCTATTTGGACAACTATGTCTCCGCTTCTGCAAGTGGGCTCAACAAAAAATGATGTGATATCTGAGGATAATCTTTTCTATAGAACTGGTTCCTTTTTTTCCCAGTTAATACATAGCTGCCACAGCATTGACAAGAAGAGCTGAATAGAAAGCATTAACATTTCTATAATGAACTTGTCCATCTTTCAATTTGGACAGTACCATTAACTGTTAAAAGGGGTGCTTACCAAAAAGATACTGACTTAATGGCAAACAGTGCAGACCATGATCAGACTGCATGGATGTGCAGGCTGATCTTGGTTGGCACTGGTCTCAAAGGCTGAATCACTTGCCACCAGGAGGCCAAGGGTTAATACTGAGTTTATACTCCAATTTTTCAGCAACTTGGCTACTATAAATTATGTAATATATTAATTGAGTTGAAAATGTCTCCGTCAGTCCGTATAATGTTGTTATTAAAGAAGTAGTTTCTGTCATCCTTTGATGTCTTTTATTGCAAATATTTCTGTAATTCCCAAATTCATTTTTTTTTTCCCAAGTACATCGAAAAGATCACACAAAATTATATTGTTCAGACAGTGAAAGAATATCATGATAACATTATGTCTCCCCCAATCAACATTACATTTCATTAACTGTAAATGATTCAAAAAGGAAACCTTGCCACATGCTGAATGAGTCATTACTCAAGTTTATGTAGAAAAACATTGGACAGATGTAGACGAGACTTTAGAACAAAATGGCATAATGTACAACATACTTACAGAAAAGCCTTATAATGCGTTCCTATTTTCTGTATGTGTATATCATATTTGCTTTCTATATAATGTTCCGTAGCAGCGTAGGACTTTGAGAGTGCCACCACACTTGCTATATCTTGGAACTGATGGTGGGTCTCCACTTTCACCTGATATTAAACAATCACTCTGTTTTAAACTGTGCGATTTTCCAATATATTTTTCTACATACATACAGTTTCAATTCGTACATATTCAAAATGAGCAAAGACATATAAATGAATAATTGTAAGTTTTTTTTTCAAGCAAAAGTAAAGTTTCACCCTGATCATTTCGGCTTTTATTTCAGCTTATTTGTATCAATCCAGATGGGTTAACTGCATCAAACACGAAGGAAATAATAATCTTAGATTGCACATTTTAATTATGACAAGGTGACAGCTGCTTAACAAAAATTACGCACAAATAGAATTCTTGGCGGCCAAGAAAATGTCCATGAAGATCGTGTAAAAAATGTGACTTTTTTATCATTTGATGTTGTGATCCTGTAGTTACGCCTTGATGACGCAGTTTCAACATACACTAGGTAATATTCTAATTAGATTTCAAGTTACTGAGATAGAAAATTACAAGTTTCCCAAAATGATTTGATACAGTGACCTAACTTTGACCCCCAGATGACCAGTTTTGAATCTGACCTTCAAAAAAACAACCATTCTTATCAAGTTTCATGCGGATCATGTATCTTTTAGAATTAGATAGCCAATTTCTATATTTCATCATGGCAAACATCCTAACCAGTTTGTATAGACCACTCGCAATATGGTCTCTAAAATGTTAAAAAGCTTTACAGATAAACAAGCTACTAAGTTTTCAACCCCAGATGATACAATTTTAAAGTGACAAAACTTTCATAGAGAAAAAATATCATCAGGTATCACACGAATCAAGTGCAAATTGTGGCCTCTGGAGTGCTATGAATTTGACCTAGTGACCTACTTCTGATCCCAGATGGACCAGTTAGACTTAACTATATGGGTGTTTTTGGAGTGTGAAAGAGAGACAAACTTTATTCCATAAAGTCAAACATTCTGTCCAGGTTTCATATAGACCAGGTAGAAAATATGGCCTATACAACATTAAAAGGATATTCTATTATTTGACCTCATGACCATAGATGACTCAACGGGTTTATAAACTTCTTTTCTTGCACACTGGACTGGCGTTTCTGGTGATTGTACCCATGCCGGCAAAACCCATCTGGCACCCCCCATGCCAGATGACTTTCATGCTGTTAATGACAACTAGTGGTTCATGCACTGATAATATACTGTTTATGTAAAATACGAAAAAAACAGGTACCTTGATAGTTTCTCTCCGTTCCTTTTAGTATATTTCTCGATTCAAAATACGTTAGTTTACCATAAAAACATAAAGTTACGCTACAAACGATAAAACTAAAGTGGAACTTTGTTATTGGGCGTAACGCAAAACATCATGACGTCACTTCTGTTTAAAGAAGTTAATTTCCCGCGCTTTGTGTTCATTCTCTACTATAAGAAAGAGTGCTATAAGGAAAGTATTTCTACCTGTTATTTGTAAAATACGGTATGCAAGAAAAATAATCTACCAGAATAAAATGCTAGCATGTATACGATATGCAAGAAAAAATATCAGTCATGTGTTTACGAATCGGAAGGAAATATCTGTCCCTCGGCCACCTGCGGATGGGTGGTAATTTGACAAGCCTCATTACCACTCAATGCGCAGGTGCCCTCGGGACAGATATTTCTATCCGATTCGTAAACACATGACAGATATTATTATTCTATGATACAATGACATTGCTCTTTGCAATTAGTTACACAGTGGCGATGAAATGACACTGACATGACATATTGTTTTCCTTATCCAAGGTTGAACCACCATTGAGGAGGTTTCAAAACACTAGTATATGACTGAGTGATCTAAACAAGGAATGGCTAGATTGCAAATTCATTCCTTTCATTTTAGTCTTGGCCCTGATGATAATGAATTACCGGTAGACATTTTCTTAAAGCTTACCTTTCCGTTACCACAGTGTGCATGACCAATCTTGACTACTACTGGAAACTTTGGTGTGATGAGCTGAAATCAAGAAAAGATTTTTATAAATGATTTGTTTGTACATGAGATAAAATGAGAGAATGAACTTGTGAGGCAATACTCAGTGGTTTAGCACTGAGTTACTCAATGGACTGATAGATACTCAGTGGATTGGTACAAAATTGGGCAATGGACTTGTGCAGAGTTCCTCAGAGGACTGGTACAGAAATACCATGTGGACTGGCAGAGAGTTAATCAGTGGATTGGTACAAAATTAGGCAATGGAGCTCCTCAGTGAACTGGTACAGAAATACCATGTGGACTGGCAGAGTGTTACTCAACGGACTGGTACAAAATTACCCGATGGACTTGTCCAGAGTTCCTCAGCCGACTGGTACAGAAATACCCTGTGGACTGGCAGAGAGTTACTCAATGGAGCAGTGCATAATTCCTCACTGGACTAGTACAGAAATACTCTGTGGACTGGCAGAGAGTTACTAAATGGACTGGTACAAAATTACACAATGGAGCAGTGCAGAGTTCCTCAGTGGACTGGTACAGAAATACTCTGAACTGGCAGAGAGTTACTCAATGGTCTGGTTCAAAGCTACTCAATGGACTGGTTTTGCATTACACATACAATGGTTAAAAAATACTCAATGGTTTTGCATTACACATACAATGGTTAAAAAATACTCAATGGACTGGTGTGGAGTTAATTAATAAGAGGATGGAGACTGTCTATTTATTTACTTATGCCATGGTGACTGTTTTCCACTGGAAAGGAAGATATATTTTATGAAACTACTTGTACTTTTTCTGAACAATGAAGGCAGGCAAAGTTTGGGTAAGGGTTAGACAAAGTGAGGACAATGACATTTTTAGGCAGTAGAAAACAGCACAGATCTTTTTTTTGTTTCAAAACTTTAGTTTTTTGTGTTTTGGTACAGAAATAAACACACCTTTGGTGCAAAATGTAATGCCAAAGGGGGCGCTTAAACAGGGGATACGGAATGTCAATAAGGTAGAATGGTCTTGTCCTTGTGTCAGATCCTGTGGTTCCACACACTGATGACCAATATTTAAAACAGACATTGCAACCAAAACTTTACAAGATGATCATTATATATTTATATAGATGTGCCCTAGAAGAAACATACAAATGTGTCAGCCATTTTTAGAAAATAATTGGGACAGGTTTCACTAGGTTTGCAATTTAGGGCAATTTTGTCTCAAAACTGAAGGTCCTGAAACTAATATTGTACTTGTTTTAATCAGAAAAACAACTGCATCAGACTGCTCAAAATGCCATACAATGAAGTGCTAAATACATCTTAAATGCATTCACTCTACTCTACTCTCACCTCACAGTTTTTATGATTATCAACACATTTTTTCCAGAAATTTAGTTTACTATCCCCTGTCCTCATTAACTGGTTTGCTAGTACATCCTGTTCTCAGAATAGTAGTTACTGGAAATAGAGGTTTACAGAGAAACTTACATCCTTGCATGTTTATGTAATTGCTCACTGAATGTCTGTACATCCCTTCAAAGAAAAAAATGTATGTGGGCAGTTTATCAAGTAGGATTATTCCTATAAAAAACAACATGTTTACATTCTTTAATTTCTTAGGCCATACGAAGTTTATTCTTGGTTTCTAATGTCATTCTATCAGTTATGGGTTTTCAAGAAATTATTTAATAGTATCTTTTTTGTACTGAATAGGGTATTTTATTTCAATAATACAAGATTTTTTACTTTTAGTCATAAAATACATAATTTTATGCGCAGTATATTTATTATTTAGATATTTATTGTATCAGTGTTCATAGCCAGAATTATGAGAAAATATAGTATTCTGATTTGTAACTCCAGCAAAATCAAGTTAACACTCAACAAAAACATTGTTTTTCCTTCATTATCATCCATTGTCATTATTTGTCAGGCATTTAAGAGCTGAAGCATCTGAGTCATACCACCAAGGTCTCTTCCTATTTGAACCACCCTACATAGTTGCAATATAAGGTGTGGCAGAAAAGACCAACTGCTTTTCAGTTTTGCCAAAAATAAAAGAATTAGAAAATTAACTCAATGTCTTAAAGGTGGTTAATCAGATTTTGGTCAAGTAAAGGATTTGTTCACAACTTTAACATCTTATCGCTTACACTTAAAAGCACTTAACACAAGTTAAATATTCACTGGTGGTATTTTTAGATTTGCAGATTTTCCTATCCTGGTTGCCCAACCATAACAGTATATTTCTGATGATTCTGTACTTTAAATTATATATTTAGCTGAATTTATAAGAAAAGCAAGTTTGAAAAAAATTATTACCTCCCTTTACTTGTCTTGGTTGTAGTTGCACAATTGGAAATAAATGAATATTGAAGCTATAGAAAGTTTTAAAACTTGCATTTTGGTTCAGATGGTTGACACATAATTATCAACAATTATTCTATCAACATTTATCAAAATTTAATGCAGATGCATCGGAAAAAGATTTATAGTCAGCATTCTGAAAAAAATCATATGGAAAGGGGAAGGAGATGGGGGCAGGAAATAATTACAAAATTTATGAAACATTCAGTAAAACATACATTTGTAAAAGGGATCAATCAACATGTAATAGGTCTTTTTGTTTCTTCAACAAATTTCTAACTGAATAAACGAAACAAAAGATTGACCACCTTTAAAATGGAAAACTGGTATGTTTCAAGACATGGTATCTTAAACTATGCATTGCTTTCAGCAACTTAAAATCCTTGATAATATTAATCATACATGTTTAATACAAATACTTCAATTATATAGCAATTAATGCACCACTACCATACTATAAGTTTCTATTTTGGTTAAACCACCCTAACCTCAATTATTTCTCTCCTACTACCAACATCATACCATACTGCAGGTATAACATGGTAAGATAAGATCGTTTTTGTATTGTTGACTGTCTGATAAGCTACAGAACAAACAAATTATATATATATCCTGTAGCTACTACAATCTGGGAACTCTGTAATTCCCATACTAGCTCGTTACAAGCTTCATTAACTTTTTGTTCTCAGTTTTATTACAATATATATAAATAATCAGTTGGGAGAAAAAGTTTGAAGAACATACAACACTGCATGTCTGCAATACTGGAATATTGTACGTGTATATATCAACTCTAATAGAATACTAAAGGTAAGATTTTTCATTTATATTAAATATACAAAAAATGGGAAAAAGAATATTTTATTTAAATTTTTTCTTGTAAAATACTTGTACATGAATTCAAGGTTTGTTTAAGAATTAGTGAAATACTTATCAAGTTAAGAAAACAGTATTCCTTTAAGTGCAATACTGTAAAAGATTCAGGTCAAATAGCAGATTATCAAGGTGGAATGTGGACAAACAAGTGTTGTCAGACCAGATAATGTGCTTGACTTTTTCAAGCTTTTATATTTCAATACCGGACAGTGAAATAATGCAGTAAACTAGAGCTATCAATGGAGTGATTAATACCCCTCCATTTTTTTTGTCACAGGAAATAAAATTATGTGTGAACTCTCCTAGCTGTATAATTATAAAGATCTGTGAAAATACTGATAGGTCTACCTTAAAAAATAGGGTAAGTCTCAATGTGCTTATAAATTACTGTGCAACAGCATACGTAATCATAGCATGTTTTTCATTCACTTTTAATTTCTGTAAACAAAGAACAAGAAATTCTTTATACACTAAACAAATCTACTTAATATTTAGATGTAATCTTAAAAAAAAATGTTGCTCATCTGATTCAAGACCATGCATTCTACCGAAATCAGGAACAGTTCAGCTTACATGTGAGTGCGCATATTGTTATTTGCTATCAATTCTTTAATTAGACTGTCCTCCTGATACCAGATTATATGTATAATATTGCCTGCACAGTATCTTTTAACATTATCTTTTTATTTGCCTAAACTGTTTTGAACAAGGGAAACACTTATTAAATTAAATGTCTGTACAAAAAGATATACCATTCATTCTGTACGGAATTTTAAGCAGGCAAAGTGTAACTTTCCCTATGTTATTCTTTGTTTTCTTCCAAGTTCACTAAAATATTGATGGTAAAATGCAGCATACATGTGTAATAGACTCCCTTGTCCATACTTTGCATGTTACATTATGATAATATAACTATGGTATGTTCCAATAATAGTACAAGAGAGAGTGGGCCAGGGAGGTAGTATGGTTGACTCCAACTTTGTTTAAATCAGAAAGAATAATACCTACATTTTATGGACCATGTCATTCAAGATGTAGGTGATAATATGGAATGAATACTTTGAATTTAAATCAATTCAATCCAATAATAATCCTGATGAAGGTCTAAGTAATCGGAACCGGTAGATTAAGAGTTACGTCCATGTTTCTGAGAAGAAAGTTCGTACATCATCAAATCATAAACAAGAGCTGTCACTAATGGTGACAAATGCCCCCGCAGCACCTTGACCTTTGACCTGGTGACCCCAAAGTCAGTAGGGGTGGTGTACTCAATAAGTACTATCAGCATGTGAAGTTTGAAGGTCCTGGGTGAAGTGGTTCGCAAGTAAAGTGCCTTCATGCAAAAAGTTAACGTTGGCCCCTGTGACCTTGACCTTTGACCTGGTGACCCCAAAATCAGTAGGAGTGGTGTACTCAATAAGTACTATCAGCATGTGAAGTTTGAAGGTCCTGGGTACAGTGGTTCGCGAGTAAAAAGCCTTCATGCAAAAAGTTAACGTTGGCCCCTGTGACCTTGACCTTTGACCTGGTGATCCTAAAGTCAGTAGGGGTGGTGTACTCAATAAGTATTATCAGCATGTGAAGTTTGAAGGTCCTGGGTGAAGTGGTTCGCAAGTAAAGTGCCTTCATGCAAAAAGTTAAAGTTGGCCCCTGTGACCTTGACCTTTGACCTGGTGACCCAAAAGTCAGTAGGGGTGGTGTACTCAATAAGTACTATCAGCAAATGAAGTTTGAAGGTCCTGGGTGCAGTGGTTCGCGAGTAAAGTGCCTTCATGCAAAAAGTTAACGTTGGCCCCTGTGACCTTGACCTTTGACCTGGTGACCCCAAAGTCAGTAGGAGTGGTGTACTCAATAAGTACTATCAGCACGTGAAGTTTGAAGGTCCTGGGTGCAGTGGTTTGCGAGTAAAACGCCTTCATGCAAAAAGTTAACGCTGGCCCCTGTGACCCTTTGACCTGGTGACCCCAAAGTTAGTAGAGTGGTGTACTCAATAAGTACTATCAGCATGTGAAGTTTGAAGGTCCTGGGTGCAGTGGTTGGCGAGTAAAGTGCCTTCATGCAAAAAGTTAATGTTGGCCCCTGTGACCTTGACCTTTGACTTGGTGACCCCAAAGTCAGTAGGGGTGGTATAATCAATAAGTACTATCAGCACGTGAAGTTTGAAAGTCCTGGGTGCAGCGGTTCGCGAGTAAAGTGCCTTCAAGTTAACATTGTGACGAACGAACTAACGGATGGACAGTTGAAAACTAATATGCCTCCATTCGGGGGCATAAAAAACTAGAAATGCGTCACAGACATGGATGCCCCTGCAACATGAGAAAAGTCACAGGCATAAATTATTTATAGTAACAACTAAGGATAGTTAATCCTAAACAAGAGGACCATGATGGTCCTGAATCGCTCACCTCTTCCCACATGATCCAGTTTTGAGTATGATGTCGTTTTTTCTATTATTTGACATAGTGACCTAGTTTTTGAGCTCATGTGACCCAGTTTTGAACTTGACCTAGATATTATCAAGATAAAAATTCTGACCAATTTTCATGAAGATCCATTGAAAAATATGGTCTCTAGAGAGGTCACAAGGTTTTTCTATTATCTGACCTATTGACCTAGTTTTTTAAGGCACGTGACCCAGTTTCAAACCTGACCTAGATATCATCAAGGTGAACATTCTGACCAATTTTCATGAAGATCCATTCAAGGGTATGGCCTCTAGAGAGGTCACAAAGTTTTTCTATTTCAAGACCTACTGACCTAGTTTTTGATCGCAGTTGACCCAGTTTTAAACTTGACCTAGATATCATCAAGATAAACATTCAGACCAACTTTCATACAGATCCCATGAAAAATATAGCCTCTAGAGAGGTCACAACTTTTTTTCTATTATTTGACCTACTGACCTATTTTTTCAATGCACATGACCCACTTTCAAACTTGACCTAGATATCATCAAGATGAACATTCTGACCAATCTTTATGGAGATCCATTCACAAGTATGGCCTCTAGAGAGGTCACAAGGCTTTTCTATTTCAAGACCTACTGACCTAGTTTTTGACCGCACATGACCCTGTTTCGAACTTGACCTAGATATCATCAAGATGAACATTCAGACCACCTTTCATGAAGATCCATTGAAAAATATGGCCTTTAGAGAGGTCACAAGGTTTTTCTATTATTTGACCTACTGACCTAGTTTTTGACTGCATGTGACCTACTTTCGAACTTGACCTCGATATCATCAAGATGAACATTCAGACCAACTTTCATACAGATCCCATGGAAAATATGGCCTCTAGAGAGGTCACAAGGTTTTTCTATTATTTGACCTACTGACCTAGTTTTTAAAGGCACGTGACCCACTTTCCAACTTGACCTAGATATCATCAAGGTGAACATCCTGACCAATTTTCATGAAGATTTCATGAAATATATGGCCTCAAGAGAGGTCACAAGGTTTTTCTATTTTTTGACCTACTGGCCTAGTTTTTGACAGCATGTGACCAAATTTCGAACTTGACCTAGATATCATCAAGACGAACATTCAGACCAACTTTCATACAGATCCCATGAAAAATATGGCCTTTAGAGAGGTCACAAGGTTTTTCTATTATTTGACCTACTGACCTAGTTTTTGACGGCACGTGACCCAGTTTTGAACCTGACCTAGATATCATCAAGGTGAACGTTCTGACCAATTTTCATGAAAATCTTGTGAAATATATGGCCTCTAGAAAGGTCACAAGGTTTTTCTATTATTTGACCTATTGACCTAGTTTTTTAAGGCACGTGACCCAGTTTCAAACCTGACCTAGATATCATCAAGGTGAACATTCTGACCAATTTTCATGAAGATCCATTCAAGGGTATGGCCTCTAGAGAGGTCACAAAGTTTTTCTATTTCAAGACCTACTGACCTAGTTTTTGATCGCAGTTGACCCAGTTTTAAACTTGACCTAGATATCATCAAGATAAACATTCAGACCAACTTTCATACAGATCCCATGAAAAATATAGCCTCTAGAGAGGTCACAACTTTTTTTCTATTATTGGACCTACTGACCTATTTTTTCAAGGCACGTGACCCACTTTCAAACTTGACCTAGATATCATCAAGATGAACATTCTGACCAATCTTTATGGAGATCCATTCACAAGTATGGCCTCTAGAGAGGTCACAAGGTTTTTCTATTTCAAGACCTACTGACCTAGTTTTTGACCGCACATGACCCTGTTTCGAACTTGACCTAGATATCATCAAGATGAACATTCAGACCAACTTTCATGAAGATCCATTGAAAAATATGGCCTTTAGAGAGGTCACAAGGTTTTTCTATTATTTGACCTACTGACCTAGTTTTTGACTGCATGTGACCCACTTTCGAACTTGTCCTCGATATCATCAAGATGAACATTCAGACCAACTTTCATACAGATCCCATGGAAAATATGGCCTCTAGAGAGGTCACAAGGTTTTTCTATTATTTGACCTACTGACCTAGTTTTTAAAGGCACGTGACCCACTTTCCAACTTGACTTAGATATCATCAAGGTGAACATCCTGACCAATTTTCATGAAGATTTCATGAAATATATGGCCTCTAGAGAGGTCACAAGGTTTTTCTATTTTTTGACCTACTGGCCTAGTTTTTGACAGCATGTGACCAAATTTCGAACTTGACCTAGATATCATCAAGACGAACATTCAGACCAACTTTCATACAGAACCCATGAAAAATATGGCCTTCAGAGAGGTCACAAGGTTTTTCTATTATTTGACCTACTGACCTAGTTTTTGACGGCACGTGACCCAGTTTTTTAAACCTGACCTAGATATCATCAAGACGAACATTCAGACCAACTTTCATACAGATCCCATGAAAAATATGGCCTTTAGAGAGGTCACAAGGTTTTTCTATTTTTAGACCTACTGACCTAGTTTTTGACCGCACGTGACCCAGTTTCAAACTTGACCTAGATATCATCAAGATGAACATTCAGACCAACTTTCATACAGATCCCATGAAAAATATGGCCTTAAGAGAGGTCACAAGGTTTTTCTATTATTTGACCTACTGTCCTAGTTTTTGAAGGCACGTGACCCAGTTTCGAACTTGACCTAGATATCATCAAGTTGAATGTTCTGACCAATTTTCATGAAGATCTTGTGAAATATATGGCCTCTAGAGAGGTCACAAGGTTTTTCTATTTTTAGACCTACTGACCTAGTTTTTAAAGGCATGTGACCCAGTTTCGAACTTGACCTAGATATCATCAAGGTGAACATTCTGACCAATTTTCATGAAGATCCATTGAAAATTATGGCCTCTAGAGAGGTCACAAGGTTTTTCTATTTTTAGACCTACTGACATAGTTTTTGATGGCACGTGACCCAGTTTCGAACTTGACCTAGATATCATCAAGTTGAATGTTCTGACCAATTTTCATGAAGACCTTGTGAAATATATGGCCTCTAGAGAGGTCACAAGGTTTTTCTATTTTTAGACCTACTGACCTAGTTTTTAAAGGCATGTGACCCAGTTTCAAACTTGACCTCGATATCATCAAGGTGAACATTCTGACCAATTTTCATGAAGATCCATTGAAAATTATGGCCTCTAGAGAGGTCACAAGGTTTTTCTATTTTTAGACCTACTGACCTAGTTTTTGATGGCATGTGACCCAGTTTCGAACTTGACCTAGATATCATCAAGGTGAACATTCTGACCAATTTTCATGAAGATCCATTGAAAATTATGGCCTCTAGAGAGGTCACAAGGTTTTTCTATTTTTAGACCTACTGACCTAGTTTTTGACGGCACGTGACCCAGTTTCGAACTTGACCTAGATATCATCAAGGTGAACATTCTGACCAAATTTCATAAAGATCCCATGAAATATGTGACCTCTAGAGTGGTCACAAGCAAAAGTTTACGGACGCACGGACGGACGACGGACACCGCGCGATCACAAAAGCTCACCTTGTCACTTTGTGACAGGTGAGCTAAAACAAAAAGTCCACATAAAAATCCTTACCAGGTAGAGATAGGTTAAAATACTTCTCAAAATTGGATGTAACATACATGTTGTACTACAGAAAAGTGGACTTATTTTTTCCCTATGACCAGTAATAAAAAAAGTTACAATATAAGCTATTTATAGTAACAACAAAGGGAAGTAGTTCTAAACTATGGACCCGGTTCTTGCGCATGACATTCTGTCTCATGAGGGTATACAACTAAGCCAACTTACATCAAAATCCCTCCATGCATGAAGAAGAAATGCTCAAGACAAAGTCATTCTTGTATGTGACCTTTGGCCTCTTAGTGCGACCTTGACCTTAGACCTAGGGACCTGGTTTTGCGCATGACATATCGTCTATCCATGCTTATTATTTGTGTCAAATCATTT
The DNA here is from genome assembly GCF_021730395.1 of Mercenaria mercenaria. Lineage (NCBI taxonomy): Eukaryota > Metazoa > Mollusca > Bivalvia > Venerida > Veneridae > Mercenaria > Mercenaria mercenaria. The sequence goes on from NC_069373.1 coordinate 16,051,141, forward strand.
TGAAATTGGACCATGCAGGTCAAAGTTATGGACCAGACACGAAGACCACATTATCAGTATAAACCATTCTTGTGTATGTGACCTTTGGCCTCTAAGTGTGACCTTGACTTCTGAGCTAGGGACCTGGTTTTGCGCATGACATATCGTCTATCCATGCTTATTATTTGTGTCAAACTAATTTGAAATCAGACCATGCATGTCAAATTAATGGACCGGAAATGAACATCACCCTTTTGCAAACACACAAACACACGGACAAACACACACATGGACAGGGGTAACACTATATGCACCCCCCATTTTGGCGGGGCCATAAAAAGAATTGTTTTACATGAAAATTAAAGAGCATGTAAAACATTTATATTGTTCTACAATTTTTAAAGTCACTGCCAATTTACTCAAATATTTATTGAATTTCTGAAAGGGACTGCATGAAGGGTCACACTTTTGAACAGTTCAACGCCTTTAAAAACTCACCATATTTAAAAATCTGTTACATGTCTTCACTTTGAACAGCATTTGCAACAATGTACAAGTGCTTAAACTTTATATAACTAGGTTAAACATCGTTTTCGACAATTGTTTACTTTTATTTCTTTGTAAATGGCATTCTTTTTTAAAGGGGGACAACTCTTTTAGAATATTATATGTATCCAATTCTGTGGGACAGAATGGTAAAAATGTATTGGACAGATGGGTTGTTTATAAAGATGTTGTTTGTTTACTAAAAATTCTGTGGTTTTGTGAAATACTGCTAAACCTTAATATGAAATAAGGCACTGCCTCAAGGGAATCTATCCAACTTCAACTCATCCCATAAGATTTGAAAAGAACTGTCTAAGAAGCTGCTATTGTGCAGACAAGGTCAAAATAGCTAATTCTGGCCCTTTCAGGGGCCATAACTCTGAAACACATTAAGGGATCTGGCCGGTTCAAAAAAGGAACCAAGATCTTATGGTGACACAAGTTTTGTGCAAGTTTGATTAAATTCAAATCATAAATGAAGCTGCTATTGTGCAGACAAGGTCAAAATAGCTAATTCTGGCCCTATCAGGGGCCATAACTCTGGAACCCATAATGGAATCTGGCCAGTTCAAGAAAGGAACCAAGATCTTGTGATGATACAAGTTGTGTGCAAGTGTGGCTAAAATCAAATCATAAATGAAGCTGCTATTGTGCAGACAAGGTCAAAATAGCAAATTTTTGCCCTTTCAGGGGCCATAACTCTGAAACCAATAAAGGGATCTGGCCAGTTCAAGAAAGGAACCGGGATCTTATGGTGACACAAGTTTTGTGCAAGTTTGATTAAATTCAAATCATAAATAAAGCTGCTATTGTGCAGACAATGTCAAAATAGCTAATTTTGGCCCTTTCAGGGCCATAACTCTGAAACCTATAATGAGATCTGGCCAGTTCAAGAAAGGAACCAAGATCTTGTGGTGATACAAGTTGTGTGCAAGTTTTGTAAGAATAAAATCATAAATGAAACCACTATCATGCAGACAAGAAATTGCGGATGGACAACGGACGCAGGGCAATCACAAAAGCTCACCCTGTAACTATGTGATAGGTGAGCTAATAATCAAAGGCCTGAAGGGCCTGAGAGTCGGCTAATGATTGATGTACTGGTAGTATAGTCTACCAGTTTCAGTTTGGTTTTAGTTTTTTTTCCCCAACTGAACAGAGATTTTGTTACAATAGATGAAATGGACATTCAATCGATTCCTAGTAAAACTTTGATTGACATTATACAAGTATTTAAACCCAATATATTTCTCTAAAATTGAAGAGTGGTTCGCAAAAATAAAAATGTTGAAAGTACAAACTACAATTTGACAGGTGACACTAAGATACTGCCCATGACTATAAATATTTTTCCAGTAAACATTTGCCTCCGGCATTACCAAAACAGGCAATTATCGGCTGGTATATATTCACACATGATAAAATTTGAATATGAAAATTTATATATTGAAATTTTATAGCGCGGATTGCCACATACAATTTGTAACGGAAGGACGAAAGAACTGTTCAGATATTTTACAGATAAGGGGCCTGGCAATAACCGTGTCACACACTCTAGGTATTGTTCAATTATATTATAAGGGATGTGAATTTAAAGTATACTTACTTTTGCGTTTAAAGATATGTAAATGTTGCTGAGGGTGTGGGAGGATACCCCCTCCTGCAAGTAGGGTTTGGGGTATCACCACAAGGAAATTTTGAAAATGTAGACCCTTGATACAGCCTTTGGTGCGATTTCTAACTGAAAATTTTATGTTTCAATTTCAAAATATTATCTAGATTCTTTTTAGTATTACAATATTCAAAGTATGAATGACTGTCACTTCATATTTTTACTTTCAGGTCATGCCTCAGCACTAGAATATAAGTCTGATATTGATTCTATGTATGTATTATAAAAATAAATTCTAGAATCATTTCTGTTACAATAATATCTATCATGTCTGTTACTTTAATGTTTAAATTTCATAACACAGCTCGATATTTACCCAAAATATTATATCCGGATATGATTACACTTTCTTTTATACCGCCAAAATCTCCAGTTTCAACAATATCAGACATCCCAACTCTCCCGATCCGATCGGGTTTCTCCCGATTCTGGTTGTAAAACCCGATCACCCCGATCAGAAGTCTCAAACTCCCGATTAAAAAAACAACAACAAAACAACATAAACAACAATGAAAAAACAAAAATTATGAAATAATCCACTTCTTTGCGCCTATCTGATACTGTATGTATCACTACTGATCGAGTCTGTAAACAACACCTTTCGGATATTTTCGCACCTTATTCTACCCGTGCTGATTATTGTTTATTACACGATTCAACAAAGCCAGGTGTTGATTAATGTGTCACAATTGAAATTAAAATCCAGACATTAGATATCTAATTAAATTCAATCAAATTTAGATTAGAAATTATACTGGCTTTACCTTTTTCTGTAACTTTTTGAAATCGAAAGTAGATGGTCGCCGAGTCAACCTGCTAGGTTTTAAAACATTTCTCTTAAATTCATTTTGAGAAGAGGAAATGTCATGGTAAATTTTAATATCACTTACTATCAAATGCTGTTAAACTGTCTTTGCATCAAAACAATTTGTCAAACACATCCTTTTAACTGGAGATTTAGGCAAATCTACGAAAGTGTAACAATACCCGGACATTCAATTTTGGATAACAGGATTTTGATCAATAAAAGTATTTGAGCGAGGGGTTTTAAATACTGGTTGACAGGGATGAGAATCAAACAGTAAATTTTCTATTGCTTGAACTTTTATTCTTTTAGCTATATACATTTTGTTTTTACAGTTCTAACAGCTGCACTGTTTGTCATGTAAAATTCACCTGGGGAGTCTTCTTTCCAACAAAAAGAAATAAAAGTGCAGGTTTAATTCTCAGTGGTGTTTTGAATTAAGACATAGTGCTTAAAGTGCCATAACTATTTAATTTTGCACAGAAGGCTTCATGTATTATTGTTCCAAAATATAGACAAGTGAATGTTTTAAGACTAGTGATTTTATCTGGGCAAATAAGTTTATATTATCATTAGATTTGTTAAAAGCTTCGTTATCATGAACATAATTACCGCGGTATAAAATCTCCCACTTGGACACCTCAATCTCCCACTTTGGAAAGCAAAAACTCCCACTTGGCATTCAGAAAAAGTTGGGATGTCTGCAATATGTTTTACAAATTGTGATGATATGAAGACAGTTTAGCAGCAATTGGCAGTATCTGACATTGAAGTTTACGGTGAAATTATTTAAATCATTTCATAAAAAAAAATTGTTTCGTTTCGTCAAAGCACTCTAACATAGACGATCTACTTTCGATTTCAAAAACTACAAGAAAATACAATTTAATGTTTCGCTGATTTGTTTATTTCTCGAAAAATAAAAAATAAAATCATTTTTAAAATCAGTAGTAATTAAACAAATCAGTAAGAGCTCTTTCTCTGGATAATTTATCCGCTTACTGACGGCAAAAATCAAGCCATGTGTCATCATGAAAAGCAGAATGGGTGACGGTTTCATTTTTTTGCGAACCTGAATCGTAAGCAAATTATCCAAACCAGTCAAAATTCCAGATAGGTTACGATCTAGATTCTTTCTAGTATTACAATACCCAAAGTATGACTGTCACTTCATCTTTTTACTTTCAGATCATGCCTCAGGACTAGAATACGAGTCTGACATAGATTATATGTAGGTGTAATAAAAATAAATTCTAGAATCATTTCTGTTACAATAATATCTATCATGTATGTTACTTGAATGTTAAAATTTCATAACACAGCTCAATATTTACCCAAAATATTATATCCGGATACGATTACACTTTTCTCCAGTTTCAACAATATATTTTACAAATTGTGATGATACGAAGACATTTAGCAGCAATTGGCAGTATCTGACATTGAAGTTTACGGTTAAATTACCTCTTATTTAAATCTTTTCATAAAAAAGTTGTTTCGTTTCGTGAAAGCAGCCAAACAGACGATCTACTTTCGATTTCAGAAACTACAAGAAAATACAATTTAATGTTTCGCCGATTTGTTTATTTCTCGAAAAATAAGAATTAAAATCATTTTTAATATCTGTAGTAACTAAACAAACCAGTAAGAGCTTCTTTTTCCGATAATTTATCCCTTTACTGACTGCAAAATTCAACTCACGCAAAGTTTATAGAAATCATACGATGCGTGTATACGTTCAATGTGGGAGAATTAAGGCTGATCGGGATCGGCTATGTTACCTAACGCATCCAGACGATTCAGATTTTGTTTTTAAAAAAGCATTGTGTGCATTTCTGTAATTTTATATACGTTTTTTTTACGCTTAGGAATTATTAGACATGCGTATTTGCATTATTTCTATACGTAATTTACGCTAATACGCATCTTATCTGGAGCCCTGTGGAACTATTTTTTGTCTTTCGCTGGATGTTACGCAAGCTTTGTAAGCCTGCGCAATTCATAAAATGCACATTTATGCTTAATGAGTTACATTCGAGTATTGCACAATTACAAGTCATAAATATGACAGATTACATCGTATATTGGTCATAGCAAAGGGAATTGACATAACTTAACTTCATTCATGCAGTGAACTGTTTGAAGTTTGAGAAATCTAATGGAACTACATCCCTTCACTGTGTTATTTGGTCCATTTAGAGAACCGCTGAACAGCAAGGACTCGTCAAAACGCTTTCAGCGTTTAGCCGACTCAAAAATAACAATGCCAATATTTGTACTGATTTGTACTGATTTGCAAGATGTTGCGGTTCAGACAAGTTATGTGGACGCTTATTAGGCATATGGAAAAAGCGTATTCTTCCAAAAAATCCGAACTATCTTAAGTTTGAATCTTCTCACAGTTGTAAATTGACATATTGTCTTCCTTTTTCCTAAAAAAAAATGTATTGGTCCATGTACTTATCTTCCAGGTATCTGCTTATATCAAGTTGAGTTTTAATGACCAAACCACAGACTTTTTTGTTTGTCAAGAGTTTTCGTTGTATATTTCAAAAGAACGACAGTTTCAAGTTTGAACAGAATCCATTTAGTACTATAACAGTGAATGTACATTAAAACACTTTAATACCTGAAATTCTAGGTAAATAGGGGACATAACTCATGAGCTATTAGATCCAAACTAATGTATGATATGGGTGTACAATGAGAAACAAGTATTTGAAGTTTGAAACAAATACATCATGTAATATTAAAGTTAAATTGAAAATGCACCAAAACTTAAACTATGCTCAGGATGTGGATGCAGACGCTGATGCCAGTGTGAGTAGAAATAGCTCTCAGTCAAGCTAAACATGAAAATAAAATTTTCTCAAAAACTGCTGAAAAATATTCCATTATTTGTTTTAATAACACTGATTTTTATCATCAGTTAAATAGTCAGTGTTTATTAGATCAAATTAGTCGAGAATGAGAGCTAAAAGCTGTGTTATATACAATCTTTATGGTTTATAAAGTTTTAGATACTTAGACAATTAACCAAAACAAATTTCCTTAAGATTTTTTAAAAACAGTGCGATCCCATTGGACAAATGATTCCAAACACTAAGTAAGAAAATTTGGGTTTGGAGGTGGGAAATATAATTGACTGATTCAAGTAAAAAATGTCCTTACCACTTTACATTATTTTACAGCAAGTTTTTGTTCATTTTGTATTTCCTTACATCTTGAGTCAATAACATCTCTTTAAAAACTAACTAGCTTTATGAATCAAAGAGGAATTTATTTGACTCCAGGAAGTAATTGACTAACTGACTGCAGAAACATTCAGAAAGGTTTAGTGTCATTAATGAATGACAGATAAAGAGTTTCATTATATCATATATGCAGGATTATAACATTAAAGAGTTAGATAAATATATGTGTGGGTGGACATCACAATTTTCTAATCTGATAATCTAATGCCCCTGAAGGTCAGTATGAATATGTCCATATTTAATTTGTACTACATAACTAGGTTTACAAAAACACTTGTAAAACCTAATTGTTAAGCTATATTCAGACACTTTAATAGGTTATAGATGGAAATTTATAGCTTTTCCAAGAAGCCTTACAATGGAGCGGGAAATTAAATACTGTTCAAACATCTAGCTTATGAACTTCCCCTGTGAAAAAAGTTCATGAACTTCATGAATTTATTCATGAACAAATTCATGAAATAGTTCATGAATAAATATTCATGAGAGACCAAATTTATGTTTCATGAATTTCGATATTCATGAACTTGTTCATGAATTTAAAATAATACATGAACAAGTTCATGAATACTGAAATTCATGAAACATAAATTTTGACTCTCATGAATATTTATTCATGAATTTTAATTCATGAATATTGAATTCATGAAACATAAATTTTGATTCTCATGAATATTTATTCATGAACAAATTCATGAATATTGAAATTCATGAAACATAAATTTTGATTCTCATGAATTTTTATTCATGAACTCGATATCATACATGAATTTTAATTCATGAATATTGAAATTCATGAAACATAAATTTTGATTTTCATGAATATTTATTCATGAACTATTTTTGTAAAGAAAAAAAAAGTTCATGAACTAGTCAAGGAAACCTGGTGGAGTGTAACACTATGAAACCTGACAGATCTGCATGTAATGGAATTCTTTTAACAATTTCATTAGAGCTTGATACAAGAAAAAATCCTGTAGGTCAAAGTATTGTTCAGTTAGCCTGGCCAGAGACTGTTTTTTTTAGTCTCTGCTGAGTCACTGTGACAATGACATTTTCCACCCTCGACAAATGACATGTTGAGTAAAACAGTAAACTAGAGTGGGATTGGGAGCATAATAAGAAGTAAACAATTGCTGTATAAAATACAAAACATTAAGTTAAACAATGTATAATTTACTTAAATCTCAAGATTGAAATTCAGATACATGTACTAGCTTTGCTTCAGGGTCGTGAAAACTTGTGACATTTTAAAAGGATTTTATTTTTTTTTAAATGAATGATTTATGAAAACACCATAATCACTTATTTGATTTTCAGTATACTCATGTTCCTTTTAAACAATTCCTACCTGTAGTATGATAATTATTTCCTTCTTATTTGCTGCACAAACTTCTCAAAAGTTGCTGAATCACGTGCAAAACATATACCAGCATGCAACAAAATAATGGAAACTGATCATGTGACATTATGAATTTATTGTTCATGAACATTCATGAAAAGTTCAGGAACTTATTCATTTATTGTAAAAGGTAATAAACCTAAGTTTTATGTTTAATGAATGAACAGCTCAGAAACTCACAACTGGGTTCAAGAACTGGTTACACTGAACTAGAAAAAGGTTTTGAATTTTAGTACTTTTAATGAACCTGTGTTCATGAACAATTTTGGTTCTTAGTCTTAGTCTAGACCAACAGTAACTGTTCAGGAACTGGTAAAGTTCTATAAGTTCTTGAAATTTTGCAGTTTTTGAACCAATGTTCAAGAACTGTCATTGTTCTAGAATCACAGTCAAAGAACTGTTATGCTGGTTCAAGAACAGTTCTCTAAGTTCTTCAGAAGTTCTTAAATGTTCAAGAACTTAATACTAGTTCTAGAACATTTTTGTACAGGGTCATAACCCTGTAGTTTCTGAATCACAATTTCAATCATTATCTGAATTTCATTTGCAAGTTCATGAATTTCTTAAATCATTTAATGGATTTTCTGAAATGTTCATGAAGTACATTTACAAGTTCATGAAATGAAAGTAATATTCTTGAACTTGAGACTTCATGAATTTAAGTTCGTGAACTTTTCCTTGTAGTTCATGAACTTTTTTGATAATTCATGAAATAATTCATGAATTCTTACAAATTCATGAATAAATTCATGAAGTTCATGAACCTTTTTCACAGGGAGTATATGCTAGGAGTTATTTGAAAGATATCACTGCGGGGAATCACATGATCAAAATAATCTCTAAACCAAAATAAATTTATGAATAATGTCGGATAATATTGAAGAATTTTTTTTTGTAAATCTAAGATACAGCCTTTCATACACCAACATACATGTATCCTAAAACTACATAGATTTCAATCACAATCACCTTCTGATTATCTGGAACACTTCAAGAAACTGATACTTCTTATTTTCCTTAGTGTTTGTAATTACAGGATATCTATCATTATTGCCGACTCCATGATAATTTAACAATTTTCATTAGTCATATGGCAGGCTATGTTTAAATTTCATATCTTATCATGACAGGAAATTTATTCATGTTCTTCAAAATATAACTTTGGTTTAGAGATTATTTTGATCATGTGATTCCCCACAGTGAGATATTATATTATCAACAAAAAATAAAAAATTCCGTTTCAGGTCTGGCACTATTGAGAAGTAAGAATGTTTGCATTATGGAGTGTCACAATGTATGTTATATTACTGTTTATTGCTGTCACCAGTGTCAACTATGCCGAGGCCTGCTCCTGTTTGCAAGCACATCCACAAACACAGTTCTGCGACGCTGACTTTGGTAAGACTTTTTCATTCTATCTAAACCCTTCCTCTGCTAAATTTCTTTAATGAACTCATCCATCTTTCAATTTGGACAGTACCATTAACAGTTTAAAAGGGGTGCTTACCATAAAAAGTACTGACTGAATGGTGAACAGTGCAAATCATGATCCCTCAAGTCTGATCATGATCTACACTGGTCGCAAAGGCAGAATCAGTCACGTTTTAAGCATGATAAGGGTTTGCTCTGTAGAATAGTATCATTTGGAAAGTTTTTAAATGTATTTTCGTTTATTTGTTCAAGTGTCTGTTTAATCACTTGGCCATCATTATAATACAGTTGAAACTGCTTAATACCAATCTATGTGAGGGGCTTGAGCTTAGGGGAGACTGCAGTTTCCAGGCAGAACTGTCCAAATTAAGAGTTTTGCATTTTTGCAACAAAACATGCAGTTGGGTCAATAGAACCCAAGAAATATAGAGGAGAAAAAACTGGGTTTTTTTCACTGTTGATATAATATTATGTTGATAATTTTATAGAATATTTTTAGCATATATAATTTATGTGAGAAAGAAACGGTCTGGTTCATCTGTTCGCTGTTTAGCTTCATAAGACCTTTACCATAATATAAAGCCTGCAGAAAAAATTTGATCTTATTTTTTTCTCTTTTACCCAAGCTGAAAATAAGGTCTTATAACAGGCTAATCTTACAAGCAATAATGTTTGATTACCTTTTCCTCACAGCAGATGCCCTTGCGATATTTATAGGAGATTTGAAGTTACCTAATTAATCATACACCCACTACCCATACAAACAAATGTTGCATTATTTTCAGCTGCAGATTATCTCAACAAATCTGAGTGTTTTTTACTTGGAAATTTACACCCCCGCGCTAAATTTTTAATTGCATAACATGCATATTTTTCACATAATATAAAGGCATGAAACCTAAAGATTTTTTTTTAAATTTGTCAGTATATATGGTTTTCTTATAAGTAAATGTATACATTCAAGTTTAGTTGGGGTTTTTTCTCGTTTTTTTTTCCCCCCATGAAACGGAGTTCAATTTTTCCATGAACTTAAAGACATAAACTTACTACAACATTCATTAAACAAATGCTAAATGCTTTAACAATCTTTATAAAGATCATTATTAACATCTCTCTTTGCCAAATTGACTTATGACATACTAGTTAATAGAAAGTATTACCACAGGGTCAATTTGACAGATAAAAAAGCTTTTAAAGTTTAATCACAAGTATGTCGACAAAACCAGCAAATTACTGTAAGAAACCTAACTTTCCCTTCAACATTTCAAATTCATACGATTTCAATAAGAATTCATTAAGCATTAAATTTTGCAGCCTTTGAAACTGACAGAAAACTTTAAAAAAGAATAGATAACAATAAGACAGCATACTGGATTATTCAATATTCTAACACGACCAGCAAATATTCTATATACATATAGGAGAAAATCAATCATGGTTATTTTGCGATAAACCATGCACGTGCAAAGTAGTGACGTCATCCTCTATGTATAAAATGAAACCCGGTACGTAGTACAAAGTGTAGTTCAGTCATAACAAGAGTGGCAGACTGTCACAAAATACGCCCGTCATTGAACTTGGCCTAATTCAAGGGCCATAATCCAAGAGTACCTTGGGCGATTTTGCTGGTTATCAAATCTGGATGAGATATTACGCCCACAAACATTATCAGCAAGTTTGGTGAAGATCGGATGAAAACTGTTCAACTTAGAAAGCCAACAAAGCTAAATTCGCAGATTTCGAGTGATTCAAGGGCCATAATCCAAGAGTGCCTAGGGCGATTTGGCTGGTTATCGAACTTGGCTGATATATTATGCCCACAAACATTATCTGCAAGTTTGGTGAAGATCGGATGAACTCTGTTCGCCTTAGAGAGTGGACAAGGCTAAATTTGCAGTTTTTCAAGTAATTCAAGGGCCATAATCCAAGACTGCCAAGGGCGATTTGCTGGTTATCAAACTTGACTGAGATTATGCCCACAAACATTGTCACCAAGTCTGGTGAAGATTGGATGAAAACTGTTTGACTTAGAGAGCGGACAAGGCATAATTCACAGTTTTTCAAGTAATTCAAGGGCCATAACAAAAGAGTGCCTGAGGCAATTTGGCTGGTTATCGAACTTGGACGAGATATTATGCCAACAAAATTTAATATTGTCAGCAAGTTTGGTGACATTCTGATGAAAACTGTTGGACTTAGAGAGTGGATGAGGCTAAATTCGCAGTTTTTAGAGTAATTCAAGGGCCATAATCCAAGAGTGCCTAGGGCAATTTGGCTGGTTATCGAACTTGGCCGAGAAATTATGCCCATAAACATTGTAAAAAGTGTAGTTCAGTCATAACAAGAGTGGCAGACTGTCACAAAATACGCCCGTCATTGAACTTGGCCTAATTCAAGGGCATAATCCAAGAGTACCTTGGGCGATTTTGCTGGTTATCAAATCTGGATGAGATATTACGCCCAAAAACATCGTCAGCAAGTTTGGTGACATTCAGATGAAAACTGTTGGACATGCACTGGACGCCGCCCTACAGATGTTCACATAATACGCATGCTCTTTCAGAGACAGCATAAACGAGACACGCCTTCGGGCTGACGCATCTGATTTTTTGTATAATAGAATATGTCCTACCCATGATATTCTAAGTCTAAAAGGGCCATCATTCTTGCAAAAAGCAGGATAAGTTATGTTTCTTGACTGTACGATGTCCACTTAGACGGTGAAAACTGTTGCAAGTTTTAAAGCATAGCTTGATAGTTTATGAGAAGTGACTTAAACATAATACTCAACCAGAAATGATTTTCATAAGTCCAAAAGGCAATAATATTGCAAAGCAGATGGAGTTATGTTTTGCTTTTAACAGGCAGCTTATGATGGTGAACAAGTAGTTGCAAGTTCAAAGCAATAGTTTGATAGTTTAAGAGAAAATTGCATAAACAAACAAGAGGACCATGAATGGTCCTGAATCGCTCACCTCTTTCCACATGACCAGTTTGAGTATGACGTCGTTTTTTCTATTATCTGATAAGTGACCTAGTTTTTTTGCTTAGGGACCCATTTTGAACTTGACCTAGATATTATCAAGATAAAATTCTGACCAATTTTCATGAAGATCCATGTGAAAAATATGGTCTCTAGAGAGGTCAAAAGATTTTAATAATTTTAGACCTACTGACCTAGTTTTTGACAGCAGTTGACCCAGTTTCAAACTTGACCTAGATATCATCAAGATGAACATTCAGACCAACTTTCATACAGATCCCATGAAAAGTATGGCCTCTAGAGAGGTCACAAGGCTTTTTTATTATTTGACCTACTCACCTAGTTTTTTATGGCACGTGACCCAGTTTCAAACTTGACCTAGATATCATCAAGGTGAACATTCTGACCAATTTTTATGGAGATCCATTCACAAGTATGGTCTGTAGAGAGGTCACAAGGTTTTTCTATTTTTAGACCTAATGACATAGTTTTTCACTGCACATAACCCTGTTTCGAACTTGACCTAGATATCATCAAGATGAACATTCAGACCAATTTTCATACAGATCCCATGAAAAATATGGCCTTTAGAGAGGTCACAAGGTTTTTCTATTATTTGACCTACTGACCTAGTTTTTGACGGCACGTGACCCACTTTCAAATTTAACCTAGATATCATCAAGATGAACATTCAGACCAATTTTCATACAGATCCCATGAAAAATATGGCCTCTAGAGAGGTCACAAGGTTTTTCTATTATTTGACCTACTGACCTAGTTTTTAACCGCACGTGACCCACTTTCCAACTTGTCCTAGATATCATCAAGGTGAACATTCTGACCAATTTTCATGAAGATCTCATGAAATATATGGCCTCTAGAGAGGTCACAAGGTTTTTCTATTTTTAGACCTACTGACCTAGTTTTTGACGGCACATGACCCAGTTTCGAACTCGACCTAGATATCATCAAGATGAACATTCAGACCAACTTTCATACAGATCCCATGAAAAATATGGCCTCTAGAGAGGTCACAAGGTTTTTCTATTATTTGACCTACTGACCTAGTTTTTGAAGGCACGTGACCCACTTTCGAACTTGATTAGATATTATCAAGGTGAACATTCTGACCAATTTTCATGAAGATCTTGTGAAATATATGGCCTCTAGAGAGGTCACAAGGTTTTTCTATTTTTAGATCTACTGACCTAGTTTTTGATGGCACCTGACCCAGTTTCGAATTTGACCTAAATATCATCAAGGTGAACATTCTGACCAATTTTCATGAAGATCTTGTGAAATATATGGCCTCTAGAGAGGTCACAAGGTTTTTCTATTTTTAGACCTACTGACCTAGTTTTTGATGGCAATTAACCCAGTTTCGAACTTGACCTAGATATCATCAAGATGAACATTCTGACCAACTTTCATAAAGATCCCATGAAAAATGTGACCTCTAGAGTGGTCACAAGCAAAAGTTTACCGCGCGATCACAAAAGCTCACCTTGTCACTTTGTGACAGGTGAGCTAAAAACTTAACCAAGAAATCTGATATTTTCTAAGTCCAAAAGGGGCCATAAATCTTGCAAAAAGCAGGATGGAGTTATGTTTCTTGCTGTACAGGGTCAGCTTATGATGGTGAACAAGTGTTGCAAGTTTTAAAACAATAGCTGTAATAGTTTAGGATAAAAGCTGACCTAAACATAAAACTTAACCAAGAAAACTGATTTTCTAAGTCCAAAAGGGGCAATAATTCTTGCAAAAAGGAAGATGGAGTTATGTTTCTTGATGTACAGGGTCTGCTTATGATGGTGAACAAGTATTCCAAGTTTCAAAGCAATAGCTTTGATAGTTTAGGAGAAAAGTTGACCTAAACATAAAACTTAACCAAGAAATCTGATATTTTCTAAGTACAAAAGGGGCCATAAATCTTGCAAAAAGCAAGATGGAGTTATGTTTCTTGCTATACAGGGTCAGCTTATGATTGTAAACAAGTATTCCAAGTTTCAAAACAATAGCTTTGATAGTTTAAGAGAAAAGCTGACCTAAACATAAAACTTAACCAGGCAACGCCGACGCCGACGCCGACAACCGCTCAAGTGATGACAATAACTCATCATTTTTTTTCAAAAAATCAGATGAGCTATAAAAGGTGTTTTCACAGCACGTGAGCGTGAGAATCTCTCTGTCAACACACATTTTAAATCACCCCTGAAAAGTGACAAGAACTGCAGTTTTACATCTTGAAAGTTAGTTACGTGCAAAACTTTAACCAAATTTTCCATGTTGAAAAAAAAAAGAACCATATCTTACATTTAAATTCAATGTAGAATTATCTAGAATGGCTATTTCAGTATGCTTGGAAGAACTTTATGAAGTTTCAGTCGTAATTGAGATACAGCAACTGCTGGATATTTACTTGCATGCAAAACATTCAACAAATTTACTGTCCAAAAAGGGGCCACAACGTACATCAAATTAAACCAAAAGCTATCAGTAATTTGACCATATTAGTAGGACTGTCTCATGACTGAGAAGTCGTGTGTAAAGTTTCAATCAAATACAAACAATCAGGTTACTGAAATATGGCCATGCATGCGGTAAGTCTCTCATGCAGAAACCATGGCGGGTACATGAGCTCTCACTATTCTTGGAACAATCAAACTAAAAATTGTACCATCTTAGAAAAGCATGTCCATATGGAATTCCCAAAGACCAGGGGTGTAGGGCTGTCATTGATTGGGTCTTAGGCATATCGACGATACCGATATATCAGAAGACAAATATCGATGATACATCGATATATCGATTATTAAGTTAGATCAATGACCTATTTGTTCATATGCATACTATATACCTTCCTGTAAATGCTATTTTTAGTTTTATTGCCTACTTTCCATATTTCTGTTTGATTATATTTGTATTTATAACAGCATCTTTCATTTTTATTTTGCCTTCACTCCTTTTTTGCATTTATCCAAATTCACAACATTGTGAACTTAAGTTGTTTTTTAGGGTCTGAGTGTTTATTTGGATAGATTTTTGTTTCTGTAAAATATCGATTTTTGCAAATGGGAATCGATAATCAATCGACAAAAAAATATCGTTGATACATCGATATCGTTTCTATCAATGACAGCCCTACAGGGGTGTGTTTATTGGTCATACAAGTACAGTGATACTGTAGGAATTCTACTATAGTTCTCTTGGTAACAGAGACCTGGGCCCGTATTCATAAAGCTCCTAAAGAGAAAACGTAGGAAAATCCTTAACTTTGTAAAATTTCCTAAACAACATAGCATAAAAGAAAAGGGTAAACTTTATAAGATTTATTGATAATCTTCATTACTATGCCAGACTCTATGAGACAATATTGTTAGACAATCCAAATATCTTGACGATTGTCCACAAAATGCTTTGGAACTTTTCCCTAAGTTAGTCCCTTAGGGAAATTTTTCCCTTAGAAGCTTTATGAATACGGGCCCTGGAAAACAGAATTACTGGTATTACTTATTTTGATTCACAGACAACGTCTAAGAAAGTTGAATATTTAGCTCTACAGATTTTCTATAAATTTGCAAGTTTATCTATCTATGAATTTACATATTGTGTGTAAGAAAACTAATGACATTACATTAACTCTCAAAATGGAAGCTTGAAATTAATCAGGTTATTAATTTTATAGTATGTATAAAGTACAAAAATTTGAGAGATTCTTTGGCTTTATCAGAACAGTTGAAGAAAGTTGAAGCCAACAGAAATGACAGAAACTTTCTGATAACCTTTCTCTACCAAAACCATCAGTAAACCAATTAAGTCTAAGCTCGATTTGAGGCTAATGTGATTTATTAGTTTTCCTACACACAAACAACATTAACATGGGTCCATGTCCAGCTTTCCTGGGCCACACATTAAAATTAACTCAACATTGAAGAGATTCAGGCTCTCCTATAATATCTTTCAGTGATGCAGGTGAGACTACATGGAAAGGCAGAGGAGATATTCAAGAAAGAAAGGCATACGATGTTTGACAAGGAGACCAACACCAGTGAAACAATAATCAACAGAAGAAAAGTTGCTATCAAATATAACGTAAAAATCAAGCAAATATTCAAGATCAATGTAAGTCAGTTGAGTTCAGTTGCACACAATTTATTTAAGGCTAACACCATTTTTCAATACTTCAATTTAGTACCTAGTCCATTAAACATGACAAGACTTAGGTTCTGAGATTCTTTAATCCTTATATATCCTGTTGTATAACCACTTATACCCCAGTCACACATACGGCGTGGACAGCTACGTCTAGCTACGGATAGAAGTGTAGTAATCAGTATTGATCAGTACCTGAGCCGTACCTCAAAGTAGTAATTAGTATCAATCCGTACCAACACTTGGTCAAGACATATTCAAGACTTCCCAAACTTGCAAGTTTCTCCAACTTTTGAACATGCACGAAAGTTTGAGCAATCCATAGCCATTTGAGCATGACTTCAGTCCAACTTGGTTGAAACTTATTCATCCGTAGTTAAATGTACTAAATGTAGTTATTCATACTGAAACGTACCTTGCTGTAGTTTGACATGATGTCAAAGATGATCGTAATGAAAACGCTGGCTTCACGTGGCCTATTTATATGAAACTTACTGACCCATTACTAAACCTTAATGCGAACGTAGTCATGCATTTTGATCCGTAGCTGAAGATAGTTATCCGAGGCTGCCTGTACTTAAGCGTAGTTCAACATAGTTCACCGCAGACCTGTCCACGCGTTGGGCAAGTTGCCAGGCACAGTAAAACGTAATTCAACGTAGTAAGCCATACCTATCCGTACTTACTCGTGTCCTGTATCTTTTTGTTCCCAATTTCTCACCATTTCTCCCATACTAAGACGTACTGCTGCGTACTTATCTGTGTCTTACAATGAAACCATATTAATTTTTTTTAATGTCAAAGTATGTTTTTTTTATAAAATATTGTCCTTGATTAAGTCATTATCTACAAATAGTGTGAATGTTTTATAAACTGTGCAGTTTATCAAATTAAAGGAAGTACATATATAATTTTATAAGTTTAAATAATGGTTGCGATGGTTCCAATCACAATTTTGCTGTACTCTTGTTAAGACTGCAACTGCAATCTTGCTGCGGCCATAATGCAAGCTTAATTAAGCTTGCCATTATGGTTTGGGATATCAAAGTGAATAAGTGTGTGAAGTTTCAATCCATTCTAGTGGTTATTGTGATATCAGCTTACATACAAAAACTTGACCAAATCGGGATGTCGTACTGACGAATGGGTGAGTAATAACTCTTAGCATACTCAAGCTAAATAGGGTACTGGTACTCAGCTTATGTTAACTCATTAGTCAGAAATAAATATAAATTATTTGGATTCCTGTTAATTTTACATTTTGATCTATAGATGTATATATTAAAAACATTTATAATGTAAACTTACTGACGCAGAATATGTCATGAAATTTGTTATTTCAGGAAAATAATCTTGGTTTGGACAAGAGTAGCACTGTAACAGAGATTTATACTGCGCCCGATGATGGACTGTGTGGTGTACATCTACAGGAAAGGACAAACTATCTTCTATCAGGTCTGCTTTCTTCATTAATTCAGCAAAAGAAGCTATTGACTGCTGTTGTGTTTACATAAATGACAAACAAGAGCACCGCCTTGTAGGTGCAGATGCTCATCAGATTTTTTTTTGTCTCTGATTAATAGAAATATTGTCCTACCCATGATTTTCTAAGTCCAAAACGGGCCATAATTCTTGCCAAAAGCAATGTAGAGTTATGGTTCTTGCTGTATACAGTCAGCTTTTGATGATGAACAAGTGTTGCAAGTTTCAAAGCAATAGCTTTGATAGTTTAGGAGAAAAGCTGACCTAAACATAAAACTTAACCAAGAAATCTGATATTTTCCAAGTCCAAAATGGGCCATAATTCTTGCAAAAGCAGAATGGAGTTATGTTTCTTGCTGCAGAGAGTCAGCTATTGATGGAAAACAAGTGTTGCCAGTTTTAAAGCAATAGCTTTGATAGTTTAGGAGAAAAGCTAACCTACACATAAAATCTAACCAGGCAACACCGACGCCGAAGCCAACGCAGATTAAATGATGACAATAACTCATCATTTTTCCCCCCAAAAAATCAGATGAGCTAAAAATTGTACTGTACAAGTGTTTGTTGCTGTAAGAGTACATATATGGGTTCCTGTCTCACTAGCTGTTTCAAGAAAAATATGAAACAAGAGGGCCATGATGGCCCTGTATATCAATCACCAGAGTTGATCTGGCCTACTGACCTAGTTTTTGACCCCACACGACCAAGAGTTTAATTTGAACTATAGATCATCAAGACAAACATTCTGAATAAATTTCATAAAGATTTGGTTACAACTGTGGCCTCTAGAAAGTTCACAAGCTTTTCCTTTTATCTGACTGGGTGACATAGTTTTTGACCCCCACATGACCCTGATTCAAACTTGACCTAGAAATGATTAAGACAAACATTCTGACCCAGTTTCATAAAGATTGAGTCACAAATGTGGCTTCTAAAGTGTTCACAAGCGTTTCCTTTGATTTGACCAGGCAGGTGACCTAGTTTTTGACCCCATAAGACCCAGATTCAAACTTTACCTAGAAATCATCAAGCCAAACTTTCTGACTAAGTTTCATAAATATTGGGTCTCAACTGTGGCCTCTAGAGTGTTCACAAGCTTTTCCTTTGTTTTGACCAGGTGACCTAGCTACTCATACATGACCCAGTTTTGAACTTGACCCAGAGATCATCAAGACTAACATTCTGACCAAGTTTCATAAAGATTGGGTCACAAATGTGGTCTCTAGAGTGTTCACAAGCTTTTCCATTGATCTGACCTACTGACCTAGTTTTTGACCCAACATGACCCAGATTCAAATCTGGCCTAGAGATCATCGAGACTAACATTCTGATCAAGTTTCATAAAGATTGGGGCACAAATGTGGTCTCTAGAGTGTTCACAAGCTATTCCTTTGATATGATTTACTGACCTAGTTTTTTACCCCACATGACCCAGTTTCAAACTTGACCTAGAGATCATCAAGACTAACATTTTGACCAAGTATCATAAAGATTGGGTCACAAACGTGGTCTCTAGAGTGTTCACAAGCTTTTCCTTTGATCTGACCTAGTTTTTGATCCCATATGGCCCAGTTTCTAACTTCACCTAGAGATCATCAAGACGAACATTCTGACCAAGATTCATAAAGATGGGGTCAAAATTGTGGTCTCTAGAGTGTTCACAAGCTTTTCCTTTTACCTGACCTACTGACCTAGTTTTTGACCCCACATGACCCAGTTTCCCAAGAGATCATCAAGACTAACATTCTGACCAAGTTTCATAAAGATTGGGTAAAAAATGTGGTCTCTAGACGGTTCACAAGCTTTTCCTTTGATCTGACCTACAGACCTAGTTTTTGACCCCACATGACATAGTTTCGAACCTGACATAGAGATCATCAAGACTAACATTCTGACCAAGTTTCATAAAGATTGGGTCACAAATGTGGTCTCTAGAGTGTTCACAAGTCGAATGTTGACGGACGACGCACGCCGGACAATGACAGGTCACAATAAATCACCTTGAGCACTGTGTGCTCTGGTGTGCTAGAAATAAGGAAGAATTCATGAGTAAACATACTGATCAGAGGGGAAATCCACTCACCCAGCCATATTTATCCACTGTTTCTGGGATAAACCACCGCTTCAGTAAAAGCTATGGCCAGTGTGATAATAGAACCTTACTATGATCTAGTGTTTGACTGAAAACCACCCAGTATCAACTTTGTCAGAGATATTATTCAGGACACATTTTGACAAGTTGGGCTAAATAAAAATTGTGACCTACATTTGTATTATAGTGTTGACAGTAACAGTTTTGATGACAGCATAAGTTTTATTTCTCAAACTGTTTTTCAGGAAAATATCGTAAAGATGCCCTAGAAATTGACCTTTGCAGCTCCATGTTCACACCCTGGCCCTGGGTCTCTAAAATGCAGAAGAAAGGACTTCGCTTCACTTATGCAAAGAACTGTGACTGTGAGGTTAGTTAATTTCATTAGGACTAAATTCATGATAACATCAAGTTAAATGAACAAAATATTTAAGAGTTAGATCCGTGTTTCGGCGAAAAAGGTGCTAACATCACCAAATCATAGAAAAAAAGAATTGTTTTACATGAACATTAAACATCATATAAAATATTTATTTTATTCCACAAAATCACTGTCAATTTACTCATATATATGTACTGAATTTCGGAAAGGGACTGCCTGAAGGGGCAGTCCAACGCCTTTAAAAACTCACCATTTTTAAACAGCTGTTACATGTCTTCGTTTTGATACATTTGCAACAATGTACAAGTGCTTAAACTTTACATAACTAAGTTAAACATTGTTTTTAACAATTGATTACTTTTATTTCTTTCCAAATGGCATTCTTTTACAAAGGGGGTCAACTCTTTTACAATATTTTAAGCATCCAACTCTATGGGACAGAACGGTATTGGACAGATGGGTTGTTTATAAAGATGTTATTTGTTTACTAAAAATTTCTGTGGTTTTATGATTATACTGCTATAATGGGTTGGTTTATGGTTTGTTTAATTCAAGCATTTTCATTACATGCAACAGATACTTTCATGGAAATTAATTTGTTCGAATGAACATCTGTGATCTAACAATTAGGCCTTTAATGCATATTTTTAGCTAAAGTTGATGGCCATAACTCTGGTCTGGCTGGGTAAAATCCCAAACAAAACATGATTTAATTTTTAATTTTTTAAGGTTGTGAGATGGGCTGACTAAAATGTTTTAACTGCAAGTGATATTGTTAACAGACAAGGACACTCCTGTTAAAACATACCTTTCTTCACAACAACAACAACAACAAAAGCAGCAATTTTTTGCAAGAATTATCTATTTAGGAAAGCACAAACATTCTTCCTTCAGCTTCCTCACGAATGATAAATCATAGCTTTATAGGCAATCTATTCTGGAAAATCTTGGAAACTTCATCAATCATTTCACTGATACAAGCTTAGAACCTTTGTTCTATTACTATTAGCTCTTGTTTTGTTTACTGTTGGCTTATTATTATTATGATCTTGTTCTATTTACTGTTAGCTTTTGTTCTATTTACTGTTAGCTCTTGTTCTATTTACTGTTGGCTCTTGTCCTATTTACTGTTAGCTCTTGTTCTATTAACTATTGGCTCTTGTTCTATTTACTATTAGCTCTCGTTCTATTTACTGTTGGCTCTTGTCCTATTTACTGTTAGCTCTTGTTCTGTTTACTGTTGGCTTATTATTATTATCATGATCTTGTTTTATTTACTGTTAGCTTTTGTTCTGTTTACTGTTAGCTCTTGTTCTATTTACTGTTGGCTCTTGTCCTATTTACTATTAGCTCTTGTTCTATTAACTGTTGGCTCTTGTTCTATTTAGTATTAGCTCTCGTTCTATTTACTGTAAGCTCTCGTTCTATTTACTGTTACCTCTTGTCCTATTTACTGTTAGCTCTTGTTCTATTAACTGTTGGCTCTTGTTCTATTTACTATTAGCTCTCGTTCTATTTACTGTTAGCTCTCGTTCTATTTACTGTTGGCTCTTGTCCTATTTACTGTTAGCTCTTGTTCTGTTTACCGTTAGCTCTCTAGCTTGAGCAGTCCAATATGAAGTAGTGACATAATTCAAAGATCTTAGAACACAACAGTGTTACAATTCTTGCCTACCCAGCCTGGAAAGTATGGTCCAATCAACTGCCTGAGAGAGATTACCCTGTCTATCTGGACATATGTTGTCTTAAGTAGTGAACACTTATTGAGGTTTGTAAATCTAGATCTTTTTTTTTCCACAGTGTAGAATTTGATTAAACCCTGATTCTTCAAAATGCAGCTAAAAAGTTTGGCTCTGTTTGCTTCAAGTTTTTGCTAAGTCTGGTTAGACAAATACTAGAGCTCAATCAAGTTTTTATGATAGGAGTCTATGGGAATAATTTTGAACAATATAGATTTTAATGAAACTTATTGAAATTATAAACTAACACATTGTTTAATAATACATGATTAGAAGGACCAAGTGCCTAGCATTCAGATATTTGTCCAAGATTAAAAAGATATGCAGTTTTTAAGCAAATTTTAAGACATTATTTGTAACTACTGCGCAAGTCAACATTTTTGTTGTCATATCTTATCTTTAGATAGAATGTAATTTTTGCTGTTTAAATAAGGTTGCCATTTATTCAAAGGATGATTTTTGTTTCTGTAAACCTGATGCAGATTTTGAAATTTTGTTCAATTGGAGAAATGAGATTACATCAGAACTACTTTAAGTGATGTCATCAGTTCTAGTCTATAATAAAGTCATGAGCTATACTTTTCAATATTAATCTGGAAAATACCCAGATTGGGATTTACAAGACTTAGTGCAAAACATTCAATGATAGACGCTTCTGTATTATTGGTCCAACACTGTGGTATGAACTGCCGTTAGGAACTACACAAAATAAATCACTTGACACATTAAAAAAAAATCTTAAGACACTGTATCTAAGAGAATTTGTGCCATTGATAACTGTTTTATATGTGATTGCAGCTGATGACAGTTTTTAAATTTTTGTAAAAGTTTTTCATTTCAACATTTATATTTTCAAGGTTTCTTTAATTAAACATTATTGTTGGTACAGGCTCTGTGGGTAGAGTAGTGTGTAGTATTTCTTTTTTTTTTTTTTTCAAATAATCTGTGATAGCACCATTAACCAGTGAGTTTGAAACTCTATATGCAGCCTGTTCAGGCTTACCCTGTGAGGCTTTTAGCACTGGTGTTCGCAACAGAGGTAAAATAACCACAGGGGGTGCGGTCATGACATTTTGTTTAAATAAAGCTGTTATGATTGTTATTATTATTATTGTCGTTGTTATTACTGTTATTATTATTATTATGTACAATGCCATTGAATACGTCATTGTATAGAAATATAGCATTTAATCAAATTATTCAGTTTCAGTTTCAGTTTTTTTATACTTTACAATATCTTTTAACATGATAGGCAAGCAAATAGTATTATACATCTGCAGCCATTTTCTAAACTCTTTGTGACAGCATGGCTGCAAAATCTTGTCAACACTCGGTTTCTTATTCCTTGCTGTCCCTTAGGTAAGGAAAACCCCTAGTTATATAGACAGGCATGTATTATGCTTGCATTCCTATTATCAGTCAAGCTCTCAATTAGGGTTCTGAAGATGTCATCTTCATGATAAAAACTACTGAACTTATAAAGGTGAAAACACATTCTTAGGTGCTTGCTTCTAGTCATTTTTATAAAGTTGTGTTAAGATCCAGCCAGAAGATCAGAATTTGTCCGGACATATATGACTTCATTCTCTATTCCAGATAATTAACCCCCATTTCTCCAGAGCTTCAAAGGATGCCAACCAGTGTGTATTCGACCCATACAAGCCCATTGGTAAATGTCATGAGAGAAATTCTGCATGTATTCATGACAAAAACAGCTCGACAACAGGCTGTAAATGGATGCGTAACAGCAAAATGCGGAAATGTCGTCAAGAATTAAAGTCTGGTAGACTGGAACCATAAACTTGTTATTTTAACTTAAATTTGTACAAATCTGACAACTAATTAACTACCTATAAATCAGCAAGAAAATCTAATGGTATATGTATAATATATCTTGACATTGGAAAGAACAAGGTGCCACCGACTGGAACAAGCATTGCATATCATCATGTGGAAGATTTATAGAAAAGGTGTATCACACAGATTAGAATACTGTAGGTAGAAACAAATAAAAACCCTTCAGTATATTGTACAAAACCTAACAGTGTGAATGTTTGAACTACATATGAAACTGTCTATTATATTATAATATCTATATATTAAAGTATAATAAAAAAGTACAGTAAAAACTGTTGTATAATTTGCTATACATCAAACTTTTATGGCATAAGTGAATATAATTATGCTTTTCTACATGCAGTCAAACTTTGTTGTATTCTTATTGCTAAAATATGGTCTTTATTTGAAGATGGTCTTTATTTGAAGAGGTCTTTATCTGAAGATGGTCTTTATCTAAGGATGTCTTTATCTGAAGATGGTCTTTATCTGAAGATGGTCTGGTCTTTATCTGAAGATGGTCTTTATCTGAAGATGTCTTTATCTGAAGATGGTCTTTATCTGAAGATGGTCTTTATTTGAAGATGGTCTTTATCTGAAGATGTCTTTATCTGAAGATGGTCTTTATCTGAAGATGTCTTTATTTGAAGATGGTCTTTATTTGAAGATTTGAAGATGGTCTTTATCTGAAGAGATAAAGACGGTCTTTATCTGAAGATGTCTTTATCTGAAGATGGTCTTTATCTGAAGATGTCTTTATCTGAAGATGGTCTTTATTTGAAGATGGTCTTTATCTGAAGATGTCTTTATTTGAAGATGGTCTTTATCTGAAGATGTCTTTATTTGAAGATGGTCTTTATTTGAAGATGGTCTTTATCTGAAGATGTCTTTATTTGAAGATGGTCTTTATTTGAAGATGGTCTTTAGAAGATGGTCTTTATTTGAAGATGTCTTAATTTGAAGATGGTCTTTAGAAGATGGTCTTTATCTGAAGATGTCTTTATTTCCAGGTTAAAATATAAACTACATGTGTTTTGAAATGAAACTTAAGTCTTTAGACAGGTGGTATTTATTCAAAGGTGGTCTTACCAGAACTCTGACTGTACTTTACCGACTACACAGTATACCAATATGAAGGGTTTCAGAAATTTTGAAAACTAAGTCAGTAAAGACATCATGTACAAGTAAGCTTCAATAGGCCCTACCCCACCCACCATAATTATACATAGTGTTAAATTTGTAAAATGTGAAAGAGTTAAAAGAAATTAGAGCTGCCTATGTGAAAAACATGTCTCCCACAACTGCCTTATCAGACTTACAGAGTTTTGATTATCAAAAACAAGTTTCAGGGACCATAATTCTGAAGTGCCTTGGCCTATTTGACTAGTTATTGAACTTTGCTGAGGACTTATTGGCAAACACATTTTGTTCAAGTTTGGTGAAGATCTGATGAGAAATGTTCGACTTAAAGTGTGGACAAGAGTTGTGGCAGACACACTAACAGACAGACAGACACACACACACACACACAGACTGGAGTAAATCAAAATGTCTCCCACACCACTGTGTGGTAGGAGACATAATTGGTGTGTCAGACATTAAAAATGATTTACCAGTCACAGCAAGTAATGCCTTAGGTTTCATTTGAAAAACAGATAATTTAAAATTAGTTGTCCAAACAAAAAGCCACGCTGGACATGGCTACCCCCAACCATAACAAACATTTATGTAAAAGGTGGTCAAGAGAAGAGGAACTATTTAGAACTAATGAATCATATACAAATCAAGTAACAAATATAACAAGAGGGCCCTGTATCGCTCACCTGACCTATTGGCCTAAAGATCACCAAGATTAACATTCTGACCAAGTTTCATTAAGATATGGTCATAAATGTGGCCTCTAGAGTGTTAGCAAGCTTTTCCTTTGATTTGCCCTAGTGACCTAATTTTTGACCCCACCTGACCCAGATTTGAACCTGACCTAAAAGTCATCAAGATTAACATTCTGACCAAGTTTTAATAAAGATATGGTCGTAAATGTGGCCTCTACAGTGTCAACAAGCTTTTCCTTTGATTTGACCCGGTGACCTAGTTTTTGACCACAGGTGACCCAATATCAAGCTCATCCAAGATTTTATTGAGGGTAACGTTCTGACCAAGTTTCATTAAGATTGGGCCAAAATTATGACCTCTAGAGTGTTAACAAGCTTTTCCTTTGATCTGACCAGGTGACCTAGCTTTTGACCCCAGATGACCCAATATATAACTTGTCCAAGATTTTATTGAGGGTAACATTTTGACTGTTTCATAAAGATTGAGCCAAAATTGTGACCTCTAGAGTGTTAATAAGCGTTTCCTTTGATTTGACCTGGTGACCTACATTTTGACCCCAGATGACCAAATATCAAATTCGTCCAAGATTTTATTAAAGGTAACATTCTGACCAAGTTTCATTAAGATTGGGCAAAAATTGTGACTTCTAGAGTGTTAACAATCTTTTCCTTTAATTTGACCTGGTGACCTAGTTTTTGACCCAAGATGACCCAATATCGAATTCGTGCAAGATTTTATTGAGGGTAACATTCTGACCAAGTTTCATTAAGATTGGCCAAAATAGTGACCTCTAGAGTGTTAACAGTCAAATTGTTGACAACGGACGGACAACTGACGACAGATGACGACGGACACAGGGCGATCACAAAAGCTCACCTTGAGCACTTCGTGCTCAGGTGAGCTAAAAAGTAAATATGGTAGAGTTATGGTTCTTGTACTATGCACTTCCTCCCAATATCCTCTGTCCAATGTCCACCATTAACAAAGTTCCTGCAATGGTTTTGGGATTGCGATACACACAAAGCATTGAGTAAATAAAATAACGGGACATAATCCAAAAAGTAAGCACAGGTAGTGATACATTTTTTTGTATCAATGTCCATCTTTAAATGTTGTCTGCCTTTCCATCATAACAGAATCCCTTTCATGGAGTTCTGCTCTAAACAGGAGTGGTAAGAGTAAATATAATAAAAGGTAAATACTGTAATTGAAAATTTAAGTTAAGAGGAGTTATGATTTTGCGCAGTCTTTAACAGTTCTGGACCTTTTAGATTACTCCTTAATCCTGTGTCTTTCGCTCTAGCATCCTGAGGTCTAGTAAAGGCCATAGTGAGATAAGATGATGTGAAAAAACTAAGATACATTGCACTGCCACAAAAGTATGATGTGAAAATATGAAACCAAAATGTGAAAAATTGAAGATGTGATATCTGTAATTTGCTTTCACATCGTAGCTTTCACATCTAAGTGCACTATCGTCCTTTCAACTTATGGGCAAAATTACAAAAATACGGTAGTGGATGTTAAAATTGCTTTCTTGCATCATGTTTTCACAAATTCGAACTATCGCACATGTTGTCCCTTAGACCTAAGGGTGATATTACAAAAGTATGATAAAGTTTTTTAATATTTCACATTTGCATTGTAATATCACCCTCAGGTCCAGGGGATACTACTGTAACATGAAATCCAAAACACAAAATAAATGATGCAAAATATCATGTCTTCTCACCGTGTTTTTGCATCATATAACAAAACTGCATTGTATCCTCCACCTACGCATGGTATTATCATCAATCTAAGGTCAAAGTAAAAGGATGGCCCTAACTGAACACCATAATATGTCACACTTGAAATCAGATATTTTGTCTGCAAACACAATTCATCTTCCAAATTTTCCTTGTCTTGTGCAAAAAAAAAAGGTCCCGATAAAGAGAAACTTTGCAAGGAAACAAAAAATTACTCAATTATATAATCTATCTTCGAGATTCAGCTGTAGTTTTGTTATTTTTGGGGGAGGCAAAACTTGTATTGATTATTACCAGGCAAAGGGAAGGCAAGCATGTCAAAATATAACAGAGCATTCATTTTCTCTATTGATCCTAGTATTCACAATGCCACACTGTCTAAATATTTGCTTGCCACATACACAAAAATCAAAGGGAAGACCTCAGGACGTTAAAAATCGAGTAGAAGGTATTTTCCCAAATTCAACCTGCATTTATTTTGAATTACTAGTGCATTTCCATTGATTTGTAAAAAATTATAAATAAATAATGGGATAAAACAGATTTGCTTTAACCCGCATTTTATCTTCATGTCTGGCACATACAGAATATATATGTCTGGGAGTTGTATCTCAAGAATATCTCAAACATATTTATTGCTATCATAAAACCCAGTCAGTTGTGAGACACAAATATTATAACTAAATTGTCTATCGACTTGCCAGATGGGTAAAATTTCCAAATATAGTCTACTAAAAGCAAAGCCGGACGAGACTTCCAGTTTTAAGAAGTAAATACAGAAGCTCCTCCAATTCCAGAGGTAACCAGGCTACAACGTATAAAGTTCCTTACCACTATCAAAAGTACAATTAGTAATATTTCAATGGAGGGGTGAAGAACCCAATCAAGTCTGGCATTTTACCCACAGACCGCTCCATCCTCTCTTACTGACACAACTGACCATGCATAAAACTATATATTCACATTTTCATTAAATTATTAAGGGCTGGGGATTAAAACTGGAAATTGCATTACACTTTACAATACTAGGTTACATAGGTTACAGTTGCAATACCTCCTATATTGCCACAGACTTGGCATTCTTACAAAATTATTAGAAGTTTTACAAGAATTCTCGCCCTTTGGTTTGTAGACATCGCATAATTTGTTTGACAATACTGTCAGTTGATTAAAGTCCTCTCCCTCTTGAAGGAAATCTTGTCCATCTCAATTAAGGCAAATTTCTTCAAGTGTCCAAATGCCAGAACTTTTGTAGGCTATTTGCAAATAAAAAACAAAATGACACTGGCTAGCCGAAACCATCTCATACAACTCCTAAGCAATAATCACAATACCAGTCTATCAAAATTTGTTGCCAAGAAATAGAATAACCCTAAAAACATGATTTGTAAACTGATGTAAAGATATTGATTGCAAGGAAGTGACGACTATGTCAAAAACTGAGTTGAATACAAACTACAGAACTCAAAGAACAAATCAATAGGAATGTTTTCTGTTAACCCTTTTTAATATATCAAGCTTGAAGATAGGTCTCAGCAATAACTGCCGGTACACCAGATCTTAGACTTTGCTTTCAGGATATCCCATAATTTGTTTCAACATTTCCTGAAATTTGTCTCAACAGTAAAATAATTAATCAGCATCATGTAAACAATTTCTAAGTAACATCTTTAACAATTTGAAGGAAGTTGACTTAAAATATCCGCAGAAAAGGATCACCTTAGCTCTATCTTCTATAAACTTTAATCACAACAAGCCTTATAATTTTCTAAACAAGAATGAAGCTTTGCGGCAGATACATTCATGCAATCGGTAAAAAAAAATTTGCCTTCATATGATTGAGTCTTTCTGCGCAGTGGAACAGAGCTATGCTACAGACCAAGTTTAGTGAAATTCTGATGCATAGTCCCTGAAGAGATTATTTGATCCGTGCCATGAGAAAACCAACATATTGCGTTTGTGACCAGCATGGATCCAGACCAGCCTGCGCATCCGCGCAGTCTGGTCAGAATCCATGCTGTTCACTCTGAAAGCATATTGCAATTAGAGGAACTGTTAACAAACAGCATGGATCCTGACCAGACTGCGCGGATGCGCAGGCTGGTCTGGATCCATGCTGGTTGCAAAGCCACTATGTTGGTTTTCTCATGGCACGGCTCATTTAGAGTAAACAAGCTGACAAGATACTGAATCATCGGCATATACAGCTCACTGGAATCTAACGCTGACATGAAAAATCAAATATATTACAACAATCTATCAATAAATCTGGGAGGAATTAGTTGGACAAAATCTTTCCGCAGGATATAACATCCAAATTACCACCCAAAGTTATTTCAAAAGATCTTTTTGGAACTGGTTATATGCACATACAGATGCCTAAACAATACAGTATTAATGAGAGGCTGACTAGACTGATGATATTTGAGATTTCAAGTCATCTATCAACTATATCCGAATACCAAATCAATGTTTGCTGGGCTTTCCGCTATCCTACATCTTAATTGCTCACTTTGAACAGAATCAATAAATTCAATATTTCCTGGCAGCGTTTAACTCTAATCTCCATCATTTTTTAATTGTCACATAATATGGTAACTTCACAATTGAATGCACCATTTCCTTACTAAAACAACTCATTATTTTGGATGATAAATTTCATTTTTTACCTTTCCAACATTATAGGAAGGCAAAACTGTTATCAAATACTGTAACTTGGGTATTTTACATATCATATTTATCACATCTTTAAGACCTTACAACTTACTGGTTGTTATACATATCATTTTTATCACTTCCTTAAGAATGTGCAACTTACTGGTTGTTATACATATCATTTTTATCACTTCCTTAAGAATGTGCAACTTACTGGTTGTTAAACATTTCATTTTTATCACTTCCTTAGGAATGTGCAACTTATGAGTTGTTATACATATCATTTTCATCACTTCCTTAAGAATATGGGACTTATTGGTAGTATATTTTAAGGTACAGCGCTGATTAATACTAATTCCAATTCTTGAGTGACACTGTTTGCGCATATTAGTAAAAATACCATCACATCTATAGCAGTGTTGGCTCTGGCGCAAGTGCTCCCACCAACATTCAAACAAGAGGGCCATGATGGCCCTATATTGCTCACCTGTTATCATTGCACTTGAGGACAAGAAGGTACTCAGAAAAAATATCTAATTCCAAAGGACAGGAACAACAAAGGGAAGAAATTTAACCAAAAAGAAAAATAAACTCTTACAAGGTACAGATATGTCAAAATACACCTAAAAATTGGAGGTACCATCCATGTTGTACCACAGAAAAGTGGTCTCGGTTTTTCCCTACGGCCAATAATAAAAAAGTTACTAAAAATACGCTATTTATAGTAATGTAAAAGGGAAGTAATTAAAAAAAATTATTGTAAGTGAACAAAAGAAGGATCTGCCAAATAAATCTGTTGACATAAATGAAATTTCAGATCAGTATCTTCATTAGTTACGGAGATATACCTATTTTAATTTGGAATAAAGGGAGGTAATTTGACATAAAATCAGTCCATAGTTATCTACCCTGATTATCTCAGTCCAACTAATGACAATAATGAAATTTCAAATAAATTCAATAAGTACTTACTGATATCAATCCATTTTGATTACAATCAGGGGAGGTAATCAGATCATATTAAATAACTCTGGAACGTACGACTGGATCTGATTCATCATGGAATCCAAGATTTATTGTTGTTGAAGATATTTTGGAAGTTTGTATCAAATAAAACCTTAAATGAAGTCTCTATATGGCTGCAAAAGCCAAAATAGCAAATTTTGGACCTTTAAGGGGCCATAACTCTGGAACCCATGATGGAATCTGGCCAGTTCAAAAACGGAACCAAGATCTTGTGGTGATACAAGTTGTGTGCAAGAGTGGTTAAAATCAAATCATAAATGAAGCTGCTATTGTGCAGACAAGGTCAAAATAGCTAATTTTGGCCCTTTCAGGGGTATTAACTCTGGAACCCATTAAGGGATCTGGCCGGTTGAAGAATGGAATCGAGATCTTATGGTGACACAAGTTTTGTGCAAGTTTGATCAAATTCAAATCATAAATGAAGCTGCTATTGTGCAGACAAGGTCAAAATAGCTAATTCTGGCCCTTTCAGGGGCCATCACTCTTGAACCCATAAGGCAGTCTAGCCAGTTCAAGAAAGGAACCAAGATCTTATGGAGATACAAGTTGTGTGCATGTTTGGTTAAAATAAAATCATACATGAAGCTGCTATTGTGCAGACAAGGTCAAAATAGCTAATTCTGGCCCTTTCAGGGGCCACAACTCTGGAACCCATACTGGAATCTGGCCAGTTCAAGAAAGGAACCAAGATCTTATGGTGATACAAGTTGTGTGCCAGTTTGGTAAAAATCAAATCATAAATAAAACTGCTATTGTGCAGACAAGGTCAAAACAGCTAATTTTGGCCCTTTCAGGGGCCATAACTCTGGAACCCATAATGGGATCTGGCCAGTTATAGAAAGGAACCGAGATCTTATGGTGATACAAGTTGTGTGCAAGTTTGGTTAAAATAAAATCATAAATGAAACCACTATCGTGCAGACAAGAAATTGTTGACGCACTGACGGACGCACGGATGGACGGACTGACGACGGATGACGGACGAAGGGTGATCACAAAAGTTCACCTTGTCACTATGTGACAGGTGAGCTAATAAAAACACCAGGTGCACAAAGCACCTCTGATCATATTTTTCTTTACACTTGCAGGCAACTCAATGTTATCACAAACATAACAATAATACAGACATACATTAATTTAATTTCTGTCAATCATATGTAATGTAAAATTAAAATGCTATATGACCGGCTGTTAAAAAAAACTCACATTCAAAACCTCTCTTTCTTACGTTTATTTAATAGAAGGTCATTAATATTTATCAATACACATACAAAATGGTGTCATTCAGACTTTTTTTTTCAAAACTGGCAGCCAAAATGTTTTTTAGTTACTGTGAGCTTAAACTTGTCTCCTGACAGTAAACATCAAAAGCCATCATCTTACATACCAGATAAAAAGGATGAGGTCATGGACACCACTTATACCCACTACCTTATCAACCCTAGAAACAATAGGTCAAACACATGGACACTTAGTATAGGGGAAGGCATGTGTTATCAAAATACAAGTACAACCACCACCTTATTACAGGATAATACACCTTTCTCCTTCTGCCATTACACTCAGAAATCGTTACCTCAGTGCAGAAATACACCTTTTCTCCTTCTGCCATTACACTCAAAAATCGTTACCTCAGTGCAGAAATACACCTTTCTCCTTCTGCCATTACACTCAGAAATTGTTACCTCAGTGCAGAAAGTTGTTACGGTAAGTGCTACTGTCTGTCAATACACTTTCTCCACTTTTTGCACTGAGGTTAAAATAACAAATGGCTTCTGAAGCTTATAAAAATGTATATTCTTCAATGCCATCCCTTTAAACTAAATTCATTTCACTGTCAACCTTCAGAGCCTGTTCAATGCAAATAGTGCCAGCATTCTAATATTGATCAAGTTCTAACCTGCAAAAATAGCTACTGTAAAACCTGTTATAGATATCATTTGAGCCGCGCCATGAGAAAACCAACATAGTGGGTTTGCGACCAGCATGGATCCAGACCAGCCTGCACATCCGCGCAGTCTGGTCAGGATCCATGCTGTTCGCTTTTAAAGCCTACTGCAATTAGAGAAACCGTTAGCAAAGCCACTATGTTGGTTTTCCCATGGCACGGCTCATTTATAAAACATCTTACAGATTTTTCAAAAGCAAGCCATACAATGGAAACTGAGCAACTACCAAAAGCAATAATGGCAACACACAAGAAAGCTGGGAAAACTAATAAAATACAAGGTATAGATCAATTATGAAGGGCAGGAAGCTGAAAGACAATAAATCATTCCAATAGATATTGGAAATTACAGGGATAATTTGTGAAGCTGTCTTGAAGCTGCCATATATTATGTTATAAAACTGATTTTCTGGAAATAAACAATATCTTCTACCTATACAGCTGGTTAGACTAACATTTATAAGAAAACGTATCTTTTGTCAACGAGAAGATTTTTCAATAAATTTTCAGATTTCTTTATTAATTTCAGCAATACGATATGCACTGATCATATATGACTGCTTCACAGACATTTTATTGTTTATACTGAACTATTGAAAGCAAGATATTATAAAAAAGAATGCAATAAATATGAATAAAATGTAAGAAAAATTAAAAAAAAAGAGCAATGAAATAATTGCAGTCACTTAGACTTTAATTATCTATTTATTTCTGTATTTGGTACTGCAATCAATTCAGTACCCCAAGTATACAAACCAAGTAATGCTAAATAAGTGGGCAGTCGCTTGCTCGTTGCAGGGTTGGACAACGACCAATGTGGAGCGACACTCACCCATAAATTACTCACCATTTCACGATGGTTTGGATAATAAGCTTGATGTATCAGGGGAAAGTTCTCGTGTCCTAAGCGGTTCTGTATCTGGACTAACTGGGCAAACTGAAAAATAAAAGGAGCAACGAATAATCTGAAGTCTCTCTTTAGAGAAGTCATCATCAAAATAAAATACAGGCTACATGGAGAAAGAAGTGTCAATCTTTCCGATGCTCCTATAAAACAAATGACCTTGTTATTTTTCACCAGTCTACTGGAAAACAGGCGGCAAACTGCATCAGACCCTATCAACCTTTAGCCTGCTGGTGGCAAGTCATTCAGCCTTATGTCCATGCAGGGCGATCACAGTCTGCACTGTTTGCTATTCAGTCAGTAAACTGGGTGCAAAACTTCACACACTATATAACAACCCTGTAAAGTTTTAAGACTCTAAGTCAAATACTTTTTGAGATACATGCAAAACAAACTTTTCAGCCTTTCTTATGCACATTTTTAACTAGGTCAAGGGCCATAACTCTGGTATGGTTGTGTGAAATCCCAATTAAAACCCCAGATGCACAACTTCACATGCTGAATGGCAATCCTGTGAGATTTGAAGTCTCTTGGTCAAATACTTTTTGAGAAATGCACACCACAAATTCAGACATACAGACAAGGGCAACTCTAAGTGCCCTCCCTTCTCCTCCAAAAACAAATTGGGGAAAGTGGAGCATAAAAATTAACTGTCAATGACTGGTAACACATCTTCCAGTGTGTTTGCTAATAACTGTCATTTAAAGGGGAATATGCAACATTTGGCAACATTTCAACTAGGTGAAACATTAGCAGTGGCAAAAAAATTATCTAAATAGGACTACAAACAAAAAGTGTATGGTCATTTGAATACCATCTTTGTAATGAAATGGCAGCCATTTTGGGCACAGTGACATCATCATTCTATCCTTATATGGGCATTAACTTATATGGTAAATCAGTAAATAACAACCGAGAGAATCTTATTTTGTGGGCCGTAATATAATATGAGCCTTGGTTTGTGTGAAAAAGTGTATTCCTTAAATTTAACTCCCTATTTAATTATATTTAACATAATTTTGCCATAAATACCATATCTGGTAATGCCTATAAAAGGAAAAATAGATGACGTCACTGTGCCCAAAGTGGCTGCCATTTCATTAAATTGATAATATTTTTAAAAATTGCCATATCTTTTTTGTTTGTAGTCAGATTTTCGCAACTTTTTCGCAAGTTAATATTTTTCATTAAACTCTTTCCAACTACAGGCACTGTCAAATGTTGAATATTCCCCTTTAAAAACTATAATGCAGACTTCAAGGACATACACTGAAACTATATGATCAATATGATCAAATTCTATTTATGCTGAAAGTAATCTTGATTCAATGTACCGTATAACCCCGTTTAAACGCCCCCGGGGGCGATGCATTTTACGAAAAATTTGATCCAAACAATGTCAGTAACTCGTATAAACGCTCCCCTATTCATCCCAATTCACGCACTTCACGATACGTCATCGTACTGGGAATCTGTGTAAAGTAGCGCGCTGAGTGACGTGATCCGAGTTAAATTTGATCAATACTGTAGCGTTTATAGCCCAGATGTTTATGTGGATTTACCTGCACGTAGCATATTCAGTACTTACACACAGTAGATTTATTTGTGCCATGCCTGTTGACGTGTTTAAAAGTTTGTGCTAATAAACTGTGGGTTTTTTTTTTAAATTCATTTGTATTGTTATGGAATTGTTATTATCTGGATATTATTGTGTTGGATCTAGGACCAATTTTTGAAGGTAAGATTTTTTTATTTTCCCCAAAAAACATGGGGGGGGGGGCGTTAATTAGAGGGGGGGGGCGTTAATACGGGGTTATACGGTAATCAGTATTTATAAATAAAACAATTCTATTTTTGTATCTCTTTCATCTATTGCTTTCAAACATTTATCATGTTGTTCACACTGCTCATTCAAAGTTAATGATCCTCTAATTCTGCCTTCTGTTCTGACTTTTAACTTTGATTCTAAAGTCATATACATTTATTTCTTTTAATTCTGTCATCAGTTCTGATTGGTAAGATTGATTCTTAAGTCAGATTCATTTGTGTACTATAAGAATTTTGGCCATATATATTCAAAATTGATTGTTTATAACCACTAAATCCCATTGTAACAAGTATATCATACTTACAACCCAAGGTTTATCTAGAAAATTATAGCAAGCATGTAGATTGTTAATACTTGGAATTCCACCATACTGAAAACCAATGAGTATATTTCTCCAGTCCTCCCCGGCATCTCGTACATGTTGGCGAATCAGCAGAAAATCAGGCTTAAAAGATCTGAAAGTAAAAAAAATAAATCCAGATCTTTTACATCACATGGATTATGTCATTCGTTTTCATCCTTATCAAGCTAATTTCAGATTTTCTGTCCCTACTGTGTAATGTGCTTATTTGTGAGACAGCTTCAAATGTTAACTGAAGTGAGGAATAATGTGAATTTGTAATGATGGCACTGACAATGGGAAGTTAAGATTTTATACTCTGCATCGTTCTCCTCTGAAAATGATATTTGTAAAAAACATACGCCCTGAATTATGGTCTGCTGGAGGAAAATGAGTGTATAATTTTCAGTCAAAAGTTTGCTGTGATATTAACCCTTAGCCTGCTAAATTTCTATAATGGACTGGTCCATCATTCAATTTGGGCAATATCATTTATTATTCGAAGGGGTGTTTACTTAAAATTTACTGACTGAATAGCGAACAGTGCAGACCATGATCAGACTGCACGGATGTGCAGGCTGATCTTGGTCTGCACTGGTCGCAAAGGCAGAATTATTGCCGCCAGCAGGCAAAGGGTTAACCTTTGACTAATTACCCAAAAAATCTATTTGAGCCATCTACTGTCACTTGCAGCTATGAAATCTGCTGGTCATTTATGTAAAGCCATCCCTACCTGTTGATTACAAAACTGTTTTTTTACTTCCAAGGTCACTGACATCTTTAATCTACTTAGCCCCCAAACAATAGAGGTCATATACTGACTTCAGGCAATTATCCCATGAGGTTCCATTGTAGACCCAAACCTTCTCTAGTTGATCAGAAACTAACTGGTCTTCTTGACAACAGACCTACTGACCAACATAATTATTCCTTCTCTTGAGAAGGAATATTATAGTTCAATAAATCACACTTGACTGAGCTACTGATACCGAAAGCTGTTGTCATTACAAGCTGGCCAATAAAACTCCGTGACCTTAGAAATAATCTCTGACGTTAGACTATTCTTTCCTAATTGAGGCGACTCTGACTGAACGCGTTCCGTGGATTACATATAACTAAACCCGAGGATGTTATTTCCTCCATTCTTGAAGAACATAACATACATTCAGTCCACCAGATAGACATATATCACGAATTTAATGTAAACAACTAAATATTATCGTTACCTTGAAATGCACAGTAAATATATGAAAACAAGCCCCATTGCGACCCTCTAATTATGCGCAACAAATTCAGGCATGAAATCGTAATGGATTGACTGAGTCAATGTCTTATTGCCGTATTTACTCTACTGAAAGTGGTAACAGATTTAATTTGTTGTTGGATTTAACAATTTATGTTAAATAACTAGCATAAATACTTACTTGAAATCTTTCGGCAGTATAAAACAGACATTGCAACCAAAATTTTACAAGATGATCATATTATATTTATATAGATGTGCCCTAGAAGGAACTTTTGCTATGCTTTAACTTGTAATATAACCCCATTTCAAAAACGGCCTAGTTTTCAGTTTTTTGAATATTTTCTAACAAATGTTTCCCCCATATGAAAAACCATGACCATTATATAATGTTATCTGTCATCTGCTAGTTCATACGGGTTCAAATTTAATTTCCTCTATTTATGTATCATCATTAATCCAAAATGAAAGCTCTATATGGCAACTAAGAGAAGATGCTGAAAAAGCCTTCAATCAATATAAGCAATATAGAATATGGAGAAAATTATCTGTGACAGAATGAGGTTTGTCTAGTATTTGAAGTTTAGTTCTAATTTAAATTTTTTTAAGATTTTCTGGACAGTATGGTAAGGACAAAAGGTGTGGGAATGACAGCATAGTAAATGTTTGTCAGTAGAGATGTGAAAATGAGAGAAATTAGTGCATTCAATTCATTCAGATTTGTTCTACTTTCATATCCAAAGTGATTGTGTTCTTATCACCGTAGCTTCATCTGGGATACTGTATTCAGCTTGTGTGGATTTTGACACTGTTGATCATACAAGGTGTGCAATTGCCAAGTGTAATCTGGCTTGGCAAAATCCACAAGTGCCAAATACACACGTGCAACATCCAAGATCTATCTACTGTTTTAACAACCTTTTTATTATTTACGGCCACCTTTCTGCTTGCTGTTTTGCACTAACTAAGGAACACCAAAGTTTATCAATGTTAGAATAGGTCTGAGTTGTTATTTTTTTGTGTGCACTAATTATAGAACTGCATTAGGTTGTGAATATTTATTAATGAATAAATTAATGAATTAATTCTGACTAAGTTTCATGAAGATACAGTCAAAAATGTGGCCTCTAGATTGTTAACAAGCTTTTCCTTTGATTTGACCTATTGACCTAGTTTTTAACCCCACCTGACCCAGATGTTAACGTGACTTATCGATCATAAAGACTAACATTCTGATCAAGTTTCATTAAGAAATGGTCATAAATGTGGCCTCTACAGTGTTAACGAGCTTTTCCTTTTATTTGACCTGGTGGCCTAGTTTTTGATCCTACATGACCCAGATTCAAACTGAACCTTGAGATCATCAAGATTAACATTCTGACCAAGTTTCATGAAGATACAGTCATAAATGTTGCCTCTACAGTGTTAACAAGCTTTTCCTTTGATTTGACCTGGTGACCTAGTTTTTGACCCCAGATAACCCAATATCGAACTCGTCCAAGATTTTATTGAGAGTAATATTATGACCAAGTTTCATTAAGATTGGGCCAAAATTATGACCTCTAGAGTGTTAACAAACTTTTCCTTTGATTTGACCTGATGATCTAGTTTTTGACCCCAGATGACCCAATATCAAATTCATCCAAGATTTTACTGAGAGTAATATTATGACTAAGTTTCATTAAGTTTTGGCCAAAATTGTGACCTCTAGAGTGTTAACAAGCTTTTCCTTAGATTTGACCTGATGACCTAGTTTTTAAACCCAGATGACCCGATATTGACCTTGTCCAAGATTTTATTGAGTGTAACATTCTGACCAAGTTTCATTAAGATTGGGCCAAAATTGTGACCTCTAGAGTGTTAACAGTCAAACTGTTGACGACGGACGGACGGACGACTGACATAGAGCGATCACAAAAGCTTACCTTTGAGGACTTCGTGCTCAGGTGAGCTAAAAAAAATCTACACTAAGATCCTCACTGAAAACATAGAACACAATCAAGTTCCTTTGAAAGCATATAGTACAATCAAGTGTAAAATACAAACAAATGACCCATTCTCACGCAAGGTTTGACAAGTACAGGGACAGTTAATATAGCAACAGTGAGAATTGTTCCATAAACTTCAACCTGAAAGCAGCCAGGACATCACTGACACTGGGCCAAATACAACAGCCCTAATGGTTCTTTGAGTAATCAAGCTAAAAAAGACTAGGATACAATTTTATTTGGAACTACTTTCTCTAAATCTTCTGCCAGAGATAGTAAATCATGACCCATCTGCTAGAACAATGTCATATTAACAATCTGTCATTTTCTAGTAAAATTATTGATACTGAAAGCCAGTGTGACCCAAAGGAACTATAATACCGTGCTTTCAAACAGGCTAATGTATTCTATAAATTCTCATAAACATTCTGCCAGCAATTTGTGATTTTTTTGTCATTAGCCATTTCCACAAACACAGTCAAACTAATTTCTGGAAAATTCATAAATTAGCCATGCTACTGTTATTTGAGGGTTGATCAGTAACAAGTTACACACGCTAACTGTTTAAGTTTATTTATAGCTGGCACTGGTTGCCCATATGGACAATTCCTCAAGTGGAATGACAACCATTTTAGGCTTTTGAGGACAGTGCAAAAATAAAGAGGCTTTAATTTCAAAGACTTCCAGAGTAAAACATCCTACACAGGACCTCATCAAGGAGACTATTACAGTATTGTAGTAATTTCAATCGGATGGTCCAGGGATTAAACTTGTGATCTAGTTATGAGATTGGTAACTTATCACTGGACAACTGTGCCTCATAGCTTACTGACTGACAAATTTCAAACTCCCTACTGTCTGTTTTTGCTAAATCTTGTCATGTAAACAAATACTTCCCCTTTTTATATGTCTACAGATATAACTACAAAATTATAACAAATAATTAGTATAGCACTTTTGCCTCAAAGTAATATTGAATACATGCCCAGGGTTCAGAGTTAACAAGGCAGTCTGAAAGGCAGCTATATCCCCCCCCCCACTCCCCCCGTGCTGCTGTTATGGATAGTGAAAGGGTTAATGGTATTGGGTGGAAGCATTGAACTTGTTAAGTATATTTTATAGTCCATGTATGACATCAATGAATCTGAAAATCCTTCAAGGGTTTAGGAGATATAGATTTCAAACCTTTGAGCCAAAACGGCTAACGGCTTGATGAGGTGATCATTTGAAGTTTCATGAAAATCCTTCAAGGGGTTTAGGAGATACAGAGTGGACACAAAGTGCTATGGATGGACGGATGGAAGGACAGACGGAGACCATTACTATAACCCCCACCCCACCACACATGGTGGGGGATTAAAAAAAAATGAGTTTGTTAGAATTATGCTTTGTGATTGGTCAGTTTTATAAGTGAGTTCGAAATTAACCAATCAGATGCTACGACACTGGTCTCCGATCTCAGTTTTATAACATATCACATTGGAGTACTGGCTAACCTACCTTACAACTTTGGTTCCCTGCCTGGTAACTTGTATATCTACCATAGTACCTGTATCGGAGTATGATGCCAGATTTATCTCACTAAATTCTGCCTGAAAAATTAAAATGAATATAAAAGAAAAAGATAGTTTCAATACATTGTATCCTGTAGGTTACTAAACTGTTCTTAAATCTTGATCTTACAGTTGGAGTTATGCACATATGCTTGGTGTGTCTTACATTCACATGATGTGCCCTATTTTCAAATCAAGCTAAAATGTACTTATTGCAGAGGACAACTTAACCATAAGTGACTTTTATATGTGACATTGATTTTTTAAAGAATGACCTACTGCTTTGTATAATCTTAATGACTGTCCAAAGTAATTTTAGGGAACATTCAAATTAACCATGCGAAATAATTTTAGCTTTGGGTTAAAAACGCCCAGTATCACTAGAACCACAATGCACAACATTGACTTTTAGGGCAAAGAATCTGGTTGGTGAATCTTCTGTCAATTACAGCCGTACCAACCCTAAGAATCCCCCTCCATCCTATGCAAAGTAGAGTTTTTACAGAGACAGGAATTGGTTGGACAAAATGTCAGCTAGAAACTTGGAAAAACTGGAGTCAAATCCATTTGTCTTCCCTTAGGAGACCA
Organism: Mercenaria mercenaria; assembly: GCF_021730395.1. Lineage (NCBI taxonomy): Eukaryota > Metazoa > Mollusca > Bivalvia > Venerida > Veneridae > Mercenaria > Mercenaria mercenaria. The sequence goes on from NC_069373.1 coordinate 16,092,550, forward strand.
TCTAATAATGTAGCCTCTCTTAAACATTTATGCACAAAACTTGTCTTATAGAATTATGTCTAATCATTTAAATTTCTGCATTTCAGACATTACAGAGAAATACTGGCATTCCCTCGAGTATGATAACAAATTAAATGGCATGAACTTTGCAAAGAATCTTTCTCACATAAACTAAGACAATGTCACTGCCAAATGGATAGGCTTTTATGCAATGAAAAGACACTAGACACATTAAGATGACTTCAGTTACACTTATACTGAAAGTGTCAGGCATCAATATTTGCAATGAGCTGCTGGAAACCCTTGAACAGCTAATAGATATATCTCCATTCACTTTTACATACTACTTTTCTAGTTAAAACCACATCTAATAGATTTTTTTCCAGTCAAATTTCTTTTCGGAAAATGTCGTTTGTCTTTAGGTGGAATGCTTTAAAACAGATCAAAATACTTACCAAAAATAATTTTTTCTTTGAAAATGAGCGTTGTGGCCCATCAGTATCTTTATATACTTTAAAAAGATTGCTAGGAATTTATTTTGAACAAATTCTGTTTAAACATTTCCTTAAAATACTACTTTAAGAGCATTAAAACTAAATTTTAAAATGAAATGAAAAAAAGTTAGGGCATTTTTGCATATTTTGCTGGTTTTGCATCTTGATAGAGGATGCAATAAATTTCAAATGAACACCTTGACCTATACATTTTACTAGTTATTTTTCATTAATTCAAGGAAGTCAACAAATGAAAAACACAAGAGCTGTTACAGGAGACAGTGGGCTCGACTATTTCGATGCTAGATAGTGAAAATGGGCACATCTGAGGAAGCTGGAGTAGTCACTGGAGTGTTTAATGACTCCAGTGTGGATGAAGGTATTGTACAATAGGTTATGTTTGTGTAAAAAGAATTACGTAATTATAGAGATAAAGATAAAGTTATCAAAACATTAAATAAGTATAACTCTAAGCAAATAGGGGGCATAATTCATGAAATATTGGTACAAGAGTGATGCACCTTGTGCCACATGATTTGGGTAATGATGTGTAACAATTATTTTAAGATTGAATCAAATCCTTTTAGTATCAAGCAAATTCAATGAATTGGTATCACCGGCCGAAAAGGTTTGTGGTGAGGAATGGCAAAAAAATATATTCAGCAAAAGGTTAAGGACGTTAATAAGAAGCAAATAATTTCATTAGTCAAAATCAATTTAACAGAAAACAAATGTTTAATTAAAGAGTACATAATAAATGTATGATACTTTGATCCTGACTAAAGAATTTATTTTGAATGGGATATGCTTACTGTATTAAGCTTAGCTTTTAAAATTAAATGCAGTTAATTCAAATGCGAGGTGGGGGAATGGTACAACTTGCATGTTGATAAATAGTTTGAAAAAAATCAAAATTATGGCATGAAAAAAATAAAAAAAAATTTAGGTGGGGGGGGGGGGCGGGATTGTGACCAAGGCAAGTGGGTGACCAGGTGTAGGTGAACAACTTCACATGTTAATAATAAATGTTCAGGGAAAAGAAATGGAAGAAATTTAATGAAATTCTGCTAAATGGTAAGTTTGTTACATACAAATATGTGGATTTTTAGACAATTAAAGGGCAATAACTCTGAAGTTACAAAAGAAATCCGTACGAAAGTGTGTGTGCACAACCACATTATAGTGCTCTAAATTCTGTTTAAGTTTCATAGTTCTAGGTCAAATATATCAAAAGTTATGATGCAGAAATTGCCATATTTACAGTACCCTTTATAGTTAACACTAGAAACTTCTAAGGGGGATAACTCTGGTGTTACTTGGGCAATCTGACTGAAACTGGATGGGCCCCATAACCTCATAGCGGTGAACATGTACATGACGTTTGTTTGAAAAAAATCTAAAATAAGGAATAATTTTTTTTGACCAGGTGTGGGTACACAAGTTCACATGTTTACAATAAATGTTCATGGAAAAGAATGAAAGAAATTTAATGAAATTCTACCAAATGGTATGTTTGTTATGTACAAATATGTGGATTTTTATACAATTAAAGGGCAATAACTCTTAATTTGCAAAATAAATCTGAAAGAAATTGTGTGTACACAACCACATTATGGTGATCTAAAGTCTGTTTAAGTTTCATAGTTCTAGGTCAAATATATCAAAAGTTATGATGCAGAAATTGCCATATTTATAGTACCCTATATAGTTAACACTAGCAACTTCTAAGGGCCATAACTCTGGTGTTACTAGGGCAATCTGACTGAAACTTGGCGGGTCGCAAAAACTCATTGTGGTAAACATGTATATGAAGTTTTATATAAATATTCACAACCACTTCCTAGACATGGCTCCGTCCGGATGGATGGACGGACGGACGGAAGGAAGGACGGACAGATGGACAACGCCAAAACTATATCCCTCCGACTTTTGTCGGGGGATAATAACCGAGATAGAATGAGAGTGCACCAAAAATTAACCTGAAATTCAAAGTAAAAAGGGAGATAATTCATGAAATACTTGTGCTAAAGTTGTGGTCCTTGTGTTATATGATGTGAATGATGATGCCTAACAACTATTTTAAGTTTGAATCAAATCCTCTCTGTAATAACAGAGATATAGTGAAAATGCATCAAAATTAACCTTAAATTCTAATTCTAATATGCTTAAAACACTCTTACGCTAGAATGGCGTCACGTTAACGTGCGATGACGTCAAAGTTTTTGTTGCGACCAAGAAAAAGCGCTTCTATATTTTATCTAATGTTTGAGATTAAGGGCATATTAGAATCGAAATAATTTATAGCACAAGCATGCTTTAACACTATTTATACGCTCGGGTAAGTCGTTCAAATAAATTCACTTGGGCTGCGCCCTCGTGACATTATTACGCCAGACGTATAACCACCCATCGTGCATAAATAGTGTTAAAGCACTCATTTGCTACAAATTATTTCTTAAATAAAAGGGGGCATTATTCATGAAAAATTGGTGCCAGAGTAATGGACCTTGTGTCATATGATGTGGGTGATAAGGTGGAACAACTATTTTAAGTTTCAAGAATCAAATCCATTTTGTAATAATATCGGGTGAAAGTTCACCAAAACTTTAACCTGAAATTCTAAGTAAAAAGGGGGCAGTGGAACCTCCCTAATCCAAACCCTCTAATATGAAAACCTCTCTAAACTGAACGAATTATTTGGTCCTATTTTTTCTTATTCATTCTCTATTGTAAAAATAGCCTTGTAATCCAAAACCTCTCTACTCTGAAAACCGAACAGACTTTTGAAAATTTTATATCTAATTACATTAAAATCCCTTCTAATCCGAACCTTAGTCAATATCTCTGATATAAATCTTGCTCACTTCTGTCATTTTTGAGTCTGTTAACAATCTTAACTATTACTCTATATAAAGGTGTCAACAGAAAAAGGAACCAAAAGTCATGTCAGATTTTTGCTTTGAAGAAGTGTGCAATTAGCACAGGTTTGAAAGAAACAAGTCTATGTAGTTTGTCTGAACAGAAATTTGTAAGAATAGACATATGAGCCGTGCCATGGGAAAACCAACATAGTGGGTGTGCGACCAGCATGGATCCAGACCAGCCTGCGCATCCGCGCAGTCTGGTCACGATCCATGCTGTTCGCTAACAGTTTCTCCAATTCCAATAGGCTTTAAAAGCGAACAGCATGGAGCCTGACCAGACTGCGTGGATGTGCAGGCTGGTCTGGATCCATGCTGGTCGCACACCCACTATGTTGGTTTTCCAATGGCACGGCTCATATGTGCAATAAGTACTGACAATGTAATAGATCCTTATTAATCTGTATCTTCCTCACACATTTTTGTAGAATTTGTTCATTAAAGCAGCAAATTGATTCACTAAATGGGGTACTAGATCGGACCATTACAATAACCAGACAAGTAAAAATATCCTCCTTTTAGCTACCTTCTAGGAATGTAGGAGTGGTGAAAAAAATGTTTACAAGTGATATTGCGAAGTTAAATTAACATGAAATTTACATAACACTAATGTTATCTACATAATGCTTATGATTTAACTATTTTTTGTTTGCCTTTTCACAAGATAAATCTACACATCGTGTATAACAAATAGCCTAATTTATCGTTCTGAAATAGAAAACTTTCTAATCCGAAAACCCCTCTAATCCAAACTTTTTTCTGGTCCGAGCATGTTCGGATTAGACAGGTTCCACTGTACTTCATAAAAATTTGGTTATGGAACTTGTGTCATATGATGTGGGTGATGATGTGAAACAACTATTTTAAATTTAAATCAAATCCATCAAGTAGTTACAGAGATAGAGAGAAAGTGCATCAAAACTTTAACCTGAAATTCTAAGTCAAAAGTGGGGATAATTCATTAAAAATTGGTGCAAGAGTTATGGCCCGCGCGGACGCTGACACGGGGTTAAGTAGGATAGCTCTCCATACTTTGTATAGTCGAGCTAAAAAAGTAAAAATCTAGAAAGAAACTGTCAGATGTGCATTTAATTGCATAAGAAAAGACAGAAATTCTCTGCCAATTCATTAATTAGAGCCAGAGACATACCTGTTAAGTGTCACACAATAGGTGAGCAATCTTACATTTAGCGATTTCATAATTATTCAATGTTTTCACAGAAATTTTTACATAAAAATGCTGATCCAAAAACAAAAAAGATCAATCAGATAAAGCAGTTGTTTAAAGCCTATTCTCTCTTTAGTTCTCTTTGCCCTTCCACCTCAATGCTGTTAAGGAGAAAAATTTGACTGAAGTCGGAGTTAGTATACTTCTGGCAAAGTGTGTTTAACATTGGCATCTCAAGATAGATATCAGATCCTCTCACCCTATGTGAGCTAAATTAACAGAAAAATGCAATGGTTTTAAGTATTCCCATTAGTACAATATTGCTGAGTTAGGAATTCTCACATCATTATATATATTAAAGAGTTGTGGTATACCACAGAGACAAGTCAGTCTGATGAACTGTTACATCAGTTTGTCAGAGTTAGGGATTCTCACATTACAGAGAGAAGTTAGTGTGACAGACATGTGTTTGTCAGAGTATAGGAATTCTCACATCCTGCAGAAGTTAGTGTGAGGGACATGTGTTTGTCAGAGTTCAGGGATTCTCATATTTAGAAGAGAAGCAAATGAGGCAGACATATTAGGACATGTTTTAGTCAGAGTTAAGGAATTCTCACACCAGGATAAAGCAAGTGTGATGGACATACGTTTGTCAGAGGTCAGGAATTCTTACATCACCAAGATACAAAAGGCACAACCGTTACATAAACTTTCAACTTTAAATCAGTGCTGACCACAATACCAGGACATCACTGACACTGGGGAAATAATGGTAGCCCTAATGGTTCTTTGAGTAATCCAGCTGAAAAGGCATGTTCTAATCTCTGGCCTGGCCCGGCCTGGCCTGGCCTGGCCTGGCCTGGCCCGATGAGCTCTATTTTGTACTGGGCCGGGCCAGGCCAGGCCAGATTTTATTATACATAGACAAATGAATGGCATAAAATCTAAATATACAATTACAATAGCAGGCAGTATTAACCTGCATTGTTTACTTGCTGCATGTCAGCCAGTCCTCTGGAGAATCATTAATTAGTCGTCATTCATCTTATTTGAAATACAGATTTGCACTGAAGGAAATGGTGTAACTAAATGATAACTACCCATTTTTTCTGTAATTAAATTATTTATAGTCAACTTTAACACTTGGTTTTAAAACTAATGGCTAATTTCATTGATAAGTTTACCTGCTGCAATATAACTGAATATTTACATGCACTGAGAACACACATCTCTATGGGAATTGTAATTACAGGTTGTGTCCCTACTATCCTTAGCTGACCTTTTCACTGTTCAGTTGAACTTTTAAAGGCGGTCAATCACATTTAATCAACATTTAATGACATTTTTTACTTTTTGTATGTTCTGGTAGAGAATTATTTAAGGAACAAAAAGACCGATTACATAGAGTTAGATTCCTATTTGAAATGTATATTTTATTATTTTTATAAAATTTTGTAATTACTCCCCTTTAATATGAAAGTATATAAAAAGCTGGGTATTTCTTTTTATTTCGATACAATGTCTAGTTTTACATTTGCATTTGATAGACATATCAACTATTGAACAATCTGAACCAAAATGCAAGTTTTAAAGCTGTGTGTAGCTTCTGAATTCATTTATTTCCAACCTATCTTGGTTGCGCAACCAAGATAGGCAAAGGGAGGTAATAATAATTGTTCAAACTTGCGTTTCTAATGAATTCCATCTAAATACATAATTTTTAATGCAAATATTTTACAAATATATTACAAAATGTCTAATATTTATACATTTCCTTAGGCAAAGTATGTTTATCAAATTTATACTTATGATAAAATAACTCTATCTTGGTTGGGCAACCAGGATAGGAAAATGAAATTTTAAAATACCTCCAGTGAAAATCTAATTTGTATTAAGTGTTAAGTGAACATAAATGAGTGTAAATGATCAGATGCTAAAGTTTCGAACAAATCCGTTACATGGCCAAAATCTGATTATCCACCTTTAATGTGTTTGATGTTCAATCTATGGAAAAGTAATGAAAATAATATTCATTAATTATGGGACCTCTAACTCATTGTCAGGGTGTTGGCATTTTAGATTATTGATATTTTTCTTGCACAAAAAATAATGGTGCATTGTGTTTATGTTATTTCTAAGTGATATATTTCATGCTAAAAGATGTTCTTGAGCCTGTTTCACAAGACTTTGTATGATTTTTTTCCACATACTTAGATCAATATAAAAACAATCTTACAAAAATATTCAGTATGTGTATAACCTAAACTACAAAATTTATATATCGCTTCCCCGCACCATACTATCCCAGGTTCTAGAACGGAGGTAGCATTATTTTAGAAATTGAAAGTTGTTGTCCGTTAGTATTGACAGGTGCCACTCTTTATTTTACATCATTTTTGTAACCGAAATTGACCAAAATAACATGCAAAGTTTACCAATGGCACAGTGGCGTAGTGATAAGTTCTCCGACTTTCACACATGTTACCGTGGGTTCGATTTCAATTCAGATTGTTTTCATTAAATCAATATAATGTCATTTTATTGATACTGGTTTTATTCTTACAACATTTTATGGTAATAACTTGTATGTAGAATAATGTCAAATACTTGTGTATTTCTTTCAATAAATGAACAATAAATCACGATAAGTGGTAATTTTCCTGCATTCTAAGTTTACAGAGGAAATTTAAAAAAAATGATAATGAAAATGATCAAACAGGTGTTTCGAACTTACAGTCCCGAGATTGGTAGCTGAACGTTTATCAGCACAACTTTATCTGCATGTACGACCTGGCAGTAAAGAAATGTTTATATTTTATTTGATTTTCAATATTTATATTTTTATTTATGTTTGGGCACAATTTTTTTACAGAAGCTTACAAAATATATTCTTGAGTGCTAGTTCAATAATTTCAGACAGTACTAAATAATCCTCAATAGACAAAATAATAAAATTAGTTAGGTTATTCAATTTGGGGAAAACCAAACCACCAGTCAAGGGTCAATTGAGGTGGAGATCCCCTGATAATAGTCATAACAATTAATCAGGCATCACCTTTAGATTAGACATAATAGTTTTGTTAGCTACAGGCTTATTCCCAGGTGTATAATTTTACAGAGTGGGAGTTCAAAATGTATTTATACAATGTCTGAAATATCCAAACTTATTCCAAAAGTCAGATTTTAAAGTTGCTATAGAAATCACTTTCACGAAATTGAAATCTATGGCCTGGCCTGGCCTGGCCTGGCCCGGCTCAGTCGGAAATTGGGCTCATCGGGCCAGGCCAGGCCAGGCCAGGCCAGGCCGGGCCAGGCCAGAGATTAGAACATGCCAGCTGAAAAAGGGCTTGGAAATAATTTTGCTCAGAACTACTTTCTCTGCATTTTTCATTGCCAGTGATAGTAAGTAAATCATGACCCATCTGCTAGAACAATGTCATAAAAGTCATTTTCCAGTAAAATTCTTGATAGTGAAAGCCAGTGACCCAATGTAACTATAATACCATGCTTTCAAACAGGCTAATGTATTCTATCAATTCTCATAAATATTCTGTCAGCAATTTGTGATTTTTTTTCATTAGCAATTTCCAGTGACAAAAGCAAGTGCACTTCTGGAAAATTCAAAAATCAGACATGCCACTGTTATTCAAGGGCTGTTCAACAAACAACTTACATATTGATAATCGACCGTTTCAAACTAACAAAAAGTTTCCTTTCTAGCAGCATGTGTATATTTAAGTTTATTTTATGATCACCAATGGTTGCCCATATGGACAACTCCTGAAGAAGACTGACAGCCATTTTAGGTTTTTCAAGACAGTGCGAAATAAAGAAAATGCTTGACTTTCAGAGGCTTCAAGAGAATAAGTTGTTTAAAGTAAAATATTGGAATCTGAACATAGATATCAGATTCTCTTGCCATTGTTCAGGTGAGCTAAATTAACAGAAAAATGCATTGGTTCAAAATACTCCCATTAGTACAATCTTGTCAGAGTTCAGGGATTCTCAGATTATTAGGCTAGTGTTGTAAGTAACTAAAATCACAGAGAAAAGTAGGTGTGATGGACATGTATTGTCGCAGTTCAGTGATTCTAACATTACAAGCAGTGACTGACATGTTTTATCAGGGTTTAGGGATTCTCACATCATGCCAAAGTCAATGTGAGGGACTGTGTCAAGAGTTTAGGGAATCTCACATCCAGATGAAGCAAGTATGAGGGACATGTGTTTGTCTAAGGCCAGGGAATCTCACATCTGGATGAAGCAAGTATGAGGGACATGTGTTTGTCTAAGGCCAGGCAATCTCACATCTGGATGAAACAAGTATGAGGGACATGTGTTTGTCTGAGGTCAGGGAATCTCACATCAAGATGAAGTAAGTATAAGATGTAAGAAGTAAGTAAGGGACATGTGTTTGTCTGAGGCCAGGCAAACTCACATCTGGATGAAGCTAATAAGAGGGACATGTGTCAGGAATTCTCACAACAAGCTTAAACATGTGTGAGGATCATGTGTTTGTCTGAGGTCAGGGAATCTCAAATTTGGATGAAACAAGTATGAGGAACATGTGTTTGTCTGAGGTCAGGGAATCTCACATCAAGATGAAGTAAGTATAAGATGTAAGAAGTAAGTAAGGGACATGTGTTTGTCTGAGGCCAGGCAAACTCACATCTGGATGAAGCTAATAAGAGGGACATGTGTCAGGAATTCTAACAACAAGCTTAAACATGTGTGAGGATCATGTGTTTGTCTGAGGTCCGGGAATCTCACATCTGGATGAAGCTAATAAGAAGGACATGTGTTTGTCTGAGGCCAGGGAATCTCACATCTGGATGAAACTAATAAGTGGGACATGTGTCAGGGATTCTCACATCAGGATGAAGCAAGTGTGAGGGAGAGCTTAGGGATTCTCACATGAAACAAATGTGAGGGTCATGTGTGTGTCCGAGGTCAGGGATTCTCACAACAAGCTTAAACAAATGTGAGGGTCATGTGTTTGTCCAAGGTCATGGATTCTCACATGAAGATGAAACAAGTGTAAGAGACATGTGTTTATCAAAGCTCAGGAATTCTCAAAACACAAAGTTGAAGCAAGTGTGAGGGACAAGTGTAGCATGAAGCTAATAAACTCAATTATTCATGAGAGTTTAGTCTAAAGTGAAATTCTCCGTGTATCTTTAGAAACTTGCTTGGCAAAAAACTGTATTGCTACAGAAATCAAGATGCTTTCGACCTTGATAATGATCATCAAAAGAAAGTTTTTTTTTCAATTCTTTTGAACCAGTCTTTTCACAAAGATGTGGAAAAATGTATTTAGCAAAAACATGCTACTTGGCCATTTTCTTTTTAACTTTACGCTTATTGTGAAAACAATGAAAAAGTTTAATTTCATGAGCATAAAAAGTCATGGTTTGAGATAAAATGGCTGTTTTGTGGTGATTTCAATTTCTGAAGATATAATGAATGGGACTTTTAATTGTTTGTTTGGACTTAATTTTGTGGTTTGATGCAAAAAAAAATCAACATGAAAAATAGTCCCAACAAATGTTAAAGCTTTCACAGTAGTAACAGTGCAAGTCAGCATTGCCTACTTATAATAAAAAAGTAATCACTTACTTGCTCAACTCTGACATCCCAGTCTCCAAATATTTTTCTACCCTGGAAGTATTTGGCCCTAAAAAAATAAAAGTTACATAAAGGTTTCCTTAATATAATCAAAGAAGCATAAACCAATGTTATCCAAACCAAAGAGAATTCAATCAGGTTTAATGGGCAACAAGACTTAACGTTTAGCCTTAGATTTGGAGAAAAAAATTCAAACAACACCAAATCATAGAAAGACATTGTTTTTTAAAATGAAAATTGAACAGCATATAAAACGTGTACGTTACTCTACAAAACAATTGTCAGTATTCTGATACATACATTGAATTCTGGAAAAGGGCTGCATAAAGGGACCACATTTTTGGACAGTTCAATGCCTTTAAAACCTCATCATTTTCAAAGAACTGTAATATATCTTCATTTTTATGCAATTGCAATAATGTCCCAGAGCTGAAATTTCACATAACTAGGTGGAACATAGTTATCAGAAATACTTTATTTTCATTTCTTTACAAATGACATTTCATTTTCAAAGGGGGACAACTTTTCTAGAATATTTTAAGTATCCATCATACGGGACAGTAAGGCAGAATATGTAATGGTAAGGTAGATTGTTTGTAAAGATGTAGTTCATTTATCAAACATTTCTGTGTTTTGATGATAGATATTCATTGTTACTCTGCTGATCACATTCACTTTGTATGAACTCAGAAAAAATAATTTCAGTTTTTGTAAAAGTATCTTATTTAACAAGGCTTTTCTATATACTGCAAAAAATTTTGTCAGCTACCCAGACAGTAGTTCACCAGACAAAACAACTGCAAAGTCATCTAAGGAACGTTCTCCTTGACTACATGCAGGCTTCACAAGAACAGCTGCAGCACGTTAGCACTAAGTGGTGTCATCCTAATTTTGGCGCCTTTTCTTTTGCATATTACCATCATAATTGTAAATGGGATGAACTGGAAGAATGTAATTCCAAAATCCCTTAAAAGGACCAAACATTTTCATCAAAATTATTTTTCTGCTGTATATACCCAAACACCTTATCACTGCATTTTTTAAGGAAATATTTCAGAATAACTGACTGAACAACATTTAGGACTTTTGTAGTATTGACAACATAACACATTTTGATGAAAGTTTCTAATCTTCTAGGCAAACTTTTTGAATTTTATTTTTTCAGAAAAAAAAAAAATCCCAAATCTAACATTTACTTACTATTGTGTAACATTCCATTCTAATAAGCAAACAAACATTGAAAATTATGCAAAATTAAGCAGAAGGGATCCAATACTTTCCAACTATTCTGTCCTCAGCTTACTTAAATGTCTTTATCATTCCCTCACTAAAACCCACTAAAACCTGCCCATAATTGAATTGTCATCAACTAATCCTCACAAAAAACAAGAGCTATCTGATGACAGCGCTTTCGACTATTCGAAGAATTGATTGAAGAATGGGGTCAAAATATTTCCACGGATATTCAGACAAAAGGAATAAATAGATTAGACAAACAATGTTCCTTTATTACTTTGATTTCTATAAGTCTTGCACTAAATGGCAATATATGAGCCAATTTCAAAGTCCAAAAAGGGCCATAATTCAGTCAAAACAGTTATGTACTCTTGCCTACAGATGGAAATCATAATGATAAACAAGTGTTCAAAGTTTAAAAGCCATATGTCAAATAGTTTTGACAAAACATGGACTTGTATGAAAACAGAACCAATTTCAAAATCCAAAAAGGACCATAATTCAGCCAAAAAAGATGACAGAGTTATGTTCTCTTTCCTACAGATAGAGACTATTATACTAAACAAGTGATAAAATATGTCAAACACTTTACAAAAAATATGAACTGGTACGAAAAACTTGACAAAGATTTCTAAGTCAAAATGGGCCATAATTCATCCAAAATCCTTGATGGAGTTATGTACTCTTGCCTATAACTGGACATGGTGATGGTAAACAGGTGTTGAAAGTTTCAAAGCTTTATCTCAAAAGACTTTGTCAAAATATGAACTGGTACGAAATATTAACCCAGATTTCTAAGTCAAAAAGGGCCATAATTCAGCCAAAATCCTTGACGGAGTTATGTACTCTTGCCTATAACTGGACATGGTGCTGGTAAACAAGTATTGAAAGTTTCAAAGCTTTATCTCAAAAGACTTTGTCAAAATATGAACTGGTACGAAAAACTTAACCATGATTTCTAAGACAAAAGGGGCCATAATTCAGCCAAAATCCTTGATGGAGTTATGTACTCTTGCCTATAACTGGACATGGTGATGGTAAACAGGTGTTGAAAGTTTCAAAGCTTTATCTCAAAAGACTGTCAAAATATGAACTGGTACGAAATATTAACCCAGATTTCTAAGTCAAAAAGGGCCATAATTCAGCCAAAATCCTTGATGGAGTTATGTGCTCTTATCTATAACTGGACATGGTGATGGTAAACAAATATTGAAAGTTTCAAAGCTTTATCTCAAAAGACTTTGTCAAAATATGAACTGGTACGAAAAACTTAACCATGATTTCTAAGTCAAAAGGGGCCATAATTCAGCCAAAATCCTTGACTGAGTTATGTGCTCTTGCCTATAACTGGCCATGATGATGGTAAACAAGTGTTGAAAGTTTCAAAGCTTTATCTCAAAAGACTTTGTCAAAATGTGGACTGGTACGAAAAACTTAACCCAAGGTGTGACACCGACGCCCACGCTGTGATGAGTAGGATAGCTCTACTTATTCTTCGAATAGTCGAGCTAAAAACTCAATCCAAAAATAAAACCACTTAAATTGTCTTAAATCAATAAGGCAATTATTATACAAACTTACGAATCTGCAATACAAATATATTTGATTTGATTTGAAATAACACTGGAAACCGTGCAGTAATATAATTAAAATGCAGTTTGTAAACCTCCAGAATCATTAAAATGACAGAAATAAGTTTACCAATTAGTGTGTTGATCATCAATGACAAGTAATGTTTTGCATCGGTCTTTATTGTAAGCTGGTTTGTGTGGTTGACTGGAAGATGAAGATGATGAGAAAAATCCAGCAGTACTTTGTGTTTTGGTGGGAGAATTTGGTGCGCTCGGGGATGGACCCCTTTTAGAGAAATTGAGTCTCGAAAAATTAAGTTCATCATCATTCCGCAGCTCCCCAGATAGGTCCCCTGAGCTGAATCTCCTGCGTAGAAAGTTCATCCCTCCGTCCCAAGTGCTGCGAAAGTTTGCGAACGAAATCTTGACGGTTTTAAGCGGTGCAACAATAGAACTAAAATCAAGTGATGATAAGAAGCTGTCACCTTGAGCCACTATATCACAATATCCGAACCACCCTCATAAATCTTACATAGTCAAAAAGCACTATCGTCAACTGTCTGGAATTATATCCATGGGGATTATGGCCACACTCTCCAGAGAATATTTTTATCCATCATGGCTGCCGTCTGAAAGCAAAGAATCAGAAATAAACTATGAAAATCTATCTTTTATAACACAACAGCTACTATTGTTAAATAATGAATGACTTATTTAATAGAGCGAACTTCAAAATGTTTCTTGACATCTCAACCCTTATATACATATTAATACCATAAAGCATATATTTTCTGCAGAAACATTGTCAGCTAATTATTTCAACAAAGTAGTTATATCTAAACTTGTTATTTTGTAACCTTTTCATTTGAGAAACAGTTTTAGCATTTAGAGTTATTTTATATGATTGCATTACACACTCAAGATGAACAAAACATGAAAACATTCATTCCTGCGAATAATGGCACCAAATAAACATTTTGAGCCGCACCATGAGAAAACCAACATAGTGCATTTGCGACCAGCATGGATCCAGACCAGCTTGCGCATCTGTGCAGTCTGGTCAGGATCCATGCTGTTTGCTTTCAAAGCCTATTGCAATTGAGAAACCGTTAGCGAACAGCATGGATCCTGACCAGACACTAATGACCGATTTCATAATCAGATATCAGAACCTTTGAACAAATACTACTATGGCTTTCATTTTATGGAGTAATGACAAAATAAATGATGGTTTCCATGGAAATTTGAAACAATATTCCACTAGTAATGTGTATAGCCTCTATAACCAGGTTACAGCTAACTCAGATAGCAAAATTTCACTCCTATTATAGTAGTTTAATAGAAGGATTATAACAGAACAGACACATTCAGCACAACTAAATGTCAAGTAAAAAAAGGAATTAATTTCCTTAACTTTTTTTCACAGCATCCAAATCGTCATATATTCACTTGCCAAGTTCCATTCCAAAAAAAACCCCAGTACATCTGAGGGGAAAAAAAAGTTCCAAGTACAAAAAAGAAGATATTTTTTCCCATCAGAAGTTTTTTCAAGTTGTTTCTCTTGAAAACAGTACTATGAAATGTTTTCTACTAAAAAAGCAATTACTGCAATTTGGTCTATGCACCATTTATCCTGACAGATTTCATATTTGAACATAACAAAGTAACAAGAAACGTGGAAATTCCACAAAAAAATCAGGTTTTGCAACTCTGCATCACACAGTCAACTATACACATCTGACTGTCTGTATCCATCATGCAAGTTAGAAGTACAGTTACCAGAACCACAGATATTTCAATGCCGTATGTCATTCCTGACTCGAGTCATTAGTTAACGTTTTTTTTTCTATTTTTGGTAATGACCTTGACTAGTGACACCAGAAACCCTTCTAAACTTTGTCTCCATGCAGTCTACTCACACACTAAGTCCACCTCTCAAATTACTCTATTTTTAGTATCAGTGACCTTAACCTTAATCCTACTGACCCCATATTGTCGGCCTCATTCTAAAAGGACGAACATGCATTTCTGCCCAAAAAAATTTAAGTCATTTTTCGAAAAGGTGTTCCAGCGTCTTTTGCAAAGATATCGGATACAATAGCCAATCGCAAAGGTTAAAAATGGTCACGTGAGGAAAGGATGTATAATAAATTTCAAATGTGAGTTGGAGAGTATGATGGGGGTGGGGAGTGGGGGGCTTAAAAATATGAGAAAAGGTGGCAAATAATACTTAACACTTGCTGGAATATCACACAGATAAAGTAAAACCAGGTGTCAAGGCCATACTAGTTGACTCTAACATTCATGCAGCAAGGGTATTTGACAGCGGTTCCAATTTTTCTCATACACAACTTGCTCGACTCTTTGACATCTCCCACTATCTACTACATCAACGGAATTAAACTAATACTTAGTTCAATGAATATATACAAGTGGAATTTGTTTTAATTTTATTTGGTATCAGCTGAATTTGACTGATACTTGGTTCTATATACATATGAGCCGTGCCATGAGAATACCAACATAGTGGGTGTGCGACCAGCATGGATCCAGACCAGCCTGCGCATCCGCGCAGTCTGGTCAGGATCCATGCTGTTCGCTAACAGTTTCTCCAATTCCAATAGGCTTTAAAAGCGAACAGCATGGAGCCTGACCAGACTGCGCGGATGCGCAGGCTGGTCTGGATCCATGCTGGTCGCAAACCCACTATGTTGGTTTTCTCATGGCACGGCTCATATAAATATTTGGGATAGGCTTTAATTTAACAAGAGGGCCAAGATGGCCCTAGGTCGCTCACCTAAGAAACACTCCATAACAGTGTAAAACATGTTTGACCTAGTGATTTCATGGAAACAAATATTCTGACCAATTTTCATTAAGATTGGACAAAAAAATTGGTCTCTTGCGATAAAACAAGCATTTTCTTAGATATGACCTAGTTTTTGACCCTAGATGACCCATGTTCAAACTCGACCTAGATTTTATCAAGGCAATCATTCTGACCAAAATTCATGAAGATCAACTGAAAAATACAGCCTCTATCACATACAGAAGTTTTTCTTTGATTTGACCAAGTGACCTAGTTTTTCACCTCAGATGACCTATATTCAAATGCGACCTAGATTTCATTCAGGCAATCAACCTGACCAAATTTCATAAAAATCAATTGAAAAAAACAGTCTCTATCGCAGACACAAGATTTTTCTTTAATTTGACCTAGTGACCTAGTTTTTGACCTCAGATAACCCATATTCAAAATCGACCTAGATTTCATCAAGGCAATCACTCTGACCAAATTTCATGAAGATCAATTGAAAAATACATCCTCTATTGCATACACAATGTTTTTCTTCGATTTGACCTAGTGACCTAGTTTTTGACCCCAGATGATCCATTTTCGAACTCGGCCTAGATTTTATCAAGGTAATCATTCTGGCTAAATTTCATGAAGATCAGTTGAAAAATACAGCCTCCATTGCATACACAAGGTTTTTCTTTGATTTGACCTAGTGACCTAGTTTTTGATCCTAGATGACCCATTTTCGAATTTGGTCTAAATTTCATCAAGGTAATCATTCTGACCAAAATTCATGAAGATCAATTGAAAAATACAGCCTCTATCGCATACACAAGGTTTTTACGTGATATGACCTAGTGACCTAGTTTTTGACCCCAGATGACCCATTTTCGAACTCGGCCTAGATTTCATCAAGGTAATCATTCTGACCAAAATTCATGAAGATCAATTGAAAAATACCGCCTCTATCGCATACACAAGGTTTTTCTTTGATTTGACCTAGTGACCTCGTTTTTGACCCGAGATGACCCATTTTCGAACTCAGCCTAGATTTCCTCAAGGCAATCATTCTGACCAAAATTCATGAAGATCAATTGAAAAATACAGCCTCTATCGCATACACAAGGTTTTTCTTTGATTTGACCTAGTGACCTAGTTTTTGACCCGAGATGACCCATTTTCGAACTCGGCCTAGATTTCATCAAGGTTATCACTCTGACCAATATTCATGAAGAAGAATTGAAAAATACAGCCTCTATCGCATACACAAGGTTTTTCTTTGATTTGACCTAGTGACCTAGTTTTTGACCCGAGATGACCCATTTTCGAACTCAGCCTAGATTTCATCAAGGTTATTATTCTGACCAATACTCATGAAGATTAATTGAAAAATACCGCCTCTATCGCATACACAAGGTTTTTCTTTGATTTGACCTAGTGACCTAGTTTTTGACCCGAGATGACCCATTTTCGAACTCGGCCTAGATTTCATCAAAGTTATCATTCTGACCAATATTCATGAAGATTAAATGAAAAATACAGCCTCTATCGCATACACAAGGTTTTTCTTTGATTTGACCTAGTGACCTAGTTTTTGACCCGAGATGACCCATTTTCGAACTCGGCCTAGATTTCATCAAGGTTATCATTCTGACCAATATTCATGAAGATTAATTGAAAAATACAGCCTCTATCGCATACACAAGCTAAATGTTGACAGACGACGGACGACAGACGACAGACGACAGACGACAGACGACGGACGACAGACGCCGGACATCGAGCGATCAGAAAAACTCACCTGAGCATTGCTCAGGTGAGCTAAAAATAGTTTGTATAATTGAATTTATATTTAAGATGCAAATATAAGAAGCAATCTTTAATGCTGATCTAACAAAAGCAAATACGAATTATCTATGACTCTGAACATTTCTTAATTAACTTAGGGTCAACTTCATTGAATATACATTCCAACATAAAATGATCAAAATATAATATTATGGTCTTATGTGACAAAATATCTGACTAATTTACATAATTTCTCCTGACAACAAAATCTAAGTAACACTATATCTCCTTAATCTAAATAAGAAATTGTTCATTTTCTTATACCTTAAAGCCATTGTAAAGTTCCAAATTAAGTTCTATATGCCTCCTAATACATGCTAACTGCGGTACACGTCATAATATATTAATGATTCCAAATTGAACCAACCACATTTGCAATGATTTTGAGAAGGTTTATGATGTAGTAAGTTCTAGCCCTTATCATGCTGGACACGACTGATTCTGCCTTTGTGACCAGTGAAGAACATGATCAACCTGCACATCTGTGCAGTCTGATCCTGATCTGCACTGTTTGCCATTCAGTCAGTATCTTTTTGGTAAACACCCCTTTTTACAGTTAATGGTACTGTCCAAATTGAAAGATGGACAAGTTCATTATAGAAATTTAGCAGGGTAAGGGCTAGATGACACATTGCAATATTGACTGCAATTAGAGAAATATGGTTTTCCGTATCAATATTGACTGACAAGATAGTCAGCTAATTAGATATCAGATATATATCTACATTCAATTTAAACAAGTCCTTGCAATTTATTTGTCAATAACAATGTATTTGTGATGAATAATTAAAGAGCAGGAAAATTTGCAATTAGTTCATTGATTTTCACTGAACTACAACAAATCTGCAAGGTAAACAGAAAAAATTAGAGCTATAATGGCTTAGTGCAAAACTATTGTAACTGTATATAGATAAAGAATAAGATACAATAGTTTTGTGCTAACCCCCTATTAATTGTTGGTGATAACTTTAGCCCAAGACTTTTCTCCAGAGATAGAGAGCAGAAAGCAGGTCTTACTGTTTCATCTACCAAATCCTTTTGATTTTTTTGTGAACTGTTGCTTTTTAAAGCAAGATTTAAATAAAAATTAAACACTATTTTGAAGGTCTTTGAGGGTGGTAAGGAGGATCTTAAATTTTTAAGTATCTTTGAAAATGCCAAAAATATTATGAGATAACCAGTATGCCAGAATTTTTTTGGGTTTATACATAATTTATTTTAGGTCGGAAGTTCTACAACTTATATCAATCACTCTTGACACCTCATTCCTGATGGAATCCATCGCCACAAAGGTATGAGAGAAGAGGCCAGTTCCCGTTTTAATGCTGAGTGCCAAGCAACTTTCATGTCTTTGGTATGATGCAGCCGGGAATCGAACCAACAACCTCCTGCATTCGAAGCGGATGCTCTACCACTGTGATATCGATTTTTTTTTGTCAAGCTCATAATATTATGTAAGATGGATTTAAGAAATATAGTCTGTCAGAGATTATAAAATACTTTCACTAGTTGTAGGTGCAGATGGGAATACCTGGCTCGAGGGTAACTGTTTAGGCAGTAACAAGGCTTGGCTGAGTTACTATGTAAACAGTTTCCTGAGAGTCATATATTCCCATCTGTACCTACAGCCAGTAATCAAATCTTTTTCTTGCATACCATTTTCAAGAAATTATTGTACAAATAAAATCAATCGAACAACTCTTTTTAGAACTATTTCTTATAGTAGCATATTTAAACAAAGCGCTGGAAACCAACGTTCGTAAACAGGAAAGACGTCATGACGTTTCAAAGAAAATGACAAAGCTTAGTTTCGGTTTTGTTTTATCAGTTGCAGTGTAACCATACGATTCTGAGATAAAATAGCTTTTTTTGAATTGAGAAATATACTACCAGGAACAAAGAGGAACCGTTAAGGTATTGCATTTTCATTCTGTTTTATGAAATAAGATATATAAATTACTACATAAATCTACATAAAATATTACATGTAGTTCTAATACGTAAAAAATTATTTCTGATGTGTCCCAATAAGGTATTTCTGCCTAAAATGCCACAGATATCAGGACAAATTCTGTCTTATTTCTTGTCTTCTGAAATGAAATAAGGCCGGTATTTAACAGAGGTGATACGCCTGTTCAGTATTTAACTTATTTTTGATAATATTGTGTTATTTTGCATCCAGTAAGTGACTATCACTGGCCATATCATATAAACAGATACCAAATTTAATGCCATTGTATTAAATCTTAAATGTGGTAGGTTTAAAGACAACCCCTTTTTCAATGCCACAGCTTTTTGTTTACAGCATTACTTACATGTATCTATAACTTAAAAATACAGTACTTTGGATATTTCATTCATTGATAATTCTCTGTGATACACCAGACAGGAGACAGATGTTGCATGTATTAGCAAATGAGTGCTTTGCAGTAACCAACAGGTCATTCACATTATTTCAGTTAACCTTGATGACATCCCAGGGGTCTAGTTAGAACACGATTTCAGGGAGAAGTGACTTAAACCCCTGTCACTTCTCCCCCAGGCCTCAAGGGAGAAGTGGTTTTCTCCGTATACCAAGTCGAGGCAATGTATAAGACCCCACAGCAATTTGGCCTTTGTGACCAGTATAGTCTCTTGCCAGTGTCCCTACAGCTCTCTTTTCATAGTTTCTAAAGTTAAGATCTGTATTTCACTACAATGGTCCAGAGGCCAATACTCTGGGTTAGAATAGCCCTGGACATGTCCATTTGCTGTAGGATAATGACAAACTGTAGGTCATGTATATCTGGATATAGCTGATTTTGCTGACTGAACAGCTGCAGATATGAGTTGACAGTCGCTAATTGTAATTCTTTAAAGGGCAATTAATGTACATTCATATTAGCACTTGCTGTTTTCACAACATCTTTAATCCCTTTAACAATCAAAAGCTGCACATAATCAATGAGCACCTGCCATTGTCACAATTTCTTTAATCCATAAAACAGTCAAAAGTCAAACATCAGCAACTGAACACGTGCATTTTCAAACAAACAGTTGTATTTCCTTAAATCTGTATGGTAACAGACAATATAAACAAACGAGTTTCGTCACCTTTTCAATTACCCACTTATCGATAACAACTGCCGTACATAGGTGAATTTTTTTACAGGCGAGTGGGTGGAGTTAACGCTTCAGGCACAGATGACACAATGTCGTGTATTCTCTGTTGTTTATTGGAAATTTTGTGTGCGAAGTTGATTTAGCTTTGATCATGGAAAAAGGTGGTTTTGGCATAGGAGACTTCTTCGCTCAAGTTGCTCCCTTGCGAGATTCCTGCATTCCATACTTTAACAGACATTTCAACTCACCTACTTTGATTTTCAATTACAGCAAATAACAGAGAAATTATCCTGAAATCTGTCGCACTGGTCAGTTATCCACTGACCCATTGTTTGTGTGACCAGCATCTCTAGACATGATACATTTACCCCATAATCTGAAGTAATCTATATTTTAAACTGCAGACATGGCTCAATACACAGTGGCAAACCTATACTTACTGAAGACAATCATCACATGAAGTTAGTCTTGTTCTTCACTTATAAAATGAAAACAAAATGGACAGACCGATGGTGGGCAAAGAGACAAAAATAAGCAAAACCATACACTCTCCCTTCTTCAGAGTCCACCCAAACCAAAATGGCGAGCTTAATTAAGCTTGCATTAAGGTCGCAGCAAGATTGCAGTTGTGTTCTTAACAAGCATGCAGCAAGATTGCGATTGGAACCATCGCAACCATAATTTAAGCTTGCGCAAACTCATCTGCTTGCTTCCTGCAACCTATTTAAGATCTTGCAAGCTTGTAAGGTTGCGCATGCTTGCTATTGGAACCCTAGCAATCTTAATTGCGACCTTGCAAGTTTGCACAATCATAATAAGATTGCAAGCTTGCGCAATCTTGCAAGCTTAAACACACTTATATGGGTGTAGACAAAATCATTTGCAAGTCTCAGCAACCTTGTAATCATAACAAGGTTGCCTGCAAGCTTGAAACTATACTATCTTCCTAAACCTTACTTAAGTTTGTGAGACAGTTTTATTAATGTAAAAGTCTAAAAATGTAATTATATACTTCCTTTTATTTGACAAACTGCACAGTATTTTTAGTGATCAATAGATAAAGATTTAACAGTCAGGGACAATATTTTTTAAAACAACTAATTTTGACATAAAAAGTTTAATTTTAATGGTTTAATATATTACCTCCCTTTTATATGTATCAGTGAACTAAAAGAGTTTTAAAAAGGTTACAGGATTGCAAGCTAGTGGCAATCTTGCAATCTTAAATAGTCTTAAGATCGCAGGATGCCCACTGCAAGCTTGGGAAGTTAGACTTATCTGCAAACTTGATTTCTATCGCAAGCTTAGTCGCAACCTTAAATTGTATTAAGATCGCAGGATGCTCGCTGCAAGCTTGCGAAGAAAGACTTCTCCGCAAACTTAATTTCTATGCGAGCATCCGCAAGCATTATATTACATAGCTGCAATCTTTTTAAGATTGCTGTAAGCTTGCGCAAGCTTATGGCAAACTTCTCACAAGCTTGCCGCATGCTTGTATTTTGGTTTGGGCATATCTTTTTTCAAGACACATTCATAATGCCTTTTTTTTTGTATAAAACTGACAAGAGACCAGACATTTAGATATTTTCCAGGGACTTGAATTCTGTCATTTTATCCAGAAATTACTAGTATTCAGGGAATTTTACTGGACATACCGGCTTGTCAGACAGACATTTTCACTGAATAACAATAAATTTGTGAATGAAGCACATCAAAGGGTTGGAAGGCAGCACTAAGCAGTTAATCTTTAGATGGTTTTCTGAAAGTGTCAGAAACAGCTATTGATTATTCAATATATGTTTCCTGAATTAATCCAAAGCACAATCAGTACTATAAATAGCCAACAAATTAGGAGAACTGACTCTATTTCTGAATACTCAAACGTTGAATTTGCAAAATATCTATGTGCTGTTTCGTAGACCTTCATTTTAAAACTAGAGCTGCTTTTGAGAAAAGCGCATGTCTCCCACAACTGCCTAATCATCTGAATAGTTATGTATCTGAGTCAACCATACACCAATACATGTATAACTGGCATCTGTGTAAAGAGTGATTTTTGGTAATTCAAGGGCCATAATTCTGAAGTGCCTGGCCATTATGGCTAGTTATTGAACTTGGCTGAGGACTTATTGGCAAACACATTTTGTTCAAGTTTATGAGAAATGTTTGACTTGGAGTGTGGACAAGTGTGTACAGAGCGATTTTCGGTAATTCAAGGGCCATAATTCTGAATGCCTGGGTTGATTTAGCTAGTTATCAAACTTGGCCGAGGACTTATTGGCAAACACATTTTGTTCAAGTTTAGTGAAAATCGGATGAGAAATGTTCGACTTAAGAGTGCTGACAAGTGTGTATAGAGCAATTTTCAGTAATTCAAGGGCCATAATTCTGAAGTGCCTGGGCCGATTTGGCTAGTTATGGAACTTGGCCGAGGACCTATTGGCAAACACATTTTGTTCAAGTCTGGTGAAGATCGGATGAGAAATATTCGACTTAGAGTGCAGACAAGATTTGTGACAGAATAATAAATCAATTTGTCTCCCATACCACTGTATGGTGGGAGACATAATTATTGTCATGTTACCTATATATTCATAAACCTTGTGTTGAATTAAGGATACATTTAACCACAAAAAAAAAAACATATAAAAGACTCCTTATATAAATTTTTGAGTCAGTATTTTGTGCTACATCATCAGAATCTATTCAATTCTTGTTCATTCATTTCATGTATTATGTATGTCATGTAATAAAACACTTATTGAATGGCTTTGCAGCCACCATACCTCAGGCAAATGGTTTGTCTAATGACCATCGAGCCATTCAATTCGGACCTTGAGCAGTAGTTTGGAGAACTGTTCTGCAAGCCATTCAAATATTATCCCTTACCATGCTGGACACGACTGGTTCTGCCTTTGCGACCAGTGCAGACCAGGATCAGCCTGCACATTCGTGTAGGCTGATCATGGTCTGCACTGTTCGCTATTCAGTCAGTAAATTTCCAGTGAAATCCCCTTTGAATAATAAGTGGTACTGCCCAAATTGAATAATGGACTAGTCCATTTTAGAAATTTAGCAAGGCAAGGGTTATAATAAAGTGTATTCTCTGGCCCAAGGTCAAGCTGATTTGAGTAGGTGGCTATCTCTGAAAATATAATTCTGGTAAATAAACAGCAGGACAATCCTTTATCTGAAGGAAAGAACCAGCGTTCCAGGTTTCTTAACACCCATACACATTTAACCCTTTGTCATGTATTTGCAGAATATATTTTAAATATTTGTTTTCTCAGAAACTATATTCCAAGTGATTGAAAAGTATTTGCATCAGACGTTTGCAAACAGTCTGCAAAACGTATCACACTGAAGCAAAGGGTTTGCAAATAAACACTTAGGTAAATTACAGACTGCAAAGGTTTTGCAAACAAATACTTTATTAAATTAGCAGACAGCAAAGCATCTGCAAACAAACACTTAGCTCATTTAGTTAGCAAAGGTATTGCAAATAAACACTTTGTACACAAATGAAAGAGCAAAGCATTTGCAAATAGTTAACATAGATGAATTTGCTTTCCTGGTAGACTCTAGGTACAGGAAGTATACAATTAACCATTCTGTTTTCTGATTGGTCTATATTCAAATGGCAGGATTTTTGAAAATATTGTGAGGAAATGTTTACAAATCAGTTAGTAGAAATATTTTGGGTGATGCAAACTTGTGTTAAACAGATTATTATATTCTAATTATTTTTTCTGGATATAAACTTTGTTGAATAAGGATAATGCAATACCATGTTGTTAAGCAATAAGACTTCCAAGAACCAGAGAATATTGCAGCATGTGGAAAGGTAATGTTAATCAATGATAGTTATATAAAACACTTTTTACTGAAGCAATTGTTGAAACTTACGTCATTATTACATGATTTTAGTTATTGTTACTGAATGATCACTGCAATGATTGACTTTTAATAGTTATTTAAACTGCAAATGGTTTTGTGAATTTACATCTGTTTTTCAGATACTAAACAAAGTCCTTTTCTTTGAACCTCAGAAATTCATTTTTTGCTATTTGTTACGTATTTGCGAATACTTTGCATATTATTTGCATTCAAGTTGCAAATACTTTGCTATCACTTTGCGATTACTTTGCTATCACTTTGCGATTTATTTGCCGAAGTTTCAGCTGCAAATTGTAAATTGTTTGCGAAGTATTTGCATTCTATGTGCGTGTATATTTGTAAAAGCTTTGCAGAATAGTTGCACGTTTCGTTCCATTTCTACTCGTCTGTGGAATATATTCAGCAATCATGTGCTGCAACTGTTCTGCAAAGGTTATGGCAAATATTTGGCAAAGATAAAAAGTATATTCTGCAAAGGCCCTGTTTTTGCATGGGCAAGTCTAAAGATTTCCTGCAGCCAGAAGTTATACAAACCAGAAATTGTTATGGATGTATATATGTGTGACCACTCAGCCTAAAAAGTAACTTAAGGGTGAATAACGTACTTGTATTTTTTATTATACCATTACGCTTTAATGTAGGAAATATTACTCTATTCTACATGATTGACAAGTAGATCAATGAAATATGTATTTCTTAATTCTGAAAGTAATTGTTTTAAGCAAAAATAACTATATTTCCCTTTCATGTATAACATAACTTTTAGCTCAACAGGTTTACATTCCTTGACTATACTGAAATACTTTACAAGAGCTTTCACAAATGTGATTCATGCCTTCACCAGCACTTCGTTGACAACACAGGACCATACTCTAGGGAACTGAGGAGCAGTTAACACAAAAATCCTTATGCACATCTAGGTATCAATATTAATCATTGCTGAAAGTTTGAATAAATTATATGAAATTAATGAATGAGGAATTCAGATCACAAATATTTCTCTATATATCATATAGAGTGCCAGCTTTATTGCTAAAACGGCATTCCATAAATGCGATAAGCCTATCGCATATCGGTAAAAAGTCACGTGAACTCACCCAGTCCCCATGTGCTATACTACTTGTTGTATTCCAATATACCTGCGGCCTCCAGGCCGCAGGTAATAAAGCATGCAGACAGGATATTAGTTTAATTAACTCAGGATAAGAAGGCAATGGAGTACTGACATCTACAAAACAAAGAGTGCCTAACTGTTACAATAATTATATACCTTTCACAGAAAATAATTTTGATGTTAACATTATTCTTCTACCACATTTTTGACTAATTTCTGGAACACTTGTTCACACTGATTGCTTACTGAACTTTTCCTACATTTTATACAGTGTTGTAAATATAGCAGTCTTATTAAAACTGATTTATTAATTGATTCTACTGATGAGAAACTTTGGCCTCTGCTACTAGAGATGTCATTCACCAGTTACCCTCATAAACTGCTTGGGACTGGAGTGTGTTTCATTTTGTATCATTTTATCTGGGTATGTTGTCATCATGTACCATCGTAAACATGTCTGATTTGTTAGAGGTGGCTCCGTATTTGGGATGGTACCATCAGTCAACGGTTATCCTCATAAATATTAGGGGTAATCTTTGTCTTTCATCACTATGATACACTCCAAATATGGGAGGGTAACTGCTTTTGTATATAAACCTAGGTCAGAACTAGGGAGGGGGTTTCTTTACTTTTGGCTCGGACTTTGAAAATGACAGATCATAGAAACAAGAAATGAAATATTTTACAGTTATAATATTAAGTGACTTTAGACCAGAGGAATGAGAGAATTATAATTATGACGACTTTATTTCCATCTTAGACAAAAATCTCATAATAAACTAACATTGAAAACTGGATTTAAAGTGTATTTTATCAATGGAGTATAAAACCCCCACACCCGAACCTACGTTTTTCAACACTGGTGGCAGCGACGGAAACGGACTTACACACGTGCTTATCAGAAATTTGGACATATATTTCTATTTAATATATTTGTGGTGACAATTAAGTGACAATCATGGGACCTAAAAAGCAACAAGAAAAAGATTCTGTCACAATTGAAGATGATGACAGTCATGAACATGTAAGGGGTGTCAGACTTGTTTGAAGAAGCATGATTCCTGGTCAGATTTTGCACAATTCAATGACGTTGTTCCATTATTCGATAAAAACTTGAATATGGGGAATCAGAATAGGCCAGTCATATTACGAGCGAAGGCTCAAAATAGTGGGTTATGGAGCAGTATTTTTGTGCTCATGCAGCTGCAAATCATGAAGTTGATAGGATGTTTCAATACACTTTTCCATGGAATAAAACAGACTGGGAAGTACTTCCGAAATTGTGTTCAACGACTTCGATTCCATAATAGTCTGGATTTAAATGGGTACGTACAAAGTGGAAATAGCTTCAACTTTGGTGACAATAACGAGGAGGTGTTGAACAAGGACGTAAATTCTATACTGGATGAACATGTTGCATTATCCGAGGATGCAGCGCAAACATCTAACTTAGGTTGTCTCAAACAGTTTAACACAGTTAATTGTTCACCTGTCAAAATGGCCAAATTACAGAGAGCTGACCCAGATTTAGGAATTGTGATACAGTGGCTTGAAGAAAACAGACGACCCCTGAGAGATAAGGTGGCTGGGAATTCACCAAGTGTGCGGAATTATTGGCTAAATTATGACCTGTTAACTCTGATTGATGGAGTGTTATTCAAAAAGTACATTGTCAGTGCAAAGGACCATCGGCTTTTGTTGATAGTGCCTAGAGTACTTTATAAGGAACTTTTGATATTATGTCACGATTCAATTACTGGAGCACATTTAGGAATTTCAAAGACATATTCAAAATTACATCACAAATATCACTGGTATAAAATGAAGGAATACGTCCAGTTGCATATCAAAAGTTGTGAAAAGTGTGCATTCCGAAAAAGGCTGAAAAACAGACCGAAGGCACCATTAACAGAGTACACAGTTGGCCATCCTATGGATCGTATACAAACTGACATAATGGGGCCACTTAATGAGACAGAATCCGGAAATCGGTACAGAATAGTGCATCATGACAGATTGAAACCGTTTCATGGAAATAAAATGACCCATTGGCAATCAAACATGGTTAAGTCTGAGGAAAATAATCATAGAGCAAAAATGAAAGGGTACCAGCAAACTTCCAAATCCTGCCTGGACAGTACCAGTCAACAAGTGAGGAGAAGTTCAAGGAACAGGACCCAATACAGACAATATCAACATGGTACACAATAGTTATAAATATTAAAAGTGTTAATTTTTTGGATTAAGTTCATATTCCTTCTGGATTTAAAGTGTTAACTAATATTCATCCTGGATTATAAGTGTGTACTTATTCATTTCATTATTCTTTGTATGGATTTAATGAGTAGCTGCATTGGTCATAATAATCCCATTCAGCACAAGTGTATTCAAATGGATTAATTATTCTTTGTATGGATTTAATTAGTGGCTGCATTGGTAATAATAATCCCATTCAGCCTTGGTGTATTCAAATGGATTTATTTGTGGGTTTCATTTTCAGATATGAAAATTTGTGCCGTTTATTAAAATCATTTGTTGTATAATTAGATGCTCTTGGCACACAGGACTTAAAACTTTGGTAGAGACGACTACCATAGCCATATAAATTAAACATTGTGCCTATTCCCTTTTTTTCAAATTAAGTTAAACAAATTAAAGGCACCAGGACTTACATTAGTAAATGGTAAAGACGACTACCATATCAATGGAATTAATCAAAACTGTGCCTATTTCTATCATCATACTGTGTTAATGTTAAAATAAATAAAGGCACCAGGACTTAGTGTGAGTGAAATAAACATTGTGTGAAAGTGCTTACAAATATATATTCACCTTATAGATGAACTGAATTCAACACTGGATTTTATTTTTACATGTGTTTTACTAGGACAGTTGATGATTTTTTTTTTTTGACACTTTTAATGTTTCATACACACATTAGTATAATAGTCATTTTATATGTATACTACTTTGAGAAGTATTTAGTCACTTAGTTCTTCCGAACTGTAATCCTGAGTTTTATTAAAACATAGAGTATAGCATGTTTGCTACTGTTCACGACACTTAATCATTTATATTGAGGAGCATTTCAATGATATAATAGTTTAGGTATTCATATTCTTATGTATCTTCTTCATAGTATTTGACAGCAAGAGTCTGGCTCAGTAGTAACTTATATTTTAATGTTTAAACTTAATTGGGGACAATTAAGAAGCTAAGGGTGGGGGAGTGTTGTAAATATAGCAGTCTTATTAAAACTGATTTATTAATTGATTCTACTGATGAGAAACTTTGGCCTCTGCTACTAGAGATGTCATTCACCAGTTACCCTCATAAATTGCTTGGGACTGGAGTGTGTTTCATTTTGTATCATTTTATCTGGGTATGTTGTCATCATGTACCATCGTAAACATGTCTGATTTGTTAGAGTTAGAGGTGGCTCTGTATTTGGGATGGTACCATCAGTCAACGGTTATCCTCATAAATATTAGGGGTAATCTTTGTCTTTCATCACTATGATACACTCCAAATATGGGAGGGTAACTGCTTTTGTATATAAACCTAGGTCAGAACTAGGGAGGGGGTTTCTTTACTTTTGGCTCGGACTTTGAAAATGACAGATCATAGAAACAAGAAATGAAATATTTTACAGTTATAATATTAAGTGACTTTAGACCAGAGGAATGAGAGAATTATAATTATGACGACTTTATTTTCCATCTTAGACAAAATCTCATAATAAACTAACATTGAAAACTGGATTTAAAGTGTATTTTATCAATGGAGTATAAACCCCCACACCCGAACCTACGTTTTTCAACACTGGTGGCAGCGATGGAAACGGACTTACACACGTGCTTATCAGAAATTTGGACATATATTTCTATTTAATATATTTGTGGTGACAATTAAGTGACAATCATGGGACCTAAAAAGCAACAAGAAAAAGATTCTGTCACAACTGAAGATGATGACAGTCATGAACATGTAAGGGGTGTCAGACTTGTTTGAAGAAGCACGATTCCTGGTCAGATTTTGCACAATTCAATGATGTTGTTCCATTATTCGATAAAAACTTGAATATGGGGAATCAGAATAGGCCAGTCATATTACGAGCGAAGGCTCAAAATAGTGGGTTATGGAGCAGTATTTTTGTGCTCATGCAGCTGCAAATCATGAAGTTGATAGGATGTTTCAATACACTTTTCCATGGAATAAAACAGACTGGGAGGTACTTCCGAAATCGTGTTCAACGACTTCGATTCCATAATAGTCTGGATTTAAATGGGTACGTACAAAGTGGAAATAGCTTCAACTTTGGTGACAATAACGAGGAGGTGTTGAACAAGGACGTAAATTCTATACTGGATGAACATGTTGCATTATCCGAGGATGCAGCGCAAACATCTAACTTAGGTTGTCTCAAACAGTTTAACACAGTTAATTGTTCACCTGTCAAAATGGCCAAATTACAGAGAGCTGACCCAGATTTAGGAATTGTGATACAGTGGCTTGAAGAAAACAGACGACCCCTGAGAGATAAGGTGGCTGGGAATTCACCAAGTGTGCGGAATTATTGGCTAAATTATGACCTGTTAACTCTGATTGATGGAGTGTTATTTAAAAAGTACATTGTCAGTGCAAAGGACCATCGGCTTTTGTTGATAGTGCCTAGAGTACTTTATAAGGAACTTTTGATATTATGTCACGATTCAATTACTGGAGCACATTTAGGAATTTCAAAGACATATTCAAAATTACATCACAAATATCACTGGTATAAAATGAAGGAATACGTCCAGTTGCATATCAAAAGTTGTGAAAAGTGTGCATTCCGAAAAAGGCCGAAAAACATACCGAGGGCACCATTAACAGAGTACACAGTTGGCCATCCTATGGATCGTATACAAACTGACATAATGGGGCCACTTAATGAGACAGAATCCGGAAATCGGTACAGAATAGTGCATCATGACAGATTGAAACCGTTTCATGGAAATAAAATGACCCATTGGCAATCAAACATGGTTAAGTCTGAGGAAAATAATCATAGAGCAAAAATGAAAGGGTACCAGCAAACTTCCAAATCCTGCCTGGACAGTACCAGTCAACAAGTGAGGAGAAGTTCAAGGAACAGGACCCAATACAGACAATATCAACATGGTACACAATAGTTATAAATATTAAAAGTGTTAATTTTTTGGATTAAGTTCATATTCCTTCTGGATTTAAAGTGTTAACTAATATTCATCCTGGATTATAAGTGTGTACTTATTCATTTCATTATTCTTTGTATGGATTTAATGAGTAGCTGCATTGGTCATAATAATCCCATTCAGCACAAGTGTATTCAAATGGATTAATTATTCTTTGTATGGATTTAATTAGTGGCTGCATTGGTAATAATAATCCCATTCAGCCTTGGTGTATTCAAATGGATTTATTTGTGGGTTTCATTTTCAGATATGAAAATTTGTGCCGTTTATTAAAATCATTTGTTGTATAATTAGATGCTCTTGGCACACAGGACTTAAAACTTTGGTAGAGACGACTACCATAGCCATATAAATTAAACATTGTGCCTATTCCCTTTTTTTCAAATTAAGTTAAACAAATTAAAGGCACCAGGACTTACATTAGTAAATGGTAAAGACGACTACCATATCAATGGAATTAATCAAAACTGTGCCTATTTCTATCATCATACTGTGTTAATGTTAAAATAAATAAAGGCACCAGGACTTAGTGTGAGTGAAATAAACATTGTGTGAAAGTGCTTACAAATATATATTCACCTTATAGATGAACTGAATTCAACACTGGATTTTATTTTTACATGTGTATTCATATTCTTATGTATCTTCTTCATAGTATTTGACAGCAAGAGTCTGGCTCAGTAGTCACTTATATTTTAATGTTTAAACTTAATTGGGGACAATTAAGAAGCTAAGGGTGGGGGAGTGTTGTAAATATAGCAGTCTTATTAAAACTGATTTATTAATTGATTCTACTGATGAGAAACTTTGGCCTCTGCTACTAGAGATGTCATTCACCAGTTACCCTCATAAATTGCTTGGGACTGGAGTGTGTTTCATTTTGTATCATTTTATCTGGGTATGTTGTCATCATGTACCATCGTAAACATGTCTGATTTGTTAGAGTTAGAGGTGGCTCCGTATTTGGGATGGTACCATCAGTCAACGGTTATCCTCATAAATATTAGGGGTAATCTTTGTCTTTCATCACTATGATACACTCCAAATATGGGAGGGTAACTGCTTTTGTATATAAACCTAGGTCAGAAGTAGGGAGGGGGTTTCTTTACTTTTGGCTCGGACTTTGAAAATGACAGATCATAGAAACAAGAAATGAAATATTTTACAGTTATAATATTAAGTGACTTTAGACCAGAGGAATGAGAGAATTATAATTATGACGACTTTATTTCCATCTTAGACAAAATCTCATAATAAACTAACATTGAAAACTGGATTTAAAGTGTATTTTATCAATGGAGTATAAACCCCCACACCCGAACCTACGTTTTTCAACAACAGATTCTATGTAGTATCACTGCAGATAAAGCAGGGTTTTTTTTCGGCCGTTTTTATAGCCGTTATTCGGCAATATTCCCAATGCCAAAAAGTATGTATTTTTCCCAAAATGAGTGCAAAAATTCCCAATCTATATTCTGAAAAAAATTTCATCAAAATTGAACAAACATTGACCAAATTATGGACAATTTTGTAATGGAAGTATGTTAAAAGAGGTTGCACAATGTGAAACAAGTGTATGAGAGAGTGCTTAAACACATCTTTACTATATCCTATGGGACTAAATATTTCCCAATTTGGAACATTTACACGTCAAATTTCCCAATTTTGGGGGTATAGGCTATGTTCCCAAATTAGCTAGAAAAAACCCTGTAAAGGAAAAAAATATTATAGTAAGAGAGCAGACACTGCCAACGTTCACAATTTTGATAACTTCAAAGATGATCCAGTTGTATGCAAAAATGGTGATGATTATATTGACCAAGTTCAGTAGATCTTTTACTGGAAAAGAACTACTCTAGTTAGAGAGTGGGCAACTTTTCTGGATGCTGCCCATGGCTCATGTTCCATACTAGACCCCTATTCATGGGTGTATAAAAATAGACAGGATATATTACAATATACATGTTGTACATAAATTCTATATACCAGCAACATATTGCAAAGCAAAAGTAAAAGCTTAGGGCATATTCTCAAAATATCTCTTCTATTTTTGTCACTTTTTTATATAGCATTACTTATATCTTAATGAGGTGTGAAGAGACAATGTGTCTCCTGAGCAATTCTTATTCTCTAAACAGATACCGAACACCATGCAATTTCTGGATCTTCGATTTATGTCGATACTCTAAAACAAAAGCTTATATATCACCCAAAGAATAAAAAAATCTGGTAATTTTACTGCTGTCAGTTTAGAGTGCTTTTAGCCATCACAAGGAACAAGCATGGAACAATCAAATAAGTCATTACAAAATGTAGTAATACATAGGTGGTACATTTAATTAACCTTTAGCCTGCTGGCGGCAAGTGATTCTGCCTTTGCGACCAGTGCAGACCAAGATCAGCCTGCACATCCGTGCAGTCTGATCATGGTCTGCACTGTTCACTATTCAGTCAGTAATTTTTCAGTCAACACCCCTTCAAATAATAAATGGTATTGCCCAAATTGAATGAAGGACCAGTCCATTATAGAAATTTAGCAGGGTAAGGGTTAAAACTAAGTATAGGTGGCTTTAGCCAAAGTCTCAACTTGCAGGCAGGAGGTTTTAAGGCATAAAGTAGAATGTGGAAGTACATATCAACATGTACAGAGATACTGAACATATGTATATGAATTAGTACCTCATGCTTTTACCCATCAACCAAATTTAAAAGTCACTAAGGTTTGTTTTTTGTCTACAGACTGACTCACAAAAAAACACAGCACTCTGGAAAATTTTTATTGGCCCAAAATCAGGAATTTTTATTCCTTCTCTTGAGAAAGAATATTATAGTTCAATAAGTCACACTTGACTGAGCTACTTGTCATTACAAGCTGGCCAATAAAACTCCGTGACCTTAGAAATAACCTCTGACGTTAGACTATTCTTTTCTAATTGAGGTGACTCTGACTGAACGCGTTCCAAGGATTACATATTACTAAACCCGAGGATGTTATTTCCTCCATTCTTGAAGAACATAACATACATTCAGTCGACCAGATAGACATATATCAGCAAATTTAAATGTAAGCAACTAAATATTATCGTTACCTTGAAATGCATAATTAATATATGAAAACAAACCCCACTGCGACCCTCTAATTATGCGCAACAAATTCACGCATAAAATCGTAATGGATTGACCGGGTCAATGTCTTATTGCCGTATTTACTCTACTGAAAGTGGTAACAGATTTAATTTGTTGTTGGATTTAACAATTTATGTTAAATAACTAGCGTAAATACTTACTTGAAATTTTTTGGCAGTATAAAACAGACATTGCAACCAAAATTTTACAAGATGATCATTTTATATTTATATAGATGTGCCCTAGAAGGAACTTTTGCTATGCTTTAACTTTTAAGGCCATATTTTCAAAGTATAACTTCTGACTTTATCACTGTCTATCCGACATCACTTATAGTACATCAATGAGATTTGCAGAGACAATGTGTCTCCTGAGCAATCCTGATTCACTCAACAGATACCAAACACCAAATTTCTATATCTTCGGTTTATGTGATATTTGAAAACAAAAACTATCACTTGGGGAATAAGAAAATATATTCTGTTGTGACTGCAGACATTTTAAAGTGCTTTTAGTTAGCACCTGGAAAAAAATAAAACAAGACCTATCACTAATGGTGATGAATACCACCAGACAGCAGCTTACTGTCAGAGGAACAGGGGTATTGAAAATATGATACATTCATTGCATGTACAAAGATGCACAAAAAATGTTATGCAAAACTGTATAAGATCTTCAAATTTCATAGTTGTATCTTAAAAAGAAGAAAGTAGGTCAGTAGGTCAAAATCAAGGTCACTGAAAGTCAGTTTTGAGATGTGTGTTCAAAACTGTACAAGTGGTCCAAATTTTATCATAAAATTTTTATGGCAATATCTTAAACAAGAGTGCCAGACTGTCACAAAATACGCCCGTCTAAATATTCAGTCATAAAGGTAATAATGTTGATTTTGTATGCCTTATTAACCCCCCAAAAAAAGGTAAGAAGCAATCAAGGTATTTGTGAGGTTCCATGTGGGATGAAATTGACAATCGGATCAAAACTGTTTGAATGGACAAGGCTAATTTCGCAGATTTCGAGTAATTCAAGGGCAATAATCCAAGAGTGCCTGGGACGATTGGGTGGTTATCAAACTTGGCCAAGATATTATGCCCAAAAACATAGTCACCCAGTTTGGTGAAGATCGGATGAAAACTGTTCGACTTAGAGAGCGGACAAGGCTAAATTCGCCGTTTTTAAGAGTAATTCAAGGGCCATAATCCAAGAGTGCCTGGGGCGATTTGGGTGCTTATCGAACTTAGCCGAGATATTATGCCCACAAACATTGTCAACAAGTTTGGTGAAGATTGGATGAAAACTTAAGACTTAGAGAGAGTGGACATGCTTTTGGACGCCGACCGCCCGCCTGCCACAGGTGTTCACATAATACACCCCGCTCTTTCAGAGACGGGCATATAAAAAGAAGAAAGCAGGTCATGGTCATGGTCAAGGGACCATGAAATTACTATGGGTCATCAAATAGTTATACTTAACAGCATATGAAATATGTTAGAAAATTATTGAAGCGTTTTCCAATTCTATTCATATTTGAAACAAATAAAGGGCCATAACTTCGTGACAAATCATTCAAATGGAACGTGTTTCGCACATGCACAACTGCACTTGGTACTGATGATAATAATAACAAGGTTTGATAAAAGTCAGGCATACAATGACTGAGAAATAGTGCAAACGAATTTCTTCCATATACATATGAAGAACAAGAGGGCCATGAAGGCCCTGTATCGCTCACCTGACCTACTGACCTAAAGATCATCAAGATTAACATTCTGACCAAGTTTTATTAAAATATGATCATAAATGTGGCCTCTAAAGTGTTAACTAGCTATTCCTTTGATTTGACCCCGTGACCTAGTTTTTGACCCGACATGACCCAGATTCGAATCTGACCTAAAGATCATCAAGTTTAACATTCTGACTAAGTTTCATGAAGATACAGTCATAAATGTGGCCTCTAAAGTGTTAACAAGCTTTTCCTTTGATATGACCTGGTGACCTAGTTTTTGACCCCACCTGACCCAGATTAAAACTGGACCTTAAGATCATCAATATTAACATTCTGACCAAGTTTCATTAAGATATTATCATAAATGTGGCTTCTCCTTTGATTTGACCTGGTGACCTAGTTTTTGATCCCAGATGACCCAATATCAAACTCGTCCAAGATTTTATTAAGGGTAACATTCTGACCAAGTTTCATTAAGATTGGGCAAAAATTGTGACCTCTAGAGTGTTAACAAGCTTTTCCTTTGATTTGACCTGGTGACCTAGTTTTTGACCCCAGATGACCTAATATCAAACTCGTCCAAGATTTTATTGAGGGTAACATTCTGACCAAGTTTCATTAAAGAGAATTCCTATACTTTTTTTCCTTTCATAGAATTTTTTTAAATTCACATATATATGATAGGAAAATTTGTGCTGAAAACAATGAACAAATGAAAACAATAGGTCACCAGGCTTGTTTTTGTGAAAAATTGTTTTGAACACACCCACTGTTGCTGAAACTGACAGCAATTTTTCAACATTTTCATAATGTTCTGCTTTTTTATAAATACCAACCAAAATATACATCCAGGCAGCACAATATGGTTTTTTCTTTTTACAGATTTTATTATATACTTATTTGATATCATAGTCATATTTGTAATACTCTATCCTTACAATAATGGGTACAAATGAAAAACAATATTGTTTCATATTTACTTTTGTGAACTTTTTTCAATGAAAAATACCCATAGTGAAGAATATTTTTTTTTAATTTTGAAAAAACTCTTTCATAGATGTTTTTCTTTTTCTCCTTGTGTATAGATAATTGTATTGTGAGCATAAAAATGGCTAAAAATGTATGGGTCACCAGGCTAAATTATATGTTAAGACCGCTAGAAAGCAACACCTGTTCGGACGGAAATGGCGCGAACCTGGCCTAATTGATTACATGTATGTCTGCTAAAAGTTTAAAAAAAAGTTTTAAAAATTCTTAATTCTTTCTATAATTGAATACTAAAATAATCTGAACGGTGATATTGTCTTATCAGTACTAAGTCAATTATCTTACATTATATGAACAACACTGTCTTTGTACTAAAATGCAATGTGAAAACACAACCACAAAAATAGCAAGATACCTGTCAGGCATGATACTTGTCAATACAACATAAACCAGTGATTACTGATATAACTTATCAAAAATGTTATTTCATTCAAATTTCCTCATATTTAAGATTGTCTGTAACATGTTTCAACAAATGTTGACTTCAGTCCAGTTTTTCATAGAAAGTGTCAGCTGCGCAGAAAGATGCGCATAAAAAACTATAGGAATTCCCTTTAAGATTGGGCCAAAAATGTGACCTCTAGAGTGTTAACAAGCTTTTCCTTTGATGTGACCTAGTGTTTGATCCTAGATGACCCAATATCGAACTTGTCCAAGATTTTATTGAGGGTAACATTCTGACCAAGTTTCATTAAGATTGGGCCAAAATTTTGACCTCTAGAGTGTTAACAAGCTTTTCCTTTGATTTGACCTGGTGACCTAGTTTTTGACCCCAGATGACCCAATATCGAACTTGTCCAAGATTTTATTGAGGGTAACATTCTGACCAAGTTTCATTAAGATTGGGCCACAAATGTGACCTCTAGAGTGTTAACAAGCTTTTCCTTTGATTTGACCTGGTGACCTAGTTTTTGACCCCAGATGACCCAATATCAAACTCGTTCAAGATTTTATTGAGGGTAACATTCTGACCAAGTTTCATGAAGATTGGGCCAAAATTATGACCTCTAGAGTGTTAACAAACTTTTCCTTTGATTTGACCTGATGACCTGGTTTTTGACCCCAGATGACCCAATATCAAATTCATCCAAGATTTTATTGAGGGTAACATTCTGACCAAGTTTCATTAAGATTGGGCCAAAAATGTGACCTCTAGAGTGTTAACAGTCAAATTGTTGACGACGGACGGACGACGGACACAGGGCGATCACTTAAACTCACCTCTGAGCACTTTGTGCTCAGGTGAGCTAAAAAATTAATAAAGGGCCATAACTTTGTGAAATATCATTCAAATGGAACATGCTTTGCCATGCACAACTTGACTTAAAACCAATGATAATTACAAGGTTTGATAAAAGACTGGCATACAAGGACCGAGAAACAGCGCAGACAATATTTTTCCATATACATATAAAGAAAAAATTGATAAAGTGAAAAATTGTCCAAATAGAACCTGCTTCGCATGTGCATAACTAGGCTTGGTACTGATAATAATTACAAGCTTAGATGGAAATCTGGCAAATAATTGCTGAGAAATAGCCAGGACAAATTTTTTCCATGGAAATGGGTAGGTAGAGTTTTTCATTTATTTCTATCGATACAAAGCCAATCCTTGCAACTAGTCTAAACTGAACTTGGCAGTTATGTTCAGGAATCACCGAATGGACATGGCTAACATTTACAACTTCTAGGCTGAAAACGATTGTTATATTTTTAGAAATTCCCTAACAATTTCTGGATCTTCATTAAATTTTGTCAAACCAACTGATTAAAGTTTACACAGATTGTTCATAAACAAAGACATTTACATAAAACTTTTGAATTTTATTAGATTTTTCAGACTGGAGAAATTGTTAGGGAATTTCTAAAAATATAACAATTGTTTTTAGACCAAAAGTTGTACTCCACTATCAAAAACTGGAAAAGTTGTCATGTGACAAAACCTCTAGTCTTTGTGACTCTATACCCAACAGAAAATTCAGATGTAAAGTTCAATGTCCACTTCATGTTAATGATATATACCAGGTTTCATTTCAACTGGATAGAAATGATACAAGTTTAGTACACAAGAGTGTGTGACAACTGATAGAATATGAGAGATGAATGGTTCAAGCACTATATGCCTTCATAGACTTTGTCATCAGAGACAGAAGAAATAGTCAACTGAAAACTCTTAGCATGGCTCAATTTGCATATTCTGCAATAGATAACGTTAATTATGACGTCAAATTACTGCATGACTTCAGGTCCATTACTACTCAGGTAAGTGAAGTCCAGCATAATTTTTATCAAAATGTTTTAATAAGCCTGTAAGAATGAAAGCAATCAAGGCCGTCTTGTGGTTTATTGTCTTAATTACCATGGTTTATTTTTCAGATGTTTAGATATTTAACCACTCCAGCTAATGCCCACAGCCCACATGTGGTTCAATTCCCTGACCTGTATTATATCAAGCAACAAACCACAAAGAGGC
The DNA here is from genome assembly GCF_021730395.1 of Mercenaria mercenaria. Taxonomy (NCBI): domain Eukaryota; kingdom Metazoa; phylum Mollusca; class Bivalvia; order Venerida; family Veneridae; genus Mercenaria; species Mercenaria mercenaria. The sequence goes on from NC_069373.1 coordinate 16,131,911, forward strand.
TTTGATTATTTGATAAGTACCCAACTACATATGATTAATCATGTGTCATTCCAACAATCTGAACAAAAATGCAAGTTTTATTACAGTATGAAGCTTCTGAATTCACTTATTCCCAATCTATCCTGGAGACCCAATCAAGATAGCTAAAGGGAGGTAATACTAAATTTTCTAATGAATTTCTGACAAATACAATATAATATTACTTATATTCCTATCATTCTGCAGGCAAACTATGTTTATTGAATTTATACATAGGCTAAAATAACTGACTATCTTTGTTGGGCAACCAGGATAGGAAAATAAAGTTTTAAAAATACTTCCTGTATTAAACACTCAGACAATACAAATAAATGTAAATGATCATTGTTAACCCTTAGCCTGCTAGCGGCGATTGGTTTTGCCTTTGCGACCAGTGCAGACCAAGATCAGCCTGCACATCCGTGCAGTCTGATCATGGTCTACACTGTTCGCTATTCAGTCAGTAAATTTTTAGTAAACACCCCTTCAAATGATAAATGGTACTGCCCAAATTGGAAGTTGGACCAGTCCATAATAGAAATTTAGCATGGTAAGGGTTAAACTTTCTAACAAATCCATTACTTGATCAAAACCTGATTTACCACCTTTTAGTCAGCTCTCCCAGTAAAAACTTACTTCATTTGCTTTATGTCTGACAGTCTGACTTATCACCCAAATACTCAGTTATATATCAAATATACTTACTGTCACTATTACAACTGTTTATTCCAATATCGGATACACTTATGCATAACAAAGTATGTTCAGCAAATAAAATGTGAAGAATATAACAAGTACAATAGCCACACTGTACAAGCCAAGGCAATAACTAATGAGCCTCCACTTTGAGTAAAGAAAGTGTCAGCTTGGTATTGGAAATCAATCCAAGAGTATACCTCTTCTGCTATAATTGCCATGTTTGGCACCAACATAAACCCCATCTTGCAAGTTTTTGCATTAAATGGTTTGATAGATTTAGTTGGGGAATTAGCTATGAACCCTGGAGAGTATGTTAGTTAATACAGTCTGCACACAGAAGACAAATGTCATTCTTGAAAATCCTTCAGAAATATTGTTGTCTACAACAGTTTACTGTTGTGTAACAACCATTAACCTTTAGCCTGCTGGCGGCAAGTTATTCTGCCTTTGCCACCAGTGCAGACCAAGATTAGCCTGCACATCCGTGCAGGCTAATCATGGTCTGCACTGTTCGCTATTCAGTTAGTAAATTTTCAGTGACCACCCCTTTGAATAATAAATGGCATTGCCCAAATTGAACGCTGGATCAGTTCATTTTAGAAATTTAGCATGGTAAAGGTTAATAGTTAACTGGGATTATTTTAATACCAGCACTTATGGTTAGCTGTTCAAATCGTACTGCTGAAAGTATACTACGATTATCAATTTAATGACATGTGTCCTTGCATATCACAGCAAATGTAATACTTATACTAGCACTGTTATACACAATGAAGTACATAAGTGCAAGTCTAGATTAACTCCTATTATACACAATGAAGTACATAAGTGCAAGTCTAGATTAACTCCTATTATACACCCTGAAGTACACAAAAGTGCAAGTCTAGTATTAACTCCTATTATACACCCTGAAGTACACAAAAGTGCAAGTCTAGTATTAACTCCTATTATACATGCTGAAGTACACAAGAGTGCAAGTCTAGTATTAACTCCTATTATACATGCTGAAGTACACAAAAGTGCAAGTCTAGTATTAACTCCTATCATACACCCTGAAGTTAACATGAGTGCAAGTCTAGTTTTAACTCCTATCATACACGCTGAAGTACACAAGAGTGCAAGACTAGTAATAACTCTTATCATACACGCTGAAGTACACAAGAGTGCGAGTCTAGTAATAACTCCTATCATACACGCTGAAGTACACAAGAGTGCGAGTCTAGTATTAACTCCTATCATACACGCTGAAGTACACAAGAGTGCGAGTCTAGTATTAATTCCTATTATACACGCTGAAATACACATAGCACAAGTCTAGTAATAACTCCTATTATACATGCTGAAGTACACAAGAGTGCAAGTCTAGTATTAACTCCTATTATACATGCTGAAGTACACAAAAGTGCAAGTCTAGTATTAACTCCTATCATACACCCTGAAGTTAACATGAGTGCAAGTCTAGTTTTAACTCCTATCATACACGCTGAAGTACACAAGAGTGCAAGATTAGTAATAACTCCTATCATACACGCTGAAGTACACAAGAGTGCGAGTCTAGTAATAACTCCTATCATACACGCTGAAGTACACAAGAGTGCGAGTCTAGTATTAACTCCTATCATACACGCTGAAGTACACAAGAGTGCGAGTCTAGTATTAATTCCTATTATACACGCTGAAATACACATAGCGCAAGTCTAGTAATAACTCCTATTATACATGCTGAAGTACACAAGAGTGCAAGTCTAGTATTAACTCCTATTATACACACTGAAGTACACAAGAGTACAAGTCTAGTATTAACTCCTATTATACACACTGAAGTACACAAGAGTGCAAGTCTTGTATTAACTCCTATTATACACACTGGAGTACACAAGATATGTATCCCATTTGGTTTTTTGCCCATAAATATTTTTCTAGCAAAGTGATTGCCATATAATTTTTCTTCTGGGTGGGGTTTAGTATACGGAAGGTTTTGAGGGCAAAATTTAAGCAGGCGCAGGGCAATTACATCTGTTGATAAAAATGTTGCTTATTTTCAGTAATACCGCTTCACAGAGGATAAGTTTTTCTCATTTTCACAAAATTCAATCACAAATAGAAATCTCATCAGTTTTTCTGCGAAATGTTTACCACATATGTACTACCGGAAGCACAACATATGATTTTAAGCGGTGCCCATTTGGGAATACATAATGTTGGATCCCCTCATCTCCATGTTAAGTTATTTATGGTGCCCAAAGCATGTTGTTGTGCTAAAGCAACCTACGTATTATTACTACTAGCTGTATAATATTCCCTTTAGTACCAAGAAATGCTGTCCAAAAATGACAATTAAGTGGTCATTTCTCCATTAAAAATCTTCAAACAGGGAAATGCTTTACTCTATTTGGACAGCTGCTTTATCAATTTTTAATTTACTATTTTCATATAAATTAAACACAGTACTGCAAGACTGTATAAAATCAAACTTAACCAGCTCAAACATTCAAGCAAAACAAGAGCACCGCAATGCAGAGCAATATACGCCCAAAAGTATGACCTTTGACCCCTAAGTGTGACCTTGACCTTGTAGCCAGCCATCCAAAACATGCACTCTGCACATCGTCTCGATGTTGTGAACAATTGTGTCAAATTTCTTCGAAATTCTTCAAGGGGTAAAAGAGTTACCGAGTGAAGACCTTTGACCCCTAAGTGTGACCTTGACCTTGAAGCGGGACATCAAGAACATGCGCTCTGCACGTCATCTCAATGTGGTGGGCATTTGTGCCAAGGATTTTGACAAAGGCAAGATAACAGGGAGATATTGGCACAGTGGTTCGCAGGTTGGACTACAATATCAGCAATCCGGGTTTGATTCCCAGTGGCGGTTGATATCCTGTCTAGTGTTCAGCACTGGGTGAATTTTTACTTAAACTGGAACTGTTTCATGCAGTATTGGACTAGACTGAATACTTGGAAGTAAATATGACACCTGCCATGGTATCAACAGTTTTCTGGAAATAATTTTTTCTCCCCATTCCAGGTGGGGCTTCATCATCAACCTATGCTAAACAAAAAACCTTTAACATTTAATGTTGTAGTGCAGCTGAGTTGCAAATGCTACAACTTTACAGTCTGAAACTGGTGGTAGGTTTCAAGTATATTTTGGTTGCCATATAAATATAAACGACCAGTTTCAAGATCTTTCATCATGAATAATTATTTTTGGTCATGACGAATAATTATTTTCGACAAAATAATACTATGCTGAGCTGAATATGTTTTGAGGAAGTCATGGTGATATTGGTGCAGATGAGTGGCACTGACGTCCAGAGTTTGGCTAAAAGTGATCTTTCTTTAAAATTTAGACATAAAAAATGCCAAATCAAGAATAAACAAGAGCTCCGCCAAGCAGGGCAATATACGCCCAAAGGGTTATATCAGAGGAAGGGGGCAAAATTTAAAGAACTTGACTGTTAAAATCCAAAGGACAGGAACAACAAATGGGAAGAAATTCCCCAAAAATTTCTAAGTCCACAAAAAAAAATCCTTACCAGGTACAGATATGCAAAATTACACTTAAAAATTGGAGGTACCATCCATGTTGTACCACAGAAAAGTGGTCTCGTTTATTCTCTATGACCAATAATAAAAAAAGTTACCGTACATAACCGCTTATAAGACGCACTCGCTTATAAGATGCATCCCGACATTGGACATGCAATCTGTGGTCTTTTCCACTAACCCTCATATAAGACGTGGTCATTTTTTGGTATCAACAATGTCAAATATTTGTAGAAATGCATTATTTTTCGAACATGATGTGTTTTGGGAAAAATAAAATGGTAAAATCGCCGATTTTTTTTGCAAAAAAAAAATGCAAACTTCGGTTATTAAATTTTAAAATATATAATCAGCTTATATACAATTATTTTTCTGTGATAAATACATTGAAATGAATTAGAAACGGAGAACTTACGTCTACAAAACAGCTGATATTTTGACGATATTTGTCGATGTTGCACAATGAAATAGAATAAAGTATTTTTAAAAATATTTTTATGTATAATAAAATGCATAAGAATAACCAAAATACGGCGAAAATACGTCTAGAAAAAATTGGCGTTATTCACCAAGATTATTCAAAACTTTGCAGACTTGTTTTATTAAACGTAAATCCTTTTTTGTATGTAATAAAATACATTTTAGCTCCTAAGAAACGGCGAAATTACGTGTACAAATTGACCGAAATTTTGACAATATTTGCCGATGTTACTCAACGAAATAAAATAAAGTATTTTAAAATAATATCGGCGACTTTATTGCTGGGCTTTCAAATACGACATGTGTCAATCAATCATAGCTTGACATCTGTCAGTCAAATACAGGTATGCCCACTTCGTTATATTATCCAATCGTGTTCGAGTTTCGAGTAGCTAGCCATCTCTACATGCCCGTCATTTGGCAAGAAGATTAGTCCAAAATTATGCAAAATAATTTCCGTTCGCCATTCTTTGAAGATGCCGAAGTTTGACATCAATCAGTGTCAATCACAAAGCTGTTTATTTGCGGATCTGAAGCATCAAATATTTCATAACGAGTGTGTTTTAACACCCTAAAACAGTTCTCTGTAATTGGCACCAATTACCTTTTAATTGTTTTCGGTTTGCAGGCTGTGAAAATATTTCTATGTTCCATTACAATTTACAAGTTAATTTAGAGCCAATACATTCTGGTGTTTTAAAAGGAAAAATAATAAATTTGTACAAAAAACAAACTTTTTTGAATCGTAAAATAAATTAGTATTGATTTTTATAGTGGGCCGAAATACGGTAGGTGCAGTTAAAGATTTTATCACCGCTATGTAAATGGCAGCCGAAAAACGAAAGTAGCGGTTTGCAGTGACAGATATAAAAATGTACTGAGCTGTAATTTGAAGATTTTTTAAGATTTTCTTTTAATTTTAGTGTAGAACGCGCTTATAAGATGCGTCCCACTCTTTGGCCCGGAAATATGACTCCTAAAAATGCGTCTTATAAGCGGTTATGTACGGTACAAAATTGGCCAGTTTTTGAAAGGAACCAAGACAGTATGCCAATACAAGTTGTGTGCAAGTCTGATTAAAGTTGATTGCAAAATGTGGTCTCTATCATGTTCACAAGCAAAAAATAGCAAATTCTGGCCCTTTAAGGGGCCATAACTCTAGAACCCATGATGGGATCTGGCCAGTTTTCGAAAGGAACTGAGATATTATGCAAATACAAGTTGTATGTAAATCTGATTAAAGTTGATTGCAAAATGTGGTCTCTATCGTGTTCACAAGCCAAAAGTAGTAAATTTTTGGCCCTTTAAGGGGCAATAACTCTAGAACCCATGATGGGATCTGGCCAGTTTTCGAAAGGAACCGAGATATTATGCAAATACAACTTGTGTGCAAATTTGATTAAAGTTTATTGCAAAAGTTGGTCTCTATCATGTTCACAAGCCAAAAATAGTAAATTTTGGCCCTTTAAGGTGTTATAACTCTGGAACCCATGATGGGATCTGGCCAGTTTTCGAAAGGAACCGAGATATTATGCCAATACAAGTTTTGTGCAAGTTTGATAAAAATTGATTGCAAACTGTGGTCTCTAGGTCTATCTTGTTCACAAGAAATTGTGAACAGACGACAGACGAAGGGCGGTCACAAAAGCTCACCTTGTCACTATGTGACAAGTGAGCTAAAAATGCATATCAGTTCATGACAATGGACAATTGTGTGAAGTTTCAATTCATTCCCATTAGTGGATACTGAGATACCAGCTTACATACAAAAATTTAACCAAAAACTGCCAAGACAAAAAAGGTACATAATTTTGTAAAAATGCAAAGTAGAGTTATGTACGCTGTGCATTACATGTCAGATCATGACAGAGAATAAGTGTGTGAAGTTTCAATCCATTCCCATAAGTGGTTACTGAGACACCAGCTTAACAAAAACTTGACCAAATTGGGAAGCTGACGCCGATGCAGACACGACGCATGAGTCAGTCCAATAGCTCTATCTATTCTTTGAATAGTCAAGCTAAAAATCATCTGAGAAATGTTTTTCACTGTCTGACTAGCACTTATTTGCATCTAAACAACTTCTAGCCCACTTTCTAGAGATGGTACCGTAGGCTACTTATTAAACAACAACAACAACAAATCAAGTGCAAAACTGAAGCGCATATCGCTTATCTCACGCTAGCAATATTTCAACATATAGCACCGTACAGTAAATATGGGAACTTTTCACAGCGAAACCGGCTTCGTTATTTTGATGGATTAGCTAAAGAAAGGTGATTGTCATTTCTTTTTAACTAACATAACCATTTTATTTATACTAAAGAACGTCTGCATTATATTAAAAGAAGTTTCTGTGTTAAACAGCAGATTCCGCAAGGTAAATGTGATTCCGTACGCCTCAGTCAATATGCAAATTAGGTACATTTGTAAACACAAGGTGCATGTCATAAAACGTGAAATAACTTCTTTCGGCACAGTTTTTGGTATGGTTTTGGTGTGACCATCAGATAGAATATAGTTACATTTTTATATCGCTCTGTTTTTAACTTTTGAGGCCTTGATTATTCTTGGCAAACGAATTTGGTAAAATGTTGAGGGATTTGATGTCATAAAATTCTTATAGTCTATTGATATTTTTTCTCGCGAATAATGTTTCCTTTCCTATGATCATACAGTACCTGTAAATTATTGGCAGTCATGAATAAAAATAATTGTCTTTGAATTATTTTGTTCGAAAATGAAAGATATTGCTCAAGTTTTTTGTTTGAATGATTATTCATAGATCTTGAAGTAAACTATATTTTTGGGAAACATATCTGAATCTATGCGTACTTTGTTCACATAACTAAATAGTCCTAGAAGAGACATCTGTCACTGACTTCACTTTTCCAAGTAGGACTAAATTTTTTGGATTAAATATTGCCTTTCAGCATGAAAAAATGAAGTATCAATGTTAAACCATTATATAATTGAGGTACTCCAGTATTAAGTTTTAAACAGAAAATAATAACAGATGCTCTCTGAAATTTTAGGTACCATGTCTACACTTTCTAACAATGTTTAAAAGAGGCTAATGAAGGATCATTTTACTATGTGATATATGAATTTTTTATGATACAAGGGTTAAGAAGTTACAATGCTGGCAGCAAGTGATTCTGCCTTTGCGACCAGTGCAGACCAAGATCAGCCTGCACATCTGTGCAACCTGATCATGGTCTGCACTGTTTGCTATTCAGTCAGTATATTTTCAGTGAACATCCCTTTGAATAATAAGTGGTACTGCCAAAACTGAATGATGGACCAGTCCATTTTAGAAATTTAGCAGGGTAAGAAGAAACATATACTAAATGTCCAAGGACTGGGTATGTTCAGGCCCAGGAAGAGTAAAGAAGTTGGGGAGTATCTGAATCAAAGGACAAGTCCGGTAAATATTCTTTCTTAATCTCATCCATTTTCTATATAAAACTATAAAACAGGATATATTTTACTATAAAGTATAAAGTTATCTTCTATCTTGCCCATGACAAGAAAATCTTAAATTGTTCACATTATTCACTATTACAAGTCTCAATGCTCAAAGAGGGAAAACGTAACATATTTCTATTTCCTGCCAATAGAAAGAAAAAGACTTGTACAATAATTGAAGTTTACAGAAAGCCTTTAATCATTGTTGATCAATAGCATTAGATTATGTTAAACCAAATACAGCAGCACAAAATGATAAATTTGGAAAACCAGATGCAATTGGAACTGCTCCAAGAAATCTGAAATTTCCCGGACTATGGAAGAGCATCTCTTTTATCAATAATCTGTATCAGCTATAACCAGTGAATGTTCTCCCAATTTATCAATACATATTTTCCTTCTTGCAATCACAATATTAGGTAACTGTCTAATGCAGAGAAAAAGGTGAAAGTATACTGGCTACATGTATTTCTTAAAATTTGGAAAGCAAATCTGTATGAAGACATGTTCGAATCATATATTCTACTGCTTTTTAACCCTTAGACTGCTAAATTTCTAAAATGGACTGGTCCATCATTCAATTTGGGCAATACCATTTCTTATTCGAAGGGGTGTTCACTGAAAATTTACTGACTGAATAGCTAACAGTGCAGACTGATCTTGGTCTGCACTGGTCACAAAGGCAGAATCATTTTCTGCCAGCAGGATTGTTCGTTTCTCAGATCTTCAAAATTGAAATTGTGGAGGTGGGAAACAATAAGAACTGATCCTCAATATTTTTATCTAACTATGACATAATATATCATCCGATATTTTACTTCCCTGTCTAGAACATTTTGGTTCTTTAGCAAGAATGAGCACATGTACATTTAAAACCTGAACAGGAGTCTTAAATTTTGCTCGTCACTTTTATAAAGACCAAACTGATAACCTAAAACTAAACAAGGCTCTGGGCCTCTGTTGGTGTCCAGCTGGGGTAAGGGATGGATCCCTCGGCCATGTTAAACTACTGAATAAGTTTTTGATTCAATTTAAAGATTCTATTTTTTGATTCCACATGAATGTATCTCTAAATAAAAGGTCAAACTGTGCCAAAGCTGCTCAGCTGAGGAGAACCTTGACCTTTTGACCTTGCTTCTGACAGTTTGTTGAGCATCTATTAAGCAGATCATTTAAAACTTCTTTTTTATTTTTGTTGTTGTGGCCCAAAAACGCACAACAATAAGTGCAAATTAGCAAGGTCCCACCAAAGGTGCAAAGATCAAGTTTGGTCCATCATATTCATGAGGAGTTGTTTAAAGACAGCTCCTACCTACAGTCAGTTTGCTTGTTAACAAAAGTAAAATACAAAACAATAGGGTCATGATGACACTGGATCACTCACCTGAGTAATATGAGCTACATGTTTCAAATGTCAAACTGATGATTTTTAGAATTTTTTTTGGAAGATTTCTGATGTACAATCAAGTAACCCCTGGGGCGGGGCCAATTTTATCCAGGGGGTCATGATTTGAACAAATTTGTAGAAGTCTACTAGGCAATGCTACATATCAAATATCTAAGATCTAGGCTTTCTGGTTTATTTTCAGCAAATTCATAAAGATTTCCCTATGTACAATCAAGTAACCCCTGGGGCTGGGTCAATTTGACCCTGGGGGGGGGGGGGGGGGGGCAAAGATTTTAACAAATTTTGTAGAGGTCCACTAGGCAATGCTACAGGTCAAATATCTAAGCTCTAGGCCTTCTGGTTTATTTTTAGAAAATTTTGAAGATTTTTCTATGTACAATCAAGTAACCCCATAGGGCAGGGTCAATTTGACCCCGGAGGTCATGATTTGAACAAATTTTGTAGAGGTCCACTATGCAATGCTACATGTCAAATATGTAAGCTCTAGGCCTTATGGTTTATTTTTAGAAACTTTTTGAAGGTTTTCCTATGTAAAATCAAGTGACCCCTGGGGCGGGGTCATGATTTGAACAAATTTTGTAGAAGTCCACTAGGCAATGCTACATGTCAAATATCTAAGCTCTAGGCCTTCTGGTTTATTTTTTTAAAAAATTTGAAGATTTTCCTATAGAAATCTATGTAAAATCAAGTGACCCCTGGGGCGGGGTCAATTTTGACCCCGGGGTCATGATTTGAACAATTTTAGTAGAGGTCCACTAGGCAATGCTTCACACCAAATATCTAAGCTCTAGGGCTTCTGGTTTTTGAGAAGAAGATTTTTAAAGTTTTTCCTTTCGGTTGCCATGGCAACCAGAGTTCTGCATGGAATTCAATTCTTTGAACAATTTTTGTAGAGCTTCACCCAAGGAACATTCCTGTGAAGTTTGGATGAAATTGGCCTAGCGGTTTATGAGGAGATGTCATTTAAAGTAAAAGTTTATGGACGGACAACGGATGACGGACAATGGACAATGGACAATGGATGCCGGACGCCGGGTGATCACAATAGCTCACCCTAAGCCTCTGGCTCATGTGAGCTTAAAATACCATGGATCAAGTTTAGCAAAGATTTTTGCAAAGGTTTCATGAGAAGAAGTTTTTTATAAGACTCTTCTGTTTTTAGCTCTAAATAGGAACATGCAATGATGAGATAGGAACATGCAATGATGTTACAATGCTGCTACAGACTAAGTGGTTTATGAGATACTGCGTACAGGGTTTTTATATTGTTAACTTTTGTGGTCTCTAAACAGGACCAAGTACAAGGATGCTATAGACAAAGTTTGGTAAAAAGCCTTCACGTGGTTCATGAGAACAAGCTGTTCAACGGTTTTCCTATTTCTAGTTTTGGTGGCCTTTCAAAGGGTAAAAGTGAAACCATTTGAAGAAATATTAGAGAGGACTATGTTACAGACTAAGTTTGGTGATGAACAATCATCTTGTTTATGAAAAGAAGTTAAGACTTTTTTTCATTTTTAGCCCTGACAGTACGTAACAGGAACAATTGGAAACATTAGAACAAAACTGAGATGACCTTACAAGGATACTACATACCAAGTTTGATGAAGAACCACCTAGTGGTTCACGGAAGATGTTGTTAATAGACTTTTCTATTTCCAGCTCAGGTGCCCTTAAAACCAGCCAAGCTAAAACATCTGAAGAAACTTAAGAGAGAGAGGACTATGCCAGGATGTTACTGGCAAAGTTTGGTGTAATTCTGCCCAGTAGTTCCAGAGGAGGAGATGTTTAAGTAACAAGAGGACCATGATGGTCCTGAATCGCTCACCTCTTCCCACATGACCCAGTTTTGAGTATGACATCGTTTTTTCTATTATTTGACATAGTGACCTAGTTTTTGAGCTCATGTGACCCAGTTTTGAACTTGACCTAGATATTATCAAGGTATAAATTCTGACCAATTTTCAAGAAGATCCATTGAAAAATATGGTCTCTAGAGAGGTCACAAGGTTTTTCTATTATTTGACCTATTGACCTAGTTTTCGAAGGACCGTGACCCTGTTTTAAATTTTATCTAGATATCATCAAGGTGAACATTCTCACTAATTTTCATGAAGATCTCATGAAAAATATGGCCTCTAGAGAGGTCACAAGGTTTTTCAATTTTTATACCTACTGGCCTAGTTTTTGACCGCACGTGACCCAGTTTCAAATCTGACCTAGATATCATCAAGGTGAACATTCAGATCAATTTTCATGAAGATCCATTGAAAAATATGGCCTCTAGAGAGTTCAAAAGATTTTAATAATTTAAGACCTACTGACCTAGTTTTTGACCGCAGTTTACCCAGTTTCAAACTTGACCTAGATATCATCAAGGTGAACATTCAGACCAACTTTCATACAGATCCCATGAAAAGTATGGCCTCTAGAGAGGTCAAAAGGTTTTTTTATTATTTGACCTACTGACCTAGCTTTTTAAGGCATGTGACCCAGTTTCAAATTTGACCTAGATATCATCAAGGTGAACATTCTGACCAATTTTTATGGAGATCCATTCATAAGTATGGCCTCTAGAGACGTCACAAGGTTTTTCTATTTTTAGACCTACTGACCTAGTTTTTGACCGTACCTGACCCTGTTTCGAACTTGACCTAGATATCATCAAGATAACATTCAGACCAACTTTCATACAGATCCCATGAAAAATATGGCCTTTAGAGAGGTCACAAGGTTTTTCTATTATTTGACCTACTGACCTAGTTTTTGAAGGCACGTGACCCACTTTCGAAACTGACCTAGATATCATCAAGATGAACATTCAGACCAACTTTCATAGAGATCCCATGAAAAATATGGCCTCTAGAGAGGTCACAAGGTTTTTCTATTATTTCACCTACTGACCTAGTTTTTGAAGGCACGTGACCCACTTTCGAACTTGACCTAGATATCATCAAGGTGAACATTCTGACCAATTTTCATGAAGATCTCATGAAATATATGGCCTCTAGAGAGGTCACAAAGTTTTTCTATTTTTAGACCTAATGACCTAGTTTTTGACCACACGTGACCCAGTTTCGAACTTGACCTAGATATCATCAAGATGAACATTCAGACCAACTTTCATACAAATCCCATGAAAAATGTGGCCTTCAGAGAGGTCACAAAGTTTTTCTATTATTTCACCTACTGACCTAGTTTTTGATGTCACGTGACCAAGTTTCGAACTTGACGTAGATATCATCAAGGTGAACGTTCTGACTAATTTTCATGAAGATCTTGTGAAATATATGGCCTCTAGAGCGGTCACAAGGTTTTTCTATTTTTAGACCTACTGACCTAGTTTTTGATGACACGTGACCCAGTTTCGAACTTGACCTAGATATCATCAAGGTGAACATTCTGACCAATTTTCATGAAGATCTTGTAAAATATATGGCCTCTAGAGAGTTCACAAGGTTTTTCTATTTTTAGACCTACTGACCTAGTTTTTGAAGGCACATGACCCAGTTTCGAACTTGTCCTAGATATCATCAAGATGAACATTCTGACCAACTTTCATAAAGGTCCCATGAAAGATGTGACCTCTAGAGTGGTCACAAGCAAAAGTTTACGGACGCATGCACGCACGGACGGACGGACACACGGATGGACGACGGACACCGCGCGATCACAAAAGCTCACCTTGTCACTTTGTGACAGGTGAGCTAAAAATGTTGATGCAGGATGTCAGAAGACAGAAGGTGGATCATTCACCTACACAAACAGCTTACCTTGAACAAAGATCAGGTGTAAATACAATGTTGAAGCCGGATGCAGAATGATAGATGAAGGATCATCAACATTTAACTTTGTTCAGGTGAAAACTCATGTGAAATTCAGGTTGTTAAGTCTTTTGTATTGTTTGAATACTGCCTTATGCAACTCTGTCTATAGAACAATGCAGTATTATATTTCAATTAACAATGATCTACAGAAATAAGACACAAAATTTTAATATATAAAACAGCATTGACGACTTTAATATCTGATTTTGATCCTGTCTGGAATGCTTACAATACACAATTCCTATTATAAACCAGAAATGAAAATGATTTTTAGTAAAAGAAAAGCAGGAATATTGGTGGAGTGAGAGCAAGAACTGTAGGCAAGCTCAAGTGTATTTCACATCTCTACCCCCAACCCCAACCCCATTACCCTTTGCAAAAGTATTTTTTCAAGGATTCATAGCAGCAGAATAGTATTATAGCTGCAGACGTATATAGGGATGGCCCCAATGACCTAATAGTCTTCAACATTGAGCCGTGCCATGAGAAAACCAACATAGTGGGTTTGCTACCAGCATGGATCCAGACCAGCCTGCGCATCCGCGCAGTCTGGTCAGGATCCATGCTGTTCGCTAACAGTTTCTCCAATTCCAATAGACTTTAAAAGCGAGCAGCATGGATCCTGACCAGACTGTACGGATGCGCAGGCTGGTCTGGATCCATGCTGGTCGCAAACCCACTATGTTGGTTTTCTCATGGCGCGGCTCATTTTGATACATTTGAAACTTCTGTTGTGAGGTCAAAACAATGTCAATGCATCTTTAGACATTATTTGTAGCATTTGGTCAAAATTTACATCTTTTCTGAATGACATCGCCACTTAAGCATAATTCTATCACAAATACTTACCAGTACTTACCATCAGAAAATAATATCTGATCATCAAAATCCATAATTTGTCAAATTTCAATTACTATTTGTAATTCTGCCAATCTGTGAATTGAAAAGTCAATGAACAGAAGCCACATTAGCACAATCAAGCAAAAGAAATGCAGAATTGGTTTGATCAAGTCAGCTCATAAAATGTAATGAAACGTGTGATCAACCTCATTCCTACCACCAAATCCACACTGTCCCCCTCTTCACTCAAACATGGCTTCTATCATACAGTGACGCAATGAATTGATCTTATTATGCGTCAATATACTAACAAGCTTTGTATAGTGGACATTAAATTTTCTGATCACTATAGAACAAAGGATACTCCCTGAAGGATCAAGTGGTCAGATGCATTGTGTTTTATCATTGTTTTTTTTTATTTAACATCACACTTTCTAGCTTTTGATGCTGCAAGAAGTCCCCCTCCTGGCATTATTTCAGGAATGAATGGGCACCTTGGAGGAATCAGTCCAGTCTTCTTTCAGCCAGCTTCCTTACATGAAAGAGGTGAGGTGGAAGAGATTTGAAGCACTGGCACCTGACCAGAAAAAAACTATATAACTATGTTTAGAAATGCATTAAATGAGAATCAATTGTGGAAGGCCTTCAAAGGTTATAGTTCTTGCACTGCTTGTTATTCGTAACCATTGATCATGATGTAAACTTTATCAATCTAACTGTTAGAATTATGGTTTTTCTGTAATGCATTTCCTCTCACAGATAACTATATACTTTCCAAAAATTTCTGTGTAAATATCTACAGTACGGTACTCTTTAGATATGCCCCAGAAATGAAAAAAAAAATGTACAAATTTAAAGGAAAAATAATTTGAAAACTATTCAAAAAAGAATAATTGTAATACTCATGTGCTCTGTACTTCATCTCATTGATATATGTCTACATTCAAAGTTCCATTTAAATATTGTAAGTCTTTCTCTATTTACATTCTGGACAAAAAAAAACAAAAAACAAAAAACAAGCTGTCAGAAGACAGCAGTCAATGGACAGCAACACTCGACTTTTCAACAGCCTTGTAACTTAGAAGAAAGTTAATTGAATGAATACAGAAGTTAAACAAGAGCTGTCTCCATAGGATGACACATGCCCCTGATGGCACTTTGAATGAATAGTTATGGCCGATGTTAGAGTTTAGGACCTTTGACCTACAGAGCTGGGTCTTGCGCACGACACGTCATCTTACTGTGTCACACATTCACGGGTAGTTATTTTAAAATCCATGCATGAATGACAATGATATGGACCGGACACGCCCATCAATGCACTATCATGAAAAATGACGTTTAATGTCTAAGTGTGACCTTGACCTTTGAGCTACGGACCTGAGTCTTGTGTGCGACACGTCGTCTTACTGTGGTACACATTCATGCCAAGTTATTTGAAAATCCATCCATCGGTGACAAAGATATGGACCGGACACGCCCATCAATGCACTATCCTTTAACCTCTAAGTGTGACCTTGACCTTTGAGCTACGGACCTGGGTCTTGCGTGCGACACGTCGTCTTACTGTGGTACACATTCATGCCAAGTTATTTGAAAATCCATCCATCGATGACAAAAATATGGACCGGACACACCCATCAATGCACTATCCTTTAACGTCTAAGTGTGACCTTGACCTTTGAGCTACGGACCTGGGTCTTGCGCGCGACACGTCGTCTTACTGTGGTACACATACATGCCAAGTTATTTGAAAATCCATCCATCGATGACAAAGATATGGAACGGACACGCCCATCAATGCACTATCCTTTAATGTCTAAGTGTGACCTTGACCTTTGAGCTACAGACCTGGGTCTTGCGCGCGACACGTCGTCTTACTGTGGTACACATTCATGCCAAGTTATTTGAAAATCCATCCATCGATGACAAAGATATGGACCGGACACGAAAATTGCGGACAGACTGACAGACCGTCAGACTGACAGACGGACAGACGGTTCAAAAACTATATGCCTCCCTTCGGGGGCATAAAAAGGGGCATAATTTTGTGAAACTGCAAAACAGATATGTAACCTGCGAAATGCATGTAAGATCATGTAACAGCGGAGAAGTGTGTGAAGTTTCAATCCATTCCTGTTGGTGGGTACTGAGAATTGTTACCTTACATATAAAAAAAACTTCACCAAAAACTGAAGTCGAAAAAGGGGCATCATTTTGTAAAAATGCAAAACAGAGTTATTGAACCTGTGCTCTGCAAGTAAGCTCATCACAATTAATAAGTTGGTAAAGTTTCAGTCCATTCCTCCAAGTGGTTACTGAGATACCAGCTTACATTAAAATAACTTAACGAAATTGGAACGCTGATGAATGGGTGAGTGCAATATAGCTCTACATTTTCTTCAAATAGTCGAGCTACAAAGGAGATAATTTAACCTCTATTCATTAAAGTGTTATCATTCTTGCAATTGCACTTCCTCTTATCTGTTTAAAGTTTCACTGAACTTTTTTTGGTATTTTTTGGAGATGTGATCAGGTCAAGAAAATTGTGACAGATGGGTAATCGGCAAAAAGTAGTAATGTCTATTTAGGGCAAAATAAAGGTGATCACTCCCTTACATTGATGTTACTTCTAAAACTAATGATCTTCAGGGCATTTCTAGATTGATTAACAGGACAATTTCCTGCACAAGATGAAATCATTACAACATTAATGACCTCTACACATTCTAAATACCATGCTATCAATCAGCCTGTACTAAGAAGCTTTCACAAAAATCAATTTTCCTGGAAGAAATCTCCTTTTTTCCTAATCAGCTATGTCAAAATTAGGCTAAAATAATCACAAATTTTCCCTTTAACCACCTACAGGATCAGCAGAGCTTTGTTCATGAAACCAATATTATAGACAAGAGGTATAATCCAGATAATGATCGTTTCTTGCAATATACTGCCTTCCATCTAACTAGATATCCAGATCATCCAGACTATAATCAATAACTGAATTATTACCAAGTCATAGACACCATTAATTTACTTTAAAAAGAAATATGACAAATTTTAGCCCAAACCAATTACAAAAACACTAGAATTACACAGAAAGTAGACTGAAATAGATTACCGTTAAAGTGATACTATTATTAGCATTAAACTCTTGAAGGAGGGCTAAAATTTAAATTAAGCCAGTAATACACAAAGCTGTAAGACTTGATAAGGAATTTAGTACTCCCCAGAGTTTCTCCTTGATCGGGGAAGTAATCAAGATTTAAAGGGAGGCAATTCAGCAGAAATCTTTATAAAGTTGAACTGTGTTAACAAGCCTAATGATCAATTATCAGAACTGCTAAAACAAATTATGAATGCAGATTTGCTTAATATGAACTCACATCACAACCACAAGGTCAGTAGTGATGAGAAAACTCAATTATCATGTGATTATACTTGCCAAAATAAGAACCGCATCATTTTCTATATTTCTGTATCATATCAGATAGCTGTCCTGAAAGGTGGTATAACTTTATGAGGACTTCAGAATAATATAATGTTATCATCAGTCTGATATCAAATAAACGGCCACAGGCATATTTTTTGTAGAGCAATACTATAACAAGAGCCCTGCAAAGCGGAGCAATATACGCCCAAAGGTATGACATTTGACCCCTAAGTGTGACTATGACCTTGAAGCGAGCCATCCAAAGAATGGGCTCTTCATATCATCTCGATGTGGTGAACATTTTTGTCAAGTTTCTTCAAAATCCTTCCAGGGGTTCAAGAGTTACATTGCGGACACAAAATAATTGCTAACGGACAGACAGACAGATGGACACCAGCATCATAACATATTACGTCCCATTGAGCATAACATAAATAGGTTGAATGGATGGTGAAACAACAAACCATCAAACCTGTATTTAGCAGCCAGCCAAGGCAGTGACACAATTTGGCTGCTTAATTAAGACAAGATGAAATTAGAACTGAAAGTCAACAATTAAAGTTAGCCGACTGACTGGCTTATGGCATATGGCTGTCTAATACAGGTGTCCACTAATGCAGGTTTAACTGTATATTGACTAAAAGGATTACTGATTTACAAGTACATTTAGTTTGGATATCCCTGAGTTTTGCATATATAATCACAGTATTACAATACAGATGCATAATATTAAAATTTTTGCCCTAAAGAAATTTGGCATCTGACTATAACGTATAGTATAACCATATAAGAATGCAAGAAAAAGCCGTGCCAGCATAGTTATAGATATGAGCCACACCATGAATAAACCAACATAGTGCATTTGTGACCAGCAATGAATCCAAACCAGCCTGCGCATACATGTAGTCTGGTCAGGATCCATGCTGTTCGCTAACGGTTTCTCTAATTGCAATAGGCTTTGAAAGCGAACAGCATGGATCCTGACCAGACTGCACGGATGTGCAGGCTGGTCTGGATCCATGCTGGTCACAAATGCACTATGTTGGTTTTCTCATGGTGCAGCTCATATATCCAAAACTTAAGTACAAATAAACACCATGTTTTGAAATGTCTTTCTATTGTAATAAAACTTGTAATTCAACTGTTGTTTGATTATTCTCACTTCAAACTTACATATACAATGTGAGAATACATAAAATATGTTCAAAGTATATAATGCATGTTTAACGACATTGTCTCAATTTACAATGAAATACTGTCGAAAAATGGCATTAAAACCCTTTGCGACCAGTGCAGACCAAGATCAGCCTGCACATCCGTGCAGGCTGATCATGGTCTGCACTGTTCGCTATTCAGTCAGTAAATTTTCAGTAAACACCCCTTAGAATACTAAATGGTACTGCCCAAACTGAATGATGGAACAGTCCATTATAGAAATTTAACAGGCTAAGGGTTAACTTAAACTTTATCTGTAGAAGTATCTTTGCTGTCTCATCTTTCTACAAAGATTTAGTTCCAATACTTTTAAGTGATCTTTTCAGAACTATGGTAAAAAAATAACCTTTGCTCATGTTGACAGCAGAATTTCTAATTTAAGATGGCTTTCATCTACTTCCTTATCTAGATTTCAAAGCATGAGTTTTGAATCAATACTAACCTTATTTGACACAGCTTTGTTTCATGTTCACCTTATTTGACTAAATTCATATTGACTCAGATTTGGCACACGTTTACTTGACTAAGATCTGGTACATGTTTACCTTACTCAACTCAGATTTACCACATGTTTACCTTACTTGACTAAGCTTTATTTCTAATTTACCTTTATACGTGCTGAAACTTTGTGCATATTTATCATATTTTACTCAGATTTAACACATAATTACCTTATTATAATCAAATAAGGCATGTGTTAACTTGTCTCTGATTTAGTGAATGTTTACCTTACTTCAATCTGATTTAATGCATTTTTACCTGACTGGACACATATTTAGTGCATATTTACCTTACTTGGCTCAGATTTAGTGAGTCTTTACCTTACTTGACTCAAGGACATTAGAAATGATACTTGACTTAGAATCAGTGTGTATTTAACTAACTTTTATCTTACTGCACTCATGTTTAGTGAATGTTTAATACATTAACTTTAAGCTAACTTAATGCAGATTTACCTTACCTGACGCAGATTAATAAACACATGTTCACATTTAGTGCATGTTTACCTTACTAGACTAAAATTTAGCACATGTTTATCTTACTTGACTGAAATTTTGTGTGGGTTTACCTCACCTGACTCAGATTTAGTGCAATTGTGTCTGATTATTTAGTATGTATTTATCTAACTTGACTTAAAATTAATGTATAGTTAATTTACTTGACACAAAATTTAGTGCATGTTTACCTCACTTGACTTAGATTTAGGGCATGTTTACCTCTCTTGACTTAGATTTAGTAAATGTTTACCTCTCCTGACACTGATTTAGTAAATGTTTACTTTACTTGATTCAGATTTAGCTTTGTGTTTGCATTCCTTGAATCAGATTTAGTACCTATGTGCCTGATAATACCCTGAACAAATCCTGCTCCTTTCACAGACACTTTCTGCATAATCTATCATTTTGCAAACTGAAAGTAATATGTTCCTTATTGAAGCTGGCAACCAGTTCAGTATTTAATCAGTTCCTTTTTAACATGCAAGCTATTGATTTTTTTCTTTAACCCTTAGCCTGCTAAATTTCTATAATGGACTGTTCCATCATTCAGTTTGGGCAATACCATTTATTATTCGAAGGGGTGTTCACTGAAAATTTACTGACTGAATAGCGAACAGTGCAGACCATGATCAGCCTGCACGGATGTGCAGGCTGATCTTGGTCTGCACTGGTCGCAAAGGCAAAGGCAAAACCAATCGGTGCCAGCAGGCTAAGGGTTAAAAGATTTGTCACAGGCATTCTTAAAATGGGCTGTTAAACAGATGTTATATTTCTGTATTAGTCTTGTATAAAATTTATGTCAAATAACAACACCAAACACATTTCAAATCAGGTAACAATCAACTTAAGGTTCTTCCGCAAATTGAACTTAGAAATTCATGTGAAAAATCAGAATCCTCGAAACAGCTTTCGAAATGCAATAACACAAAAAATATATGATAAAAGTTGAAAAGATATATCTGTAGGTAAACTTGCGAGCATGAAAGCTACGTTGAACCCTATCTCCACAGTGCTTTGGAAGAAAATGAGTGAACATTTTTGGTGCAAAATTTCGGTATCGTATGCAACCTAAATTGCTATAAAATATTTACTTTCAAATCAAAGAAATGCCAAAATAGTGCACACGAGCGTTACTTTTTCAAGAAAATGTCGTTAAACATTCTAATGCGCAAAACACGTGCACAGTTTTTCTAAAATATTTCGCCGCCATGTTTATTTCAAGGAATTAAATATATGATTGTTCTTTTACCTCAGTTACATTTCATCTTGATGCCCTATTGCATGCTTCCTTTTTGCTTGCTTTTTAGTCCTCTTGTTGCTATTTATTTTTATATCTTTTCAATTTTCAGTTCCAGTTTTGGTTAGCTAGTCAGCATGCCAATAGACTATGTATTTTTAACCTTGTTTTACAATGATTCAGTCTTTAGCTCCAGCTTTTGTCAGCTAGTTTGCATGCCGCTGGACTATACTGTATCTTGACTCTCTGTGAGATAGTTGCTGATCAGTTCTTCACAAATCTAATTTGAGGGGATATTTGATTTCTTAAGACTATTTTTCTTCCCTGTCGCACTTTTGTGCTGGTTTTGCAATTTCAGTTTCTTATTTACATGTAGTTTTATAGCAGTTTTTAGGCCATTGGTCAGGATCAGCAGCTCTCCCACAGATTTTTAAAATTTTAAATGTGCTTTAAATGTGCTTAAATGTGCTATATTTCATGTGCTTTTAGATTATATGTGTATACTTATTATATGTGTGGGCAAGTGCATACATGTATGTATGCTCGTAAATATGTATATGTATGTTATGTAATGTATATATGTGCATGCGTATGTATGTGTATGGGTGTACGTGTAGATATGTATATGGAAATAGTGTCGAAAATGATTAATTTTAATAGTATATTATCTTACTTTGGACCCTTACTTTGCTTGTCATTGTTTGTTTTTTAAAACCATATGTAATGTTTTAAATATGTATATGTATTTTATAATCATAACTTAATCTTTTAGTTACAGGCTGTTTTGTTATATTTATTTGCTTCTTATGTCTTTGTTAAATAGTCGGCAAATAGCTTATTACTAATGCTAATGTTATATTGTTAAAACATCCGACTCAAAATAAAGATTCTTGTATCTTGTATCTTGTCTTGATTTCCTTACTGAAATATATATGCCTCCTTATTCATTGTTAGAGATATCCAGTTAGTATAGTTTAGCACTGCCCGATCTCCTTGATCTGTTACCGATCCTTTACATTTAAAGAATAAACGCAATGTGTAATGATAGTTTTTCGCTTTACACACCACCTTTGGACAAGAAAGGCGTTTCACTTAAAATGTGTAAGCATCCGCTGGCAAAATATTATTGAAAGATCGGAACTTTTTCTAAAATTAAGTTCAATTTCAATCATTTTCAAAAACTGGAAATATTGCACATTGTGTTGAATACATAAATAAAACAAAAATCCCCAAAATAAACCATTTCAGAACTTTTCCGGGAACTATAAGTTTCAGCCGAACAACGCATTTCAGGATGACACAAAACTGGTTTCTCTTTTTAAAGTTTGTAAACAGTGTCAAAGTTCACCTGAGGAACATTGCTGAAAAAGTAAAAGTGCTTACTTGTTTCAGTTTTACATCCTGTAGAAAACGATCAACGTTCAACTTTAAATGCATAGATGTTCTAAAATTATTCCAATATCAAAAACCGTCCGATCTTTTCCGTGATAAATAAAACGAAGCAAATTTAACTATTTGTTTACACTTTAACCATGTGAAATTAAAGGCATGTACTATCACGAGACTCCCGTGCATTTTGAACCTCGTGGTGAATAAACTGAATTTACTTTAAAGTATGGTGTCTCAGTTGAGCCAGTTATTTGTTAATTTCAGAGAACATACATTAAAGAAGTGTTTATGAGATTATGCATTTGTATGGATATTTACTAGTCTGCTTTATATTAACGACGATAGAAAACAAGTGTGCACTCGGCAAATAGCAAGTATAATACTAGTATACTGAAACTGATCCCAATGTTCGTAATTTTCAGAATGATAAAGAGCTCGTTATCCTTGGTTTCGTAGACAGTGTTAGTACTGGACCGCTGCTTCCGCTGTCAACACCGCAGTAATCACTAATGTAAAGTCAGTGTCCATTTCTATGCCTGAATTTCAATACACATTTATTATCAGTTTAAATCTATGAAAGTGTGAAAAAATATCGTTGTTTAACGAAGAACCAAGAAACAGAAAGGTTACTTTTGAGATACTGCTGATTTTAATCATCAGGTTTTTGCGTGAGAAGTTCAACTGATTGCATTTTGTAAAATGTTTCGTAGTTATCTACAATTGTATACAAATTGTATTACCTCCTAACATATTTGGCTGTACATTTTTTCTGCGATTTATTCTCACTGTGTTTTTAAAAACATGCTGCATAAATTCTCATATTGTATAAAAAGTCGATAGATCAAAATTGGTTAGTTTACGACGCATGAAACATCTAATAAGGAATCAATATACACATCGAACTTGTCCCGGACCAGTATGCGGAAATACTGTGGCCAAATGTTTCAAGATTGTCTAAAATATTTGCATATATCATGATAAAGCAAATATTTTGATTGTTTTTTATAATTTATAGATATACAAACACGTATGTGTGAGAAAGTTACGTTAAGTAATTTCGGTAGTTACAGAGGGGGTGCCGAAAATTCTATTTCCACCACATTTTCCGTGAGATAAGCAGCGCGTAAGTACATAAATTCCGCTATAATAAATTAAACCTTTATGATACTTGCACAATCCTTGAAAAGAATTTTGGATCGTTGCTAAATCTTGTTAACATTAAGTCTGAGACTTGTCTTACAATTTTAGGCAGTCTGGTACACCATACGTAAAAAAATCATTGCCCGCACATTGCACTACTTTTATGTATGCTGAAAATAGCAATATGTACAGATTTATTTTCGTTTTAATACATGAGGTGGTCAGATTTGAAAACAGATTTTGTACTAAGTTTAGTTCTATTCAGTAAGACAATTCTCCTATGCACTAACTGAAACTTTGAACTAACTTTTGCCATTCATGAATTTTTGAAAAAGTATTTTGAAAGGATTTATAAATCTAACCAAAAATTTGGAAAAATGCAGGTAAAATATCTTCTTTGTTTTTTTTCCAAATTTTAGTTTTACTTTTTATACACCTTCTTTTAGTTCAAGTCTTGCAAACTGAGCTGTTTTTATACTCTGGAACAGCTGCATTTGAAAGCTTTTGTTCACTATATTTTCACACCTCAAATGAAGGTCACTCTAAATTCAAGATGGCGGAAGTACCTTAAATAACCAAATAAACCTAGCACACTTTAAAAAGGAAATATCTGTATTTAGTTAACCTGAAACATATGGAAGGTTTTTGCCATCAACTATAAATAAGAACAAAAATTACTCAGATCAAATTTGGAAGACAAATGTGGATATTATGTCAATATCATAATAACAAAACATACATTATTTTTGAAATGTTGCGTGTGACACTGAACTTCTTCAAAAAAAAATATAAAGTAGTGCAAAGTTAAAGAAGTACAAGAGATACAGTGTGAATTTTTTTTTAAAATCTGAGTACTAGTTTAGATCAACAAACAATATCATCATCTAGTTCAGATATACATGCAAAGATAATCATACTGGTTGGGAACCATTTTCCGGACAGGACCAGTTTCCGGACACATGTAATATCCGCTTTATTTCGTTGTTATTCATGTAATTGTTTCATCTAGATCATTTAGATGTTTGTTCTTCATGTCTACAACAAACCACTATTTTATAAGGCTGTATAATGTTTGGGTTTTTGATGATAACTCACCTGCGTTGACAAAACAACTTTCTGTCTTAACGGGGCATGAAGATAGCATTGCGCATGCGCAGTAGTTCACACATGCCGAGATATCAAGTGGGGTAGAAATAATCAAACTACATAATGATTGTCTGCTGATAACATGTTCTACTTTTAATGTCACGCTAAAAGTTATATAAGATGCAGGGATGTCGATTTTTGCATAATTTTATTCTATATCTATTGGAATTATCAAGAATTCGTATAAGACGAAATTCGAGTTTTTTTATAGTCAACCTCGGTTTGCTTTCGTAGCTGCTATTGAACGGCGAATTATGTTTCATTTGCAATTTTGAAGAGATGAATGACAAAGAAATGTGTAGAACTAGTTTAATTATTTATTTTGATATCAAGTTAAAAACAAAACACCGTCAAAATATTTGTCCGGATACTGGTTTACTTGACGGGAAAAATAACTTATTTTAGTGACCCCATTTGAGGCCCCATGGAACCCATATTTTACGCCACAACGCGATGCTGATTACAACATCGGACGTGGAAGGAGCTGAAGTTTGTGCAGTGTGGGCTTCATTTATGTCAAATATTTTTTTAGGGAATGATGGAGCCGAAATATGAAAATGTGTCCGGAAAATGGTTCCCAACCAGTATAGTAAATTTACAATTAACAGTTACTGTAAGCTTTGACTTTCAAGAACCGAGAATTTTTTATGAAAAATCTATGCAAAATTCATTGTCATGATCAGACTCTGCGAATTATTCAAAAACTTACCCTTATACTTCAATACTGTAGATCAATTTCCAATATTGTGCTTCTACACAAAGTCTCCTCACACAATTTATATTTTTAAAAACTGTATCTGGCTATGAGTCTTTTTTCTGCATAGATGAAAAACCATTTAATCTATCATGAAAGAAGTAAAGATTGATTTACTATATATAGTCACTCAATAATTGATCATAGTAAATTAAATATTACCTCTATTGCTAACTGCAACTGCTCGCTTCCCCCACCGAGTATGGCACAAATCAATAGCTCCAATTTCACCAATACCAATAATGGACTCTTCCATTTAGCTTCTTCTATTCCCATGGGATAGGAAGCCACCACTACAGAAAGATGGGTAAATTTTTGTAATTATGAATGTAATTTTATTTCTAAAAATGCAGTTATTTGTAATACTCAGGAAAGTTCAGTATTAAATGCTTTTGCTATTGAAAATACTATGTGATAACTCTTTGCTTACCGCAAAATGACACCAATATTAATTTAACCAAAAGGGGGTTTAAGGTATTGGACCCCTAATAGTAATGTTTTAAAAATGGCATTTGCTTGGTATATTCTTAAAGTTGACCATGTTTCACACTGTTTTGCAAATTTTAAACAACTTTTACCGTGCCATTTTTTGTAAATTTTGTATAATTTATGGTATTTCCTAACGCTCAGGAAGAGACTAAATTCAATGTGATGGCCACTATCTAAAACGTTTGCAGAGAATTCATTACAACATTAATTTTGATAAAAGAAACATCAGACTATTCTTAAACAATTATAAAACACAAAATAAAACTTTAAAAATCATTTTTATCTAGGGTGCCTCAAGTAAACAGATTTAATAAGACAGAATTCTAACTCCAACATTGAAAAATCAAGGTCGAATCCGGTGGGTCTGATTTGAATTTTGCTTACTTCATTCAAAAATAACATTGGGGCAATAGTAAAACCTACCTGCATTTCTTCCACAATATGTAATCTAAAGAATGAAGGCAAACTAGAGAACGTTTACCGCGCGTAACTCAATATTTTTAAAGATGTCTAACTCTACTCCTCCTGATTCAGAGGTAAATTCACATTGAACAGCAAAAAATCGCTTATAAAATGAAAATTTTCCACTTTTGTACAATTCATCCATAATTAGTCTTGAAAGAAGTAAAAACTTACTAGAAAAAAAGGAAAACATGGAGAAAAAAATTTGGTCCCAGTGGGGTTTGAACCTACGCCCCCCCCCCCCCCCCCCCCCCCCCCCATGAAAATTGCAGTCAAAGTAGGTTTATGGTAGGAATTGAATACTCTTCGAAAAGGAGATACTCTATTACGGGTCCAATACCTTAACATGAAATTTTTTTTTTCAAATACTGATTTTCAGTTGTTCCTATTTAAGTTTTGTAAGGCTTTTAATTTTATGTTAACAAGAGCTCATAGAACACAAAATGCCCCCCTTGATGCATTCATTAATTGCACAAGGAACAGAAATTATTTGGTCACTGTATACAAAAGTTCTATTGTTCTGGGTAAATGTGACTTTGACCTTTGACCCATTGACCTCAAAATCAATAGGGGTCATCTACTGGTCATGATTAACCTCCCTACCAACTTTAACGATCCTAGGCCCAAGCATTCTCAAGTTATCATCCGGAAACCGTTCAACTGTTCTGGGTCATTGTGACTTGACCTTTGACCTAATGACCTAAAAATCAATAGTGGTCATCTGCTGGTCATGACTAACCTCCCTATCAACTTCCATGATCCTAGGCCCAAGCGTTCTTTAGTTATCATCCGGAAACGGATGGGTCTACATACCGACAGACCAACCGACCTACTGGCAGACCGACATTGCAAAACAACATACCCCTCCTTGTTCAAAGGGGGGCATAAAAACAGAAAATAGAGAATGTGCATAATTAAATGGTTAGAAAAAACACTTCTTCTGGTATAACAACAATGAATTCAATAACATGTTTTACAATGGAAATCAGATATTCAAACTTTTGACAAATATATAAGACAAGAGGGCCATGATGGCCCTATATCGCTCACCTGTTATCATTGCACTTGAGGACAAGAAGGTCCTCAGAAAAAATATCTAAGTCCAAAGGACAGGAACAACAAAGGGAAGAAATTTAACCAAAAAGAAAAAAAATTCTTACAAGGTACAGATATGTCAAAATACACCTAAAATTTGGAGATACCATCCATGTTGTACCACAGAAAAGTAGTCTCAGTTTTTCCCTACGGCCAATAATAAAAAAGTTACTAAAAATAAGCTACTTATAGTAACGTAAAAGGGAAGAAATTAAAAAAAAAATTATTGTAAGTGAACAAAAGAAGGATCTGCCAAATAAATCTGTTGACATAAATGAAATTTCAGATCAGTATCTTCATTAGTTACGGAGATATACCTATTTTAATTTGAAATAAAGGGAGGTAATTTGAAATAAAATCAGTCCATAGGTATCTACCCTGATTGGCTCAGTCCAACTAATGACAATAATGAAATTTCAAATAAGTCCTATAAGTACTTACTGATATAAATCCATTTTGATTACAATCAAGGGAGGTAATCAGATATAAAATAACTCTGGAACCTACGATTGGATCTGATTTGTCATGGAATCCAAGATTTATTGTTGTTGAAGATATTTTGGAAGTTTGTATTAAATAAAACCATAAACGAAGTCTCCATATGGCTGCAAAAGCCAAAATAGCCAATTTTGGACCTTTAAGGGGCCATAACTCTGGAACCCATGATGGAATCTGGCCAGTTCAAGAAAGGAACCAAGATCTTGTGGTGATACAAGTTGTGTGCAAGTTTGGGTAAAATCAAATCATAAATGAAGCTGTTATTGTGCAGACGAGGTCAAAATAGCTAATATTGGCCCTTTCAGGGGCCATAACTCTGGAACCCATTTTGGGATCTTGCCGGTTCAAGAAAGGAATCAAGATCTTATGGTGACACAAGTTTTGTGCTAGTTTGATTAAATTCAAATCATAAATGAAGCTGCTATTGTGCAGACAATGTCAAAATAGCTAATTCTGACCCTTTCAGGGGCCATAACTCTGGAACCCATATTGGGATCTGGCCAGTTCAAGAAAGGAACCAAGATCTTATGGTGATACAAGTTGTGTGCAAGTTTGGTTAAAATAAAATCATAAATGAAGCTGTTATTGTGCAGACAAGGTCAAAATAGCTAATTCTGGCCCTTTCACATAACTCTGGAACCCATAATGGAATCTGGCCAGTTCAAGAAAGGAACCAAGATCTAATGGTGATACAAGTTGTGTGCCAGTTTGGTAAAAATCAAATCATAAATAAAGCTGCTATTGTGCAGACAAGGTCAAAATAGCTAATTTTGACCCTTTCAGGGGCCATAACTCTGGAACCCATAATGGGATCTGGCCAGTTCAAGAAAGGAAACCGAGATCTTATGGTGATACAAGTTGTGTGCAAGTTTGGTTAAAATAAAATCATAAATGAAACCACTATCGTGCAGACAAGAAATTGTTGACGCACGGACGCACGCACCGATAGACTGACGACGGACAACGGACGAAGGGTGATCACAAAAGCTCACCTTGTCACTATGTGACAGGTGAGCTAAAAATAATGTTGTTAACAATAAATGTGGCAGCTACATTCTTAAACAAACGAGAGCCTAAAAACTAAAATTAAATGTACTAATCATTTATTAAGAAAACGTGGCAGCTGAAAAGGTTTTTTATTTAGCATGAATGAACCAATTACTTACCAAGAAAATGTTAGTTTCTTATTTACTGACATCATTGTAAGAACTGTATGAATTGTAAATATACCTATCTGTTCAACTGCCATGATTTCCTAAATGATTAAGCAATTGTCAGATATCAAATAATAAAATGACAGGCTGTGATGCACACAGTTTTAAGATACAACATTTATGAAGACAAACAACCTAAAAAAACAGAACAAGAGAGCCCTAAAGGCCCTGTATCCCTCACCTGACCTAGTTCTTACCCTAGATAACTTTAGTATCTACCAGTGATTTTGCCTAGATTTCATAGCAACAAACATTTTGACCATGTTTAATCATAATCAAGTAGATCATTAAGTTTTTCAATGATTTGACCTGTTGACATAGTTTTTGACTTCAGGTACCCTACTTTTGAAGCTGACCTTGATTTCATACAGACAAACATTCTGACAAAGATTTATGATGATCAAGCTGAAAAAGTGGGCTGGCCTCTAAAATGTTAACAAACTTTTTCTGTGATTTGACCTAATGGCCTAGTTTCCCCCCAAAGTAATCTAGGTACAAATATATCCTTGACTTTAACAGACAAACCTTCCAATCAAGTCTCATTAAGATCAGATAGAAAATATGGCCTTTACAAGTGTTTACAATATCACTTCATGATTTTACCTAGTGACCTAGACTTTGACCTAAATAATAAAATTTCAAATCTGACCTAGATTTCATAAAGACAAACATTCTGAAAACTTTTTATGAAGATGAAGTGGAAAATGTGGCCTCTAGAGTATTAACAAGGCTTTTGTATGATTCAATCTAGTAGTAGTTTAAGATATCAAGTGACCCACTTAGATTTAAACAGAAAGATATATTCTGACCAAGTTTTTGAAGATCAAACAAAAAAGTGTTGTCTCTAGAGTGTCAACAAAACCTTTCTATGATTTGACCTACTGACCCTAGTTTTTTTACCTCTGTAACCCAAGTTTTATTTGGCATAGATTAGACAGAGATAAACATTTGAAGATCTAGCAGAAAATGTACGGTGTAAAAAATGGAATTTCGATGTGACCTAGTTTTTGACCTCAAGTAATCCAGTATTGAAATTCTCGTATGCTACATAGACAAACATTCTGATATAGCAAGAAGATCAAACAGAAAATGTAGCCTCTAGATTGTTAACAAGGTTTTCCTATTGACCTAGTGACCTATTTTTTGTCCCCAGCATCTAACCAAGATTTTATTGAGGGTAATATTCTGGCCAAGTTTCATTAAGACATGGCTAAAGTTTTGACCCATAGAGTGTTTACAGATTAATTATTGATGGTGCAAGACCACAGATGATGGATACAAGGTGACTGCAAAAGCTCACCTTTAGCACTTTGTGCTCAGGCGAGTTAAACAAGAGGGCCAAGATGTCCCTAGGTCGCTCACCTGAGTAAAACACCATAACAGTGTAAACATGTTTTACATAGTGATTTCATGGAGAAAAATATTCTGACCAATTTTCATCAAGATTGGACCAACAATGTCGCCTCTTGAGTGTACAGAAGCATTTTCTTTGATTTGACCTAGTGACCTAACTTTCATAAACATTTTGACCACGTTTCATGAAGATATGGTCATAAACGTGGCCTCCAGACTGTTATCAAGCTTTTCCTTTGACTTGACCTGATGACCTAGTTTTTGACCCACATGACCAAGATTCAAACCTGACCTAGAGGTCATCAAGAAAAACATTCTGACCAATTCTTATGAGTTTCAAACCTAAACAATAGACTCTAGAGTGTTAACAAGATTTTTCTTTTGTCTGGCCTAGTGACGTAGTGTTTGGCCCCACATGACCCAGTTTCAAACTTGATCTAGAGATCATCAAGACAAACATTCTGACCAAGTTTCGTAAAGATTGAGTCATAACTATGGCCTTGAGAGTGTTCACAAGCTTTTCCTTTGATTTGACTGGGTGACCTAGTTTGTGAACCCACATAATCCAGATTTGAGCTTGACCTAGAGGTCATCAAGACAAATATTCTGACCAATATTCATGAGTTTCAAACATAAATTGTGGTCTCTAGAGTGTTAACAAGGTTTTCCTTTGATCTGGCCTACTGAACTAGTTTTTCACCCCACATGACCCTGTTTCGAACTTGACCTAGAGATCATCAAGGCAAATATTCTGACCAAGTTTTGTAACAAGAGGGCCATGAAGGCCCTGTATCACTCACCTGACCTACTGACCTAAAGATCATCAAGATAGTTTCATTAAGATATGGTCATAAATGTGGCCTCTAGAGTGTTAACTAACTTTTCCTTGGATTTGACCTGGTGACCTAGTTTTTGACCCCCACATGACCCAGATTTGAATTTTGCCTAAAGATCATCAAGATTAACATTCTGACTAAGTTTCATGAAGATATAGTCATAAATGTGGCCTCTAGAGTGTTAACAAGCTTTTCCTTTGATTTGACCCGGTGACCTAGTTTTTGACCCCACATGACCCAGATTCAAACTTGACCTAAAGATCATCAAGATTAACATTCTGACCAAGTTTCATTATGATAATTATGGTCATAAATGTGGCCTCTAGAGTGTTAACTAGCTTTTCCTTTGATTTGACCTGGTGACCTAGTTTTTGATCCTACATGACCCAAATTCAAACTGGATTTTGAGATCATCATGAGTAACATTCTGACCAACTTTCATTAAGATTGGGCCAAAATTGTGACCTCAAGAGTGTTAATAAATTTTTCCTTAGATTTGACCCGGTGACCTAGTTTTTGACCCCATATGACCCAAAAGCGAACTCATCCAAGATTTCATTGAAGGTAACATTCTGACCAAATATCATTAAGATTGGGCCAAAATTGTGACCTCTAGTGTTAACAAGCTTTTTCTTTGATTTGACCTGGTGACCTAGTTTTTGACCCCAGATGACCCAATATCGAACTCGTCCAAGATTTTTATGAGGGTAACATTCTGATCGAGTTTCATTAAGATTAGGCCAAAATTGTGACCTCTAGAGTGTTAACAGTCAAATTGTTGACAACGGACGACGGACGGACGACGGACACAGGGCTATCACAAAAGCTCACCTTGGGCACTTTGTGCTCAGGTGAGCTAAAAATTGAGTCATAACTATGGCCTTGAGAGCTTTCACAAGCTTTTCCTTTGATTTGACTGGGTGACCTAGTTTTTGACCCTACATGACCCAGATTTGAATTTGACCTAGAGGTCATCAAGACAAACATTCTGATTAATTCTCATGAGTTTCAAACTTAAATTGTGGTCTCTGGAGTGTTAACAAGATTTTAATTTGATCTGGTCTACTGACCTAGTTTTTCTCCCCACATGACCAAGTTTCAAACTTGACCTAAAGATCATCAAGGCAAATAATCCGACCAAGTTTCATAAAGATTGAGTAACAACTGTGTTCACAAGCTTTTTCTTTGATTTGACCTGGTGACCTAGTTTTCGACCCCACATGACCCAATTTCGAAATTAACAAGAGATCATCAAGACAAACATTCTGACCAAGTTTCATAAAGATTGAGTTAAAACTGTGGCCTCTAGAGTGTTCACAAGCTTTATCTGATCTGGCCTACTGACCTAGTTTTTGACCCAACATGACTCTTTCAAACTTAGCCTAGAGATCATCAAGACATTTTGACCAAGTTTCATAAAGATTGAGTCACAACTGTGGCCTCTAGAGTATTCACAAGGCAAATGTTTATGGACGATGCACGACGGACAATGACCGGTCACAATACCTCACCTTGAGCACTTCGTGCTGAAGTGAGCTAAAAAATAACAGTTTTCAGCAAGGTATGAAAAAATACAGCAGTAAGCTATGTTAGTTTGCTGTGCTAAGTTGCAATACAATATCTGAATGAATGCTGACATGGAGGCACATCATTGTATCAAGGAATCATGCTTTGACCACTTTTACATTTGAAATTGATGAAAAACAAAGATTTTTTTAAACAAAGCAAATTCTAAAAGACTTTTTTTCTTTTCTTTTTTTGTGTGTAACTAACTGAAAACTAGATACAATGTATAATAAACAACATAAAAATACCACACCATGCATTGCTAATTTTTGTGTTATATGTCAAATCCTTATTAGGATTTTAAGGAGAGGACGACTGTAAGCTGATATAGCTTTCTGTCCAATTCCTTAATTAATGTTTTGTAAATGTTTCATGTATTACTGAAACAAAATATGTTTAAACTAAATCCTTATTATCTCCCTTTTACAAAAATATTCATGAACTTTCATTCTGTATACATCTGAAAGTTCAAAACAATTTATATATAGCTAAAGGGGATTCTTTCTGTATATTGCAGAAGTCGCAACAATAGACTGTATCAGTTTAAAATATAGTTTTTAGTTGAAGCTTCGCTTGTTAGTTATAATGCAACTCTAAATGGAGGAAGCAAACCTTCTTACCCCTAGCTAAAGGACAATGTCAGGTAACTCACTATTCGGGCAAAGATGTGCATTATGGAAACTATTGAATGTGCCTGTAAAATAAGTCCTCACAAAATCTGATAAAGGACAGCAGTTACAAACTACAGCAAGTGTGTCTAATTATGCTCTTTGCAGAAAATTAGTTTTGACCTTGAAAATACTCTGAATTTTGAGGCGATGCTGTAAATTTTTGCAACTGTTACTTATTCAAGGATCAATCCTGTGAAGATCTGGTCTGGACTAGTAGGTTATTGACAAAGACCTACATTTCATAGACATACACATTGCATGTTAATATGGGTTGGTATCAAAAGAAAAGTACTAGTTACTGAAAGGACACTATACGGCAGAAACTCAGGAGATACTCATCCGAACTGCCTGGTTCTCAAACTTGGCCTAGATTTTAAGGAGATATATAGTTTCAATGTTGTTATGTTTAATTTAGTTATAAGAATAAATAGTCCTTTTATTGATTGGGAACTGTCCATTTTTGCACCTCAAATCATTTCCTTAAACAACCATGTTTCTATATCCATGCTTATAAATATTCATGACCCTTGCATGTATATACCTAAATCCAAATTCTCTGCCTACTATAAATGCAAACTAGATTATATTTTAATGGCTTTTTTTTATCTTAACCACAAATTAGAGCTGGTATTAGGACAATACTGTTGTACAGTCTGAGCACAGATGTACAGTCTGAACACGCATAAGTGTGATATTATTTACGAAGTAGATCTACCCCGATTTTTCAATATGACGTAATTTCAGAAATGCTTATGCAGTGTGTGAAGAAAATGCCCTATAAAATAAAAATGAATGCGGTGACCTGTGTTTTTTCTGCCCTTATTTGTCTTAGAAACTAATGTTCTTCAAACTCACAGAGTTATATATGAAAAAATTTCTAACTGTAGAACAAACTTGATCCTACATTCTTAAAGGCACTAGCCTCCAGATCATTCGAAAACATTTTAAGAACATAATTTTCTTTAGGTATCTGGAAATTAATGCTGTATTTCTTAAGAATGCTTTGGAACTTAATTACTGACAGACAATAATGTTACGGAAACACATGAGAATTAGTTGTTTTTAGTACTTGTTATGATGAAAATTGAAAAGCGTTTGTAATGCGTACTCAAGATAACTAACTTGCCTCAATTATAAATATCTACATTTAACGTACAATGAACACTAAATCCTCTTGAGAGGTATTGGTAATGAAGTGGAAAACTTTTTTTCTTGACTTGGCATTTTTAAAATAGTTAAGAAACAAAAAGTCATATTCTAATGATCATATTCTAATGTTCATAATATGACCAAACTTAAATTTGAAAGAAAGATGATTTTTTAGTCAAAGCCTTTAAAGCATTTTCCAGTATTTAGCATGAGCTCCCTTAAACATCCTCTCAACACAATTATTACCCATGATGTTGGAAGTTTAGACAGACACATGGACTGCAATAAAACTATATTCAAGAGCAGATTTAAAGCGGGGAAGAGGTGGGAGTGAATCTGGTGAGCAAAATTTATTCAGTGCTTTTTGCTCAGACTTTTGTTTTACTCCACTTGCAAAACTTCATTTCAGAATGTTTTCTATTTTTGATTTTAAGCAATGGCTCTACAGTAGGCAACAGAAAAATCTAAATTTGTTTATTCTTGAAAATTTAAAATCTTCGTCATGCATGCATTGTTTCTTTGTACTCATGCTAAACTATGTCACATACTGCACTAATACAGGTATACACGCAAACACAAATTCACAAAATGCATCATCACCTCACAATTCTCGCCTAAAAGTAGTGCGCTCCCCCTCTAACCATAAGTATCTGGATCCACCCTCTGATCTGCTGTTTTCCTGGGAAAGATCAAACTCCTACACAGTGATCTAGCTCCCTTGACACTATGCTCTCATAGGAGTTTGTAAGAAGAAATTGGAAATTAATATTCTTGGACCATGTGCAACCATTATAACTTCAGTTGTATGTTCGTTTCATTTTCTTTTTTTTTTTTTTTGCTCTTTTTAGCCAGTGCTAAATCAACTACCAAGTCGTTTGAGTTTTACTTCTTTTTCTGTGTGACCGCATCACACAAATATTCTGGGCATGTAACAAAAAAAAAATTGTCCGATATCTAGTTTTTAGCTCGACTATTCATAGAATAGTAGAGATACTGGACTCGCCCATGAGTCGGCGTCCGCGTCTGCGTCGGCGTCCCGATTTGGTTAAGTTTTTGTATGTAAGCTGGTATCTCAGCAACCACTTGCGGGAATGGATTGAAACTTCACACAGTTATTCACTGTGATAAACTGACTTACACTGCACAGGTTCCATAACTCTATTTTGCTTTTTTACAAAATTATGCCCCTTTTTTGACTTAGAAATTTTTGGTTAAGGTTTTGTATGTAAGCTGGTATCTCAGTAACCACTCATGGGAATGGATTGAAACTTCACACACTTATTAAACTGTGATAAACTGACTTACAATGCACAGGTTCCATAACTCTATTTTGCTTTTTTACAAAATTATGCCCCTTTTTCGACTTAGAAATTTTTGGTTAAGGTTTTGTATGTAAGCTGGTATCTCAGTACTCACTAATGGGAATCGATTGAAACTTCACACACTTGTTCACTGTCATGATCTTACATGCACAAAGTAGGTCCCATAACTCTATTTTGCTTTTTTACAAAATTATGCCCCTTTTTCAACATAGAAATTTTTGGTTAAGTTTTTGTATGTAAGCTGGTATCTCAGTATCCACTAATGGGAAAGGATTGAAACTTCACACACTTGTTCACTGTCATGATATGACATGCAGTGCAAAGGGTCAATAACTCAACTTTGCATTTTACAAAATTATGTCCCTTTTTCAACTTAGGAGTTTTTGGTTTAATTCTTATATGTAAGCTGGTATCTCAGTACCCACTTATGGGAATGGATTGAAACTTCACACACTTGTACACTGTCATGAGCTGATAAGCACTATGCAGGTTCCATAACCCTATTTTGTATCAAATATTGTTATTACAGAAACATGGTACAGAGGGAAGTAAAAAAGACCAGTTAGCATCCTGTATATTATATCAAAAATTCTAGAAAAAGCTGTTTAGTCAGCTAGAGTCTTTTCTTGTTAAACAAGGTCTTTTATATGAATTTCAAAGTGGCTTTAGATGTAATTACTCCACTGACTCATGCCTTATTCACTTGCCGACCATATCAAAAATCAAAACTCCAAAGGTCTGTATACAGGAATGATCATGCTGGATCTCCAGAAAGCTTTTGACACAGTGGACCATATAATTCTTTGTGACAAATTAAAAGGAATGGGTGTGGAGTCAGTTGAGTGGTTTCATTCTTATTTGTCCGGTCGTAAACAAACAGTCAATGTGAATAATTCTATGTCAGATTTTATGAATATTTCATGCGGTATTCCACAAGGAAGCATATTGGGTCTTTTACTTTTTCTATGCTATGTCAATGATGTGAGTATTAGTATTAGTAATAAGTGCAAATTAATTTTATATGCAGATGATAGTGCTATCCTATTTTCTCATAAAGATCCAGAAGTTATTGAAAATGTTCTAGGAAGAGAGCTTGAAAACTGTAGTAAATGGTTAGTTGAAAACAAATTATCTCTGCATCTTGGCAAAACTGAATGTATCTTGTTTGGTTCTAAAAGAAAACTATATAGCAAAGGTTGACAAATTCAATGTATTTTGTAATGGTCATACCATAGAATCACAAAAATCTGTTAAATATCTTGGAAGTGTATTAGACAATGATCTTTCAGCTACATCTACAGTTAACAACATTGTTAAAAAAGTAAATTCTAAACTGAAATTTTTGTAACTGCAAAGTAACTGTTTAAACATGAATATGAGAAAGAATTTATGTAATTCTTTAATACAATGTCATTTTGACTATGCCTCTTCATCTTGGTATACCGGTAGTGGTATTTCAAAACAGTTGAAAAATAGATTAAAAGTGACTCAAAACAAAGTTATCAGGTTTATCTGTGGTTATGATTGTAAGAGATCTTTGAAAGTGTCAGATTTTTGTAATATTGGATGGCTTAATATTGAAAACAGAGTCAAACAACTAAGGCTCAATCATGTTCATAAAATTTTTAATAATAGTTGTCTAGCATATTTGCACAATTACTTCTCTCTTGTCTCTAAGAAACATTCTTATAATTGTAGACATAGTGTTAACAGCTTTCATGTACCTCGGGTTGACAGTTCTACATCGACTACTTTTTATTTTCAAGCTATAAATGACTGGAATAGCCTTCCAAATATTAAACATAAAAATTTTAAAAAATAAGTATACCTTTAAAAAAGCAGTCAAAATGGAACTCATTGAATGTATGAAATGTGCTGAAAAATCTGATTTTATCTTTTATTAGTTGTATGATATTATTTTATCAATAGGTGTGCAATATTTCCTGATTAATTCTGTGATATGTATGTCATAATTGAATATAACTGTGATACTTGTAATAATGGCAATATCCAGGAATAGCCCCCTCTACAGAATGAAGTATCGATATGTTATATCCACCTCAATCCCCAACCCCCCCCCCCCCCCCCCCCCCCCCCCCCCCCCCCCCCCCTAAGACTGTGTTAAACTTATAGATATTTAATTATGACATTCAGAAAGGTTTTTAAATCAACGTATTTTTTACCTCCCTTTATTATTTTTGTTCATTCCGTATATAGAGCCAAAGAGCTATAAAAATAATGTAAAAAATGTATTTTATACTTCTTTGATAGAGCATAGGGACTATTCCTGGATAATAAATCTATCTATCTACAGTGCCTCTCTTATTACCAAAGTCAAGTGCTTATAAGCTGAGAGCTTTGAAACCAAATTTTGTTCGGTTATTAATGTGTTTATGGAAGCTTAGTTCGTCATCAATAACTATTCCTAATACTTTTTTCTGTCTGACAACTTCCAGAGTTTCATTTCATTGCAGACAGTACCTTTATTTTCCATTATCACAGTCATCGTTTTAAATGATACACCGGTTGCGGACTGCAACAACAACAACAACCCAACTTTCTGTGTTTATTTATGAAAGTAAGCATATCTTTTTGTTAGTTTATACAAATTTATTTATGAAGCAAGTATCGATAGTAGTGCCTTTAATGAGTGTTGGAGCTACATATTTTTTGTTCTCCCCACGCTTGAATCTTTCAAGTACAAGAAGACCCAAAGCCAAAGGCGTTTCGTTACTCTTAACCACTTCTGTGCCAAGGGCCGATTTTGGGCCGATGTTGTTTACTACGTTGAGTGCCAAGGGCCGATTTGGGCCGATCTAAACTGAACATTTACCCCGTTTATTTGATGTCAGTGTTATTATTTTCCAAGCAGATATACATACTATTGTCTCTATGGAAATGAAAACATAACAATCTTACTGGCATATTATGACGTCATTTTCGAGTTGACGTCACTTTAAAGACGTGAACGTATCAAAAGTTCCCGCCGAAATAGTAAATACCTATCGTTGGTTTGGGTGTTGTACGACTGACCGAAGAAACGTGATAAATGACTACAACGCACGTTTTGCGAGAAGAATATTCAATTGAAATGTTTTTTATTCAGTAAATCGAAATACATTGAACAAATTACTAAATATTATGTTGATAGTATTGTTCAGCCTAGCAAACCATTTAAAAACTAAGATATTTCCTAATAAAAAGTCGAACAAAGTTCTATTGAATCAAACTGGAGGCATAAATATTTTACTGAAAAAGTCCTTTTCACGCTCTGTGTAAGGAACTTCCAAGTGTCGTTGCACTGCCTTTGAAATGTTCTCGACAGTTTAACAAACTTGTAACCTATATCTTTCATAAAATCGTGATGAATATTTTACAGATATAAAAAAACAATTGTGATCCTGAAATAAAGTAATACTTTGCAATGATTTTATTGTTAAGGTGCCTTCAGCTTGAGTAATGTTTACATTAATCTGAATCTAGAGAATGTTTACAGTTAGGACCCATTAAATTGTGTTTAGGGGTCTCATTGGCAGAGTGTATAAAGGTCACTGACTTCGAATCACTTGACCTTCACCGTCGCTGGTTCGTTAGGGTGTTGAATTATTATATGTGAGGAAGCATCCGGCTGGCAAACGGAAGGTCAACGGTTCTAGAGAGTCGCCACATGACATACAATTATGTCGATCTGACTTTAAAAACCAAACAACATTTTATTTCATTTTTATATAATATGATTATAACTTCATATCTCGAAGGAGACTGATTCAATATTCAATAATTTGAACTGTTTATATAAGTGTGCGACTGTTCGAGACATTCCCGTACGGTTACCGATGTGATAAAAATACACTAGACATCCAATGAAGTATGTAAAATACTAAATATATATAAATGTGTGTGTTGTAATAAGTTTATATAAGATATTATAATCATTGCCGGTGTTGAAAAAAATGAAATCAAACAACGCATACAACGCGCACTCAAGTACAGACAAACAAATAAAAATATAGTTTTACCTATAATATTTGAAACGATGTCGATATGAAAACAAAAGAACTTTTAATTAAACTATGATGTGTTTAGATATTGAATACTATTAGGATAATTAGGATATTTTCAAACTTATGTTGTTGTTGTTTTTTTTTAAATGAACGACGGAACACAGTTTCTACATTCATCTTTATCGTACAATGTATTGTTTGTTTGTTTTTGTGTTTTTTTTTTTTTGTGATTCATTTCCCTTTCATGGCTCTTTTTGAAATATAGAAAAAGTAACGTTCACATTTTTAGTTGCACACGTGTTTCGTAGTAGAGGGAAAGCCGAGTTAAGAGTAAAAAGTAGATTTTTAGACTCACATTATTAGTTACATTGTAACACCTCAGTACGTGAACTTTTATTTTTAAATTAGAGAAGTCACACATGATATGCGCAACGCAATTTGCCTTTTCTTGCATGCTGGACAGGATTTTCCCGTGTTTTTGTCGGTGTTGGAAAAAACCTTCTTGCATACCAGACAGGTTTGCCTGTGCTGGAAAAAACTCGTCATACACTTCGGGGTAAGTTCACATCGAAGCTCTAGGGTAGAGTAGAGACTGACACTGTACTCGATAACCCACTTGAACGGTATAAGTTAGTACACCATCGTATCTTCCCTGCTGAAGACCTGAACTCCGCAAACTCCATGGCGAGGTAGGGTTTCTGGTTCCTTGCTTTTATCACAGCGCTCAGTGTGCAGGAAAAAAGTCTTACATACTTCCACGGCCCCAATTTTTGATTGGTCAGTTACTTACTGGTGGGGTAAGTATCATTTACACAACAGCCTACCCTTCCCTAGAGCTCGATGTGAACTTACCCTCGGGGTTTAAGATGACTCACATACTGTAAATTTATGAATGAATGCGTAAATTCATACGCTACTATGATGAAATTAGTACTTAAAAGGAATCATTTGTTTATTTAATTGAAGAATACGGTATGCAGGAAGAAGAATCTACCATTAGTTGGTGTGGATTGAAATTATGACTCTCGGAGCCTTGATACGCCTAAACAGTTACCGAGAGCCATATATTTTCATTCGCATCTTCAAGCGGGCCGCATTACCGCAAAACAGTTACCGAGAGTTGCATATTTCTATCCGCACTTTCAACCATTGAAAAAAAATGATGAAAATGCTCGATGGTTTATTGAGAAATTGAAGGACACATTTTCGATAATAAATATGTCATCGGTATATCGAATGTTACCGTAGGGGATCGATCCCGATTTTTCGTCGTTTCGCGCAGGATCGATTTCCCTATCATTTAAAGGTAGATTTTAGAATAAAAAACAACACTGCCATATTTGTATCTGATGTGCAGACGCAAGTTATGTCACAAGGAAAAAGCGTATTATTCTTCCAAAGTCCGAAGTCAGACGCTCTGTGCACGTGCCGGAAGCACAGATTTTTTTAATTCGATAGTATATATCACATTCGGTAATACGCATGCTACTGTAGAGGGATCGATCCCGACTTCAAAGCAACGATAATCGGTTAGGATCGATTCCCTATAAATTGGCTAAAACTCTCTCGATTATCATTTATTGTAACATGACAGCGTTTAAGCTCTTCTTTTCAGGTTTATGTAAAGAAATCGTAATAAAATAATTAAAAGAAATAATGCCATATCTACTTTTAAAGACAAGTACAATGAAATGTATTTACTTTATATTATGCTCGCCGGGAAGCTTATATTCATATTCAGGAGCTCGGATCCTGGGCGAGACATATCACGGTCCCTGTGGTGATCGGCTGAAGATCGGGGGAAATGGTAAAGAAACACCGTATGTAACTAAAATGCTCGTGAAAAAATATCGGTAAATCCATAAAAACATCAACATATATTTTATTAATTTAAAACCACATGTAACTAAATCGCTTCTGAAAAATTGCATATAATAGTTCAGTTTCAGTTCCATGTATGTTGAAAGTAACTACCGTTGTTGATATTTTTTATTTAGTTAAGAATGTCAAATATTATGTTGACAATGATTGTAATGGAGCTGTTGTTGCAAATTACAATAATTACATAGTCAGAGGCATAACTATAATTGTCTTCAATATGTTGTTTTTTTTTTTGTTGGATTTAACGTCGCACCGACAACATGATAGTCATATGGCGACTTTCCAGCTTTAATGTGGAGGAAGACCCCAGGTACCCTCCGTGCATTATTTCATCACGAGCGGGCACCTGGGTAGAACCACCGACCTTCCGTAAGCCAGCTGGATGGCTTCCTCACATGAAGAATTCAACGCCCCGAGTGAGGCTCGAACCCACATCGATGAGGAGCAAGTGATTTGAAGTCAGCGACCTTAACCACTCGGCCACGGAGGCCCCTATTGTACGCCATAAGGTTCATGTAAAGTGTTTGGACACCACCCCTCAGGTGAATTTTGATTTTGGAAATTTATTCTCCGAAGACCGTTTCTGTTTATTATAAAATACACTGAATTGTTTAGAGGAAGTAGGGAATTACATTACACAAAGGTAAGCTTCTTTGAGAATAAGTATTTGTCTAAAATTGCAGGTACTTCGACCGTCACGGTTCTATTTTGTAGAAAATATCAAACTTTTTTTTCAAAGTATTTTTTCTTTAATATACGTTTTGTTTGTGTCTGTAAACATATTTATCTAGGTACTCCTAGTATTGGAATACAGTTTAACTTACATATTTTCTGAAATATAGGAGTATTTTGTCATTTTGACAGCTCTACTTTCACTTTCGTTTTGCAATTTTGGCAAATTTTTTGAAATGTAGATGTATTGTAGCAATTTTAACTCTGGGAGTACCTGGAGAAATATGTTAGGCACACATAAGTAAACACCTAATGTCAAAATATTTTTGAA
Organism: Mercenaria mercenaria; assembly: GCF_021730395.1. NCBI lineage: Eukaryota > Metazoa > Mollusca > Bivalvia > Venerida > Veneridae > Mercenaria > Mercenaria mercenaria. The sequence continues at coordinate 16,175,052 of NC_069373.1, forward strand.
AAAGAAGTTTGATTTTTTTACAAAACCGAATGTGACAAGCAAAGTACATGTCATAAAAGAGAAATATTTATTGTACCGAGCTAAACAACCTCTCTTGAATGACATGTCTACTCCTTCTGAACGGTTTGGTATACAATGTATGCAAAACAAAGGCCTATGAGGTCTCAAAACATGAAACAAAATTTACTCGAGGGGCAGTCTCAAACACTTTACATGAACCTATAAGCCTAAAAGCTCCCTAAAGCGGTTAGTCAGTCAATGTGATGTAAAACAGAATAAATTAGCTGCACGTAGTTTTATATCAAACTTGAAATACTAATGATTTGTGACGTTTCATATCCAGTATGTATACATATCCAATATGTATACAATAGTGAACGTTTGCTATCTGTTCGTCTTGAGGCTGTCCCTTTGAGGCAAAAGAAAAATAAAAGCAAAATATTAAGACAAAATTGAATCGGTTAAAATTGGTTTGAAGAAAAACGCTCAAATATTTTCAAATCATGCACAACTCATAAGGAGATTTAAGGGGTAATTAATTATCTTGCTCAAAGTTGTAAACATCCACAAGCAGCGGATATATTTTGAATGAGTTTCAGGAGTATTCGTATTAGGAAAGATAAAGTGTGGCATTTGTCTATGTAAATCATAATGCTGCCACAGCGATTATCAATTTTAAAATTTGTTTGTCATATATCGAACGTAAAATCCGATCAGCTTACGATGTACTGCAACGAGAAGTCTTTGTTTTTGTTTCTTATCCGCCAAATATACAGACGAAATATATACTTTTTTTCACAGCGTAAATATCTTGTTTCACGGGTTATCCAACAGCTTCGGCATTCGCGCATGTTCTGTCTTCTGTAAATTGTCATATGTAACATCATAATAAAGTGTTTTCATTAGTTTTATGTCCTCGGATGTTTCACAAAGAGAAAATTGTCTGTTCTTATCCCTAATTAAGAAGTGATCAGAATATGCATGTTGAAGCTTACAGTTATATATGTGATTAACCCAAGAACGAAACCCACGACCCGAGATACAAGTACAGTGTATTTCCAAAGTATTCATTTTAGCTCTAAACATATAGAATTACCTGTCTTATTAAATGCTTTTCAGTGATTTATCGAAATGTTAGAGTGAAATATAGCTGGTATTTTCACAGTGAAAAAATATTAAATACTGAAGATATTTTTCACTTGTAAGAAACTATAAAATGGGTGTAAAGTTAGTCAAAACAGAAATAAAAAGAAAATTTCTTTGTTTTTACATGTAATATCTAAATATCTTTCACTCATGGACGCCATATCTTATATTTTCACCTGTGGGTAAACCACTCATGAAAATATTGTATTCGGTGTTTACTCGTGAAAGATACTTTAATCTCACACAAACAAATAACCTGTATATGATCAGATTTAAGAAAATTTCATTTACTGACAAAAACCCTAATTATAATCGCAATGTAAAACAATTCAATTAAAGCATCAATTAGCATGAACATAACCGCTGACGTCAAGATTTTCTAACGGTTTTCGACGTCATCGACGTCACTTTGGCATCTTTTGAATTTTCCGTTGGCAGCGTAAGAGTAGTGAAATAGCCCGCAGGTGGCTATTCCTACAGCTCTAAAGACAGTTTTGTATGTCCATCTTGAACTGCATTGTACGGAATTAATTTAAATGGTATATTTTCGAACAAATTTTTTACCTTTTAGTATCACATCCAGAGAGAACTTTGCATGTCAATTTTCAAGAAAAAATAGTTATATATAAGGTGGTTTTGAAACGAAAAACGTATACGGGTGTTGATTTCGCCAGATTCTACTGTATACGCAGAAATTTTAAATGAAAGGCAAAATCAAGATATAAAATTTAAAGTGATGATTTTTTAAAGAATCATTTTAAGCTTTTATTCACGAAAAACGTTTGAGGGTGTTGATTTGGACAGAATTTATAGGTTATTAATAAAACCCGGCCCGGCCCGGCCCGGCCCAAACCACGGAAATAGCCGATTCCGATTGTACGGAAACCACCGGAAACTTACGGACGGAAGGCTAATATAATTACGAATGGTGATACCGCCATCTTAATCAAGGCAAATTTATGTACATGTATATTTTATTTTATTATTACAAAAGCAGAAGCAAAGTATTTAATATTGATGATACGTATGTTTGATGAAGTATTGCACTTGACATAAGCAAAGACCTAAAATAACAAGATATTTGAATCACAATCAAAGAAGTAATACGTTCGACAGTCGATGTGTCATTTTGTGTACCGGACAGACACGAGATAGCAGTTTGCAGGATACTTTCAACAGAACTGGACAGGCTAGTTAATGGTGCGTCGTTATTTCACACCTAACGATGTGACACTAGGTTGTGTAGTACGGCGAAGGGGTCTATACCGCGTGCACTGGAAGTATTTATAAAATTTGGTTGCCCGACCAAGATAGCGTTTTAGCATATTAAGTATTAATTTAATAAAAATATCTTGCCTTAGGGAACATATGAATATAAACACTCTTATATTAAGGTTGTCAAAGATTTGCATTGATAAGTACACATTTTGCGAAAATTAATTTGAAATGTAAGTTTATGAAATTATTATTATAGTCCTTTCGCCTATCTCGGTTGCGCAACCAAGATAGATCGAAAATAGATTAACTTCGAAGCTATGCGCTGTTTTTATACTTGCCATTTGTTTCAGGTTGTTCAAGTATTCAAATCTGAATATAAAACAATAAATTATATCAAAACCTTAAAGAAAAAAAAAAAAAAAATAGCCCACTTTTTACATTTTTTTCATATTAAAGGGAGGCAATTACAAAATTTCATAAAAGTATCAAAGTAAACATTTCTAAAAAGGTATAAATCTATGTAATAGGTCTTTGTTCCTGAAATACAAGAAAACTGGAAAAAAATATAAAATGTTGTTCAAATGATAAATCATATAATTTAGCTTTAAACAAAACCGGGTGATATGTATTGAGATGATACCCGGAGTTACAGTAACTTGTAGAAATGAATGAACTGGAGTTTAAAATATGAAAGATCGGTCGCAAAGTTTCGACCCCCCCCTCCCCAAACATGTCCGCTCAGTCTGTTCAAAACAAAACAATACCATAAAAAACGGTAAATATCTAATATGGATAAATGGGAGGGTAGTGATAGCAATGAACTTTCGTGTTTTAACAATTTACTGCTAACGTTATTTTTGTTTTTAGATTATTTAATTTTTGATTTCTCTTTCTTTTATATTTGAAATAATACTAGCATACCTTTATAACACAGAATTAAAAAAAAACGATCTGGTCGGACTACGCACTATTTCAGCCTATGCTTATACAACTATTCACATAATGTTAACTTTTTTGTTTTTAAAATGAACATTTTAAAGCATGGATTACAAATGTGTGCAATTCAGATGTTAAATTATTATACCCAACACAATGTCCAATGCAATTTACCTATTAGTTTAACTTGAATAATATATCATATTTACAAGCGTTTTTATATCTCGTGCGCAAAATTTTATTTTCAATTTCTGCGCATGTGATATTATACAATAATTGCCTTTTGGTGAGGTCGATATGAGCCGCACCATGAGAAAACCAACATCCGCACAGTCTGGTCAGGATCCATGCTGTTTGCTAACGGTTTCTCTAATCGCAATAGACAATGTTGGTTTTCTCACGGCGTGACTCATATGTGGATTTATCAGCCTGATATGATAAAAGCAATATCAACCTCGGGCGAATTTATCGGCTTGATATCGCTTTAACAGGTCGATAAATCCACATATCGACCACACATAGTGTTATTTCTAGGGCTCAAAAAGGGCAGGGTGCTACTAAAAAGGGGCAGGGGGGCATCCGTACCGCGATTAGGAAAGAAGGGCATTTTCTAACATGTTGTTTGAGAGGGCTTTAGAACAATTACACCTGATTATGGTGTTGCTTCCCTTGCATTGAAGTAAGGATTAGAATCAAATACAATATTATACAGTTCATTTCTTTAATCAGTTGAATAATTTCATATCTTTTGCAAAATTAGCATTCATATAATGTAATCTAGCAATTCTAATTGTGATGAAATTAGCTGTATCAATTTTGTCTTCAATATTTCTGTGAAAAGTATTCAGATTCGTGTTTGTTGTATAACCAAGGTCTAGTCAATGTCCATGCAGATTCAAAGCCAATCTTGTGTTTAGCTTTCAGCGTTTTCCGTTGTTTTGGTGTTGAAGTTGTTGATACTGGTGGCTGGCACCCGACGCACAGGAGCTGGATCGAATACAGCCTCGGTAGCCTGAGTTGTCTCATCACTGAAATAATACAATTAAAACCCTGTAGTACCAAAAAAAAAAAAAAAAAAATTTTTCCATAATAGATATCCTATGGACAACTTTAACTAAAATGATTTATCTTTAGGTATTTACTTCAAATGTATAAAGTCCTCATCAAATAAACAATATGAAGTAATTGTGCATTTTTTTAAATATGAAATTTAGATTCAATATAGATCTACCTTTATCAAGCAAAAATAAAATGCATGTGAACGCATCTATTGAATGCATCTGCAAACAATAAAATAATTTCTCTAAAAATGTTTGATCTGGTCGGTCAGTGCCTTTAATATTAAAGAATAATCTATTTATTTACCTTGCTCTAGCTCCGAAGAACGATGTCATACAATGATTATTTATTGCAATTTTAGCCCTTTCTTTCTCTAACTGAACCAATTTTCTTTTTACAGAAGGCATGTTCACTTAAACTATGAATTTATGGTTTAACTCGTCAAATTCTGAATTAAGAATGATACAAGAACATATAATTTTAGAATTCAGATTTTTACCTTTTTGTTTTCAGCACCGTAATCCATTGTCTCTTTAATAGCGTTACAAACACGGCAATATTTTGATTCTAATCAATGTTTAATTTTGCGTATTTATCACCGATCAAAGTCCTTTTATTTGTATTAATTTATACAATTAGTCGTAATCCCTTGATCCCAATTACAACCTTCAATCAAATCTCCGTACATCATTATAACGCTGACATAATTTAATCATTACACAACATGTGACCTGTAGTGTGTTCACGCTCCGTGACGTAATTATCGTCTATGTATACAACAGGCTGCTGAATCGATACGACACGCGCTTAGGTGATTATGCAAATTTGAGGCTAATGCGAAGTAACGGGGCGGAGCACAGGACCGATTTTAGGGCACTCTGACGGCAGTTGAAAAGGGCAGTAAAGGGGCGGAACATAGGACCGATTTTAGGGCAGCGTGGCGGCAGTTAAAAAGGGCGGGGCGGGGCGCCCCGCTGCGTCGCTCTAGAAATAACACTAACACATAAAAGGCGACATTTGTTTTATTATTAAATCCAGCCTACTCATAAGTATAAACATTAGATACAAATGTCTGCAGCCTTAGGTCATCTTTCGTAGTTAATTGTAAACGACGTCGCATTGTTTTAACGTTAACGTGTGGACGTCACAGCTGGAGGTCAATACGTGTGTTTGGCTCCGCCTTCGAGAAAATACGACTTTTTATCGTTGAACATGTGACTACATCTAGAACAATGGAAAGGACTATAGATATAGATTTAATGTTAAGAACAATAATTTCATATCACATGCGCAGCAACGCTATTTTGTTTTTCTGCGCATGTGATATTACATTTTCATGTCCCTATGTGAGATCGATACGTTCGTACTGATTAAAAGACGATGCATATTTATACATAGGATTAAATTACTTTGTCTTGTGTTCATACATGTGTGAACCTGGCCTATTTTTCTTTTCTGCTTTTGAATGATTTGTTCTACATGCAACATTTTGAAAACATTTTTTCATCAAATATTAAACTGAAACTATCACCATCAGACTGGAAATTAACTAACTACTAAATACTAAGAAAATGAGTGCTCTCATTATGTGTTCCGTAGTTATCGCCGTTTTTTCGAATGTTACTGCTGCTGATTTTGTTGAAATATGCCCATAAATACAGCGTTATGCAACCTCAAGACTATACCTATCAGAAAGTATTTTTATACAGCAAAGTCGCGACAATTTCTAAGTGCTTACTAGTAAAGCCTCCTTAATTCTGTTTTCATTATTTGGTAAGTAATAGCCTTTTTTAATGTTAAATAAATCATTTCATTAATTTTTCGGTATAATAAAATAAGTAATGTATTCCTGAGATGGTGATCCCCCGAAATAACTCTATCCGTGACTAATATTTCTCAATGCGACCATTGTAAGTTACTGTAGAGAAAGAGTTTAGTATTTAAACTGTAAATGTACAATACAATGTTGACGAAAATGGGCTTAAAATCCTAAAAGGCCACAACAGGAAATAATTCTTCCCGGCTAATTCTGACTTTTAAATTGGTCGGGACTTTGATATGCACAGTCCAAATTTTCCCAGCACCGCAGCATGAAAATGAACCTGGTAGTCATTTTATAATTTTATTTCATTCAAAAACATTTCAGGAACATTTTTAGAAAATAAAAGATACATACTGAGTGGCGAACGATCAATAAAGTGTTTAATAAGAAGTACTATTTTATGTTTTTCATTACGCCGCTTCTGTGTGTAACATGTATTCAGGTATACACGCGTAACAATAAAGATAGGAAAGAAATCGAAAATGGCTAACAAAATAAGAATATAATTAAAACGAAGTTTATGCTGTTGTAAACTTGTTTTGGTGATTAACTTATTTTTCCCTTAGATACAAGCATTTGTATGTAAAAATTGAGTGTGCAATAGCTGCGCGTGAAAATAGGGTAGGAGAAAATTAAGACAATACCGCGAAAACGAAGGAGACCCCTGTTTATCACTTTTCGCTCATATTACAATTCATTTTTTTTTTTATCATAATTGTATTTGTGGAAAAAAAGAACACACTACTTAGTCATTCCGTTTGAAAACATACAGGTTTCAATGGGCCTGTTATACCAAATGAAACATAATTACTTTTTGGATATAATGGACACCCCCCCCCCCCCCCCCCCCCCTCCCAAAAAAAAAAATTAATCTCCTTAAAAACAGAAACGTCACAACTACATGTATATATATTTAGGGTTGAGCTAAAATGTGATTTCTCGACGCGATTTGCGTAAGAAGTACGAACTTTACCTTTTCATTACAATGTAATATCGGGTGAAGATCAACTTTTACTATTATTTAAACAAGTTATGAAGGATGCAACTTGTTTTTGGAAAATCCCGCTCATTACACTTTCTTTACCATAAAGCTGAAAAAAAAATATGTAAGGTTAAAACTTTTCCGAGATGCTTTATGGATTTGGCCACACATGGGCAGTTTAACAAACCATTTTAGCCGGAGAATTACACTCAGATCATTCGTAAAAAACTGCAAACTATCGTACAATTACTCTGTATATAAAAAAAGCAACAGTTAAATTTGCATAGTTACGATAGGTTTGGTTCTACCAATGAAAAACTCACAAAATGTAGGGTCTCAGAATGCGACAGCATTAAAGCTGTTCAATATAGATACAAGTACAGTTCACTTCCGGTGTGGTCACGTGACCATAGTAAAATAAGCAATGTTGGAGTAAATCGTCTGCAGTACACTGTGATATTGATAAATTTACAAAAAAAAATCTTAATGAAGAAATTTGTGAGATTTGAAGAAACAACATCCATTTAAAGTTTTATTTTGCTTTTTCCAGACTTATTTGTAAATTATGATTAGCGGGCTCAAACGATTCTTCTGTTGTTATGTATCAAAAATGCCGAGCACTAGCAAACTGACTGAAAGGACATTCTGTTTACAATAATATATCAAATCAACCTAAATAAATTGCAAAGTTTTGCAAGATATGTCTAACCTTTGAAGTTTAATCTTGAAGTATCTAAATGCTTAATCTGAAAGTGTACAGCATTGGTAAATATCCAAACGAACCTTAACAGGTTTTTACTTGGTCTTTTTTCACGGAACAGTGTGAATCGTTCTATATATTGAGTGCAGTTAAATGGTAATTTTGTTCCCATTCAAAAGATTTCTTTTTCGCGTCGAGTTTTGGTTCACCAACTAATGTCAAATACACTCGATGACTGCTTCCTGGAAACTAACCAGTACTCGCACCGAAAGAAGGGACTGTTGGAGTCACGGTCAAAATCCGCTGACAGGATTCGAACCCGCGACCTCCGGATTACGAGACATCTGTACAAAAATGAAAAAAAAGGTAAAATTTGTATCACGATTCTACTCTATATAGTTTTGAACTAATTTGAATATAACTGAAGTAAGTTAGATTATTCAGAGATTACTTGCAAACTTGAAAAAAATAAAAATAAAAAAGATGTTAAAACATCATAGCAACCTGCCGAATATGAAATCGAATATCCAAAGTGCAACATTCTCGCATACCAGAGTTCTACCGTGGTTCACCGGATGAACTTTTTGACGAACATCTGATGGATGAGAATGAAGTGCAAAGACTATGCCACAAACTGCAATGTACCACAATAAATTCAATGTGTGACTTTCATCGTACGTCAATTCAGTTGACTAAGATACTCAGAATACTGCGTGAACAAACCTATCTCAGTATTTGTTTCTATATATTTATACAGGAATATTTTAAAAATATGGGGTACCGTGTGTAAAACTTTTCAATATTCAACGCTGCATTCTCCGTGCGTAATCGGGATCCCGACCTAATTTAAATTTTTCACATGACCCTAAACGTTTTATGGTCTTTGAGATTTTTTAAAAACTTTTTAATAAAAAGTTTAAAAAAAACTGCTCATTCTATTCTTTAGAAATTGTCAGTGATATTAGAAATATAAAAATAATTTCTGTAAAGTCTCATTGAACAAAAAAGTATAAAAAAACCCTACCTATTTACTAACTATTTTAGGCATGTTACTGGACACAAAGAATTATTTAGGCTTTAGGAATGCACAGGTGAAACAAAAACTCTTTGAGGCCCGAGAGGAATTCCTTTCTTCCAAATATAACACCTTTTTGGACAAAACGTGATTATAAAGTATTATATAACGATACAAACTTTCGGGAACTAATTAGAAGGTTCGTCAAAACAACGCTGTGTATAACGATTCCTGTGTACAAGTTTACAAATTATATTAAGACGTTTTTGCAAGAATACGCAGTCTTTTAACCCATTCATCAAAGAAGTTCCTCGCGGGCTTCATAAAGTTCAGTGCATTTTACTAAACTCTAAATATGCAAGTTGATATCGACACGATATCATTCGTAATTATATTAGCCTTCCGTCCGTAAGTTTCCGGTGGTTTCCATACAATCGGAATCGGCTATTTCCGTGGTTTGGGCCGGGCCGGGCCGGGCCGGGTTTTATTAATAACCGAATTTATATGCGAAAAAATCTCAAGTAAAAGGCAAAATCAAGACATAAAATCTAAAGTGTTGAATACTTTTTAAAATCCTTTTAAGCTTTTATTAAGTATATATTTCTACGTGTGCATGCCAATTTTCAAGAAAAAAATACTTATACTAAGTATTAATTAGGTTAATACAGGTGTTGATTTTGCCAGATGGTCATCGATATGCAAAATCACGCCATAAAGTCATAAAGATTACAGGGAGCACTTTGGTAATTTTAAATTATTATCATTTCATTTTAAACCACAGTTTGTGGTTCCCATATCTTGCCATCCAAATTAATTGCCTTATTTTTTCAGTTCACTTAGAGATAATCGTCTTTAAGATATGTAAGTGCTATTTTACATTGTTTTAAAGAAAAGGAAGTAATATTCAAATCACTGAACTTAGCGCAAATATCGGTTAAAAACCAATAATTACCGGTATGTTGTTAGTACCAGGTAGATAAATGGTTTATAGCGGTGGAAGAACAATTCATCAGATAATAGTTTGTACTGTTTTTCAAGGAATTTGTTTATTTTTTCAAAGTTTCTTTTTAAGAGTTTTACTTCAGTTTAGACCACAATTACTGCCTGTGCTTGTGAACATGTAGAAAATATTATAAGTCTTCTTATAAAACAATGCATTAGATAAGGGGTTTCACATTCTGAGTACATTTTCATGTTTTTATTGAAAAGGGGAAAATCTGGGTGAATTCGCCAATTTCACAATAGATACTTATTTGGCAGATGTGAAATAAGTACATGCACTTGTTAAAGGACGTGGCTTAAAGAAGCTGCATAAAAATTTTATCTTTTCAAGGAAAAATAAGTTTTCTAATACCACTTGCATTTGGCCTCCATTACATGTTCATTATCATTAAGTCACTGTTAAATTTTGATTGGAAGGTAGGTGCATTTTTTTCGGGTGGTGATCAAATATTCATGCATTAAGGCTTTCATTGCCGGACAGCTACATATTGTGTGTGAAAATGCTTAACATAACATTGACAGGAAAATGTGTCATTTGATAATTTTCCAGTCTTTCTGGTACTAGAGGAAGAATCCAGGCGCTTGTCAGGCACGTAGGAAGCATTTTTAGAGTGGGGAGCTAGGGCGGCGTACATTTTGAAAGTCAGCCGACCTATAACAAACCCAGTTCCATAAAATGTTAAACAACGTTTTTTTTTTTTTTTTTTTTTGTTTTTTTAAAAAGTGGTTGTTAAAACCTCAAAAACAACTATAAAACTGCAGGACACAGCTAAAATTGACTCGTTGTCAAAAGATTGTTAAGAGAATTAGCTTAATTGGTCAAATTATTGGGAGGGGGCGCCCTGGGTGTGAAACTGAAAAGTAAACAATTTGTTCGAAAATATACCAGTTGAATTTATTCAGTACAATGCAATACAAGGTGGACATACAAACTGTCTTTAGAGCCGTAGGAATAGCCACCTGTGGGCTATTTCACTATTCTTACGGGAGAGCCGTAGGAATAGCCTGTGAGGCTATTCTTACGGGACCGTAGGAATAGCCACTTCCTACTCTTAAATGCAGTATCGAATATGACTATACAGGTAGAAACTGGAGCGTACAATACACTGACTAGAGGTTCAGTAGGGTTAGGTTTAACACAGGTATATAGAATAGGCCCTACACTACTATCACCAATAAAATTTACTGCATCTAGAGCTAACCAAGAAGTTTCGACACCAAATTCCTTAGACTACAGTGCTTTAGGGTATAGCGGATAGCTAACTAATTTTTCCTGCTTTCCAATTCAAAGAAATGACAATAATAGTTTTTTTTAGTATATCAGACAGAAAACATTTATTCTTCTTAAAACAGTCAGCTTTTCATAGAAATTCATGTATTTTTTCTCTCCACGCCATTGTTTACATATGAGCTGATTTAGGGTGTACAGGATAGCTTTGGTCATTTTTTACATTATTAGTTTAAAATCCACATCTTAACAAACTTTCCAAGACTTCTTTACTATAAATCAGAATAATAATGTATTCTCTTTTCAAAAACATTCAGCTTTTTAAATTTCTATCAAATACTTTTCATTCACTGACGTTTTTTACATATACACTGATTTAGTCTATAGGGGATAGCTTTATTTTACATTTGATGACATATGAAAAATAACACAACGAGCAAATATTTAAAATGTATGCCAGAATGTCTGTTTGCATGTCAGTAAAAGAATGATATGAAAATTTATACAATAATCCAAGTCTAAATATAAAATTTATCAGCCTATCCTCTATACCCTAAAATCCGCTATACCCTAAAGCACTGTATGCGAACCAAAAGATAATTTCGATCCCAAGGTAAAAGTACTGGCGGTATACTGGTAACAGGTCAGGACAAAATCTTCTTGTATGAAACACTTGGCTCGATTTTCAAATAATTTCATACAAATGGTCCTTGTTGTGTGACTATCAAGATAGTGCAAATATTTGCAATTTTAATTTAGGCAGTGGCTAGAGAACTTATTCATCCGGACCCGGTTCTCTAACCAAAATACCGTGCATAGGCTAGGGAACCAGAATTTTATAACACTGATGAAATCCACTGTCTCCAATAGTGTAGGCCTACTCGACGCATACCGTGTCCGCCATATTAATTGGAATGTTGTAAACTATTACGAAATGAATGCGTGAAAACTACTTTGTCGTCTTTAAATGTAATTTGTTTTAAACCTGTACAATGTTTAAATGATTTTTTTTAAAAATAGTATTTTTAATTTCTGTACTTTGTATTTGCATCATTACATGTTTATAGATGTACAAACTAATTTAATTGCCATTAAAACTTCTTGCATATTAACTGATCACTTTATATACTGGTTTGTAACACCTCGGCATTACACATTCAAAGATATGTAATCAATACTAATAAACAGAAGTTACTTAGTTTGTTTTAATTGTTTCCTTTTTATACGCCCGTTTGAAAAACGGGACGTATTATGGGAACGCCCCTGGCGGGCGGGCGGGCGGGCGGGCGGCGTCCACAGACCTTGTCCGGAGCATATCTTCTACATGCATGAAGGGATTTTGATGAAACTTGGCACAGTTGTTCACCATCATGAGACGGAGTGTCATGCGCAAGAACCAGGTCCCTAGGTCTAAGGTCAAGGTCACACTTAGAGGTCAAAGGTCAAATTCAAGAATGACTTTGTCCGGAGCATATCTTCTTCATGCATAGAGGGATTTTGATGAAAGTTGGCACAATTGTTCATCATCATGAGAAGGAGTGTCATGCGCAAGAACCAGGTCCCTAGGTCTAAGGTGAAGGTCACACTTAGAGGTCAAAGGATACAAGAATGAAAACTTTGTCCGGAGCATTTCTTCTTCATGCATAGAGGGATTTTGATATAACTTGGCACAAATGTTCACCACCATGAGGCGGAGTGTCGTGCGCAAGAACCAGGTCTCTAGGTCTAAGGTCAAGGTCACACTTAGAGGTCAAAGGATACAAGAATGAAAACCTTGTCCGGAGCATTTCTTCTTCATGCATAGAGGGATTTTGATATAACTTGGCACAAATGTTCACCACCACGAGACGTAGTGTCATGCGCAAGAACCAGGTCCCTAGGTCTAAGGTCAAGGTCACACTTAGAGGCCAAAGGTCAGATACAAGAATGACTTTGTCCGAAGCATTTCTTCTTCATGCATGGAGGGATTTTGATGTAACTTGACACAATTATACATCATCATGAGACGAAGTGTCATGTGCAGTTCCCTTCTTTAGAATTACTTCCCTTTGTTGTTACTATAAATAGCTTATATTGTAAGTTTTTCATTACTAGTCGTAGGGAAAAATCGAGACCACTTTTCTGTAGTACAACATGCATGCTACATCCAATTTTGAGGTGTATTTTGACCAGTCTCTACCTGGTAAAGATTTTTGTGAGGACTTATATTTTTTTTTTTTTTTTTTTTTTTTTTTTTTTTTTTTTTTTTTTTTAAGATTAACTTCCCTTAGTTGTTACTATAAATAACTTATATTGTAACTTTTTTATAATTGAGCGTAGGGAAAAACCAAGACCACTTTTCTGTGGTACAACATAGATGTTACTTTCCAATTTTAGGTGTATTTTAAGGTGTCTCTACCTGGTAAGGAGTTTTTTTGTGGACTAAGAAAAACAAAACACTTAGTTATTACAAAAATTACCACAAAATTAAAATTCCATTTGCAAATACAGGTGCTAGAGTAAAGAAATTTGCTGTGACGGGCGTATATTGTGACATTCTTGCACTCTTGTTTTTTGTATTGTACCTTTTAAGTTTAAATTTCAAGTTTATTTTCGGCTTGCTCCAATGCTGAAGATTTCGCATTCATTCGAACAAGTTTATCTTCCAATATGGCGGACAGTATGCGGCTAGAACACTTTTGGAGACATAGTAAACACTGATAAATGAAAGGGCATACCTAGCTTGCTGCAATGGTGAAAATAATTAAGATAATAACATGCATGACACTTTCCCAAAGAAACAAAGTGAATTTCAACAGCTTTATGCATAGAAATGAAATTCCAATTTTGGTTAGAGAACCGGTTCCGGACAAATAAGTCCGGTTCTCTAGCCACTGCCTTTAATTTACATTATTTAATTCAGTGCGATTAATGAATTATTACACTTTCATTTTGTTTGATCAGCAACAATGTCTAAATGTAAAATATTTACTAAAAATGTAGAATCGCCGGAAAAATGGCATACTAAACCTAGGTATGACTGCAAGTTTTACCCTGAATGGACAGCAAAGTTCAACAAACTTTACAAAGACAAGCTGGAAACTGACTGACACACTTACTGCAAGTTATGCAAAGCCTCCTTCGGAATTACACATGGTGGAATCAATGATGTTAAAACACATGTTGGAACATCTCAGCATGCTAGCAGAACCAGAGATACTTCTTCCACAGCGAGTTTGAAAAGCATGTTCTTGGAGAAGAATCCCTTAGAAGATGAGATAACAAATGCTAAAGTACTCTTCACCAGCTTTGTTGTTGAACATAATCTGATGTTTTCTGTAGCGGATCACTTCACAGAGTTGTGCAAGAAAATGTTCCCTGAGACTCGCAAATTGCCCAGAAGTTTGCATGCAAAAAAACCAAGACCACACACATATTAAACGAAGCCATAGCACCAATCCAAGAAAACAGGGTGGCAGAACTTCAATTTACCAGATTTGTTTTGTTGTATTTGTTTAATTATTAGGTCAGTCAGGAAGAAGTCACCAGAAAATGCTGAAGAAATTTCCACTGAATGATCCCACAAGGCAAAACCTTGGCTTTGTGAATCCATCTACTAGACAGGACATTTCTGCTGTTGCAGGTACTAGCTGACATAATTTTATTTATCTAGACATTTTATTAAATTTTTTTTTGTGATTTTACTTTCTATCTACAAGCCTGTACAAAGTGCTAATTGTAAGTCAACAGCACACACGCACATTTCTACATGAGGTCTTTTTCACATAGATTTTGTAAATAAGTATTTTTTCTTTTTTATTTTTAATAGTATTAAGCCTGGCCAACAGATTTGGGTGCCATGTTCAAGCAGACCTGCTGATGGATGAGTATGCTGACTACCAGCTGAGTCAAGACTCAGAGCTGCCATTTATCAGTGAAGACACAAGTCTTGACAGTTTCTGGTTTAAGATCGAAATTCTGAAGACAATGAGTGGTGGGCATAGGTTTGGACAGCGCAGTGAAGTAGCTCTGACTGTCCTTTCCCTGCCCCACAGCAATGCTTATCCAAAGAGATGTTTCAGTACAGTTAGAAAAATTCAAACAGATCACAGAGACAATTTGGCAAACAGAACTTTGAGTTTGAATTCGTTGTTAAGGTTCGAGTTCAGTGAGAACAGTGAATGTTTTAGGTTTAATATGAGCAAAGAACTTCTCAGATCATCAAAAGAGGCCTGTAGTCTGTACAAACTTAACAGGAAATAAATGTGAACCTTAAAGAGGCTTATACAATAGACTGTAGGAAATTGTTTATACTAAAGAAATTATTTAGTATGTATTGATTGAATAATAATAATAAAAGATATGATTTGTGTCACAAGTTATCTTCTTGTATTTATGGTTAAGTTTGACAATCTACTGTACTTTCATAACATACATAATGGTAAACTGGGTAAATAAGGAATGAAACATCTCCCACTTTTGATACCCAATCTGCCACTTTTTGGAAACAAATCTACCACCTTGGCAGTTCAGAGTGACATGTATGTACATCAAAAAACATGGCCACCATAGGGCATGGTCAGTTTTCCCTATATGTATGTAGTGAAAAGTTTAAAACTCTTTTTGTATGAAACTGCTGATCCTATTTTTTAGCTCACCAATGGTTGAGCTATTAGTATCTATAGGTGGATGGTCCCTCCTCTATTGATTTTTACTTAAACATGTTCTTCTCTGAAACTGCTGGTCGGAATAACACCAAATTTGGTCTGTAGCATCCTGGCAAGGTCCTCTATCAAGTTTGTTCAAATGGGGGCACTTGGCCCTTTATATAGGGGCCGCTAAAGCTGAAAATAGAAAAAACCTTTAAATGACTTCTTATCATGAACTGCTTTATGGATCTTCATCAAAATTGGTCTGAAGCATCATTATATGGTCTTTTCTTAAGTTTGTTCAAATGGGGGCACTTGGGCCTTGGCCCCTTTTAGAGGCCGCTAGAGCTAAAACTAGAAATACCTTTAAAAGTCTTCTTCTCATGAACTGCTTGATGGATCTTCATCAAACTTTGTGTGTAGAATCATTATATGGCCCCCTCCCAAGTATGTTCAATGGGGGCACTTGACCCCTTTTAGGGGCTGCTAGAGCTAAAAATAGAATTACCTTTAAAAGTCTTCTTTTCCTGAACCGCTTGATGGATCTGCATTAAACTTTGCCTGTAGCATAATTATATGGTCCTCTCCCAAATTTGTTCAAATGGGGGCCTTTGGCAGAAGTTGGCCCCTTTTAGGGAGCTCACTGGTTTTATGTAGACTTACATAGGAAAAATTTTTTTTTTCTAATTTTATTCATTTGTTAATTTTTTAATTTTTTTTTTTACCATCAAAACAATCAATCAAGTGTCTTCAAAATCAGTCATCAACCAGTTAATAACCTTTCATGAACTGCTTCATGAATGCTGTTTAAACTTTTTCAGAAGCAAGATCTGATTAGGTTAAGGTCATGGTCTGCCTCAGGTGAGCAACTAATGGGCCTCTTGTTATATAATTTCACACAAATGGTCTTTGTGTGAACCTCTACCAGGGTTGTTTAATTTTTTCCGATTCATCAAAGAACATTGCCGCCAAGGTCAGAGGTCACTTTTCCCAGTATGTATATATTGGAAACTTTATCTTCTTGTATGAAACTCCTAGCCCGATTTTAAAATAATTTCACACAAATAGTACTTGTGTGACCCTCTACAAAGAATGTTTAAATAATTTTGATTCATCAGAAAACATGGCACCAGGGGACGTGGTCACTTTTCCCTATTATGTATATAATGGAAACTTTAAAAATCTTCTTGTATGAAACTGCTGGCCTGATTTTGAATTAACTTCACACAAATGGTCCTTGTGTGACCCTCTACCAAGAGTAATCAATTTTTTTCCAATACATCAAAAAACAGCTGCCAAGGTCTGTGGTCTTTTCCCTATAATTTAGTAGCAACTAAACTGAGGTGAGCGATATAGGGCCATCATGATCCTTGTTAATAAAAATATCAAATGTTCAACTTTAAGTTCTTCATTAACACACATTTCTCTGGAAGTATTGGGTCAAATAGTTTCAATCTCATATTTGGATACCATTTGGCAAGATGAAGAACTCTGGCTTACATTTCAACAAAATGATGCCCACTGAGCATTTTGTATGTAAGCAGGTTTCACACATTGTGACAAACTAATGTACTGAATACTTTCAGACCCTTCATGTGTCTTTGAAATGACCATTCTGAGCCAGGTTCAATATCTCTGACTTGCAGTTTATGAAAGTATGCCTATTTTTAAGCTTAACAAATTTTGGTAAAGCTTTTGTATATGTAAGGTAGTATCAAGTTGAAGGTCTTCCAATCATTTAATTAACATGTTGATAAATTCATCATAATACTGTAAAATCATTTAATTTCGTGGGCATGAAATTTCGTGGTTTTGGTCAAAACGGCAATTTCGTGGGGATATGAATTCGAGGATATCAACTTTTGAACATAAAATGAATCGGAATTTTACTTGTTCGTTGGGATTAAATTTCGTGGATTAACTCACGAAATCACGAAATCCACAAAAATTAGTCCCCCACGAATATTAATGATTTCACAGTAGACATCATTCTCTTGTTTTGAATAAGACACATAAGGAAACTGAAAAACAATAGTATAATTATGACCAAGTTAGAATCAGTGTTTGACTTTTTCAGATAACAAAACATGAAATATGTTTCTGGAACAGCTGCGGCACATCTGTCCTCGATTTACTCAACAGTATAAAGCTATAGGTAAAGTTAAAATTCATTTTATTAAAGAGTTAATAAAAATTTATTAACAGCTTATGGTTTTACGAACACTAACCTTCCACTGCAAGCTGTCATCATGTGACAATCTGAGAAGGGCTTGAACTCAAAGACGCAAGAGGATAGTGATTCAAATGCAGCAACTTTAACCACCTGGGCACGGAGATCCTTTAATTCCTAAGGAATGGTATGGACTAGCTTTGCAGTGTCCAGCTAATTCAGGAATCATGACTCTTTGTCAAAAATATGCATAAATGACATTACAGTTTGTGGAACAGTTGTCTCATAATATTTGACTTATATAGAGCCAAAAAAAAGTGACTAGAAAACAAAAAGGTTGTGCACCTATGGTTAATATGGAATTCAGTTAGAGGCAATTCACTTAAGCAAAAATACACATGAAATAGCTTTAAAGTTTGTGTTACACTTATCTCAGATAGTATTCCACCTATAATTATGAAATAACAGAGAATTGTCGTTGTGCACCTGGTGTTCTGTGTGTGTGTTTCTTTTTATCACTCAGCCAGACAAGGGTTATAGTTTTTGTTTCATATCTCAAAAGGTTTTGAACCTGGACTCATGAAAGTTGTGCATCTCAGGTGTATTTGGGATTGAACCCCTCTGTCACATAGTGCTGTAAAAGATCGTTCTAATAATTTTTGTGTCCCCCCCACCCCCCCACACACACACATGAGTGGTGGGAGCATATAGATTTGGTCTTGTCGCATCCGTCCGAAGTTTGTGACGCGCCTAGCTCAAAAAGTATTTGATATAAATTGATGAAACCTTACATGAGTCTTTATCATGATGTGAACTTGCGCATCTCCTGTTTTTCATCTGGCTTAGACCCTATTTCCAGAGTTATGGCCCCTGAAATAGTCAAAAATGCACATTTTCACCTTGTGACATGCGTAGCTCAAAAAATATTTGATATAGATTCATGAAACCTTGCATGAGTCTTAATCATGATATGAACTTGCGCACCTCCTATTTTTCATCTGGGTCCGCTCCATATTTCCAGAGTTATGGCCCCTGAAATAGTCAAAAATGCACATTTTCACTTTGTGACGCGCCTAACTCAAAAAGTATTACATATAAATTGATTAAACCTTGCATGAGTCTTTATCATGATATGAACTTGCGCACCTCCTATTTTTTGTCTGCCTCCGTCCCCTATTTTCAGAGTAATGGCCCCTGAAATAGTCAAAAATGCACATTTTCACCTTGTGACGCACCTAGCTCAAAAAGTATATGAAATAAATGGATGAAAACTTGCATGAGTCTTTATCATGATATAAACTTGCACACTTCTTATTTTTTGGCTGGCTCCACTTTAAAGTTATGGCACCTGAAATAGTAAAAAATGCACATTTTCACCTAATTATGTGCCTAGCTCAAAAAGTATTTGATGTAACCTTGTTTGAGTCTTTATCATGATGTGACCTTGCACACTTGGCATTCTTCTTGAGAATCTTAGCGCTTATTACAGAGTTATGGCCCTTGAAATAGCCAAAATAGTGGATTTTTTGTTTGTGATGCTCATAGCTGAAAAAGTATATGGCCTAGAATAATGAATCCTTTTCATAAAATGTTTCTTGAGGCTATACTCCATTAAGACTGCAAACACTTGAATAATTTCCCCTTATTTGTGGCAAATGTACCAGTGGGGGGCACACCCTGTGTCCTACAGACACATTCTAGTTCCAGATCCATTTGTGTTTGTCTTTTCCTGTTTTGTAGTACCCATACCCCGAGCCCAAATGATGACTTGCACCTCCAACATAAAGTAATATAAAAACTTCTAAGTTTTGCAGTATCAACATGTAACATATGATAAAAATAAAATTATGGTCATATAGAGAGACAGGAAGTCAGGCTACCAGTGTCCTATTGAAACACATCTAGATGATCAATAACTTAGTTAGTAGTGAGAAGGTCACACAAAGGGTCAAAAGTCATGTAAGATCTTGCGAATACTGTAACATTGATTTGCCAGTTAACTGGCTGAAAATTTTTAGTGATTGAGGCAGTGTGTCATCATATAAAGGGCTCAACATTGTTGCTATATTGGCATCAGCTTTCCAGTTGAAGGTAGTTTTGCCTCACAATTCTTAGCATCCATTGGTTCCTCAGATAGCCTTGTTTATGAATGTTTTCAAATGCAATAAGCTATTACTATTAGACTACATTTAATCTGAAAATTGTTTTGATCCAGCGGGTCTTCCATGCAATGATGTTCAAGTTATACACTATGCTAAATCACGTTTTAGATTAATGACATGCATCTTGTTTCAATCATCAATTTCAGTTTTATGCAGGACTTTATGCGGTTTCTCGGATGACAGCAGCGCAAGTGCAAATGAATGTGCAGATGCCCCAGTAAAATATAGACTCAAGAAACAGATGTGGCAGAAAGAGTTGGAAGATTATATATCAAACCTTGATGAGGAAGGTCTGCAGAAGAAGAGGGAACTTGAAGTGACACTTGAAATGATGAAACTTGATAAGCAATATGTATGTATTCCTAAATCATGTAACCTCTATGTACTTTAATTAGGTGTCACTATATATTGGTCTCTCCAAGTTTGTTTAGCAATCCAGAACTTGCATAACTTATATGGACATGCTTAGTTGTAGGGTTTTCATTAACCCTTATCCTGCTAAATTTCTAAAATGGACTGGTCCGGTAATCAATTTGGACAGTACCATTTAAATAAATGTTAAAAGGGGTGCTTGCCAAAAAGGTACTGACAGAATGGCAAACAGTGCAAGTCTTGATCAGACTCTGAAACTGCTTGCTCAGTTTGAAAATTATTTATCAGCAAAGTTCCTAGGGTGACCCTCTGCTATTGTCCCATAGAATCCTGAATCATCATTCCCTTTTCCACCCACTCACTAAAGAATTACCTGCCTGTATTGATTTAGTGGTAACTAAAAATCTTGTAGGAGGACACTGGCCGTATTTCAAAATATTTTCGTAGTTTTCATTGTGTGACCATCTCTAATAATAAAGTAATTTCCATGATTGTTGTGAATAAAAGGTGCAATAAGAAGAATTAAACAGGAGACAGTGAGTGTTTCTTCTCACTACTGTTACCTTTTCAAACAAAGCTTCTAATGGTGATATAAATGATAGCTCAATATCTGTATGGGTAACATTGTCATAATTATACCCCCACAAAACGAAGTTTGGGGGGTATATAGGAGTGAGCTTGGCGGATGGTTGGTCGGTCCGTTGGTTTTCATGGTTTTCGGATGATAACTCATGAAAGGCTTGACCAATTTAAATAATTTTTGGTACACAGGTGTAACATCAGAAAATACAGGTCAAGTTCGAATTTGGGGTCAGTAGGTGAAAGTTCAAGGTCACAGTGACCCTGAACAGTTAAACAGTTTCCAGATGATAACTTGAGAACACTTGGGCCTAGGATCATAAATTTTGGTACACAGGTGTAACATCATGAAATGCAGGGTAAGTTCAACTTTGAGGTCTGTAGGTCGAAGGTCAAGGTCACAGTGACTCGGAACATTTAAACAGTTTTCGGACAATAACTTCAGAACGTTTGGGACTAGGATCAGGAAACTTAATCGGGAGGTCGGTCATGTCAAGCAGATGACCCTTAATGATTTTGAGTTCCAAAGGTCAAAGGTCATTTAAACCTTTTACGGACAATAACTTGAAAACGCTTGGGCCAGGGATCATGAAACTTCATAGGGAGGTTGATCATGACTAGCAGATGACCTCTATTGATTTTTAGGTCAGTAGGTCAAAGGTCAAACAAGTTTGGCTTTTACATTGGTTTAGTTCTGTGACAAGGCCATATTATAGGGGTATAATTCGTCACTCCTGTGACAACTCTAGTTTGAGCCAGAGTGGCTATTTGGTGTGGACATAAATTTCTGGATGATGGTGTAGGAACTTCATATGTTCATTTCATTAGCTTGAGTATTCAAAGAACAGCTAGAGCTATTGAACTCACTCAAGCATCTGCATTGGTGTCATGTTTGGTTATGTTTTTGTATACATGTAAGCTTGTATCTCAGTAACCTATGGTGGGAATGGATTGAAACTTCACACACTTATTCATTTATTTATTTATTTATTTGGGTTTTACGGCGCACCAACACAGTATAGGTTATATGGTGTGTTGGTGCGCCGTAAAACCCAAATAAATAAATAAATGAATATGTGTGTGAAGTTTCAATCCATTCCCACCATAGGTTACTGAGATACAAGCTTACATGTATACAAAAACATAACCAAACGTGAAGAAATGACTTACAGGTTTCATAACTGTTTTGCTTTTTTATTGAATTATGCCCCTTTTTCAACTTAACATTTATTCAATGGACAAGGCTGTTGAATAGTTGAGCATTCCTGTTCTCCGGCAGCTCTTGTTTTGATTTAGTAAATCATTATCAAAATCCATTAAAAATATTTCTCCTTACAAATGTTTATGATTTCACAGTATATTTGTTATAAATCTCATCTTTATTGTTTTAGGTTCCAGATGTAATCAGACCTATTGATTGGAAAATTTTACTCACCCAATGCGAAGGATTTGCTGCTAGACAAAGATACTTAAAATACCTTTGTAATAGGGAGATACTTGCACGGAAAAAGCTTTATTCAAAAAATGGAAAATCATGGGAGTTAAATGTCAAAGAAAAAACTCAACTACTATTTGCATTCACCTGGGTTCAAAGGGATAAGCAAATAAAATGGTGGAAAGGAATTCAAGCTATGAAGTCAGAAATTCCGGTGATAATAGATTTTAGTATTAAAACAGAACTCAAGGAGCAGCGCCGTGCCTTTATACAAATGCAAGACTTGTTGACACATAATTTAAGTCATTTACAGCCATTAAGTATTCATGTTACAAGTATTGAAAACAATTACAGGATTAAGCATGCACAAGATTTGGATGCTAAAATGTTTGCTACTTACCATGAAAACCATTTTTTAGATGTATTTCCGCACAAAGATTTAGTGTATTTATCTCCAGACGGTCCACCACTGACAGAATTTGACCGAAAGTTTGATATGTGTTATGGAGGTTCACTAGACTTAAAATCCAAGGTCCAAAGTCTTAACTTTTGGACATAATGAACGTGGAGGATCAGGGAAACTTCAGATGTTGATCACTACCAATACCTGCTATTGATTTAGGTCATAGTAAGTTCTACAAAAGGCTTTTAATTTTAAAAGCTAGCAAGCCTTGTAATTCATTGGACAATAAATGAAAGCAGTGGCTATGTGTGAGGGGGTGACTTTACTTCATGCGGTATCAAAGAAAGTAAGCTAGACTCACTCAGCACTGATCAGTTTTTATTGTAACAGTACTTTTCTCAGGTAACTATGTGGAAGATTAAGCTCCACTTATTCATTATTTATTTTTATTTGTTAACGCGCACCATTTCTCATGATATATATGAGTGTGATGCGCCTCCAAATAAATTTGAAGTTTTTACAATAAGTCACCTGTTACTATCATTACAGTTCAAACATGAACAACGTGAAGCATGACTCATTTCATGACTGTTTTCTTTTATGAATGCACCTTTTTCAGTGATATTATGCAAGTAAAGCGCTTTTCATGACATTCTGTTTCAGTAGCAGCCTGTTTTCAAAGTGCATAATCAAGTAATCCTTCATTTTCCTACAATGTTTATATTCAAGTAAGCTACTCATCTTAGTGGCAAATGTAAGTAGCACCTATTGATGGACAATTTTACACCAAGCGTAAGCATTTGCTGCAGACAAGATATTAAATATTTGTAATGGAGATCTGCCGAAAGCTTTCAAGGATCAGGTTTGTCAAAAACTCACAGTTTTCATCACTGTAAGATAAGCAATTGGTGGAAGGAATTTAAGCAAGTAAGCGTCGTTCCTGAAGTTTTAAACAGTCAAGGCACCTTTTTCAATGCAGCGGCACAATGTAAGTTAAGCCATTAGTCTTCATGTACAGTATTAAACAAGTAAGCATGCCATTTCGTGCAAATGTGCATACCAAATGAAAACCTCTCTTTATGATGTTTTACAAGTAAGTTACTTTTCTTCAGCGGCACCACTGACAGAATGACGTAAGCCTTACTTCTTATTGGGATCATTTTCACAAGGCACAGCACCTTTAATTATCAGGAACATGGAATCCGATTGCTCACTACCAATTTTACAAGTAAGAAACCTTTCTTCATCAACATGTCAATAAAGCTGCACTTGTTCACTGACATTTAAAGTAAGCACCTTTCTTCAGCGGCACATATGCAAGTAAGCCGCTCTCTTCACTGACAGTTTTACAAGTAAGCACCTTTCTTCAGCGGCATAATGCAAGTAAGCCGCTCTCTTCACTGACAGTTTTACAAGTAAGCACCTTTCTTCATTGACATAATGCAAGTGAGCCGCTCTCTTCACTGACAGTTTTACAAGTAAGCACCTTTCTTCATTGACATAATGCAAGTGAGCCGCTCTCTTCACTGACAGTTTTTCAAGTAAGCACCTTTCTTCGGGGCATAATGCAAGTAAGCCGCTCTCTTCACTGACAGTTTTACAAGTAAGCACCTGTCTTCAGTGGCATAATGCAAGTAAGCCGCTCTCTTCACTGACAGTTTTACAAGTAAGCACCTTTCTTCAGCGGCATAATGCAAGTAAGCCGCTCTCTTCACTGACAGTTTTACAAGTAAGCACCTTTCTTCAGCGGCATAATGCAAGTAAGCCGCTCTCTTCACTGACAGTTTTACAAGTAAGCACCTTTCTTCAGCATCATAATGCAAGTAAGCCGCTCTCTTCACTGACAGTTTTACAAGTAAGCACCTTTCGTCAGCGGCACAATGCAAGTAAGCCGCTCTGTTCACTGACAGTTTTACAAGTAAGCACCTTTCTTCAGCGGCACAATGCAAGTAAGCCGCTCTGTTCACTGACAGTTTTACAAGTAAGCACCTTTCTTCAGCGGCACAATGCAAGTAAGCCGCTCTGTTCACTGACAGTTTTACAAGTAAGCACCTTTCTTCAGCGGCACAATGCAAGTAAGCCGCTCTCTTCACTGACAGTTTTACAAGTAAGCACCTTTCTTCAGCGGCGTAATGCAAGTAAGCTGCTCTCTTCACTGACAGTTTTACAAGTAAGCACCTCTTCATTGACATAATGCAAGTGAACCGCTCTCTTCACTGACAGTTTTACAAGCACCTTTCTTCATTGACATAATGCAAGTAAGCCGCTCTCTTCACTGACAGTTTTACAAGTAAGCACCTTTCTTCAGCGGCATAATGCAAGTAAGCCGCTCTCTTCACTGACAGTTTTACAAGTAAGCACCTTTCTTCAATTGGTATATCTACTACAGTAAAGTAAGCACCTTTCTTCAGGGGCATAATGCAAGTAAGCTGCTCTCTTCACTGACAGTTTTACAAGTAAGCACCCCTTCATTAACATAATGCAAGTAAGCCGCTCTCTTCACTGACAGTTTTACAAGTAAGCACCTTTCTTCATTGACATAATGCAAGTAGCCGCTCTCTTCACTGACAGTTTTACAAGTAAGCACCTTTCTTCATTGACATAATGCAAGTGAGCCGCTCTCTTCACTGACAGTTTTATCAAGTAAGCACCTTCTCATTGTTTCAGGTAGCACTTATGAATAGCAAGTAAGCCGCTCTCTTCACTGACAGTTTTACAAGTAAGCACCTTTCTTCAGTGGCATAATGCAAGTAAGCCGCTCTCTTCACTGACAGTTTTACAAGTAAGCACCTTTCTTCAGCGGCATAATGCAAGTAAGCCGCTCTCTTCACTGACAGTTTTACAAGTAAGCACCTTTCTTCAGCGGCATAATGCAAGTAAGCCGCTCTTCACTGACAGTTTACAAGTAAGCACCTTTCTTCAGCGGCAAATGCAAGTAAGCCGCTCTCTTCACTGACAGTTTTCAAAGTAAGCACCTTTCTTCAGCGGCATCAATGCAAGTAAGCCGCTCTCTTCACTGACAGTTTTCACAAGTAAGCACCTTTCTTCAGCGGCAAATGCAAGAACCGCTCTCTTCACTGACAGTTTTACAAGTAAGCACCTTTCTTCAGCGGCAAATGCAAGTAAGCCGCTTCTCCACTGACAGTTTTACAAGTAAGCACCTTTCTTCAGCGGCGTAATGCAAGTAAGCGCTCTCTCACTGACAGTTTTACAAGTAAGCACCTTTCTTCATTGACATAATGCAAGTAAAGCGCTCTCTTCACTGACAGTTTTACAAGCAACTTCATTGACATAATGCAAGTAAGCCGCTCTCTTCACTGACAGTTTTACAAGTAAGCACCTTTCTTCATCGGCATAATGCAAGAAGCCGCTCTCTTCACTGACAGTTTTACAAGTAAGCACCTTTCTTCATTGGGACGTGTTTACTAATTTCAGTAAGCACCTTTCTTCAGACATAATGCAAGTAAGGCCGCTCTCTTCACTGATAGTTTTACAAGTAAGCCCCTTTCTTCATTGAAATAATGCAAGTAAGCCGCTCTCTTCACTGACAGTTTTACAAGTAAGCACCTTTCTTCATTGACATAATGCAAGTCGCTTTCATACAGTTACGGCTCTCTTCACTGACAGTTTTACAAGTAAGCACCTTTCTTCAGTGGCATAATGCAAGTAAGCCGCTCTCTTCACTGACAGTTTCACAAGTAAGCACCTTTCTTCATTGCATAATGCAAGTAAGCCGCTCTCTTCACTGACATTTACAAGTAAGCATTTCATTAGCATAATGCAAGTAAGCCGCTCTCTTCACTGACAATTTTACAAGTAAGCACCTTTCTTCATGGCATAATGCAAGTAAGCCGCTCTCCTCACTGACAGTTTTACAAAGTAAGACACTTCTCTCTTCACTGACAATTTTACAATGTAAGCACCTTTCTTCATCGGCATAATGCAAGTAAGCCGCTCTCTTCACTGACAGTTTACAAGTAAGCACCTTTCTTCAGCGGCATAATGCAAGGAAGCCGCTCTCTTACTGACATTTACAAGTAAGCACCTTTCTTCAGCGGCATAATGCAAGTAGCCAGCTCTCTTCACTGACAGTTTTCAAAGTAAGCACCTTTTCTTCAGTGACATAATGCAAGTAAGCCACTCTCTTCACTGACAGTTTTACAAGTAAGCACCTTTCTTCATGCAATGCGTATTAAAGTCAAGTAAGCCCTTCTCTCACTGACATTTTCACAAGTAAGCACCTTTCTTCAGTGGCATAATGCAAGTAAGCCGCTCTCCTCACTGACAGTTTTACAAGTAAGCACCTTTCTTCATTGACATAATGCAAGTAAGCGGCTCTCTTCACTGACAATTTTACAAGTAAGCTTCATTGACATAATGCAAGTAAGCCGCTCTCTTCACTGACAATTTTACAAGTAAGCACCTTTCTTCATCGGCATAATGCAAGTAAGCCGCTCTCTTCACTGACAGTTTTACAAGTAAGCACCTTTCTTCAGCGGCATAATGCAAGGAAGCCGCTGTCTTTACTGACAATTTTACAAGTAAGCACCTTTCTTCAGCGGCATAATGCAAGTAAGCCACTCTCTTCACTGATAGTTTTACAAGTAAGCACTTTTCTTCAGTGAAATAATGCAAGTAAGCCACTCTCTTCACTGACAGTTTTACAAGTAAGCACCTTTCTTCATTGACATAATGCAAGTAAGCCGCTCTCTTCACTGACAGTTTTACAAGTAAGCACCTTTCTCTTCACTGACAATTTTACAAGTAAGCACCTTTCTTCAGTGGCATAATGCAAGTAAGCCGCTCTCTTCACTGACAGTTTTACAAGTAAGCACTTTTCTTCAGTGAAATAATGCAAGTAAGCCGCTCTCTTCACTGACAATTTTACAAGTAAGCACCTTTCTTCAGCGACATAATGCAAGTAAGCCGCTCTCTTCACTGACAATTTTACAAGTAAGCACCTTTCTTCAGTGACATTATGCAAGTAAGCCGCTCTCTTCACTGACAATTTTACAAGTAAGCACCTTTCTTCAGCGGCATAATGCAAGTAAGCCACTCTCTTCACTGATAGTTTTGCAAGTAAGCACTTTCTTCAGTGGAATAATGCAAGTAAGCCACTTTCTTCACTGACAATTTTACAAGTAAGCACCTTTCTTCAGACATAATGCAAGTAAGCCGTCTCTTACTGACAGTTTTACAAGTAAGCACCTTTCTCTCATGACATAATGCATAGTAAATGCTGCTCTCTTCACTGACAGTTTTACAAGTAAGCACCTTTCTTCAGTCGCATAATGCAAGTAAGCCCTCTCTTCACTGACAATTTTACAAGTAAGCACCTTTCTTCAGCGACATAATGCAAGTAAGCCGCTCTCTTCACTGACAATTTTACAAGTAAGCACCTTTCTTCAGTGACATAATGCAAGTAAGCCGCTCTCTTCACTGACAATTTTACAAGTAAGCACCTTTCTTCAGCGGCATAATGCAAGTAAGCCGCTCTCTTCACTGACAATTTTACAAGTAAGCACCTTTCTTCAGTGGCATAATGCAAGTAAGCCGCTCTCTTCACTGACAATTTTGCAAGTAAGCACCTTTCTTCAGTGGCATAATGCAAGTAAGCCTGTCTCTTTACTGACAGTTCTACAAGTAAGCACCTTTCTTCAGTGACATAATGCAAGTAAGCTGCTATCTTCACTGACAGTTTTACAAGTAAGCACCTTTCTTCAGCGGCATAATGCAAGTAAGCCGCTCTCTTCACTGACAATTTTACAAGTAAGCACCTTTCGTCAGCGACATAATGCAAGTAAGCTGCTCTCTTCACTGACAATTTTACAAGTAAGCACCTTTCTTCAGTGGCATAATGCAAGTAAGCTGCTCTCTTCACTGATAGTTTTACAAGTAAGCACCTTTCGTCAGCAACATAATGCAAGTAAGCCGCTCTCTTCACTGACAATTTTCAAGTAAGCACCTTTCTTCAGTGGCATAATGCAAGTAAGCTGCTCTCTTCACTGATAGTTTTACAAGTAAGCACTTTTCTTCAGTGAAATAATGCAATTAAGCCGCTCTCTTCACTGACAATTTTACAAGTAAGCACCTTTCTTCAGTGGCGTAATGCAAGTAAGCCTGTCTCTTCACTGACAATTCTACAGGTAAGCACCTTTCTTCAGTGGCATAATGCAAGTAAGCCTGTCTCTTCACTGACAATTCTACAAGTAAGCACCTTTCTTCAGTGACATAATAAAATAGGCACCTTTTCCCTTTGACATACTTCTTGTAAGTGCTTTTCTTCCAGTTGAAAAGTACTATATTCAGAATCATTTAAATCAAACTGCAAAATGTAGGCAAAACATTTTTAGCTCGACTATAGGAAGTATGGAGAGCTATCCTACTTGACCCAGCGTCGGCATCCTTCTGCGTCCGCACTTTGGTTAAAGTTTTGATGCACTTTATCTTTGTTATTACTTTATGGATTTACTTCAGACTTAAAATGGTTGTTCCTCATCATCACCCACATCATATGGCACACTCTGGCACCAATATTTCGTAAATTATCCCCCCTTTTTACTTAGAATTTCAGGTTAAAGTTTTGGTGCACTTTCACTTTATCTCTGTTATAACTGAATGGATTTGATTCAAACTTAAAATAGTTGTTCAACATCATTACACACATCATATGGCATAAGGGTCATAACACTGGCACCAGTATTTCATGAATTATCCCCCCTTTTTACTTAGAATTTCAGGTTAAAGGTTTGGTGCACTTCCACTCTGCCTCAGTTATTACTAAATGAATTTGATTCAAACTGAAAGTAGTTGTGCCACACCATCTCCCACGTCATATCAGGGCTCTCGCGAGTGGGCGACTTGAGCGAAATAGGCGCTCTAGAACTTCAAACTTCACTCAAATCTAACCTCAAAGCGAAATGCAAGTCGCCCGATTTTCTTTCATTTCCACACTCACTAATTAGTGCTACCCGGACTGTTGACAACTTGCACGGTGTCATATCGAGTGCCGAATACACAAACACACGCCGGGAGCATAATTTAAGCTCCGCCTACTTCAGGTACTTGCGAGATTTTCCCAAGAAGTGTGAAAGCGAATCAAATTATCCGATACACCTCGTTGATTGTGTTCAGCCAATTAGCGTCGTGTTTACATCTTTGACACTTTGTTTTTAATTGTCAACATGTTTGAGTGCAAAAAGCAAAGTTTTTTGTAAAGAAACTGCTGATTAACCATGCGATTAATTGGAATTTGGTACACAATTATTTGTTATCTATGATAAAAGAACGACATGTAATGTATTAACTATGTTTAAATTGACTTCCATCGATGAATTTATTTGAATATGTATTTCTAGATTACACAGTTTACTTTCAGTTTTATTCGAGTGAGATACTGACATTCCTCGGTGAATGACTCGGTGTTAATAATAAACACTTAATACAAGATATAACCAAAATTCGGCTGGTTACATTTACAGAATCAGCTTGAGTTTTGAAAACGACTTTTTTCAGAATTTTTTAACAAAACAATAACCACTGTATGGGAAATGATGTAACTAAGAAAATGAATGGTCACATCAATACTTTTTATCAAGAACATTACAGCCACCTTTCAAATCACTCAACATCATTGCAGTAGGAAAAGTCTTCCCACTTCTCCCATAAGTCTCCCCACTTCTCCCTATATCAGCTTGAGGGAGAAGTGACTTCTCCCAAAAAATTGGACCTAGCTAGACCCCTGATCATATGACACAAGGTGCATAACTCTAGTACAAATATTTAATGAATTTTTCCCCCTTAGAATTTCTAGTTTAAGTTTTGATGGACTTTCACTCTATCTCAGTTATTACTAAATGGATTAGATTCAAACTTAAAATAGTTGTTCCACCTTATCACCCACATCATATGACACAAGTGCCATAACTCTTGCACCATTATTTCATGAATTATCTCCCCTTTTACTTAGAATTTCTGGTTAAAGTTTTGATGCACTTTCACTCTATCTCAATTAAAACTGAATGGATTTAATTAAAACTTAAAATAATTGTTCCAGCTTATCACCCACATCATATGACACAACAAGGTCCATTAACTCTTGCACCAGTTTTTCATGAATTATGCCCTTTTTACTTAGAATTAAGGGTTAATTTTGATGCATTTTCACTATATCTCAGTTATTACAAAATGGATTTAATTCAACGTGACACAAGGTGCATCACTCTTGCACCAATATTTCATGAATTATGCCCCCTTTTTCTAAGAATTATACTTAATATTTAATGTTTTGATACACTTGATCCTTATCTCTCTAATTACTTAATACTTTTGACACAGACTCAAGTTATTTCACAATATTTCATCCACGTTGGAGTCATTAAACACTCCAGTAGCAGCTCAAGCTTTATCAATTGTGCCCAGTTTCACTATCCAGCATCGAAATAGTCGAGCACACTCTCCTGTGACAGCTCTTGGTCACAGTTACACGATACTTGGTCTGAATCATCTTGGCTTGCTGGTCACAGTTACACCATACTTGGTCTGAATGGTCTTGGCTTGCTGGTCACAGATACACCATACTTGGTCTGAATGGTCTTGACTTGCTGGTCACAGTTACGCCATACTTGGACCGAATGATCTTGGGTTGCTGGTCGCAGTTACGCCATACTTGGACCGAATGATCTTGGGTTGCTGGTCGCAGTTACGCCATACTTGGTCTGAATGATCTTGGCGTGCTGGTCACAGTTACACCATACTTGGTCTGAATGATCTTTGCTTGCTTGTCACAGTTACACCATACTTGGTCTGAATGATCTTGGCTTGCTGGTCACAGTTACACCATACTTGGTCTGAATGATCTTGGCTTGCTGGTCACAGTTACACCATACTTGGTCTGAACGATCTTGGCTTGCTGGTCACAGTTACACCATACTTGGTCTGAACGATCTTGGCTTGCTGGTCACAGTTACACCATACTTGGTCTGAACGATCTTGGCTTGCTGGTCACAGTTACACCATACTTGGTCTGAACGATCTTGGTGTCAAAAACTAGGTCACCAGGTCAAATCAAAGGAGAAGCTTGTTAACACTCTAGAGGTCACAATTTTGGCCCAGTCTTAATTGAAACTTGGTCAGAATGTTACCCTAAATAAAATCTTGGACAATTTCGATATTGGATCATCTGGGGTCAAAAAGTAGGTCACCAGGTCAAATCAAAAGAAAAGCTTGTTAACACTCTAGAGGTCACAATTTTGGCCCAATCTTAATTGAAACTTGGTCAGAATGTAACCCTCAGTAAAATCTTGGACAATTTCGATATTGGATCATCTGGGGTCAAAAACTAGGTCACCAGGTCAAATCAAAGGAAAAGCTTGTTAACACTCTAGAGGTCACAATTTTGGCCCAATCTTAATTGAAACTTGGTCAGAATGTTACCCTCAGTAAAATCTTGGACAAGTTCAATATTTGATCATCTGGGGTCAAAAACTAGGTCACCAGGTCAGATCAAAGGAAAAGCTTGTTAACACTCTAGAGGTCACAATTTTGGCCCAATCTTATTGAAACTTTGTCAGAATGTTACCCTCAATAAAATCTTGGATGAGTTTGATATTGAGTCATCTGGGGTCAAAAACTAGGTCACCAGGTCAAATCAAAGGAAAAGCTTCTTAACACTGTAGAGGCCACGTTATGACTGTATCTTCATGATTCTTGGTCAGAATGTTTATCTTGATGGTCTCAAGGTCTAGTTTTAATCTGGGTCATGTAGGATCAAAAACTAGGTCACCAGGTCAAATCAAAGGAAAAGCTAGTTAAAACTGTAGAGGCCACATTTATGACCATATCTTAATGAAACTTGGTCAGAATGTTAATCTTGATGATCTATAGGTCAAGATTTAATCTGGGTCAGGTGAGGTCAAAAACTAGGTCAAATCAAAGGAAAAACTTGTTAACACTCTAGAGGCCACAAAAATTTATAACTTTATCTTCATGAAACTTAGTCAGAATGTTAATCTTGATGATCTTTCGATCAAGTTCGAATGTGGGTCATGTGGGGTCAGAAACTAGGTCACCAGGTCAAAACAGAGGAAAGCTAGTTAACACTTTAGAGACAACATTTATGATCATATCTTAATGAAACTTTGTCAGAATGTTAATCTTGATGATCTTTAGGTCAATAGGTCAGGTGAGCGATACAGGGCCTTCATGGCCCTCTTGTTTTAACTTAGATTTTTTTTGTTAAAGTTTGTGATAAAGTCAAATATCACTGTTACTATAAAAGATTTTGACTTGTACTATTAAAGTCTGTACCAGGAGAAACAAACCCCATAACTCTTGATTTGAATTTTGACAGAGTAATGCCCCTTTTTAACTTAAGATTTATTTTGTTGAAGTTTTATAAAGTTTTTACTGACAAAGCTCTTATTTAAGTCAAGCACTGAGAAAAGTCTTACGGACAGCTCTTGTTAGTTAGTGAGATGTACATGAGTCGGTATGCACTTTGGCAGTCCCAGTAATACTACAAATACAAAGTAGAAGTAGCAACACTGTAGAAAATAAATACACATGTGAAATGCAGAAATATGCGATTAATTTCAGTAACATGAATACCAATTACCAATACCCACATTACCACCCTAACACCACCCCATGTCAACATTACCACCCCCTATTTTCAAAAGATTTTTGTGCCCCGCATGATACAGATTTGGACTTGTCCATGCATCCATCTGTCTGTGCATCCGTCCCAAGTTTGTGACGCGCCTAGCTCAAAAAGTATTTGATATAAATTCATGAAACCTTGCATGAGTCTTTATCATGATATGAACTTGCGCACCTTCTATTTTTCGTCTGGCTCTGCCCCCTATTTTTAGAGTTATTGCCCCTGAAATAGTCAAAAATGCACATTTTCACCTTGTGACGTACCTAGCTCAAAAAGTATTTTATATAAATTGATTAAACCTTGTATGAGTCTTTGTCATGATATGAACCTGGGCACCTTCTATTTTTTGTCTGACTCTGCCCCCTATTTTCAGAGTTATGGCCCCTGAAATAGTCAAAAATGCACATTTTCACCTTTTGACACACCTAGCTAAAAAAGTATTTAATACAAATGGTTGAAAACTTGCGTAAGTTTTTATCATGATATAAACTTGCACACCTTCTATTTTTTGGCCGGCTCCACCCACAATTTTTAAAGTTATGGCCCATGAAATAGTAAAAAAATGAACATTTTCACCTAATTATGTGCCTAGCTCAAAAAGAATTTAATGTAAATTCATGAAACCTTGCTAGAGTATTTATCATGATGTGACCTTTCACACTTGGCATTCTTCTTGAGAATCTTTGTGCTTATTACAGAGTTATGGCCCTTGAAATAGCCAAAATAGTGGATTTTTTGTTTGTGATGCTCATAGCTCAAAAATATATGGCCTAGAATAATGAATCCTTTTCATAAAATGTTTGTTTAGGCTAAACCCCATTAACACTGCAAGCATTTGAATTATTGCCCCTTATTTGTGACAAATGTACCAATGGGGGGGGGGGGGGGGGGCACACCCTGTGTCCTACAGACACATTCTAGTTTTTACTATTTCTTGGTATTATGTCTTAGTATAGTAACTTGTGTTTTCATTCCTTCCCAGCCCCCTTCCCCCACCACACCCACCCACTTTCTCTCCAAAATACACATGCACACACACACAATGTCATTACCCACAGGTACATGCACAAAGTTATTACCTGCCCTTCTTTATTTAGTTGGAACTTCAAAAAATATTCCTGTCAGAAAACATTGACCCTATTTCAAAATAATTTCACAGATACATTCCTAGCTGTCTCGACCAAATCTGTTCAAGCAAGCTGTAAATCTCAGGTGAACAAACTAAGTCTAACATGGTCCTCTTGTTTCTATTAATGAGATGTATGTGGTGTTTGTGCTATTTTTGTAATGTCAGCTTAACCAGTTAGCTAACTCAATTTTAGTTACTTATTTGTAAGTATATGTTTTTTAGTATTTAGACGTTCATTTGAAGCAAATTACTTTAACTTTTTTCTGTTGTTTTATGATTTTAGGTTAAAAAGTCGTGGATCAACAGTTTTACCAATTTCTTGTGTTTACAAGATCCTACTAGACATGTATTTAAATGAATCATGGAAAGAAGCATTTATGACTAGTCTGCCAGATTATTTCCTACTGCGGAAAGATGTGGCAACAAGAGAAGACTTGGAAAGAAGGAATGAAATTTTATTTGATAAACATCACAAAAAGATGTTGGAAGTTACAGATAAAGTTCTAAATATTCTGAACAGGGAATAAATAATCATTGGTTTTGTATCAGGCATTTAATATTTGAAAATAAAATGACATTATTAAGTTATCTCTGTGAGGTGGCTGATTCAGTAGGGGAGCATTAGTTTGATGGTTCAAGGACACTGGAGGTTTTGATCTAGTTTTGATATAGATCATGATGCTAACTACACAATATACCAGCAGTAGTTATCCCAACTATTTCTTACCTAGATTATTTAAACACTAAAGAGGGCTATTGAACTCTCTCCGGCACCACAGTCTATGTTGTTTTCAGGAAAGCTTCTCAATTTCACTTTCTTTTTATCTACTGTCAGAATCATCTCATCAGGTTTAGGGTTGGTCTTGGTAACATACAAACAACTCTTGTTACATACATCGTCAACTCTTGTTTAAGAAACAGCCTTGAAATTTGGATGACATGTACAGTTTTGACATGTACCGATCTTAAAACTGACTTTCAGTGACCATGCATTTGACGTACTAACCTACTTCCTAATATTTTAGCATCAGTTTGCCATTTGAAACATGTGGCTCATATTACTCAGGTGAGCAATTAAGGGTCATCATGACCCTCTTGTTTGACGAATTGGTATACTTTGAACAATCTTGGTAGGAAGTCACACAAGGACAATAATTTGTGTGAAATCATTTTAAAATGAGGCAGTTTCACAACAAGTAGATTTTTAGCTCATCTCGGCACAAAATGCTCGTGGTGAGCTATTGTGATCTCGCTGTGTTCGGCATTCGTTGTGCCTCCGTCCGTCAAATTGTCCATCCGTCGTCAACAACTGTGTTTAAACAACATCTTCCAAAACAACTGAATGGATTTTGATGAATCATGACCATGATGTTCCTTGGGTGGTCCTCTACCAAAGTTGTTCAGATGGTTCTGCTTAGGTGTTCATAGGGGCTACTAGAGCTAAAAAACAAACAACATCTCATTAATCGCTGGTCTGATTATGAAATAATTTCCCACAAATGGTCCTTATGTCACCCTCTACCTAGGTTTTTCAAATTATAACAATTCAAAAAAAAATGGCAAACAGGGGGCGTGGTCACTTTCTTCTATGTGTATATAAAACTTTCAAAATCTTGTGTGAAACAGCTGGCCTGATTTTGAAATAATTTTAGACATATCGTTCTTGTGTGACCCTCTACCAAGGTTATTCAAGTTTTTATGATTCGTCAAAAAACATGGCTGCCAGAGGGTATGGTCACATTTCCCTATATGTATAAAATGGAAAAATTTTAAGATCCTCTTGTTTGAAACTGTTGGTCTGATTTTAAAATAACTTTACGAAAATGGTCCATGTGTGACCCTTTACCATGACTGTTGAAATTATACTGATCAATAGTTAAACAGTTTCCGGATGATAACTCGAGAACGCTTTGGTCTAGGATCATGGAAGTTGATAGGGAGGTTGGTCTTGATCAGCAGTTGACCCCTATTGATTTTGAGGTCAATAGGTCAAAGGTCAAGGTCACTTTGACCAAAAACGGTAGAACTTTTGTGCACAGTGACCAAATAATTTCTGTTCTTTGTGTGATTACTGAATGTATCAAGGGGGGGCATTTTGTGTTCTGTGAGCTCTTGTTCAAATGGGGTTGCTTGGCCCTTCTTAGCTCACCCGAGCATAAAGTGCTGAGGGTGAGCTATTGTGATCGCTCACCATCCGTCCGCCGTCCGTCCACACTTTCCTTTAAACAACATTTCCTCCTAAATCACCAGGCCAATTTTGATGAAACTTCACAGGGATGTTTCTTGAATGGTCTTCTTTAAAATTGTTCAAGAATTGAATTCCATACAGAATTGTGGTTGCTATGGCAACCAAAACGAAAGACATTAAAAATTTTCTTGTCCAAAACCACAGGTCCTAGGGCTTTTATATTTTGTATGTAGCATTGTCTAGTGGTCCTCTACCAAGATTTTCAAATTATCCCCCTAAAGTCAAATATGGCCCCAACCCAGGGGTCACATGGTTTACATAGACTTATATAGGGATTTATACAAGTATATATACAAATTTGTTGTTGTAGTGCAGGTTTTATGTCAGTCAAACACAGTAATTAACTTCAACAAAGGATCTTCTCAGAGATATCATGGTTGAGAGACTGACAGACTGGAAATACTTGTTATAAAAACAGGAGCTTCAGAATAAAAGATAGTGGCTTATTGAGTCAGGCAGGGGGTTGTTTGATTCAGCTAAATTTTATAAGAAATTGTCGTGGGTGAGATAAAATACAATTGTTTAAGATAGAGTGTTTTATAAGACAAAGAATCTTTTATTTCAAAGGCTCACTTTTACTGTCTTAGACTGTGTAGCTACATGGAAAACTTGAAAAATCTTTTCTGAAACCTTTGGCACGAGTTCAAAATAATACAGCAATGTGTACTGAGTGGCCATCTACCAGATTCTCCAAATTCATTTTTATCAAAAAGACAAGAACTCTAATGGGACTAGTTTTTAGCTCACCTGTCACAAAGTGACAAGGTGAGCTTTTGTGATCGCGCAGTGTCCGTCGTCCGTGCGTGCGTAAACTTTTGCTTGTGACCACTCTAGAGGTCACATTTTTCATGGGATCTTTATGAAAATTGGTCAGAATGTTCCCCTTGATGATATCTAGGTCAAGTTCGAAACTGGGTCACGTGCAGTCAAAAACTAGGTCATTAGATCTAAAAATAGAAAAACCTTGTGACCTCTCTAGAGGCCATATATTTCACAAGATCTTCATGAAAATTGGTCAGAATGTTCACTTTGATGATATCTAGGTCAAGTTTGAAACTGGGTCACGTGCAATCAAAAACTAGGTCATTAGGTCTAAAAATAG
The DNA here is from genome assembly GCF_021730395.1 of Mercenaria mercenaria. Taxonomy (NCBI): domain Eukaryota; kingdom Metazoa; phylum Mollusca; class Bivalvia; order Venerida; family Veneridae; genus Mercenaria; species Mercenaria mercenaria. The sequence goes on from NC_069373.1 coordinate 16,213,048, forward strand.
AAAAACCTTGTGACCTCTCTAGAGGCCATATTTCTCAATGGATCTTCATGAAAATTGGTCAGAATGTTCACCTTGATGATATCTAGGTCAAGTTTGAAACTGGGTCACGTGGGGTTAAAAACTAGGTCAGTAGATCTAAAAATAGAAAAACCTTGTGACCTCTCTAGAGGCCATATTTTTCATGAGATCTTCATGAATATTGGTCAGAATGTTCACCTTGATGATATCTAGGTCAAGTTCGAAACTGGGTCACATGGGGTCAAAAACTAGGTCATTAGATCTAAAAATAGAAAAACCTTGTGACCTCTCTAGAGGCCATATTTCTCAATGGATCTTCATGAAAATTGGTCAGAATGTTCACCTTGATGATATCTAGGTCAAGTTCGAAACTGGGTCTCGTGGGGTTAAAAACTAGGTCAGTAGATCTAAAAATAGAAAAACCTTGTGACCTCTCTAGAGGCCATATTTTTCATGAGATCTTCATGAAAATTGGTCAGAATGTTCACCTTGATGATATCTAGGTCAAGTTCGAAACTGGGTCACATGCGTTCAAAAACTAGGTCAGTAGGTCTAAAAATAGAAAAACCTTGTGACCTCTCTAGAGGCCATATTTTTCAATGGATCTTCATGAAAATTGGTCAGAATGTTAACCTTGATGATATCTAGGTCAAGTTCGAAACTTGGTCACGTGGGGTTAAAAACTAGGTCAGTAGATCTAAAAATGGAAAAACCTTGTGACCTCTCTAGAGGCCATATTTGTCATGAGATCTTCATGAATATTGGTCAGAATGCTCACCTTGATGATATCTAGGTCAAGTTCGAAACTGGGTCACGTGGGGTCAAAAACTAGGTCAGTAGGTCTAAAAATAGAAAAAACCTTGTGACCTCTCTAGAGGCCATATTTCTCAATGGATCTTCATGAAAATTGGTGAGAATGTTCAGCTTGATGATATCTAGGTCAGGTTCGAAACTGGGTCATGTGCGGTCAAAAACTAGGTCAGTAGGTCGAAAAATAGAAAAACCTTGTGACCTCTCTAGAGGCCATATTTTTCACGGGATCTTCATGAAAATTGGTGAGAATGTTCACCTTGATGATATCTAGGTCAAATTTAAAAGTGGGTCACGTGCCTTCAAAAACTAGGTCATTAGGTCAAATAATAGAAAAACCTTGTGACCTCTCTAGAGGCCATATTTTTCAATGAATCTTCATGAAAATTGGTCAGAATTTTTTATCTTGATGATATCTAGGTCACATGTGCTCAAAAACTAGGTCACTATGTCAAATAATAGAAATAACGACGTCATACTCAGTTCAACACTGGGTCATGTGGGGATAGGTGAGCGATTCAGGACCATCATGGTCCTCTTGTTTCTATATGGCTATATGGAAAACTTGAAAAAATCTCCTCTTAAACAGTTCAGTGCATCAATGTTCCTTGAGTGACCATTTACAAAATGTCTTCAGGTCAATATTTTTCATTGTAAACATGGCCTCCAAGGTTCGAGTTAGTTTTCCCTATATGGCTATATGGAAAATCTCTGAAACCACTGTATTTCTTTCAGTGTTACTGTACGATAGAGTTCCACTTAGTTTATGCTAATGGCAGTGCCGTATAAGGGTTGTTTTACATTTTATTACCTTTCATGAACAGAGCTTTCCAAACAGACTGATTATTTTGCTTGGTTGCATTTTATGCTTCCAAGGGATATTCTTGTAAATATTTGATAAACATCTATTCCAGATGTCACTCCAGGACAGTTGGGAAACAACAGATTGATATTCAAATAAGATGGCTCATAGAGTAGTTCGCTCCAAACTCTGCTTAAATCTCATTGTTGGCCCAAATAAAATCTAACCTATTATTCTTAAAGCTCTAAACAGAACTCACTCATCCTCTGAATAAATACCTATGTCCTCTGGTGTCCTTTAAGATTCTTCCCCAAACTAAACTAGTAAATCAGTGTCATACTGAATCAATACCTGTGTCCTCTACGTGTCTTCCAAGATTCTTCAGCGAACTAAACTAGTCAATATCTGTGCTGTCTGGTTTCCTGCAAGGTTCTGTCCAGAACTACTATACTGAACCAACATCTGTGTTATTTTGTGTCCTGCAGGATTCTCTCCAGAACTAAACTTAGTAGTAGCTCATCATACTGAATCAATATCTTCGTTTGCTGTTATCTGTCCAGAAATACTACAAGATTTTTAAAATTCTTAACCAACATATGTGCCCTCTGATGTGCTGCAAGGTTTTGTCCAGAAATAAACTACATTTATGTAGAAGATCATTCATCATACTGAATCAATATCTTTGCACTCTGGTGCCCTGCATGATTCTATCCAGAACTAAACTAGTAGCTTGTTGATCATAGTAATCAATACTTGCTCCCTCTGTTGTCCTGCAAGGTTCTATCCAGAACTAAACTAGCAGATCATTTAACCATACTGAACCGATAGCTCTGTCCTGGTGTCCTGCAAGGTTCTGTCTAGATATGCTAGAAGAATTTTCCTAATCTGAACCAATATAATGTGCCCTCTGGTGTCCTGCAAGATTCTATCCAGAACAAAACTAAATTCAGTAGATCATTCACCAGACTGAACCAATATCTGTCCTCTGTTGTCCTGCAAGATTCTGTCCAGAACAGCTAGAAGATTGTTCATGTTCTGAACCAACATGCGTGTAATCAGGTGTCCTACAAGATTCTATCAAGAACTTAACTAGTAGATTGTTCATCATACTGAAAAAAAAGAATATCAAGAAAGGGAATGCCACGATGTTCCAAAAACGCAGCCTCCCTAAAATGAAACTCGCAGCATGCAGATAAGCACACTGCCAACACACTCATACAATGCAAACACATGAAGACTAAACGAACAAATAAAGGAATACAGTGTGTGGCATTGGTCTGTTGATGCGTCAAGTATAGTGTAGAGTGTGTTGTGTGCTTGAAAAAGAAACCGAGTGCGTAAGTCTCCCCTCCAGGGAGATTCAGTGTCGGGCTCTGAGCCTCGACAGAGTCCACCCACAGCTACTGGGGGTCCCTCCTTTAGTCCATATCATGCAAAGCGAAGAAGGAAGTACATACCAAGGGAGAGAGCCAATCAGCATCAGCCTTTCAGGTTGATGCAGTGGAAGGCGGAGGTTGTCTTCAACAAGAAGGCTGAACTTTAGCATATCCTTCATGAGAAAGCCATCAATGTCTGTTGCATTCAGGAAAGTCACCTGCAACCCCTAGAAATCCTTTAAAGTCAGAGGATACCAGTGTTTTTGCTGTGACAGAATTGGCAGACGAATAGGAGGCATTATGACATTGGTCAGGAATAACATCTGTATTTTCCAGACCAACATGCATATGGGTGGCTCCGAATTCCTAGTTCTGAGCCCCAGAAAGAACAAGTTCAACTTGTGTCAGACAAATCTCTGTACCTGGACAAATTTGCAACTGATGAAACCAGGTTCATCGTAGAGAGACTTTAACAGTCACTCACGAAGCTGAGGATATGACCATCCGGATAAACGTGGAGAGGAAGTGGAGATCTGGCAAGATGATAACAAACAAAACTTTATCAACAAACCGGACAATGCCCCAGCCTTTTACTCCAGAAGCTGGCAAACAACGTCAACCCCTGACCTTGCTTTATGTACTGATGATATACACGGACATGTCAAACAAAGTTGATGAGCAACTAGGAGATAGCGACCTTTGCCCAGTCCTCGCCAAGTCCATCTTACTTTGGACCGTATAGCCTCTTCTTCACCTAACACCCCCAGATTGAACTACAAGAAGTCTGAATGATGACCTCTGTAAAAGACATCAGAGTGGAAGGTAGAGACATCAGACTTCAACGCCAGCATACTAACGGCTGCTTACAGTGCCATTACAAGGGGGGCAAGAATGGACTATAAGCCCTACTGGAGTGTAAGTTGGAGAATCTACAGGCGAAGTTATCAAAAGTCAGGTAGGAAGCAGAAAACAATTCCTCACAAGAATGTAACCTTTCTCTACAGCGAGCCAAGGCCAAATTCCTTGGCACAAACTGAAAGCACAGAGGAAGAGCTGGAGAAATAAAACTGCCTCTCTCAACCTAGAGCGAGATGGTCAAAAGCAATGGAGATTGACGAGACAGCTGGACGATGAATATGCAGGGACAGGTTCAACATCTTTGGAATAGATTGGTGAACTGTTGACTGGTAAACAAGTGGCAAACTATTTTGCCTCCAGCTACAAAGATGTTTCCAACATCACATCAACAGGGAATGGCAAAGTAAGCCCGAACAGAAAAAAGGGAAAGGCAAGCAAAAAACAAAGACAAATATCAAACAGGGAATGCCACGTACCAAAAACGCAGCCTCCCTAAAACGAAACACACAGCACACAGACGTGCACACCACAAACCACACACTCGAACACAAAGCCAATACACGAGGACAAAATGAACAAAGAAACACACTGGCACCGCCTTGGAACGGTCAGTGGCAAAAACACCACTGGGGAGCTTAAACCAGTTTATGGTGCGCACCCGACCTCACTCTTACCCCACCATGTTCCAAAGACACGGGAAGAGTAAATAAAAGTAATCCCCTCCAGGGGAATCTCTAACACGTTATGGAAAAAAAGGTATGGCAAGTAAAACACACGTGTATGAATATAAGTAAACAAAAGTCAAAGGACATCAGAATGCATGAAACAGTCTTAAACTACATGAGCTACAGACAGCTCTCAGGCAGTTGAAGACAAAGAAGTCTCCTGGACCAGATGGAGTCACAAATGAAATGCTGGTCCACTTAGAAATTTACAGCTACAGCTGGACACAAGAACTACTTCCACAGATATGGGAAAAGGCAGTTATGATCCCCATCCAGAAGAAAGGGAAGGATCCAAAGAAGGCTGCAAGCTATCGTCCAATCAGTCTTAATAGTTGTGTTGGATGATGACAGGTGCTACAAAGTCTACACCAATCTCCTTCATGGAGAAGCTAACAGGTACACAGCCATTACAAGACAGGTCAAGCAGAGAAGTTCAGGTCTTTCCAAGACCATCCAATGAAAGTTAGATTGCTACAGCAAAAATCGATTCAAACGAAGCAGCTTCGTTCACGAGGCAAAGACACTCATTTGAAAGTTCGAAACTAAGCTGAACATAACAATGACTCCCCTAGGTAGAGACGACATTACAAACCCTTCTAGGGAATTATCTGTTGTCTGTGACTGTGAGACTTGCTGTTCCTCATCTCGTCCACGGAAAAAAAAGAGAATGAAGAAATTTGGAAGAGCCTCACGCTACCTATGATCAATGAAGACTATCCTCCAGAAACATGGACTCGTGTGCGCCATCAAAGATTGGAGGGGCAGGAGTTTTCATTCTATACCCATTTTGCAAGAGAGAAACACTACATGCAGCCACAGGAAAACACTGCAACAATTACAAAGTGGAGACTGAAGCTCTCATGAAGACTCGACAGAAGAAAGCTCCTCTGTCGTCTTCCTAACGCAATGTCTGTCATGGAAGCCTAGCTCTGTTCAACAATAAAGATTCACAGCTAGCCAGGAGAATGCAGAGCCTGAGTATCACCTGCGAAGTAGGACTTCAGTAGATTCAATCCCATTGTGGATTTGCAGGCAATGTAGAGGCATGCCAACTGGCTAAGCTAGGATCAATCGGAACAACCTAAAACACATGTGAGCTACCAGGAGAATGTCCCCGTCATTAAGGCGCTAACGAGACCATGTACAAGAAATACAGACTGGTACCATCACCAACCTGTCCATGTGGTGAGGAAGATCAGACTACGGAGCATTTACTCCAGAAATGTGAAAGGTATGACCAGGATCGAGCTGCGACTTGGTCGATAGATACCTCAATCCACCAGAAACTGTATGGAGTTTCATTAAGGCTGCTGGTCTGACAGTGTAGGGCGAACGAAGAAAAAGAAGAAGGAACATGGTAGGAGACAGTATTGGTTCGGAATATGAACAATCTTCTATAGTTTTGGACAAACAGATATGCAGTATATGAACAATCTACTAATATAGTTCTTGACAGTACGTTGCAGAAGACAACATGACAGAGATGCTAAATAATGATTTTATCCGCGAGATAAATATATTGCCTATAGCAAACTAAGATATTTATTTCATTTTCTTCTGTTATAAAGATTTAAATTTGTGCTCAATCAAACCGAGTCTGCAATTTTCACTGTTTGCCTTGTTCTCGGTGCTTCCGAGGGATCTACTTTTCAGATTTTATTTACTTCACAACAGCGGGTGTTAAGTGCTGTGTGGCGGCCGTAAAAAGTCGCCCCGACTTCATCTCAGTGTTGTTATTTTTTCTGGTCCTTCGGGATCATTGATTTCAACTCATTTAAATTTGAAGATTGAATACTGCTTAAGCCGGTGCTAGCGGGCGTGGGCAGAGTTGCATTTTCCATTACTGCTCATGAACAGACTCAATCAAACCGAGTCTGCAATTTTCACTGTTTGCCTTGTTATCGGTGCTTCCGAGGGATCTACTTTTCAGATTTTATTAGAATGTGAATCACTAACAATTACGCCAGTTTTCAGACGTAAATCAGTTCGACGTAACAACGGACTGAAATGAAAGTACTGGATCAATAGCTGTGCTCTCTGGTGTCCCGCAAGATTTTGTACAGAACTACTAGTACATTTTTCATTCCACTGAATCAATACCTATGCCCTCTGATGACCTGCAAAATTTTGCCTAGAATTATATAAGCAGATTGTTCATTATTCTGAATCAATACCTGTGCCATCACATGTCCTGCAAGGTTCTGTCTAGGGCTTCATGTAGTTAAGTAGTTCTAGAAACCGTACAGCGAAAAGCTGTATAAACAATATTGTTTCTTAGGTCCTTTTGACATATGTTTTCCCGCAATGATATTTATGTATATATTTATGTTTCTTCTTGTAGTTCATATCATTATATTTTGTTATTTTCCATTTATATTATATTTTTTTTCAACATGTTGATCTTGTTGATCTTCGTTAAAAATAAGGCTGTATGCAGATGATACATATCATGGCTTTTGCATAATAATTCATGTATTTATCATCTCTTAAAGCTCTTTCTACTTTTTGTCGAGCCCACATACGGAAGCGAAGACAAAGTTGTCCAAATGGCTTCGGTGTATGTGTGTGCTTATGTTCGCCCGGATTTGTTTGCCAGGACCATAACTTTGACATGCATGGAGCAATCTCATTTATATTTGGCATGAATGTTAACCTCAGTGAGACGGAGTGCCATACGCAAACCGCAGGTTCCTATCTCAAAGGTCAAGGTCAAGGTCACATTTTGAGGTCAAAGGTTAAATTCAAAAATGACTTTGTCCGGAGCATTTCTTTTTCATGCATGGAGGGATTTTGATGTAACTTGGTACAATTATTCACCATCATGAGACTGAGTGTCATGTGCAAGAACCTGTAATTACTTCCCTTTGCTGTTAATTATAAATAGCTTATATTGTGACTTTTTTATTACTGGTCGTAGAGAAAAATCAAGACCACTTTTCTGTAGTTGTAGTACAATATGCATGTTACATCAAATTTTAAGGTGTATTTTGACCTAAAAATCTCTAATGGTAAGGATATTTGTGTGGACTTTGATTTTTTTTAAAGATTTACTTCCTTTGTTGTTACTATAAATAACTTATATTGTAACGTTTTGCAATCATTTTTTATATAGCTCAAATTTCGTATTGTAGGCTTTATTAATATTATTGACGATATGAAAAAAACAACCATGTCAATAAGTTAAAAAAATAAACGAACGCCAAGCTTTTTTGCTATTAAACATCACAGGCGAAAATAGCGAAAAAAAGATTTTTACATGGTGCGCTTTGAAAACATTTAATAACTTCATCATTTTTCGGTATATATAGCTCAAATTTCGTATAGTAGGCTATATTAACATTATTTATGATATGAAATAACAATCATGTAAATAAATTAAAAAGATAAACGAACACCGAGTTTTTTTTTTTGTTTTGTTTTTTCTATTAAACATCATAGGCGAAAATAGTGAAAAAATATCTTTACATGGTGCGCTTTGAAAACATTTAATAACTTCATCATTTTTCGGTACATATAGCTCAAATTTCGTACAGTAGGCTTTAATAACATTATATACGATATAAAAAAAACAACCATGTAAATCTATTTAAAAAAAAAACAAATGCCGAGCTTTTTTTGCTATTTAAAGTGATTTTTGCAAGAAAAGTGTTTTTCGCTATATATAGACATACCGTTTATTTAACATAAATGTTTGCCTCAATGAGACTGAGTGTCATGTGCAACTCCTAGTCCTTTTGACATCTGGCGGGCTCGACATGTTGCCCGTGGGCATCTAGTTTATGCTGATAATGAATACCTTTGTTATTCATTGCTGGTTGTAAAATCTCGTAAGAGCGTATGTTTATAAATATGTTACTGTCTTGCCGACTCGAAATAAATCATATCTTATCTAATGTAGCAGAATGATTTAAAGGTTATTAATAAAAATCCTAGTCCTCAAGCAACCTGAGTTTTGCTCAACAGGAGTGTAGGGAAGACCTGACAAAGGTAAAGGCTCCAGTCCAAATAGGATGATAACGATGCTACACGTGGAATAACTTAGAGCGTCCCGAGAGAACAACAACAAGGTTACGGCGAGCAGAGTAGAAAACGTTTTCAGTTGATATATTGGTGCAAACGTCGTGTTGCGTCAATTTAGAAAGCGTTTACTAAGCAAACCCATCAATATTATATAGTCACTATCAGATTCTGTCAACTGAAATCCCGAGGTCGGGCGTAAGTGCAGTATTAATCGGATATGTTGATCCACGTACAAGATACAAACTTTTCTTTATCAGGTCTAGGAAAGTGGTATATTTACAGCAGATAATCTATAAATTTACAGATCAAATGTTTGAAGACTGCAAAAATCATATTTGGAGTCGAAATCGCTTTTAATCTGTAAATGTACCACTTTCCTAGGCTAGACCTGTGTTCTTAGTTATATGCCTGTTTCTCGTCGATTCGAGCTTTCTCATCGATTCGAGCCCTTGTGTTTTAGTAAAATTCATGCTCATGTAGCATGTTCTTCCATCAGAAACTTGTGTCATTTACATTTTAAAATGCCTTGGAAAATATTAGTCATGAAACCACTGAAAAAATGAGTAAATACCTGTTTTAATATTTTGCGTCAAAAATTGCTTATATCAAAAGGAATTTACATAGTGGGTAATATTGTGGGCCCAAATTTCAAGCTAAAAGCATCTTGAGCATATTTCGGCTGTTGTAACGAGTGAACAAGAAGTCAGTCTTGATAGAAATTTGCTTTACGGAAATAGAATATGCAGACATTAACACTTAATGACCTTCCAAACAAAGGGCTCGAATCCATGAGAAAGTTTTAAAATGATGTGGAGTTTGACCTCCTTTAGTCTCGTGCAAAAAATACATAATTAAAATGATAAAATTGTAATTCTTATTGCCCATTGTTAAATGCAAATATTTTTGTAACAAAAAACAAAAATTATTTAATTGAACAGGTTTACAAAAATATGCACAACCCTAAAAGATTTAAGAGGCTCGAATCAAGGAGAAAGCAGCATAGTATATTTATTGTCAACATGTGAAGTTGTGTACCCACACCTGGTCTCCCCCTTACCTTGGTCACACCCCCTCCCCCTCCCGGCCCCCACCTCGCCTCAAAAAAAAAAAAATTCCTTATTTTAGATTTTTTTTCAAACATCATATACATGTCCACCACTATGAGCTAGGTTATGGGGCCCATCAAGTTTCAGTCGGATTGCCCAAGTAACACCAGAGTTATGGCCCTTAGAAGTTTCTAGTGTTAACTATATAGGGTATTATAAATATAGAAATTTCTGCATCATAACTTTTGATATATTTGACCTAGAACTATGAAACTTAAACAGATTTTAGAGCACTATAATGTGGTTGTGCACACACGATTTCATAAAGATTTCTTTTGCAACTTCAGAGTTATTACCCTTTAATTGTCTAAAAATCCACAAATAATTGAACATAATCTTACCCTTTGGCAGAGTTCAGGGTTCTTTTTACCGAATGATCGCTTTGGAAACACAAAATTGAGTGGGTAATTGGGATTTTCCATTTTTATATTGAAGCTGTAATACTTGTTAATGTAACTAGATCTGTAAAATCTATGAGGATGTTTCTACATTTGATGCGTAGATGCATTATGACTGGTTTCTTTGATATTTCAAACAAATTGTTTAAGTGTCCAATTAAAATATTTAATTTTATATATTTTATGAAAAGACATCTTAAGATGCCGATTTTCGTTTGTGTTTTACTCAGTCGGCAGAATTTGAGACACAACATTAATTGCAAGTGTCTATAATCTGTTCGGCAGTATGCAATTAAATACGATTGACTTTCATTAATTAATGTATCGCCTATAACCCGAGCCTTCGGGGTGTGAAAATACAGCAACCTTGGTACAATACACTGTCACCATGGTGATCTAGCAAGGTGTCAGCGATACAAGAATATCAGTCGCCGATGCACTTCATGATAAATTGACAAGGGAATACCGCTGCTTTATTCTCATTTTCCAAAAATTACGAGCAGCATTTTGCCGCTCCTTGAATTATTGGGGCGGCGGGTGCCGTCCCTGCCGCCCCAGCTCCTACACCCTTGACATTTATTATAAACATGTGAAGTTGTTCACCCACACCTGGTCACCCACTTGCCTTGATCACACCCCCTCCCAACTCCCCCCCCCCCTAAAAAAAATTTGTTCATGCCTTAATTTAGATTTTTTTCAAACCTTCCATGAATATTTATCAACATGCAAGTTGTACCATTTCCCCACCTCGCATTTCAATTAACTGCATTTAATTTTAAAAGCTAAGCTTATTACAGTAAGCATATCCCATTCAAAGTAAATTCTTTAGTCAGGATCAAAGTATTATACATTTATTATGTACTCTTTAATTAAACATTTGTTTTCTGTTAAATTGATTTTGACTAATGAAATTATTTGCTTCTTATTAACATCCATAACTTTTTGCTGGATATATTTTTTTGCCATTCCTCACCACAAACCCTTTCGGTTGGGGATACCAATTCATCGAATTTGCTTGTTGCAAACAATGATTACGAGAATTAAGATTTTTAAGGGATTTTCTTTTCCAATGAATTAATTCAAAAAACAGGGAAATTTCACTTACTTATAAATGAGGTTATAACGTATAGATATTACTGAAAAAAATCCAATTTTAGCAGAAAGTTTATTATGTATAAACAGTACAGAGCGTATATGAATATTATAACATGTCTTGTCTTGTTGATATGCTTGTACATTAGGCAAATGAGTGAAATACAAGGCACATAATTATTTAAAAAAAAAAAACAACAACGAAAAATCATGTGCATCTTTACAGGCACTAGCCTTCAGATCGTGCAACAAAAATGGAGAAAAAAATGTTTCAATTTAACAACTTGAGATTTCACACCAGCTTCAAATATGCGAAATAAATTAAAAATTCAAATAAATAGATAGATAAATACACAAAGAAGTGGCTTGGTAACTGAATAACTCTTCATTAAATAAAATTTAACATAGTTGTATGAGCAACTTGTATAAACTTGGAACCAAGACCAATTATGTGAAATATGCAGTCTAAAAATATGGTCATTTTTTAAAATGCTCACAATTGCTTGCGTTTTTTAATACCCAGTAAATGAAAATTTGATACCTTGACTTCAATTTAACATGTCTAAATCTTTTAGGAAATTTTAGGAAAGTTAAAAGAATTTAGCTTAAAATGACTACATAGAAAACTATAAGCACTTACTTTACTGAGTCACAGCTGTGTGAAGAGTTACAATACCACAGAAACACATGCTTTAAGTAGTAGTACATTTAATCTACTGATGAATCCCCCGCAGTGAGCATTGTTTGTATTTAATAGTTTCAAAATATGATGCACAAATGTCACCCACAACTTCCGTTTTGTTGACATTTTGATGCATCTGCTGATTTACGTTAAAACCGCAGTGCCACACAGTGTGTTCAGAGGATTATGTTAATTACATGTGAAAAAGTGATAATTAGGTGTCTGTGGTGACATCCCTTGTAGGATTCTGAAAGGAGCTCAGCAAGGGACAACATGTGATATAATAAATAATTGGCACCAATTATCTCATCCACACTCCATCCCTATCTTACCTCCATGGTAATTACCATACTTGATTGATTTGCTTTTTAACTTAAACTAGTTATTCCTCCTCATCATCCACATCATCTGACACAAGGGCCATACTCTTACACCAATATTTCATGAATTATCCCCCCATTTTACTTTGAATTTCAGGTTTACGGATCATAACATGGTGTAATAGCAATTTTTCATATCTCGTAACAGGATGGTAATATTTAAATGAAATTTCGTCACTTAAAAGACATTAAAAATTAAAAACATTTCATCGAGAGATTTTTCAAATTTTATCATTTTTGGGTGAGATAATCGGTATTAAAGTTAACATTGATACCTATGGAAAATATATAATTTCTTTGATTATGAGAATCTGAACTTGGGTTTCAAGAAAATTTTGCGGAAGAAAGCTGCATTATATGATTCTGATACAAATATCAAAAAGAAATTTAAACTTCTTCATAGGGAAATACAAATATCAAAAAGAAATTTAAACTTCCCCGTAGGGAAAAGGAGAAAATCATTATTTTCTAGTTTTCAGGGGAGATAACTCATGAAAAACCAAAATTATCAGGGGAGGTAATGAAAAGGAATTTTTTGAGAACTTCTGTCACTATATAGCTTGTCAATATGCACCTTATTTCTATCGTTTGACATTTTAAAGCTTATATTTTTAGCCAACCATCATCAGATGGTGGGCTATTCAAATCACTCTGTGTCCATGGTCCGTCTTCCTTCCGTCTGTCCGTCCATCCGGTAACAATTTCTCGTTATCGCATCTCCTCAGAAACTACTGGGGGATTTTGACCAAACTTTGTCAGATTGATGTATTGGTACCCTAGTTGTGTCCCCCTGAAAAGCAGACTAGTTCAACCATTTTTGAGTGAGTTATGGCCCTTTGTTTGTTTTTGTAATTTACATAGATTTATATAGGAAAAAACTTTGAAAATCTTCTTGTCTAAAACCACAGAGCCTAGGGCTATTTGGTATGTAGCATCATCTAGTGGTCCTCTACCAAGATGATTCAAATTATTTCCCTGGAGTCAAATATGCCCCCCCCCCCCCAGGGGTCACATGGTTTATATAGACTTATATAGGGAAAAACTTTGGAAAACCTCTTGTCCGAAACCACAGGGCTTAGGGCTTTGATATTTTATATGTGATATCATCTAGTGGTCTTCTACAAAGATTGTTCAAATTATTCCACTCGGGTCAAATATGCCCCTGTCCTGGGGGTTACATTATATAGGGAAAAACTTTGAAAATCTTATTGTCCAAACCACAAAGCCTAGGGCTTTGATATTTGTAATGTAGCATCATCTAGTGGTTCTCTACCAAGTTTGTTCAAATTATCCCCCTAGGGTCAAAAATAGCCCCGTCCCTGTTCATATAGACTTATATAGGGAAATACTTTTAAAATATTATTGTCCATAACCAACAACATTCAAATTTGTATAGTTTTGAGTGGAAAGATGAACATTGACATGAGTTGACCTTGATTTTGTCCTAGTGACCTACTTCCACATTTCTGTGGCTACAGCCTTCAAATTTCGTCCTCTACCAAGATTGTTCAAATTATGCCCCTAGGGTGAAAAGAGGCCCCGCCTGGGGTCACTTGTTATATAAGTTATGTAGGAAAAAATACTTCAAAAATTATCTGATCATATTTCCTAGACTGTTTAATTATAATTACCTGATGACCCAAAGTAGGAGTCATTTGACTGTGACCTTGACCTACTGACCTACTTTCTTGTTTTTTAAGATACAGCTTTGAAATTTGGATGACATATACAGTTTTGCACACCAATCTTAGAACTGACTTTCAGTGACCGTGAATGTGATGTGGTATAATGGTTTAAAGAATCCATTATACCAAATACTTCTTAGGCATTCTTTTCAGATAGCTTTTCAGTCAATAATAAGTCATGTACTTTAAGAATATATTTCGCATTCCTTTTCACACTTAGCTTTATGGTCTAGAAATTAGTCATGTGCAATAAATGACAGGTTACATTATATCGCCCAGTTAATGCATTGTCCAGCAATGCATGTTTTAAAATTACTAATTGTTTTGACAACTGACTAACTGGATAAATGACAGAGTAATTATAAACACCCGGTCTTTTGATCACTCAAGTCAGGAATCATTTCTTTCATAAGCAAAAGTTTTGAGTCAAAACTTCAGTATCATTCTGGTACTCAGTTAAGTAGATGCATATGTTCGATACTCGCAAAATGAATTAGTTAGATTAGGACCGAGGCAATTAACGATGAAGTACTAATGTTAAAGTTCAGAGATTATTTGAAATAACAGTTTATGTTAAAGAATTATGAAGAAAGACATTGATGTATATATTATCTTAGAACTTGGTACAATATTAAATAGTAGATATTATAGAGAACAGTTGTTGTTGTTCTAGTTAGTAGAGTGAACCCTTACTTTAGACCCTGTTACACCACAGTGACCTACTGACCTACTTTCTTAATATTTTAGCATTAGTTTGACATTTGAAACATGTAGCTTAGATATTACTCAGGTGAGCGATCAAGGGTCATCATGACCCTCTTGTTTCGAGTATTACGAGCAGGACCTCAGTGCGAGAAACTAGTGTCTCAAAAATGAGTAAATATGCAGGTTGCGACATACTGGTGTATTCATGAGGTGTGAAATCTAAAGATGCCAGTGTTGTTAAAAAGAAGAGTATACAGTTAAAAGAGATTAAAAAGTAGCATTTTTCACATTACATCTTACAAGTATGTTAGGTCACACTCTGTCACACCCTGTCTAAATTGTTCCATTATACCTTATTGGTATGAAGAGAGTGCATAGTGGCTGGGGAAAAAAGAATTAGTGTGTAAGAATGCGCTTGTAACACAAGGGGTGCAATTGTGTCTAGTGAGTAGTGAAGGGGGCAAGGGTTATGACATAAAAGGGACATTGGCACTGTAGCCAAGCCATTTTCTATTTTGTAAAACATGAGTAGTCAGGAATTAGATCTTCTGTCTTCAAGTGAACACCACCTCAGTTTGTGCTCAGTAACAGTAGAAGGCTTTGGCCTATAGTCGTTAAACTTTACAGTTGTGTGAAGAACAAACAGGTCTTGTTTGGATTTACATTTTGCACAAGGCTACCAAGTCATATAAGCTACTGAAATAACAAACTTAAGTAATTCATAGTTTAAGATTTTGCAAGTTACGGTCCTGTACCTCGACCTTGATATGTTACAGTATATATATTCAGTGTTTACAACTAAATATACATCATTGTGATTATCTGAGTAATTGTTGTGTGCATTGACATAATACGAGGGCTGAGAGCGAAACTATTGAAACAGATTTTATCAAGGACAAATTGTTAAAACCTGTTAACTTTATTTGAAGTGTCACTGTGATCACCACTGACAGACATCAGTACTTTACCATGTATATGCCAGTGATATGTAGATATATTTGTTTTCAGGTTAGATGAGACTATAGTGTTTGTGAAAGTGTGAAAATGTTAGCCAGTTTAAGACAGTCCTGTCAGTGTACATGCAGATGTTTTCTACAAAACAGAACTCCAGGATTGGTATTTACAGCTGTAAGAAAGGTATAAAATTGAAGGAAGTTGATTTTGTCTTCCTTGGTGTAATTAGGTTGGTCTGAACATGTGTAGTACAGTAAAAAGGGGATGAGTAAATTGGAATGGTGTCAGGAAATTCAAACAAAGAAAATATATAACATGAATATTGCTTGAGTGAGTGTAGGTGCTCAAGCCACCAATATTTCATAAAGTGAATGTGAATTTTCAGGTTTTTGCGCACCCCCCCCCAACACACCCCTCTCACCCACCCCCATGTACACACACACACATACAGATTAATACCTCAAAAAGTATTTGACCAGGAGTCATCAAAGGTTTTAGATTTAGGTCAAAGATCAAATCTGTTTGTCAAATTTTATATGTAAACAACGACTTAAAAACTGTTCACTATTTGTTTAATACTTCGAATTTAGGTAGATGGTGATGAATTGATCTGCAGATTGATGCCTATTATTTCTTCCATCCCCCACCCATCATTTCATTGACACCCATCATCCATCACTGCCATCTTACAAAACACCACACCTACCCAACCTCAACCAACTCATCAAAAACCTTTGGTATATATTGCCACACTTTGCGGAGCTCATGTTTTTCATGAAACTTATTTGCTCACCAGAGCACAAAGTGCTTAAGGTGAGCTTTTGTGACCGTTCATTGTCCAGCAGCGTGCGTAGTCCGTCAACATTTGCCTTGTGAACACTCTAGAGGCCACATTTGTGACCCAGTCTACGAGAAGAAGAAGTTAGTCTTGATGATCTCTAGGTCAAGTTTGAAACTGGGTCATGTGGGAAAAACTAGGTCAGTAGGCCAGAACAAAGGAAAAGCTTGTGAACACTCTAGAGGCCACAGTTGTGACCCAATATTTATGAAACTTGATCAGAATGATTGTCTTCATGATTTCTAGGTCATGTTTGAATCTTGGTCATGTGGGTTCAAAACCTTGGTCACTGGATCAAATCAAAGGAAAATCTTGTGAACACTTTAGAGGCCACAATTTTAACCCATCTTTATGAAACTTGGTCAGAATGTTTGTCTTGCTGATTTCTAAGTTAAGTTTGAAACTGGGTCATGTGGGGTCAAAAATTAGGCCACTATGCAAGATCAAAGGAAAATTTTTTCAACACTTATAGACCACAATTTAAGTTTGAAACTCACGAGAATTAATCAGAATGTTTCTCTTGATAATCTAATGGTTATGTTCGAATCTGGGTCATGTTGGGTCAAAATTTAAAGGAAATGCTTGTGAACACTCTTGAGGCCACAGCTGTGACCCAATCTTTATGAAACTTGGCCAGAATGTTAATCTTGATGATTTCTAGGTCAATTTTGAATCTGGGTCATATTGGGTCAAAAACTAGGTCAGTAGGCCAGATCAAAGGAAAGGCTTGTGAACACTCTAGAGGCCCCAGTTGTGACCTAATATTTATGATACTTTGTCAGAATGTTTGTTTTGATGATTTCTAGGTCAAAATCTAAACTGGGTCATGTGGGGTCAAAAACTAGGTCAGTAGGCCAGATCAAAGGAAAAGCTTGTAAAAACTCTAGAGGCCACAGTTGTGACACAGTCTTTATGAAACTTGGTCAGAATGTTTGTCTTGATGATATCTAGGTCCAGTTTTAATCTGGGTCATGTTGGGTCAAAAACTTGGTCACATGGTCAAATCAAGGGAATAGTTTGTGAACACTCTAAGGGCAACTGTTGCGACTAAATCTATATGAAACTTGGTCAGATTGTTTGCCTTGATGATCTTTAGGTTAAATTTGAAACTGGGTCATTTTGGGTCAAAAACTAGTTCAGTAGGCCAGATAAACTCTTGCGAGTGATAAAGGGCCATTATTGCCCTCTTGTATACTTTATAAATGTATTAGCTATTTACAGTGGCAGAGCTGAGTTGAGGCAGTAAAATGCAAAATTATGAACAGGAACAAACACAAATCTCTTTCAATATTTAGTTGCACCTCTGATTTGAAAGGTGTAATTGTTAAACAGCATGATATTTCTGTTGCAGTATGAGCATCCTGAAACAGCTGTATTTGAAAGAATGCACAAGGTTAACAATGTTGGTGTAGGAAAATACCCACTTCTACGGAGACGTCACTACATCCTTAACAAAGTACATCCCTCTGAACAGGCATCATATAAAAAAACTATGAAGTGTATTCTCACGAAAGAAATAGATGGTATGTAGTAACTTAGTTATTGTTACCTCTAAAGTTACTATATGTTCATTGTTCTTGAAGTTGAAAATTCAGCTATCTGACTCGGGTTAGTTAGAATTCCAGATATCGAAATAAAATTATGAATTAAGGACAGGACTGGTGTCATTCTTCAAATGGTGTAAAATACAATTTTCTGTCTTGCATACTTATATATTGAATTTTTAGGTAAGCAGGTGTTTGATGAGAATATGTAAATGTTGCTGTAGAGTGACTGTTAGCAGTACAGAGTTTTGACTCTTGCACTTTACAGCTTTTACCACAGAAGTAACAAATATAATACCCATTTTATAAACATTTGATGTAGTGCAACAAGGACTTTATATAATTCAGGTATCGGTCTGAAAGGAACTGTAGTGGAGGTACCAAAACGATTGTTCAGGAACCAGCTGTATCCCAGTGGAGAGGCTGTATATGCCTCACCAGAAAATATAGACCTGTATGAACAGTATAGAAAGGTTTGTATGTCTTAAAAGATTTGAAAAAACAAGGTATGGTATAATAAATTCTCCATTGTTGAAAAAGAAATTGATCCATACGCACATAAGTTCTTTTAACCTTTACCCTGCTGAATTTCTAAAATTGACTGGTCCATCATTATCTTCGGGCACTACCATTTATTATTCGAAGGGGTGTTAACTGCAAATTTACTGATGGAATAGTGAACAGAGCAGACCATAATCAGCCTGCACATCTTGGTCTGTACTGGTTGCAAATGCAAAATCACTTGCCACCAGCAGGCTAAGGATTAAAAGCTTTCTTGAGACATCTACTTAGAAAAACTAGTAGGAAATGCAAAGGCTTGACTCCATGTTTAGTTGCTGACACATTCAGGTAGTTCTGCACGTTTGATAAACCGGAAGTGATGGTATAATGTCATTTATCCGGTTAACTTAGAATAATTCCTGGATTCAACATACGGAAATGAAAATTGTTTTATGAATTAACGGCAGCCCGTAAGTTGATTTAATACAGTTGTAACGTTTCTTTTTCTCTAAACTTAAATATGATATTAAATCATCTGACATGTTAAATAATTCATAATAATGCCTTAAAACCAGCTTGAAGTGTGCAGATTGCTATAATCTTTGGCAAATACCTTAAAAATAAACACAAAGACATATACATTTTATTTCGCCCTAATATAGGCCATACTTTTATTTACGACAGTGAAAATGTACGTTTAAGTCTACATTGTAGAAAAAATTTTAATCGTGAAAGTGCTATAAAATAAGACAACTTGTGTTAGGCCCAAATTCTTCAAATCAGTTTAGCAAAAAATAAAACACATGACATCTTTTTTATTTGCTGACTTTTACAAGCATATTCTGAAGTTTTGAAAAATCAGGGTTTAATCAAATTCTGCTTTCAAATGTAGAAAAAAAAATTGATCCGGACCATCACTCCTCTTTGTAACTATTTCATTAGGAAGTACATATTTTTCTTATGATTGCATTGAATACTTTACTTTTTAAGGATTAGTGGTTACATGGACTGTTCTTGTTTTCAGGAGAGTGAAGAAGAAGGAATAGATTATGAAATAAAACAGGTAAGTTGGTACTTAGATTCCTAAGTCCACAAGTTGAGGGTCAAGGTCGAAGTTACTAAAAATAATCATCAAAAAGGTGGTTCCTGGTCTATAACTTTGTAAAGATTGACATAGTGTCATCAAACTTGGTACATTTATACAAGCCTATATGAAGAACTAGCTTTTGATTGTAAATTAGGGGTTGCCGTTACTGTAAAAAGAAAATAATTTCTGCTGCTTACAGTCATTAGGAATGTGCTATTGCAATGGATCTTGATATGTACATAGCTTAATAAGACAGAATAGGCCACTAGGTTTCAGTGTCATCTTGAGGTCAAGGTCAGTGTTACTAAAAACGGAAATCCAGGTTTTTATGAATTCAAGGAATTTCCACATCTTTTTTCTATCTTATTATGCCCCCCTTCGAAGAAGGAGGAGTATATTGTTTTGCAGATGTCGGTCGGAATGAGGACCAATCCATTTACGGATGATAACTCAAGAACGCTTGGTCCTAGGATCATGAAAGTTTATAGGGAGGTTGGTCATGACCAGCAGATGACCCCTAATGATTTTGAGGTCAGTAGGTGAAAGATCAAGGTCACAGTGACCCGGAACAGTTAAACAGTTTCCAGATGATAACTCAAGAATGCTTGGGCCTAGGATCGTGAAAGTTGATAGGGAGGTTGGTCATGACAAGCAGATGACCCCTATTGATTTTGAGGTTAGTAGGTCAAAGGTCAAGGTCACAGTGACCGTAACAGTTAAACGGTTTCTGGACGATAACTCAAGAACGCTAAGGCTTAGGATCAGGAAAATTGATAGGAGGCTGGTCATGACCACCAGATGACTCATGCTGATTTTGAGGTCATTAGGTCAAAGTTCAAGGTCACATTGGCCAGGAACAGTTAAACAGTTTCCGGCTGATAAGAATGCTTTGGCCAAGGATCATGAAAGTTAAGAGAGAGAGAGGTTAATCATGACCAGCAGATGACACCTATTGATTTTGAGGTCAGTAGGTCAAAGGTCAAGGTTACAGTGACCTGAAACAGTTAAACCATTTCCAGATGATTACTTGAAAATGCTTGCGCCTAGGGTCAGAAAACTTGATAGGGAGATTGGTCATGACCAGTAGATGACCCCTATCGATTTTGAGGTCAGTAGGCCAAAGGAACAGATTAATATCTGTGCAATTACTGAATGCATCAAGGGAGGCATTTTGTTTTCTACGAGCTCTTGTTGATGTATAGTATTTAGCTGACGTGGATGTAACGGTCTGTTATAATTAATCCTGTATATTTATTGTGTATAGCTGATGCGAAAGATGGCAGGATTTCATTTGAGAGTATTTATGAATGGTAAAGAATCGTGGACTCTAGGACCAAACCACCTTAAAGTTGCTTTTAGAAAAATGGTAGGATTTTAAATTGTGATTCTTATTTCCGTATATTTTGATTATTACATCCCTAAAATTTAAAATAAAATTGGCTACTGCTTAAGGTGGTCATTACTCAGGTACAACAAATTAATATGAAAGTTAGTGGGAACATCTGTTAAAATCCAGTCAGATTTTAGATGTAATACAACAGTTCACAATTGAAGATTACAAGAGTGTGTAATATAAGTATTAAAAGTAGTCAAAACTACAAAAACTTTTAAAAAACAAGTCACTTTATTTTTAACCAACGTTTCGGCTACATCAGCCTTCTTCAGGGTTCAAAATAAACATAACAAAGGAAGTGACGCCAACGTCAAAATTGAACAAAGAGTTTGGCGTAAAAATCATAAACAGGGTCATAGTATGATCAATAAAAACTGGTGAAAAAATGCAGTATAAGAGTGTTTATTTTATCTTTTTCGGTGGTTTATCGAAATATAACGGTGAATTATATCCTGATATACTCACTGGCCACTCAGTGAAAATTATCAAATCTGATACCCGGATTAATGTCAAAAAGTTTACCGAGCGTACTGAAAGCCGGAAACAATATGACGATGACGTCTTTAAAATGACGTCATCTTTGCGATGCTTCCTGATAAAATTTCCCGCAAATTTCGACATTTTATTGAAATAAACACAACAAAAGTAGAGTTTTAGACATAAAATAAACAGAAAAATTGTTGGTATCGATGTAATATCACGGTAATTTCACTCGTGAACACCAAAAGTTGTTATTTTCACTTGTGGCTACGCCACTCGTGAAAATATCACTTCTGGTGCCCACTCGGTGAAATTATAACGTGATATTACACCGAAACCAACAATTATCCTCTATGTAATAAAATAATTAACATGAAGATTATCCATTTGTTCCCATAATTTACACTTGCATTTAAGATAATCATGACCCTCAAAACAGTTTTTGACAATACATGTACTAAATTATCAACTTAATATGCTTTCAAATTCTTACAACAGGTTTTCAAATTAAATGCATGCCTTTACTCTGGTTTTGCAAATTAATTAAATAAAATTTTATGAAAAATGTGCTATGTAAATCCAACAGTAATATGAAGATCTTTTTATTGAAGGGAGTCATGTTAGGTGAAGATAACATTATTATGCCTGATAAAGGTGTACAGAACATGGGGGACTTTACCTTCAGACTTCAGGTAGGAATTATTTTTAATATGCAGTTTTTAAACTTGACTACTGTGAAATCATTTAATTTCGTGGGCATGAAATTTTGTGGTTTTGGTCAAAACGGCAATTTTGTGGGATATGAATTCGTGGATTTCAACTTTTGGACACAAAATGAATTGGAATTTTACTTGTTCATTAGGATTAAATTTCGTGGATTGACTCAACCACAAAGTCCACGAAAATTAGTCCCCCACGAATATTAATGATTTCACAGTATTTGAAATGTTTCAAATTGTAAAGCTTTTCTTGTCATGCTTGCATCGGCATCCTCTTCTTTGATACTGCATCTTGTAGTAACTTGGCATTTTCATTGTGTTGATCTGTTACTATGGAATTGATGCACAGTTCAAGTTACATGGTAATTTGCAACTGGCTTTAATCTGTAGTTTATTACTAAAAGAACTGAAAGTTAATCAGATCTACCTTTGAAATAATAAGCTTGTTTTTAGCTCACCTGTCACTTAGTGAAATGGTGAGCTTGTGTGATCGCCATTTGTCTGTCGTCCATCCGTCGACAACACGAAAGAGATCACATTTTGCAATCAGTTTTAATAAAACTTGCACACAGCTTGTATTGGCATAATATCTCAGTTTCTTTCCAAAACTTGCCATATCTCATTATGAGTTCTAGAGTTACAGCCCTTAAATTGCCAAAATTTGCTATTTTTGGTTTGTGAACACGAAAGAGATCACATTTTACAAATGATTTTAATTAAACTTGCACACAGCTTGTGTTGGCATAATATCTCGGTTCCTTTTGCAGCCATATAGAGACTACAGTTATGGTTTGATTTGATACAAACTTGCAAAATATCTTTAACAAGAATAGAATCAAATAGGTAAAACATGTTTACACTGTTATGGTGTGTTACTCAGGTGAGTGACCTAGGACAATCTTGGCCCTCTTGTTAGTAATCATTTTTCAATTGTCTGTAGACTGTACGTATCATTAATAACTAGTTCACAGCTAGAAATTTCTGTAGTTCTCTTATGTTGTTAATGGTTAGAGATATACAACTTAAAGATATTTAATACAAATTTTGCAGATGAATGAGAGAATAGCCTGTCAGGTATGCGGGACAGTCTACCCAGTGGGAGAGGATGGTCTCCCACAATCAGATGTAGAATATCCACCAATTTGGGACAACCCTCTCATTGATCCATCTACACCAACTGAGTATTTGAAGAAAAAAGCTGACAATGTAGAAGATACTGAATCAATTTCAGAAAAAAATGTTGAAGATGTTGAGGAGAGTACTGAAAATGAAGATAGTGATAAGACTTGAGGGAGAAAAGTTTTCAATGAAATATGACAACTTAATATTTGGCTTAGTCATTATAATTGTGTTTGCTCATTTTTTTGTTCCAGCAGAACATTGCTTTAACAAAATTGTGGAAGTAGCTTTAACATGAACAAGTTTGCAGAAGTCACTTTCACAGTTGAAAAATAAAAAATGAGGGACAGATTCCAAGAACAGTTAAAAAAATATTATAGCATTATGCTGGAAAATGGTTGCTTTTATACTTTATTCTTTTTAAGCAGAGGTTGTTGATGAAAATGACAACCAGTTTTCAATTGTTTTAGCTCAACTGAACCAAAGATTCAGGGTGAGCTATTAGTATGGGGTGGATGGTACGGCGTCCATTGTCCGTCATCCACATTTTTAGCCCACCATCATCAGATGCTATTCAAATCATTCTGCATCTGTCACCCTTCCATCTGTCCTTCTGTTCATTAACAAAATAAATTTCTCTTTATCAAATCGCCTCAGAAACTACTGGGGGGATTTTGACAAAACTTTGTCAGAATGCTGTTTTGGTACCCTAGTTGTGTCCCCCTGAAAATCAGACTGGTTCAACAATTTTTGAGTTATGGCCCTTTGTTTATTTTTAAAATTTACATAGATTTATATAGGGAAAAACATTGAAAATCTTCTTGTCCAAAACCACAGTGCATAGGGATTTGACATTTAGTTTGTAGCATCATGTAATGGTCCTTTACCAAGATTATCCAAATTATTTCCCTAGGGTCAAATATGGCCCGGCCCCGGGGGTCACATGGTTTACATAGACTTACATAGGGAAAAGCTTTGAAAGTCTTCTTGTCCAAAACCACAGGGCCTAGGGCTTTGGTATTTGTAATGTAGCATCATCTAGTGGTTCTCTACCAAGTTTGTTCAAATTATCCTCCTAGGGTTAAAAATGGCTCAGCCTCTGTGGGTCACATGGTTTATTTAGACTTATATCTAGGGAAAAACTTTAAAAATCTTCTTGTCAATAAACTACAACATTCAGATTTGGATCACATGTATATTTTTGAGTGGCTAGATGAACCTTGACACGAGTTGACCTTGATCTTGACCTAGTGACCTACCTTCCCATTTCTGTAGCTACAGCCTTCAAATTTGGACCAAGTGAATAGGTTTGCGTACTGAAAAAAACTTTGACCTTGACATTGACCTGGTGACCTACTTCCACATTTTTGAAGGTACAGGTTTCAAATTTGGAGTTCCGAAATGAAATTTGACCTTGATTTTGACCTAGTCACCTACTTTCACATTTCTTAAGCTACAGCCTTCAGATTTGGACCACATGCATAGTTTTGTGTACTGAAATGAACGTTGACCTTAAGTTTGACCTAGTGACCTTCTCTTACATTTCTCAAGCTACAATCTTTAAATTTGGACCACATGCATAGTTTTGCGTTCTGAATTGAAATTTGACCTTGATTTTTACCTAGTACCTACTTTCACATTTTTATGCCCCCAGCATCTACTGATACGGGAGGCCTATAGTGATTGTCCTGTCCGTTCGTCCGTCCGTACTTCTTCTAGCATCAATACCCCTTACTAGAATGACTTGATTCTAATGCAGATGTAACCTGTGACCATTCCTCATCTTCAGACATCACCTGACCTCAGTTTGACCTTGGACGTGACCTCGTTTTGGACTTAGGTGCAAAATCTGTCGACAAGGATGCCACTGAGGGCATCAAGCGTTTATTGAACGCAGCTCCTTGTTAAAGCTACAGCCTTCAGATTTTAAGCACTTGTATAGTTTTATATACTGAAATGAACTTTGAACTTGAAATTGATCTAGTGACTGATTTTCACATTTCCCAAGCTACAGCTTTCAAATTCGGACCTCTTGCACAGTTTTGTGTACCGAAATGAACTTTGACCTTGAGCTAGTCTTGAAATTTGGAACATTCAAAAATGGCTCCATGGTAGGGGCTAAGATCACTCTGTGATCTCTTGTGACTTAAACGTCTCTGAAACTACTGGTCAGAATAATACCAAATTTGGTCTGAAGAATCCTGGTGAGGTCTATCAAGTTTGGTCAAATGGGGGCATTTGGGCTCTTTTACGGGCTGCTACAGTTAAAATTATAAAAGCCTTTAAACAACTTCTTCACAGGAACTGCTTGATAGATCTTCATCAAACATGGTCTTCAGCATCATTATAAGGGCCTGTCCCAAGTTTGTTCAAATGGGGGCACTTGGCCCATTTTAGGGGCCAGTAGAGCTAAAAATAGAAAAACCTTTAAACAACTTCTTTACATGAACTGCTAGATGGATCTTCTTGCATTGAACTGTTTGCCCCGATTTTAAAATAATCTTGACCTTTTACAAAAACTGGTAAATTTTTCTAATTTGTCAAAAAACATAGCCGCCAGAGAGTGTGGTCACTTTTCATCAACAGTTTCTTTAAACAATATCTCCTTCAAAACTACTAAATGAAACTACACAAATGATCTCTGAGTAGCGCTCTTTCAAAGTTGTTAAAAATTTTCCGTATCATTGAACATTATGGGCCTTTTTCATTTAAATTAGGTTTTCAGCTATCAGACTTCAAAAATTTTCTCTTTAGTTTTGATATTTGGCATGTGATTAAGGGCTTGACTCTCTACAAATATTGTCCAAACTAGAGCTGCTTTTGAGAAAAGTGCATGTGTCCCACAACTGCTTAATCATTTGAATAGTAAGTCAGTCTTTTTATACTGTTTACTCACTACAAATATACCTTTGAAGAGTAAAAAGGCCGATTTTGGGTAAATCAAGGGCCATAATTCTGAAATACCTGGGCGATTTGGAGAATTATTGAGCTTGGCCGAGGACTTACAGTCAAACACATTTTGCTTAAGTTTGGTGAAGATCTGATGAGAAATGTTGATTTAGAGCACGGACAAGAGCAAAAAGGCTGATTTTCAGTAATTCAAGGGCCATAATTCTGAAGTGCCTAAGCAAATTTGGCTAGTTATCAAAGCTGGCCGAGGACTCATGGTCACACACA
Source organism: Mercenaria mercenaria (assembly GCF_021730395.1). NCBI lineage: Eukaryota > Metazoa > Mollusca > Bivalvia > Venerida > Veneridae > Mercenaria > Mercenaria mercenaria. The sequence continues at coordinate 16,239,517 of NC_069373.1, forward strand.
TTTTGTTTAAGTTTGATGAAGATCGGATGAGAAATATTCGACTTGCAGACAAGAGTAAAAAGGCCTGTTTTCAGTAATTCAAGGGCCATAATTCCAAAGTGCCTGGGCCGATTTGGTTAGCTTTCAAACTTAGCCGAGGACTTACGGTCAAACACATTTTGTACAAGTTTGGTGAAGATCGGATGAGAAATGTTAGCCGTGCGGACAAGATGAATGGTTTTTGGTGCATGTCTGAGAATGAATTCTTCAGCATTTTTATGAGTTTAGGTGATTCATTAATTATTGTCCAGGGCCACAATTCCGAAGAGCCTGGGCAGATTTGGCTAGTTATCGAACCTGGCTGAGGTCTTATGGTCAAACACATTTTGTTCAAGTTTGGTGAAGATCAGATGAGAAATGTTTGACTTAGAGTGCGGACAAGCTTTGTGACAGACAGATGCACACACAGACAGGAGTAAATCAATATGTCTCTCACACCATTGTGTGGTGCCCTCAGGTCAAAAATGGCCACACCCATGTGTGTGACATGTACTTACAGATACAAATACAGACGCCCATGCCATCACATATTAGCAATTTAAGAAAATCTTCTTTGAATGCATATTAGCTATCCTACTCTGCACTTGTACCATTACGTTATACAAACACACTTGATGCCTTGTACACAGGCGAGTACTTTAGGGTCAGTGACCCTCTTGTGTTATTTTTAGCTCTGGTGGCTAGCGTAACTGTTTGAACAACTTTAGAAGAGTACCACCCAAGGAACATTCAGGCCAAGTTTTATCAATTTCAAATGAATTGTTTCAGAGAAGATGATGTTTAAAGGAAAGTGTGGATGGACGTTGTTCACAATCGCTCATCCAGCTCCGTGCTCGGGTGAACTGAAAACAGGTAGGAATGTTTGCCACATGCCTCTTAAGAAGAATTAGACTGAGTCATAAAACACAAGTAGGTAGAGCGTCGGTCTACGGATCGCGGGGTCGCGAGTTCGATCCTCTGGCGGGGCGTGTGTTCTCCGTGACTATTTGATAAACGACATTGTGTCTGAAATCATTAGTCCTCCACCTCTGATTCATGTGGGGAAGTTGGCCGTTATTTGCGGAGAACAGGTTTGTACTGGTACAGAATCCAGGAACACTGGTTAGGTTAACTGCCCGCCGTTACATAACTGAAATACTGTTGAAAAATGGCGTTAAACCCAAAACAAACAAACAAACAAACAAAACACAAGAGGACTGTTATATAGTATGTGAAATTGTGCACCTGGTGTTCTGTTTGGGACTTCACTCCGCCAGACTAGTTACAGTCCCTGGCTTAGCGAAGTGAAAATCATATACTAGTAATAGACTTACAAGTTTGTTTTGCATACTACTAGCCGACGGATACTGCTTCGATACCAGTATATCTTGAAAAATATTTCATCTAAAGCATTGGAACCGTGTACAGTGATAGTAAATAGGAATAGCAGTGTCCTATAGACAAATATTTTGTTTTGAACAGTCTAACTCTGGTCCAGCAGAGTGAAATCCAAAAAGAACAGGTACACAGTTTACATGATCCCAATATTTCACAACACTAGGTCAGATGCTTTTTAAGATAATATGGCTGGCTAAGTGAAGTCCCAAACAAAACGTGCATGCACAACTTCATATGCTGATTAACAATCCAATGAGGTTTGATAACTCTAGGTAAGATACTTTGAGATATGCATGACACAAAATTAGATGGATGGACAGGAGCAAATCTAAGTGCTAACAAAAAATTTTGGGGGGCACAAGGGTACCATCAAAAGGCAGTACAGTTTTCTGGAAACTAAAACAGAATTGTACTCTGTTCTTTATAAACAATCTTTTTGAAAATCGTGAAAGTTTGACATTAATCTGGAGTAAAGAAAGTTTGAGATCATTTATATAAACTTGTCTGGGATGATAAAATAACAGAATAAAATGATCATCAATTGTAAAAATTTATTTGTTTTGGACAAATACTGAACAATAAATTTTAAAAGCTCCAAGTGAGGTAAACTGTACAACTGTGTTATTGGTGAAAGTATAGATGTTTGATATAAAAATTACATTAATTTGTTTTAAGCCTTCAAATACTGAATTAAATCAAAGGCCTGAAGGGCCTGAGTCGGCTAATGATTGATGTACTGACAGTATAGTCTACCAGTTTCAGTTTGTTTTTAGTTTTTTTCTTAAAATTTCATAACACAGCTCGATATTTACCCAAAATATTATATCCGGATACGATTACATTTTTCTCCAGTTTCAACAATATATTTTACAAATTGTGATGATACGAAGACATTTAGCAGCAATTGGCAGTATCTGACATTGAAGTTTACGGTTAAATTACCTCCTATTTAAATCTTTTCATAAAAAAGTTGTTTCCTTTCGTGAAAGCAGCCAAACATAGACGATCTACTTTCGATTTCAAAAACTACAAGAAAATACAATTTAATGTTTCGCCGATTTGTTTATTTCTCGAAAAATAAGAATTAAAATCATTTTTAATATCAGTAGTAACTAAACAAACCAGTAAGAGCCTGCGCAATTCTTAAAATGCACATTTATGCTTAATGAGTTACATTCGAGTATTGCACAATTACAAGTCATAAATATGACAGATTACATCGTATATTGGTCATAGCAAAGGGAATTGACACAACTTAACTTCATTCATGCAGTGAACTGTTTGAAGTTTGAGAAATCTAATGGAACTACATCCCTTCACGAGTTATTCGATCCATTTAGAGAATCGCTGAACAGCAAGGACTCGTCAAAAGGCTTTCAGCCTTTAGCCGACTCAAAAATGATGCGTGTTACTTGTGGTAAATACACGGAGATAAAAATATGTGTATAAAAATGTTTAAAAAGTTTGTTTAAAAATGTCCAACCATTTTGCAAACTTTTTGTCTACATGTAAAGTTAAAGTACCTGTAAATAAGTGCATAATAGTTTCACATTCTATATATACTAAATTCTCTTAAAACATTTCTGCTTTTAACAAAACAAACATCTTTAGAAAAAAATTACATTTTGTATTAAGAAATCTTCGAAATAGATATATTTAAACTTCAACAACACAACTTGCAATTTATCAGCACAAAAGTAAGATTACCTTTAATTCAATCATTATGCTTTAAACGGTAAAAGTAAATGCAGAACTTCACTGTGGGAACTTAAAATCCCAAATTTCTACTGATCTTGCAACTGAATGATCGCCATCTAAATGCAGATATTGTTAAAAAGCCATAAAGGGCTTATGGAAAGTTCATTCTATTTGGAAAAGTAAATCAGCATAGCAAAAATGCAGAAAGGAAGTCTTATACAGTTTTCAGTCACATCAAATGTTGATATGTTAACCTAATTTTGCTAACAGAAACTTGGTTAATTTCAGATTTTCCTAAAAACAATTGATTCTATATACTGAGTTAAGAAAGTTTTCACTTTTTGTAGATTAACAAGGGTTTCTTTTCTCATTGATACTAACCAGAATCATCTTATGCCAGATCTTGAATTATTTGTATATTACAAATTCAACTACTATATAAATGTAAAATAAAACAAATACTTTATTACAACATATGTGTGTTGTGAAGTATGGGATTGACATATCCCCATAAAATGCCATTTTCTAAAACAAAACCAGAGCTGCTTTTGAGAAAAGCACATGTCTCCCACTACTGCCTTATCATAATAGATTGGCATTTTTTCTCCACTACCGGTATGTATCTGAGTCAGCCATGCATCAATACATGTATCACTTGCATCTGTGTATAGAGCGATTTGGCTAGTTATTGAACTTTACCGAGAACTAATTGTCAAACACATTGTGTTCAAGTTTTGTTAAGTTTGGATAAGAACTGTTCAACTTGAAGCACAGACATCAGTGTACAGAGCATTTTTCAGTAATTCAAGGGCAATAATTACTAAGTGCGTGGGCCGCTTTGGCTAGTTATCAAACTTGGCCGAGGACTATTTTCAAACACATTTTGTCCAAGTTTGGTAAAGATGGATGAAAACTGATTTAAGAGCGCTAACATCAGTGAACAGAGCAATTTTCAGTAATTCAAGGGCCATAATTCCTTAGTGCCTGGGCCCATTTGGCTAGCTGGCCGAGGATCTATTGTCAAACACATTTTGTTCAAGTCTGGTGAAGATTGGATGATAACTGTTCAGCCTTTGAGCACGGACAAGAACTGTGACAGACAGACACACACAGATAGGAGTAAATGTCTCCAACGTATGACCTTTACAAGTCTCCTTATTTCACTTAATTCAATTGCATTCTCCAACCACATCACAAACACACATTGTGATACAAGTTTACCTTTTGAAAATACAAAGGGAAATAACAGGGGCTGTCACAGGAGACAGCGCGCTAAACTATTTCAATGCTGGATAGTGAAACTAGGCATATTTGATGAAGCTGGAGGTGTCACTGGAGTGTTTAATTACTCCAATGTGGATGAAGATATTGGATAATAGCTTTAGTCTGTGTCAAAAGTATCAATTAGTAAGAGAGATAAGAATAAAGTGTATCAAAACATTAAATAAGTATAATTCTAAGCAAAAAGGGGGCAAAATTCATGAAATCTAGGTGCAAAAGTGATGCACCTTGTGTCATGTTGAATCAAATCCATTTTGTAGTAACGGAGATATAGTGAAAATGCATCAAAATTAACCTTTAATTCTAAGTAAAGGGGGCATAATTCAAGAAAAATTGTGCCAGAGTTATGGATCTTTTGTCATAAGATGTGGGTGATAAGGTGGAACAACTATTTTAAGTTTGGATCAAATCCATTCAGCAGCAACAGAGATATAGTGGAAGTGCATCAAAACTTAAACCTGAAATTTTAAGTAAAAAGGGGAGGATAATTCATGAAATGCTGGGGCAAGAGTTATGGCCCTTAAGTCAAATGAAGTACATGATGATGTTGAACAACTATTTTAAGTTTGAATCAAATCCATTTAGTAATAACTGAGATAGACTGAAAGTGCATCAAAACCAAAATTCTAAGTAAAAGGGGGGATAATACATTAACTATTCATACCACAGTTATGGATCTTATACCATAGGATGTTGAAGATGATGTGAAACAACTGTTTCAAGAATTAATCAAATCCATTTAGTAATACCTGAGATAAAATAAAAGTGCACCAAAACTTTAACCTGAAATTCTAAGTAAAAAGGGGGGACAATTCATGAAAAATTGGTGCCAGAGTTATGACCCTTGTGCCATATGATGTGGGTGATGATGAGGAACAACTATTTTAAGTTCGAAGAAAATCCATCAAGTAATAACAAAGATAAAGTGGATCAAAACTTTAACCAAAGTGCGGATGCGGAATGACGCCGATGCCGGGTCGAGTAGGATAGCTCTTCATACTTCGTATAGTCAAGCTAAAAATCATACAAGAAATTGTATGCAACCGTAACTATTCAATGAAACTGAAACAAGAGCTCTTTGTGAAAACCATATGCCCCACATGGTGCCCCCCCAAACCTTTGCACACTAAGGTATTACGTTGTCACCAGGGCTTAGACAACTTATTCTTTTTTTAATCAACAGGGCATTGCTGACACATGCAAAATAAGCCTTATCTCAAAAATGTAATCGAGGATTTATACAAAATTATTAACACAAAAATGCAAGTTCCTTTCATCTTACAGACATTCCTACAGTGTGAACCTGACCACAGCAGGACAGTTACTGCATTGTGTCCATGATGAATGTGACCACATTTCTAACCTGGCTGCAAGATAGTACCCCACACAGTGTCCAAGATAAACCTGACCTTATTACAAACATGATTGCAAGAAAGTACCTGCACAGTGTCCAGAATGAACCCGACTATATTACTATTACAGCTGCAAGACAGTACCTGCACAGTGTCCAGGATGAACCTGACCTCATTATGAAAAAAGCTGCAAGATGTTACATGCATCATGTCCAGGATAAACCCCAAGTACATTACTAACATGAATGCAGGACAGTATCTGCATTTTGTCCAAGATGAAACTGACTACTTACACGGCTGCAAGATAGTACCTGCACAGTGTCCAGGATGAGCCTGACTACATTACTAACATGCCCGCAAGACAGTACCTGCACAGTGTCCAGGATGAGCCTGACTACATTACTAACACGGCTGCAAGATAGTACCTGCACAGTGTCCAGGATGAGCCTGACTACATTACTAACATGGCTGCAAGATAGTACCTGCACAGTGTCCAGGATGAGCCTGACTACATTACTAACATGGCTGCAAGATAGTACCTGCACAGTGTCCAGGATGAGCCAGACTACATTACTAACATGGCTGCAAGATAGTACCTGCACAGTGTCCAGGATGAGCCTGACTATTTTACTAACATGCCCGTAAGATATTACCTGCACAGTGTCCAGGATGAGCTTGATTACATCACCAACAAGCCTGAAAGATAGTACCTGCACAGTGTCCAGGATGAGCCTGACTACATTACTAACATGGCTGCAAGATAGTACCTGCACAGTGTCCAGGATGAGCCTGACTACATTACTAACATGCCCATAAGATAGTACCTGCACAGTGTCCAGTATAGCCTGACTACATTACTAACATGGCTGCAAGATAGTACCTCCACACTGTCCAAGAGGAACCTGACTACATCACTAACATGGCTGTAAGATAGTACCTCCACAGTGTCAAGGAGGAACTTGACTACATCACTAACATGACTGCAAGATCGTACCTTCACAATGTCCAAGAGGAACCTGACTACATTACTAACATGGCTGCCAGGTAGTACCTCCACAGTGTCCAGGATAAACCTTACTTCATTACTATCATAACTGCAAGAAAGTACCTGCATGAACCTGACCTCATTACTAATACGGCTTCAAGACAGTATCTGCACTGTCCAGGATTAATCTGACCTCATTATGACTATGGCTGCAAGGCAGTTTCTGCACTGCATACGGGATGAGCATGACCACATTACTTAGTTTCTATGAAGTCGATGATGATAAGAAGATTAAAATGTATAAGGAAGTCCATGAATGATGTTTACCAACGTTATCACAAACTAGAATACACAACAATCACTTTATCACAGTCACACCCAATTTTCAAATATTTGCAATAATGCTGACTATCTGTTAAAATATTGCCTTAAACTTAAAACGAAGCCTCCTAGGAAACTGCTAACATCAACTTGAGTCTTGCAATATCTGAATGAGATCCTGAAAGTCTGTTATATACCATGGTGCTTTCTGTTTCACGGTCTCTCTCACTACATTTCCTCCATAACCTATAAATAAATCCTGAAAATAGAAAATAAATAAATCTAAGTTAAACATAGCTCTATTCATTTTCAATAAAGAAGAATACAAAGTGTTGTTTATTCTGTAATAACACTGGTGTACCATTGGCTTTGTGAAACAAAATATATGTGCATGTATAAAGTATGTGTGCACATGTAAATAACATTTAATACCTGCAACCTTGAACTTATGAGATGATATTTCAGAAGTTACCTTCAAGTTGTAGTAAGGATTTTATCAATGACCTCCCCCTTATGATTTTCCATATCTGGCTTTCTGATAATGTATTTGGAGGCAATGTGGACGAGTCTCGTAACCATAAAAAAGTTACCCTCAAACAGGATTTTCCATTCTGCATTTATAAGCAGTGGCAGATTATTATACTCTGCACCAAGAAAGGTACACTTATTCTATATTGGTAGGAAACCGATTGAAATTTGTACATTTCTTTCTTAGTAGAAGAAATACACATACTGCTGGCGGATAAGCTTCAAGATCAGTTGCTCCGTCTCCAATAAATACAAGATTTTCACATGTCTGCTTCAGCTTCTCAGCTACAAGTTTTTTACCCCCAGAATCACTGGTAGGTTCTCTTACATCAAAACCTGCATAGTCACCTGTAAAATAGAGATCTTGCATCAAAACATACAAAGTTACTAGGAAAACAGAGGTTACATCAAAACCTGAATCGTCACCTGGAAAATAGACAGCTTACATCAAAACCTGCATCGTCACCTGGAAAATAGAGACCTTACATCAAAACATACAAAGTCACCTGGAAAACAGAGGTTTTATCAAAACCTGCATCGTCACCTGGAAAATAGAGGTTACATCCAAACCTGCATCGTCACCTGGAAAATAGTGAGTTTGCATGAAAACCTGCATCGTCACCGGGAAAATAGCGGGCTTGCATCAAAACCTACATTGTCACCTGAAAAATAGAAAACTTACATCAAAACCTGCATTGTCACCTGGAAAACAGAAAACTTAAATCAAAACCTGCACATTCACTTATAAAGTAGAAAACTTACATCAAAACCTGCACAGTCACTTGGAAAACAGAAAACTTTAATCAAAACCTGCACAGTCGCCTGGAAAACAGAAAGCTTACACCAAAACCTGCATAATCACTTGAAAATATAAGGCTGACATCAAAACCTGACATGTCACCTGGAAAAGATGGCTTACATCAAAACCTTAACAGATACCTGGAAAACAGATACGGAATGAGCGAAAAAACTTAATTATTATACAATATTTAAACTTTTGTCTGCAAAAGGCTGCATTTATTCCCTTCATATAATTACCTCAAGAAGATCTTTCCAGGAAAAACAAGAGTAATCTGGTAAGAGAAACATTTTCTGCCATAATACTGGCAGTAATGCAATCTGGCATTAGAGGAATGATAAGAACATGGCATGATAATATGTGATTCAAAGTTTAATTCATATTTATAAACATTAATTGTGTTTTGACTGGTTCAAAGACACAAAATAGCCGAGGTAAAATGGCTACGAGTTTCAAGTTTGAATGGTTAAGAAAGACCCTCCTGGGTTCTTTTGGCAAGCAACAAACCTTATGCAGACAATGGCCAACTTCTTCATATAACAAGAGGACCATGATGGTCCTGAATCACTCACCTGTCCCCACATGACCCAGTTTTCAACTGAGTATGACGTCATTTTTTCCATTATTTGACATAGTGACCTAGTTTTTTAGCTCATGTGACCCAGTTTTGAACTTGACCTAGATATCATCAAGATAAAAATTCTCACCAATTTTCATGAAGATCCATTGAAAAATATGGCCTCTAGAGAGGTCACAAGGTTTTTCTATTAGTTTTTGAAGGCACATGACCCAGTTTTGAACTTGACCTAGATATCATGAAGGTGAACATTCTCACCAATTTTCATGAAGATCTCATGAAAAATATGGCCTCTAGAGAGGTCACAAGGTTTTTCTATTTTTAGGCCTACTGACCTAGTTTTTGACCGCACGTGACCCAGTTTCGAACTTGACCTAGATATCATCAAGGTGAATATTCTGACCAATTTTCATGAAGATCCATGAAAAATATGGCCTCTAGAGAGGTCACAAGGTTTTTCTATTATCTGACCTAATGACCTAGTTTTTGAAGGCACGTGACCCAGTTTCGAACTTGACCTAGATATCATCAAGGTGAATATTCTCACCAATTTTCATGAAGATCCATGAAAAATACGGCCTCTAGAGAGGTCACAAAGTTTTTCTATTATCTGACCTAATGACCTAGTTTTTGAAGGCATGTGACCCAGTTTCGAACTAGATATCATCAAGGTGAACATTCTGACCAATTTTCATGAAGATCCATTGAAAATTATGGCCTCTAGAGAGGTCACAAGGTTTTTCTATTTTTAGATCTACTGACCTAGTTTTTGACTGCACATGACCCAGTTTCAAATTTGATCTAGGTACCATCAATGTGAATATTCTGACCAATTTTCATAAAGATCCATTTAAAAATATGGCCTCTAGAGAGGTCACAAGGTTTCTCTATTTTTAGACCTACTGACCCAGTTTTGGACTGCACATGACCCAGTTTCGAACCTGACAAAGATATCATCAAGATGAACATTCTGACCAACTTTCATAAAGATCCCATGAAAAATGTGACCTCTAGAAAGGTCACAAGCAAAAGTTTACGGTCGCACGGACGCCGCACAATCACAAAAGCTCACCTTGTCACTTTGTGACAGGTGAGCTAAAAACGAACTGACTTTGGTAAAGTTGAAACCAAAAGTCCTGAGGTTAAATTAATTCAATCTGTGATTTTCTCCAGAAGCCACCTGTTTAAGTGTCTATGATTAACATGTACGTGCGTGCGTGTGTGTGTTTGGGTTTACGTCTTTTTCGACAATTTTTCAGTCATATAAATGACAGTGTCTACTTGTAGCAGTGAGCACAATGCCCAATTTTATAGTGCTACCTCACTGGAATATCACGCTGTAGACACATGACATGATAACCCACCCAGTCACATTATACTGACACGGCTGACCAGTCCTAGCACTACCCTCTTCATGCTGAGCCCCAAGAGAGGAAGCTACTAGTACCATTTCTTTACGTCTTTGGTATGACGTGGCCGGGGATAGAACCCACGACCTCCTGTACTCGAAGCGGACACTCTAGTACTAGGCTTCTGAGGCGGTTTCTATGATTAACATGAAAATATTTTATTGGTTACACTGAGATACCAAGACCAAATTATCTACATTAGTTTCACAAACTACACTTTAACTAAAACAATTAAAAGATCAAAAGACACTACTAAGTTGTGAATATTATATAATTTGTACCATTATAGAAGAATTTAAGTCTGTTTGCATAGATATTATTGAAAGGTATGTCCAGCAGCTTGGCAGCAGGTTCTATAAGACTTCTAAATCCTCCAGACACCAAATACACCTTTGTCCCTCGTTCATGAAGCAATTCTACAAGTTCCCTGAATATGAAAAAAACATAAACATTGAAGAACACAGATACTGAACCTGATTTTTTTTGTCACTGGAATTAACTCGTCTTCTAATTCATGCTGCACATGTATCTATTCTTTATCAAAAATGTCTAATGAATGGTTTATACCTTATAAAGCAACTTAAAAGCAGTGATGTTGTTTTTTACTTTTTGTTAAAATTAACAGTCTTTCTCATGCTTTGGCATAGCAAAACACTTCATAAATGATTCTTACTCTAAACCGTCAGAGAATCTGATTGCTTGTGTCTCTCTAAATTGTGTAATCTGGTCTATAGTTGGCTGAATGATCTCCAGCCTCTTCTCAAGGGCTGTTCTAAATCTCATACTGCCTCCCATAGCTTTATTTGTCCTGAAAATAGTCTTCAGATGTTACCATAATAAGCTTCTACAAACTGTTACCACATTTTGTGATCTAAACTTGTACATTTTTCTTTTCAAGTTTCTGAGTTAGATTTGATTTCATTCACATATTAATGCCCATGTTTCAAGTAACAAAATTTATACTTCTTTTTCATATTAATTTTTTTTTTTACTTTCATATTTGTTACTTCTATTTCATATTGTTACTTCTATTTCAGATTTGTTAATTCAAATTCAAACTTGCAGTAAGTCGCCATACCTATTAATTACATTTTCTGTATTCCTGAATTATCATGCTTCCCCTGTTTAATTTGTTCCGGGTTGATAATAATACCATTCCTTTTATTTTGTTTAGTATAAACTGATTACAAAATCGTACAGATAAATTTAAACTAGAGATGCTTTTGAGAAAAGCGCATGTCTCCCACAACTGACCCTATGAAAAATGTCTAGTTTCTCTAGATGGTTTAGACGAGTGCATCCCATTAGATGGTCTGGACGAGTGGATCCAATCAGTAATTCAAGGGCCATAATTCAAAAGTGCCTGGGCGGATTTGACTAGTTATCGGACTTGGCTGAGGTCTTATGGTCAAACACATTTTGTTCAAGATTGGTGAGGATTGGATGAGAAATGTTCGACTTAGAGTGCGGACAAGAACAAAAAGGCCGATTTTTGGTAATTCAAGGGCCATAACTCCAAAATGCCTGGTCTGATTTGGCTAGTTATCGGAATCAGCCGAGGCGTCATGGTCAAACACATTTTGTTCAAGTTTGGTGAAGATCGGATGAGAAATGTTCGACTTAGAGTGCAGACAAGAGTAAAAAGGCCGATTTTGGGTAATTCAAGGGCCATAACTCCAAAATGCCTGGACCGATTTGACTAGTTATCAAACTTAGCCGAGGTCACATGGTCACACACATTTTGTTCAAGTTTGGTGAAAATCGGATGAGAAATGTTTGACTTAGAGTGCGGACAAGCTTTGTGACAGACAGACACACACACACACAGACAGACACACAGACTGGAGTAAATCAATATGTCTCCCACACCACTGTGTAGTGGGAGACATAATAAGGCCTAAAAAAAAAATTCTTTGTTTCCGGTAACATGCTAAAACAAGAGGACCATGATGGTCCTGAATCGCTCACCTCTTCCCACATGATCCAGCTTTGAGTATGACGTCGTTTTTTCTATTATTTGACATAGTGACCCAGTTTTGAACTTGACCTAGATATTATCAAGATAAAAATTCTGACCAATTTTCATGAAGATCCATTGAAAAATATGGTCTCTAGAGAGGTCACAAGGTTTTTCTATCATTTGACCTATTGACCTAGTTTTTTAAGGCACGTGACCCAGTTTCAAACTTGACCTAGATATCATCAAGGTGAACATTCTGACCAATTTTTATGAAGCTTTCATGAAATATATGGCCTCTAGAGAGGTCACAAGGTTTTTCTATTTTTAGACCTACTGACCTAGTTTTTGACCGCACGTGACCCAGTTTCGAACTTGACCTAGATATCATCAAGATGAACATTCAGACCAACTTTCATACAGATCCCATGAAAAATATGGCCATTAGAGAGGTCACAAGGTTTTTCTATTATTTGACCTACTGACCTAGTTTTGGATGGCACGTGACCCAGTTTCGAATTTGACCTAGATATCATCAAGGTGAACATTCTGACCAATTTTCATGAAGATCTTGTGAAATATATGGCCTCTAGAAAGGTCACAAGGTTTTTCTATTTTTAGACCTACTGACCTAGTTTTTGACCGCACGTGACCCAGTTTCGAACTTGACCTAGATATCATCAAGGTGAACATTCTGACCAATTTTCATGAAGATCTTGTGAAATATATGGCCTCTAGAGAGGTCACAAGGTTTTTCTATTTTAGACCTCCTGACCTAGTTTTTGAAGGCACATGACCCAGTTTCGAACTTGACCTAGATATCATCAAGGTGAACATTCTGACCAATTTTCATGAAGATTTTGTGAAATATATGGCCTCTAGAGAGGTCACAAGGTTTTTCTATTTTTAGACCTACTGACCTAGTTTTTGACCGCAGCTGACCCAGTTTCGAACTTGACCTAGATATCATCAAGATGAACATCCTGACCAATTTTCATGAAGATCCATTGAAAATTATGGCCTCTAGAGAGGTCACAAGGTTTTTCTATTTTTAGACCTACTGACCTAGTTTTTGATGGCATGTGACCCAGTTTCGAACTTGACCTAGAATTTACCAAGATGAACATTCTGACCCATTTTCATAAAGATCCCATGAAAAATGTGACCTCTAGAGTGGTCACAAGCAAAAGTTTACGGACGGACGCACGCACGCACGGACGCACGCACGGACGGACGACGGACGACGGACACCGCGCGATCACAAAAGCTCACCTTGTCACTTTGTGACAGGTGAGTTAAAAAATCAGGGTAGGTAGGTCGGGATTTTTTTTTTTTTTTTGAATATTTTTTTATTAAGGGAGACTTTTCGAAAATTATTTTTGTGTCAAAAAAAGAATACAAATAAGGGGGTTATGCCTTTAGATCATCAGGAAATTGATTTCTAACATCACTGACCATGTTTAAGGCAAAAGAAGTGCAATTTGGCAATTTTTTGTGAAAAAGTTGAAAAACTCATTCTCAAAGGCCATAAAAACATTTAGGGTCGGGCCAAAAATTTAGGGTAGGTCCGGATACCGGAAACAAATAATTATTTTTTTTACGCCTAACAAGAATTTTAAACAGAGTAACCAACATCCCCCGCCTAGGGACATTTTTTCACAATACATATTGCATGCCAATAGGCCCAGTACAACATATTCTAAGTAATAGGGCAACATACTAACAATGTATATAAAAATATTATTAATTATAACTATATATCATATAATTCATGAAGACATTATGAAGTCTAAAATATCTGGAAATCTATAGTTATTTCAAAATCTCTTTATAAACGGCAGAGCTATGGACTGGGCACGAAGTGTGACAGACAGATGGAAGGATGGATGCAGCCTATTTCTATTATCCCCGTTTTTTGTTGTTTTTTTTTAAACAAGAGGACCATGATGGTCCTGAATCGCTCACCTCTTCCCACATGACCCAGTTTTGAGTATGACATCGTTTTTTCTATTGTTTGACATAGTGACCTAGTTTTTGAGCTCATGTGACCCAGTTTTAAACTTGACCTAGATATTATCAAGATAAAAATTCTGACCAATTTTCAAGAAGATCCATTGAAAAATATGGTCTCTAGAGAGGTCACAAGGTTTTTCTATTATCTGACCTATTGACGTAGTTTTCAAAGGTACGTGACCCTTCTTTGAATTTTACCTAGATATCATCAAGGTGAACATTCTCACTAATTTTCATGAAGATCTCATGAAAAATATGGCCTCTAGAGAGGTCACAAGGTTTTTCTATTTTTATATCTACTGGCCTAGTTTTTGACCGCACGTGACCCAGTTTCGAAACTGACCTAGATATCATCAAGGTGAACATTAAGATCAATTTTCATGAAGATCCATTGAAAAATATGGCCTCTAGAGAGGTCAAAAGATTTTAATAATTTTAGACCTGCTGACCTAGTTTTTGACTGCAGTTGACCCAGTTTCAAACTTGACCTAGATATCATCAAGATGAACATTCAGACCAACTTTCATACAGATCCCATGAAAAGTATGGCCTCTAGAGAGGACACAAGGTTTTTTTATTATTTGACCTACTGACCTGGTTTTTTAAGGCACGTGACCCAGTTTCAAACTTGACCTAGACATCATCAAGGTGAACATTCTGACCAATTTTTATGGAGATCCATTCACAAGTATGGCCTCTAGAGAGGTCATAAGGTTTTTCTATTTTTAGACCTACTGACCTAGTTTTTGACCGCACATGACCCTGTTTCGAACTTGATCTAGATATCATCAAGATGAACATTCAGACCAACTTTCATACAGATCCCATGAAAAATATGGCCTTTAGAGAGGTCACAAGGTTTTTCTATTATTTGACCTACCGACCTAGTTTTTGACGGCACGTGACCCACTTTCGAAACTGACCTAGATATCATCAAGATGAACATTCAGACCAACTTTCATACAGATCCCATGAAAAATACGGCCTCTAGAGATATCACAAGGTTTTTCTATTATTTGACCTACTGACCTAGTTTTTGAAGGCACGTGACCCACTTTCGAACTTGACCTAGATATCATCAAGGTGAATATTCTGACCAATTTTCATGAAAATCTCATGAAATATATGGCCTCTAGAGAGGTCACAAGGTTTTTCTATTTTTAGACCTACTGACCTAGTTTTTGACTGCACGTGACCCAGTTTCGAACCTGACCTAGATATCATCAAGATGAACATTCAAACTAACTTTCATACAGATCCCATGAAAAATGTGGCCTTTAGAGAGGTCACAAGGTTTTTCTATTATTTGACCTACTGACCTAGTTTTTGATGGCACGTGACCCAGTTTCGAACTTCATCTAAATATCATCAAGATGAATGTTCTGACCAATTTTCATGAAGATCTTGTGAAATATATGGCCTCTAGAGAGGTCACAAGGTTTTTCTATTTTTAGAACTACTGACCTAGTTTTTGACGGCACTGACCCAGTTTCGAACTGGACCTATATATCATCAAGTATGAACATTCAGGCCAACTTTCATACAGATCCCATGAAAAATGTGACCTTTAGAGAGGTCACAAGGTTTTTCTATTATTTGACTTACTGACCTAGTTTTTGACGGCACGTGACCCAGTTTCTAATTTCACCTAGATATCATCAAGATGAACGTTCTGACCAATTTTCATGAAGATCTTGTGAAATATATGGCCTCTAGAGAGGTCACAAGGTTTTTCTATTTTTAGACCTAATGACCTAGTTTTTGAAGGCACATGACCCAGTTTCGAACTTGACCTAGATATCATCAAGATGAACATTCTGACCAACTTTCATAAAGATCCCATGAAAAATGTGACCTCTAGAGTGGTCACAAGCAAAAGTTTACGGACGCACGCACACACGGACGGACGACGGACACCGCGTGATCACAAAAGCTCACCTTGTCACTTTGTGACAGGTGAGCTAAAAAAAGCAGGTGACAATAAAAAGTGATGCAATTAACAGTGTGATTTAATAACTTAATTCATTCTTGAAATTTAGGATATTTGTGGGAGAATGAAAAGGATATTCTGTAACACTTTCAGGTGTTTTTTTTTTGTTTTGTTTAGGTGACTTTGTTCATATTCCAGAATGGAAGATGTAAAGTATTATTTGTAAATGCTATGCACTTGTGATTTAATTACAAATGTTATAGGCAAACAGGCTCCTGAATTTTTATTAACTGATAAAATGAGCCGCACCATGAGAAAATCAACATAGTGGGTTTGCAACCAGCATGGATCCAGACCAGCCTGCGCATTCGCGCAGTCTGGTCAGGATCCATGCTGTTCGCTAATGGTTTCTCTAATTGCAGTAGGCTTTAAAAGCGACCAGCATGGATCCTGACCAGACTGCGCGGATGCGCAGGCTGGTCTGGATCCATGCTGGTCGCACACCCACTATGTTGGTTTTCTCATGGCACGGCTCAAATACAGTAACATATTTATTATTTCTTAACAGAAATGATTACTAAATTCCTAACTTCCACAGCAAAAGTTGTACTGTATTAAGCAATTTACCATTCTTTGACTTGCTTGCCAACCCCACAGAATTCCGCCAGCTCATCTAAACCCTCGTCTTTGATCAAAGTAGAATCAACATCAAAACACACAGTGTCTGCATTACACCATATCTGTTTACACTGTTCTATAGATGAAGTCATAGTTGAGCTGTTTCATGAGATTTTGGAGGTGAAATGATCTGAAAAATGAATACCTTTTCATGAAGATTGTACTAATTGTGCAATATCTGTGATCAGAAATATTAAGTGGCTGAATCTATCTCTTTTTATTAATTATCAAGGAGAACATGTTCCATGCATGGGGATCAAACTCACAACCTGTGGAACTGTAGATCTGCACTCTCCCTACTGAGCTAAGCAGAATTAGGGACCTTTTTTTGTTTTTTTGTTGGATTTAACATCGCACTGACACATGATAGGTCATATGGCGACTTTCCATCAAAAAGATGGTGGAGGAAGACCCCAGGTGCCCCTCCGTGCATTATTTCATCACGAGCGGGCACCTGGGTAGAACCACCGACCTTCCGTAAGCCAGCTGGATGGCTTCCTCACATGAAGAATTCAACGCCCCTTCAACGCCCCGAGTGCGGCTCAAACCCACTTCGGTGAGGGGCAAGTGATTTGAAGTCAGCGACCTTAGCCATTCGGCCACGGAGGCTCTTGAACAAAGCTGTGGCAGCCACTGGAAGGTGATAGGAATATGGGTCAGGATAGCGTCAAAGCAATTAGGCAAAGACCAAGACACACCCGAAATGAAATGTTTTATAGCATTTAGTAAATATATGTCAGTTTATTTTCTGCAAATTTCTTGTTAAAAAGTATCTAACTTCTAAGTGATGTATTACTTCAATTAATCCTGAAACAATATTATTAAAGGAAAACAGAATTACAGAATTATGAAATGGAATAATATTCAATGGTATATCTAATTATGTCTTTACAACTGATTGTTATTAAATGGGTATACCCTATATCGAGGGGAGTAGATACAGATAACTATATTATTACCTAAATGAATATAAAATAACAAATAAATTTAATTTCACAGAAGAACTTGCATCGAAAAATGTCATTTTAGGCACGTAAACAACAATATAGTGACATTTTATAATAAATCACTATACACACTTTTATTGTACAACAAGAAGAAATATATCTGATCTAAATTTTACATTAGTACGACTGATATTGTCGAAAGGTTTTTTTGTAAGAACAATAAAGTGTTCCAATATCTATCCAACAGTAACCCCGTTAGCTTGCTATCTATCCCCTTGTGACTGCTATGCCCGGTGGCCCGAAACCAAAACAACAGAAAAACAAGAATTGTGGGCAAACGATAAGGTCCAGTGATCTGGGAACAGCGTTAGTCGATGTAAAATTATAAATTCTCTGTAAGTAAATCAATTTCGGCCAGTTTTCATGTGCACCATGTTATAGAGTATGCCTCTTTAACATTTTACTATACTATATTACTTAGTTTAATATTTCTGTAACAAGAAAAAGAAACCATATATATTTCATTATGTGCACTTAACTATTTCAATGCCAAAGAGTCAAATAGGGCATATCCTAGAGAACTAGATTGTGTGTGTTTGTAAGCTTATTTGTAGTCATCACCAGTAACCCATATGGGTGACTTCTCCAGAAGACTATTAATAAACAAGAGGGCCAAGATGGCCCTAGGTCACTCACCTGAGAAACACACCATAACACACCATAACAGTGTAAACATGTTTGACCTAGTGATATCATGGGAAAATAAAATTCTGACCAATTATCATTAAAACTGAAGCAAAAACCTTGAGTACAAACAAGTATTTTCTTTGATTTGACCTAGTGACATAGTTTTTGACCCCAGATGACCCATATTCGAACCTGACCTAGATTTAATCAAGGTTATCATTCTGACCAATATTCATGAAGATTAATTGAAAAATACAGCCTCTATCGCATACACAAGCTAAATGTTGACAGACAGACAGACGACAGACGACGGACACCGAGCGATCAGAAAAACTCACCTGAGCATGAAGATTAATTGAAAAATACAACCTCTATCGCATACACAAGGTTTTTCTTCGATTTGACCTAGTGACCTAGTTTTTGAACCCTGGTTACCCAGATGACCCATTTTCAAACTCGGCCTAGATTTCATCAAGGTAATCATTCTGACAAAATTTCATGAAGATCAGTTGAAAAATACAGCCTCTATCGCATACACAAGCTAAATGTTGACAGACAGACAGACAACGGATACCACACATCGAGCGATCACAAAAACTCACCTGAGCAGCATTGCTCGGGTGAGCTAACAATGTTAGTGGGAGGATAGTGCAAGATACAGAAGATTCCAATTTTGGAAGTTTCCCTGGTTCTTTTAATACCATGTCTGATGTAAAGTACCCATACATAGGACTCCCATCGCAACAATATTAGTTTTTAGTTAGGGGAGCAGGGGCTCGAACTCATGACTCCTTGTTTCATAGTCTGACAATGTTACTACTGGACCACTGTGTTTTCTCTCTGAGGAAACTAGAGCTATCACTGAAGTGATTAGAACCCTGCAATACTGAGTTGTCAGAGAAAAGGCAACATTTAACGTAATAAGTTTCTAAATTGATAAGAAATTCAAACAAGAGCTGTCACAAGAGACAGCGTGCTCGACTATTACGATGCTGGATAGTGAAACTGGGAATATTTGACGAAGCTGGAGCTGTCACTTGGGTGTTTAATGACTCCAACATGGATGAAATATTGGATAATAGCTAAAGTCTGTGTCAAAAGTATTAAGTCATTTTATAATTCTTAGCAAAAAGGGGGCATAATTCATGAAATATTGGTGCAACAGTGATGCACCTTGTGTCATGTTGAATCAAATTCATTTTGTAATAACTTGAGATATAGTGCAAATGCATCAAAATTAACATTTAACTCTAAGTAAAAGGGGCATAATTCATGAAAAATTGGTGCCAGAGTTATGAACCTTGTGTCATATAATGTGGGTGATAAGGTGGAGCAACTATTTTAAGTTTGAATCAAATCCATTCAGTAACAACTGAGTTAGAGGGAAAGTACACCAAAACTTTAACGTGAAATTGTAAGTAAAAATGGGGATAATTCATGAAATAATGGTGCAAGAGTTATGGCCCTTGTGTCATATGATGTGAGTGATGATGTTGAACAACTATTTTAAGTTTGAATCAAATCCATTTAGTAATAATTGAGATAAAGTGAAAGTGCACCAAAACTTTAACCTGGAATTTTAAGTAAAAAGGGGGGATAGTTCATTAAATATTAGTGCCAGAGTTATGACCCTTGTGCCATATGATGTGGGTGATGATGAGGAACAACTAGTTTAAGTTTGAAGTAAATCCATCAAGTCATAACATAACAAAGATAAAGAGAAAGTGCATCAAAACTTTAACCAAAGTGCGGATGCGGAAGGATGCCGACGCCAGGTCGAGTAGGATAGCTTCGTATAGTCAAGCTAAAAAGTGAAGATAACTGTGGAAGATGGGTATAGGTACTTTCAGACTGAGCTGGCAAGAATGCAAGAAATATCTGTAATTCCAAGAACACTAAGAAATACTAGGAAATGAAATCCAAACTTAATCTTTCAGATTATATAGTTATGCCACTGGATTAATGTATAATCTGTTCTTACCTATCGATTTATATTAGTAACAATAAGGTGAGAAGTCAATGACTGTACATTCATTAATTAGTTGGTATGGATTAGTGACAATAATAACAATACCTTGCCTCAGGCATTGACTACCAAATAATACAGTTCCTGATTAAAAGCTTTGAAATGCATGCAAATGTCTTTCTCAAAAATTAATGTATCTCTACTATTCTAACAAGAATTTGTAACAAGAGTTACCAATGTCCCCCGCCTAAAGACATTTTTCACAAAACATGATACTGCTAGTTCTGGCTACCATTACTTAAGTGAAGCTGTTTTTATTTTCTGATCTATTAAGTTATGGCAAAACTCCATTTGGTTAACTAACCAGTATCAAACTGCAACATCTCACACTGTCTCTCGTGAGAAACTGATGACGTCATGCAACCGCTCAGAGCACGTGGTTGTTTTTGAAAATCAAGATTGAAATTTTACCTATTTTTGATTTTAATTTAATCATAAACATAACCACTTTAAATAAAATTCATAAAAAATTACCTTAGAAGGTTTAATATGAAGAGTACCCTCATCAGGTGACAACTGCAAAGCGGTTCAAATTAAGTTGCATTGATTATTTTATGCCAGATCAAAAGAAAAATGGATTAATAATATTTTAAAGTAAAAAATGAGTCCATTGCATTTCATTTGATAAAACTGTAGCGTGACAGACTTCTTGCACGATTCCTGGTTAGGTTTCAGTATGGGATTCGTTTCAGCTCGGAGATCCGTAACAGCATATTAACATCTCTGAGCTGAATTTTTTTAGCTATCATACTGCATGGCGTGATGCCAATACAGCATCTTGCCATGAACAAAAGATAATAAGAGTGCCAGAATGTCAGTAAAACATATTCTGTATAAGTTTGGTAGACAGAGGGCCAACCCGCCTGCTTAGCTCAGTAGGTACAGCGTTGGTCTACAGATCGCGGGGTCGTGAGTTTGATCCTCGGACGGGGCGTATGTTTTCCGTGACTATTTGATAAACGACATTGTGTCTGAAATCATTAGTCCTCCACCTCTGATTCATGTGCAGAAGTTGGCAGTTACTTACGGGGAACAGGTTTGTACTGGTGCAGAATCCAGGAACACTGGTTAGGTTAACTGCCTGCAGTTACATGACTGAAATACTGTTGAAAAACGGCGTTAAACCCAAAACAAACAAACAAAATGTTAAAAAATCTATTTGCACTGCTTACAATAATTATTAGCATAATTGCCCCTTATTTATCCATAGTGCGTCTTTAATAGTCCTTAAGTGGCCCTTAGCAGACTTTAATGGGAAAACTGCCTGAAATAATTAACTCTAAATCTTTTTTATTTCACCATTTATTCCTTAGATTTTTCTTCAGGGTCCGTACTGTACCCTAAGTGACCCCTTAATGGTCCTTAGTGCCCTCTTAGTGGTATATAACAGGACCCGTCAAAAACTTGTACTAAGTTGTAGCCTGTAGGTTTCAATTTTTCAACACGACCTTTTTGCATAGCATCTGCCTTCATTTAATTCATAAATAAAAAATTTACATGTCATATTCGGTCTTAACCGCACACCAACCTAAATTACGCCTGAAATATTATGGTAATGTAGAGCTCTATATAACAGTTTGATATAAAATACTGTACATATTGTAATTCATTATAAAAAATACATGATTACATCTCATATTAAATCTACCCGTTTATAACTAAAATGTACTGTATCCAAATTGAAATAAGTGTATGTCACTTACCTTGCGTGCACCCGCAGAACAATGCTGGTCATACAAAGAAACTATCTTGAGTAGTATTTGAAGGAATTAAAACATTTTCCATGGAAAATTTCTGTCATTTCTGTCAGCTGTGATTTTTCCGCGTTAATTTTCATTATCACAAATTGTAACGGAACACCGTTTACAACAAAATGGCTGAACTGTTACTCGATTCCGACATCCGACTTTGGGTGTTTCTGCCAATAGTTATCATCACATTTCTTGTTGGTATCATAAGACATTATGTTACAATTCTACTTGCATCAGAGAAAAAGACTGAACTTGAACAAGTGAAGGATAGGTACAAAATTTGCTTTATCATTATACACTTTCGGATAGGTTTGTGTCCGACCACAAAAGCGGCATTGGGACAATACGGACCATGGGACAACCCGGAGCACGTTTCAGAAGGAACTGAACTGTGTTTTGTAAAGTTCTAGTCTTTTAGCCATGTTTTGGTATTCTATCCAGAGCTTCCATTAAGCGGCGTCACGGGGTATTTAATACGCTAAAAATTATGATCCGTACCCCAATACACAAAGTCAGACTCAGAGGTGTACAGAGGACTTCCTATATTTTCAAGGGACGACAAAATCAATTCACTGCGACATAACTTCATTCTAATCAAAGGGGTTTAACTATTTATGCATGATTCACAGCCTGGTAAAAACTGTTGGCATTTCTTTAGATGTCATGTTTGAAGTGTGAAAACATCGTGTTTGATAGAGAGACCATCTGTAAATGCTATTTCAGCACAAAAAAAGAATTTTGATTGCAAATTGGGGAGTAAATAGAATCAGGGACCAATACTTAATGATGGTCCAATGACCCGCGGACAGTGTATTTTCGGGCAGACCAGTGAATCCTGAAAGCTAGCTGGTCCTCTGGACCACTAGAAATTCAGTAGTTTTTAATCTAAAATCAACACATTTTGCTTATATAAACATAATATAATAAGGTCAAGGTCACAACTTGATTGTTTAATGGTTCCGCCCAATACCGTAAACTCTTTAACGAACCATAACAATTAGGCGGGGGATAAAGCTGTCTTTCAGACTGCCTTGTTTTAACCACACTTACACACAACTTAAGTCACAATAAGATCTCGGTTCCTTTCGAAAACTGGCTAGATTCCTTCATGGGTTCTAGAGTTACTGACCCTGAAATGGACAAAATTTTCTATTTTGGCCCTTTCAGCCACATAGTGGTTCCCTTTATGCATTGATTTAATACAAACTTGCATAGAATGATTATCTTGATGATCTCTAGGCCTGGATCGAAACTTGGTATGTCGGGTCAAAAAGTAGATCATCAGATCATATCAAAGGAAAAGCTTGTTAACAACCTCAAGGCCACATTTATGATCCTATCTTCATGAAACTTGGTCAAAGTATTTATTTTGAAATTTTTCTAGGCCAAGTTCGAAACTGGGTCATATGGGTCAAAAACTAGGTCACCCAGTCAAATCAAAGGAAAAGCTTGTTAACACTCTTGAGGCTACATTTATGACCCTATCATCATGAAACCTGGTCAGAATGTTTACCTTGATGATACCTAGGCCAAGTTTGAAACTGGGTCATATGGGGTCAAAAACTAGGTCACTGGGACAAATCAAAGGAAAAGCTCGTTAACACTCTTGTTCATTTGATGTGCATGAAACTTTGTCAGAATGTTTTTCTGCATGAAATAGCGCATGAATTTTTCAGTGTTCCCACTGGCATTTAAAGTTGGGGGTGAAAACTTAGTTTTTCTTGCACTTTTGCATCCCCTCACCAAGAGATATAGAACAGCTATCTCCAAAACTGGGGGTGCGAAGTACCATTCTGGGGGTGAAAAACCCACATTTGGGGGTTTCTGTGAACACTGTTTTTATCTGGCTCATTAGGGGTCAAAAACTAGGCCACCAGGTCAAAAAAGATAATACACTTGTTTGCACCCTAGGGGGCACTTTTTTTTCTATTTTCATAAAACTTGGTCAGAATGTTTGTTATAATGAAGTCTTGGATGATTTCAGATCTGGGTCACGTGGGGTCAAAAACTAGGTCACAAGGTCAAATTAAAGGAAAAGCTTGTATACACTCTAGAGGCCACCTTTTTGCTCCAGTCTTCCTAAAACGTTGTCACAATGTTAGTTTTCATGAAATTTTAGGCAAGTTTAAATCTGGGTCATGTAGGGTAAAGAAACTAGGTCACTAGGTCAGATAAAAGAAAATGCTTGGTTACACTCACGAGGCCATGTTTTTTTGGTCCAATCTTAATGAAAATTGGTCAGAATACTTGTCTCCATGAAACATGTTTACACTGGTATGGTGTGTTACTCAGGTGAGTGACCTGTTGACTGGAAGTATGTGAAATTTGATCAGAATGTTTTTCTTGATGAAATCTAGGTCAAGTTCGAATACTGGTCATCTGGGATCAAAGACTGGGTCACCTGGTCAAATCAAAGAAAAACCTTGTGTATGCAATAGAGGCTGCATGATTTTTCATTCAATCTTCATTAAAGTCTCTGATGAGTTTTTTTCTAGGTCACATGGGGTCAAAAACTAGGTCATTATGTCAAATCAAAGAAAAAGCTTGTTTACACTCTAGAGGCTACTTTTTTTGCTGCAGTCCTCAAAAAACTTTCTCAGAATGCTGTTTTCATGAAATCATGGACAAGTTCTAATCTGGATTATGTTGAGTCAAAAACTTGGTCACTGAGGTCAAATCAAAGAAGATGCTTGTTTACACCCAAAAGGCCACATTTTTGGTCCAATCCAAATGAAATTGGTCAGAATATTTGTCTCCGTGAAATCTCAGACGGGTCAAAAATTGGGTCAGGTTGGGTCAAAAACTAAGTTCACTTCAATGGCCAAATTGAAGAAAAAATTTGCTAACATTTTTACTCCAATCTTCATGAAACTTGGTCAGAATGTTTATCTCAATCACAATACACTCTTTAGTTGGTAGGGATCAGTGACAATAATACAATATGCCTCAAGCACTGGTGTTGACCATATCACATGTTACAGCAACTTAATAGCACCAGTCCTGTTTTTATTATTTTAGTAAATCATTACAAAATTTAATTTATTTCTCTGAACTTGTAACTAGCTATAATAAATGTCCTATAATGCCTACTATTTGTTTTTTCACACATATATATTTTCCAAACAATCCATTCATTGTTGACATCCATACATGTACATTTCATTATCATTTGAATATCAAAGAATGTGTCTGAAGATTTGTGCCACCTGGCTTCTATTATAACTCTGATCTTTCTTACACTTATTCTCTTTTACAGCTTACAAATGTATCATACTTTTTATGTTGATGCTGTTTACTACTGTTATCATAGTCAATTGTAAACAAAGTCTTGCTGACTCAAAATAAATACATTACAGTATTATGGTCATTTTAACTGAAAGATGAAATTCAAGAAAACATGATATTCATCCCTTCAAATACACAGTTTTTGTTCAGACATAATTTTATCATTTGATAGTGTAAACTTTACACTGTCATGGTGTGTTACTCTGGTGAGCGACCTAGGGCCATCTTCTTGTTATGTAAATGTCTGTATGTAACTGATGGCGATTTCTTGATACAGGTAACTGTTACTGACTTGCTTTTGTTTTGTTTTTCAGTCATGCCCTGATAAGAAGTAGAATCTTGAGAGAGAATGGAAAATATATACCAAAGCATGTAAGTTGTCTGAAATGTGTGCTTATAGTCTCTTAACCTTTACCCTGCTAACTTTCTAAAATGAACTGGGGTGTTCACTGAAAATTTATTGACTGAATAGCGAACTGTAGACCAAGGTTAAGGTAGTTCTCCAGATGCGACAAGCCTGTAGTCATGACAAAACATCATTTATCCAGATGATTTGACATAAAAAACAGACCCAGGCCACATGTATAAAGGAAAATTGTCCTGTATATATTAATATCATCCTTAGTGTATGGTATGTCTACTACATGTATAAAAATGGCATTGATCATTACTTTCTTTCTTATATTAATAAATTTTCAGATAATGCCTTCTCATCTAATTATGTGCAAATAAATGCATTTACACAATGTATGTAAAAAAAATTTAAAGCACGGAGCTGTTATATATATATATATATTTTGTTGTCATCTTGAAACTTGGTTGTTGTGATTGTAAATTCTCTGTATATATTTCAGTCTTTTCTTATAAGAAAGTCATTTTTCAATAATGAACACAATGGTTACCTGACAAAGGCAAAGACTGAAAGAGAAGCTCCCGTTAAAAATCCTATGACAGGTCAGTATGTTTTTTATTCCAAAAAAGTTAATAATGTCATAGGTTCACCAATTATTTTGTTTCAATATGCTTTGTAAAAGAAGCTAGTAAACATAGAGCATAATTACTATGCATATTGCATATCTTTTATGCTAATTTCAATAGAATATGAAATAATATACATCTAAACAGTGTAATCAAGTTTGATATTTCTTATTACATGTAGGTCACTATTATTACTAATAATATGCTTGTCTGGTCAGGATCCATGCTGTTCGCTAACGGTTTCTCTAATTGTAGTAGGCTTTAAAAGCGAACAGCATGATCCTGACCAGACTGCGCGAATGCGCAGGCTGTCTGGATCCATGCTGGTCGCAAACCCACTATGTTGGTTTTCTCATGGCACGGCTCATATAATTATTAATTAAACTGTTGTTTGTGTTTAAAGTACACACAAAGTCCAACTTAATTCAATAATTTATACCGGTAATATTAAGGCACATGTTTGATTTTAGTTTAGTTTAATCATATTTTATTGCAATTATCACACAAGACATGATAGTAAATGTACATCAAGACATGAATATACAGTACAGATATATACAACAGCAACAGTACATCAAGACATATAATACTACAGTACATCAAAATACATTCAGTAACTTTGCAGTAGTGTGATAATACAAAAGGGTTGGACCACAAGTTTTACCAACATTAGAAATCGGTCTGTCCCTGTTTGATTTCCAAAAGGACAAAACAGTGATCTGTTAAATAGAGCAGTCATCTCGTAAAAAAGTTATTATACATGAATTATTTCAGATCCCAGTATGATGACAGACATGTTAAAGGGAAATGTTACAAACATGCTCCCTATGATAGTTATAGGTGGCTGGATTAATTGGGCTTTTTCCGGGTTTTTAACAAGTAAGTCATTTATAGTATTGTTATACTGCATATTTGTTTGGAAGTGATTGTAAAATTGAAATATAGAAATGAAATACTCCTCTTCACATCTACACGATATTGCATTCACAGTTATAGTATGATTTTAGTATGTTTTATTGTTGTAATTTTGAAGCTTCTTTAGTCCTTTTCAACCAGTTCTGTTATCTAGTTCCGTAACCTGTCTTAGTGTTAAAGTTGGTTCTGTATTGTGATTCTTTATCCCTTACCCGGGGGCCTCCATGGCCGAGTGGTTAAGGTCGCTGACTTAAAATCACTTGCCCTCATCGATGTGGGTTTGAGTCTCACTCGGGGCGTTGAATTCTTCATGTGAGGAAGCCATCCAGCTGGCTTACGGAAGGTCGGTGGTTCTACCCAGGTGCCCGCTCGTGATGAAATAATGCACGGAGGGGCACCTGGGGTTTTCCTCCACCATCAAAGCTGCAAAGTCGCCATATGACCTATAATTGTGTTGATGCGACGTTAAACCCAACAAAATAAATAAATTAACCCTTACCCTGCTAAATTTCTAAAATGGACTGGTCTGTCATTCTATTTGGGCAGTAACATTTATTATTCGAAGGGGGTTCACTGAAAATTTACTGACTGAATAGCGAACAGTGCAGATCATGATCAGACTGCACGGATGTGCAGGCTGATCTTGGTCTGCACTGGTCGCAAAGGCAGAATCACTTGCCAGGCTAAGGGTTAAATCAGCGATGTTTGTTGCCATTAAATGTTGATTCATGTACATTGCATCTTGTCAGTGCCGAATCCCTTTTCTGTTCTGTATTTCAGCCAAAGTGCCATTTCCTTTGACATTTAGGTTTAAGCCGATGTTGCAGAGAGGTGTTGAACTTATTGCACTGGATGCTTCATGGTAATCCTTTACTTCTTGCCCTTTATTATGGGTAAAATATCACAATAACACTGAATAATATGACATATGGACCAGGATATAGATAATTAGAGTATCTTCATTCGTATCATTTTAAGATATAAATACTTGTCCCTGTAGACGCAGTATTTTCATGAGTGGCATAAACGCTTGTGGAAAATGTTAGATTTCGTATTATTGAGTTAAAGATACTTTGATCTTACATTGTATTTGTTAAACAAAAAAATTTTCTCTCTATTTCATGATTTTTCATTGATTTTATACAAATACTACCAGTACTTATTTTTATACCCCCGAAGGGAGGCATATTAGTTTTCAACTCTCTGTCCGTTAGTTCGTTCGTCACAACATTAACTTTTTTCATGAAGGCACTTCACTCGCGAACCACTGCACCCAGGACCTTCAAACTTCACATGCTGATAGTACTTATTGAGTACACGACCCCAACTGACTGGGGTCACCAGGTCAAAGGTCAAGGTCACCAGGTCAAAGGTCAAAGCGCTGCGGGGGCATTTGTCACCATTAGTGACAGCTCTTGTTCAGTTCTGTACCAGTGAAATTCACTATGAAATAACCAAAAAATCAAATTTCACGCTTATTTCTGCGCGAAGACGTCTTTCTACATCATTTACAACAGATTTGTGGCCATTTACGTTACCTGTGATGACTCCGACGAAAGTCATGTTTTAGCTCTAATATAGGTTAGAGACCACCAATTGTTTTCCCATAGAATTATATTGTAACATTATGGTGTGTACGGCCTTCCATACATCGAAACATGTATATCTAATTACAAGTCTTTTAAGAACTATCTTAGTTCTACCAAAATATCGCATGAAAAACATATGAATAGTGATACTTCATTCAAGTAATTTTCGTGTGAATGAGATGACCCCCTGTTTACATCATCGACATGGTGGGAGAAATTCGTTTGATAAAACTTTTTTTCAATACACATAAAATGTAGCAAATTTTGTCAAAATCTATAATAAAATACTGTAAATGCAGTGAAAAAATATCAATTTTGAAAAAATAACCACTTCCTGGGTTTGTTTACATGACTGACCAATCAGAACGCACAGACGTTACCTTATTCCCAGGTATACACTTACTTCATTCCCAGTAAGTTCCCTGTACTTTTTTGAATTGGTGGTCTCTGACCTGAAATCGTTTCTGTTCATTGATATTTAATGATAGTGCCAACCCACATAATTCCAAACAAGCCGATCTTTGAAAGTCGAAATCCTCCAAGTGATGTCTTTACAAAATAGCCATATGACTGAAGCAGTGAAATTTCATGTCCACTAAAATCAAATAATTTCCAAGTGACCTGATCAGGTATATTTCAGTATTGCACCGAAAGATATAAACTTGACATTAAAGAAAATAAGTGTTTTAATATAAGGCAGGTGTCAGTTTAAGAATTTATGGAGTTACAGAAATTTCAAGTTGAAAATTTAGTATATAGTAATTTCAATTTCATCCATTTGGTATGTTCAGTGCTTTACAGCTATTTTGGATTTACTGATTTTAGGGTCACCTTTTTCAACCACTATGTTTAATGAATTTACATTTGATTCTTATTGTTGATATGTTTAAGTAATTAACATAACCATTAAACGCTTTGTTCAAGTTTTATTTTGCTAGTATTTGGCAGAGATAGAAACAAAACACTAGGTGTGGAGAATATATTGATTCAGCTATATGTACATGTATTTAATTACAGGGTGAGTTCAGCATCCTGGTATTTTCTCAATGTATTTGGACTCAGAAGTATGTACACGCTGATACTAGGCCAGGACAATGGTAAGCATTGGTTCCATGTGAAATAAGGTTCTTAGAATTGTTTGTGAAATAGATCTATGCATTACTAACTTGTGATATTAAGTTTGACTCTTGCTATTTTTGACAAGGTGAAATATTGTAAAAAGTTGTAATTTGTAATAGATTGATTAGGAAAAAGCTAGATAAACAGTCTTAGATATTGCTAAAAGTTAACTAATTTTGTTTTATTTTTGTGACAGTTATACGCTAACCTTTATCATGCTAGACACAATTGATTTTGCCTTTGCGTCCAGTGTAGATCATGATCAGCCTACACATCTGTGCTGTCTGGTCATGATCTGCACTGTTCGCCATTCAGTCAGTATCTTTTTGATAAGCACCCCTTTTAACTGTTAATGGTACTGTCCAAATTGAAAGATGGGCAGATTCATTATAGAAATTTAGCAGGGTAAAGGTTTAAACTGAAATTGTATACTTCAGCTGCTGACCAGACTAAGGCGATGCAAGAGCAGTTTTCTGGGGCCGGTATGGCAGGGCCTCAAGACCCGCAGAAGGCATTTAAAGCAGAATGGGAGGCACTTGAGATCTGTAACCCCCAGTGGGCTCTTCAGGGAGTAGAGGAGGATGTAACAGGCCAGATTATTCCACCAGAAACTATATATATAAAGGACAAATTTGCATAGACACTAGAATCTCTGTAGGCTACATATTTCAATATTGATCAGTTATGTGTTTATGTTTTGTCAACATATTTGTATCATCAAATAATATTATACACAGGCACTAATCAAAAGTTTCTGTTAAGACTGTCAAAAATGATGAATACATTTACATGCAGAGGAACAAGTGAACATTTTTAATACCCACAAATATTAATAACATATGGTAAATTTCTAACTTGTAACCTGGAATAAAATGCTATAGCTATAGAAGATAGGTCCAGAAATTAGGAATAGAGCAGTTGTATGGCTTTTAAGTTTTGTATTAGCAGTATTTTATACTTTTGGAAAAAGATAATTCTAGGTTTTAAAATGACTTTGATGATGAATTTGAGAATTGTTGATGTTTACATATGTTTTTAAAAAAAAAGATTGTGTAGGCAGCATTACTATGGGAGCTAATTAGTCAATGATTTAACCCTTACCATGCTGGACACGATTAGTTCTGCTTTTGCGACCAGTGTAGATCATGACCTGCACTGTTCCCTATTCAGCCAGTATCTTTTTGGTAAGCACACCTTTTCACAATTAATGGTACTGTCCAAATTGGAAGATGGACAAGTTCATTAGCAGGTTACGGGTTAAAGCAACATTTCATAGTTTAAACAAATTTTTTGAAAGCAGCTATCAGTCATGTATGATACAAGCACTTGCTAAATATTCCAGAGATCATAGAGCTCCATCTACCTCCGTGCAGGAATGTTGTCAAACAATCATCCCTGCCTCCAAGCAAATCACATGACGATGACATGCTTGGCAACACTTGGTAAATCAAATGCTTGCCATAATACTGTGAAATCATTAATATTTGTGGGCGACTAATTTTTGTGGTTGGGTCAATCCACGAAATTTAATCCCAATGAACAAGTAAAATTCCCATTCATTTTATGTTCAAAAGTTGAAATCCACGAATTCATATCCCCACGAAATTGCCGTTTTGACCAAAACCACGAAATTTCATGCCCACGAAATTAAATGATTTCACAGTATACAGACAAATTGAGAAATATGTCACAACCTTTAAGTACATGATGAAAGTATTCAATGTATCTATATTTTGCAGACTGTACTCAAAATACTGTCAGATAATTATATCCAATTATAGCGCAATTTATATGTCATGGCAGTGTGTATTGTACCGATAAGGGGAAGTAACACTGTTGTGGAGTTTGAATGCTCAGTCAGCCATTTTGTAATATATAGTATTTGCAGTTTATATATGGTCAATATGAAATAGATTTATTAGACATTTTTAGTGGAAAGTGCTTGCAGCATTTTAATATTCACTATTCCAGAATTCACTGTTAGTTGACTGTTTAGTTGTTTCTTAGATTTATAACTTAAAAAAGTATTTTATACTAGGTTAACTGAAACAGTATGAAATGAAAGTAAAAACAGAACATCAGACATAAGGTATGATTTCTGGTACATTTGGATATGAAGTACATCACTAGGTTTACAATTTCAACATGCTGGTGTATTTCACAACAAAATGGGAATTACTAAACAGTGAATCATTAATAAATTGAGATCAAACTGCTTGAAATATGTAATTTTTCTTATGTTGTGCAATATTGACATTGACTAGATGCATGAATTGAGAATAAATGAAATTACGAAACCATTACAGTTCTGTTTAATGTTTTGCACCATTATGGGTGCAGTGAAATGTCCAATCAAAGTTAGAGAAGTATAGTTAGAATTGTCTATGTTTATCAGTCTGTTTTATTCCATGTCCACACCATATCTTTACACCCCATGATACTTTGATGTTCATCTCGTCAAGAAACCATACAGTTGTGGCTATCCAGAATCAAGGTCATACCAGACCTTTTTTTGCTGTGAATAATTTCACACTTTCCTAGCATAGATTATAGATCTGTTGGCAACATTTCAGCATTCCATGGTGGAGGAAAAGCCCCAGGCGCCCCTTTGGGCAATATTTCAAATACAAGCAGGAATGCTTAGAACCATCACCCTTTCACAAGCTAGTGGGGAGCCCCCAGCAGTGAGAGACAAGTGATTTGAAGTCGGCCACATTAACTACTAATACTGCGAAAAATATGTGCATGTACGGGAGTATACGGTCCCGTATATGTCTAATATACGAATATCATATAAAATGTATCTTTCCTGAAAGTATGATCAAAACCTACGCCTTAAACATACTTTTGGACCTTGACAATCCCTAACTTTGAATACTGACATAAACTATTGAAACGTATTTATGCTAAGTATGAATGAACGGATCCATGTGAGAAAAACATGAATGTCCAATTAAAGAATACGGGATTCCCGTATATGGAATGTTCCATATACGGGAAAAATGTTTCCATATACGCCCGTACATTAGGAGTATACGGAATGCGTACACTCCCGTATACGGAACCATTTTCCGCAGTGTAAGGTCAAAGTTGAAGGTCAAGTGTTTAAGCCTTGGAAGCTGTGTCTACTCTGTATCTTCTAAAATCCTATCATCTTATCAAGACGACATGAACATTGTGCCCTCCAAAGTTAAGGTGACAAGGTTTTAACGCATTGAATGGTATTTATGTGAAGGAATTGATGGTCAAAACGAGTTCTTTTGATTTCTTATCAAGTCAGTAACTTGCATTGATGGATATTCAAACAACTTATCACAAATATTTACAGTAACAAGACATGTGTTATGTGCAAGGCCTAGACCTCAAAGGCCAAGGTCATTTTTGTAAGTAAAAGATTTTTATGACCCTCTCTTAGAAGGGGTATATTGTTAGCTCACCTGAGTCAAAAGGCTCATAGTGAGCCTCTGTGACTGCTAAATGTCCGTTGTCCGTCCGTCTACAAATTTTAAAAAAAATCTTCAAAACCACTGGACAGATTTAAACTTCACAGGAATGATCCTTGGGCGGCCCCTTTCAAAATTATTCAAAGAATTAAATTCCACACAGAACTTGACTCTGGTTGCCATGGCAACCAAAAGGAAATTTGGATGACGTACAGTTTTGCACACCTATCTTAAAACTGACTCGAAGTGACCATGAATGTGACATACTGACCTACTTTCCTAATATTTTGGCATCAGTTTGACATTTGAAACATGTAGCAGGGGCCTCCGTGGCCGAGTGGTTCAGGTCGCTGACTTCAAATCACTTGCCCCTCATCGATGTGGGTTCGAGCCTCACTCGGGGTGTTGAATTCTTCATGTGAGGAAGCCATCCAGCTGGCTTACGGAAGGTCGGTGGTTCTACCCAGGTGCCCGCTCGTGATGAAATAATGCACGGAGGGGCACCTGGGGTCTTCCTCCACCATTAAAGCTGGAAAGTCGCCATATGACCTATCATGTGTCGGTGCGATGT
Source organism: Mercenaria mercenaria (assembly GCF_021730395.1). NCBI lineage: Eukaryota > Metazoa > Mollusca > Bivalvia > Venerida > Veneridae > Mercenaria > Mercenaria mercenaria. The sequence continues at coordinate 16,273,772 of NC_069373.1, forward strand.
TAAATCAAAAAAAAAAAAAAAGAAACATGTAGCTCTACTAGCTCATACAGCAAAGAAATTTGGACCACATGTATATTATTTGATTCAGATTTCAATACTCTGATTGAATAGTCTTAATTGTGAAATACTGACCTACTTCTTTTTTAGTTCATCTGATTTTTTGAAAAAAAAATGAGTTCTTGTCATCACTTGATCGGCGTCGGCGTTGCCTGGTTAAGTTTTATGTTTAGGTCAGCTTTTCTCCTAAACTATCAAAGGTATTGCTTTGAAACTTGAAACACTTGTTCACCATCAATAGCTGACCCTGTACAGCAAGAAACATAACTCCATCCTACTTTTTGCAAGAATTATGGCCCCTTTTGGACTTGGAAAATATCAGATTTCTTGGTTAAGTTTTATGTTTAGGTCAACTTTTCTCCTAAATTATCAAAGCTATTGCTTTGAAACTTGCAACAGTTGTTCACCATCATAAGCTGACCCTGTACATTAAGAAACATAACTCTGTCCTGCTTTTTGTAAGAATTATTGACCATTTTGGACTTAGAAAATATCAGATTTCTTGGTTAAGTTTTATGTTTAGGTCAGCTTTTCTCATAAACTATCAAAGCTATTGTTTTAAAACTTGCAACTGTTGTTCACCATCATAAGCTGACTCTGTACATCAAGAAACATAATTTCATCCTGCTTTTTGCAAGAATTATGGCCCTTTTTGGACTTAGAAAATCATGGGTAGGACAATTTTTCTATTATACAAAAAAAAATCAGAGGAGCATCAGCAATCGCAAGGCGGTGCTCATGTTTGAAGTTTAGCATAAAAATTTGGATCACTTGTATAATGTTTCATACAAATTACAATACTTATCTTGAAAAGTCTTGGCCTACTGACCTACTTTTTTGTTTTTGAAGGTAATGCTTAGAAATATGGACCACTTGTATTACTTTCGATACAGATTTTAATACTCATATTTGATATTTTTAACTCTGACTTACTTACCTACTTTCTTGTTTTTGAAGTTACAGCAAAGAGATTTGGACCACCTGTATATTTTTTGAATAGATTTCATAAGTTATCTTGAATAATTTTTACCATGACCTACTTGCTTAGTATTTTAGCTCACCTGTAGCTACTCACCTGAGCACAAAGTGCTCAAGATGAGCTTTTGTGATCGCCTGTGTCCATCGTCATTTATCCTTGCAACAATCTGACTGTTAACACTCTAGATAGAGGTGATAATTTTAGCCCCATCTAAATGAAACTTGGTAACAATGTTACCCTTCATAAAATCTTGGGCAAGTTTGATATTGGATCATTCGAGACCAAAAGCTAGGTCACCAGGTCAAATCAAAGGAAAAGTTTGTTAACACTCTAGAGGCCACATTCTTGGCTATATCTCTAATGAAACTTGATCAGAATGTTTGTCTTGATGACACTTATGGATCATGTTGGATCAAAAACAAGGTCACCAGGTCAAAAAATCAAGGGAAAAAGACATTTATGATTGTATCTTTATGAATCTTGGTCGGAATGTTAACCTTGATGATCTTTAGGTCATGTTCGAATCTGGGTCATTTGAGGTCAAAATTAGGTCACTAGGTCAGATCAAAGGAAATGCAATTTAACTCTCTAGAGGCCACATTTATGACCTATCTTAATGAAACTTGGTTAGAATATTAATCTTAATGATCTAAAGGTCAAGTTCCAATCTGGGTCAGATGGGGTCAAAAACTAGGTCAAATAAAAGGTATAAAGCTTGTTTACAGTCTAGAGGCCACATTTATGATTGTATCTTCATGAAACTTGGTCAGAATGTAAATCTTTATAATTTTAGGTCAAGTTTGAATCTGTGTCATGTGGGGTAAAAAACTAGGTCACTAGGTCAAATAAAAGGAAAATCTAGTTAACACTTTAGAGGCCACATTTATGACCACATCTTAATGAAACTTGGTCAGAATGTTAATCTTATTTAGTCCATAGGCCAGGTGAGCGATACAGGGCCTTCGGAGCTCTCTTGTTTGTTCTTGAAGCTATAGCAAAGAAATTTGTTCAAACAATTAACTTAACTCAGGTGAGCGATATAGGGCCATTATGACCCTCTTGTTAATTGTTCAAATTTGTTCAAACAATTAACTTAACTCAGGTGAGCGATATAGGGCCATTATGACCCTCTTTTTAATTGTAACTACCTGATGACCCAAAGTAGGGGTCATTTAACTGTGACCTTGACCTACTGACCTACTTTCTTGGTTTTTGAGAAACGGCTTTGAAATCTGGATGTCATATACCAGATTATCTTAAAACTGACTTTCAGTGACCATGATTGTGGCCTACTGACCTACTTTCTTAATATTTTAGCATCAGTTTGACATTTGAAACATGTAGCTCGTATTACTCAGGTGAGCGATCCAGGTTAATCATGACTCTTGTTTTTCTTTTTGTTGGTCACTCAGTCCATTCATCCGTCAGTAGACCGTTTGGTTTCCAATAGATAACTAATGGTCAACAGATGAATCACAGGTCATTTTGTCTATATATGTATTGCGTGTATGTTTTGTAATGTCCTTATTATACTCCATATTTGTCTTTTTGTATTATATTGTATTTGGCTACGTATATAATAAACACCTTATGGAAAGTCCATCTCCAAAATTTATACATTTAGATTTCGTACTTTGTAAGCCATAGTCTTATTATGATCACTTATTCATTCATCTATTATTTATTCATTCAATTATTCATTCTAAATTTCCACATACATTCATTCGCCTGCTATTGTTTGGGTAACGGGTCTCTGGTTTTATTCCTGTCATGCTTCACCAGCGCATGCGCACTTTAGCGTGAATGACGCAAGTCTCGTGTTGTGTTTGTGCTACTTTTTCACCTTTTCTATGACTCTGTGCCGTTTGTGCATTGCAGCCCATCCTTGACAAGAACGTGTCACCTCATTCTTGTTTTGGGGACTTAAAGTAGGGAACGCGACAGATGTAGATCCCTATTGTTTTTGGGTCAAAGGTTAGGGTCACAGTGACCTTGTGACTGAAAATTGTTTCTGCTTTGGCTGCTTGGGTTAAACTTCAGAGGACGATTGCCTGTGGTTAGTACGAATTGCTGTTGTGCAAGGTAACAATTTACAGGTTTGAGCTTTCTTATTAGTATTGATTACTTCCCTTGCTGTACTTTGTCACTTTATTAGTTTCCCTTCGTCCATGACACGGTTCTTGGATGGTTCGTTGGGCGTCTTCGGGTGGAAGTTCTTAATAACTCTAGTGTCGGTGCGAGATATTGGAGAACCGTGTCCCTTAATTTGAGCCGCACAAATGCCAAGAACGTGCAATCAAGAACATTTAAGATGGCTGCGCCCATCATTTTGCCACAAGAAACAATAACAATACATCAAATTCTACAGGATATCTGTGACACTGAAACTGCGGACTGCCCCGTTGATTCATTGTTGCTAACTTGTATTTTGACTTCTGTAAACAAAGAAGAAAGGACAAAAGTGCAGAACTTTTTTTCGCCGCCATTTTGTTGAGTGTTCTCGAACCGTGTTCCTGGTGCTCCCCGTAAAAGGTGGTGTAAAATTTTGACCCGCGAACAGTGTTCTCGAATCATGTTCTTGGTGTTCGAGCGTGATTCTTTACTACCGGAACAGGCGCCAAAACGCCAAGAACATGTTCTCGTTTCAAGAACATCCCGCCCGAAGACGCCCGTTATGTCAATACAGTACAGAGGTGACGATAATACATACATATATATCCATTTAAAATCCGTTGCCAAGAGCTAATCAAAAATACATGTATAATCCCTGATATGCAGTCTGATGTAACTTTCTGCTTGTATATAATTTCTGCAGTATCTTTGTTATGTTCACCAACAACACGTGCATATCAGTATTACAAGGGACATCGAGATGTCAGTAATATACCAGAACAGAACACAAATTTTGTTAATAGTTTTATGCGTATACAGTGCATCAACATAAACCAATTAAAAGGCATGAAACAAATGAAAATACTATCAAAAAGACAAATACAAAGAGAATGCATTTGAATAGAGCAAAGTGAAAAAAAAAAACGAGAAAGGTACTACTATATAACGTTGATGGGTAATTATGTAGAAATGAACCTGAATAAGGATCATTTTCAGGAGACGTATTTCACTAGAAAAAACTGATTACTTCTTTCAAATATGAATAAAATATTAAGTCTGCAAATGAGACACATTTACATGGGGAAAAGAAAATGATTATCCAATGGACGGGAAAGAAAAGTCTGGCTGTTTCTATTATTCCAGGAATGAGCGATATATTTTTGTAGTGTTCAGATATAACGTTATTTGCACGCAGATTATAACCACCATTGTGCCTGAAGCCACAATGGTAAACTATCGTCTTAAAATATCAGTAGAACAAATAATTGCATATGATAACAAAGTTTATACAGTGCATACATCGCTGTTGTTCTTGCTGTTGTACTCGCAGCGGTATATGAAAAAAAAAAAATGCCAAAAGGTTTCATTCTGTGGGAGCATTGAGCAAACGCAACCAAAGTTTCATACCGGAAATATGGAAAGACATAGCAGACGGAGCGTTTCAGATCGAATACCCATAAACATTATTTCATTCTGTAGTACGTAAAGAATATAGCGACACGATCAACATGCAAGACAACAAACCTTAATTATAACACGGAACATACTAAAAGCAAGTTGAAAATAGGGATACGGGTTTGGAATGGACGTTTATCTGGCTAGCCAGTCTCAAACGTGCCCTTAATTCAACTTGTTGGATGGGACATCGTAAATAAAAAGATAATAGCCCACTGAGCTAACCTCAAACATGGGTAACCAAACACCAGACTGTATAAAATAAAACATACAAGTAGGTCGATCGGAGGCAACAGAAATAACTCATCTGAAATCAGAGCACCAAATGCTTCGCTCCCCGCAATCGTACCTTTTTCTGTGTAGGATGTTAGGAGTAAAGTATCACGGCTTTGTTAAGTTTTTCTGGATAAATGTACAATTTACCGTTACCATTTAAAGAACCATAATTATAACACAAAGTCCAAGTCTTCGTCATTTAGCATGCCCATCCGGGGATGCTCGGAAAACAAATATTTATTCAGTTTACATAGTTAAAAGACTGGTGAGTCAACGGGTAAGTAAGACAATCTGTAAAGACACCAGTGACTTCAAAACGTTCACAGTTTTGCGTGTAAAATCGTTCTTTTACCTCGCGGTCGACGAAAGTTAAAATATCAAACCCTCCTGACGCCAGACAGTTAATTACAAATATAGTATTCAGCCGTCCTCAGAAAACAAAAGGTGTGATCTTCGGGCCATATACTGCTTCTGTTGCTTGAAGTCTTAGAGAAGCTGAACCCAATGTTTTTACATTTATACATGAGGAGATAATGCTTGAAAAGGACGATCGCCAAATAAATTTGATAAAATCGTATTACTTAACCCTTACCCTGCTAAATATCTATAATGAACTTGTCCATCTTTCAATCTGGACAGTACCATTTACTGTTAAAAGTGGGTAATTACAAAAAAAATACTGACTGAATAGCGAACAGTGCAGATCATGATCAGACTGCACGGATGTGCAGGCTGATCATGATCTACACTGGTCGCAAAGGTAGAATTAGTTGTGTTCAGCATAATAAGGGTTAAAACCATAAGACTTCACAAAGACGCTTGTGGCATCCGTTGCCCGATCTAAGAGTTGATAGAGTAAAGTGGTATTCTACATTTTAATAAATTGTTTAATGGTAATGTGTATCTAATTCCAGAAAATTCCGTTGCATCGGTGCATCGATGAATGCGGTTTCTTGTGTTATCCTAGTGTAATAGGAAACCCTTAAAATTCGAGAGATGAGCATAGGTTCATTGAGTGCTTACACTCGTCTGAAAACAAACACATCGACATATTTTTTTTTTTATCTTTGCCATCATTTTATTTTTAATTTTCGAGGGTAATGTTATTCACATCTTTGTAGACTGGTTTTATGGTTAAGGGGTTCGCCTGTCCTCCCACAGAACTTAAAATCGCGATTGGGCAGGTAACACTTGCTTGTTGATGTCGTATTGATGCAACTCCTTCTCTGTTATCTGTCGGCCCTGCACTAATAAAAATGGAAAATAAATTTTCTTTGGATCCTAAATTGGCGTGGGAACAATCAGATGGGATTTCCAGGAGGGGTCTGTTGTTCGAACTTGGGTACGATTTTGGTTAATTTGCGTAAATTTTGTCCAGTGTTTGCACCAAATGAACCCAAAGTTTGATTCTTTTGCTACAAAAGGAGGAGAGCCTGTCAAGGATGGTGACTTAATTATGAAAGAATATTGTAAAATTTTAGTATTGATAAGTGGGTATATTGATAGTTTATTGTTTTATAAGTATGAAATTTGTATAGATGCAAGTGCACGTGTTTTTATTACTGTCAGTTAGTGCAGTCTACTATTGTATTAAGCCATTTTAGGCTGTCTCCAGTAAATGTGGTTTATCGGCTTCAATAGTTTTGAACTAAAACTCAGGTCTTTATAATTGATATTTGTTTTGCAAACTTTTGATATCCTTTATTAATTTCACACAAACATCATCGCTATAAATGTGAAAAAATAGATCTTGCCGTAAAATTGACATTGTATGAGAAATTTATTTTATCATGCAAACGCAAAATATGTTTATGATTTTGATTGATTTGAAGTTGAAATGTTAGTTTTAGAAAGACATGTCTCTAGTATTTTGGTATAAAGTGGGCATTGGGCATGAATGCATATGCACTCTAGCCAACTTTGTCAATTAGTCTGGCCATATGAATTGTTAATAACAATTATTTTACGTTATAGCTGGCACCTCAGAGTGACTGTTTAACACGTAACACGTGGCAAGTATTTTCGCAACAATTTCTACATCTTCATGCTAATACTGACTATGGCTGGGAAGCGGCTGTCTGAGGGACACTCGAATGATTAAGCGGCTATTGAAAAGCACGAGATTAGTGTACAGTATTAAAATTAGTATTAATATTTTGCAAATTAAGGTTAAAAGATGATCAAAATAACTGTTTTAATAAGTATATACATAACAGCTTGCAACTCAGATCAACTGTTTAACAAGAATTACGTTACAGCTGGCAACTGAGAGTAACTGTTTAACAAGTATATACGTGAAAGTTGGCAACTGAGAGTAACTGTTTAACAAGAATTACGTGAAAGTTGGCAAATCAGAGTAACTATTTAACAAGTATATACGTGAAAGTTGGCAAGTCAGAATAACTGTTTAACAAGTATATACGTGAAAGTTGGCAAGTCAGAGTAACTGTTTAACAAGTATGTACGTGAAAGTTGGCAAGTCAGAGTAACTGTTTAACAAGTATATACGTGAAAGTTTGCAAGTCAGAGTAACTGTTTAACAAGTATATACGTATCAGTTTGGAAATCAGTGTAACTATTTAACGAAAATATACGTAACAGTTGGCAACTCAGAGTAAATGTTAAACAAGTATATACGTGAAAGTTGGCAAATCAGAGAAACTGTTTAACAAGTTATACGTGAAAGTTTGCAAATCAGAGTAACTGTTTAACAAGTATATACGTGAAAGTTGGCAAGTCAAAGTAACTGTTTAACAAGTATATACGTGAAAGTTTGCAAATCAGAGTAACTGTTTAACAAGTATATACGTAAAAGTTGGCAACTCAGGGTAACTATTTAACAAGTATATACGTATCAGTTGGCAAATCAGTGTAACTATTTAACAAGTTATACGTGAAAGTTTGCAAATCAGAGTAACTGTTTAAGAAGTATATACGTATCAGTTGGCAAATCAGAGTAACTGTTTAACAAGTATAAACGTGAAAGTTTGCAAATCAGAGTAACTGTTTAACAAGTATATACGTATCAGTTGGCAAATCAGTGTAACTATTGAACGAAAATATACGTAACAGTTGGCAACTCAGGGTAACTTTTTAACAAGTATATACGTTACAGTTTGAAACTCAGATCAATTATTTAACAAGTATTACGGTACAGTTGGCAAATCAGAGTAACTATTTAAAGAAAATATACGTAACAGTTGGCAACTCAAAGTTACTATTTAACAGGAATATACGTAACAATTGGCAAATCAGATCAATTGTTTATCATAAATTACGTTACAGTCGGCAAATCAGATCAACTGTTTTACAAGTATGACGTTACAGTTGGCAACTGAGAGTAATTGTTTTAAAAAGTATATACGTAACAGTTGACAACTCAGAGTAACTGTTTAAACAATTATATACGTAACAGTTGGCAAATCAGATCAACTGTTTATCAAGTATCATGTTACAGTTGGCAACTGAAAGTAACTGTTTTAACAAGTATATACGTAACAGTTGGCAACTGATAGTAACTGTTTTAAAAATTATATACGTAACAGTTGCAACGCAACTCAGAGTAGTTGTTTTAACATGTATATACGTAACAGATAGCAAATCAGAGTAACTTTTTATCAAGTATTATGTAACAGTAACTGTTGGCAACTGAGAGTAACTGTTTTAACACGTATATACGTAACAGTTTGCAACTGAGAGTAACTGTTTTAACATGTATATACGTAACAGTTGGCAAAACAGATCAATTGTTTAACAAGTATTACGTTACAGGTGGCAACTGAGAGTAATTGTATAACAGTTTGCAAATCAGAGTAACTTTTTATCAAGTATTATGTTACAGTAACTGTTGGCAACTAAGAGTAACTGTTTTAAAAAGTATATACGTAACAGTTGGCAACTGAGAGTAACTGATTTAACATGTATATACGTAACAGTTGGCAACTGAGAGTAACTGATTTAACATGTATATACGTAACAGTTGGCAAATCAGATTAACTGTGTATCAAGTATTAGTTACAGTTGGCAACTCGGAGTAACTGTTTATCAAGTATTATGTTACAGTAACTGTTGGCAACTGAGAGTAACTGTTTTAACAAGTATATACGTAACAGTTGGCAACCGAGAGTAACTGTTTGAACATGTATATACGTAACAGTTGGCAAATCAAATCAACTGTTTATCAAGTATTAGTTACAGTTGGCAACTTGGAGTAACTGTTTATCAAGTATTATGTTACAGTAACTGTTGGCAACTGAGAGTAACTGTTTTAACAAGTATATACATAACAGTTGGCAACCGAGAGTAACTGTTTGAACATGTATATACGTAACAGTTGGCAAAACAGATCAACTTTATATCAATTATTAGTTACAGTCGGCAACTCGGAGTAACTGTTTCAACAAGTATATACGTAACAGTTGCCAACTGAGAGAAACTGTTTCAACAAGTATATACGTAACAGTTGGCAGCTGAGAGTAACTGTTTCAACAAGTATATACGTAACAGTTGGCAACTGAGAGTAACTGTTTCAACAAGTATATACGTAACAGTTGGCAACAGAGAGTAACTGTTTCAACAAGTATTTACGTAACAGTTGGCAACTTAGAATAGCCTTTTGTTCATTATTTACTTTAAATTTAACTGCATCTGCAAATGCTAGGTATATTATATTCCTTTATTAGCTTGCATTATATTCATTTTGCAATATGGCTGCCATATATAACTTATACATTCAACATATAAGACTGAGGGATGCAGCCAAGCGTTTCTTAGCAATTTGTTACATTCCCTCTACAGTGTTCAAAGTGAAAAATATGCAAGTCATTGTTCCCTAAAAATGATTATATAAGTATGACTGTACATCGACTTATATTATAGTCGTACTAACGAGGGTATATTTTCGTGTCTGGAGTGGTCTTTGATCACTGAAAGCCGGGATAATTGCGGTTTCTTGCTTCTTTAACGCTGTTTACAGCTATCAGTTTTGCTACCAAGAAAAACAAGACGGTAAATAATATTACATCCACACATGTTAACATCAGAAAGGTATATCAATGTATTCTACTCTTAATAAAGTTATTTCCTCGAGGCTATTCTTATTTTCAGTTTCATTATCTACTTCACAGAAGCATCAGTGTAGATTTTGTGTCTTCCTGTTGTGATGCACATGCATCTTGCAACTGTTGTTTTTCTCTCGTGTCCAGGTTATTGGGTGCATTGTTTGTGTTGTTGAGGAAGAGATGGGCAGTATCCCGGGAGTGCTGGTTCTAAACAACTGCGCACTCTCATAAATATATATCTGATACAAATCAAAGACGTCATATGTTCTTTTTTTGCTGATGCAAAGCTCATTAATCTTGCAGTTTTGATGAGCTTTAAAAAATAAACAGACCTTTAAAACTCAAACTCTAGTTCATCAAACTTGCAAGTTAGATGTGAATAAGGAGCTACGCATGATAAAATATTTGAAAGTCAGTTTAAGGCACAATGATGACAAATAGAAACTTTTAGCAATATTGCTTCTTCCTTTGACCATTTTCAAGAGTGGATATTTTTTTAGTTTTGAAGAAAATTGCCAAATGCAATTCTAAAGTATATATGATTTATTTTTGTAAAAGGCTCGAGTAATACGGTTATAAAACATATCGGAACCATTCTTTTGGCTTCAGAGTATTTATATATGAGCAACATGCCAAAGAAACAACCATGTTCTATGTATGTGGTCATCTTGTACAGCTTATGGCGTTCTAAAGCTAAAAATAAAACAGTTCCGAGTCATTTTATAACTGTAATACCCAAGTCTTTCAAAAAATAAATTTTAACATTAAACTGAAGACTTACAACTTTTTCTTCAAAGAATTTTTTTTTGCGAGCTTATTTTAGTATATATTCTCCTATTTTAACGAAATTACAGTAATTTGTAACACTGCCAGAATTTATATATTTATATATTGGAAATAGTCACGGTATTTAAAGCCAAACATAAAGTTATTCAGAATAGTAAATTCTAAGATGATTGTTATTTAAGGTGTTGTTGTTTTTCATTTTCAAATAATGTTCAATATTATTGTACCAAAGAAGTGTTTCAGTAAAGTTTTATTTTGCTAAAAAAATACAGAAACGTAACTTGTCAAAAAAACTTTCAAAAATAATGGGCGCAGATATATTGAATTCCTGATAAAGAACAGTGATCGACTTATTGAAACCCTGCTATTATATCATCTCTAGTGGCATTCTCTAGACTATTATAATACATTCATCTTTTCTACACCAGAAATGAGCATGATCTTGTGCCTTTAACCTGTTTATTGTAAAGTATTAATCATCATTTATGATATATTCTGAAACCAAACTATATCAGTAAAGGTAGCAGTGATAAAATATTCATAATAAATGCATATTGTGAAAACGTTTATCATAATGTCTTCTTAACTTATATATTCGACAAATGTACTATTAGGCGTCAAAATTGGGTACTAAGGTTATGCGTAGAATATAAAAATAGACCAGAATTGTACTTTTATAATCACGCGTTCAGTGCATTTTCGTAACGTTTTTTGGCAAATGTTGCTTGCAAGCAGTAATCCTGATATAAATTTTCTTTAATTGCTGACCAGGAGCTATATGATTAATTTTATTTGTCTATTAGCATCAACATTTGAGCCGCGCCATGAGAAAACTAACATAGTGGCTTCGCGCAGTCTGGTCCGAGGGGTAGGGTATAATATGTACAGAGGCATTTTCTTTCTGGTCTCCAGTGCTGTTCGCAGTTCGCTAACAGTTTCTCCAGTTGCAATAGGCTTTGAAAACGAACAGCATGGATCCTGACCAGACTGCGCGGATGCGCAGGCTGGTCTGGATCCATGCTGGTCGCAAACACACTATGTTGGTTTTCTCGTGGCGCGGCTCATTTTATCACAGACTTAGACGAGAAAAGCCAGAAGAGTTATATAGAATTACCGAGTCATTGATTTCAAAAGTCTTTACCTTCATTTCTCCATATTGTTGGCAACTGGTTGTAAGTTTTTTATGTATTTTATTTAAAAACCTTTTCATGGGGAAAAACGCTCTCAGTTTACAAGGAAGAATTCTGGCACACTGAAATTTCGAAACTGCTTTTCTTCTCAGCTTTTTGCAAAGAAAAAATCGGATGAATGTTTGGTTAACACATAGAATGCAACAAAATCTCAAAAAAGTAGTGTGTAATGGCGGCTTCAAATAATTGCAAGTTTTTCTGTTTCGCTGTGAAGAAATTGTACATTATTTGGAACTTAGGTCACATACCAGTGTTTACAGTGTATACACAAAACATGACTCAAATATTTCTATTGATTTTAATAAACATTCACATTGTTCTTTTAAAACAAAGGTTACACGCATTTAAAATGAACCACAGTGTGAATTTGGGTCCATGGAAGCTTGCTAATTTTATACAGAATAAAGAAGATCAGCATTTTAGTGTTTTTATGCCTCTATGCTTTAGTTTCTCTCCTTGCATTTGAAGTCAATGAGCTGGTAACTACATGTATATTATCCTAAAAATTTTGTTACAATCAAAATCAAACTTTCAGATGGAAAAAAGGTTAGAATGACAATGGAACATTCACTACTAACGTTAGAACTTTTTATCATATTTTTTAATACAAATTAATACAGTTACGTTCTTTGATCAGTTTGAGTGTTTCAATAAATACTGTAGACATATTACATGTACATTAATATGTTAATGTATACCAATGTGTGAATAAAGCATTGTTCTTAGCACTTTATTGTCCGCTATGTCCATGGGTCCTCAATTTAGAAATAAAATGACATAACAGAACGGTAAAGTTAAAAAGAAGGATACATTTATTTTTTGTTGTTATGCTTGTGATCGAGAAATAACAGTAGGAGTAGCTGGATACATTTGTCGCATTCATAATGACAGCGCTCATTGCAGTTTTAAATACATTTTATTGCATAATTGTGTTGACATTCATGTTTATTGGCCAATTATTTGTTCAAAATGCGTACACATGACATGTTTATTTTCGTTAAAATATTGATATATTCTGTTTATTTCCAGCATTTTTCTTCAGTAATCGTGGACTTTTTCTGAATAAGATTATTAAAAGAAAATAAAACGCACAATTGTACATTATTCAAAGTTTTGTGAAAACATACACATGTATTTAAGGAGCATGAATAAGGTTGAGTTTAGTGGGGGGGGGGGGGGGGGGGGGGGGGGGGGGCTGCGTCCAACGGATGAATTTAGGGCAAATGGAGGGTTTGCTGCCCTTAACTTAATAAAATTATCTGGTAAACGACAATTTTAAAGGCTTATCTCTTTTGTTTATATATTTCCAACCGCACAACCGGGGCCTTGTGTATATATTTCAGTTCTGTTTTATACTCGCAGTGTATTGGTTTATATAGGTACCTTCTCAATATGTCGAATTACAAAAATTGTGATTTCATAGTTAATTATTACAATTACATTTGGAAAAAAACGTAAAAAAGATTTCTTTACTCTACCTAGGAACATGAAACGTGTAAACTATTATATACAACACCAAAGCAAGCTGATCAGGAAGATAGGCAGCACTGGTATATAGCATGGAAGTTAGTGGTGCTTTAGAATGTAGACATAACAACGCTGTCAAAAAGTCATCAAACAGAGGGGAGACAATTAACAGATGACAATGATGGCAACACTTTCTAGTGTTGGTAACGACCAATCCTACCTAAAGAAGCCAATGGTCGCCGCCTCATGAAAATACAACTACTCATGAAAAGAACCAACAAGCTACTGTGATAAGTCCCTCTGACGACCAACCCAGCATGCTTTGTCAAGATAAAGTATCACACATTTGACGCGTTTCCAATGGAGACAATTACTTCCTTCTTGCTGATGCTGACCTCAATGTCAGAGGTAGCGAAGCATGGGAAACATAAATTGGAAGAAATGACATCATTAAGTGTACCAGCACTGTTTACAGTCGCCACACGGCACTTTAAGACATTGGCTGACCTCTTATGAAGACAGTTACAGGCCACCGACACGGTATTTCCTCGATCCAGCCGCAAAAAAAAACCCACATGTATATACACAAGATCCAAACAATGACATCAAATCTATTATGTCATCATATGGAAAGCAGAGATACAGGATGCAATAACAACAAAACAATGTGTGAAATAGAGTACAGGGCAGAAAGTAGGATTACCCATTTTTCTCATAGATGACCCTTCGCACCAAAGCCAAACTCCGGCCTCAGGGAAAATGATACAGGAATTTTCTGCAAGCTGCAAGCAGTTTTTAGCTGATTACTACACCCTTTATGCTGACTCAGAACTTGAAATGCAGAATATCATGGAACGTTTCTCTCGTGCATATGATAGCCTTGGACTTACCATCAGTATTAAATAGACTGAAGTAATGTTTTATGCTTACTTTGGCACTACCTTGTCAAGAACAGTGGACATAGATGATGTGGTTAATAATAGAATAACAAAGACATCACTGTCCATAGATACTACGCGAATACGTCCGAGTATCCGACTTGAGTAACCTTGTACGGTTGTCATCACTTCCCTGCTGTATGCTGGGGAGACGTGGACTGTCTATGCTAGACACGCTAAAATAACTATTTTCACATGATTTGTCTCCACTGACTGTTGGGCAACAAGTGGCGAGACAAAGTACCATACACCGAAGTGTTACACCGAAGTGTTGTCAAATCTTTTGCGTTCCAGATGCATGTCTCCCAAGCAATTCTTATGTGGTGGACTGTCTTCTGGGAAAATATCCATAGGAGGTCAGAGAATGTCTTAAAGTGCCGTGAGGCGACTGTAAACAGTCTCCCATACTTGGATTCAGTGTTGTTATATATTCAAGTCCTTTGGGATCATGGGGTCCATTCATGTTTGCTGTTAAAATAGAATTCCATTTAAGTCGAAGCTAAGGGTGTGAGTTATTTTGAACATTTCATTACCTCTCATGAACAGACTCAATCAAACCGAGTCTGCTATTACTTTGCTTGGTTGCAAAGATTTCTTACAGATTCTGGTAAAACTTCCAGTTTTCACAGAATCGTGTGAAAATACTGAAATAAGACCTTGTTTCTTATACTGCTACTTATAAAGGCTTCTTTCAAACGTTTGGTGGAGCATCACAACAACAGGAACCAAACACATGTAACCAGGACACTTCCAAACATAGATATGCCTATCAGCCACCTTTAGACACACATCACATACTGAAGTAATACCTATTGTCACGGTCAACTTCTAAGAGCGATCGACGATAATCACCATATCAAGATACTGGGTTAAGCTTTATGTATCATGTCTGCTATATGCCATTTCTATGTTAACCCAATTTATGTATGCATTGACTGTTCAAAGCAATATTTTATGTGTAATCAAGCACCGAGGATGTTCCAGTTTTGTAAATTATGGACGTATGTCAACAAATGCACACAGTACTCGTTTCTTTTAGTGTTCTCAGCTTCAGCAAGCTAAGATGGCATATCAAATTCTGTACATAATTACTGAAATTGTAAATATCTTGTTGTCGTATCACTATTTCCAAAATAGCCCTTGTTTTAGCCATCACCCATTTTTGTCTTAGAATTATCGCTATTAAAAATGGCCGATGTTGCCCATTTTTCTCCCGAAATATATTACATGGACAGTCCTAAAAGAAAAATGGACCACCATTTTAGAGGCAATGTGGAAGCTGAAAACAAAAAACAACTAGTTTTGGCTTAATTACAAACATCTTTAGTGTTTACATCATTTGCTAGTACATTCGATCTTTATAATCCAATATCCTCCTTAGAAAACTATTGTTGAATCGAAATTACGATGATTTAAATCTTATTGTGCAGGTATCTTTATATATTTTAAGGTAAAGTGTTGAGAATAGTGTGTTCAAAAAACACAGTTAAAACGATAACTATTTCAAATACTAGTACATGTATATGATTATCTTTTTGTAAATTATGTAAAAAATTAAAGATACGTAGATGTTTCAATCTGTCGTAAGGCTGTTGTTGAGTTTGGTCACTTCGCTTTGATTGCATATGACGGCATGTATATTTCTAACCAAAGAATCAATATGAACTTTATGTAGATATACACCTGTTACCGCTAGACGGAGTATAAATATTCCCAAGCTTTCATTTCGAGATATTTCCTTTAGGCTATTTCATTTTCCTTTTTATGACATCTTTATATGATGGAATCCGGAGATTGATCACTGTTCTAGCGGATGAATCACTCGAGCCAAGTGTTACCTGTATGCACGTTGCACTCGTGCTTTAGTATAGAATGAACTGACCTAATACACTGCATCACCCATTGTCGCTTGTAATACCGCCCAGTTTAGGTCGGGTGTGCTTTAGTATACCTACAATTGTTGTGGCATCATTATTAGGGTTGTCTAGTGCAATAATACCAGAGTTTGCATTATCTATTATGTTTTATTGTATTTTCTAAGTTATGCAACTATTTCTAATTGTAATTTTATATCGGAACAACCGCATTAGTCAAAGCAAAATTTTCCGAAATGACTTGAATCGTTGCCTAAGTAACAATTTTGAGTTCATGAACAATGTTTTTCCATCTTTTGTTCGAGTGTAATGTTATAACATAAATAATTGAATATGATTCGTTTTTATAATCACGTGGGTTTTGAGAATTTCGATGTCTTTGTGTTTTCCAAAAAGATTGTCTATTTCTTACATAACTATATCTGTATATTTTCTTTCGACAGTGCTTAGTTTGGTATGCATTTTTGGCTTGAAATTGACTTTTGGCCGAGGTAGATGTATATCTTTGTTTAAAGACTCGAGTTCTCATCGTGTTTTTGTGTCCAATTGTGCTAGATAAGGTTCTAGTTTAACATTTCTTGCAACACTTTTAGGTTTTATAAATGCAATATGTAAAGGTATGCATGGAAAATAAGGTAATATGCCATACTATTGACCGTGCCAATAAAGGTATCGAATGCATCAAAAATCAGTCTTCGTCAAACACCAATTTGTTTTTGTTTTTTAAAGAACAACAAATGTTTACATGTTACTTTTTTTATTTTTTATGAAAGTGCAATGTAAGTATTCATGGGTCAAATATTTTTATAAACAAAATTAGAAATAGAAATAAATTTATCACCAGAACAAAATAACAACATTTGACACTGTAACAAATGATAAAATGATATGTGAATCTTTACAAATGTTACTATTTTCAAAAGAAATGTTTTGATCTTTGAGGAAACCCTGTTCGTCCAAGTACAGAAACTGCTTCACTCAAATATCCGTATAATAATAGTTGTTGCTTTATTGCCATCGAAACCGAAAAATTTGGATTTGTATTACTATATGAGCCGCGCCATGAGAAAACCAACATAGTGCGTTTGCGACCAGCATGGATCCAGACCAGCCTGCGCATCCGCGCAGTCTGGTCAGGATCCATGCTGTTCGTTAACGGTTTCTCTAATTTCAGTAGACTTTGACAGCGAACAGCATGGATGCGCAGGCTGGTCTGGATCCATGCTGGTCGCAAAGCCACTATGTTAGTTTTTCCCATGGCGCGGCTCATACATTTTTTCAACATTTTTTCCAGATCAATTATCATTACATTGTATAAAATAAAGCAACAACGTAACATTGAGCTACATATATCTTTCCTAATGAAATAAATAACCCATGATATTTCTAGAGTATGAAACATTAATGAAAATAATGGAGGACGCAATAAATATAAATAAATGTGTACATTAAACTCTCTATTTTGTCGGAAAAAAAAAAAACATCTACGTTTTGCCGGAGAGCCCGAAGTCTAAAATTTGTATAAACCGGTATTATCAGCGAGCTTTTCAGTTTTCTCTGCCCAAACAGAATATATACTACGTCTTCTTTCTGTCTTTTCTGTAATTTTATATTTATCACATACTGAGTATTAATATTTTTTGTCAAAGGTGATGAGTACATTCATTATATCATACGTTTTTGTGATTAAGTTTTTTCCAATAGTTGAAAATTTGTTTAATTAAAGCCGTCATAGTTCAGATAAAACCATATCATGATAAAGTCAGTGGATTATTCAAATTATTGCCGATTTGAAATATGTATATTTCCCATGCAACTAAATACCCCTTTGAAGTTAAAATAAATTATAACAGAACTTTGTGATAACTAAGCTTTGAATTGTAAAACCATTGATTTCACTAACCTTTATGAAGTTTAATTTCTCACAAAAGTCCTGATTTGTTTGAAAAAATAAAATCAAACACATGCATGATGCAAATAATTTAACAGATGAGAAACTGTAATGAAAAGCGGTATAACTACTTTTACTTTACACGTTTCTAATCAGTTGACCCTGTTTAAAATATGATTTTGTAATTGAACACGAAAATATCTGAACATACACGTACTGATAACAACAACGATAATAATTGTAAACTTTTCACAATATATACACTTTTTACAGCACTATTTACATTCAGATAAAACAAAATTCTGAGACATAAATATCATATGAATATAAACTTTAAGTATAATATAATCAGATCTGTCGTGTATTAACTGTTGTACAACACACGAGTTCATATTCATTTTACTCGGAGGGCACAATGCACTACTCGTCCTCTTTGTATTGGGTGCATTAATCTCTATGTTTGCTGCTTTTGGATTTGGCCGTCTGCTTCTTCTGCCTACTCTACACGTCGAAATGATGGAAAAAGGAAACGAGGTGTCCTCCTTGATCCAGTTTTCTAAATGAACAGTTCTGAGAGAATATTTAAAACAACATCTCCAATCTGTTGGAGCGGATCCTGTTTTCTAAGAGATTCCAAGCAGCTGAAGAAAAGTCCCTGCATTCCGTAGGACTGCACCCTCTTGCAGAAAAGAACGGTTTGTGAGTGATTGAACAAACAGTCCCTGCATTTAATAGGAACGGATTGTTTCGATATAAGGACGACTCTTTTACTCAGTTAGAACAGCCCTTGTAGACGGATGAAACCCCCCGCCACACGTAACGACGTATTGCACAAATGTGAAATAAAAACTGGCCATATGGTCTCATGTTTTACACTGTTTACATGGAAATCACATTGCAAACCAATCACGCTTCCAGACGTTGCATAAATATAATCACATTGCATAAATAAAAAAAAAACAACAAATCTCGCTCTTCTCCGTTCCTGAATTACCCAGTCTAAACATGTATGTTATGATCAGTATGTAACATTCCAACTTCTCGGAGGTCATCATGTCTTGTAAATGTCACACTGGTAAATGTTACTTCACACGTTCATTTCCAGTTCCATAATGTGACATTCAGCCTGGCCATAACATTCTCAATGCGCGTGATACTTTCATTCTGTACATGTTAATCCACAATTTGATCACTTACACACATGTATATCTTTTACACTTTCACAAGTTTTACATTTCACATGACAACACCATACAAATTTACAGTTACATCGCTCTACAAGCGTCTTTTTGAATGTGTTATAACCCCGCCCACAGCACATCAAATTACATCCGTCCATTCCATCTGACCCTTTGTTACACTCTCTCCCTCTTGTTCCAAGGGACCCTGTTTCTTTATTTGCCTGACAATAGTCTGGTGATTGTTGTAAATAGATCAAGTCTTCCTTAGATGGTTTATTATATTTCTTATGTTTTCTTTTTAGTTTTGTTCCTCGTTTGTTAAATTTGACCTCGACGCCGCCGTCATACCGTTCCTTTAGTCTTTCTCCAATTTCTCTGAATGTGGGCAGCTGCTGCCAGCATGTCTTCAAGCTGCAGGATCCAGAAACACCATGACACTTGCATGATACCTTTGCATAGTTGTAAACAGCCTAAAAGTAGAAAATGAAAGTAAAACTTAAATACTACTTTTTCTAAGTTTTATCTACATTTAAAGACTTAATTGTATTAAATATATCTGGCTGACTTCGATGAATGGAATGCGTCTCTAGTTTATACAATGGGAGATAACTCTGAACTTTATATCATATATAGTTTCGGCAAGTGTAACATTCTTTCTTTTTACCTTGTTATATTTGCGGTGGTATCACACGACGCTATTTTAATTGCTTAACGGATTAAATGAATATGTGAAAGAAGTAGTGGTAATTCATTCGTTAATTCATTCCTTAAGATAATATATATTAAGCCGATTTACTGATTTGTATGAAGAATATTTACAAGTGAATGGTATTATATATGTATGTATTAGTTTGATTTAATTTTGATAGATCTATTACCGCAAACTTTTTCTGTCATTTTGTCAGTACGTTATATGCACTAAGACACCCGATTCACTTTCTCCTACCGTAACGTTTGTCATGTAAATTACTCGGATAGGTTCTTTTTGTATTTGATGAGAACGCAACTTGTAACAGAATATTCTGAATTAGAAAGTGAAAATTCCTTATAATTAAGTTGATTGTGTTTGAGATATACGTCTCCAAAGGCGACGGGCGTATGTGCGAATGTAAAAATCACCTAATCAAAAACGGTTTTGGTATAATTATCAACAATTGGACACTTTTCAACTGTAAACGTTTTAGATAGTGATCTATGTGTTGGGTATAAGTATACGGATACCAAAATTGATCAATTTGAAACTTATTTGTCAATCTGAATTACATAAACGCAGCTGTAATAGTATGGGAACATTGTTATTGTAGCCTTATCTGCAAGATCTTAACAAAAATTAAATTATATTTAAATTAAATTTTGAAATTAATAAACTGCGTAAATAACCTATCAGACAGTGTGTTTGCGTCATAGAACTGTTCCAAACTTGAACAATTAAGTTATTAAATTGGACAACTGGATTACATTAATTGTCCGACACCTACGATAACTGTCTATAAATAAAAAGGAAAGGAATCTGCCGTTTATTCTTTGAAAATATTATTAAGTTAGCATTTTATATATTAGTATAATCAAAAGCAGACCCAGCCACATAAATGTTATTAAAACTGCTAGAGAATTGCGTCTGAAGTGGGCGCATCATAGCGCGTGAATTAAGACTGGTAAAACAGAATGAGAGATCTGTTAACTAACTTTATGAGGAGTTAATCTCTTTGACCCTTTCTACAGCAAGCATCCTACCGATTTGGCAAATACTGTGCATATTACATTAAGAATGCATTTAATAGTGCAGTCAGGCCTTGTGTTTTTAATAGTTACTTCCTGTCCCTTGCTGCGATATATGATGTATAAAAACATAGAATATTGCAAGAGCATGACGTCTGTAAGTTTTATTTTCTCTACAAATATTAAGGGGTAATCAAAGACTTTTGGTCTGTCAACATTTTCATTTAGCATAAGTATAAGATAAATAAAATAAAATTGTAAATTTTGTACACCGTATATAATCTATAAAATATTTTTAAATGATTTCAACGTACTTAACTTTAGAAACGTTGTTATTAAACATAAGTAAGGTAAATTTATTGAGCATTCTCACGAAAACCTTTAATATAACAGGTGTTTCAATAAGTATATGAACTTCAAACGAAAAAAATATCAATGTCAAACAGTCATTTAAACTGGTTTTTAAAAGCATAATCTTTGATCAAGTCCTTTTATTTCTCAAAACGGCGCTGTTTGGAAAACGATAATCATGTAAAATTCATAAAATGATAATAATACAGAAATTATATGAATAATTCAAGCCCATTTAATTTAATATTATAAGAAAATTCGTCGAATGGGCATTGTCGGTGGTTTATGACCTAAAACCGTTAATCGAACACGCACAATATGCGTCAAAACTCGAATACCCTTTGGACTTTAATGCTATATTTATATTGCATTTGTAAAAGCCATTCTTTTGAAGTGAATAAACTAAATTGATATTAATATTTTCCCAAACACCAATAAAATTGGTTGAAAGCACTCATTAACAGCAATGAAGAGAAAGTATATAATATTGTATTGTTTTATTTCCCTTTCTTGTTACTTGTGTTACTGTTGTTCTATCCACGCAAGGCATAGCCAGCTGTTTGGTGGAATAATATAACAATAACGATTGTTCTGGATCGCTTGAGCTTTCTCTAATGTTCAAGATCGGCCTCATATTATAGTAAAAAATGTACATGAAATGTCTTATAAAATCTTCGTATTATGTTTTGTAGGGATTAATAACCTGCTTCCTCTGCAGAAGTTTACGAGTATCTGCCAAACAATTCATAAATGATTCCTACGTTGATGTAAAGACTGAATTATTCTGAATTACTGGTGTTTCAGGGAAATATTGTTACATGGCTGTCTTGTTGTGCTAAAGTATTAAAAGGCAACTATATGCAAAGTGCACAGTAGTGAACAATATTTTTACTTTTTTATTCAAAGTTTTACATAAGCTCATTTGTGCATTAAGCAATTAAACAACCGTCTCCATAATAAATTTCAAAGGGCATAATCCTTAGAGGCTTATATAAACAAAGGGGTCTGAATTTTTAAACAATCTTTCTAATATTCCTATGCCTGAATCAAGCTGATTTTTACATCTTTACTGATATCAAATAATTGCTACTTCGCGTGTATTGTAAAAACAATGCCAAGTGAAGGGTGTGCAGCATGTGGTTCAGTGCCTCCCTAATGATAATTTAATGCCCCTTCATGATTGTGATATATAGATAACTCTTATCAAATCGACATGTTTCACCCTTATGGCGTAAAGATACACTCTGATATGTTAATTTGAAAATTAGTAATTTTGGCTCCAATTTTAAATGTTTTAGACCAGAACAGAATGAATTGTCCTGTATGATTTTTTATTATACATTTGTATAAATAATTATCTTTTTGATTATGCCTTTTAAACGTTTTCTTGGGCATGTTATACAACGTTATAGAAACAGCAGAGAATTTCTTCTTCATCCGCCGTCGTAAATAGATTATTTCAACATTGTGTTACTGTCTAGGCTAAGAAGGTGATTCTTCTACATTCAATCGGAATATCTAGAAAGCATACTTTTCTATGGGAAGTCTGGTAATATCATAATTTCGTGCGAAAATTAGATTGTAAAATAGCTACTGTCTAATCTATTGTTGCAATCGAATATTTTGAAAGTTTATGATCTGTATAAGCGGTGCCGTGTGTGAAACAGAAAGTTGTCAAATAGGAGATGTTTCATGTTTCATCTTGCCTGTAGCCAGACAAGTTTGACACCATCTTATCGCTTACATCTAGGTGTAACTATAATTTACCTGTAAAAATATTGGTGATTTTTGTTTTGAAAATAATAGCTAAATATTCTCGATATTATCAAGGACGTAAATATGCACGTCAAGTTACGGTCTTGGTATAATCCTAGCACAGTTGCGTTATAACTTAAAATGATGCATGCATTACTGCTACTGATTTCTGCTCTTTCATTGCAGTGTTATATATACATGATTTTTTTTTTAAAATTGATAGATCAAATATAAAATACATTGCTTTCTGATTTTTAAAACCCTTTTAAAAGTTTCTTACTGTAGTAGTTTACATGTCTACATGTAGCTATAATAACATGGCCTTGAAGTATTATACATTGTGTCAGATGAGTACTAAATTGTATTTTAATTATAATGTATACTCTGCCACCGCACTGATTGTCATATCAATAATAATTAATTACAGAACGCTTCAACCCCTGTAGAGACAAGAATTGACTGATCACCGAGACATAAATCATGGTATAACAAATACTGGTGCGTTGTCTCGTTTCACAATTATTATTTATTGACTGTTTGTTCAAAATCAACTTTTCAAAATATCATTCATTACGAAGCTTAAATAAGCGAAAGGAAATACTGCATGTCGATGATATATTATATTTAAGAGAAACACATCGCATCTAAAAAGTTTTGATGTGTTTGCGTGTACAATTCCTTGGTTCACGTTGCAACGCCAATTAAGTCTCTCTATGCAACCGAGGTGGGAGGCCCGATATATTTCGTGTACAGATTCATTAAAATGACATTAACTTATATATTACTTATATTTTTATGCATAGCATATCCGTCGCTTTCAATAGATGTTATTGCAAATGGAATTTGACATCATCATTAGATGTTAAAAAGATTCGTATACGAAAAGCAAATATGATCAATGGTTTGAATGGCTTAAGCCGATTCTTCTATGTCATTTTCAAATAACTGTACAATACCGCTTAGAACTGCGTTGAATATTTAAATCAGATTAATTCTGTTTGAAGGGATTGAACAAACATCTGCTATAGAAAATTATTTGAATATAAAACATTTCGAATTTGTCAACAACCAACAGCACACAAGATGTGACTGCATTCGTGACAATTTGGTTCTGCTTTGTTCATACAATAACAGCTTATAACAAAGTAACAAAATTGATGTTCTTGATCTCGTTTGTTCTAACAGATCTTAATAAACATCTGGCTTTTGACATTCTAACATTATTGTGTTCAATATTTTCGACTGACGATGATAGACCACCAAATCCCAGGAAGCTCGCGTCTTCAAATGGGATATTTTCACATAGTATTAAAAGTACAGATCTTTATGTCTTTTTGTTTTATTTTCACCTAATCTTCAACACAAAGGTACGAAGTATTTTTCCTGCCATTTCATTATATTACCAAATTCATGTACTAGTATCTAGATAAAAATAATTGACACTTTCGGCAGTCTGTGGCTAAGCGGTCTCTTCTACAGTAATTTAGGATTTCCATTTAAATAAACAAATTAACAGTTTTTTGACACAATGATTTTTATTTTGCAGCGTTACACAAACAATGTGTGCTTAGATGGATGTTGTACCATTTAATCCAATTATCAAATTTAATGTCATATTTCTGTCATGATATATCATGGTTATAATAAGGTTATGAATCGCTTTCTACAAGTAATTTTCTCTCTCTCCCTGCTTATGAATGGAGGCAGCAGCTGGGCATGACAAGAACAATAATATACAAAGCATTTATGGAATTAAGATGGGTTTCTATATTTGGCATATTTTTTTTATTCTCTGTTAATGGAAATTGAGCAATTATAATGTATTATTACTTGTGCGTAAAGATTACGCGAGTCTAATTTTGAAATGGTATAAGGTTCAGGCAATGAATCAAACAGGTGATTGTCATAATAACATGGTAATTGCATCTTATTCTTCGAGTTTCTATTTTTGGAATTTCAAATTATTGTAATTATCAAACAAAAATATAACAATGCACAGTCTGTGAATGCAGTATTCAGGGAATTATTATTCAACTTTACAATATTACACACTGTATTAGATCAATTGCAAACATCATATGAAACAGACAGAGCTAATACAAAACATAACTGAGCCAATATGAGAAAAACAGGGCCAATACGAGAAAAACAGGGCCAATACGGAATTCAAGCATTTTGATTGGTTCAAAAGAGAGGGCCAATACGGAGAAGCCACTTCCGTTAGATTTTTAAATGACGCCATTTTGTTTTACATCAGAGTTATAGATTACATTTTTTTTTTACCGTCAACAGTTGAAAGTTGAATAATAATATTATCATTAATCAAGCGATTTCATATTGGCCTAGTTATTTGTCCTCGGGCAGTCGTATTGGCCCTCGGCCTACGGCCTCGGACCAATACGACAACCCTTGGACAAATAACAAGGCCAATATGAAATTGCTTGATTAATAACATTATAGTATTTCGAGACAATACCCTCACAGACATATTTGGAACAGCAACGTAATGCCTCTTTGCATATTTGTAACGTTTATCTTTATACAAGAAAAAACACGGCTAAATCATGCAGCTTTTAATGAAAATACGTCTTTATATACTGGTGTAAAATGGCAAATAAATTTACTAAAGATGAAAATTAATAGACATGCATTTCATTTCCTCATTTATGACAAAAACATAATCTGAAACAGTGGACGGTATATGAGGTCTACAGCTTAACAATACATGTATTTACAATTTTGATAATTGAGCCGAGCCATGGGAAAGCCAACATAGTGGGTGTGCGACCAGCATGGATCCAGACCAGCCTGCGCATCCGCGCAGTCTGGTCAGGCTCCATGCTGTTCGCTTTTAAAGCCTATTGGAATTGGAGAAATTGTTAGCGAACAGCATGGATCCTGACCAGACTGCGCGGATGCGCAGGCTGGTCTGGATCCATGCTGGTCGCACACCCACTATGTTGGTTTTCCCATGGCACGGCTCTTATTATTTCTGCTCTAGTATTTTGTCACATGATTCACGGACAATTTAACATTTCAACACAATAACGTCAACAACTTAAACTTCCATTACGATGCGACAACAAGATACGTATATTTTAATAGTTTTCTTCATCCTGGTTTGTAAATTAATATATACGTATAAATACATAAAGCTTGTTAACTGCACATATAATGTGTAGACAACAGTCGTTTTTAATCATTGATAAAAATAACAAGCTAGGAAAATAACGCGATCTTCTTTTCGATAGTATTTATTCCAATTTATACAAATTTGTAGCTCAACATTACATTTTAGGTAATAAATATATCGGAATGTTATTATAGCAGTCAATTTTACAGCTAATGGAGAGAATTCATTTTGCTTTTTCGTTCATCAATCATTTCGTAATTGGATATAGGGTAGCTGCGACAGGGTAGTGATTTATGATAAAACCTCATCAAGTGTCGATGTAATAGCAACAAGAGGTATTTCAGGTGAAGCCACAAGTCTGACCTAATGAATATCAAATAGCAAAAATGATTTATTTTGTAAATAAAACTACAAAAATGTAATGTAAGTGTGAACGAATGTTAGGACAGAAGGTTATTGTCAAAATAAACTTAACAGTGGCGAACTACTGTCAACTGATTTGTTGAATGTTTTGTTAGAAATGGATTTAGTAACATTTTAGATATAATTATGTAACCGAGATTTGTTGATGAATAGATAGGTGACACGGAATGCCAACATAAAAACCGTCCTATGTCATAAATAATATGAAAATTGACACTGTGCCATGCTCGCCTTGATGGAATATACAACTTATCCTTATGACATAAAAGCAATTTGATTGCAGTAAAAAGGGAAATTTTAATAGCTGATATTCATTTTCTGGCAAGCAAGAGAAGAATCTGATTGTGATATTGTTATGTAAAGAAGGCCTAGTTTTTAATGTTCATTTTTCTTTGTTTCTATAACCAAAGGTATGTTTGATACACGATTTAAGCCGCACTATTGGTACAATGTGATAAATTTAATATTATCACGTGTAAATCTTGTGGTGGAACAAACGGGACCAAGTTGTAACTATTAACTTCAAGCAATATAATTGCAATAAAACTAATAAAAACGGAACTGGTAATTGTTTATGGTTAAAGGAAATAATTTCTAAATAAAACAAACAGCATTACGACTTTACGAGGCTTGCTTGTGTTCTTTTTATGCCCCGACGGGAGGCATATAGTTTTTGAACCGTCTGTCTGTCGGTCTGTCAGTCTGTCGGTCTGTCCGCATTTTTCGTGTCCGGTCCATATCTTTGTCATCGATGGATGGATTTTCAAATAACTTGGCATGAATGTGTACCACAGTAAGACGACGTGTCGCGCGCAAGACCCAGGTCCGTAGCTCAAAGGTCAAGGTCACACTTAGACATTAAAGGTTATTGCATTGATGGGCGTGTCCGGTCCATATCTTTGTCATCGATGGATGGATTTTCAAATAACTTGGCATGAATGTGTATCACAGTAAGACGACGTGTCGCGCGCAAGACCCAGGTCCGTACCTCAAAGGTCAAGGTCACACTTAGACATTAAGGGATAGTGCATTGATGGGCGTGTCCGGTCCATATCTTTGTCATCGATGGATGGATTTTCAAATAACTCGGCATGAATGTGTACCACAGTAAGACGACGTGTCATGCGCAAGACCCAGGTCCGTAGCTCAAAGGTCAAGGTCACACTTAGATGTTAAATTTCTTTTTTATGATAGTGCATTGATGGGCGTGTCCGGTCCATATCTTTGTCATTCATGCATGGATTTTAAAATAACTACGCATAAATGTTTGACACAGTAAGACGACGTGTCGCGCGTAAGACCCAGCTCCGTAGGTCAAAGGTCCTAAACACGAACATCGGCCATAACTATTCATTTAAAGTGCCATCGGGGGCATGTGTCATCCTATGGAGACAGCTCTTGTTTATGCATTTTATTCACTTATTCTAGTGTCGTCGTTATAATGTGTTCTGTATTTACTGGATAAATTTTGAATGCATAAATATTTCTAGGAAACAAATTAATGCTCCATTATGCATCAGCCAGTCTATGATCCATATTCAATTGAAGAGTAAGAAGCACACCTTTTTGTTTGTAAAACGCCTACGAAAAAGAAAATCCCCAAATCTGCCAACAAGCCTATGGAAACATTTATATCCGTTACAGAAATAAAAAAAAACGATATAAACATTAGAAATGCTTCAAATTAGCCATCAAGAATATAATTATAAAAGAAATTGCGCCAACAGCATTTTTGATCTGAAAATTACGCTATGAATGTATTATAAAGTTGCGTATGAAGTGTACTATCATCAATTATCTATGCTGCGGTATGACGCCAAGCCTGCGTTCAAGCAATCGTCTGCAACTGCAGCTTCAGGGCGAACTGTGAATGAAGCAACAGCGGCGTTCATTTATTAACAGGTGCTTTATCAGGCGGCTGGAGCAGCGTATTACGTTATTATACCATAATATACTGTGAACATCTATAGAACCGGAATCATGTACTGCCAATAACGATAAAAAATCAGATAAAAGTATTTAAAATTGAATACTTATAAAATAGCTGAAGTCGTTGGTGGAATAATATAAAATGGTGTTTTTTTTTGTATCTATTTCAAACTGATATCTGGTTGATAAGTAATTTAACATGTTCTGCCTGCATTTCAACAGTTGTAAAAGATTAAATATTTAAAGCCAAAGTTTCATTCATGAAGCTATTTAGCCAATTACTTTCCCAACTTAAAACCAGAGCTTTCATCGTATACACACCAGACAAATTAGACTGGTACATATATTTGATCACGAAAATTTTAATAAGAAGGCGGTTAAAAATATAAGATATTAGATAGAATTTCTATACAAAATAAAAGCGATATATCTTTAAAATATAGGTGCAAGAAAAAAAAGCCAGTAAAACTACTCATGCTAATATATCTTGCTCGATTACTTTGATTCCGAGACCATAAAAGTCATTAAATATTAATAAAATTGTTAGCAAATGTGACACTTTAATTTTATTTTTCAAGCTGCAGATATCCTATGCGATAACACGGGCGCTAGAGAAGAAACAGTAGCAACAGACGAACAGCAGACGGTGTCATTTCAACGCTGTGGGTCCTCAACAATAGGGAGAAACATGAATGGCATAATAAAACTTAAAATATAAGAGCATTTATGACATTTTCATAGACTTGGAGCATTTGCAGTAAAAGAGATATAATATTGGTGGGATACGGAGGCGGTCGGATGCTTTCTTTAAATTATCCGGAAACGCATTGGATTATCGTCTATGGAATATAAACTCTTGACAAAGCTTTTTTACGAGTGTTTGGCTTTCAGATAGGTGTTACGCTAGGTTGTATGTGGTAATATAACGATTAAATCAAGCCCCAAATGTCGTTAAGCAGTTAGGATGGTCGTCCACATCAAAGAAAGATATATCAAAACATTTTAAAGCATTAATAAACATTCAATATAACTGATTTACAAATGAAAATAATGCGGTTGCGTTGCCCCTCCTCTCGCATAATTAAGTTCTTTGCATCTTTGGGAACTCTTTCTAACACTTGAATATGAAATTAAAACATCATAGGGTGTGATAGTATCTTCGATTTAAAAGGCAGACACTTAGCAAAACAAGAAACGTTTGAAAACGAATGACTGTGTTTGTTTACCTTTTTTGTTTTGTTTAACCCGTACCTTGCTAAATTTCTATAATAATACTTATCATTCAAAGGCGTGTTCATTGAAAATTAACTGACTGAAAAGCGAACAGTGCGGATCATGATCAGCCTGCACGGACTTTCGGGCTGATCTTGGTCTGCACTGGCCGCAAAGGCAGTATCACTTGACGTCAGGATTCTAAAGGTGAACGGGAAGGAACGTGTATGCACAATTAAGCAGACGCAAAACATTTAAAACTAAAGGTATAAAATGAATGCGTTGACATTGACGCCAAATTTAAAAACAAAAAAATGTATTGCAGAAAAGAATTTAGATAGAAATCAATAAGACTTACGAGCTGCTACCGTTATAAATTACTTTACAAGCTGATGCAAGTCATGTGACTAACTTTTTGTATCTGTTGCAAGATTTTTATAAACTACATAAAGACTTTCATCATAGACTTTTCAACGGTAAGTGTATTTAAATTTAAAATAGTATCTACGTTTTCTTTTGCAATTAGTTGATTTCATGGCGACTGAAGGAAACACTAAACATTGAATACGATCCTGTATTTATGTTTTTCTTAATTCAACACATGGACATTATCTTTAGTTTTTGAAGATTATGATGTCTTCTGAAAAAATGTCCCTCCAGTAATGAACGTTGTCATTAACAATTTCAGAATGAGATACCTAAGTTTTTGCACCCTTCTGTAAGGGTAATTCTAAATTGTACCTTTTTTCGAACTTAACAAAGTGGCATTAATTTGATTTAGAGGCAGAATAATATTTTATTACAAATTATTTGTATATTTGCAGGTGTTAGTCGAACCTATAATAATATTTATTGAGTCGTTTTATATTTAAATACACACCTGTCATCGGTGCTAGCTTGATCAACTGATAAAATATTATATACATATTTAAGATTATCATCTTTTTTTATGATACTAATATACTCATCATTTCGACTTTGTGGTTTAAAAACCTCTAATCTCAATATGACCCCATGCCTATATCTTAATCTTACATCTGACAAATAATTCACATAAGACCGCAGTGACAATCTACATTTAAAACCACAAGTAAATATTTGAAAACTCCATTAAGTTTTAAACAAACAATAAGTGAAGAGTAACTCAATAGCGAAAAAGAATATTTCTGCGTTGACTTTACAACGTCATCCTGATCATATCATAGGTGTAAAATTTTAGAGGTTAATGAAATCGACTTCAATGCGTTGCAGGTGCATCCAATATGCAAGCCGAAAGCGAAATGTCAATCAGTCACTCCCCAAGATAGCTCCCCAACAAGACTATCTTGATATTCCAAGGTCAATTATAATGTAAGAGTCAAACAAATTTAACTGCACGTAATTCATGTGCACGGTTTTTGCGTTTCTTGCACTGCTTAGCAAGACACCCCCTAGCTGGATCTAACGTGTGCAAGGTCTCATTAAATGGATCATCACCTTGATTTAAGTCACCTGTAAACAAGACCAATCGAGGTTCATTGGCATATCACTTTCAACGGCCGTCATTTGATATGGTGTAATAGAAGGCCAAGAAATTAAAACAATAAAATGATATATAAACACCTGTTTGGAAGGTGCGTATTGCTGAAAAGATTATGTCTATCACAGTATAAGATTGCTATTTAGCACTTCTTGCAATTTTTATTGTTAAATGATCTATGTAATCATTTCGATACCGGACCTTAGACTAGTGTTATACTATACGTCTGTACTAAGTTTTGGAATTTCATTAGCGAGATCTTTACAAACAGATGCGGTCGTGTGCAATGACATTGTGTCTATGATTGTGATCTTAATCAGACAAAGCCGTAGCTTTGTTGATAGACAACACAAACATACAATTAGTGCAATTTATGGAACAGCAAAACCAATCTTTAAAGTTTTTAACCAGTTCGTTCAAAAAACTTGTTATTTTTAATATTAATGAGACTGTGTACGTGTTTTTTATGTATTGCGATTTTTGAAGTTGGCTGTCTGTCCTTAGCTTAGATCTTGAAAGACGGTAAACGATTTCAAAATGAA
This sequence comes from Mercenaria mercenaria, assembly GCF_021730395.1. Classification (NCBI taxonomy): domain Eukaryota; kingdom Metazoa; phylum Mollusca; class Bivalvia; order Venerida; family Veneridae; genus Mercenaria; species Mercenaria mercenaria. The sequence continues at coordinate 16,305,621 of NC_069373.1, forward strand.
AACGTAATCATTGCTGGGGTCGTAGTTTCTTGTCGTAATGGCATCGTCTGGCCTAGAGATGACATAAGTATGTATTAAAAGTCTTTGTAGAATATATAAGCATGCGTAAATGTTGTAGAATAAAGGGAAGATTATAGACTGTTACACAGATAAACCAGATAAAGAAGCATGTAGATTCTATCTGCTACTATATACTTCTGTTACAATCTCAGTACAACTGGTCTAGCTTTATTCTTCAAAAGTTCTACACTTGTTCAGATTATAACAAGTCCGTTTTTACAACGAATGGTATTTTGAGACGGTGCGTGTACCTTAAATCAAACAGCCAGCAATTAATATACAGTTTACGTATACCATTAATCCAAAACACCATAGCTCTTAGCATTGAGTAATTTTAAATCATAGGGAATTAGATATTCTAATTCAGAAGTTTTTAATTATCTATAAGCGTGCTTTACAGTCTTAAAGGTTCTTGATCTCCCTTTGAAGAGTGGTTGAACGGATTATCGGATTAAAACAGATTTTCGCAATATTAGTGTCGCCTTACCGGCGAATGCTCTTGATTTAATGAGACATAAGTCGATACATTAGGTGCACCCTTGTTCTCCACGCAAATATAATCCTGCTTTCTCTTAACACTTTTGGTAGCAGAGAGTGTTGGTGAACAATGGCACCGCTATCCTAAATTTGCGGTCAAACATGCTTTTGAGAACTCTTTGATACCTTTACAATATTTCGCTTACAAAGTAACTGAAAGAAAAATTTTCTTTTAGTCCTTTCCTTTATGGCGCCGTTACCGTTTTCCCCTTATTTTTACTTCTTATAGTCGGGACTTTGTTCACAGTGATTAGCTGTACATATTATTTGTTTTGCTTTAAGTTTAAAAGCATTTATGAAGAGGTTTGGTAAAACAAATTGCATAATGAAGCATGCTAATTTAGTTATGATTAGAAATATGCATTAAAGACAGTAAAGAAAGTGTTCTTTCATCTGCTAATCGTATATATTTCGTAAACATTTTGATAGACGTACGACGGTGTAAGATGTAAATGTATTTTTGGATAATATTTTTCTTTAGCTCTCTTTTTTCCTTACTATTACGTTACAAGCTAATTTGGTAAATGGAAAAGTGAACAAGTTGATTTTGAGACGTGAAAAACGAAGACATGTAAACAGATCAAATATCTGTTTTGCTGTTGATTTATTGAACGTTGAAAAAGAAATACTGTCACATCGAATCCATTTTACTGAAATTTGGCGGAAGTAATGGGACTACATATGAAAAGTAGAAGTATTCCATTCAGCTTGTTCGATTCCCCACCCATATAATTAATTTCTAATATACAATTATCTGCGTTGAAGATTGTTAAAACGTATTTATTACCAAATATTACTTACTTTAACCTGTCATTTGCGGCGGATAATTATAGTTAAATTATAAACTATTGTTCGGTATAGTATTTGTAAATGACAGGGCAATGAAACTTATACTGTCTAAAATACAAAGATTTAAAGAATGGCATTTATTGCTTGGCGAAATACGCAAAGCTGCGTGCGTATTTCAAAGAAACGGCTCTCGTGAAGTTTAATGAAGTAAGAAAGGTGCAAGAGGCTTGCTTTCATGTTTTTTTTTTTTGCCTGACAATTTGATATTATGAAAAGTTTTCTCTATGAACTTGTTTTTTTTTCTTTTTTTTTTTTTGTGAAATGATTTCAAACGGTGAAAATGGCTGTAAGATGCAAGGAAAGAGAAAGGCATATAAAGAAACCAGAGTTAAAAGAACGTTTGTATAGTAAGAACGGTGCAAGAGGCTTGCTTTCATGTTTTTTTTGCCTGACAATTTGATATTATGAAAAGTTTTCTCTATGAACTTGTTGTTTTTTTTGTGAAATGATTTCATACGGTGAAAATGGCTGCAAGATGCAAGGAAAGAGAAAGGCATATAAAGAAAGCAGAGATAAAAGAACGTTTGTATAGAGTCTACACTGGGATGGTCAAACAGTCTCGAACAAGGTATAAATTGATTGAGCAACTCATTTCAATGATTAACAGTGATCTGCTGGTATTTTTGTGAGAAAACTGCACCCAACGCCAAAAAGGTCCGACTGCTAAAAATGCTTTTATTGCTTTTACTGGTAAAATTTGATAAGAAAAATACATCTATATTCCCGTGAGGAGTTTAATCACTTTCACTTTTATCAAGACATTCCTATAGTTCCTCGCATCCTGTAACATGCAGTTGAAATCAGCCGAGCATATTGACAGCTGGATATTTGATTTGGAATGCCAGATTCCATGTCTCTAACTGTTATGTATACCCCAAAACACCTAAATTGTACCGATTTCACCACCAGCTTTCCGCTTCGATAACATGATGTTTTTTCAATAATCTCTTCAACTGCGGTAAGAACGGGTGCCAAACGTGTTTGCCAGCTTCCAAGCACAAAATAAATCATTTTAACAGGACTTATTATTCATATGATATATATTGCCTTCTTAGTGAACTAAACATTACGCGTAGTATTTACTGTTCTAATTGATTATGTTTTCTAAAATATTTATGATTGTACCAATTTAAAGATTTCACTTGCATTCAGACATTTTTTTCTACATTATACGTTTTGTACAACCGTCGTCTTTAGTTTTCTCTGATTCAAAATGTTTTTTTAAAATATTATCATATAAAACCAACTGCGGCTTTTTGTACCAAAACATTTGTTTTAACTGTTTAACAGAAAATGCTGAGATATGTGAAGTATCTGAAATATTTAGAATAACTAAAGGTCCTTAAGTAATTATCAGAGAAAACTGTTTCTAGAGAAATTTTAGGAACAGACATTACACTAGACAAGGAGTACATGTACATATCCCTTGTAACATATAATACAGAAAGTCTTATTCTTTGCCATACCAAACTCGCCAATTAAATTTTAATGTGCCATTTCACCTTAACAAGATTCGATTTGAACTTTTAAATTTTCACATTAAACGGGCCTCTCTAAATTCCAGTGCAAGTTTATTATTATCAACGGTATAAGCTATTAATGCTACTTCACATTGTCGAGAGCATTATTATGTTCAAGTGGGAAAGAGCATTAATATTAAATATATTATTCAAGAATGCTTGAGGCGTTGAAGCGCTGATCTGCTGCGGCGTTTCTTTACATGTTTTCAGACAATTGTGTTGATTATTTCGTAGTGTGAGTTTAAACTTTAAACAACTACTCAGCAACAGATCCGAATTCCACTGATTTAGATCTATGCAAAGAACGAGAAAAGCGCAACACTTGACATGAATTAAATCAAATGTACATGTAGCCACTATCGGAGCATAAATGTCTATTAATTTTTGAATGACAATATTGCTGTTTAATTGATTAAAATGATATTATGTTTGTAGTCAATAAAAATAAAAGTATAAGTTGAAATACAAAAAGCAACACTGAATTCAGCTGTAAATCTTAATAACTGAAACAAAGCTATTATACTATCTATTTTTCTGTCTATGTTTATACTTTACAACCATTTTGGCATTTTTATTGAATTTACTTCTTTTTCATGATCCATATTGTAAAAACCAGAATCTTCCTGCATCAAGGTTACTCGGTACAGCAAGGGAGTGTCATTCCAGTCATAAATACAGCAAATTTTACATCTTTATGTTCTGCAAAACCAGTCAGACAGAATTTATTTTCACAACTTATATAACTTTAATAGTCCATATAATCTAACACCCATGCTTGTTAACTTTGAGCAGGTTTGGTTGTCGCTTTGATAAGCTGCTGCACAGTAGAAGCAAAAACAATGATTTGCCAGATCGTTTCGTAAACGGCAGACAACAACAAGCGAGTTTCAATGACGGCATAGAATAGCAAGTGGGCTTAGAGACGGCAAAGAACCTCAAGCGAGCTTTTTAGACGGCAGAGAACAACAAGTGAGTTTTGTAAACGGCAGAGAACAACAAGTGAGTTTTGTAGACGGCATAGAACAGCAAGTGAGTTCAAACAAAGAAAAGATCAAAATACTTACTCTTCTACCAGCTTCGTTATTGTGTAAATTCATCAGCATGCGTGATAAGGAGTTCGAATGTCTCGGATGATTCTTTTCTCTTTCTCTTACATCGACAAACGCTTTTGCAAATCTATACCCGTATTCAATATTATCTCCACATCCACCCCATATAAAGTCTCTGTTTAAGTCTTTGGGCCTCATGGCCCTGCTGCAACCGCAGCTTGCTAACTCTCCCTCCCGGCACGACCGGCTGATAGCGTGGACTACCCCGGCCGCTGATATTGCGTGCGTAAAAGCAGCCTCTCGGCTTGCTGAAATTAAAGAAAAAGAATTCATTAGAAGACTCTAGATGGCCGTGTTCCCATTTACTTGTAAACCTTTTTTTACACAAAGAGACTGAAAAGACTAAGTACTGTCACATCTTTTTTTTACCCGCGAGATTGCTCCTACAACCCCCTGCTTCCTAATGATCATGGCATACTTGTACATTTGAAACAGCTATGCTGTTACTCAGATAATTTTTGAATCGCTATGTTTTTACTAGCTATTCTGTTAGTATGAAAATACATTTATTTTACTTTGGGTTTGGAGGAAATACAGAATCCATTAAAATATTTTGATTGCTGCTTTATATGTATGCACCAAAGCAATTTTATTGAAACGCTTTCTACATTTTTTCCATATGTTGAAAGAATGAATAGTTTTAATTTTCATTTTTTTTGGCTATATTAGGCATTTAAAAAATACATGTCAAACTGTCACCGTCATAAATTAATGAAAAAATAATCAGAAACAGTTTGTGTACACAACTCAAGGAATTTTTGTAAAATACAATTTGGAAATATAAAATAATATTTTGACAGTTTAGGAGATGTGTTATTGCATACAGGTGAATGTAGATGATCACATGATAACAGTTAATGTCCCATTTGCCCACATCTTTGATTTCTACTACCTTCATAATGATTTTTCATGACCGAGCATCAGATGGGACTACAGTGACACATTGATTGATACATTCTCTGTGAAACGGGATGAAATATTCAACATGATTATTTCTGTGATTTCCATGCTCTGTGTAATATTCTCTGATGCGAACCTCCAGTATGCTGGTGTTCTGATAACTTGTTTAAAAAAGAAGTAAACATAAACTACCTTCATGTCAAAGTTTTTATTGCTGCCAAAAATGCAAATTCTTCTCTTCAGTATTCAGTGTATTAAAGATAATAGAACGGCAGATAGCAAACAATGAAGAGTTCAATTGCAAATTTTATATTTTTGCCTGAAAAATTTGTTTATAGAAATTGTATATATATATTCTTTTTTGATTTAACGTCGCACCGACACATGGTAGGTCATATGGCGACTTTCCAGCTTTAATGGTGGAGGAAGACCCCAGGTGCCCCTCCGTGCATTATTTCATCACGAGCGGGCACCTGGGTAGAACCACCGACCTTCCGTAAGCCAGCTGGATGGCTTCCTCACATGAAGAATTCAACGCCCCGAGTGAAATTGTATAAGATAAAAATGCAGTCCTATGAATGAATTTGGTATGTATCTCGGCCATTCTGACTTTTATTCCCGTCAATCCTGATTAATTGCATCAATATAAGAAGAAAAAAATCCTTTACAAACTGATACGTGTTTTTGGAATGTTCCAGTTTCAACAATTGTCTTACGGTGCATGAGCTGATGGTGCCTTCTGTACACAAACTGTTCGCAGGCAAGCTGATGGTGCCTTATGTACACAAACTTTACGCAGACCAAAATAATTCATAGTGGTTTCAAGAAAAATCACAGAAACATTTTAAACTTGTAAATTCATTTTGATCTATTACAAAGAATGGTATCTTAATGTTCGTTAATGGTAAAATAAACTTTGAGCTCAAAATCTCTTCATTTTCTAAACTTTTTTGCTGCTTTTCATTTTCTGAAGAATAAATCTTACCCCGTTTTGGAAAGAGTGAATACTGTCAGTCTGGACAGACAAAGCAGACTATGAAATTATATAGTTTACCAATGTCAAATGTTAGTTTATAAATATGTAGGCACAATTTCTCCTAGACATAAACCATTCTTAGAAACTGTTAACACGGAATAAATGCCAGTAAAGTCAGTTAAAGCAGTAAGATCTATAATCAGCAGAGGTAATGACTGGGTGTCTTTGCAAATGATATGGATAATGTTACTGTTGAGATTTTTTTTGTTCTTTGGGATATTGTTAGATGTCATTGATCAATATTTAGTTATATGGTCGCATAAAAGCGACGCTGATAAAGTTATGGTAAGAGAGCAAATGGATGAGTTCGACGGTAAAATCCGACACTACAAGTGATTTGATTATTATTACTGATAGTGTTATTCGTGTCACAGAAAGTGTCACTTATACTGTCGTGTTGACAACTATGGCATGTGTCGACCACTGTCTGCCCACCACACTGAGATCATAAACACGGACACAGACAATTTAATCACTCCTGTCGCACCTTCTAATGCAATACCTATGTTTGTACTGTTATCTGCTCTAGATGTAAGGCACAACATTATAGAATTGAGAAATATTTCGATAAAATAATTATCTTATCAAGACAACATTGCTTTTATCGATGTATTTTGCGCCGATACAGATTCACAAATATACGCCCAAGAATTCGATTCAGAAAAATTTCATAAAATGAAAATCAAACAAGGCTGGCGGTTGTCATCACATAGATAATAATCTTCAGTAATAAAAAAGCAAAATATCAAAAGTTTTCCTGATATTGTCGGGCAGATGTTTCATATTTCTGAATCCCCAAACAAGCATAACTTTGAAGGCATAAACAAATTTTATCAACACTTACATTATTGCCTTATTCAACACGATTCATCACTCAGAACTATACAGCACGTGCCAACTTACTCTTCTATAAAGAAGAATAAGTTTACCACTCTGTAATATGTTTTAATGACTGCGAATAATATAACAGTGACTAATAAAGACACTTGCTGGTCAAAATGTGGAGACGAGTATAGAAACTATTTACCCAACCACCCAGATGGAGCAAAGAAAAGTTAATACCACAATGTAGAAATTAATACCCTGTATTTCACAGCGATGTTTCATTGAGAATTCTAAGAAAAACCATTTTATAAACAGTCTTAAAATAATTCTTGCAATGTGGTTTAAATCATGACTGCTTTTTATTTTATGAAGTTCAGTATGAGATACATATTTTATTGCCTGACATAAAGTGGAAGAATTTCATTGTAGTCAGGAGGAGATAGGTTAGGATAGGGCGCTGTTAGCCCAGACATGTCGTAAAAATGTTAGTTTATGTGTTGTAATGAAGTATTGCTTCGTCTAGAAATTTACACAAATTGTACTATTAAGCAACCTTTTGTTGTATTTTTTTTCAACCACTAGTTTAAAACACCTTGTGTCTGCAGTGATATTAAGCTTACCCCATATCCCAGTCCAGCCCATTACCAGTCTGAGCAATCATCCACTACTTGTCCTGAATAATAACCGTGACAGTACTGTTGAGTGACGTTATATTTGAGCGTTTTAAATGAAACATTCTTAAGTGCAAGTTTTATATATAGATATGAAATACATATTTATAACTGTAATAGTTATATATATAAAATGCACTTTTACATATACATATGTTTTTACATATACATATGTAAATAGATAAATCCTGTAGCACTATCAGACCCTCAATCTGTCTTACAATATTTTCGAGACGTCTAATTCTGTAGAAATCATTCTTCGACAGGCAGCTATGCTGCCAAATCATTCTACCAAAACGACTAGACATGCAACGTTCTTATCTGCCAGTTTGCAGCCTTATTTCAACATTGTGTAGCAGTTCTGTGTTATCATATATCCAATGTGTTATCACCATTACCATTTCCTCGTGCAATCTTAAGGGTATACATATTTAAGAAATATTAATACCAGAAATACCAAGTGTATATTTGCTGAGCCTTAAGTTGTTATAGTGATAGGGTTATCGTTCACATCTTCCATGCTTTGGCTATAAAATTCCTGAGAACTGTATAAATCTTCCAACTTCTCGAGCCAACAACGGTCTGACGCGAGATTGGCAGAGAAAGGTTTTCGGCACAAGTCGTCAAATCTACACGCCGTGATAAAATAAACTACAGAGATCTATAAAATTCAGTTTAAATCAGCGTAAGACATTAACGGGGGATAATGAAAGTATTTATCTCGATTGAGTATTATTGTGCGAGGCATCAAGTATTTTAGATAAACCCAGACACCTGAACTATTTTTTCATGTTATACCTATCTGTTTTTTGTCGTAAGAACTTTTTTCTGGAGCCTAAAAGTATGGTAAATATTCCTCCTGAATTTTCAATGTTAAATCGTCAACAAAATATATATAAGAGCCGATGTTTTCAAACTGCTACGTATATTGATGTGAGTTGTAGAACTTCCATTAGTTTGAGATACAACATGCTCATAAAGCCTATACAGAGCGTCATATTTAAGACTTTACCAAATTATATAACTGGATATATTCAATAAAGACGCACTATTTATAGCTTATTGGACGTAAATCATTTGTAACTATTTTAATTTGATAACAGGTTGTTTCTAAAAAATGCAAATTAACTGCTCAAAGAATCTGAGAGAAACTAGTTTACCGACGTCGTTTGTAACGTCAAGAAAATATCTTGAGCATATCATGAAACTACTTATATCACGCAAGAATAATGAGAACGTGTATTTTGAAAACATTGTCGTTAAAACATCCTAGTCACACTGTGTAAAAATAATTGCTAACAGCATACGTTACGATTATTTATGCATCATGGTTATTACTTAAACCTTGTATTAGCAAGCAGAGAACTGTTCAAAGAGCAAATAGCTCTATGATGTTAGAAATGGGAGATGAAAATGTTAATAGCAACATTAGCATGCATGCTATTGCAAATTACAATGAAAATTTCTAGAATGGCAAACAATTTATTACACATGTAGTCTTTAACACTCTGCTGTATCGAGTGATTGTATCTAATTAATGTAATATCAGGTAAAGATATAAACATGCTATAAAACTTACAAGAGGCAAAACGAACGTTTTGATATTAGGGTGAAATAAGTTCCTTCTGAAAGTTTCCATATGTTTCTTGTTATATTCGGAAGGATTGAACGATGATAAAAGACGGCGAAACCGTTATTTTGTGAAGTATTCCTAACATTTGTTTGTTCCCCCAGTCATTTAGCAAAGGTTCGGACGCCAAAAGCTAATTGTCTGTTTTCGAGTGATATTGCATGCGTTTGTGGGTCTTAACAATGCTTGCTGTCTAAATTTTTGTAGGAATGTGGGGATTACTTTGAGAAAAAATACAACAAACAAAGAAACCTCCTTATAATGATCAAATATAGGCCACAATATATCGACATCTTTTTGCAGTATTTAGTATAATGAATAAGAGTCGTTAATAATAGTTTATGTTTCCGTATTGCAAAGTCCTGAATATAGGTTACGTTCGTACATAACGTTCATCAATACTTGATACAGCAGGTTGGCCATTGTCTAAATGCTGCAATGGTCCATTCGGCCACATTTATATCATTATGTAAATATCCTTCTTTATTAAAGTAACTCATAAGTACAATTCTAATGGATTCTTTCACGTTACCTAAGGTATTCGGTCGAAAGATTAATTATTAAAAGGTAAATGTACTGCTCTAATTCACCGTAACGCGTAATAGATTTTTAATGACTTTTAAATTAACTGTGCTTTTGAGAACAAATCTGCCAAAATGTTGTAACGTGGTCTTATCGTCAGGGGATTTTAAAGTCTTACTAAAAAGATAGTTAGAGATATATATCTGACAGTTTTACAAATTATGGTGTAAATGAGTTACGTCCCGATATAAAAACAGTTAAATCATTCCCTGAAGTGTTTGAAAATGTATATCATATGTAATCTTAATACGTCCATAGAAAATGTCTAAAGCAGGAGACACACCACGGAAAACCCGTGTTGTTTATCCGTAATTGTTTGAAATGTATTTTAATTACACAAACACGAAATAAACGTGCTTTGAAATGTGCATCATATATACAAACACGTGTGGTTTCTGGCAAGATCCGAAATAAGCACATTTTACAATCTTTCAAAATATGCAAATGTATACAGTAGTTTTTCCAACATGTTTAGAATTAAGCACCTTTCTGCAAAATTTGAAACAAAGTAAATTTCTTTCATGTTTGAAGTATAATCATTATGCAAACAGTTTTACAACTGCCTCATCCTCCATATGTATTAAGAATAATTGCATCACATAGAACTTTTTGTTATCTTTTAAGCGTATGATATACCAGTTTGTAAAACAGTTTATAAATTAGAGACATAAGCCTACCTATTTGTAAAACGGGACCAAAAACAGACGAATCTCCCTGTATCGTTGTACAGTTCCATCGACGGAATCTAAACTGGTACTGGCACTCTTTAATACCCATTTGTGCTCCGCCGCCAATACTTCGCATGTGGTCATGATATAGACTACATAGTTTTTGTTGCCCCAATGACAGTCCCTTGAGTTGAATACACATTGATTTGGTTCCCACAATATATAGATTTGGATTTTGTAAAACATCTAGTCCAGCACCCGACATACCTAAATTCCTGTAACAGAGAATGTACATTGTTGATTACAGGAAATGTTTATTAGAAATATTATACAATATCTTTGAAATAAAACAAACGCAGATGACAACAATCAAGGATATATTAGTCACCTTGTGATAGATTGAACATTTTGGACACCGTCTGGTCTGTTTTCTGTTTAAACAGATAGTAATAGGTAAAACAGTAACATATAACTCTTTTTTGTTTTAAAATACATCTTTATCATACTAAATCTGCATTTTCAAATTTGGAAATTCTGATTGATGGCATGCATTTTTCGTGTTTTCATTTAGAAAATTGAAAAATGTTTCCAGTATGAAGCAAACCCATTGAATTCATGTAAATAATGCTTGAAGAATTCTGTACATAATTACAAATGAGCCACGCCATGAGAAAACCAACATAGTGGCTTTGCGAACAGCATAGATCCAGACCAGCCTGCGCATCCTGGTCTGGATCCATGCTGGTCGCAAACCCACTATGTTGGTTTTCCCATGGCGCGGCTCAAATGATATCAATATCCGTGATAGACGAACAATAACTGCGGAAATGTAACAAAGCCAAAAAGTAAGTAATTTGCAAACATTTCTTGAATTGGTATGATAAATGTATTTTGCATTTTTTTCGACAGTGTCAGTCTAGAGGTTTTCCTCAAAACCACCTGTGAAATAATTAATAAGACATTTGACATGATGAATTTTGGAACAATTCTCCTGTCTAACGAAGCAAACTGCAGTAAAATGTATCAAGACAACCTCGTGCAACAACGAAGCCGTGCTCGATACGGCGTTTATGTGGTTTTCATAGACATATATTGCCATAGTTGTATGTCTGCATTTATAAATACTTTCTGGCATTCTTGCTGGTGGGTATCAGCCACATAAACAGAACTCAAAACTTGGAGTAATCCAACAAGTTTCTGGTTTTGCTTCATCTTTCCAATGTGTGCATACATGCATTTGTGTAAAAAACTGTTTTAGTTGCAATTTAATATGATGACAGAACGGCACAATACCACCTTTATGTTTGATTAAAAGATTAAAAGAGATGAATAAGACTTGTTGTTGACAGAAACAGAGAACCGAAAGTGATGTTTTTGAGACCATTGATACAACGATCCGCTATTGTTTTTTCACTGGGTACAATCGGTCTATAACCTATTATTATATAAAATGTGAAATTGTCCAAGATGCTGAATGTTAATTTAAATAAAAATGGTTATACGACATAACTACATCAAGATGTTTATGCTGACTTGCAAGAAGGTTTCAGATGAAGCATATCTCATATCAAGCAAGTTAAAACCGTTTAGAAATTGTTGAATCCGGTAACTCAGTTCCGAATGTATATGAACTCAAATACTTTTTTTTCTTATGGTGTATACTGAAAGTATGAGCTATTATAAGTCAAGTAAACAAGTTAAATCCGAGCCACTATTTTAAAATTTCTTAAGAAAACTATGAACTTCGTGCTTTTGATTCTTTGCCACTAGTATTTACATTATATAATCAACCATGAAATGGTGATTTATAAACAACAAGCAAAACGACAAGTCAGTACTTCAGTTATTCCAGGTTTTGTTTCTAAAATTGAATTCTAGATAAAACAAGGAATATTCTTGTCGCACAATGACTGTAGTTGATGTTCAAAGACGCTCGTGACCAAATACGCGAGTCATTACGTACAAACGCTTGATAACTTAAATGTACAGAAACTGTGTATAAATAAACCAGCAAGTTCGAATTGAAAAAGATACATTGCATGTTTTTGTCTCGTAAAACGCACGATGCATCAAACTGTATAAATATAAAGGGTATACATAGTAATAATACCCGTAATAAACCTTTATTACACAATTTATTTCAAACTTTGGAATGTGAAAATAACACGTTTGGTGCAACAGTTACCGACAAAATCACTGTTCTACTGAAATTTACATAACATTAAACAGTTTTATCATTATATAAATGTTTTATTTGTATGTTTACAACAAGACATGAACAAGGATTGTTCAACAATAAAATGATGGAATATAATCAAACTTAAATTGACATTTGTAGTTTATACCAATAAACATACATATCTATCACGAGTTTTTGTGTGCACAATACACTGTATATGTGTAGACAGAATGTGTTTTGCTATCTAAATATGCCGTTCTTTTTTTTTCTCCGTTTCAACATGTATCGTCATATAATTAGTTCGAGACTTGCTATTATTTTTCAGACCACTCTAAATTTCCCAATTAAATGAAACCTAATTTGTTAATTTCGTGTAAAGCTCGTGTAATTGAGCAGATTACAATGTCATGCAACAAGACAGTTTTATCCTTAATTCAAACCAATTTCAAATATTTTTAGATAGGTTTTCAACTAGTTTTCGTTTTTGTTAGCCTTATCATGTTCGTGTGCATGAAAATAAATCAACGGTTTTACTACAGATTCTACTAATATGCAAAGCAGAACATTATAATCTGGTATGAGAGCAACAAACTTTAAATGTCAGAATTCAAATTTTTCAATGTTGCCCCCGTCTTACCCAACTTTAACCTTTGCATAGTTAATTACAGTTCAATATGAGGGTGACATGACAACTTAAAGATTAGAGAAGTCAGAGGCACAGGGTGACACAGGTTTCGCGACTTATTTATTCAATCAGAGGAATTTCCTTGGTGTCTTTCTCAAATCTAATGTCCCTTATATCATCACAACTCGAGAGGGTATTCACTATAATACCCAAAAATCCTGTTAAGCCGATTTTGACATTTTGAAAGTCATCTTTAAATGATTTAAGAAATACCAATATTTGCCCTGTGCATTACGGGGCTAGGATACATAATTGTGTCAAAATCGGTTGTTTGTTTTGTAACATGCACCTTAATACCGTTCCCATTTCAATTTTAACTACATTTAACTATATTCAGTTTATGCTATAAGTTTTAATTCATTTTTTCGTTTGACCCCATGTGGTTTAAACAAAATAATCCTTACCCTAATTGGAATCTCTATATAAATAAAGTATTCTAAGGCTGGTAATAAATTAGTTTTAAGATTTATAAAAGATATAGGTAACACAATGATATCTCTATTTAAAAAGCAGATACCATTTAGCACTTGAACTCGTAAAAATTCGAGTTTAGATTGGGAATAAAGATATTGAGCTCGTGTCTTGGTTCTCTTGATTGATTTATTTAGACATTTTATGAACGGTTCGTGTTTCGGATGCCTCTTATTAGCTCGGTTAGCTGAATGTTTTTAAATTTTGGCATTTGTATGCACTTATTTAATCGAATGCAGGGCAATATCTGATATATTAACGCCTAATTTTCTCTTGTGTTGCTTTAACAAGTACGTTGTACTTGGTCAAGACATCCCTACACAAATTGTATTACGGCTATTTGATTTTAAATATAACTGCCTTACACGAAGTTCAGATATTTCAAACTATAAAGACATGATATTTCCTATCAAATGGGTCAAATATGTTGTCAGCTGCATAAAGGCTATTACACGGCAAGTGTTCCCTCCTTTTTTTTTCCAGAATATTATAAAATGGGAGTCTTTCCATTTTACAATAATTCGAACTGTTAAGTGGTAACAAATTTAGACTTTATTGAATATTTTATGGAAACCGTCTGAGAGTTTTAACCCAGATCGTGTACTAAAAGATTGTTCTAAAAAAACTTCTTGCATAGCCATTAAACGTCAAATTATCTTATCAGCTACCTTCTGCTGAGACCTATTTTCTTACATTTTACTGATTTAGAAATTTGTTACTTACTTCTGCCTGTCTGAAAAAAGCATAGACGGCGTTTACTACAGAAGACATAACGTAAAGTCGTATTGACAAGAATCCGTTATAAGCTAGAGAGTAACTTGGACATAATAGATCTCTTTGGAATCTACAGAACAATTTTCAATATTTATTTGTCTTTTGTAGTTATATATTGCCTAAGTCTATTCATTAAGTCTGATACATACATCAAGGTTTTAATAATCTGGTTAATATTACGACTGATTCTGATTGTTTTAAGTTTTGGAAAGTGTTTTCTCTTTTTCACATTATATGATTCTTTCTATTTTTGGCAAATTTAAATACCATCGTTCTGTAGTAGGAGCCCTCAAACTTTTATTAGCTTTTGGATTTACCTTCCTTCTTACATCTCTTTGAAAGCAGTAACTTATTGTAGCTTTTTTCCCCTTTCTTTCTATGAAGTTCAGCGAACAATTCTATACATTTATCATTTGCATTAATATCGTCATTCGTATCTGTCGGGTCTTCTTCAATTAGAGCTAGCTGTTCAAATATGCCTAGCTGATTTGGTTAATGATTTAGTTTATCAAGTATTTGGTAAGGTCAGAAGGCAAAATATATTGCAAATACATTGACAGTTAGTTGTCAATGTACGGGTCTCGGCAGCGTGGTTTACTTTGCGGGATAGCTCATCTTTCGTTAACATATGACCCCGGCGGTAATACAAGAGTATTGATGAAAAGAAACAAGTGTAATCAAGTGTGAGCTTTTATACAAGAGCGTGTATGAAGGAACATATCGTATGAAACAGATATTTAGATTATAAAGTCATGTAAGTTCATCGACATTTATATTTTTTCATTCAAGTATTTATATTAAATTCGTGGGAGAAAAAAAATGCAAGATTGATACTTTTATATACAAATATACAATTATATATCAAAGCGAATTTTGGATACTATAAATCAATTGGTCTATTTGTCGTTCTGATTTGTAGGTAATGTATATAGACCTTAGTGATTACTTAGATCTCATTTCACTAGTGTGAATAGCCAAACGTATAGGGTATCAGTTAGTAGTACCAGCCGCTGTGAATGATAAATATGGCAAACCAATCTTTACCAGAGAGTTTTCATCAGTCTAATAATGTCTTCTTGTAGCAACACAGCCAAGTCGTCATTATTCATATGCACCCATTCTTGCTATATAAAGATCATTTGAAAGTTGAAAACGCAACCAAGCAGTGCAATTGCAGTCTCGGTTTGATAAAGTCTGTTCATAAAGTGACGAAGAACAGTGCAGCACACCCTCACGCCCCCTACTCTAGCATTAACCCCTTATCATGCTGGACACGATTGATTCTGCCGTTGCGACCAGTGTAGACCTTTATCAGCCAGCACATCCGTGCAGTCTGATCAAGATCTGCACTGTTAGCCATTCTGTCAGTATCTTTTAGTAAGCAACCCTTTTAACAGTCGATGGTATTGCCCAAATTGAAAGATGGACAAGTTCATTATAGAAATTTAGCAGGGTAAGGGTTAAATGAAGCATTAGTTATACAGTTTTGTTGAATGGACTCAATATTCCAAGACATTTTTGTTAACGACCTTGTTGCGTTCCTTCCGCATGGATCAGGTGACCACACAAGTCCAAAGTTTTATACTCCACATGCTCTTATATGGTATATAACCAGGTATAAAGAAAATATCTGACGATTGTATGAAACACCAGGATTCTTACACCATTTTTCTGCTTTCTAAATCAGTATGGTGCGGATTTTGGCAGGTCATGCACATACGACCTAATATGTTTGTTTCCAGTTGGTCAAACAAAAAGGTAGGGATAGTAAAAGCTCTGAATATTGTATATATTTAACCTGAATAGTTAGCAATATTGAAATATTTTTGTGTTATTTTCATGTAACTTATATTTTCATTGTACAAAATTGCAAAATGATGACACTTTAACAATAAGGATGA
The DNA here is from genome assembly GCF_021730395.1 of Mercenaria mercenaria. Taxonomy (NCBI): domain Eukaryota; kingdom Metazoa; phylum Mollusca; class Bivalvia; order Venerida; family Veneridae; genus Mercenaria; species Mercenaria mercenaria. Next base: position 16,322,018 of record NC_069373.1, read on the forward strand.
TTTGCAGTTATCACTCCCAGCAATCGGAGTGTGCGGTGTATACTTGATTGTTATAATAATGTGTTGACAACAGTGTCATACTTGCTCATCTTATTAACATTTTTATTGTGTCATGTTATTTGAATAAATTTGAATTATCTAGTGTATATAGTTAAATCATCGGCATTGGTTTTCATTTACCAATCATGAGTAACGTAAAGCTTTTTGCTGTTTCATCTGTTAGATCACCGTGTAGGTATTTTTCTGTGGTTTCATTAACCCTACGGTTAATTATTTGTGGAAAGAAATTCTATTCTTTTTACTAAACAATTTGTATAATGAAAAAGTAACATATCAATGATGACTTTTGAAAATAAGAAAAGCGTGAAAGAGCAAACATCTGCTTAACCCGAGTCAAAGCGCTTTTGCAAGTCTTTAATTTCTAGTGGGTTAGACAAAATCTGTAAGAAGATTCTTTGAAAGCATAGAATGCAACCAAGGAAAACGAGAGCAGACCCGGTTTGTTAGAGGTAATGGGAAAGTGCAACACCTCTCACTCCACCTAGCACCGGCTTAAGAATAGTTTAAACATCTGCAATCTTGTTAGAAACAGAAGGAAAAACTTTTCAAGGAAGCTGTTTCAATCTTACGCTCAAAAGACGATGGTGGTGAAATAAAACTAACATCATTATAATGTATGTGAGATCAACTGACATTCATGAATACATAATGTTGATTTAGTTAATAATGAATTCGTGTTTGGGTCATGCGGGTCATTTCAGTCTGATAATTATTATTTAATCAATTTCAAAAGAAAGCATGTTGCACTAAGTGACGTGATTGTAATATGTTCCAGACCTCTCAGTAAAATATGATTTTCAAGTCGTTCATTTCCAATTACTTATATTGTCTGCATATGCTTATTGTCTAAACATACGTACTGTGAAACATCAGTTCAAAATAATGCCAAAATTATTCCAATGAAATTAAAATATTTTAAATGTTACAATCAATATTCCATTTAGTCTGATTACTACTGTTCAAGCAGACAAGAGAGACGATGTGAAAAGAAAGAAAATGCACTTTTTGCAATGTAAGACATATTTCTGCTGAAGAGATGTCAGCTGCTAGGCTTGAGTAATGAGAATTTTCAGTGCTTTCAATCTTGGGAGCTGCAATATAATATAATGTGTTTCTGGTGCTAAACAAAAGTAATATACCCCGGGTGCTTTGTTTTTGATAACAAAAAAAAACTGCCATGTAATAATATTTTAGATAAAAAATCACGGCCTATTATATCAGTCTGTGTCCCCCGCCTGGAACATGATCGAAACATTTCCGTAAATTACACTGGAACAGTTTTAAACGCTGCAGTAACGCGCACGCGTCGCTGATTCTTGAAAATTGTATAATGTGGAACGCGAGCTTGGAGAGAAGGCCCAGGACGATTGAATGATAAACTGCCATCAATATTTAATTAAATGGAACTAAAAGAAGAAGTAGCGGACTATATAACAGAATTACCGTGCAAATTGATACTAACATAATATTGATTGATTAAACAGACAATAACCAAGGAGGCTACCTGATCTATGGGCTACAGATGCTTGTGGAAGGCTACCTGCTTTTTTGTAGGAGTTGTGGAAGACAATTTTTTTAAGGCTGTTTATTATACACATGTTCGTTTTTTTTCTTTTCTTTCGGACTTCTTGATTTAAAGGTTAACATGTCTTTTTAGCAGCATGTAGGGAGGTCGTGTTAAATAATTTGTCATAACAGGAAGATAGTAGTCTTAAAATATTTGGTGTGGATCATGCTTTGAGAGTGCACTTGTTTTCAAAGTGTTTGTTGAGATAGTTAAAGTGTTTGTAATTGATGTTTGAGGGTTAAAGTGTTTACTGTAGATAGATGTAGGTACCACTTGCGTTATATATATTTATCAAAGTTAGTTGAAAATATCACTTGGTTTAATTGAAAATATTTGTTATAGATAACCTAAATGACCTTATGTTTTCAATAGGCCTGTGTCGGCTGTATATGGCTGCAAATGCCACTGAATTTTACAGTAAGCTTTAAACATTAGAAGAAGATTGGTAGAAGTTATTGACATTGGATGTTATTGACATTGGATAGACTAAGCCAGATAAAGCCCTCCTCTTTCCAACAGACTGGACAAGGCAAGCGAAACTGAAAGAAACTGTTTGAAAGGTGTCATCTACTTTAAGAATATTTTGACTACATACGTTGTTATTGAACATGATACTTGTCCAGAAGTGTTGTTGTATATACCTCATGTCTGGTGATAATTTCTTTTTCATTTGATGTATATTTATAAACTAAAACAACCGAGAATGATTGATAACTTGTACTGAAATCATTATATGACACCTAATGTTCAGCATCATTTCTATATAGCTAAATTAATGCTCTTTTCTTAACTGTTCATCCGGGTACTAATACTATTAAAACTGGATTGCAAAATTATATCAAATATTTCTAGTAACATGTGCCGACAATTTCGAATGAGAGTGTTTCACTTTTAAAACATATTCATCCATCATTTAGCTGGTGTCGTCTGCAAATAAATGTGTTTTGTTCACAGATAAGGAAGTTATTAACCTTGATATTGTAGGAGACCTGTATATAGTTTTACAGTAAATGTCAGATGCGGGTTTAATGAATGAATGGCATGTTGTTTAAACACAGTATAATTATCAACATTCATTGACAGAAAAAATGACTTGATCGATAGTTTTCATACAGGTGATAGATGAAAACTTTTCATATTTGTCCTTACCTTATTACATTTACATAATACATTACGAGGTTGGTTATTTTTGAACTTGTTTAAACTATATCCCTTATGCAAACAACATATGTTCTGTTCTATCATCGAAAAATCTGTTCTATTCTGTCACTCGAAAATATGTTCCTTTCTGTCATCGAAAATTACGTTCTGTGAAATAGGGCCCCCGACAATGTTGTTATAACTTCTGGCCCAACCCTTTTGTATATTTACATTGATATATTTATGTATGCTTGTTGTATGTGTGTGTATTAAATATGTATATATGTATATATAATAAAATATGATTAAACTAAACTAAACTAAATTAAACTGTGAAATAGGTTATGTTCTTTCATTGAAAAAATATGTTCTGTTCTGTCATCGAAATATATGTTCTGTTCTGTCGTCGAAAAATAATGTTCTTTTCTATCGTCGAAAATAATGGTCACGATAAGAATATGAATATAAATTCAGGTAAAGAGAAACGGCAGTTATGTTGATAAAATATCAAAACATTGTGTTTTTTATTTATGCATCAAAATTAGATTTATGCTATAAAGATACTATAATAATTATTACTGAAAACGATACAAATAAGTAAATTATATGTAATAGTTATTATAATTAAATACTTACCACCATATTTCATTGAAGGCACAAGCAGCACGCGTATGTATCCAAAATATAGTCAATTTTATCAATAAATTCCACCATGAAGTCACTGTCGCCATTCTAGCATATCACTATTAAATCCAATTAAATTCACTTTCACTTATGTATATCTATCTACCTATATATATATATCTTTTAAAAGCTTCTTATCTTTATCTGTATAAAAACAGAATGAATGTAAGCGTTTTGTCGCAAAAAATCTCCAAATTACACGTTCCTTCGACTGCTCTCTCTCTCTCTCTGTCTAGAAGCTATATCTGTAGGATTACTTTGGTTCACAAAATTATATCAATCCAAATTATTTCACTATCACTGAATACTCTTCACATGTAATGATTCTGAAAATAAAAATATTTAGAAATCATTTTCATCTCTATAATACTGAAGCCAAATTGCCGCCGATGTAGCGAAACATTTGTTTATGAGATTTAACCATATTCTTTTTTACTTTATAAGCCTCTTACATATAATTGACACACCGCCTGTTAGCATTATTTAGAGCCCAACGAAGATTCCGTTTTCTGGTATGTTGCAAAATGTTTTTACAGAAAACTATATTAACTTAACAGATTCTTTAGTAAAACTTTCGCTCTAGCTCTGCACAATGTAAGGAGCATTATGATTGATTGAATTTCTCTCGCGCGAAGAGCATATCGAAGCGTGATGAAAGGTTGAATCTGATTGGTTATGACAGCTAGTGGTTACAATTGATCATATTTTTCTTTCATATATTTTATCCTACTGTTCGCAGAACGGAGAAACAAGATTATTTTATGTTCCTGAGATATAAACCGAAAAATGTCATGCTGGGAGAGGTAAATTTTCACGTCAAATAATATTTACAAGTCGTATGTGCTAATAACGTAGAAGTGTTACATAGGTAGTACAAAAATCATTCAACCTATCCACAAAACATTGAAATTTCCATATAGTATATTTTATGAGCATTTCACACTACATGATTATAATATGAGGGAAAACATGATAGATATAAAGGAATAAATGGCATTTATTAGAATTTAACGTACAAAAACTCTAACTTACTGGTATATGAAAATAAAAAAAATATTGGAGGACAGTTTGTGAAAACTCGCGTACATTTATATATAATCTTAAGAGAAAGAGAACAATAAATTAGTTATAAATATTGTCAGGAAAATACTTGGTCTTTATAGATTAGACAACAATGATTTAACAGCACAGGTAATAAAGAAAACTTTCTTTTGAAGTAGCACGCAACTTATGAATGAAAGCCGCCGATTATAGAAAATCAAGCTACGTATTCAGATCGTCTTTTAACCAGTCAGTAATATACAACAAACGTTATCTCTCAAGCCGTCTTCATATAATAATCCCATTGTTAGGAAAATAATGAATGAATACGTATTAATTAGTTTCTTAATATTCTGTCAATCCCTTAGACAAAAACTAGCATGTTCGATTGAATTAGTTGATTTTTGTGCCGATAACATTTTTGGTTTGTAATATATCTAGAAATGATCAACTGGCCTTTGCCTCTAAGGGCTTGGCAAAGGTTCCATGGGTCCACAAAGGGCAGTCTGGTTGACGGAATACGATATTTATCTGCGGGGATATTAGACAACGATGTCTCCAGTCCTGCTAACGAGACAATATAAACACGACTAAAAATAACGTTTTGAAGTATATAAAGAATAAACTTTTCAAAAGTTTCAGAATACGAAAAGAAAGATCAAACTATGGTATTCGATCTAGAAAAGTTATTTCATCAGATTTATCATTATTATTTAAATATCGGACCGAATATTGCTACTGACGTGTTTTTTCTTTTTTTATATTGATATATTATATCTAATATAAACGTGTCTATTATAAATTTCTTAAATACATAAAAATAAGATATAAGTGAAAACTTTTACAAACCGTCATATAATCCAGACATATTTAGATCATGTTGCATTTTAACACTAAAATACCCGTTCTCCTGAAATCTAACATTAAATACTATTTAAAAAGTCCGGCTATTTCTTTTAAAAATATATCTGTCCAAAAAATGTGGAGATCGTATTTTAAGATCAACGACATGTACACGAGGTAACCCCAGGAGAGCGTCTCACGAATATTAAAATGATTTTATGGTGTTGATGGTGTTAACGCGAGGTCAGTCCTATTCAAGCCTGTATTAGCAATCACCTGCGGTGGGAGCACGACAAAATCTTATCGCACCATCACTATTTCATACCCTACAAAATATGTGTTAACGAGCTACAAAATATTATTATAAAATGTACAGATAAAAACGCCGATAAGAAAGATTCAATTACAATTTTCCATTCACGGAAACTTGAAAATGACAACACTTTGTAATTATGCTATTATAACATGATTACAGACTTAAGTTTGATCAAATAATGCATGACTCTTTTACGATATAAATACCCATAAAAGAAAATTCTCATTTATTTCGTTTTATCAATTTATTTTTGTGCGCGATTAATTTCATTTTTGCGACACAAGAGGAAATGTCAAAACCATTTCCTAAAATTCTCAAAAATTGAATAGTTAATTTGTTGAACTAGAAATAAAGGGTGCACCACAATAATCTTCGAATTTTGGATCATGTTTAGAACATACTGACTGATACACTAAGACTCTATTCCTCTTTTGCTGTTGCTTAATTCTGGTATTCAGTTGTCAATAAGTTAATGGATTACAAAAAACAATCAAGCCCGCAAATTGTAGTGAATAAAGGACTTTGCATTCAGATCAAATAATATCAAAAATGCATAGTGATTGTAATGCCCAGTAGAATTTATTAATTCAGTAAAATACGCTTGAAATTAAAAACAATTTATAAATCGATTTTTGAAGTATCCATACTTCAAACACTTGGAAAATATGAATTACGAAATATATTTAATGAAATGTGTGATTGCGTCGCTACAAACGATTTATTATACATAAGAGGGAAAGGTAAAAAAGGAAAACATGTCATTCTCTGCCAAACAATGACTAAACATACCTTGGTAACTTCGCTGTTGTACAGTATTTTCTGTGAGAATATAAAATATGTCCTTCGTGTATGTCCACTACAATTGTATTATTTATCCACGCTTTTTGTCTCTGCACTTGGGCAGAAAGTCTTAACAGATCGAAAACTTTACTATGATACACATATACCAGTTTAACATTTTCATACTAACTAGTAAACAACAGAATATAAAGCATTTTATGAAAACATTAACATAATTTGCTTAATCATGCAATTTTTCTCTGATAAGTCACTATTTTTGTTTTCACCAATATTTATTACATCGTTTACAAACTATTCCTTCTTTCAAGCGCAATAAATGTTTGTTACTCACTTCGTAGGAGTTTAACTTCAATCGACTGTGCGTTTTATTTCGCCACAATTGTATCATTAGCTGTTGAAGCACTATCACCTGAATGTTCACTTTCCTTTCACTCTTCTATTAATATATCCCCACTGTAATATGTTAGAGACACACGTGACAAAAAAATAAATTCTAAAACAGATTTCTACTCTTTTCATTCATAAAAGTTAATGTAAATACGAAAATTGATTGAATAATTATAAGCAGACGACAAACGAGGATATCTTCTGTATTCCGCTATACCCAAAGTTTAAAGTTTAAAAAGCTAACACTAAAGAGAGAATGGAAAATCTAAAAATATCAAACCAAAAACTGGATGTGCAAAAATTAAATCTATTCATTACAAAAAAGAAGTTCTATGGCTGGTCACACCTCGAATGGTTCAGTATCAAATCCCAAACAAATCCTTAATCCACTATTATTTCGCTCTGTTGGAGCCGAAAACGCGATTTTCTTGCCCTGAGTTGTCAGTGAATCAACCCTATGTCTTTCTAATCAACTGGAAATTGGACGGGCTTAAATCTCAATAAATGCATTTACTGCATTATAATATTCCATATTACATGTTCACCGAAACGAAATATGTTAATTTCCTCAACTATTTCAATGTTGACTGATACGCTACCATCTACTGATTAAAAAAAGAAAATGCTAATAAGTACGTCCGTGTATGAACAATCTTGAGAGCGACTTCACGCGGAGTTCGGTGACAAATTCGTCACTTATTTTGCCAATTGATTCTCCAGGGACACTTGAAATGCATTTTTCATTCACCGCTTACACTTTGTGGTTTATCGGTAAACAAGTTCATTAATTCATTATCATCTATAACAATATTGCAACATTCATTGTTGCTAATTCGTTGTAAGCTAATTGTAATTAATTGTGCAAATGTCCTGAGCCGCACCGGATGTCTGAGTTATATGAGTAACTGTATGATGTTGCTGAAAAATTCACCGCACTCATTTACTAGTAAAAATGTCGCAGTATGATGCGGCGAAATATGTAGACCACAATTATGCCCGGTGGAGATGCTTAGATTTGAACCTAATACTTCAATATATTTTTGCCTACGCTGCAATTTAAGTTCTCATACCAGGAAAAATATCGGTGTACCAAACGATACACCGATTCCTAAACACGCCCTAGTAAAAGCCTTCTCGAGTATCCGGCTTTTTACTGTTTCCCGGTTTTCTCGACTTTACGGTTTTTTCGATATTTTTTTTTCGCCAGGCTTTCTTTAAAAGAAGTGGGTGCATTTTCAATCACGTAACGCCCATGTAGAATATGGTTATAGTAGTTTACTTCGTTGAGAAGCAGTATCTTTTTACACAAAACGGAAATTGACAGCACTGGTATTTCCATACTGTCCTATAGTATAGCAAAAACGTTTCAATCTTTCATTTTTTTTAAATAAAAATTTCATTTTCATATCAACGTTTAAATAACCTGTATATTCAAACAATCATTTTTTTCGTGTGTGTTTAAATGCACTTGTAAAAATAATTTGAAACTTTGCTTACGTAACAATAAAAAAATGTTCAAAACTAACATTTCGAGGAGCTATTAATACAGGATTACTTTGATCTGGAAGCAAACACATGAAAAATGACTTAAACCTGATAACCATGTTTGCATTCATAAATCCAGGAGCAGAACCTTGTTTTTTGTAATGCAACAAATAGTCCAGGCATCTAAATTCTTGATCCCAGGCAAATCAGACGATGCAACAAAAAAAACGGCATTTTTTTAATTCTAACATGCTGGTCGTGTTTTCTGAATTTAGAGAATATATAGAAGTTCAATGTGTTTGCTGGACTAAAATTATCTGAAAATGTCTTTTTTTGAGGGAAGAACTATTTTGAATATTAGCTTGGTATCGAGAAATATGCACGTTCAAATGTATTCCCTCGTTAAATAAAGTCTTTATTATTATCAGCAGAAGAACGAGTGCATATTTCTGGATGCAATCTAATAATCTTTTTATTGCGTATATCGTAATTATATAATGTCGCGTCATAACTCGTGCATATTTCTCGATACCAAGCTAATTACCCACAAATATATCTTTTACATAAATGAGCCGCACCATGAGAAAACCAACATAGTGCGTTTGCGACCAGTATGGATCGAGACCAGCCTGTGCATCCGCGCAGTCTGGTCAGGGTCCATGCTGTTCGCTAACAGTTTCTCTAATTGCAATAGGGTTTGAAAGCGAACAGTATGGATCCTGACCAGACAGCGCGGATGCGCAGGCTGGTCTGGATCCATGCTGGTCGCAAATGCACTATGTTGGTTTTCTCAAGGTGTGGCTCAAATAACTATCCAAAAGACAACATTAACATTCAAAATATATGAAATAGTACTTCCTTTTTTCAGCAAACACATTGAACTTCTGTATATAAATTTAGAAAACACGACAATACCTGGCAGACATGGTTTTGTATTGTTTAAATAGAAATTGTATTAATTGTAGATTGTGCTCATGTATGTATGTTGTATGTTCGTCGGACATAAACGGCTTATAATGAAACAAAAGAATAACACTTCGAACACCAGCATAAAAGACGAAACACGTCGGTCCTAAAAGAAGAACAGATGATAGAGCCGTTTTTTACTTTGAATACAAAGGTCTATACAATGTAAATTTACACGATGGCTACTAAAAAATGTAGTGCTTCGAAGAATCTAATCTTTAAAAGTTACACATATACGTTACCAAAGCTAATCTTTTAACTTATCCAAAATACTATTACAATATTGGGAAAGACCTGTCACTCAATAATAAAAAGTAAATTTTTTGTAACTACACATGATTGGAAAGGGGTCCACGACACACGTTACATGTTTTTGACATTCTGAGCTGTATTGTCACGTTACACAAATAATAAATCCGGCCTCTCTACACTTAAAATGATGTTTTATTGCCCATAATTGATAATTTCCATAAAATCTCGTTTACCAAGCGGCAATTATTGATGCGATAATGATAACTGATGATAAAATCACAGTTGATGCGACTGATTAACATCTTTATGTTAGATAATTAAAATGTATGTCATAAATGTATTCCCTTAAAATTATCCCAGCTAATAAACAGGTTTATCAATTTAACAAATAAGAGGTTTTGTGATTTCTTCTCGAAAGTGGGATGTCAGTGACAAAGAACTTGAAGTTCGAGTTAGTTTAGTAATAAAGGGTCATTACGAAAGTGAATACAGCCTACTCTGAAAAACACACGATTTTTAATCAGTTTGTCCGGGCTAAAATGGGCAACTCTGAGGGAAAGAACCACTCATATTACCAGTCTGTACATCTTCAGGTCCAGTAAAGTCTTTAGAAAAAAATAAAATCTAGTGACAATGTTTCCAGTGTGGGAAGTCATGGAAGGATCAGTAATTCTTCCTTGTGTTATAATGTTAAGAGTAATGATATATGTGTCAAAACGTTAGGTGGGATGACATTATCGGGCGTATCTAGAAATGACCAGTGTCAACAACTCGGACATATGAAACATGTTTTACAAATGGCTTGGCACTTATAAAACACCCAATCTATGTTACACATGCCATTTAGGTAATGATACAATCGATATTTACAGACAACTCAATTTGCTTTTGAAAAGTAATGGAGACACCAACACCGCTACAAAGTCTGAAATCAATCTGTTGTAAAGTGGCTGCTTAATTTACTTACCGAAAAGATAGTCCGACCGTACAGAAAACCCATGCCCTCAGATGTATTTATTTGAAGTAACAATTTATATGCATTTTAGCCGATGGTAGCAGAGTGTATAAGTCACAGAACATAAGTTTGACATTTTCAAAGTAATCATGTCTATTTTTCGCGATTGTCAAAGTAAAAGTCGAGTGCCCTTTTAACCACTCCTTATGCTGAAAACGTGGGTAAAAACGAAGCAGGTTTCAAGGTATCTGATTAAGGTATATACACACATACGCTATGATTCATATTCTATGGCTTAATCAGCAGAACGGTTCTAACCCAAGGAATCATTGTTATGTATCCTACAGGTGCAGAATAAAATGCTCTTACCGCTTATAAAGGTTGATTCAATAAAAAATAATTGTGCATTAGTTCAAACTCTAAATACCGAGTCACCTTGTTTACTAATATACTCGCATTATTTGTTCGTAAATAAATGGCATATGTTAAACCGTTCCTTATATTAAATCTTGCTCATTATATGGACGGAGCGACATTTCCATGAATTTACGTGCAGTACTTAGTACAGATACATTAAATATAATTAATATGTTTCTTACAAACATGTATTTGAAAACGTCAGCATGACTGAGCGTTACTGACTTCTTCCGATTGATGAAATATTTTATAGTGATATGGTCCCGTACTTTGTAATACATCAACCGATTACCCCTTTTCCGAGTCATATATTTCTATTGTTGTTCTAAATCTGTATCAAGTATTAACAAACTGTATTACCCGTCAACTTCACTAATATGCACCAAATTGAATAATTTATGTATCACTTCACTGAATTAGTGTAATTATTTCTTTTACCTTCTACTGTATTGACGTATACAAATCAAAGTATATGTGTCAAAAGTGATTTTTCCGTTCATAGTGCCATAAACCACTCTGCTCAGCTCACGCCCTTTGCTATTTAAGAATATTGATAAATTAGTTTTAAAGTTAATATAGTAAATTACTAGAATTTATATTCTCAAAATTACGTTTTCCGCATTGGTAAAATTCTTTTTCGTTTAATGATAATTGCTTTTTTTGTAATGTTTTCCCCCAATCAATCATTAAACAATTATTCCCAAGATGTCATGAAATATGTTGGACTTTTATTAATAGTCCTTAGATTCAGTCCTACCTACAAAATGTATATTCGGTACTGAAACATTCAATCTAAAATACATGAACGTTTTTGTATCTCTGAAACATGTGTATGATGCAGCAATACTCGTATAATGAAGTTTTTAAGTATGATATTTTTTCACCACAACTTGCAACTTTCTTAAAGGTGTCTCTATTCCAACCTTTTAAGTCATTAAATACAATTTAAAACTATATTCGTTAACAAAACTAAATAGTACAGACCATTTAGTCTATGTATGTATTTTGAATCAGAACAAAGCACTCTAAATATGCATTCTGCAATATACATAGTTTACTGACATCCTTGCAATATTAAGTGCAACGTCAGATGCGTCACAGGTGCGTTCCAGTATTGCCCTTGCATTTCACTGACAATATAATGATAACCCTTTCATTATAAAATGTACTTTATGAATTATTTAACAGCAATATTAAATGTACTGCTGTTTTAAAACATAGGATCGACAACCGATGTAAAATATTTACTGTTGAGTCTTGCTTTTTGTTACCCTCTAAATTGATTGTACGTGTACGCTCAGATATATGAAAAATCTGCAAGTGAACCAAATTGATCCGTGCAGTCCATTTTTGTTCACATGTTATAATAAAATCTTTATCTAACATCGGAAGATATATGGGGAAGGCAACGCTTTATACAATCAGTGATTTCGAATAACGACAAAGCTGACACAGAAGAAACTGGGAAAGCATCTTAAATGTATAATTTCTTTAAAAATATGTAAATTTTACCTAACAACAAAAGGTCTAGGTCGGATTCATTCTGATAATAATAGAGCTTGTTTAAATATTCTCTTCTTTTCGTATTGGTTTTGCTGATGTTATTGCTGCTTTACTCTATAAATGGATAGGTTACAGCGAAAGTTAGAACTGTCTTACTTTTTTATTTGAATATATGCAAAGAAAATATATTTCGGATTATTTTATAACTCATAATTTCCCACGTAATTCCAACGCAAAAGACTGTTTCAAGTGTTGTTATCATATTCATTAATCAGATCTTTGTAATCCGGGTAAACAGTTGTTGTTCTTCTTTCATTGGTGCGTACAAAGTCCAATGAACTTTGTTTTGCGAGCATCATTGCTTTATCTAAAAGGATAGTACCATAAACACACTAAAGTTCTTAGGACTTTGAATACAAAGATACGGAAATCCTATCTCCAGAAGCAGTAATTAAGCATTACTGCTTCTAATATATGAAAGCTTTACAAACAAATTATTGTAAATAATTTCGTTTTAATCATCCATCACAACTGTATGTTGATCTGAGTTGTCCATGTTTCCATCGCTAATTCAAGCTCTTGGACTACTACAAATTCGTCTTAGATTTTCGCTTTGTGCAAAGCCACGCGATAAAGCTTAATGGGAACTTCGGTAAGCACCTGTTGGTAAGTGTACAAAATCCTAGACAAATTCAAAATCTACTTTTAGGGTTCTCTAGTCAAAAGTCATTGTCCAACACATGTCGCAGATTTGTTTTTATATTGTTATGAAAGAGACAGATACCCGGGCAGATGATATTACTGCAATTTGAAAATACATCACACTATCTTTAAGAAATATTTTCAACACGGATAATCCGTATTTGCTCAAATGCATGACACTTTTTAAATACGAGAGCCCCTCTTAAATAAAGCTAACAATTTTAGGTAAGTAAGGTGTTTCATTTTATTTTATATTGAAAGTTCCCTTTGTTATTTACAGACTTTGTAAGATTGTGGATGATGGAATGTTTCCAACTGTGTTTGGTAAAATTATAAAGCGTTATATCAAAAAAATTTTGACCAGATTTTTCTGAGACACACCGCATGTTTGGTGTTCAGTCCTTTTACAGTTTGAAGCAACGCTTCCACTATGATTATCTCGGACGGATAAGTGGAAGATTCTAGTTCTCAATACTTGTTTCCTGGCCCGTTTCGTCGGATCCATAATGGTGCTTCTCTTGCAGCTCTTCTGTGAAGGCACTGCGTACATACGTATATGGTTCATTAGGTAAGATTTTTACCTTAAATTCCATAACCTTATAGACGCAGATGTTACCAAGATAATATTATGCTAGTCTATCACAATATCACTTTTATCAAAATTTTCTAAGAAAGTTCAAACTTTTTTTTACAAGTGATGTACAAACGAAAGGCTTTAACGTATACAAGCAACTTTTGCGTTTATGGCAAATGCTTCAATATTTTGATACCGTGGAAAAAGATTTTCATAAAATTGGAAAACAAAATAAATCGTAATTTGTGGACCATGCTATGATGTATTTCATGTTAATTTGTCACTGAATCAATTTTCCAGGTAACAAACTATGAGTAAACGATGAGTCATCATTGAAAATCTCTAAAAAAGACGGGGAACGATTGTAATTATATTGAAATCGATAGTGTTGATGAGACAAGAAGTTAATATGAAGCCGAGTTAGCCAGATTTACTCACAGAGACTTTAATGAATAGTTATTGGTCTGTGTCATACTGGTATTACAAGACAGTATCTTATACTTGACAACAGTTTGTCAGCTTTTCCCTGAGAGTTCACGTCTAGCGTTTGATGAATGTTTTGGGAAGATTGACAACGTTGAACAGGAATAATGAAAAAAATGTTTGTTAACTGTCACACAAGTTATTTTTGTCGTTGAATTTTGTAGATTATGTAGATATAACAATGGAAATGTCTATGGAAATTTAATACTAGCATATGGTGATCAAAAGAAATATCCTTCCATGCAGTTATTAGTGCATGATGCCGTTGATAACAAAATCTCTCTCATTAAATTGTTTAAAAAGGTTTGCCATTATTGTTTGTTCTTATTGTTATAAATGTGGTTTCTGTATGCATTCCAAATGTCAAGAAAAAATTTCAGCTACTTTGGGGGAAAAAGCGTCTATTAGAATGACAAGTTAACTACATGTTTTGTACTTTGATAAATAAATTATGTGTTCGGTCTATGTTCGAATATTTGTAGGAACTATTATATTGCCCCCTGACAATATTAAGCGTTATGCAGCAAGATGGTTCATTTAACGTGACGATGTAGTTTATTTGTTCTGTAGGTGCTTGAATCTTATTTATCAAATATTTATGTAATCGGTCTGTGACGAGATGAAATGTGCTTCTAATAGAGTGGTGTTCTTTATGAACTCTCCTTCTAACTGAGCTTAGAATCTTTTGATTTGATGTTTTGCGGCGAAACTAAAAGTGTAGCAAGAAGTGTTTATAAAATTTCATAAAAATTAAGTTGGTAAGTACAAAGTGTTCCAATACGCACCAGTTAACAATTCGATTAACACTGATAACTCTAGAAACTAATTTATCAAAGTTTTAAATTAGCAATGAATTTCAAAACATAATATAGTTATCACGTATCTCATCTGGGCCTCATCAAAGTGTCGGAGCATGGCGGCTGGTACTGTCTAGTACCGTAATAGGTGTAACAAAACTGTTGACAACTTTATCATAATAGTGATAATGATAATAGTTGAAATGATATAAATAAAATCAAAAGTAATGGTAATGTAGATTACGAAGAAGGTGAGGATGAAAGTCATGATGAAGATGACGCGATGTTGTACAACGTGTTATTGATGCTTGTGGTGATATGACAGTGATGAGGATGCGGATGAACGATAACCATAATCAAGATGACGAGACGACGTTGCTGTTGTTGTTGATGATCATGATGCCGATGAGCATGAGATGAAAAGAGAGTATGTTAACCATGATGAAGATGACGAGACGGTGTTGTTCTTTGAACATGATGATGATGATGATGATAACAAACCAAACTTTGAGAAAACAAAGCTACAGACTATGATTTCGGATGAAAAGCGATTTATTGAGACACAAAAAAGCTGAAAAGATATCTCTAGTAAAGGAACGCAATTGAGGATTTCTCGGTGGGAAAATTGAACGAGGTGCCATATGAGAGAAATTTACGGACTTTTTGTAAGAAGTTAAAATCACGTTAATAAATTCTAATTTTTGTGCATATACGCGCGTAAGTGCTTATATGCGTGCGTGCGCGCACGCGCGCGCGCGTGGGTGTGTGTGTGTGTGTGCGGAGTACTAGGGAGTGGGGGTATGAACTGGACTTCCAATATATACCTATAAAAATAGTTTGCTTTGCCGTTTCAAGGGAGCAGACAGTTGTGAACCACTAAGATTTTACCTTAAAATTACTAAATGTTCGGATTAGGACTACAAACAATCGAGAAAATACCAGATACTTTGCGAGAACATTTTTTGCCTGCAAAATTTCTGGTTGGATACTGTAATATGCACCAACGTATACAAAATGTCGCAGATACACCATCCTTGTGGTTACCCCAAATGGTAAAAATGTGAGCAATTTTTCTTTTTATTGTTATTTTCTATGATGGGTTACATTAATAAAACGAAATTCCGATCATTTATCTTTAATGTATCAAATGAAATTTTGACCTGAGTGATTTTACTTCTTATTTTGTTAGGTAGTAAATATTAAGTGTTGCCCACTGATTGTGGTCATTCAGACTGAGAATCTTCTGTACTCGTAAAATCAGTGATTTACAAATAAAAAATAAAAATAATAAAGAAAAAAGATAAACACACATCTATCCGAAATAAGTCATTTTGTTTGGCTACTAGTGTTTGTTCTTAACGTCGACTGAAGTTTATGGAATCACATCACCCTCATCTGAAATGAGAGCTTCACATCGGCAGTATGTCGCACACCCTCGACATCTCACATCGGCAGTATGTCGCACACGCTCGACATCTCACACCGGCAGTATGTCGCACACCCTCGACATCTCACATCGGCAGTATGTCGCACACCCTCGACATCTCACATCGGCAGTATGTCGCACACCCTCGACATCTCACACCGGCAGTATGTCGCACACCCTCGACATCTTAAGATGAGATGTGGAAACAGACCAATACCGTGAATGAGGCTGCTGTTTTTTTCTCTCTCTTAATTCAGATATAATTAGATAACGTACAGTCACTTCCTTTTATTTCCAGGTTCGGTCAATAGCACCAACTGGAAGTGTGATATTGACCGTAAACATGGTCCAAACCCAGTATCACTTTTTTCCAGGTCGGTAAAACCTCCTATCAGGCACATATTCAAAAAGCAACATTTGTTTTATTTTCGAAGGTTACTTAACAAAAGAGTATTCAAGCAATTTTTTCCAGCTAAGACTCTTCTAATATTAAAAAATCACTGTCAATACCTTCTTTAAGCTCCGCCCCAGTGTCAATACCTTTTATGATTAGTCATGTTACTGTGTTGAGGTCAATGGAAAGGACTGAAATACTCTAATTACAGAACCCTAACTCTATGCATAGCATTTTAGGAGATGCCTTGAATCAGATTAAATCATAGATTTGATAATAATTATGAAAACGTTTTTTTTTCTGTCAGTAAATTAATCAGTGTTATCTGTTGAATATCGTTGTTCAGGAATTTGAGAATGTCTCCCGCAAAATGAACCAAAGCCGTGAACATAACACTCCGTATTTCTGCACTTGCTAATTCTTGGAAGTTGATGAATATACATATACCGTGACATGATACTTAAATATGGCCCTCTCGAAAAACTGATTGTCACATTTCTTGGAACAAGTCAATGTTTAGTACTTGGATTCAGTGTTGTTATATTTTCTGGTCCTTTGGGATCATGGAGTGCATTGAGTTTTACTATAACAGAATACTGGTTAAGCCGTAGCTATGGGGTACCAGGGATGTTTATATTTCCAGAAATAAATTTTGACATGCATTACAATCAAGATAGAAGGAAAGAATTAAAGTAATACTGAACTTGAAAAATAGGTAGTTCAATGTTAAATTTGATATTTAGACTACCCACTACATGTATTTTGTTCTAGAAATGCCAATAGATCCGTTTCCCGAGAAACTAGGTCAAGGGTAGGAGTAAACTAGCAAAATAAGTGTTAAATGCTCAGCATTACAATGGCATCCTTTCTGATAATAACAATATTTACACAATGAGATCTGGAAAGAATTTAATATAGATTCACGAAACATGAGATTGGTAAATATCTTTTATGAATTCAACTGGGCTAAAAAGCAATTTGTTATTTATTTATGGAGCATAAAATATATTAAAAAGCAGCAATATATAATTTATTCTTTATATTAATGGGTCGTTTGCATTTAGAAAAAGGATTGCAACTGAGATATAACTGGAAAATGTAGCGGTAACTAGATAATAATTTAAGTATCCATAAAAGAAATTTCACGTCCGTCACATTTCAAATATAACTTTTATGTACATTTTTGTTTTCGAAAATTATACCAAATCAAATACAGATTTGCAAAAAGTCGATAAAACTATAGAAATAATTGCTTCAACAAGTAACAAGTATTTTGGCAAGAATTTGCTTTGCAGTAATGCAAACTTCATTACCCAAGCCTAAAATTCTTATTTACCAGGTACACATAATGGAGAATTAGATATATTGGTGTAATGAGTCGTTTCACATATTTCATAATGATGAAAAATAGTTTGCTCACTTTGTGGTTGATTTATACGATGATTTTCTCTCACAAATATACGCGTGTTGTTGCTAGCAACAGGTGTGCCTCTCATATGGCACCTCGTTCAAATAAAATATGACACATGGGATATTACCTTATCAAACATTTGTATCTTTGCAATGAAGACATCTGTACATTGCTATCTCTAATAGAAGGTCGCGAGTTTGGGTGATTTGTTGCAATTACGAAACTAAGACTGCTTTTTCCAACGGGAAAGCAAAATCTCAATAAAAGCTCAAATCTATCAGTAAAACAGCAAAAGACAATTAAAACCATCAATGGGCAACATAGGGGCCAGGATACAACGAGAGAGAAAAACTAAATGCATGAAAATAAACAAATACCATAGTATTCCACACTTATAGATTAGACCCCGCTATTTCAGTTTTATCATACACAGATGCACCCAATTTACATTTGATGACTGAAAGTGTCAATGAAAATGCAAACAAAATGCACAAAAATATACAAGGCATCAAATGCGCAGCATTTTAATGATACGCATATTAATAATACCGTTTGTGGGAATTTTTGTTATTTGTTAAAAGATATTGTTTCTCTAAAATACTTTTAGCTTATGAATTCACGAATCAGTGTTATTGAAATGAAGTATTTAAGCAGTAAGGAATAATTCTTCAGTCAGCTACCTTACCCGCAACAATCTGATGCAATGCTCAACAATTTACAGTGTCTGGATAAAAGTTGGATATATCTGCCAACAAAATTCAAAATGTTACTGGCAAAAAATGATATCAGGTATATCATAGTGCGAAAGGTAAGTGATTGCTTCTATTGACATGACATTGCGCGAGAGTAAATAACTTCCAATATAATATATATAATCAACATCTACGGGAAATACTCACTGTCAAATTTAACAAAGAGACAATAGGACAACAAAATCCATTCCACATTGTATGGGAAATATGCCACGTTAGTAACTTCCCAAAACATGGAAGAATATAGTGAGGCGTGCGTAACATTATAAATTATTATGGCTCTGTGTTTAGACTGTAATATTTACTGTATTACAGACAACAGACCAAAACTCAGTGAAAGACTGCGGATTTTGATCTTAAACCTAACGAATAATGGATTAGACAAGCCACACCACTTTAAATAAGAAAATATAAGTTTCTTTTATATCAGTCCTTCCAACAGCCACTGAGCTATTCTATAACGGTTTTGAGTGCACATATATTTAAGAAAAACGAGATTTTCTTACGTAAACAGGGTATGTGTTTTTTTTTTTTTTTTTTTTTCAAAAACAAGTTCATTCTCTTAGACAGTGTTCTGTATGCAACATTTTTCATGTATTCTTATCATCTGTTTAACATGTTCCTAATGCTTCTCCCGCATAACAAGAGACATCTTAACCGTGCAGTACCAAAGAAACATAATACAGATTGCTTCCAAAATTATGTTTCTAAAGACTTTTACTCAACCTGTCAGTTTGGAAAAGAACTTTTCATACATTTTACCATATCATATCCGCTTTCTTGTGTATGTCTTGTAATTTTTATATTCAGTCAGACTTATGACCCCTTTTTCACCCAGAAAATTTATTTTCTTTTGCTCTCAGGTTTTTGTTCAGGTTCGTATGAAAGTTTTTAATCATGTATACTATTGCATAAAACCACTTTGGGCTGGTATAATTTTAAGCAACATTTGTGGAAAATTATACCAAATCAAATATAGAATTCAAAAAGTCGATAAAACTATAGAAATAATTGCTTCAACAAGTAACAAGTATTTTGGCAAGAATTTGCTTTGCAGTAATGCAAACTTCATTACCCAAGCCTAAAATTCTTATTTACCAGGTACACATAATGGAGAATTAGATATATTGGTGTAATGAGTCGTTTCACATATTTCATAATGATGAAAAATGGTTTGCTCACTTTGTGGTTGATTTATACGATGATTTTTTCTCACAAATATACGCGTGTTGTTGCTAGCAACAGGTGTGTCTCTCAAACATTTGCATCTTTGCAAATGAAGACATCTGTACATTGCTATCTCTAGCTGAAGGTCGCGAGTTTGGGTGATGTGTTTCAGTTACGAAACTAAGACTGCTTTTTTCCAACGGGATAGTAAAATCTCAATAAAAGCTAAAATCTATCAGCAAAACAGCAAAAGACAGTTAAAACCATCAATGGGCAACATAGGGCCAGGGTACAACGAGAGAGAAAAACTAAATGCATGAAAATAAACGAATACCATAGTATTCCACACTTATAGATTAGATTAGACCTTGCTATTTCAGTTTTATCATACACAGATGCGCCCAATTTACATTTGATGACTGAAAGTGTCAATGAACATGCAAACAAAATGCACAAAAAATATACAAGGCATCAAATGCGCAGCATTTTAATGATACGCATATTAATAATACCGTTTGTTATTTGTTAAAAGATATTGTTTCTCTAAAATACTTTTAGCTCATGAATTCATGAATCAGTGTTATTGAAATGACAAGCCACACCACTTTACATATCCTTTATATTGTACAATTTAATTGACCTGTCAAAACGTGTTCCCGGCTTTCATGTTAATCTTATATAGGCTCAAACAGAACATAATGAAAGCCGGGTCCATTTTTTTGACAGGTCAAATAAATTGGACAATACCGGTCCTTCAAACAGCCACTAAGCTATTCTATAATGTTTTTGAGTGCACATAAACGGTGTGTAGTAAATTCGTTCTTATTCGTTTTTAGGCTGGCGATATTCGCCAGACTATTATAACCATATATCGAGTTTCTGTAAAGTTCAACAGGTGCTGAGACTGACAACACAAAATATAATTTCATATAGTCCGCCACGTTAATCAGTTTTCCCATAGAGTTGTATAAAGATTGTTAAACTTACCTGATTCAATAATCTACTTGCGCAAACATGTTATAATAATGTTTTATTTTTCTAACGGTAAATACTTGAAAGATAACATTAGAAAATATTACATAATGATGGTAAATTAATTCGCCTTCATGAATGAAATGTCCGTATGAATGAAACTAACTCAACGTTGACCGCTTCGTTATAGATTATGACCTCGATCTATAAGGAGCTAAGTAAACAAACGCTGGTTCCGAGAAACAATCGTCGATATGAATTATACTGCGCATTATTCGACGACCTGACATAATAGCATGGAAAATAAGAAATATGAAATATCAATTAAAATGAACTTAGAGTGATATGAGTTATGTCAGGTCTTATATTTAGGGCTGAAGTTTTAAGAAACTATTTTTTCAGATCATTTGCTATAGGTACTAAGGGACGTAATCGCTGCGTGATTGCCACAGTAACGTGATAAGAAACAAATGACCACATTATACCTGTTTTTAGGCTATTTTTATACTAAATTCGTTTTAAACATTCTGACGAATACTGAAAGATATAATGTAAAAAGTGCTTTGTCACCAATTTGCTTTAAGGGTGGAGGTATAGATGTAGCGAGTTTTGTTTAAACACACGTTTTCAACTTTTTTCAGGTTATATTAAGATAATGGACCCGTATTGGTAATGTTTAACAATTGCACTAACTTGATACAGTTCTGAAGTTAACATATTTCGCACTGTGATTCATCTTTAAATGACTTTTACCGTGTCGTTATTGCTTGTTTGTTTGTTTTTTATTTGTTAATTTTGTATAAGTTATGTCTTTTTTTCCTCCAGCTGAAACAGAGACAAATTTCAAAGTGATAGCCATTGTGCAAAACGATCACAAAGAATTCATTTTACCAAATATTTTTCTAAATGAAACCTCAAAATATTGCGTAACAATTATAAAACACAAAATAAAATTGGCGATAACAATTTTTCTGGGGAGCCTCGAGTAAAAGGATTTAATCGGAAAGAAATTAAGCTTCAACTTTTGAAAATTATGACCTTGCTCTGTGCATTCATAAAGAACCATATGGCAGAAGTAAAACCTACCTATATACAGTTATTCAAAACTTTGTAAAAATAAATGTAAAATCAAGAACTTTTACAAATGTAATTAAGTATTTTTCAAGGATGTTTAAACATTCACCCTTCAGGTCAAATTCATTTGAAACAGCAAGAAATGACTAAGAAATGGCTAATCAAATAAAACATTTCCGCTTTTTACGACAGATCAATGATAATATGTCTTAAAAAAAACAACAGTTTATCTTACTCGAAAAAAGAAAAATATTGAACAAAGTTTGGTCCTAGTAGGGGTTGAACCTACGCCCTCCTGAAAAATTAGTTAAAGTAATCTTATGGTAGGAATTGAATACATTATTACGGGTACGTCAATTTTCCTAACCATCGTATTAAGGAAGCAACGTTTAACATGACTAGACAATAATCATTAACAGTCCGGTTTATAGCGGGGTTTGAGCCCAAAATGTCCCTCATACCAACAAGAAAATCGTCCCATTTGATCAATATTCATACATTCACACATAATGTGTGTGTTGGGTGGGGGATTGCATATCGAAATATAGATGTTGTGTTTGTTACCTTTATATTTTATCTGATATTATGTCCCTCAATGTTTATTATCGGTTCGTAAGAAACATATATAAACGGTTATGGCACGCCAATTGTCCAATAATAACGTTAACCCAGGTTTACGGTAAAAAAGTAGAATTAATTAATTAATTACAGGTAAACAAGGGTTTTCGAACGTAAAACCAGGTTTTTCTAATACTTACCCATATTACACGCCCGTGAACCCAGGTTTCAACTAGATTTTTCAATTGAACTTTGAATTTCGGTCGTTATTTTAAGTTCACGAGCGTGAACCTATGTTTACGGGAGTAAACCAGGGTTCTCGGGTGTAAACCATAGCTTACGAACGTGAACATATGTTAACGATCGAGAACTTAGGTTTACGACCGTGAACATGGGTTTACAACCGTAAACATAGGTTAACGCTGGTGAACATAGGATAATGACCAAAACTCATAGTTTTGTTCGAGAAACCAAGTTTGTCGAACTTAAAATTACGTTCACGTTCATAAACTATGGTTCATGCTCGTAAACCCAAGTTCATAGTCGTAAACATAGGTTCACGTCCGTATACAATGGTTCTCGGCAATCAAATTATCCAACAATTATATTCTTTGTCGAAAAACTATGATTATCATATACTAACATAAATTTTCGAGCGAACATACAGTATAACGGGCTTAAACTATAGTTTACTCTCTTGGACCCATGTTTACGTCCGATAAACTAGGTTTCTCGATTGAACTTTAACTTGGATGCACAAGTTAATCAAGATCACAACAATACCCTATGCTCGCCTTAGTTTAATATGGAAAACCCATAATATCTAAGATTTTGCAAACATCTTTCCCGCACAGTTTTCATTCAGTGTTTTGTGGTAGCCAGCCTTTCTGTACTTTCAGTACTTTGATTGTTACCCTAATAAACTGTATAGTGTCGAATGGATTTTGTTGCACGTCTTGCATTGTTACCGTAAAACCTGTTTAGTACACAAGAATGTCATCAAATGCAATTTGGCATGTAGACCGTAAACTAGATTTCACATTTAAAAGTGTGCTAAGTTTGGATAATGCCATTTCGGATAAAATCAAGCTGTTTAATATTTTACAGGCTAGCATTTGCATTTCGTATCTAATATTGATTGGACGTTTTCATTTTTTGATTAACATATCTATAAGCTACTTTAGTCAGAGCCATGAATTTATTTAAGTGACCAGTACATGTAAACTGTATAATTAAGTGGATGGGGGTAGTAAAAATATTTGCCTTTTCGAAATTGAGTGACTTCAATATATATATATATATATATATATATATATATATATATATATATATATATATATATATATATGTTTTATAGACAAAGAATCCAGTTTGTTCGGAAATTATACATATATTTTTTTGCCAAAGTTGGATTTTACGTCGCACCGACACATGATAGGTCATATGGCGGCTTTCTAGCTTTAATGGTGGAGGAAGACCCCAGGTGCCCCTCCGTGCACTATTTCATCACGAACGGGCACCTGGGTAGAGCCACCGACCTTCCGTAAGCCAGCTGGATGGCTTCCTCACATGAAGAATTCAAAGCCCCGAGTGAGGCCCGAACCCACATCGATGAGGGGTAGTGATTTGAAGTCAGCGACCTTAACCATTCTGCCGTGGAGGCCCCTATAATATTCTTATTCTATTTTCTAAAACTGATATGCGTTCTTATTTGAATGTTAAAATTGCAGCGGCACTTGCCTCCTCGTTTGAAAAGGAAGTCTTTGGTGAAAATAGGAAAGAACTTTTTACACACCCTTTATGTTTAAGAAAAACGAGTCAGTTTCTTATGTAAACAGAGTATGTGTGTTTTTTTTTTCAAAAACAAGTTCATTCTCTTAGACAGTGTTCTGTATGCAGCATTTTTCATGTATTCTAATCATCTGATTAACATGTTCCTAATGCTCCCACATAACAAGAGACATCTTAACCGTGCAGTACCAAAGAAACATAATACAGATTGCTTCCAAAAATTTTGTTTCTGAAGACTTTACTTAACCTGTTAGACTGGAAAATAACTTTTCATACATTTTACTATATCCGCTTTCTTGAGATTCCAGCCTGTGATATCTTAATTAGACTTTACATTTCTTAATTACAGGAAACATAACCCCACAATCGGGAAACACATATACATTTACATTGAATTGCGTTCAGTCAGACTTATGACCCCTTTTCCACTCAGAAAATTTATTTTCTTTTTGCTTTCAGGTTTTTGTTCAGGTCCGTAAATATGGGAGTTTTTAATCATGCATACTATTATATAAAATCACTTTGGGCCAGTATAAATTTTAAGCAACATAACATTTAAAACAAGAATTGCATATGAGCCGCGCCATGGGAAAACCAACATAGTGGCTTTGCGACCAGCATGGATCCAGAGCAGCCTGCGCATCCGCGCAGTCTGGTCAGGATCCATGCTGTTCGCTTTCAAAGCCTATTGCTATTAGAGAAACTGTTAGCGAACAGCATGGATCCTGACCAGACTGCGCGGATGCGCAGGCTGGTCTGGATCCATGCTGGTCGCAAAGCCACTATCATGGTTTTCCCATGTCACGGCTCATATGTATTTGTAAACTGTGTATTTGTCAGAAATAAGTGTTGAAGCATCTGGAAATATTATTTTGTTTTAACAATCATGAAGTAGGGCAATGTTAAAAGTGTTGTACTAGTATTATTTGTATGACTTAAGTACTCAGACATGCAATTCAATATAAATCTATAAAATGAGCTTCCAGATCGGGAAGTTAAGTTTCCAATTCAGGAAATTTTGAAATTAAATAATTTCAATGTTAAATAGATGTTTTTAAGGTATCTAAAATATTTGAACGGTAGAACTTTAGACATATTTCTAAAGTTTACAATAGTGTATTTCATTTAATAATACCATGCTTCAGGGTGATTTTAACTTCCCGAACGGGAGGAAAGTTACTATATTTAGTATCAAGTTTCCCGTTCAGGCAGTAGGGAAAAATCCAGTGGCTGACTTCTCGAAAAGGAGGGGTTAGGGGGAGGTGATAGGACTGCCAAATCAGTCTAGGTCACACCTCATATGACATCTTTACATTATGTAAGGTTATGAACGAATGCGTATTAATAACTACAGAAGTAGAATGTTTATGCTATGAATCAAAGTCGCCGAACCCAAGTTGACCTAGAATTGAGCCTTGCCATGAGAAAACCAACATAGTGGGTTTGCGACCAGCATGGATCCAGACCAGCCTGCGCATCCGCACAGTCTGGTCAGGAACCATGCTGTTCGCTTTCAAAGCCTACTGGAATAAGAGAAACTGTTAGCGAACAGCATGGATCCTGACCAGACTGCGCGGATGCGCAGGCTGGTCTGGATCCATGCTGGTCGCAAACCCACAATGTTGGTTTTCTCATGGCACAGCTCAATTAAAGAGTCATTTCAAAATGCAGAATCTTCAGTTTTCTAGCTTGAATTCTGGTCGCAAATAAGAAAGGAATGCACATTCTTATTTGTGATATACTGTTAACTAAATAGGGCTATGACAGCTTAATACTTTACATATTTTGAAAGTAGACAAGTTATTCTAACTGGCTAGGTATGATTTCACATCACTGAAATGCTCTAAAGCGTTGAAAATAACGGCTGTAGATATTACCGTTTATATGAAATCAACAATGAAATAAATTAGTATTACGTAACCTATGTGATACTAGGGAGAAATTCTTTTTTTTCTTTCTTTTGCCAATAATATTTAAGAAGCCTCACAGTTCAAGCTATCTGTTAATATTAGCTTTTCCCCCCAAGGATATTTCTCTAAAATATTTCAATTCGTATCATCTATTTAAAACATGGACAAACTATGGTTCATAGTTGTCGGGCTTACTTTGTATACTTTCAAACTTAAAGAAAACTCATTTTGTGATTAAATAATTGTTCTTCGCGATACAATCTTGTAAGGTGTTTTCCTGCAAAGTTTTACATTTTTCCTGTTTAGTTCTAGTATAACAACCGGCGACTAATAGGCATTTGAACAGAATGGAGCCATGTTCCAATAGATATGACACTGTGTCAGACTGTCAAAACATTTTAAATAGATAGCAAGAAGCAGAACCCAGAACCTAGAACCCACTTAAGTGTTAAGATTTGATTTTTTTTTCATTATGAACAAAAACCAACGAATGTATCTAAATTTAGAGAGAAAAAAGGTTACATAATTCTAGTGGCACGCATCTAATATCATACTAGAAATCCTGCAGCTTTTTTAAACATGAACACGCCTTCTTATCAATGAATCTTATAGTAAATTCAGTAAAAAGAACCAGAAATTGAGATGTTTTTGTAAAATATTTTACAAATTGTATTACATAGAAAAACATATCTATACTTTTTTGAGTATTTACTTATTGGCCGACAAATCACGTACGCTAATAATAGTATTAAACAAAAACTGACACATTTACTGCCTGTCAAGTAAAAGATAAATCTTGCAAAAAGTATCGTATCTTTGAAACCCTGATAAAAACTGATCTTTCCATTAAATATTCGAAATGCCGCCACAATTCAAAAGTTCATGTGATATAAAGGTATAATAATGCATATCATAAGCTGTGTGATTTTACTTAACCTTGGAGGTTGACCAAAAGTTTATAGAGGGAAACAACGAGTTACCAAAAGTGAACTGACACGGTGATGAATAAAAGAACCCTCGAATTTAGTATTTATTCTCGTTACATTGTTCAATTAGGTTGGATTTCTTCTCTAATTTTTTACTGCATGGAGTTTTCGTGTAAAACTTACTTTATCTATTAAATGTAACGTGAACTGAGATAAATTCTCTCTCTGACTGATCGTGGTTCAATTTTGTAGACTTTTTGAAATATATTTTCTACGTTATTAACAGACGAAATTAAGTCTAGATACATTTAAAAAAAATCGTGTTTTCCCCCAGATGTTTATTGAAATACAACAGTGGATTACAGGCACGGATCCAGGGCCGGGCCGATGGGGCCCGTGCCGCCCCCCCCCCACCCCAACCCCAGTTGGCTGAGAAATAACCTATACTCATCAAAGATTCACCCTACTATTTTGGCAAAGGAATATATTTTCTCAAAATCATAGATCCAGAAACGCACCAGAGGCCACCATTTCATACCTGAACTTCAAAATTTTTCAGGGGGGGAGAGCCCCCTGACCACCCAATCAAGAAGGTAACGTATCCCTATAATACCTTAAAATTTAGACCTAAAATGCACCAGAGGCCACCATTTCAAACCTGCATTTCAAATATTTCCAGGGGAGAGCCCCCTGACCCCTCTAAAATGATGGGAGTACACCCACCAATAAATGCGCCTAAGGGTACCATTTCATACCCGTATTTCAAAAAATAATCCAGGGGAAGACCCCCTGATAATATTACAGATATTTTTCTAACGGCACTGACGAACATTATACATAGAAATGCCCATCGTCTCAACGTCTTAGTCATTGGAAATCTAGACGCTATATATAATAATACGCATCTGAACGGCAAACAATGATTTTATTTAAGAGCAAATCACTAGGCTACATGAGATAAATTATTTCGATTCTAACACGTTACTAAGGATTTTAAGTAGATCTCTATATCCTTGACGACGTCTAGCATATTTGCCTGTTTTTTGTTGGCTTCTTTTCTAACGCGCCGCTATGCCGTTTTACTCTATGACGTAATAATTGTGACGTCAGAACAGTGAATTGTTGCAAAATAACACACAACTTTCAGCCTTCTTTACTGAATGGGAAAATGAATCAAGTCGTGTTAGAATCAACGGCAAATCACTGGATGAGATATATTTAAGAAATAATATATCCCGAACAGTGATTTGTCTTTGAATAAAATCATTGTTTGAAGTTTAGATGCGAAGGAATTATATCACGAGGGCGCAGCCCGAGTGGTATAATAATACGCATCAAAACGACAAACAATGATTTTATTGACGCACAAATCACTGTTTGAGATATATTTTTTGATTCTATCACGTTATCAAGGATTATTATGGACGTCCTTGTCGGTATCAATCAAGTATTTGCCTGATTTCTGTTGATTTCTTTTCCAGCGCGCCACTATGCCGTCTAACGCCATGACATTATAATTGTGACGTCAGAAAAATGAATTGCTGAATAATAACACACAGTTTTCAGCCTTCTTTGTTTAATAGGAAAACAAATCGGGTCGTGTTAGAATATTTCTTAAATAACTGACCGTCCGGAACCAAGAGAAAAAGACGGGCCTTCCGTAAAACCAAATAAAACAACTGACCGTTCATAAAACGAAAAAAAAAACACAAAAAAACACTAACTGACCGTCCGGAACCAAGAGAAAATAACTGACCATCCATAAAACCCAAGAAACAATTGACTGCCCGTAAATACAGAAAAAAAAAAACAAGTGACGTCCAAAAACTAAAGAAAACAACTGACAGTCCATCAAGCCAAGAGAACTCATGACCTAAGAAAATAACTTACCGCCCAAAATAGATCGTCCTTAAAATCTGAGAGAACAACTGACCAGTAAACTAAAGCAAAAAGATGACCGTCTACAAAACCAAGGAAATAACTGACCGTCCAGAAAACGTAAGCAAACAACTGACCGTAATGAAACAAAATGCAAAGCCCAATTAATAAGCCATAGTGTAAGAAATCAAAATTCAGTAAGCTAAGTTGTGTCTGCAATCACAGTTTCTAATATCAGTTAGGCCTTTAACTGTCAGTCGTGAAGCATTCCGTAAAAATTCTGAACTATTTCTTTCCTCCGATTTGTATTGTCGTCGCTTGATCGTAGCTTTTAAGCTTAGTAAGAAGATCAAGAACCACAACTCTCGCAAGCATTTTGTTGTTAATGGCCCTTTTACACTTAGAAATATGGTATTCCTGGTTAAAATCTTTGTTTAGGATCACTTTACTTAAGTACTTTAATGACTACAGCTTTGGATTTTTGTGCTCTTTTTTGTTGTTGTTGTTGTTGTTGTTTTTTATCATCAAATTAGAAATTAGATCAAAAACTATAACTCTCTCTTGAAGTTTGTCAGAATGTTTTTTTGTTTAGGTACACTTTTCTTGAATACTTTAAAGCTTTAAACATTTTTTTCATCATCAATAGGTGGGTAAGAAAGCCAAGAACCATAACTGCAATCGTGTATATTGCCTTTTGTCACACGCGAGCGTCGCACGTACAGACTCTTGTTTCAATTTTTCAAAAACTGTCGAGGAATTTAAAAGAAAATAAGGAATTCACAAAAACAAACGATTGATTATAGGAAATTATCCTTGGCACATATATTATATCATAATTGATGGACACTTGTCAGATAGGTATGAACGTTGACAGATAATTAAGTGAAACTTGTCATATAAAACAATGATTGATCAAGATTGTAAATCATCAATTATGTATGTGAACTAACAAAAAAACAATAAATTATCATAGCCGTTAACAGCTGTGTTATATATAGATAGATGTGTAACTTGTATTAATATGAAAAAAATATGCAATGTCTAATTAAACTGATACATCTGACTTATAATTTAATGTGTTTATACTTGTACTGAATATGAAAGTTTTAATTATCAATGCTGACATCCTGGCCACACAACGCATGCTGCAATTTGCATCATCGGTACGCGTGTCTCATTTGCATTAAGAACTTTAATTGCATGAAGCATTAATTAATAAGACAATGAGTTCCTACAGAGAAAAAAAGTAATTTGTCAAGATCTTTTTGTTTTTGTTCGATTTCACATAACTTGGCGGGTTTTTTTCGCACTCATATGACAGGAACAGGAAGGACAAACTAAACCATTTTGCCTCTTGAACTGTGCGAAACTCTTCAAGGACGATCTTAAAGGGACTAACCCAAACAATTTTAGGCGAAAAATAATCACCCGGATTGTGAGCGAGTAGCTTTAAACATTACAATTATAGAACATCTGTTAACCCGTAAGAATATACATATAAAAGTACTTTTCAGAATACCTTACAAGCGTGTATAAGATCGGCATTTACTCATCGCGTTAAAAAACGTGTTTTTGACAGATTAAAAAAAAAAACGTGTTTTTGACAGATTAAAAAAAAACAACACATTATTTTTTTTTACATTTTATACGAGCAGAAGCAATTTATTAATTAAACCGAGTCGGTGATATCTGGCCTGAAATCAAGAAGAATTCCCGGGCGGTACCGATATGTATTATTTCTATACATATGATAAAAACAATCAAATTGAAAAAACTCTGTACAATTACATTTTTTATATTTATGCGCCTACTCTAAGTGAAAAAAAGCGACAAAATGCTGAAAAATACTCACATATGGCTATCTTCAGTCTCAACAGGTTCCGAAAAATTGCGAAATAACATATAAACACTGTAACTGAAAACCGATTCGAAAATATGAATATAACTTTGTCAACAAATAAGTATATAAACATTGAAACGTATGGTTTATTGCTTTAATGAGCGTTGATTGAAGGGTGTCGCGGTTAATGGCGGTAGAAAATGGCTACAATTTGTTTTCAGCAACAACGGTTTCAGCTTTCATGGGTCAAATATGGCGAAGAAATGCTTTAGTTAGTAATGGCAAATATTATTAAGTATTATATTTCCATATTATAAAGCTGACTCACTGCAATAAAGCACTTAATTCGTGGACTTTTATTAAATATTTTATGAAAATTTCTGAAGCAATAAGACGAAGGTAGTTGTTATTAACATTTCAGAAGATGCTCCTCCGATTCAATAAAATAACGGCAGCTTGTAAGAAAAGCTGCACGACTTATGTTTCAATAAAATGCCATATTGGATTTATTCTTAAACCAAATAGCTGAATTAACGGCTTCTGAGGCCGCTTTGAACCAAGCTATTCATATTTTACTATTTGATTTTCAGAACTTGCAACTTAACTACACACGATTTATTGCGATTGTTCAATTATTTCTTAAGACCATTTATATGCTACAGGAATATCATCATTAGCAAGAGGGGATATTTCTGGAAGATTTAGTTAAAGAAGTTTAATAATGATCTTAACACACAATTTACTTTTAAGTATGGAAAGCCGAGCCTCATGTTTTACGAGGGTAATTCAGTAAATTTCAGACATATCCATTTTCATTCGACTGATGAATGGAATTTAAAAAGCTGAGGCTAAATCAACATGATAGTGACTTATTCCTACACATATAACATATAGCAGTCAAACATAATTATTATACTCACCGTGCTCAGTTTTAACTGACAATAAATGGGTTTGGCCATTAATAAATTCGACGATATTAAACTTTGGCAAGCCAGTTCTCCTGGCGGATGCACTTACTATTTACCATGTGTGGTTTCTGGTTTAATGGTCAATTTCTCAACTTGAAAAGACTCATACATTGCAAACTGGTACCATTTACTTGCTGCCAGAGGAATTAATGGCATAATATATGAAAATTAGGTATGCTTTATTACAGATAAGTTTATTTGTACAATATCTTTGGAAGTAGTTTCATTTTATTTTATTATTTTGAATACACAACATATACACATACTTTAATGCCTGCAGCAGCTTTGACAACTCTATGCTCCTGATTGAATATATACTCTTTCAAAACTCGTCATTATGGATTCTATAAATTAATTTGCGTCAGTTTTAAGCTCTTATAATTGGACAAATTCCCTTTAAAGATGTGTGCATTCAATGATAATTTGAGCCGTGCCATGAGAAAACCAACATAGTGGGTTTGCGACCAGCATGGATCCAGACCAGCCTGCGCATCCGCGCAGTCTGGTCAGGCTCCATGCTGTTCGCTTTTAAAGCCTACTGGAATTAGAGAAACCGTTAGCTAACAGCATGGATCCTGACCAGACTGCGCGGATGCGCAGGCTGGTCTGGATCCTTGCTGGTCGCATACCCACTATGTTGGTTTTCTCATGGCACGGCTCATTTAAATGTAAGAGAACACTCATGACATTTTTATGTAATAATTGGTAAAAATTCAAGACATATTATGGCATATGAAAACATCATATTGTGTCATCAGAAAAATGCAATTTATGTGTAAACTTGCAAATGCTTATTTTCCATCCACCGTGGAAAGATGATGGGGGGATATGATTATGGTCTATGAGCCAGCCAGTCACAATTTTGTCCCGGTTAGAACTACAAAACTATAAAAAAAAAAACCCCACAGAGGACATTCAGAGAAAATGCTGAGTATAATACCTTACTTACTTTTACTGCTATCTCCCTTTAAAATAATATTGAAAGTGCTGTCATACAAAGATGAAGGACGTTAAGTGAAAGAGCAATGCATAAGAACTATAACTTTATCTCACTAACTTTTTAATTACCCCCCTTCATTCAATTTACTCACACCACTTAAGCACACAATAAGAGGAAGTCCAGTGTACAAGAACCATAAATACGTTACTTACTTTTTAATTACCTTCGTATAGTAAATATACTTGAAACTTTAGAAAATTGAAAAGCAATTACTGAACTGTATAAACCATAACTCTGGCACACATTTTGAACACCACACTCTTTCTCCACTAATTAATATGCATGCGATTTAACCTTCAAAATACTTCCTCTTTTTTTTTTTGGCCTTTTGCACGAAACATTTTTTTAGAAGTGTATGGCTGTGTACAACAAAGCTATGTTAGCAATGGATGGGAAGGCAGCATTGATAAACCTTTTTCTGTGTCATATCGTCTTCGTGCTGTTAAACAATTCATTTCCAAATCGCCAAAATAGTAAGAAAATTATCAACATTTGATAATTATAACGTTGCCATTCATTGCCATTTAAGCATCAAAACACTAAATGACTTGCATTCTTTAATACAAAACTGAGAGACTTCTTCGCAAGGACCCTTTTTTAAATGGCTGTAACTTAATTTTCTTGAAGAACATTGTCAGTGTTGAATAAAAATCAAAAGGAAAGTGGGAGTCATATTTGATGCAAGGCATGAACACGCTCTAAAATTAGACAAATTGTACAGTGCATACATTTCACGGCGAGAGTGCTACCTCAATGTCGTGCATAGACCTGTTATATGGCGAGCAAAACAAAGGCAATGAAATTAGAGAAAAAAGCCCTGAAATATATTTGAATTAGAATTAATTTTGCAACTTTGTTGATTTTTACTATAAATGAGTATGTTCTTAAAGTTTCAACTTCTCTAAAACACAGGTACTTAGTCTCATTATCTGACATACACATGTCTGCACGCAAGTCAAGAAACACAGTTATCTCCCTTTAGGTACGATCCATTTAACTTTAATAACGACTTGAAGTATTGGATGCACACAAATTTATCATAAAATTGCTTCTCTTTGAGATGTTTATCAAGTCAATTATTTTGCAAATGGTAGCTCATATTTTATAACAATAAAAGTTCATTTTACTTTAATACAGTGTTGAGATACAAATCACAAGCATTTAAATACACATTAATCAAACTCAGTGAATCTAACACACAAAACATTTTCACAGATTTTCTAACTTTACTTTATCTTTTTTTCTTTTGATTATTGCACAAAACTGAAATCAAATAAAAGGGTATATTATTACATTTGACTAATGCTTATTCAATATTTGCAATCGAGAAATGAGGAGGATTTGTCAGCACTTATACATGAGGATGATGTTTTAATGCCAGCTAAGCTTGTCATTCTGACCATACCATACAATATGACTGTAATCCCGCTCTAGCACTACTTTATAATTCCAGTTACTATACCAAATTGAGTTGTGTTGTCCCGCTTTTGTCTAACTCTGATTATTAATCAGAAAAAAAAATGCATGTGCCTAAATGTATTCCTCAGTCCGATAGTTGTTGCAATATGTGCACTTAACCCTTAGCCTGCAGGCGGCAAGTGATTCTGCCTTTGCGACCAGTGCAGACCAAGATCAGCCTGCACATCCGTGCAGTCTGATCATGGTCTGCACTGTTCGCCATTCAGTCAGTATCTTTTTTTGGTATGCACCCCTTTTAACTGTTAATAGTATTGTCCAAATTGAAAGATGGACAAGTTTATTATAGAAATTTAGTATGATAAGGGTTAAGAATTTTCGACAAAGCTCCTACTGGCTCTGAAAGACTCCAAAAGTCGTATTCTAGTCCTGATTGTCCCTAAGGCAAGGTGGTGGTATATTTTGTACTTCTGCAGCGTTTAAGTTCTGCACTGTCACAAAAGCAGAAAAAAGAAGTTTTAGTGCTGTTTCATTTAACAGTTACATGGTAATAGAAGGAAATGGACAATGATTTGAGTGTGTTCATGTTTTCTTTTGCGTTATGATAAAAGTTTTTGACAGTGTAAACAGTCATATAAACATTGAAATAGTAAGCAATGCATGCGCAATGGCGAGCAAGCGACAGTGTTAATATTTTAAACTATACAAAGATAACCTATGAATGGGATAACCAATAGATATGTTTTCCTGAATCACATCATATTGCAGTATCACAACCTATAGGATGGCTTTAGTTCTTCCCGAATCACATTATATTGCAGTATCACAACCTATAGGATGGCTTTAGTTTTTCCCGAATCACATCATATTGCAGTATCACAACCTATAGGATGGCTTTAGTTTTTCCTAAATCACATCATATTGCAGTATCACAACCTATAGGATGGCTTTAGTTTTTCCTAAATCACACCATATTGCAGTATCACAACCTATAGGATGGCTTTATTTTTTTTCCTGAATCACATCGTTTTATATTATCAATTCTACGGGAGTGGCTGTATTTTTTCCTGAATTATATCATGTTTTAATTTTACTCAGGCATTGCTATACGGCTGTTTGGAGACGATATGAGACGATTGCTATGTGGAGTTGATACAACTATTTTTTTCCGGTGTTCATGCGGAATGAACGACCGAATAGGATCGGCAAATTAAACTGCGCGATTCATGGATTTGCCGATCCTATTCTGTCGTTCATTTCGCATGAACACCGAAAAAAATCATTTCATTTCTTAATTGAAGATGCATCTCATGCACGCCGTCCAAAAACTGCAACGTCCTCAAAAATGGTTGCAAAAGTCAAAGAAATTGTAGCTACTGATGCAAGATTTACAATCAGGCAAATAGCCTGACGCACTGGCATCACAGAAGGAGCTGCTCATACAATTCTCGAGCGAGATTTAAAAATGAGGAAGATAAATGCAAGATGGATACCCCATCTGCTTACAGAAGACCAGAAACTTGCCCTTGTTTAAATGGCCAAAATATTGTTGAACAGTTCACCAAATACGACAGCCGATCTTTTACAAATGTCGTCACTGGCGATGAGACGTGGGTTCATTTTCGTGAGCCCATGCAAAAGATCCAGAAAAAAGACGGGCCACCAAAGGAAGGAAAATACCTTGCATTGCAAAACGTACCATGAGCGTCAGAAAGGTCATATGTGCCATTTTATTTATAAATCAAGGTCCTGCCATTCAATTTGCTGTACCATTAGGAAAATACGTAAATGCCAATTTCTACAAAGGCAAGTTTCTTCACAAATTGAAGAAACACTTTAACAAACGCAAACCAGCAACGGGTTTGCAGGGTGTCAGACTGTTGCATGACAATACGCCTTCACACAAGGTGGCCATTGTAAGCGACTTTCTGAAATAGGAAAAGGTTGTTGAGCTTCCATACCCTCTGTATTCGCCCGACCTTGCCCCTTATGACTGTTTTCTGTTTTCAATACTCAAAAGATACCTTTTCGGAAGACATTATCAAACACGTGAAAATCTCGGTTAAGGTATTTTCCCGTGTCTGCACAGTATTTCTAGAAAACATTATGAAAACGCCTTTATTAGATTAGGAGACTGAAAATATATTTATCACATGGCGGTGAATATTTTGAAGGAATGACACCATTATTTTGGCGCGTTGTTTGTTCACTACTAATCAAGATGCATCGAATTGCATTAATATTTGAATGCTCCTCGTAGTATAATTGTGGTTGTATACTGAGACGAAATGTGGTATATGGTTGTATGGACGACACGCTGGTGGTAATTTGTTGTATGGAGACGGCATAATATCGATATGACAATGGTATACGGTTATAGAGTGTCAATACGACAATGGTAGGCTGATGTATGGGGACGATACATCAATGGTATGCGGCTGTATGGAGATGATACATCAAAGGTATACGGCTGTATGGGGACGATACATCAAAGGTATACGGCTGTATGGAAACGATACATCAAAGGTATACGGCTGTATGGGGACGATACATCAATGGTATACGGCTGTATGGGGACGACTGTATGGGGACGATACATCAAAGGTATACGGCTGTATGGAAACGATACATCAATGGTATACGGCTGTATGGGGACGACTGTATGGGGACGATACATCAAAGGTATACGGCTGTATGGAGACGATACATCAATGGTATACGGCTGTATGGGGACGATACATCAAAGGTATGCGGCTGTATGGAGACGATACATCAAAGGTATACGGCTGTATGGAGACGATACATCAAAGGTATACGGCTGTATGGAGACGATACATCAATGGTATGCGGCTGTATGGAGACGATACATCAATGGTATGCGGCAGTATGGAGACGATACATCAATGGTATGCGGCTGTATGGGGACGATACATCAATGGTATGCGGCTGTATGGAGACGATACATCAAAGGTATGCGGCTGTATGGGGACGATACATCAATGGTATCCGGCTGTATGGGGACGATACATCAATGGTATGCGGCTATATGGAGACGATACATCAAAGGTATACGGCTGTATGGAGACGATACATCAATGGTATGCGGCTGTATGGAGACGATACGTCAATTGTATACGGCTGTATGGAGACGATACATCAATGGTATACGGCTGTATGGAGATGATACGTCAATGGTATACGGCTGTATGGGGACGATACATCAAAGGTATACGGCTGTATGGAGATGGTACATCAAAGGTATACGGCTGTATGGAAACGAGATAAAGCAATAGACAGTTGTAGTGAAATAATATAAAAATAAATAAATAGGTATCATCAATTCGATTGTGGCGGGTCTCTCTAGGACCAACTTTCGACTTCTATGAGGAAACCGGATTCTGAATGAACTATACATCAACCGGTGCCCTATGCTACAGTTGTCACGCTCATGCACGGGACACGAAAAAAAGTGGTTTTTCAAAGGTTTGCAGTAGTAAATAAATTTGCTATATGTTCTATATAGAATTAACAATCTTCTGAGAGCGGGCCCATTTAAAAAGGATTATTAGCCTTATGTAATTAAATGACCTATAAACCATAAAAAAAAACACCAAGAAAAGTAGGGGTCATGTATCTTCTAAGAAAGATTTCTTGTCTGACAGGTCAGTACTATGGAATATTTTCCAAACCGACACCTAAAATGTGGGTATGAACACGTGTGTAATAAGGTTTGTTAAGATTTCTTTAAATGTAAAAAGACTCTTTGAAAATGCTACCAAAATGTCAAGTATAGGTCCACAATGAAATAAAAAAAAAACTAGACCTGGCTTACATAAAACATGAAATGAGGATTTTTTTTCTTCCCGCCGTTATCCGACTAGCCCGGAAGTGCTGCTTGATTAGCAATTTAGTACTACTGTACCTCTATAATGTAAAATACGTTGCGTCCTGCTCAAGCATTTTACATAATCTTACAAATATAGATTCTCTTCATATCTCATCTAAATACCATTATACATATTTACAGACATTTTAATCGCACCAGTCAACAAGGACATTTGAATAATGTTGAATGAACACGCGTTAAATGGCAAGAAATAATTTGTTTTTGTAATAACATTTACGTTCATTCACACATTGATTACAAAATCTTGTGAATCGAATGTCTGTGGGAAACAAAATAAGTGTTTTAGTTAACAATTTTAGCTATGAATAATGGTTTTTGCGATGAAAGAAACTTTTCTTATGCAAAGGTGGAAACCAATTGATCAACGTGCTCGCTGAATTGTGACACCAATTATTTATAACAAAAAGTATGAATGAAATCTTCCAATTGTTTTGTGTTTCACATAATTGCACGTAAGTGCATCATAAAACATTTAAAATAAAGTTACAATTTTACATTAAAGGAATGATCATGGCGCCGTACAGTTTGTCAATTTCTATAATTACCCCAATCTACTGCAAACCACACAATGAATTGAGCTTCTAGAATATCTCATTCTTAAAAAAAGTCGTCCCTAAAACCCGCAGTAACAAATATACTAATTTGAGGATGTTGTAAAGAAACCGCACAACAGGACTCTGTTTTCAGATCATCTGACTGTCTGCTACTTTTAATGTAATTATCTAGACCGTGGTTAGGTCAGAACAGTCAATTGTCTGCATCCTTTTTATGTCTTTATCTAGACCCTGGTCAATTTAGATCATCAGACCGTCTACTTCCTTTATATGTCTTTCTATACCCTGGTTAGTCCTGACCATCAAACCGTTTGTCTCTTTTTTATGTCTTTATCTAGACCATGGTCATTTCGGATCATCTGATTGTCCGCTTCCTTTTTATGTCTTTATCTAGGCCATGGTCAGTTCGGATATAATCCGACTGTCTGCTGCCTTTTTTATGTCTTTATCTATATCCTGGTTAGTTCCGACAATCCAACTGTCTGCTTTCTTTTATCTCTTTATCTAGACCGTGGTAATTTCAGATTCGAGCGACGCACTAGGTTGGGTATCAAATCTGTTGTACGAAATTGAGGTGCTGCTTTAGATATAGTTTTTATTCAGTTATATAAAACGTTTCACTAAAGAAAATAATATTTTATATACACTGTATTCCCTAAATATTTTGATAAATGTATGTGCAATCATAGCATATTAAAATGTATCTCTTCAAGTACCGTACCATAATGACATGTAAAATAAAACATATTTATAGACAGTCGCCATTTCATTTCAATGTAAAGAAAAGGAAATTGATGAATTGATAGAATCTTGTAATGCACAGCCGTCGGCCCGGGTGAACGTGTTGGGTTAAACAATGCTTCAAGGAGAGTTCCTTTATGCATGGAGAGTAGGATGCTGGGAAGTCTTGATTTCCTTCAAATATACCGACCGCACATTTAAACATTTAACATTAAACAATCAGAAAACAAATTAGAATAGAAGTATCACAAACAGCTCCTCAGACACAGCTCACGTGCAATGGTACCTAAAGAGTATTTAAAGCGCTCGTTACTTTTTAATGTATTGACATTTCTTTTCATCCGCTCGCTAAACACCTGATAGCAATTTTGGGCAGCTATTTAAACATCAGTTTTGATATATACAGGAATGAATGACATTAGAGTATAGGAGTGAAACCCGTAAAGACGACAATGTTCCTGTTAACCTAAACAGTGTATTACTAATTTAGGCTGTTGAAGAATATGATTACGAAAGCTGTTCTGTATAGTCCATACATGCACTTACATCTACGGAATACGATGGTCTCGTACTTCACCACAGTTTAAGAATACGCAGTCTAAAGGGTCTATAGTTGAACACTGGAAAAATTTATTCATTAAGGTACACGTACAGTAGCCAATCGCAATTGGACTAAGGCTGGGACAGGACTGTGCATGACTCTAAATGCTGACTATTCATGGAAAATGGTATTGTGCGTAATACTGTGCATTTGATAGTTTAGTAGTATAGTAGATACACTTATTTGCGGCGATGGTCAAGAATAGGTCCCGAAAATCTACTCTTCTTCTTCCAGAGAAGGTCAGGAGTCTAAAAGACTGCATTGTTGACCTAACTAGGGTGATGAGACAGCCATCAATTCTCCCAATAAAACTGCTAAAATCTTGTGTAAAAGATGAAACAACTAAAACTATGTACAGGACGATAGTGAGCTTGGCTGTACTGGAAGGAGTGACTCTGAACTGACATAGAGCAGCCTTAAACCCTTCCAGACTGGTGGTGTCAGTGACTGTAACTGGTAGCTAATTCCGCTGGTGTATTGTCCGTGGATAAAAGGAGTTGCTGATCCAGCAGTGAATTGTTGCAGTCTTGACCTTCCTCTTGCTCTGGTGTCATTAAGTTGTAGGATAGGCCCTGGATCTATATCGACCAGCTTGTTTTGGATTTTAAACAAGAAGATCAATCGATGGTTGAGTCTCACCTCCTGTAAGGACTGCCAGCCAAGGTTGTTGATCACACAGCATGGAGTTTCTCAAGTAGTTGTTACAGACAAACCTAGCGCCCCTTCTTTGAACTTTATCGAGTTGATTTTGATGCCGCCAGCTAAGTATGGCTCCCACACGGCTGCTGCGTAATTGAGCGTGGGGAGAACCAGCGCATTATATGTGTGTTCACGTACACTCTGTGTGCAGTTACAGTCGAACTTCGATGGCTCGAACTCGAGGGTCCCTTGGAAATTAGTTCGAGTTTTCCGTTGTTCGAGCCATCCAAATGGCGGCAATTTTGAATTTGGAAATTCGAGGACACAAACCTGACATTGTAATATATTGTAATATTGTACCTAAATGTGTGTATGATACGATGATAAATAAAATAACGAACGCTGAAATATTCTTTATTTATTTTCAAACGAAAAAACACAGATAATATATAAATATTATACAAATTTTTTCCTGAGAAATCCAAGCGTCTTTGAGGTTTTGGCTGCGGTCTTGTCAACATGTGTCTTCCAAGTGAAGTCTTCATTAAGGTTAACCCCTAGGTATTTGGTGCTGACAACAGCCTCTAGTGTATGTCCATGCAACATGTAATTATGGTGTCTTCAATACCTCTTGTTGGTACATACATGAATCACTTGGCACTTCTCAGAATGGAAATTCATCTGCCACTTTGTTTCCCATTCTTCTAGGGCGTCAAGATCCTTCTGAAGTTTGGCAGCATCTGCGTCTGCCTTGATCTCCCTATAGAGTAGTCCATCGTCAGCAAACAGTCGTGTCAGTGATGTTGTTACCACTGGCATGTCATTGATAAATGCGAGGAACAGAAGAGGGCCTGATACGTTTCCCTGCGGGACACCTGATAGGACATCCGCTTGTGACGAAGTAACACCGTCCAGGAGAACTTGCTGCTTCCTATAGCTAAGAAAGGATCTTATCCAATGGAGAGTGACGTTCCGTACTCCATAGTAGTGTAGCTTGTGCAGTAGTCTCTCATGTGGGACTTTGTCGAACGTTTTAGAAAAATCAATGAGTATAACGTCGAATTGGTCTTTCCCAGAGCGTAGATGACTCGCTATATCATGGAGTGTTGTAATAAACTTCTACTTAAGAAGAAGAAATACTTAAGACGCCCGGTAGATGTGCAGGTTGTCTTCATGGACTAGACTGCATTTAATTTTGTAGAATATAATGAGGGAGGTGTTGCGTCGACGTTATCCTATAGTTTTCAAGTTCAGAGTATTTGTCCATGATTTTGGAAACAATTGCTTGTTTAGTCAGAGCATGTTTATCATTTCAGTTTTACCAATCCCTGGCCGCGCATCAAGCTATGATACTGGTGCACCGTTGTTTGGAGCTCAGTACTTAAACCTTTTTGATATCTTTTTTGATAGTATGGAAAATGTATAAGCCCTGAAAGGTTTGTTAACCCCTCGTAATGTCGTCGTTGTAGTCTTCCGCTTGGTTAAGCAAACGTCCTCTGTGCTGAATATTTTGT
This sequence comes from Mercenaria mercenaria, assembly GCF_021730395.1. Classification (NCBI taxonomy): domain Eukaryota; kingdom Metazoa; phylum Mollusca; class Bivalvia; order Venerida; family Veneridae; genus Mercenaria; species Mercenaria mercenaria. The sequence goes on from NC_069373.1 coordinate 16,364,430, forward strand.
TCTGCCAGTGTGTATCAAGTACGCACTTAAACTGAGTGACAGCTTTTAAAGTTACTGTATTTTCTGGCAACTGGTTCCAGTTTATTATCATACGATGGGTAAAAGAATTTAACCTGATGCCTTTGTTTGCCATAGGTTTTTCCAACTTTAGCGAGTGTTCTCGAATATGTGGATAAATTGAAAAAAATGAAAAGCTTATCACTATCAATATCATCAATATGATGCAATATTTTAAAAAGCTGAATCATATCACAGCGTTTACGGCGACAGTCACTGATGTATAGGTAGATTCAATTCCTTTAATCTAGTCTCCTAATGTAATCCTCTTAATTCAGGAACTAACCGGGGCATTTTCAATAATACGTTCTTTTTCAATGTTGGGTACCAAACAACATCTCTGTAGTCAAGGTTGGGTCGAACTAAGGTCTTATATAACAGCAAAAACAGCCTTAAATGTCCATGAATGAGAACTTCCAACGAATTAAACCAACAATACGGTTTGCCTTATTTACTGCCTGGTTGACATGATAGTCAAAATTCAGATTATTTGAAAAGTTTATTCCCAGGTCTTTTCACGAGTGTCAACTTTGATGTTACACAAATGGTCTTTTTTTCTCATACAGTTCATATAGAAAGTTGAGAGGATTATTTCCTATATGAAGCATTTTACATTTGAGCCGCGCCATGAGAAAACCAACATAGTGGCTTTGCGGGCAGCCTGGTCAGGATCCATGCTGTTCACTTTCATAGTCTATTACAATTGGAGAAACCATTAGCGAACAGCATGGATCCTGACCAGACTGCGCGGATGCGCAGGCTGTTCTGGATCCATGCTGGTCGCAAAGCCACTATGTTGGTTTTCTTATGGCGCGGCTCATTTTTCTGTGTTGAAACAAAGGAGATATACTTTTTAGCTATAGACGTCTTTTTGGAGTATGTCTTAATAAGCAGGTCTGTCAGTTATGGGATCATACCAGGAAGTAAAATAATCACAGTGAATATAAACTGATAACTTTATATGACTAGCTTAGAAGATGTTGGTAGCAAGTACTTATCATAAGGCATACAGACACTAAATAAGAAAATGGCGTGAAAAAAAAGGTATTCGCATAATGGCGGACACAAATAGTCCTCAGTTGTTTTTTTTGCTCTGTAGAGCTATTCTCCTTATTTTCTTTGCAATTTTTTTTTTGCTAAAATCACATGACAAATCTATGCTTGACATGTAGGTAGCATTTTCATAATGAAATGACAACATGACAGAATTTTTCCTGGAAAATTAGATCATACACCACCACTACAATTTGGGGTCTCATTTTTTAGCTTATTTTGCAGTTTGTGTGTTTGACTGAAAAATATTTTTCTTGCATCAAACATTACCCCCACTTTTCTTCTGATTTTTATTAAACACTGACAATATTCTTCAAGAAAATATAAGTTACAGACATTTAAAATGGGTCCTGGTGTGTGCTGCGGCCATTGGAAATATGTCAATTTTATATAGAATAAGAAGAACAGCTATTTAGTGTGTTGTAACCATAAGCAAGAATATTAAAAATAGTGGTGTACAACCTTTAAAGCTAGTTAATGTAACAGTACTTGATTTTTATGTCTTTAAGAATATCCAATCAAAACTGGCGTTGCAAACCGAGCCGTGAAGGTGTCACGTGATTTCAAACATGGCGGACACGCCTGTGGGAAGAAGAAATTCCCACATTTCGTGTCTATTTCCAGAGATTCTGACTATCATTTTCAGTCATCTAGATGTAAGAGATAAGGGAAGAGCTGCTCAGGTATGTGCAGCTTGGAAAGATGCTGCCTATAACCGACAAGTATGGCGTAATGTTGAAGCAAAACTTCACCTGAAACGTGCGAATCCTTCTTTGTTTCCGAGTCTTGTAAAACGTGGTATTCGAAAAGTTCAGGTATTGAGCTTACGCAGAACCCTGCGAGATGTTGTGTGTGGCATACATAACATTGAAAGTTTGAACCTGAGTGGATGTTTCAATATAAACGATGGTGCACTGTCGCATGCATTTACACAAGAAATGCCTTCATTAACAGTTTTAAACTTGAGTTTGTGCAAACAGATAACTGACAGAAGTCTAGAAAGAATTGCTCAATATTTGCAAAATCTCGAAGTTCTTGAACTTGGCGGATGTAGCAGTGTAACAAACACAGGCCTGCTATTGATTTCTTGGGGACTGAAGAAGTTGAAAGTTTTGAACCTGAGAAGCTGTAGACATATTTCTGACCACGGCATTAGTCATCTTTGTGGACTAAGTCCGCATGCTGCACCAGGTACTCTGGAGCTAGAACATTTAGGTTTACAGGACTGTCAAAAGCTAACTGACCAGTCATTGAAACATGTAAGCAGTGGGCTTGTACATCTTAAGAGTATGAATTTAAGTTTTTGTGGAAATGTGACAGATTCTGGAATAAAATTTCTTTCGAAGATGCCAAGTTTAAGAGATCTTAATTTACGGAGTTGTGACAATGTAACAGACAGTGGTCTTGGATTTTTATCTGAAGGTGGCTCAAGGCTGGAAGTGCTTGATGTCAGCTTTTGTGAAAACGTTGAAGATCGAGGTCTTCAGTTATTGTCTCAAGGATTGTATAGTCTAAGGAGCCTTTCACTTAGTGCTTGTAATATCAGTGATGATGGCATTATAAAACTTGTAGATGCCCTACAGGAAATTACAATGCTAAACATAGGACAGTGTGATAGAATCACAGACAAAGGCTTAAGTGCCATCGGAATGAAATTGAAAAATCTTAGAAGCATAGACCTTTATGGGTGCACGAGAATTACAACAGTTGGTTTAGAAAAGATAATGCAGCTGCCATGCCTTACAGCCCTGAATCTTGGACTCTGGCATAAAAGAGATTAATGTCTGACCTGCATATTGATAATTTTTGTATTGATAATTTTTGTAGTAATTATAACTTTGAAACAATGAATTATTACCACTATTGGACTATGATCATTTTTCAGAAATAAGATTTTTACTGTTTATATACTTAATAGATATAAGAGATTGTATTAACAAATTAGGTGTCCATTTGCATTCTTCCCCTCGGGCCCGGATCAAGAAAGTTTTGACAGTCTAGAACGAAGATGTCATTGATGAGGCGCACAGTGAGCGTTTGGAGTGGGTAGGTATTGGAGGGAGTGCCTTTGCCTATGTTAGGGAGTTTCCTCAGGAAATTTTTTGAAATACATGTATGAAATGGTGGCCTCTGTTGCATTTACTGGTGGCTGTTACTCCCCAGTCCCCTCATTTTAGTGGGGTCAGGGGGCTCTTCCTCTGGAAATTTTTGAAGTACAGCCATGAAATGGTGGCCTCTGGTGCATTTTTAGGTCTAAATTTTGAGGTAATGCAAGGGTTCAACTCCCTCTTGATGCGGGGGGGGGGGGTCAGGGGTCTGTCCCTGGAAATGTTTGAAATATAGGTATGAAATGGTGGCCTATGGTGCATTTCTGGGCCTAAATTTTGAGGAAAAAATTATTCCTTTGCCAAAATAGTAGGGTTAGGGCTGTAACGATTATCCGAGTACTCGGATATCCAGGAGTCTGACCAAAAGTTCGAGTACAGATATTCGTCATTGTCGAGATTGTTGAATTGTGATCTTTTTCATAAATACATGTAATATGTAAAATTATATCTATAGAACTATATTAAAGCCACATTAAACGTCTTCAATTAATTTTCTTGCACGTCTAAGACGATTACGCGTTGTCAGTTTCTAAACTGGATGTAAACAAATATCTTTGGTAGAGTTAGCATCAGTCTATATTCGAACCAAGATTAATGTGAAATATGTCAAAACAGTTAATTAATATTTATCATTTAGGAAATTAATTTCAATAAAAAGTAAAATACACAATTTCTGTCCTATTAATAAAGTTTTCATATAAAAATGCGAAACTGCTACTAAATACTGTGATATGAAAGACTGACTTTATAACGTTCATTTGAAAGTATGGTCAAACATTACAGAAGTCCAACGGCGAAGCTTGACCTAAATTAATAAGCAAAACATGAAACAGAAGTCAAAAATATTAACTTGAGCACTATGAGATCTGCAAAGTTTAGATTCCATAAAGAAAATGGTACTTATATAACAGTCTTGCATTTTTGTATCCTTGTAAGTTGTTGCTGGTGATCCTTGGTTCGATCTGTGAATCGTCAGGTCAGACTCGCGGATCTGATCGCCACTTGTCCTAAGTAGGGTGCATGTTAATGAGTATAGGTCACTCATCGGCCAGGGGGGGGCGCGAGCCCCCTCGGTCCTGCCCTGGATCCGGGCCTGCCCCTTTAAAACCCAATTTAGCTGTAACTTAGGAAAATTTTGCTACAAATCAGGGGAAAAAATGTTTAGGTTTGGGTGGATTGATAGGGTACATACTCTCCATTTTCAAAAGAGCATAGTTGAAATTGTCACAGAACAGTCAAGAGCAGCTTGCATATGTACACTGAAATAGTGGTGGAAAAGGTCACAAAAATGTACTTTATGTTCATTTTGATTATTCGACATTTTGATTAATGCTTAGACCTTCATTACGATGTATCGATCAAATGTAAAAATACTGGTATTTGATTTATATCCAGAACTGGTACTCGCCCCTTATCATTTTATAAATATTATATTTCTTTACAAAATTGCATATCTTATAATGGTTGTATAAATCAGTTTTCACATAATATATTTTTTGTTGAAGTTTTGTAACATAATTGTATTTTATACTAAGAAAACAGCTTCATATTTTGCAAATGTTTTTGAGTAAGGGTACTAATTTCCACCATCGAAAAAAAAAATCTTCCAAAATTTATAATTCAAAAGTAACAACAGATAAAAAAAATATACATATAATCTCATCCTGTTACTGTTATTTCCACACAACTGTCTTTGGTTATATTTTGATGTACAAATAAAAACAATAAAAGTTGAAAACGGTTTCATTGAGGAGGTTAAATGATAATGATGTTCTGGTCTTGTACAAAGAGGATCGGTCTAATGAGGACCCTATTCTACAAAGATTCTTTTGGTGGTGCTTTGTTTTGATGATCAGTAATTATTGTATTTCCATAGAATTGCTATGTACACTTGTTTATTCTTTGCAGCTGAGCTGGCCAATAAACCAATTCAGAAATCACAAAGCTTTTTACCTACATGTATCTCATTTTATAGTTCTAATAGAAAAATTATCTCTTTGATGATCAGTCAATCTGATACATTTTGAAAATTTGGTGCCATTTCTTGAACTTCTTTAAGTTAAATTTACTGTAAGGCCTAAAAAAATTCTTTGTTTCCGGTAACATGCTGAAATAATTTGGGTAGGTAGGTCGGAAATTTTTTTTTTTTAATTTTTTTTTATTAAGGGAGACTTCGAAAAAAATTTTTTTGTCAAAAAATGATTACAAATAAGGGGGTTATGCCTTTAGAGCATCAGTAAGTTGATTTCTAACATCACTGGCCATGTTTAAAGCATAAGAAGTGCAGTTTTGCATCTTTTTGTTAAAAAGTTGAAAAAAATATTCTTCAAGGCCATAAAAACATTTAAAAACATTTAGGGTCGGGCCAAAAATTTAGGGTAGGTCGGGATACCGGAAACAAACAATTTTTTTTTACGCCTAATGTATTCATAATGTACCTTGTTTATTCTGTCAGTTTTATTTAGGACTGATTGTCTAAATGTATCTCATATGAAGGTGCTAGTAGCTACATGAACTTCTCATTCTCATAGAATTACCCATATATTGTTATAACCTTGAGAAGGTTATTATTTAGTAAATCAGGCCCCGTGTTCACAAAACATATTTCGGTCTCAGCTGAGTTTGAGTTTGAAATTGTAATATCAGTTCTGCTAAAACTTTAAGCTTTAATTCCAAATGATACTGACCATCAATACGGAATAGTCACTTTAAAACATTTATTAACTTAAAATTTAGTCTTAAACATGCTATTAAGTTATAAATGAGAAATAAAGTTTCATCATCAAACTCAGCTGAGACTGAAAATGTTTTGCGAACACGGGGCCAGATGTCTTGCCAAGATGTAGCAGTAAAATACATATTTATTACATTAAATGTTGAGGTGTGATCCAGAAAAGAATGAAGTTTGTTAAATTTTTGAAAATAAATCTAACTTCTATATAAAAAGTACATGAACATGTATTATGTATTATTGGTAGTTCATCAGTTTTAATTACACATTTTAATAGAAAAAGTTTAAATACCAATATCATAAATGTTTTAGAGATTATCTAATGATTCTACATACGGTTACAAGATCAATAGTTTTTTCCATGAATATTCATAATATCAACAAATTGAATAAGGATTTTGCATTTGAATTGTGCAGAGAGATTTTAGACCCATTTCAGTATATATATAAGTTAGAGAATTTTTTTCAGCTATGAGCTGCCATTTATTTAAGATCACATTTTCATAAAGTAAGTGCTATAAATATTGGTTATTTATTTTTTGTACCCACTCCCTCCTCCCCCCAAACAACAAAGTTGTAAGGGGGTAATACTGGCTTCAGGTTGTCTGTCCATCTGTCTGTCCATAGACACAATCTTGTGCCCACCAACTTTCCTCATCCCCTTGATGAAACAACACAAGTGATCAGTAACAACAGTAGTTGCGTATGGTGTATGTTAGGTTCTTTCAGTTTTTTTTTTTTTGCAGTTACAGTTACTGTACTATAGAGACTAGAGTCTGCATATGCAATCTTGTGCACATCTAATCTCCGGAACCCATGCACACAATTTAATGAAACTTTATATAAGTGATAAGTAGTAACCATAGTTGTGCATGGTGCATGTTAGGTTCTTTCATAAAAAATTCGTCACAGTTATGGGACTTTGCTTTTTGTTAACTCCCTGAGGCCGATATTGTAACATACCTGCTGCTACCACCTGACGTCGAAGAACATTATCTGATCTTATGATAATCACACTTGCATGCAGTCAATTGAAATCATGCAGGGAAATATTATTAACTTGGTTGTAAATTTAAATAAACTTACAAAATCTTCGAAGTTTGAACAGATATTTTTATATCCAATTTTGTCCGTAACTTATTAGAAAAATATTTTCACTTCGAAATATTCACAATTTTAACACACCTATTTTCTTACTTCTTTCACATGTAAACACATTAAATTCCAATAAAAAGAAATACATTATTAACATAGAATATTTACATCACTGCATTACTCGAAATTTACACCCGTTTTGTGTGATTTTGATGTATAATCTATTTCTAAACATTACACAGACGTTGTGTGACACGCGCTGAGACAGTTAAGTTGTAATATTTACACCCATCTTTGAAGAATTATTAAATTTACAAACATGCATTTATTTGCACACATATTTTTTGTATTTTATGGAACATTTTTTGTTGTGTTATTTTTATCCTTTTGTGTCGTATGCGATGTAAGTGTACGAATATTTCAGCCTTCTAAAACATAACATTTTCCAACCATTCATTTTTCTGATAATGGAATTTCATCGACGGAATCACCATCCGACGGAACTGATATGTCAGAATCAGCATGATAATGAAATTTTTTTTCATTATAAGAAAGATCTTTGGCAGACGACATTATTTTATTCTTTTGAAATACAGTATGATCGAAACACAGCGGCGTTGGTCTTTTTGACCGCATAATAACAGACATTTATTTTAACAAGGGAACTAGTTATTAACACATTTAATAATTATAACATCTAAGAAATAATAGCCAGTATGCAAAATAATTTTGCTTTTGCCAGGATTATCAAAACAAGTAAGTGACGCAATCAGCATGATCTTGGTGCCGCGACTATACTCGTCAATTGCCGTTCTGGGGAGTCCTGATAATGCCCGTATAGTCGGATATTGACAAATTTAATGAAACTCGGTGCTTTTCCCCTTATAAAGCTACCACCTGTAAAAGGAGGCAATCCCAAAGCAAAGAAGTATTTTTTTTACCCAATGCTAAACTTAAAATTCCCAAAATCATTGTTACTGACTAGGTTTAACCGTTATTTTTTTTGCTTTTCAACAATAGTTCTGCTATATTGTAAACTGTTACTCATTAGATTAAGTAATAAGTTATTAATATGCCATCACAAGTTTTAAAATGTTGTTCTAAAGGGAATCATTATATTTTGTTAAGTTTCCATTATTCCCAATAAAGAAAATTTACAGAGGTATTTTCCCAATTCTGCTGGTGTTGGTGCCATTCCCAAAATGATGAGAAAAGGCCTAAAACTTCACACAAGTGACCAGTACAAATCCTGGTTGTACATGGTGCATGTTAGGTTCTTTCAGAAAAAAAATCTGCAGAGTTATGGGACTTCGTTTCTTGTTACTATACTAAATACATACAGTCAACATAATTATGCAATCTTGTGTGCCTCAAATTGCAATGTATTGTGTCAGTGTGCAGGTTGGGGAGGGGGATGCATTCATCACCTTTGGCGTTGGCTCTAGTTTTTAGCTCGACTATTCGAAGAATAGTCTAGCTATTCTACTCACCCTGGCGTCGGTGTCGGCGTCGGCGTCACACCTTGGTTAAGTTTTTGCATGCAAGTACATACAGCTATCATTTAAAGGCATATAGCTTTGAAACTTATTTATTCTTTTTCTAGGACAATTACCAACCTCACTGGGTCAAGTTCCATAACTCTAACATGTATTTTGAGCAAATTATGCCCCCTTTTGGACTTAGAAAATTTTGGTTAAAGTTTTACATGCAAGTTACTATCTCCAAAACTAATGCAGATATTGAATTGAAACTTCACATGTGTCTTTGGGGTTATAAAACTATTTGATAGCACCAAGTCCCATAACTCTGACCCTCATTTTGGCCAAATTATGCCCCCTTTTGGACTTAGAAAATTCTGGTTAAAGTTTTGCGTGCAAGTACTACAGCTATACTAAAAGGCATATAGTTTGAAACTTATTTTTTCTTTTTCTAGACAATTACCACCTCACTGGGTCAAGTCCATAACTCTAGACATGTATTTTGAGCAAATTATGCCCCCTTTTGGACTTAGAAAATCCTGGTTAAAGTTTTACATGCAAGTTACTATCTCCAAAACTAATGCAGATATTGAATTGAAACTTTACATGTGTCTTCGGGGTTATAAAACTAGTTGATAGCACCAAGTCCCATAACTCTGACCTTCATTTTGGCCAAATTATGCCCCCTTTTGGACTTAGAAAATTCTGGTTAAAGTTTTGCGTGCAAGTACATACAGCTATTACTAAAAGGCATATAGATTTGAAACTTATTTTTTCTTTTTCTAGATCAATTACCTACCTCACTGGGACAAGTCCCATAACTCTGACATGTATTTTGGGCAAATTATGCCCCCTTTTGGACTTATAAAATCCTGGTTAAAGTTTTACATGCAAGTTACTATCTCCAAAACTAATATAGATATTAAATTGAAACTTCACATGTGTCTTCGGGGTTATAAAACTAGTTGATAGAATCAAGTCCCATAACTCTGACATGTATTTTGGGCAAATTATGCCCCCTTTTGGACTTAGAAAATTCTGGTTAAAGTTTTGCGTGCAAGTACATACAGCTATTACCAAAAGGCATATAGCTTTGAATCTTATTTATTCCTTTTCTAGGTCAATTACCAGCCTCACTAGGTCAAGTTCCATAACTCTTAACATGTATTTTGAACAAATTATGCCCCCTTTTGGACTTAGAAAATTCTGGTTAAAGTTTACATGCAAGTTACTATCTCCAAAACTAATGCAGATATTGAATTTAAACCTAACATGTTTCTTCGGGGTTATAAAACTAGTTGATAGCATCAAGTCCCATAACTTTGATATGTATTTTGGTCAAATTATGTCCCCTTTCGAACTTAAACTCTTTTGATATTTAACATTTTGGGTAATAATTTCCTGCTTCTGTGACAATATTTCGAATAGTCGAGCTTGGCTGTCTTACGGACAGCTCTTGTTGTGTTTTTCATTAAGGTATTCATCAATTGGTCATTTTTCAGTTGAGATGAATATGTTTGTCTGTATTTTGCATACAGTCATCATGTCATGGTTCGTTTGTGTAACTGTCTTGTGTAACACAATTGAAATATAACTCTCAGTTTTTTCCAGATTATACATGTGTAATGTGTTTGCATTTGTTTTGTTCCATATTGTTAAGTTGTTTGGTTTTGTTTATATGATTTATTTGAACTGTATAATTTAGTAGGTATGTTGAAAATACCAGTAATTGAATCAAAATTATTTTTATGATGAAACTAAAACTATTGAGTATACCAATTTATGAATGAAGATGATTTTTTCTTATAAGATATTATTTTGTTAATTTCTATATGAGCCGTGCCATGAGAAAACCAACATAGTGGGTATGCGACCAGCAAGGATCCAGACCAGCCTGCGCATCCGCGCAGTCTGGTCAGGATCCATGCTGTTCGCTTTCAAAGCCTATTACAATTAGAGAAACCGTTAGCGAACAGCATGGATCCTGACCAGACTGCGCGGATGCGCAGGCTGGTCTGGATCCTTGCTGGTCGCATACCCACTACGTTGGTTTTCTCATGGCACAGCTCACATATTTTGCAGGCAGTATTTATAGTAAAAAGTTCACAATATGTAATATTGAGATTTTGATGCAAGAATAGATATTTTGATCGTTTTGTTTTGTACAAAATAAAAGTATTAAATTTAATACATTTGTCACCTTTTACTGTTTGTAGGCCTATGATTGGTTGTCCCTGTATGTATCTATAGGCCTATGATTGGTTGTCCCTATATGTATCAGTCAGTCTGTTTGTTTGTTGATTGGTCGGTCAGTCTGTCACAAAAAGCATAAAAAACCTTGTAACCCCCAGTCTTTATGCAAAGGAAAAAATACGACATAGGAATGGACTATGTCCATTGGTCCATCATACTTTGTGTCTGGTTCGTAATTCTGCCTTTTATCGATGCTTTTTTACTCGACTGTACAAAGTATACAGCTAAAAATAGAAAAACCTTCAAACATCTTTTATGAACAGCTTGATGGATCTTCATCAAACTAGGTCTGAAGCATCTAAGACCTGTCTCCTCACAATTCTGTTCAAACAAGGGCGCTTGAAATGGATTGAAACACCACACATTTGTTCACTGTTATGATCTGACATGCACTGAACAGGTTCAATACCAGTATTTGAAATTTTAGCTCAACTATTTAAAGGATAGTTAAGCCATCAGTGTCGGCGTCGCACCTTGGTTAAAGTTTTGCATGCAAGTACATATGGCTATCATTTAAAGGCATATAGCTTTGAAACTTATTTTTTCTTTTTCTAGGTCAAGTACCAACCTCACCAGGTCAGGTCCCATAACTCTTGACATGTATTTTGGTCAAATTATGCTCCCTTTTGGACTTGGAAAATCCTGGTTAAAGTTTTACATGCAAGTTACTATCTCCAAAACTAATGCAGATATTTAACTGAAACTTCACAAGTGTCTTCAGGGTTATAAAACTAGGTGGTAGGATCAAGTCTCATAACTCTGACCTGCATTTTGGCCAAATTATGCCCCCATTTGGACTTAGAACATCCTGGAAAATTAATGCAGGTACTGGATTTAAACTGTATAGATATTTCAACATTTAGGGTAAAATTCCTGCTTCTGGGACAACAATTCAAATAGTCGAGCATTGGCTGTCTTACAGACAGCTCTTGTTTACTAAATAATGCCCCTTTTTAGCTCATTAGAGCTTTGTTCAGGGTGAGCCATTAGTATAGGTGGATAGTCCATCATCCTAGGTCCTTCATTCTGCTTCAATTTATTTACTTGAACATCTTTTCCTCTGAAACTACTGGTCAGAATTACACCAACCTTGGTCAGTAGCAACCTAGCATGGACCTCAATAAAGTTTATTCAAATGGATCACCTTGGCCCTTGTTAGGGGCCATCAGAGCTAAAAATAGAAAAATAAACCTTTAAACAACTTCTCATAAACTGTTAGATCTTCATTAAAGTTGGTCTGTAGCATCGTTATAAGGTCCTCTGTCAACTTTGTTCAAAGGCAAGTGGATGGCACTTGATCCCTTTTAGGGACAGCTAGAGCAGAAAATAGAAATGCATTTAAATGACTTCTTCTCATGAACTGCTTGATAGTTCTACATCAAACTTGATTTGTAGCATCATTATAAGGGCCTTTACCAACTTTGTTGAATTGGGGCTGTTAGAGTTAAAAATAAAAATACCTTTAAATAACTTTTTTCTCATGAACTGTTTGATGGATCTTCATTAAACTTGGTCTGTAGCATTACTGTAAGGTCCTCTCTCAAGTTTGTTCTAATGAGGACATTTTGCACCATTTCTGGGGCGTTTAGAGCTGATATTAGAAATAACTTCCACTCATGAAATGCTTGATGGATCTTCATCAAACTTTGTCTGTAACATCATTTTAAGGTCTCTTGACAACTTTGTTCAAATGGGGGCACTTGGACCCTTATAGGGGACATAAGAGCTAAAAGATGTATACCTTTAAACAACTTTTTCTGCTTAACTACTTGATGGATCTTCATCAAACTTGGTCTGTAGCTTCAATGTAGGTCCCTTCCAAGTTTTCTTTAAATGGGGATGCTTGGCCCGTTTTAGGGGCCACTAGAGCTAAAAACAGAAATACCTTTAAATGACTTCTCATGAACTGCTTGGTGGAAATTTGTTCAAATGAGGGCACATAGACGTCTGAACTTAGAAGATCCAACCACGCAGACAACTTGACTTTGTAAGATCCAACCATGCAGACAATTTGACTTAGAAGATCCAACCACACAGACAACTTGTCTTAGAATATCCAACCACGAGGACAACTTAGAAGATCCAACCAAGCAGACAACTTGACTTAGAAATCCAACCATGCATACAACTTGACTTAGAAGATCCAACCATACAGACATCTGAACTGGGAAGATCCAACCATGCAGACAACTTTGCTTTGTAAGATCCAACCATGCAGACAAGTTGACTTAAAAGATCCAACCACACAGACAACTTGACTTTGAAGATCTAACCATGCGGACACATTGGCTTATAAAATCCAACTGTGAAGACAACTTGACTCAGAAGATCCAACCATGCAGACAACTCGACTTGTAAGATCCAACCACACAGACAACTTGACCTATAAGATCCAACTATGAAGACAACATGACTCAGAAAATCCAACCATGCAGACAACTTGACTTAGAAGACCCAACCATGAAGACATCTGAACTTAGAAGATCCAACCACGAAGACAACTGAACTTAGAAGATCCAACCATGCAGACAACTTAACTTAGAAGATTCAACCACGTAGACAACTTGACTTAGAAGATCCAACAACGAAGACATCTGAACTTAGAAGTTCCAACCATGAAGACATCTGAACTTAGAAGATCCAACCATGCGGACAACTTGACTTAGAAGATCCAACCACACAGATAACTTGACTTAGAATATCCAACCATGAAGACAACTTGACTCAGAAGATCCAACCACGAATTAATCTGAACTTAGAAGATACAACTATGAAGACATCTGAACTTAGAAGATCCAACCACGCAGACAACTTGACTTAGAAGATTCAACCATGCGGACACCTTGTCTTAGAAGATCCAACCACGCAGATAACTTGACTTAGAAAATCCAATGACGCAGATAACTTGGCTTAGAAGATCCAACCATGCAGACAACTTGACTTAGAAGGTCCAACCATGCAGACAACTTGGCTTAGAAGATCCAACCACGTAGATAACTTGACTTGGACGATCCAACCACGCATACAACTTGGCTAAGAAGATCCAACCACGCAGACAACTTTGTTTACAATCCTTATCATAGCTCTAAACACACACAAAAGAAGTAAGTTTATGTGCTTCAGAAAATAGTTTAATTCATGAAATCACAGAAGAAGTTTTTCAGCCAGTGGTTGCATCATCGGATGCAGATCCAACCACGCAGACAACTTGGCTTAGAAGATCCAACCACGCATACAACTTGACTTTGAAGATCTAACCATGCAGATAACTTGTCTTAGAAGATCCAACCACGCAGACAACTTGGCTTAGAAGATCCAACCACGCATACAACTTGACTTTGAAGATCCAACCACGCATACAACTTGACTTAGAAGATCCAACCATGCAGATAACTTGACTTGGAAGATCCAACCACGCAGACAACTTGGCTAAGAAGATCCAACCACGCAGACAACTTGACTTTGAAGATCCAACCATGAAGACAACGGCTTATAAAATCCAACTGTGAAGACAACTTGACTCAGAAGATCCAACCATGCAGACAACTCGACTTGAAAGATCAAACCACACAGACAACTTAACCTATAAGATCCAACCATGAAGACAACTTGACTTAGAAGACCCAACCATGAAGACATCTGAACTTGGAAGATCCAACCACGAAGACATCTGAACATAGTAGATTCAACCACATAGACAACTTTTCTTAGAAGATCCAACCACGTAGACAACTTGACTTAGAAGATCCAACCATGAAGACATCTGAACTTAGAAGATCCAACCATGCGGACAACTTGACTTAGAAGATGCAACCATGAAGACATCTGAACTTAGAAGATGCAACCATGCGGACAACATGACTTAGAAGATCCAACCACACAGACAACTTGACTTAGAAGATCCAACCATGAAGACAACTTGACTCAGAAGATCCAACCACGAATTAATCTGAACTTAGAAGATCCAACCATGCAGACAACTTGACTTAGAAGATTCAACCATGCGGACACCTTGTCTTAGAAGATCCAACCACGAATTAATCTGAACTTAGAAGATCCAACTATGAAGACATCTGAACTTAGAAGATCCAACCATGCAGACAACTTGACTTAGAAGATTCAACCATGCGGACACCTTGTCTTAGAAGATCCAACCACGCAGATAACTTGACTTAGAAAATCCAATGACGCAGACAACTTGGCTTAGAAGATCCAACCACGCAGACAACTTGACTTAGAAGATCCAACCATGCAGACAACTTGGCTTAGAAGATCCAACCACGTAGATAACTTGACTTGGCCGATCCAACCACGCATACAACTTGGCTAAGAAGATCCAACCACGCAGATAACTTGGCTTGGAAGATCCAACCACGTAGACAACTTGATTTAGAAAATCCAGCCACGCAGACAACTTGGCTTAGAATCCTTATCATAGCTCTAAACACACCTAAAAGAAGTAAGTTTATGTGCTTCAGAAAATAGTTTAATTGATGAACGTCACAGAAGAAGTTTTTCAGCCAGTGGTTGCATCATCGGATGCAGATCCAACCACGCATACAACTTGGCTTACAAGATCTGACCATGCAGACACCTTGGCTTAGAAGATCCAACCACGCAGATAACTTGACTTGGAAGATTCAACCACGCAGACAACTTGGCTTCGAAGATCCAACCACGCAGACAACTTGATTTAGAAAATCCAGCCACGCAGACAACTTGGCTTAGAATCCTTATCATAGCTCTAAACACACCTAAAAGAAGTAAGTTTATGGGCCTCAGAAAATAGTTTAATTCATGAACATCACAGAAGAAGTTTTTCAGCCAGTGGTTGCATCATCGGATGCAGATCCAACCACGCAGACAACTTGGCTTAGAAGATCCAACCACGCATAAAACTTGACTTTGAAGATCTAACCATGCAGATAACTTGGCTTAGAAGATCCAACCACGCAGACAACTTGGCTTAGAAAATCCAACCACGCAGACAACTTGACTTAGAAGATCCAACCACGCATACAACTTGACTTTGAAGATCTAACCATGCAGACAACTTGGCTTAGAAGATCCAACCACGCAGATAATTTGACTTGGAAGATCCAACCACGCAGACAACTTGGCTTAGAAGATCCAACCACGCAGACAACATTACCGCGTAGATAACTACTTGGGACAACATAATCGTTTTAGAAATTGTTGACCCATATGGTCTTCAGCGGCGAGAATAATCAAACGTGTTTACACAAAAAAAATGGTATCAGGAGTATGTACAAGCTTTTTATGTTACCTACTCTTTGACCAAAGATGGACCAGTATCAAATTTGAACTAGAATTCAGGAAAACAAACATTCTGATCAGGTCTCATGAAGGTTGCTCCAGAAGTTTGGCCGATTATTTGTTGAAATAGGTATACTGGGTAATTAAAGGGCCATAACTCCCATTATTGATATAATCAAGACCTTATTAAATGTAGGTTTCATGTATATATCGGGTTGAAATTGTGGTCAGAATTTGAATACGCAAATATTCTTCTTGGATGTATGTTAAATCCCAGTAATCCTGGATGTATACAATTCACAGATACAATTACTCTGTTTTGATAAAAACATCGATTTATTTGTATACACACACATCGGATGTATATTTTTGCTCATGACGGACGGTTCGTCTGTCGATAGGACTTTCGCCAATATTTAAGGAAAGCTTCGGCCTAAGGAGGTAGCTCAGTTTAGAAGATCCAGCCACAAAGATAACCACTAACCACTTAGCTTTACAGGGTGTTTGGCCGTGGTCATTAGAAGACCCTTTTGTTTCGGGGCCAGTAGGTCACAGTGAGTTCAAGGCTCGCCAAAACCATAACTCTGAAGTTTCTATCACTCGAGACACGAGTAGAAGAGCAAAACGCAAGAATTAAAACTTTATCTTCTGTACATGTATAATGTAGAACACGGAAGAGGGTATGTTTCTTCTTTCTGACTATTCTCACGGAATTTCGTAGCAGTCTCAATAGTGTATCATGACACATAGAAACTCCACTACTTTAAGATCTTACGCAGTTTCGTTGTCTAATACTAGTAAAATAATAATATAATAACATTATTCCATTGAAATAGGGAATTTAGTTACATGACATTATAGACCAAACTTTTGTTTGGTCTCCAAAGTGAAATCCGTAAATACAGAAAACAAAATTCATGTCGGTTCACATTTCCGCCCATTAACATTATTAAATTAGTTCCCACCAGTTTCATTTCCCTCTCTTAGTACTTTCCGTTCAAAAGGAGCATACAGTGGAATTTTTCCCCGACATTTCATAAAAATCCATGTAGACACGAATTGCTTCAGTATAATTAACACAATTTTTGTGCTTATCAGTTTTTATTTTTAACATTTAAAAATGTCGCTATGTTAGTGACAGGTAATTAACCAAATGTTCGTTTAACTGTTGTTTATTGTATAAAAATACACATGCATTTAATAGTTTCTGCCAAATGCGCTGAAATGCTTATAAGAAACTTGAATTTCCTCATTAGATGTTTTAACGCCTACTTTGTAATGAAAACACAGTACGGCTAAGACTCCCAAACTACAAATGAGCCGTGCCATGAGAAAACCAACGTAGTGGCTTTGCGACAAGCATGGATCCAGACCAGCCTGCGCATCCGCGCAGTCTGGTCAGGATCCATGCTGTTCGCTTTCAGAGCCTATAGCAATTAGGGAAACTGTTAGCGAACAGCATGGATCCTGACCAGACTGCGCGGATGCGCAGGCTGGTCTGGATCCATGCTGGTCGCCAACACACAATGTTGGTTTTCTCATGGCGCGGCTCAAATTATATTGTACAGGTTAACTGTATAAATTTTGCGAAACTATCGCCGTCTTTGTAGGCAATTTTTCAATTATTTGCAACTAAGACTAAACTTAATCGTTTCTTTAAAAAAAGAAAGAAAAAAAATACGTACGGAAGAGCATTAGTGCTAGATCAGTGTTATTTATTTAATCGAAATTTCGACTTACTGGCTTCAGCAGTATATTTAGAAAGGGTCCCATTATGTAGTCCTCGGGTAGCCACAGAAGGTCATATCAGATGACTACGCAGCGTTCGTTCTTAAAATATCACCATTTTATTCATTTTTCAAGTCTGGAAGATTTTTGACCCACTTTAAGCTCATATGGCAAGGAAATAAAGACATGCCCTACATGAACGTATAATTACGAGTCCGACTAAGATCGGACATCTAGACGGCTCTAGAAGGAGAGGTCATAGAAGATCATGACCGGTTAGAGTTCGAACTATTTTGACTATATCGGGAAGGATTTCGACCTAGTTCGAGCCCCTACCACAGCACCGGAACATACTGTACATATATCATACAGTACCTCTATTAATTAGCATAGGTCATACATTGATGTTGGTAAAATACATTCAAGTACCTACAATACTTACAATAATGTAAAAGCACATTTTCGCTGGGTCAAAATTTCACGAATTTGAAATTTTGAGTATGTTCGCGTTGTTTAATATTCGCGAAAATGTAAAAATGATATACTACTTGAATCTGAATTATACTAATAGTGAATATTTACGCGAGGATTAATTTTCGCGAAATGTAGGGCCTTGCGAATATATAGCGAAAATTAAACCCTCGCGAAAATTTCTGCTTTTACAGTATAAGGCTAAGTAGATGTGATCGCCTTACATTTTTAACTAATTAAGGGTCAACTAAAGTAATCTATCAACTTGTTTAGCCTTTGTCAGACTGACAGACGTTCAAATTTTGAGGATAAAGGCAAGATATTAATTCGAAACTTCTTGTTAGTCATGACCTCGAAATTTGGAGTTAAATCTTGCACTACTGACAGTAAGTAGAAAAAACACTACAAATACAAGATGGTAGATTTAGCACATCTACAGACAGCCCACTCAAAAGACAATAAAATTTCGATTAAATTTGCGAATCTTCTCCTCAGCTGCATTCATGGCAAACGATCGTAAACCCATCGTAACGTGAGCTCACTTAAAAGCATTGACCCTCCGCCAAGAACTCGAGTCGGCAATGATCAAAATGTAATTATGCATTGAAACTGCATTCTTTCTGTATGTTCAACTTAAAACTGATTGAATTTGCAAGATGTATATACAAACAAATGCAGATGAAAGAAAATTTACTCAAGATAACGCTCTATAATTAAAACTTCAAATCTGCACATTTTTTACATGTACACAAAATTCACAAAACTTTTGCCAGCGTTTGGCGTTTTATTTTTTGTATAGCGCACTTTTTAGTTTGTAACTGTCGTAAAATGTTTATTTCCGTGTCAAAATCAACAACATCAGCCCGCAGGCTAAGTAATATTCTATCTTCTCATGTGCTGGACCTAGGTTCGGATCCCATCGATATTTATATTTTATATATATTATAGTTTTGATAGAGACAGTTTTACTTCTAGTGTATCTATCTGTACTCTATTTATAAAAGTTTTTGGAATAAACCTGGTTTTCTCGTGTGTGTCTTTTTTTTTTACCTTTTTAAATATCAAAATCGATTTCGTAAGTACTTGGTTTAATAATAATTGTAACTGACAGTTTATAATTTTGTATGTTTTTCATGATTTTATGCGTTACTTTAGATTGTCATTTTCAAAAATAAAAAATCGAAAGTTTTATTAAGTGCCGCTTGTTTTGCTCGCCCTGTGATCACACTGATTTTTTGTACAAGTCGTTCGCTCTTATCTTAATTGAATTCCATATGACATAAAACTAATATTTTGTAAATTTTGCAACATAATCGTTCGAAGAAATTTACACGTTTTCCGTTTTGCACGAACAGGGAAGGCGACCTGACGTTGCAACACGTGCAAAGATGTATTATACGTGCAGAAAGATAAAAAAGGTTGCATCGATTAGTGGTATTTAAGTCTGATATATACATTATCTTGTGCAGTCATAGTAAATTACACAAAACAAATAATGCAAGTACAAAAATTGTAAAGTTAAGAAAAAACAAAACAACTTACCTTGTGAATATGTACTACAAATACAGATTTAGACATCCCTATAAACAAGTATATCCCAATATTCATCGATGCAACTTACTGATGAACTTTTATCCAGTGTAAGTGCTTGTTAAAGGAATTTTTATGTCCACGGCATATAATGTTATCTAAAATGATTTGAGATTAGTTTTGGGGTTGTTGATAGATACTAAGAACGGAGTAAAGTATTATAAGGTACACGACAGATTTATGTGCAAAATAATTACGTTCCACCAAACAAAATTACTGCATTAAATCACATAGTCGTTTGCATAAATACAAGTGAAATAATGATTAAAACAAACTTAAAACGCACCGGCGATCGATGTTCACTTATGTTTAAATCCTGTTTTCAAGTGCCAAAGGAAGTGAAAACGTGTGTCATTCCATTAAATCGTTTGTTGTCTTTTAAAAATATACGTATTTTGGAGGCTCATTTTAGTCATTGTTCACTTTTGTTACCTATAGGTTTTTACACCTCCAGTTAGTGTTAAGAATCAGTCTTGTGGTATGACAACATCGTTAAATTACAGAATGCGACACGGACAACTAGTCTGTAAGCTTTCTTCAGCAACCTTTGTTTGTGTTACCTGGATATAGCATCTTGCTTTTTACATTATGTTAAAGTACCACTGCAGGTTGCGGGCAATATATTTACACGTCTGTTGTCCGCATGTTCCGTTTAATTTACCCTTTTTCAGTCAGTGTATAATAGTATTATGACATGTACCATTTTTTCAGAATGCAGTTTTCAACTGTATTCTTCACACAGCCATGAAAAAATCAAACGCCCTTTTCTCATTATCTGTGACGAGCACCTACTCTCGATAAGAAAACACTTCTTTTTCACTTTGCAGGAAGACATATTTCACCAACTGTAATTCAAAAGCGAATGAATTTTTCTCATCTGTGAAAGTCGTCAACAAAACTCATTTCTTAATTTAAAAGAAGGTATGCTTCACCAATACTTCATTTTGCAAATGGGAATCTCTCTGTAGGCATGCCTTGTCAAAAAATTCAAATTCTGCACACGGTATTTGTTGCCCCAAAAGCATTTCTCATCAAAAAAGGCATGTTCTGATCTTCAACAACCTCATTATAAATACGCCGCATCAATACTACATATAGCAACACCAGTCCGCTGTTCACAATTAACATGGAAGAAACTTTATTACAAAATAGGATATGCCCGACGATTAATTAAAGAGTAACATAATTTGCAGTACAAAATGAAGCACCTGTAGTAATACAAAAATTGTGACTTTTCTTAGTGGTCTAGTTTTTGACTCATGATCCACATTTGGGCATAAAGACAACACTCAAGTTTTCACTAAATCATATCCAGGTTTCCCATTATTTGACACAGAGACAGTAGTATTTGGTAAAAAAAAAACCAGTTTCACAGCTTCACCAAAAATGTCCAGTTTCCACTTAATGGATAAAATGTGACTTGTAGTTCGTTGACAGTTTTCTATTATTTCACAATTGTGATAACAGTAAAATTGTGGACACCGGACGATTGAGCCAGAACATCCATCTATACGAACAGCTTACCACACACATTCGACTCTTAAAATGTTCTAACTGGCATTAAGCATTTATTTATTTATTTGGGTTTTTACGGCGCACCAACATAGTATAGATTATATGGTGCCAAACACGACTACAAATTTTGGTTTCACATCTCATTGACATCGAAATAAAAACATGAGGTATGGAAGGCATTGAGCAGAATCATGATAATGCCTATTTGACCTTACATTTCAAGTAATAACCTTCACCTTCAATAAACGCTTGTAGAATTTTTACCAAATTATCAAAGATCCTCTTAGACAAAAACATCTTTCCAGCTTTAAGAAGTAATGGACCTGCAAGATGAAAATGACACTGAAACTGGAAATGGTTCCAATCAATTACCCATTTAAAAAAAGACTGTTCATGTCCGTGTGCCAGTCTGAACCGTAGAAGACTAGGCTTTTTGTTTGTAACTTTGAATGCTTCTAATAAATTTTTTGAAAGGATGGCTAACAATTTGTTAACAATATATGGCTGCAATGGCACTAGCAAACCGCTATAGCAAAAACAAACAACTGCCTTATATGATTTCCATTTTTTATTCATTAAAATCAGATAGTAATCACAGAGCTTGGATTATTTTTTATCAACAACAAAAGAAAGAGGGCCCTGAAAGCCCTGTAACACTCCCCTGGCCTAGATCTAACCCCAGGTTACCTGGTATCTAATATGGCGTATATTTCATTAAAACAAACACTCCGACTATGTTTATGTAAATCAGGTAGGTCACTAGCCTTTTTTCCGTAATGATTTGACCTTGTGAGCCAATTACAAACTTATTCTAGATTTTTAAAAAAAAGACAAAAATTCTAATCCAGTTTAATGAATGGCAGTGGCTAGGGTTACGGTACCGTAATCCTAGCCTCCGATTCTAGGATTACGGAAGTTCCGTATTTCTAGACAACCCTATGAGAATAGGCTAGGATTACGGAAGTATTTAAGAGGAATCATATATATGTTAGGACATGCATAAATGATGTTGTTAACTTAATTGTTTCACTTAAAATAGCGATTTTTCATGTCTGTCGTATTATGGGTTAGTAAAAGAAGAAAGAGAAAAGAAAACAAAATAGAGAAAAACAATTAAAAATGAAAGGAAAAAATTGCATAATCATGACTATGAAATAATAACGTACTCCAAACAAAAACAAAATTACAACAATATTTAAAAAAAAAAAGAACAATTATTTTTTATGGAAATTGAAAAGTAAAAGAAATGGGCCAATTGAACTGAGCACTCCTCGTGATGTTGCCCGGATATAGTTGGACAATTATGTAAACATTGAAACATTACTATTTTCATTAAGAATATCAAGAAGAAAACTAGCTTCTTAAAAGTTTTTGTAAAATATGACCTTAGTAGTGACTTAGTTTCAGACCTAGCATTATGTAGTTTTGTACTTTACTTTGATTTCATAGAAGCAAATATTCTGACTAAGTTATTCGATGATAAAAAGAAAATGTGGCCTCTAGAGTATCAAAAACTTTTTTCATCCAGTGTCTGATGACCTGGTGTAATCTAGTTACGAACTTGACCTTTATCTCACAGAAACATATTTCTGACAAAATATATGATGATCAAGAAGAAACTGTGGGCTTAAGAGCATTAAGTAAGTTTTTTTTCTATAAATAAACCTAGTTTAAGATCTCTGGTTAATCTTGACCTAGACTTCACAGAGGAAGAAAATCTGGCTATTAGTGTTAGGATTTTCCTTGATTTGACCTTGTGATCTCAGATAGCCCAGTTCTGAACTTGACCTTGATACCAGACATTCTGACAAAAATATACAGGATCAAGTAGAAAATGTGGCCTCTATGGTGTCAACAATCTTTTTTACGACATAACCTAGTAACCTCGTTTTTTTTTTACCTTGGGTTACACAGTTCTAAATTTGAACCAGATTTCAAAGAGACACACATTCTGATAGTTTTATGAAGAACTGGAAGAAAATGTGGCCTGTTTGAAAGGTTTTTCCTATGATTTGACCTAGTCACCTATTTTTTTTTTATCCCAGATGACATATTTTATATTAGTTCGAGATTTTATCAAGACAAACAGTCTGACCAATTTCTGTAACACTGGGAGAAAATTGTGGCCTCCACAGTGGTAACAATTAAAATGTTAATGACACCTAACTGGTAACAAAAGGACACAAAGTGATCACAATAACTCACCTTGCATATTTTATGAACTAAACTCCAGCTATTTTTATCAACAACAAAAGAAAGAGGGCCCTAAAAGCCCTGCAACACTCCCCTGACCTAGATCTAACCCCATGTTACCTGGTGTCTAATATGGTGTATATTTCATTAAAACAAACACTCCGACTATGTTTTATGAACTAAACTCCAGCCATAGGTCTGTGAACAGCTTCCTGCTGTTTAACCCTAAGCCTGCTAAATTTCTCCAATGGACTGGTCCATCATTCAGTTTGGGCAATACCATTCATTATTCAAAGGGGTGTTCACAGAAAATTTAATGACTGAATAGCGGACAGTGCAGACCATGATCAGACTGCACGGATGTGCCAGCACAGCTGATCTTGGTCTGCACTGGTCGCAAAGGCAAAACCAATTGCCACCAGCAGGCTAAAGGTTAATAAACTTAACAAAGCAGCAGCATATAATTTATACACTTGTTAAAAATGATTAGAAAGCATAACAATAAAGAGCATTATAACTGGTTTATACTGGCAATGCATTAGAATATGATTGTGTGACTGACAGGCAATCCACTTTAAAATTAGTATTCAAAATCATCAACAGAATACCACAGCTCTCCTGTTAATCCATATATTGTAAACGATTGCCTAGGAAATTTAAAATTATGTTGGAAATAGCAATGCAGAGACATACAATAACGTTGTAACAAACTAAACACAAATAAAAGACTGCCACTTTTGTGTTAGAGGTGACTGCCTCTAAATAGAAGACGGTCAAAGGGGAATAACTCTTTGTTGCTTGATCAATATTTTGTTTCCATACTTATCCTAAATATATACATAAAAAATAATGTACCCAGAAAATATTACTAACTTCATGTCAATTAAATCTGCACTGATACGATTTATTTTGAAATTTATATATTAATCTTATTTCCCTTAAATGGATTTTTCACCATTATTGCCTTTAAAATAATCAAATTTTAAGTGAAGTTATATTTTGTTCCTCCTTCACAGAATGTGCAGATTGGTTAAAGTGACTGTGACGAATACTGACTAGCATTTTCTTTTGAACAATTGCAGTTTACTCCTTCTTTCATGTCTAAAAGCTGACAGAAAAATAACGTGGGTCTTTTAAGAATAATATAATATGTAAACTATGTCAAATTAAGAACAAATCAGTTTTTTTTAAAATAAACATTCTGCATAGTAGTAATAGAAAACATCTGCTTAATATCTAGACATATCAAAAAGATATATAAAGGTGGGACAGCGTACAAAAAACACACAAAAAAAAAAACAAGTAAAGTAGAAATCGTATATATCATTTCACCATTAGTTTATACTATGGTACTATTTCTTACTTGACTGACTGTGTGCATTATTCCTACTACCAGCTGGTTTGACCAGCTAAATTAATTTTGAATATGTACATTGTTACAGAATCAATTTATCTTATGTCCTAAAAGTCCTAGATAGCAAATTTCAGAACAAGTATGAAGTGTACTTGTCAAGTCACAATAGGTCATATATTGTCTAACTAAACGCTTTATGGTAATCATAAACTTAGCCAGGCCATGAGAAAACCAACATAGTGCGTTTGCAACCAGCAGCGATCCAGACCAACCTGCAAATCCATGCAGCCTTATCAGGAGCCATGCTGTTCGCTAACGGTTTCTCTAACTGCAACCGTATTGGAAAGCCAACAGTATGGATCCTGACCAGACTGCGTGGATGCGCAGGCTGGTCTGGATCCATGCTGGTCACAAAGCACTATGTTGGTTTTCTCATGGCACAGCTATTTTGTCTGAGGAAGCCATTTTGTTCTTGCTCCTTTCAAATAAGTAAATAAATGTTACAATTCTAATATGGTCTATTCTATGAAAAAATCCCTAAAATTTCCTTTTATTTCCTTTTTTCACAGCTAAAACAATTTAAACAAGAGCATCGCAATATACACCTGAAGGTATGACCATTGACCCTTAAGTATGACCTTGACGTGAATCATCCAAAACGTGCTCTGCGTGTTGTCTCGATGTGGTGAACATTTGTTACAAGTTTCCTCAAAATCCTTCAAGCAGTTCAAGAGTTACATAGCGGACACGAAACAGTCATATGAACTTTGACCACTAAGTGTGACCTTGAACTTGAAGCAAGCCATCCATAACATGCTCTCTGCACGTCGTCTCTATGCAAAGTTGTGTCAAATTTCTTCAAAATCCTTAGAGTGGTTCAAGAGTTACAGAGCAGACACGAAAATGCTAACGAAAAAGTCATATATTGCCAAGATATAAACATTTAAAGACATGAAAGTCCTGATTATATATTTACAGATGGGATCAAGATAATGGGACTAGGATGAAAATGTCTTAATATATTCAGCCATAAAACTAGGTGTTTTTTACTTCTAAACAAAGAGGACACAGCATATATCCTGACTTATCACTGTTTCAACAAGATATACCTAGTTCAGTGCACATACTGATAGCGCTTCGACTTATTTCTGATTTTAACTTTAATAATATGACTGATTAGATACAGTAGTCAGTAATAATAAATTTCTGCATATAAAGTTCACTGCACATTCGCAAGAGCTGGTATGATAGTGCAGTATGCATCTATCCCCTTCAGATAGACATCTTCATTGAGAAATTCATTGTGATCATGTAACAATATAGGTGTGTTGTTCATTGGAGAGAATCCTAAAGCAGGGTAACCAGCCTGAAACAGAATATCATACAGTGTTCAAGTAAGAACGCCTACCGTAAATATATACAAGTTGTAAAAAAAGTAACTAGATATTGAGAGCAAAACACTCCGAAGTTGTGAGGTTGCAAGTTATAATGCCAATCAAATTTCTGTTCAACATAATGACTTGACTAAACACAATGCTTGTAAGGTATTATTGTCCTTTACCTCTGACACATGAACAGAAGTTGCCACTGATTCATGTACAGAAGTCGCCATTCTGATTCATGTGTAGAAGTTGCCACTCTGATACATGTAGAGAAGTTGCCACTCTAACATATGTTAAGAAGTTGCCCATATGATATATCTACATAAGTTGCCACCCTCATACATGTAGAGAAGTTGCCTCTGATACATGTGGAGAAGCTGCCACTATTAATACATACGAAATGTTACGCTGATATATATAAAGCAACATGTAAAGAAATTGCCACTTGCAGAAAACATGGGACCAGGAACATTCAGAAATGCCCAGCAGCATATGTCACAAGTTTGTTATCAACTTTATGAAATACAATCAGAAAGCTGCCCTTACCTCTCTCAAAAATCTGCAATCTGTTCCTGCTGGGAAAACCTCTTTCTCAATTGGCACACCTCTATATTAACAGGAAATAAACAATAATACATAAACATTCCTACAGAAAAAAACAACAGTCAGTTGTACCTGAGAGTCCATACTGGACTGCAAATGTTGTGCTTTAACCTTTACCCTGCTAAATTTCTAAAATGGTTTGGTCTATCATTCAATTTGGTAAAACCCACTTATTATTCAAAGGGATGTTCACTGAAAATTTACTGATTGAATAGCAAACAGTGCTGACCATGATCAGACTGCACCAATGTGCAGGCTGATCTTGGTCTGCACTGGTCGGAAAGGCAGAATCATTTGTCACCAACAGGCTAAACGTTAATTGTACGTATGAATTCTTTACCAAACTAAAACTGACATTAGACAAACAGAAAACTAAGTAATATTTTTAACATGTACAGAACTGATATTTTTCTTTCTAAATCTATTATCACTAACAATGATAACGATGATAATAAAAATAATAACTAGAATTGTGTCCATAAGAATGGATGCCCCCTCATACTGCTTCATCCTCTAAATAGAAAAGATTTTATCAAGAAAGGGTCATAATTCTAGAAACAAGAGGGCCATGATGGCCCTATATCACTCACCAGAGTTGATCTGGCCTACTGACCTAGTTTTTGACCCCATATGACCCAATTTATTACTTAACCTAAAAATCATCAATACAAACATTCTGACCATAAAGATTGAGTCACAACTGTTGCCTTTAGAGTGTTCACAAACTTTTCCTTTGATTTGTCGTGACTTAGTTTTTGACCCTAAATGACCCAACTTAAAACAGGATCTAGAGATCATCAAGAAAAACATTCTGACCCAAGTTTCATAAAGATTGAGTCACAACTGTGGCCTATAAAGTGTTCACAAGCTTTTTCTTTGATCTAGCGTACTGACCTAGTTTTTTGATCCCACATGACCCAGATTCAAACTTGACCTAAAAATCATCAAGATAAACATTCTGGCCAAGTTTCATAAATATTGGGTCACAACTGTAGACTGATACGCTTTTCCTTTGTTCTGACTTACTGACCTAGTTTTTGACCCCACATGACCCAGATTCAAACTTGACCAAGAAATCATCAAGACAAACATTCTGACCAAATTTCAAAAAAGACTGAATCACAACTATGGCCTTAAGGGTTTAAAAGCTTTTCCTTTGATTTGACCAGGTGACCTAGTTTTTGACCCCACATGAGCCAGATTCGAACATGACCTAGATTATCAAGACAAACATTCTGATTAATTCTCATGAGTTTAAAACTTAAATTGTGGTTTCTAGAGTGTTGACAAGATTTTCCTTTGATCTGGCCTACTGACCCAGTTTTAGACCCACATGACCCAGTTTCAAACCTGACCTAGAAATCATCAAGACAAACATTCTGACCAAGTTTCATAAAGATTGAGTCAAAATTGTGGCCTCTAAAGTGTTCACAAGCTTTTCCTTTGATTTGACCCGGTGACCTAGTTTTTGACCACACATGACCAAGATTCGAATTTAAGCTAGAAATCATCAAGACAAACATTCTGACCAAGTTTCACAAATATTGGATCACAACTGTGACCTCTAGGGTGTTCACAAACTT
The DNA here is from genome assembly GCF_021730395.1 of Mercenaria mercenaria. Taxonomy (NCBI): domain Eukaryota; kingdom Metazoa; phylum Mollusca; class Bivalvia; order Venerida; family Veneridae; genus Mercenaria; species Mercenaria mercenaria. Next base: position 16,392,901 of record NC_069373.1, read on the forward strand.
TTCCTTTGATCTGGCCTACTGACCTAGTTTTTGATCCCACATGACCCAGTTTCGAATCTGACCTAGAGATCATCAAGACTAACATTCTGACCAAGTTTCATAAAGATTAGGTCACAAATGTGGCCTCTAGAGTGTTCACAAGGCAAATGTTAAAAGATGACACACGCCCACGCACGCCGGACAATGATCGGTCACAATAGCTCACCTTGAACACTTTGTGTTCTGGTGAGCTAAAAACACCCACAGAAAAAAATCCATTACTTATGGGGACATGAAGGTCCTTCATCTGTGAAACTTTCGAGCATATCTTTTCAATAGTTTTTGAGAAGTTGGACACACAAGATTTTCTCTATATTCTATTTAGCAAAACTATCAAAGGGCCATACTAGTAACTGTAGTAAAATAATCATAATACAAGAGGACCATGATGGTCCTGAATCGCTCACCTCTTCCCACATGACCCAGTTTTGAGTATGACATTGTTTTTTCTATTATTTGACATAGTGACCTAGTTTTTGAGCTCGTGACCCAGTTTTGAACTTGACCTAGATATTATCAAGATAAAAATTCTGACCAATTTTCATGAAGATCCATTGAAAAATATGGTCTATAGAGAGGTCACAAGGTTTTTCTATTATTTGACCTATTGACCTAGTTTTCGAAGGTATGTGACCCTGTTTTGAATTATATCTAGATATCATCAAGATGAACATTCTCACTAATTTTCATGAAGATCTCATGAAAAATATGGCCTATAGAGAGGTCACAAGGTTTTTCTATTTTTATACCTACTGACCTAGTTTTTGACCGCAGTTGACCCAGTTTCAAACTTGGCCTAGATATCATCAAGATGAACATTCAGACCAAATTTCATACAGATCCCATGAAAAGTATGGCCTCTAGAGAGGTCACAAGGTTTTTTTATTATCTGACCTACTGACCTAGTTTTTTAAGGCACGTGACCCAGTTTCAAACTTGACCTAGATATCATCAAGGTAAACATTCTGACCAATTTTCATGAAGATTCATTCAAGGGTATGGCCTCTAGAGAGGTCACAAGGTTTTTCTACTTCAAGACCTACTGACCTAGTTTTTGATCGCAGTTGACCCAGTTTCAATCTTGACCTATATATCATCAAGATGAACATTCAGACCAACTTTCATACAGATCCCATGAAAAATATGGCCTCTAGAGAGGTCACAACGTTTTTTCATTATTTGACCTACTGACCTAATTTTTGAAGGCACGTGACCCACTTTCGAACGTGACCTAGATATCATCAAGATGTATATTCAGACCAACTTTCATACAGATCCCATGAAAAATATGGCCTTTAGAGAGGTCACAAGGTTTTTCTATTATTTGACATATTGACCTAGTTTTTGAAGGCACGTGACCCAGTTTCGAACTTGACCTAGATATCATCAAGGTGAACGTTCTGACCAATTTTCATGAAGGTCTTGTGAAATATATGGCCTCTAGAGAGGTCACAAGCTTTTTCTATTTTTAGACCTACTGACCTAGTTTTTGACCGCACATGACCCAGTTTCGAACTTGACCTAGATATCATCAAGATAAATATTCAGACCAACTTTCATACAGATCCCATGAAAAATATGGCCTCTTGAGAGGTCACAAGGTTTTTCTATTATTTGACCTACTGACCTAGTTTTTGATGGCACATGACCCACTTTCGAACTTGACCTAGATATCATAAAGGTGAGCATTCTGACCAATTTTCATGAAGATCTCATGAAATATATGGCCTCTAGAGAGGTCACAAGGTTTTTCTATTTTTAGACCTACTGACCTAGTTTTTGATCACACATGACCCAGTTTCGTACTTGACTTAGATATTATCAAGATGAACATTCAGACCAACTTTCATACAGATCCCATGAAAAATATGGCCTTTAGAGAGGTCACAAGGTTTTTCTATTATTTGACCTACTGACCTAGTTTTTGATGGCACGTGACCCAGTTTCGAACTTGACCTAGATATCATCAAGGTGAACGTTCTGACCAATTTTCATGAAGGTCTTGTGCAATATATGGCCTCTAGCGAGGTCACAAGCTTTTTCTATTTTTAGATCTACTGACCTAGTTTTTGAAGGCACGTGACCCAGTTTCGAACTTGATCTAGATATCATCAAGGTGAACATTCTGACCAATTTTCATGAAGATCTTGTGAAATATATGGCCTCTAGAGAGGTCACAAGGTTTTTCTATTTTTAGACCTACTGACCTAGTTTTTAAAGGCACGTGACCCAGTTTCGAACTTGACCTAGATATCATCAAGATGAACATTCTGACCAACTTTCATAAAGATCCCACAAAAAATGTGACCTCTAGAGTGGTCACAAGCAAAAGTTTACGGACGGACTGACGGACGGACGCACGGACTACTATATCTGCTGATTACAAAAGCATCACCATTGTCACTATGAATACATAGAGCTAAAAAATCCATTCTTTTAGGGTCATCTGCAGTCAAGGTTGTTAATCTGTGAAAGTTTGAAGCAAATCAGGCTAACAGTGTGAGAGGAGTTGGCTGTACAGACAGCAGCAAAGACATAATGCACACCATATAAATGTGTGGGGGCATAAAAAGCAACATGCCAGTATATTTACAATCATTTCTAAGAGAGACTGGTACTCACACTGTCTCACAGGCAGTTGAAAAAGCTTTCCACCAGGGATCAGATTCATCTGTACTGGTTAATGTCTGGTCTACACCTTTCTAAACATACAAAGTAACATATTTATTAAACCCTTGAAAGTCACACTACAATGACACTTGTATTAAGCATAATTGTTTTATATAACTACTGTGAAATCATTAAATTTTATGGGGGTGAACTTCGTGTTTTCACAATTGTGTCATTCCGAAAATCTAATCCAAAGAAACAAGTCCTATTTGTTTCATCTTCAAAAGATGAAATCCACATATTAATATCCCCCTAAAATAGTTATTTTCACAAATATCACGAAATTTCATGCCCATGAAATCAAATCATTTCAGCATATATGTTTTTTTTTTTTTCAGCATTAACCCATACCCTGCAAAATATCTATAATGAACTCATCCATCTTCCATTTTAGACAGTACCATTAGCCATTAAAAAGGGTGCATACCAAAAGGTTACTGGCTGAATAGCGAGCAGTGCAGATTATGATCAGACTGCACAGATGTGCATGCTGATCGTGATCTACACTGGTCGCAAAGGCAGAATCAATCATGTCCTGCATGCTAAAGGTTAAACAAACTCTAGTTTTAGTACCGTAGATAAATTCTTTAGTTTCCTCTTTAAAACACTGCCTCGCTGTGCAGACATTTTAGTTTTGCCCTTTTAGTCTCATACACTTCCTGTACTGGTTGAAATTGCTCTTCATTCTTATAGCCAAGACATTACCTAGCTTAGCATGTAAAACTAATCTACAATTGCTTGAAACATGACCATTTTCAAGCAATTTACTATTTTTTTGGAGCCCACATATTAAATTTGCAACCATTCTATCAAATCTGTTTAAACTTTAATCTATGAACAATCAATATATTACCTGAAACAATCTAAACAATCACCCAAATGAAAAACTGCTTAGCTACAATCAGTTGCTTACCTGAGCAAACTCGTATTTAACATCTTCTCCTGCTTCAGCACACCAGGTTTTGATTTTCCCTTCAAACTCTACAAGATCAACTGCTGGTGGAATACGGATGTCGAAGCCTGGAACAAAAAGCAATAGTTATATGTTAATGGGTTAATATAATAGTAACTGGACCTGGGATGCTGATTTTAGTTACTGGTAAGAAGATTTTGCCAGGTCGGACCACATGAGGCACTCAAGCACCCAGTATGATCTGACCTTGCAAAATCCACAAGAGCAGAATATAAAATTCTAGACCTTCCCAAATTTCCAAAAGATATGGAGTGGGCACAAAATTAAGCTATTTGATCTTTGACCAATGAGCCGTGTCATGAGAAAACCAAAATAGTGTGTTTGTGACCAGCATGTATCCAGACCAGCCTGCACATCCATGCAGTCTGGTCAGGATCCATGCTGTTTGCTTTCAAAGTCTATTGCAATTACAGAAACCATTAGCGAACAGCACTGATCCTGACCGGACTGTGCGGATGAGCAGACTGGTCTGGATCCATGCTGGTCGCAAACGCACTATGTTGGTTTTCTCATGTCGCCGCTCAAATGATGCTAATTTCAAGAAAATCTTCCTAGTAGCTTAAAAGATACGAAGTGAAACTATTTGACCTTCAAATCCAACCAACAGTAATCTGAAAAAAAAAAATGACCGTTACTCTACAAAAAATAATCTAAGATGTGCTGATAAAACGTATAACTAGCCTAATACCAATTACTCATGCGAAATTTCATTGAAATCTAGTCAGGTTTTTGGGGAAAAATCAGGGACAAGCTAAATGCAGACATGCTGATGATGAAGGCAAATACAACATGTCTCCAATAAATTGAGACATGAGCCGTGCCATGAGAAAACCAACATAGTGGCTTTGCGACCAGCATGGATCCAGACCAGCCTGCGCATCCGTGCAGTCTGGTCAGGATCCATGCTGTTCGCTTTCAGAGCCTATTGGAATTAGAGAAACTGTTAGCGAACAGCATGGATCCTGACCAGACTGCGCGGATGCGCAGGCTGGTCTGGATCCTTGCTGGTCGCAAAGCCACTATGTTGATTTTCTCATGGCACGGCTCAGTCATAACGAACTAGAACTGTCATAGGAGTGATGAATAAAACCCCCATAATACAGCCTTGTCACAGAAGTATGGCAAATCTTAAGTTGGAAAGTCAAACGAGCAGTCCGTAAAACAGCCAATAATTGACTGAACTGTTGTCCCAGAAGCAGGAGTCTTACTCTAAATGTTTAAATATCTATAGAGTTTCAATCCAGTATCTGCATAAGTTTTGGAGATATTAACTTGCAAGCAAAACTTTAACCAAGATTTTCTAAGTACAAAAGGGGGCATAATTTGCCCAAAGTACAAGTCAGAGTTATGGGACTTGACCCAGTGAGTCTGGAAATTGACCTAGAAGAAAAAGTCACAAAGCTATATGTCTCTTAGTATTAGCTATAATGTACTTGCACGCAAAACTTTAACCAGGATATTCTAAAGCCAAAAGATGGCATAATTTGGCCAAAATGCAAGTCGAAGTTATGGGACTGGATGCTATCACCTAGATTTATAACCCCAAAGACACCTGTATAGTTTCAATTCAATATCTACATTAGTTTTGGAGATAGTAACTTGCATGTAAAACTTTAACCAGGATTTTCTAAAGTTCAAAAGGGGGCATAATCTGACCAAAATACATGTCAGAGTTATTGGACTTGACCCAGTGAGGTTGGTAATTTGTAAATTTCATTTCTGAGGGTATAATAAACCAAGAAATAGAAATTCTAAGTTACTGTGCTACACTTACCTACTGATAATTCATTTGGAACCACATTAATCTGAATACCACCCTGAAATCAAAACAAACACAGACAATTAGACCAAGCCTTATATCAAATGATTGGATATAACAACAGAAATGTGCAACAACTTTTACACTGTTGAATGTATTAAAGGGAAAAGTCAAAATGGAAATTTTTACTGCAACAGTTTCTAAAGCAGTCAATGAAAATCTGTGAATAAATAGTATTATGACCTTCAACATTAACCCTCTTAACCCTTACCATTCTGGACACGGTTGATTCTGCCTTTGCGACCAGTGTAGATCATGATCAGCCTGTATATCTGTGCAGTCTGATCATGGTCTGCACTGTTCGCTATTCAGTCAGTATCTTTTTGGTAAGCACCCCTTTTAACTGTTAATGGTACTTTCCACATTGGAAGATGGACAAGTTCAACATTAGAAATTTAGCAAGGTAAGGGTTAGAGAAATAACATTAAAAGCAAATAAAGTACAGTCTGTTTTGCAAATTCCACGTCAGTAACAAATGAACATAATAAATGCAAAGTTTCAGGCTCTACGTATGGATATGTATTTCCCCCTAAATTGGAATGTTTGCAATTACAACTCGTCTTAAATAGTTTTATCAACTCAAATTACATAATGAACATTTTTAACATACCTTCAGCATTGTCATATTGATTGTAGTTACCTCCCCTAATGTTAGGCACCCTGAACTTTTTAATCTGAAACAAGATTTGATATTATCAAATAACATGATCAAATACTTAAACAGGAGGTCACAATATTGCTTTGCACCATTACCTGAAAGAACAAAATATTTCACAGTATTTCAGAACTGTAACTTCCAATGTATTTGAAATTAATATTGACCAACTTGAAGAGACAAAAACAAAGGGCAATGGCCGCCTTAGATCGCTCTTCTGACCTAGTTTTTACCCACAGCATCTTTTGGCCTAGATTTCATTTAGAATCAAAGCCTTGAGATGTCTGGTTGCTGCGGGTTTTGCTAGAGTTATTTTCATTTTAAATGCCAATCTATAAATATACATGTATAAGAAACAAATACTAATATGCCTCGATCTAAGATAAACTCTGCCTGACCTTACATGAACAGCTGGAAGTCAGTGATGTAACCATGGACTGGAATACCTAATCATTGACAGATCTTATATAATCTAAATGGCCAGTGTGAATGGATAGAGGATGAATAAGAACTGCTTGATCATTGATAATTCATCCGCATTGTTCATGAATGGGACTACTTTGTGTAGCACATGAACAAATTCCTTTGGATGTGATTTGGAATCAAATAAAGATGCTACATGATTGTCAGAAAATACACTTAATTTTGGTAGCGGGATAAACCCGCAACTAAAAATAATCTCACCATGTTTTGTGTAAATCAGGTAGATTTGTTAACCTACTGACCTAGTTTTTGACCACAGGAAACCAACTTTTTAACCTAAATATCAAAGACAAACATTCTGACACACATAGAAAACGCCGCCTCTAGAGTGTTAACATGGTTTTTCTATGACTTAACCGTGTCACCTAGTTTTCTTACCAATGACAACCCAGTCTTAAAAGCAGCTCAGGTTTCATAGAAACAAACATTACGACGAAGATTTTGATATGATGATCAAGTAAATAATGTGGCTACTTACAGTATTAACAAGGTTTTTCTAGCACTTGACCTAGCATACATGCCATATTTTCAGATGGTCAATAAGAGAGATTTGCCTCAACAGGGCTTTTTTTAAGGGAGATTTGGGTAAAAATAAGGGAGACTTTTATTCGCTCATTTTTTATGCGCTAAATAGCCGTTTTCTTGAAAAAGCCATCAAGTTTACTATACTGAATTGATGAGTGAAGCCAACAATTGTGTACAGAATGCATGATTATTACTTATAGCTCTTTACTTACTCGATATTGAATTTCAAGTATTTTCTAAAGGTCTACATTGGGTCTGAGATACGATTTTTCGACAGAGGACTTTTTTTCAGAATTTATTTTTTTACAGGAGGTTTTCATGTCCCGGCGGGAGACCGGGAGATATACTGAAAATACGGGAGAAAAAGTCTCCCGGCGGGAGATATGGCATGTATGACCTAGTGACCTAGTTTAAGACCTTATATAACCCAGTTTTGAAACTGACCTAGACTTCATAAGGACAAACATTCTGATAAAGTTTTATGAAGTTCAAGAAAAATATGACCTTATATATTGTTTTGATACTGATCTAGAATTGATAGAGACAAACATTCTGACAAACATGCATGATGATCAAGTAAACAGTGTGGCTTGTAGAGTGTTCACAAGGCTTTTCCTAGAATCTGACCTGTGACCTAGTTTTGAACCTGAAATAACCATTGAGACAAACATTCTGACAAAGTTTTATGCAGACGAGGTGGAAAAAGTGGCTACTAATGTGTTAATAAGGTTTTCCTATCAACTGACCTTTTAACCTTCTGAACCTAGATGACTCACTAACAAAACCTTTCCAAGATATTACTGAGGGTACCATTCTGAGCAAGTTTCATTGGAATTTGGCTTACAACGTGACCTCAAGAGTGGTAACAGTTAAACTATTGAAGACAATGGATGACCAACAACAAGTGATCACAATAGAAAAGTGCTGAAGGTGAGCTTAAGACAGATATCAGGTATAAATTGCAACTTGTAAAAGTAATAAGATAGAACACTAAAATTAACCTTGCAGTGCCTTAGTTAATTCTTTTCAAAGGTTGAAGGTATATTAGGTAAGAACTGTGTAAAACTGACAGTCAAAGGTATTTGAATCTCGTCCTCTGTGGTCAAATTTCCAAGCAGTATAGTCGGTAGTTATTACAATTTTCTTTTACATTACAGCTTCAGACAAAAGATACCTAAACTTCTTAGTTTATACATTATTTTGTAAAGCAAGTTCTAAAACTTATATTAATCACTCTTGACACCTCATTCCTGATGGAATCCATCGCCATGAGGGTATGGGAGAAGAGGCCAGTTCCCCTTTTAATGCTGAGCACCAAGCAAGGAAGCTACTGGTACCATTTTTCATGTCTTTGGTATGATGCGGCCGGGGATCGAACCCACGACCTCCTGCGCTTGAAGCGAAGCTCTACCACTAGGCTATAAAAGGTTAGAAAGTTGGCTGAACTTACTTCTTTTCTTCCTCCCCCCGGAAATCAAGAAATTTATTAATTATCCTTCTCTGAAATTAACAAATAGTTCATGTAATATGCATATTTTACTGTTATCTAGCTGAATCTACAATATTCTAAGATATGTGATTTATTTGTTCAACAGCTTTCTAAAGTAGCAAGCTACATATATCACTCTAGCCTGCCGATGGTCAACTGGTACAAGAAGGGTAAATGTTCAGAAAAACAACCAATCCTGATAGGACAGCAGTCTAATCTGGGTCAATTTATTCAGTGAAACACCGTTTGACTGAACATCAATGACCCGAGCACCAGCTAAGGCTCTCTCAAGCAATGCATGAGGTCCCCAGCCCTCTTTTTTTATATGAAATAACAATAATTGGAATGAGCATTGGTATCTCAAGTATGACACCTTGATCTCATAAACTAGTCTATTCTTTGTTGCAAAAGTCAAAGCTGTCACTCTTTTTATAACCTTAGGTGGTCAAAATGAAAGGATTGATTCAGAATTTTCGTGACAAATGCACCATATATTCTTCAATTATCTAACAATCAGAATCTGTCAGCAACACTTATCTAGCTCCTGTAACACTACCTAAATGCGAAATTTTCAAATGAATGGTTTTGCAGCAACATATAATTATCTGAACTATGCAAAATGTATACTGATGTATACTAGACAATGTATTTGATATACAAACCACTTTCTCTGCTGCAGTGTTCTCAATAAATCTTGAACCATGACCAGGGTTACCATGGCATATTACATGTAGCCCTGTAATGTATCAAAATAGTCATAAAACAGTAACTCAGTGCCAGTCATGTTAGCTGGTATACCATCATAAATACCATAAATACCCATGCATAATGCGCATCTATGTATAATGCGCACCCATGATTATAGGGTGGTCCATGGGGTCAAAAATTTGTGAATTACACATGTATGGAATCTGCAGCACCAATATTTATATGCAATTCATTTGATAGTCAAGCTGTATTTTAAAGCTAGTCAACAAACTGTACAATCATCGACATTTCAATTAGCTGAAGTTGCTTAATGGTTGTATTTTGTGTAAATTCAAGGATTCATAATATTGTCATATATGTGTACTAGTCTCTTATTTATGTTTGGTGTGTTGTTCACTATCTTTCACGCAATTCATACATATTAAACAAACATAAATATTACATGAGAATCACACGTCAAATATAGCACTTCAGCAGACACAGACTGTAAAGAAGGCTTTTGAAATATACCATACTTGTAGTCCTGTCAACAGTAAGCAATTAACCCTTACCCTGCTAGCTTCTGTAATGAACTTGTCCCATCTTTCAGTTTGGACAGAACCATTTACTGTTAAAAGGGGTGCTTACCAGCAGGCTAAAGATTAAGGAATACTTACACCAACAACACCTTTCACCATAAAACACTGTGTAGGCATCTTTGGGGTTGGCTAAACCTACAAAATACAATCATTAGAATTATACATATAATCTGCTTTTTCCATTTTTAAACATTCGCTCTCCAGACATAATACACCAAACAATTACCATGAAGATAAATCTGATACTTAATGATATTTCTTAATTCGCTAAAAAAAAAAATGGAAACTGTAGTTGAAATCTGGTAATTTTTATCGACCGGTATTACTGTTTTGATAAATTTATGATTTTACTGGAATGCACAATTTTACTATGCTGACCACCAATTTCGACATATAATCTTGCTTCAATATTGTTGTGCAGTCTTTTTTTTCGATCTAGTGTTGGGCAGTCAGCCTTTGATGCAATGTCTCTGTCAGTGAAATGCATGCTGTTCTGTATAACTGATCAACACATGCTTAGTTTTGGTTATAAAAAAAACATTTTATACATATTTTTAAATGGATACATTCTGACCGCAGTTTAATATAAGAAGACACAAATAAAGGAACAAGTCATAGTGTTTGCTATATCCAATCAGTTTATATCCATTTTTGCCTTTAGGGACCCCAAAAAAGTGAACTGTGTAACTGACATTTCACTATAGCCAAGTTTGTATACCCCACCTATTTTATACGGGACAAAAACTGGGGATTTTGAAGTGTTCACTATATCCAAGATTTCCTTATAACTGAGTTCTCTATATTCGAGTTCTACTGTATGTTTATATAAATATGTCTGCTGAAGAAAACTATTCACAAATTTTGCATTTTACTTTGAAGTACAAAATTATAAGTTCTTTCCAAGGTCAGTTTTATACCTTCATCCAAAGCAAAGCCAATATTCAACTTCTTAAATTCTTCATGTTTCACAAATAATTTCATGCCTAAGACACCACCAATCTCTTCATCTGTAATACAAAAAAAACACATTTACCACCTATTTTTACAAATATTTTACCAAAACTGTTCATAAAAGATAAACAAGAGGGCCATGATGGCCCTATATCGTTCACCTGAGTACCACTGCTCAAAATGATATGAGTTTTGACATAGAGCACATAGGCATACACTAGGACTGTCACTGATTGGGTCTTAGATGTATCGATGATACCGATATATCAGAAGACAAATATCGACGATACATCGATATATTGATTATCAAGTTAGATTAACGACCTATTTGTTCATATGCATACTACATACCTTCCTGTAAATGCTATTTTAAGTTTTATTGCCTACTTTCCATATTTCTGTTTGATTGTGTTGTATTTGTATTTATGAAATAAAAGAAATACATAAAAATTAATGACATCTTTCATTTTTATTTTGCCTTCACTCCTTTTTTTGCATTTATTCAAATTTACAACTTTGTGAACTTTAGTTGTTTTTTAGGGTCTGAGTGTTTATTTGCATAGTTTTTTCTCTCTGTAAAATATCGATTTTTGAAAATGGGAATTGATAATCGATCGACCAAAAAATATCGTTGATACATCGATATAGTTTCTGTCAATGACAGCCCTAGCATACACATTAGATATCATCAGGATAAACATTTTCTTGTAACAGTCCCTTTTGACCTAGTCAGGGCAAATTTCAATACAAAGTTTGAGGGTCCTAGGCTCAAATGCTGCATTTTTGTACTAACATGACTATTCCTTACCCTGGAAGACTTAAATAACATTTAAAATCAATCTCATTAGATGCTGCTTATATATATTCGTTTACATAAAATAAAGGGAGATAATTTGTCATAAATTCAGTCAAAGTTATCTACCCTGATTGTCCGAGTCCATCTGATGTCACAAATGACATTTCAAATCAGTATCTTCATTGGTTACTGAGATACACCCATTTTAATTTGAAACAAAGGGAGGTTATTTGACAAAAAATCAGTACAAAGCTATCTACCCTGATTTCCTCAGTCCAACTAAAGACAATAATGAAATTTCAAATGAGTTCTATAAATATTTACCGAGATAAATTCATTTTTATTAATATCAGGGGAGGTAATCATGCATTGGTATATGCATGTAGAAGATACAGAGTACAAGCCTATACAACAATATATTAGTAAAGTATTCATATTGATAAATGTTCAATCAAGAGTTATCTAATATGACTATTTCTTACCATGGAAGACATTAATAACATTTCAAACCAATCTCATTAGAAGCTGCTAAGGTGTATTCATTTAGATAAAAAATAAAGGGAGGTAATTTGTCATAAATTCAGTCTATATGTATCTTCACTGATTGTCCAAGTCCATCTGTTGACATAAATGAAATTTCAGATCAGTACCTTCATTAGTTATGGAGATATACCAATTTTAATTTGAAATAAAGGGAGGTAATTTGACTTAAAATCAGTCCATAGTTATCTACCCTGATTGAGTCAGTCCAACTAATGACAATAATGAAATTTCAAATAAGTCCTATACTGATATAAATCCATTTTGATTACAATCTGGGGAGGTGATCAGATATGAAATAACTCTAGAAACTACAACTGGAACTGACAGATTCATCATGGAATCCAAAATTTATTGTTGTTGAAGATATTTTGGAAGTTTGTATTAAATCAAACCATAAATGAAGTCTCTATATGGCTGCAAAAGCCAGAACAGCAAATTATGGACCTTTAAGGGGCCATAACTCTGGAACCCATGATGGAAACTTGCCAGTTCAATAAAAGGAAACATGATCTTGTGGTGATACAAGTTGTGTGCAAGTTTGGTTAAAATAAAATCATAAATGAAGCTGCTATTGTGAAGACAAGGTCAAAATAGCTATTTCTGGCCCTTTCAGGGGCCATAACTCTGGAACTCATAATGGAATCTGGCCAGTCCAAAAAAGGAGACAAGATCTTATGGTGATACAAGTTGTGTGCAAGTTTGGTTAAATCAAATCATAAATAGAGCTGCTATTGTGCAGACAAGGTCAAAATAGCTAATTTTGGCCCTTTCAGGGGCCACAACTCTGGAACCCATAATGGGATCTTGCCAGTTCAAGAAAGGAACCGAGATCTTATGGTGATACAGGTTGTGTGCAAGTCTGGTTAAAATAAAATCATAAATGAAACCTCTATCGTGCAGACAAGAAATTGTTGACAGACAGACTGAAGACAGACGACGGGTGATCACAAAAGCTCACCTTGTCACTATGTGGCAGCTGAGCTAAAAACAAACAACTAGAATTGTGTCCATAGGACATGGATGCCATCACATACTGCACCATCCTCTAAATAGGAAAGTTTTTTGTAAAGACCATCTTCACAATGGATGTTCAACTGAAAGTTTGAAGCAAACTGTATGGTGTGCGAAGAGCTCGACATGGAAAGTGTCTCCAAAAACTAGAGCTGCTTTTGAGAAAATAGTAGTATATGAGACAACCATGCATCAGGACCTAAACTGCCTAATCATCTGACACGATTAGGTCTTGGGGCATAAATGACTCTATACTACTATTCACATGGCTAGTAGAATGTGAGTCAATTATGCCCCAAGACTTGAGCGATTTTCAGTAATTCAAGGACCATAATTCCGAAGTACCTAGGCCGATTTGACTAGTTATCAAACCTGGCTGAGGTCTTATGGTCAAACACATTTTGTTCAAGTTTGGTGAAGATTGGATGAGAAATGTTCAACTTAGAGCGTGGACACGATTTTTGACAGGCACATGGACAGACACACAGACAGGAGTAAATCAATATGTCTCCCACAATAATAACCTATAATGAACTTGCCCATCTTCCAATTTGGACAGTACCATTAATTGTTAAAAGGGGTGCTTACCAAAAGGCACTGACTGAATGACGAACAGTGCAGATCATGATCAGACTGCACGGATGTGCAGGCTGATCATGATCTACACTGGTCGAAAAGGCAAAACCGATCGTGTCCAGCATGGTAAGGGTTAAGCTATTTTGGTGGATCAGTACTCGGATAATCCTTACCATGGGACAACCCAGACCAGACAACCTGGACCATATTTTAGAAAGTTCTGGATAAAATGTGTTTGTCTAATGTTCTAGAATGATTGTTTATCATATAGTTTATTAACAATATAACAATACATATTGTTCGTTTACATATAAGTTAGTTATTTAGAACTCCAATATAAAATATATAAACTACCATGATCAGGTTGGTTCTAAAACATGTTCATCCATAACATTGTCCTATATAACACTAATTATCCACGGACTTTTAACCTTATTTAGCTATATACATGTACTTACTAAATAATAGAAATTACTAATCACTCTCAGAAATTAACAAATATTTAATAAACAAGAGGGCCAAGATGGCCCTAGGTCGCTCACCTAAGAAACACTCCATAACAGTGTAAAACATGTTTGACCTAGTGATTTCATGGAAACAAATATTCTGACCAATTTTCATAAAGATTGGACCAAAAAATTGGTCTCTTGCGATAAAAAAAGCATTTTCTTAGAAATGACCTAGTTTTTGACCCTAGATGACCCATGTTCAAACTCGACCTAGATTTTATCAAGGCAATCATTCTGACCAAAATTCATGAAGATCAACTGAAAAATACAGCCTCTATCACATACACAAGTTTTTTCTTTGATTTGACCAAGTGACCTAGTTTTTGATCTCAGATGACCCATATTCAAATTCGACCTAGATTTCATTAAGGCAATCAACCTGACCAAATTTTATAAATATCAACTGAAAACAAGAGGGCCAAGATGGCCCTAGGTCGCTCACCTAAGAAACACTCCATAACAGTGTAAAACATGTTTGACCTAGTGATTTCATGGAAACAAATATTCTGACCAATTTTCATTAAGATTGGACCAAGAAATTGGTCTCTTGCGATAAAACAAGCATTTTCTTAGATATGATCTAGTTTTTGACCCTAGATGACCCATGTTCAAACTCGACCTAGATTTTATCAAGGCAATCATTCTGACCAAAATTCATGAAGATCAACTGAAAAATACAGCCTCTATCACATACAGAAGTTTTTTCTTTGATTTGACCAAGTGACCTAGTTTTTGACCTCAGATGACCCATATTCAAATTCGACCTAGATTTCATTAAGGCAATCAACCTGACCAAATTTCATAAATATCAACTGAAAAAAACAGTCTCTATCGCATACACAAGATTTTTCTTTAATTTGACCTAGTGACCTAGTTTTTGACCTCAGATAACCCATATTCAAAACGACCTAGTTTTCATCAAGGCAATCACTCTGACCAAATTTCATGAAGATCAATTGAAAAATACATCCTCTATTGCATACACAATGTTTTTCTTCGATTTGACCTAGTGACCTAGTTTTTGACCCCAGATGACCCATTTTCGAAATCAGCCTAGATTTTATCAAGGTAATCATTCTGGCTAAATTTCATGAAGATCAGTTGAAAAATACAGCCTCTATTGCATACACAAGGTTTTTCTTTGATTTGACCTATTGACCTAGTTTTTGACCCCAGATGACCCATTTTCGAACTTGTTCTAAATTTCATCAAGGCAATCATTCTGACCAAAATTCATGAAGATCAATTGAAAAATACAGTCTCTATCGCATACACAAGGTTTTTACGTGATATGACCTAGTGACCTAGTTTTTGACCCCAGATGACCCATTTTCGAACTCGGCCTAGATTTCATCAAGGTAATCATTCTGACCAAAATTCATGAAGATCAATTGAAAAATACCGCCTCTATCGCATACACAAGGTTTTTCTTTGATTTGACCTAGTGACCTAATTTTTGACCCGAGATGACCCATTTTCGAACTCGGCCTAGATTTCATCAAGGCAATCATTCTGACCAAAATTCATGAAGATCAATTGAAAAATACAGCCTCTATCGCATACACAAGGTTTTTCTTTGATTTGACCTATTGACCTAGTTTTTGACCCGAGATGACCCATTTTCGAATTCGGCCTAGATTTCATCAAGGTTATCATTCTGACCATTACTCATGAAGAAGAATTGAAAAATACAGCCTCTATCGCATACACAAGGTTTTTCTTTGATTTGACCTAGTGACCTAGTTTTTGACCCGAGATGACCCATTTTTGAACTCGGCTTAGATTTCATCAAGGTTATCATTCTGACCAATACTCACGAAGATTAATTGAAAAATACCACCTCTATCGCATACACAAGGTTTTTCTTTGATTTGACCTAGTGACCTAGTTTTTGACCCGAGATGACCCATTTTCGAACTCGGCCTAGATTTCATCAAAGTTATCATTCTGACCAATATTCATGAAGATTAAATGAAAAATACAGCCTCTATCGCATACACAAGGTTTTTCTTTGATTTGACCTAGTGACCTAGTTTTTGACCCGAGTTGACCCATTTTCGAACTCGGCCTAGATTTCATCAAGGTTATCATTCTGACCAATATTCATGAAGATTAATTGAAAAATACAGTCTCTATCGCATACACAAGCTAAATGTTGACAGACGACGGACGACAGACGACAGACGACGGACGCCGGACATCGAGCAATCAGAAAAACTCACCTGAGCATTGCTCAGGTGAGCTAAAAACCTGTGGACCAGAACTTTCATAAACATGGTCCAGACAGTACTAAAATGTGGTCAGCAAAACTCAGTTGTCCATATAATAGCCTGAGTCTTTTGGTTCAGAATGTCCCTAATTTGAAAGATTCTAGTCTATATTCTTGTGTATTTTCTATATAAACTAGAGCTATCACTAAAGGTGATGAATGTACCCCCCGCATGCACTGACACAGTACACTGCAATTTGACACACACAAGATTGCATAATTATGTGGACTGTATGTATACAGACTGTATGTATACAGTATAGTAACAAAAAACAAAGTCCCATAACTATGCAGAATATTTATCTAAAAGAATGTAACATGCACCATGCACAACTAGGGTTGGTACTGATCACTTGTGTGAAGTTTCATTAAATTGTGTGCAAGGGTTTGGTAGATTAGGCACGCACAAGATTGCATATGCAGACTGTATGTACATAGTATGTTAACAAGAAACAAAGTCCCATAACTCTGCAATTTTTGTCACTGAAAGAACCTAACATGCCCCATGCACAACTACTGTTGTTACTGATCACTTGTGTGAAGTTTCATTAAATTGTGTCAAGGGGATGAGGAGAGATGGTGCGCACAAGATTGTGTCTATGTATATAGTATAGTAACAAAAAAAACAAAGTCCCATAACTCTGCAAATTTTTTTTCTGAAATAATCTAACATGCCCCATGCACAACTACTGTTGTTACTGATCACTTGTGTGAAGTTTCATTAAATTTTGTCAAGGGGATGAGGAGAGATGGTGTGCACAAGATTGTGTCTATGTATATAGTATAGTAACAAAAAAACAAACTCCCATAACTCTGCAATTTTTTTTTCTAAAAGAACCTAACATGCCCCATGCACAACTACTGTTGGTACTGATCACTTGTGTGAAGTTTCATTAAATTGTGTCAAGGGGATGAGGAGAGATGGTGCGCACAAGACTGTGTCTATGTATATAGTATAGTAACAAAAAAACAAACTCCCATAACTCTGCAATTTTTTTTTCTAAAAGAACCTAACATGCCCCATGCACAACTACTGTTGGTACTGATCACTTGTGTGAAGTTTCATTAAATTCTGTCAAGGGGATAAGGAGAGATGGTGCGCACAAGATTGTGTCTACGGACAGACGGACAGACAGACGGACAACCTGAAACCAGTATACCAGGGGGGTACAATTAATCAACTATAAAATATTGTTATTTCATTTCAAAATCAGGCTGAAAAAAAGAAACAAGAGATCACTGAGTGATCTTGGCGCCCACCATTGAGCCATTTTTGATTGTTCCAAATTTCAAGACTAGCTCAAGGTCAAAATCAAGGTCAAATTTCATTTCAGTTCACATCATTGTGCATGTGGTCCATGCATGTGGTCCAAATTTGAAAGCTGTAGCTTGAGAAATGTGAAAGTAGGTCACAAGATCAATTTCAAGGTCAGAGTTCATTTCGGTATACAAAACTATGCATGTGCTTCAAATTTGGAGGCTGCAGCTTGAGAAATGTGAAAGTAGGTACTAGATAAAAATCAATGTCAAATTTCAATTCAGAACACAAAAATATGCATGTGGTCCACTTTTGAAGGCTGTAGCTTGAGAAATGTGAAAGTAGGTCACTAGGTCAATGTCAAGGTCAAAGTTTTTTTCGCTACACAAAACTATGCATGTGGTCCAAATTTGAAGGCTGTAGCTTGAGAAATGTGAAAGTAGGTCACTAGGTAAAATCAAGGTCAAATTTGATTTCGAAACACAAAACTATGCAAGTAGTCCACTTTTGAAAGCTGTAGCTTGAGAAATGTGAAAGTAGGTCACTAGGTCAATGTCAAGGTCAAAGTTTTTTTTCGGTACACACAACTATGCATGTGGTCCAAATTTGAAGGCTGTAGACTGAGAAATGTGAACGTAGGTCACTAGGTAAAATCAAGGTCAAATTTCATTTTGAAACACAAAACTATGCAAGTGGTCCAAATTTGAAGGCTGTAGCTTGAGAAATATGAAAGTAGGTCACTAGGTCAATGTCAAGGTCAAAGTTTTTTTCGGTACACAAAACTATGCATGTGGTCCAAATTTGAAGGTTGTAGCTTGAGATATGTGAAAGTAAGTCACTAGGTCAAAATCAAAGGTCAAATTTCATTTCGGAACACAAAACTATGCATGTGGTCCAAATTTGAAGCCTGTACCTTCAAAAATGCGAAAGTAGGTCACTAGGTCAATGTCAAGGTCAAAGTTTTTTCCAGTGCACAAAACTATGCATGTGGTCCAAATTTGAAGGCTGTAGCTGCAGAAATGTGAAAGTAGGTCACTAGGTCAAAATCAAGGTCAACTCATGTCAATGTTCATCTTGCCACTCAAAACTATACATGTAGTCCAAATTTGAATGTTGTAGGTTATTGACAAGAAGATTTTAAAAGCTTTTCCCTATATAAGTCTATATGAACCATGTGACCCCCGGGGCGGGGCCATATTTGACCCTAGGGGGATAATTTGAACAAACTTGGTAGAGAACCACGAGATGATGCTACGTAACAAATATCAAAGCCCTATGCTTCGTGGTTTGGACAAGAAGATTTTCAAAGTTTTTATGTAAACCATGTGACCCCCGGGGCCATATTTGACCCTAGGGGGATAATTTGAATAATCTTAGTAGAAGACCACTAGGTGATGTCACACGCAAAATATCAAAGCCCTAGGCCCTGTGGTTTTGGACAAGAGGTTTTCTCTATATAAGTCTATATAAACCATGTGACCCCAGGGATATTATTTGAATCAACTTGGTAGAGGACCACTAGGTGATGCTTCATACCAAATATCAAAGCCCTAGGCCCTGTGGTTTTGGACAAGAAGATTTTCAAAAAATTTACCTATATAAATCTGTAAATTATAAAAATAAACAAAGGGCCATAACTCACTCAAAAATTGTTGAACCAGTCTGATTTTCAGGGGACACAACTAGGGTATCAATACATCATTCTTACAAAGTTTGGTCAAAATCCCCCCAGTAGTTTCTGAGGAGATGCGACAAAGAGAAATTGTTAACGGACGGACGGACGGAATGACGGACAGACGGACCATGGACGCAGAGTGATTTGAATAGCCCAACATCTAAAAAGAAACAAACTATTACTGATGAGACTGAGGGAGTACCTGGCACAAAAGTAAGATGAATAGTTCGTTTCAACTTCTTTCCTGCCTTTTTCAACTTTCTTATAGCTTCTATATATCTGTAAAAAAAGTCATTGTGATAAACAGGCTACTGTACTATGCTGTAGACTATACAAAATTGAAAATATATCATGGTATTCAAAATAATACTTTCCACTTGTAAAAAAGATCTATCCTTAAAACATTTAAGTACAAGAGGTGGGATCCTCCCATTTAGAACTTTATATTTGCTACAGGACAAACAGAAGGGCTGCAGACCACTATAGCTGGATGAAAGCCAACCCACACTAGCTCTAAATGAAACCTCTGCATTTCAAATAATTATGCTGCTAATTCTCAACACATACAAGATATCTTAGCCTCAAAATTTGTCATATTTTACTCTTGTCCTTCTTTTTGGTCCTTTAACAACACAAGATTACCACACATATTTCGCTGTCAATCAGGGAATCATCCCTTACCTTACCTTACATTACATTAAAATATTTACAAAAACAGTGTTCACACTAAGTATTTATTGTATAAAATTTCACTATATGCAAGCTATTAAATTATTTTTTTGCTTTTGATGGGTTTAATGTCACACCTACACAATTTAAGGTAGTTCTGCACGTTTGGATCAAAAAATTTTCTACAATGTAGAATTTGATTAAACTCCAATTTTTCAAAACTTCAAAATATACCTAGAAAATACAGCAAATAAAAAAGATAGGGTCGTGTGCTTGATTTTTTGCTAGGCTGGTTTGAAAAATTTGGACCTCACGCAATATTTCATAATAGGAGTCTATGGGAAAATCATAACATTCATAACATTTTCGAGAATAGAATTTTTTCTACAATGTAGATTTTGATGAAACTTCTCACAATTGTAAATAAACACATGGCCTATAATTTGGTGAAATAAAATGTATAGGTCCGTGTGCTTACTTTTGAGATATTTTACCATGATTAAAGGGAACCGGGCATTTCACGTTAATTTTAAGAAATTATTTTGATTTTTTAACGTGTCATATGTTTTAATATCATATTTTGACTTTAGAAATATAGCAACAGTGCCATTATAACAAATTTACTCACATGTTTCGATTAATTCATAAATTGATTTTCATTTCCGTACGCTTAATCCAAGCTTTATTCTACGTTTTTATTTATCCTCCTCGATTAAATAGGACGTTTACAGTCCTCATCGTACTTCTCTGTATGATTGTCTCTCACAGAAGTGCAGAACACTAACTTAAGTCATATAGTGCTGCGAGTTTTAGAGCTGTTTGATGTGATTAAAGGGAAGAGGACCCCAGGTTGCCCACTCTTACTTAAAATTTTGCATTTTTTTAATGATAAGAATGATAGGGAAATCATCAGTATCAAAACCTTACGAACCTACCATATAGCCCAAGTCTTAGTGGCTTCCTTTGTCATCCATGTAAGAATTCAATGCTATCCTTAGTAGACACCCTACATTAGTGAGTGGCAAATGCATTTATGAATCAGTGACATATGAACCGCATCAGCCACAACATGCCTACCAGTAAGGGTTTGAAATATGCCATTACATTTTGACCAGTAAAGTTGGACAAGTTGGACTAAACTTATGCTTGTAAATGCACAACACTTTTTCCATATCATCTGAAATAGTGCATGTAAATTAACTTCAAATGTTCAAAAAATTAAGTTTAATCAAACTTAATTGGCTTGTTCTAGTAAAAAGAAAGAAATTATCAAGGAATTCAAAATAAAGTCAAATGAAACAAAACAAGAGCTGTCTGATGACAGCGCGCTCGACTATTCGAAGAAGAATTGATTGAATAACGGGGTCAAAATATTAACACAGATATTCAGACAAAAGAAAAAAATAGATTAGACAATGTTCCAGTATTTGTGGATTTCGATAAGTCTTGCACTAAATGGCAATGTGTGAACTAATTTCAAAGTCCAAAAAGGGCCATAATTCAGCCAAAATAGTTGTCAGAGTTATGTACTCTTGCCTACAGCTGGAAATCATAATGATAAAAAGTGTTCAAAGTTTAAAAGCTATATGTCAAATAGTTTTGACAAAACATAGACTTGTATGAAAACGGAACAGATTTCCAAGTCCAAAAAGGGCTGTAATTCAGCAAAAATAGATGATAGAGTTATGTACTCTTTCCTACAGATATAGACTATTATACTGAATAAGTGATAAAAGTTTCAAAGCCATATGTCAAACACTTTACACAAAATATGAACTGGTACGAAGAACTTAACCAAGATTTCTAAGTAGAAAGGGGCCATAATTCAGCCAAAATCCTTGATGGAGTTATGTACATTTGCCTATAACTGGTCATGGTGATAGTAAAAAAGTGTTGAAAGTTTCAAAGCTTTATCTCAAAAGACTTTGCAAAAATATGAACTGGTACGAAAAACTTAACCAAGATTTCTAAGTCAAAAAGGGCAATAATTCAGCCAAAATTCTTGATGGAGTTACGTGCTCTTGCCTATAACTGGACATGGTGATGGTAAACAAGTGTTGAAAGTTTCAAAGCTTTATCTCAAAAGACTTTGTCATAATATGAACTGGTACGAAAAACTTAACCAAGATTTCAAAGTCAAAAGGGGCCATAATTCAGCCAAAATCCTTGATGGAGTTATGTACTCTTGCCTATAACTAGACACGGTGATGCTAAACAAGTGTTGAAAGTTTCAAAGCTTTATCTCAAAAGACTGTCAAAAAGTGGACTGGTACGAAAAACTTAACCAAGGTGTGACGCCGACGCTGACGCCGTGGTGAGTAGGATAGCTCTACTTATTCTTCGAATAGTCGAGCTAAAAAGAGAATTAAATGTTTTGTTGTTTTTTCTTAAAACATTAAAGACACATAAAAATGATTCCATTGCACAAAAAGTTTCTGTATTTATTAGAAGCTACAAAATATGCTTTTAACTGTTTCTGATTTGTTATTGATACCTGTGTCCCCCTGGCATATATGTCACCGTTCTCCAACTTTTCTGCACTGAATGGGTCTACTTTCCACTCTTCCTAGGTAATAAATAAATTTCAATAAATCCAACATGGTATTATTTAAAGTGATGTCTACATGGTAAATATTTTTTTATTAATAAACATGACAAAAATAAAGGCTACCAGTATCTTACCTTTTTGAAAATAATTGAGCCGTGCCATGAGAAAACCAACATAATGGGTTTGCGACCAGCATGGATCCAGACCAGCCTGCTGGTCAGGATCCATGCTGTTCGCTTTTAAAGCCTATTGCAATTAGAGAAACTGTTAGCGAACAGCATGGATCCTCACCAGACTGCGCGGATGCGCAGGCTGGTCTGGATCCATGCTGGTCGCAAACCCACTATGTTGGTTTTCTCATGGCACGGCTCAATTGTGTTTTGAGAAACAAATAACTTATATCTGCCTTAATGTAATGAAAAGTGTAAGTAATATTTTTGCTGCCTTACATTTATATAACTTGCATAAATCATTGCATTTTGTTCAATTCCTTCAAAATTAAAAAAAAAATCCTAGCCATAACTAGAAATGTGTCCATGGGACACAGATGCCCCCATTACATGACATTAAAATGACAATTTTGTCCCAGGTCAGGGGCCATAACTCCTACATGACTGAATGAATCCAGATGCGAAACCCCAGGTGCACAACTGCACATGTTGACCAACATTCCTGTAAACTTTGGTGACTCTAGGTCAAATACTTTTGGAGCTACGCATGACACAACATTAAAATGACCAATTTTTAACTAGGTCAGGGGCTATAAGTCTTACAAGACTGAATGAATCCGGACGCGAAACCCCAGGTGCACAACTGCACATGCTGCCCAACACTCCTGTAAACTTTGGTGACTCTAGGTCAAATACTTTTGGAGCTATGCGCGACACAACATTAAAATGACCAATTTTTTACTAAGTCAGGGGCCATAACTCCTACATGACTGGATGAATCCGGACGCGAAACCCCACGTGCACAACTATATATGCTGACCAACATTCCTGTAAAGTTTTGTGACTCTATGTCATATACTTTTGGAGCTAGGCGCGACACAACACTAAAATGACCAATTTTTACAAAGTCAGGGGCCATAACTTCTACATGTCTGAATGAATCCGGACGCAAAACCCCAGGTGCACAACTACACATGCTGACCAACATTCCTGTAAAGTTTTGTGACTCTACGTCAAATACTTTTGGAGCTAGGCGCGACACAACATTTTCAGAAGGACGGACGGACGGACAAGAGCAAATCTATATGCACCCCCCCCCCCCCAAAGTGGGGGCATAATAAATTTTGACCGAATGGTACTGGTAATCATTTCCTTTTCTTAAAAACAGACTGGAATGTTACCAAATATTTCCAAGATGTGGAGCATAATTATTCACTAACATTTTTACAAGTTATATAATCTACCAGATGTGATATCAACAATAAATATAGCCTAACTAATATAATAATCATAATAGTGCACTTAGAAGATCTGACCAAGATTTTTGTTTGTTTGTTTATATTGGGTTCAGTGCCATTTCTCAACAAAATTTCAGTTATGTAATGGCAGTGTTCCTTGATTCTGTACCAGTACTAAATGTTTCCTGCAAGTGTCAAATTTGTCGCATGAATAAGAGGTGGATGACAAAATGACTTCAGACACAATGTTTGTTATCAAATCATCATGGAGAACATAAACCTTTCCCCCAGGATCTTACTCAGGACACTGTGATCTGTAGTTCTGCACTCTCCCTTAAACCGAGCTAAGCCAGCAGGTGACAGTAAGCATAATCATATTCTATTGGATAAACTTCAAATTGTAGATTGAGGACTGTAATTTATTGTTGGTAATGTAGGATATTTATCTACATTTGTATGTATGTAAAGTTAGAATTGCAGCCTATTGTTCATAATGTAGGATACTTACTGAATAAATCAACTATATCTGTATGTAACTAGAGGAATATAGTCAATCAAATTCAAATCATGACAATGAAAAAGCCACTAGGCCTGTTATGCATAGCTATGGTAATTAAAACTTTCTATGCGCTTTGCCTATCAAAAATGTTACAAAAAATGTATGACCAAATTACAAAAAGATTGCGAATTACAATGATATACAGTCAAACCTATGTTAAAGACCACCTCAGAACAGAAACAACCTAGCCTTTAAGACCACATGTTTTGTTTCCCATTTTTACATTTACAGTGTATCTTAACCTGTGAATAAAGACCATCTCCCAATAAAGACCACATTTTGGCTCTCCTAAGGGTGGTCTTTACAGACAGGGTTGACTGTATTTCACATTGCTATATGCAGCTTCTGACAGCAAAAGTCTACCTTATTCTGAACAGCCCTTGTACTGGATACTTACTGGAAAGACTGGAACTACACCAGTATGTGAATTGAGAAGTATTGTAGGTAATACAGGATACTTACTGGAAAGACTGGAACTACACCTGTATGTGAATTGAGAAGTATTGTAGGTAACACAGGATACTTACTGGAAAGACTGGAACTACACCTGTATGTGAATTGAGAAGTATTGTAGGTAACACAGGATACTTACTGGAAAGACTGGAACTACACCAGTATGTGAATTGAGAAGTATTGTAGGTAATACAGGATACTTACTGGAAAGACTGGAACTACACCAGTATGTGAATTGAGAAGTATTGTAGGTAACACAGGATACTTACTGGAAAGACTGGAACTACACCAGTATGTGAATTGAGAAGTATTGTAGGTAATACAGGATACTTACTGGAAAGACTGGAACTACACCAGTATGTGAATTGAGAAGTATTGTAGGTAACACAGGATACTTACTGGAAAGACTCGAACTACACCAGTATGTGAATTGAGAAGTATTGTAGGTAACACAGGATACTTACTGGAAAGACTCGAACTACACCAGTATGTGAATTGAGAAGTATTGTAGGTAACACAGGATACTTACTGGAAAGACTCGAACTACACCTGTATGTGAATTAGGAAGTATTGTGGGTAATACAGGATACTTACTGGAAAGACTCGAACTACACCTGTATATGAATTGAGAGGAATATTGGAAAGACTGGAACTACACCTGTATGTGAATTGAGAAGTATTGTGGGTAATACAGGATACTTACTGGAAAGACTGGAACTTCACCTGCATGTGAATTGAGAAGTATTGTAGGTAATACAGGATCCTTACTGGAAAGACTGGAACTACACCTGTATGTGAATTAGGAAGTATTGTGGGTAATACAGGATACTTACTGGAAAGACTGAAAATACATCTGTATGTGAATTGAGAAGAATGAGAATACAGGATACTACTGGAAGACTGGAACTACTCTGTATGTGTAATTGAGAGTATTGTAGGTAACACAGGATACTTACTGGAAAGACTGGAACTACACCTGTATGTGAATTAGGAAGTATTGTGGGTAATACAGGATACTTACTGGAAAGACTGGAACTACATCTGTATGTGAATTGAGAAGTATTGTAGGTAATACAGGATCCTTACTGGAAAGACTGGAACTACACCTGTATGTGAATTAGGAAGTATTGTGGGTAATACAGGATACTTACTGGAAAGACTGAAACTACATCTGTATGTGAATTGAGAAGAACTGCAGGTAATACAGGATACTTACTGGAAAGACTGGAACTACATCTGTATGTGAATTGAGAAGTATTGTAGGTAATACAGGATACTTACTGGAAAGACTGGAACTACATCTGTATGTGAATTGAGAAGTATTGTGGGTAATACAGGATACTTACTGGAAAGACTGGAACTACATCTGTATGTGAATTGAGAAGTATTGTGGGTAATACAGGATACTTACTGGAAAGACTGAAACTACATCTGTATGTGAATTGAGAAGAACTGCAGGTAATACAGGATACTTACTGGAAAGACTGGAACTACATCTGTATGTGAATTGAGAAGTATTGTAGTAAACAGGATACTTACTGGAAAGACTGAACTACACTGTATTGAATTGAGAAAGAAACTGGAAAACAGGAACTATAACACACCTGTATGTGAATTAGAAGATGTGGGTAATACAGGATACTTACTGGAAAGACTGGAACTACACCATTGATAGAATGCGAAATTGAGACGGAATATACTGGAAAGACTGGTAATCAACCTGCATGGAATGAAAGTATGGGCTAACAGGAACTTACTGGAAAGACTGGAAACTACATCATGTATGTGAATTGAGAAGAACTGCAGGTAATACAATATTACTGAGAAGAGAACTCGGTAGTTAATGAGAGGTATGTATACAGGATAACTGAAGACTGAACACCTGTATTTGAATTGAGAAGAACTGGGGTAATACAGGCTACTTATTGGAAAGACTGGAACTACATCTGTATGTGAATGGAGAAGAACTGTGGGTAAATCAGGATACTTGCTGAAAAGACTGGAACTATATCTGTATGTGAATTGAGAAGAACTGTGGGTAATACAGGATACTTACTGGAAAGACTAGAACTACATCTGTATGTGAATTGAGAAGTATTGTGGCTAATACAGGATACTTACTGGAAAGACTGAAACTACATCTGTATGTGAATTGAGAAGAACTGTAGGTAAAACAGGATACTTACTGGAAAGACTGGAACAACATCTGTACGTGAATTGAGAAGGTCTGCGAGTAATACAGAATACTTACTGGAAAGACTGGATCTACATCTGTATGTGAATTGAGAAAAACTGCGGGTATTACAGGATATTTACTGGAAAGACTGGAACTACACCTGTATGTGAATTGAGAAGGTTTAGGGGTAATACAGGATACTTACTGGAAAGACTGGAACTACACCTGTATGTGAATTGAGAAGAACTGCGGGTAAAACAGGATACATACTGGAAAGTCTGGAACTACACCTGTATGTGAATTGACAAGAACTGCGGGTAATACAGGATACTTACTGGAAAGACTCGAACTACACCTGTATGTAAACAGAGAAGAACTGCGGGTAATACAGGATACTTACTGGAAAGACTGGAACTACACCTGTATGTGAACAGAGAAGAACTGCGGGTAATACAGGATACTTACTGGAAAAACTGGAACTACATCTGTATGTGAATTGAGAAGAACTGTGGGTAATTCAGGACACTTACTGGAAAGACTGGAACTACATCTGTATGTGAATTGAGAAGAACTGTGGGTAATTCAGGACACTTACTGGAAAGAGATACGTTTTGAGAGACGGTAATCAACACTCTGACTGAATAATCGTATGTGAATTGAGAAGAACTGTGGATCAGGATTACTGGAAGACTGAACTACTCGTTAATAGAACTGACACCACTGGAAAACTAACTTCATCTGTATGTGAATTGAGAAGACATGGTAATCAGACATTCTGAAGTGACTACACTGTGTGAATTGAAAGAAATGTGGGTAATTCAGACACTTACTGGAAAGACTGGAACTAATTGATGTGATTGAGAAAACTGTGGGATTAGACACTTACTGAAAACTGAACTACACTGTTGAATGAGAAGAACTGCGGGTAATTCAGGACACTTACTGGAAAGACTGGAACTACATCTGTATGTGAACTGAGAAGAACTGCGGGTAATTCAGGACACTTACTGGAAAGACTGGAACTACATCTGTATGTGAATTAAGAAGTATTGTGGGTAATGTAGGATCTTCACCTTCCCATGTCATTATAACAATCTTCCTGCCAGGAGACACCTGTAAACAGAAATTTTTCTTGTATGGCCTGAAAGAAATAAAATTGGTCTTTAACCGTCTGTGCTAGAAGTTACTTACAAAACTCTAAATGAATCAGTATTGATGTAGAACTGTTTTGTTTTTAGAACTGTTCAATGACATTTCACGTTTGTTTAGTTTTGACACACAGACAGAGTCAATATGACCTGGTGACTTTCCAGCTTTAATGGTGAAGTAAGACCCTAAGCACCCCACTTAAAAGTATTTCAAGCATGAACGGGCACAAAGCAGGATTCGAACCCACACAGGTGACCGGCACATGATGCTAAGTCAGACACCAGACCCCTCAGCCACAGAGGCTCCTGGTTTGACAGATGTAACAAGATGATTCCTTATGTTAACCTGTCTCTGGAATTTGGGCAAGCAATATTTAACACTTGTTGAACATGGAGACAAAATGGGCAACTGAATTCATGCATAATTCTTGTCATGCTAAATCGTACATTACCGTGTAAATATGAAATAGAGTTTACCTCTACAGTTCTGAATGGAAGGTCAAGTTCAGCAGCCATTCTTTGTAAGAAAGCAATAGCTCCATCTGAAATATTTAAGAACAGAAACTTTTTAATCTTGGTCTAGGCCCTGCCTGTTCTGTTTAAAAACCAGCATTCTGTAATAAATCTAAAGCTTTTCAGTAGACACTGTGGATTTATAGACAACATATATGAAATCCAAGAGCAGGGTCAATTTTGATCCCGGGGGTCATGATTTGAACAAATTTTGTAGAGGTCCACAAGGCAATGCAACATGTGAAATATCTAAGCCTAGGCCTTCTGGTTTATTTTTAGAAAATTTTTGAAGATTTTCCTATGTAAAATCAAGTGACCCTTGGGGCGGGGTCAATTTTGATCCCGGGGTCATGATTTGAACAATTTTAGTAGAGGTCCACTAGGCAATGCTACATGTCAAATATCTAAGCTCTAGGGCTTCTGGTTTTTGAGAAGAAGATTTTTTAAGATTTTCCTATGAAAAAATCAAGCGACCCCTGGGGCGGGGTCAATTTTGACCCCAGGGTCATGATTTGTTCAAATTTGATAGAGGTCCACTAGGCAATGCTTCAAACCAAATATCAAAGCACTACAGCTTCTGGTTTTTGAGAAGAAGATTTTTTAAATTTTTCCTTTCGGTTGCCATGGCAACCAGTTCTGCATGGAATTCAATTCTTTGAACAATCTGAAAGGGGGCCACCCAAGGATCATTCCTGTGAAGTTTGGTGTAATTATGTCCAGTGGTTTTCAAGAAGATTTTTTTAGCAAATGTTGACGGACACACAACGCACAACGGACGACGCACACTGAGCGGTCACAATAGCTCACCATGAGCCTTTGACTCAGGTGAGCTAAAAATTAAGGGCACAATTTATGACAATTGGTGTCAGAGTTACGGGGGACCTTGTGTCATACATGAGTGTTGATGTAGAACAACTCTTTTTAAGTTTGAATCAAATCCATTTATTAATAACAGAGGTAGAGCGAAAGTGCATCAAAACTTTAAATTGGTAGTGAAATTATAAATAACAAGAGCTCGTCGAACACGAAATGCCCCCCTTGATGCATTCAGTAAATGTGAAAGCAGGTCACTAGATCAATTTCAAGGTAAAGTTCATTTTGGTAGACAGAACTATGCATGTGCTTCAAATTTGGAGGCTGTAGCTTGAGAAATGTGAAAGTAGGTAATAGATAAAAATCAATGTAAAATTTCAATTCAGAACACAAAAATATGCATGCAGTCCAAATTTGAAGCATGTACCTTCAAAAATTGTGAAAATAGGTCACTAGGTCAATCTCATGATCAAAGTTTATTTCGGTACACAAAACTATGCATGTGATTCAAATTTGAAGGCTGTAGCTTGAGGAATGTGAAAGTAGGTTACTAGGTCAAAATCAAGGTCAAATTTTATTTCAGAACACAAAACTATGCAAGTGGTCCAAATTTGAAGCCTGTACCTTCAGAAATGTGAAAGTAGGTCACTAGGTCAATCTCAAGATCAAAGTTCATTTCAGTACACAAAACTATGCTTGTGGTCCAAATTTGAAGGCTGTAGCTTGAGAAATGTGAAAGTAGGTCACTAGGTCAAAATCAAGGTCAAATTTTATTTTGGAACAAAAAAACTATGCATGTGGTCCAAATTTGAAGCCTGTACCTTCAAAAATGTGACAGTAGGTCACTAGGTCAATAACAAGGTCAAAGTTTTTTTCAGTACATAAACCTATGCATGTGGTCCAAATTTGAAGGCTGTAGGTACAGAAATGTGAAAGTAGGTCACCAGGTCAAGATTAAGGTCAACTCATGTCAAGGTTCATCTTGCCACTCAAAACTATACATGTGGTCCAAATTTGAATGATGTAAGTTATGGACATGAAGATTCTAAGTTTTTCCCTATATAAGTCTATATGAACCATTTGACCTCTGAGGCAGGGCCATATTTGACCCAAGAGGGATAACTTGAACAAACTTGGTAGAGAACCACTAAATGATGCTACATTACAACATACCAAAGCCACAGACTTTGTGGTTTGGACAAGAAGATTTTCAAATTTTTTTCCTATATAAGTCTATATAAACCATGTGACCCTAGGGGTGGGGCCATATTTGACCCCAGGGAAATAATCTGAACAATCTTGGTAGAAGACCACTAGATTTTGCTACATACCAAATATCAAAGCCCTAGGCCCTATGGTTTTGGACAAGAAGATCAGAAACCATTTAACTGTTCCTAGCCAATGTGACCTTGACCTCTGAACTAATGATCTCAAAATCAATAGGGGTCATCTGCCGGTCATGGCCAAACTAACAATCAATTTTCTTGACACTAGGCCCAAGCATTCTTGAGTTATTGCCTGGAAACCATTTTACTGTTCCTGGTCACTGTGACCTTGACCTTTGATATACAGACCTCAAAATCAATAGGGGTCACCTGCTGGTCATGACCAACCTCCCTATCAACTTTCGTGACCCTAGGCCTAAGCGTTCTTGAGTTATCATCCGGAAACCGTTTTACTGTTCAGGGTCACTGTGACCTTGACCTTTAACATACTGACCTCAAAATCAATAGGGGTCATCCGCTGGTCATTACCAACCTCCCTATCAACTTTCATGATCCTAGGCCCAAGTGTTCTTGAGTTATCATCCGGAAACCGTTTTACTATTAAGGGTCACTGTGACCTTGACCTTTGACATACAGATCTCAAAATCAATAGGGGTCATCTGCTGCTGATGACCAACCTCCCTATCAACTTTCGTGACCCTAGGCCCAAGCGTTCTTGAGTTATCATCCGGAAACCGTTTTACTATTCAGGGTCACTGTGACCTTGACCTTTAACATACTGACCTCAAAATCAATAGGGGTCATCCGACGGTCATTACCAACCTCCCTATCACATTTCATGATCCTAGGCCCAAGCGTTCTTGAGTTATCATCCGGAAACCGTTTTACTATTCAGGGTCACTGTGACCTTGACCTTTGACATACAGACCTCAAAATCAATAGGGGTCATCTGCTGGTGATGACCAACCTCCCTATCAACTTTCATAATCCTAGGCCTAAGCGTTCTTGAGTTATCATCCGGAAACGGATAGGTCTACATTCCGACCGACCGACCGACCGACAGACATCTGCAAAACAATATACCCCTCCTTTTTCAAAGGGGGGCACAAAAATTAAAAGGAGGAATTCCTATAATACTGGTGCAAGAGTTACAGCCCTTGTGTCATATGATGTGGGTGACGATGAGAAAAGGAATGACTACTTTAAGTTTGAAGCAAATCCATCAAGTAATAACAGAGATAAAATGAAAGTGCATCAAAACTTTACTATTAAAGGCATGGACATGGAACTGAAAAAATGAAAGTCTGAAACTCTCATATATCAATTTTATTTATGCAACATTTCATTTTTAATTGTGGTTTGGAGCTTTATTGTCATTTTAATGGATTTCATACACTCAGTCTGTAAATTCACAGACTGAAAATTCTTTATTTATTCCTTCTTCATGGATTGTCTGTACTTACAGACTGTCTAGACATTATCAATATGTCAAAAGTGGATAGAAGACAAACATAAGTAATAGACTCAATATTTTGTCACAAAACTATAACAAACAGCATTTTCTTCTCTGATTTCCCACTCGGATATAATTCATCTAAGGACACTTGGGAGTCAGCCCAAATACCTCTCTACCCCACCTGCCAACTGTCAGCTAATATATTTCTGCCTTTCAAAACATATGGCGTAAAAAAAAAATTGTTTGTTTCCGGTATCCCGACCTACCCTAAATTTTTGGCCCGACCCTAAATGTTTTTATGGCCTTGGAGAATATTTTTTTCAACTTTTCACACAAATAATGCAAAACTGCACTTTTGTATGCTTTAAACATGGCCATGATGTTAGAAATCAACTTACTGACCTAGCTAACCCTTATTTGTAATCATTTTTGACAAAAAAATATTTCGAAATTTCTTAATAAAAAAAATTTCAAAAAAAAAAAATCCGACCTACCTACCCTAATTTTTTTGAGCATGTTACCGGAAACAAAGAATTTTTTTTTTTACGCCTAATGATGGCTGAGTGGACTAAGGCACTGGCATTATGCCCAGTTTTCTGTTATGGCTATGTTTGCTTTCTGTTGGGGGTGACCTTTTTCATCTATCTTTTTTTAATATGACATTTTCTTTTTCTTTTAACTTGAAAAAATTATGTCATTGAAAATAAAAGAAAAATATTATATTCTAAAAGAGAAATAGAGGAAACCGATTGCCCCCAACAGGGAGCTAACCTAATACCATGATATAAAAGTGCACATAAAAAGCATAGCCTAAGCACACTAAGTCTTGGCCAACATGTAAAGTCTTTAAAACTTTAAAAGAGGACAGTGAAGATGCAGACCCAAACATCTTTTATAACCAGACCCAGACATATTTTATAACTATAGATGATACCATCTATGTCCTGGCTTCCTACTGCACAACACCAAGCTGGGATCAGTTCTTGCATTCCTTGGACAAAAAAAAACCGTTAAAAGTCTTGAAGTAGGCAAACTTTATTTTTCATTTCATTAATAGTACGGGTACATGGAATTTCTTTAAATAATATTATATTGAAATTTTAGTAAAAATATGTTTAATGATTGATACCTGTACCGAGTTTTAAGACTGAAATATGCTGCTAAAGGAGGGGAGGGAGCTGACTGCCACATCATGTCTACGAGTAGTCCAAATAATAAGACGTTTCGGGACAGCATGATAACTCTTGATTGTCACTGTCCCCGTCACGTCCAAACTTATTCTGCATATTTCTGTTAGGAAATCCCTAATGAAATTTGTTGGGAATGATTTCTGGTGCATGTACAATGTATTATATAAAATACCTGATAATAAAATAAGTCATCCCGATAAGCCAAATGAGTAAAGCTAGTGTACAAGTTCATTGGGTAAGCGGAAACACCTTTTTAGACCAGACCTACATGTGCAGGCATAGCTTTTATTTAAAAGTGATCAGTCTAAAACGGTATATGAAATAATAGTGGCCTTGTATAATTTTGTCAGGCTGGTAACAATGATCGGGCTTATGACACAAAAAGTAATATTTCTTGAAAAATAATGAAGATATTTCTTTCAAACTTGGTCCATTTGTTAAGCATAACAAATGATACAAAATTAGAATAAAAATAACTTGGTTGCCTTCAGTTTTGGTAGAATTATTTCCCCTTTTCAGATTTTTACGACGCATAATCTTTGAAGTCCAAAAAAAACAATGTTCTAATGCTAAGTTTAAAACAAAAAAGGGTTAAATGGCTTTCTAATGCTCTAAATTATTGCGCTAGTACATTAATGTAAACATTTTACTCTGCTTTCACTTACAACATTATAGAGAAATGTTAGTCCTAAAAAAATTGCTCATACATCTGCACTAGAAACAAAGTATTTAAACTAAATATATAGAATAAAGGTATTGGCACCCAAGTTTGGAGCACTAGAAAGCCATTGAACCCTTTTCTGTTTTAAACATTGCATTAAAACATAATATTTTTGGACTTCAAAAATTATGCATCATAAAAATCTGAAAAAGGGAAGTAATTCTAACTAAACTGAAGGCAACAAAGTTATTTCTATCTTGATAAGCATTATATGTAATGCTTAATAAATGGACCAAGTTTGAAAGAAATATCTTCATTATTTGTCAAGAAATATTACTTTTTGTGTCATAAGCCCGATCGGGCAATGTTACCAGCCTGTTTGTTCAACCTGTTACTTTCGTACCATAATCAGGTTCTGGGTGAACAGTCTTTATTCGCAGATACTCCCGAAAGTTCGTGACAGCTTTATCCTCGGCTTTCACTTCTTTCTTTGATGACTCTTCTGCCATTCTGTGTAGATCTTTTAACAAGAAAATTCTGAAAAGTGTACAAAAACAGCAATTTTCTGGAAGGAAAATTCCTCACGACCTTTTTGGTTTTTCTAGCACGGTGTCACGATGAAACATGTCAATGTGAAAATCACCAATTTTAGGTTGGATGATTCTATTTTTAACCAATCGTAGTATTCTGTTTCCATGTCCAGAAATGAGACCGTGTTTTGAAGAGTATTGTCCCTTGATTATTAAGCCAAATTGTTTAAATTTGATTGTTTCCCTTTATACCATTTTAACTATCTTTATACCCTTGACACGTTACACTGGTTTTGTTAAATGGAGGTATTGTAACGATTTTACATAAGCGGAGTAAATAGCCCGAGGCTATTTGCAGAATCGCAACATTGTAATTTCGTGATTTTGAACGATAATCGGGTTTTTGTTTCAAAATTGAGAGTCGGGAAGGTTATTCCCATGACTCAGCGTAACTTTTAGATACGTATTTAATCTTTTGATTATATTTTTTTTAGGGCAAAAATATATGTGAATCACAAATTTAATGTTAATGAATTATTTTTTTTTTTTAATTCAAAGAGTTTTATTCAAACATGTAATTTAATTTTTTTTTTTATTTAATTCTACAAACACGGAATTAGATCGACGCACATGTATATATCTGATATGCATAATATTTGACATTTCTTCAAAATTGTGATTTTGAATGATAATGTGGTATTTTTTTAAAACCAAAAAGTATAAAATACAATTTTTTAGCTCTTTGTTTAAAAATTGTCGGGAAGCATGTTATTCCCTTTACTCAGCGTATTTTCTAAATATGTACTTTTCATATAGGGCAAAATATGTGTATTTCGAATCTCCTTGAAAAAAGTGTCTTTTCAATTTTAAAAGTTTTTTTAATATTATGGATCCGTGGCCCACAAATGCATCTTACTTTACAATGATGTAAATTTCGATTTTGAACGGTAATATGATTTATCAAAAGTTAAAACTTCATATCCATGATTTAGATTTTAAAGCGTTTAGACAAAAGCCGTGATAATTGTCCCTAGTCGCGGGGCATGTCAGACAATCAGACACTAATCCAATTATAATTACCATAATATACAGAAATACGAGATGTCAGCATTTTATATGACAATGCGAAAGTGGTGCTTGATTGGATTTTATCATGTACAGATATGCAATAATTACAATAACTGCGGCAGAATAAAATATGTTTTCAAAATTTACCATTACTTTTAAATGAAGTATGTGAAAATGAGGGACTGCAAATGTATGTTATAACTAAAGATTACTTTTAATGTCCATGTGTTCTTTTTACACGTACAGTATTCAAGTTAAACTATGAACATGTAGTTCTGTATATGTTAATCAACTTCATGCTATGAATGTTATTTTAATGCAATGAATAATTCTAGTAGAGTTAGTGAAAACTAGTATTTAAATTAATTAAAAATAAACTATTTTATATTTAAACATGTAGTTCAAAATAACATTTTTTTATTTAATCTCACAAAGTAATGACATTAAATACGGAATTAGAATCTAATTCAGGGACTTGTTCCTGTTCATCCGGTGTCATCAGTACACGTGTACTATGACGGGCAAAATTTTCCAAATTAGTAAAATCAGTGATATTCAAACGTTTAGGGAAGCAAGAAGGCATAAAAATAACTTAAAAATAAACTCATTGAAAGAAAAATTAACTTTTCTAGTTTACTTCAATAACTTAATAAATGTTGTGAGATGAGTATAAATATGAGAATATATCATTTAAAAAGACCATGGAAAGCTTAAAATCTGTCATTTCCTACAGAAATCAATGGAACTCGGAATCAAAACTAGTTACTTATTTCAAACGCTCAGGGAAGCAAGATCATATTTTATTTTATTAAACATTATATTGAAAGAAAGTGCAAATATTGCAGATTACTTCAATAACTTAATAAATATTATCAGATAATGCTTTTGATGTCATTTGATGTGTTAAAGTTTTTTCCCTTCTATACTTCAATAGGCGTAAATTGACCGATACTGGCTAATCGATACACTCGATAAGCTGTTTTCAATGGAGACAATTTCGCCAATAAGCCAGCAAATTGACTTAGATTTCTGGGTATGTTAAATTTCTGTTTCTGTTCTGCGGGGGTGGGTACTACGCCTACTCGCACTGGGAGCCTCTTTGTCCAAAGAGCTCTCCCTTAAATGTCTCTAAGGATGTTGCTGTAGTGCACTTCTCACTAAGATTATTCCAATCTAAGATAGTCTGTGGTATAAATGAATATTTAAACGTATCAGATTTGCAGCTATATACTATGATTTTGTTTGAAGTAGATGATCTAGTTTTGCCTTTATTCTTTGTGATATGTATTTCGGCAGGAATTGCTATCAGGTCATTAACAATCTCGTACATGAGTAGGCCTATAAGTCGTTGTTCTCTTCTGCGTTCGTGTAGAGGTTTCCAGTCTAGATTTTTGATCATATCAGTAACACTTGAGGTTCTGCTGTAGTTATTATAAACAAAACGAGCGGCTCTACGCTGTACTGATTCAAGTCTATCAATGTCTTTTTGGTGGTAAGGGTCAAAAACGGTACAGCTGTATTCTAGAACAGAGCGAATTAATGAAGTGTAGGCAGTTTCTTTGAGAGTCTTAGAACAGTGTTTGAGATTGCGACGAAGAAATCCTAGTGTTGAAGTAGCCCGGTTTGTGATTTTGTTGATATGTGCTGACCACTTTAGGTTTTCACTGATTAGCAGTCCAAGATATGGATTTTCACTAACTTGTTCTAGAAGGTGGTTGTCCAATGAGTATATTCTAGATTTTGGGTTTGTACCTCTATGAATCGTCATTTTGTAGCACTTTTTGGCATTAAATTTCATTCCCCATTTAGCGGCCCAAGTTTCTAATGATGTAGATCTTTTTGGAGTTGAAGTTGGTCTTGTATAGAGTGTATTTTGCGATATAAAAGACAATCGTCAGCGAATAGTCTGACTTGTGATGAGACAGCTTCAGGTAAGTCATTTATGTGGATGAGAAATAATAGAGGCCCAAGGACAGTCCCTTGGGGCACTCCGGAGTCGACTGTTACAGATGTAGAATATTCTCCTTCAACTGTTACTCTCTGTTTTCTCTCCATCAAAAATGATGAAAGCCACTTGAGTAAAGGACCATCAATACCATAATGGTTGAGTTTGTGTAATAGTTTCCTGTGGGGTACGGTGTCAAAAGCTTTACTAAAGTCTAAAATGAGTAAATCGGTTTGAACTTTGGAGTCGTAATTTTTCATGATGTCATGTATAGTAATAATAAGTTGGCTTTCACACGAATGTCCAGATCTGAATCCATGTTGTAGATGTGTGAGTATTCTGTTGTTTTCTAGATGTTTCAAAATATGTTTACATATTATATGTTCTAACAATTTACAGCATACACTGGTGAGCGAAACTGGTCTATAATTACTTGGTTCGTGTTTATTTCCTTTTTTAAATATTGGAGCAACGTTCGCGTTTCGCCAGTCGCTGGGTAGAGTCCCATTTTCTAGACTACGGTCGAATATGTTGGTGATTTCTGGTGCTAGTTCTTTTGCACAAGTTTTCAATATCTTATTTGGAAGTCCATCAGGTCCACTGGCTTTGTTGGTGTTCAACCCTAATAATAGTTTTTCAACTCCATTTGTTGTTATGTCAAGCTTTGGAATTCTTGGGTGTTTCTTTCCTTGTATTATCGGGGGTTCTTCTTTTGCACTTTCTTGCGTGAAAACAGATAGTATGAAGAACCAAGTTTTTTTCTGTAAATTTGATGAAAATATTGACTACGCGGAGAGTCTCTATGATAAGAAATGTGACCAGTGCATGATGGAATATAAATTACAACTTGTACAATATGCATGAACTCACGGTGCGCTGTGGGTGAGAAATGAGCATTCATAAGGTTCTTATATAGTATACCTAGGGGTAAGCAAAGAAGTATAAAATACATTGTAACCACACATGCAGATGATGTTTATAAAGAAATGTTTTTAATTTTAAGGGGACGCATATTGCTACATTCACAGTTCATACAGCAATGCGGAAGGGGTGCATATTCAAGAAATCGATGGTGGGAAAATAAAAAACATATTCCTAAACTGATATAATACTGATGGACACCTGTAATATTCAGTATTTTGTGGATAAGGATGTGGTACTATGAATGTAATAGGAAAACAGAGGTGTTTGTGAAAGTACATTCAACACAAAATATTAAGCTTTTGTATAAGGAAAAAACAGGTTTTTTACAATAACAGTGTTCCAAATAATGTTGAAGGGATGAGATTTTCTTTCTAACACACCAGGTTTGCTTAAACATGTAAAAATTTAACGCCACGTCAGTTCATCTCGGGATGGACGCCATATTTCTCATTGACAAAAAATGTAAACAAAAAATTCAGAGTGGAATTAGCATTGCAAGGACATAACATGACATTCTACACAATGAATACCTTAGAACAGATATCTAAGATGCTACACAGGTCAGGCGGGTTAAATGCATAATGTCGATCACTTGAAATTCATCTTGAAAAGGTGGTTAATTTTAGTTTGTTTACATGGTTTTTAATTTTCCCACGACTTCTTGGCGATTCACTGCAAATGTATTACTGTGCCGGACGAAAAGTAACTCTAATAAACAACGGGAGACAACTTAGGTGTCAGCACGTGTACGATTTTTAAAAAAACATGTCGATGA
Organism: Mercenaria mercenaria; assembly: GCF_021730395.1. NCBI lineage: Eukaryota > Metazoa > Mollusca > Bivalvia > Venerida > Veneridae > Mercenaria > Mercenaria mercenaria. The sequence continues at coordinate 16,432,490 of NC_069373.1, forward strand.
TTATAATTTCTTATCAAATAATGAATCCTATTCAGATATTCGTCTTTAATATTAGAAAATTATTAATTTCTGTGGACATTTGTCAAAAAATATTACTTACAGTGGACTACTTTGCGCATCAAACTGGTTTCCGCTTCAGCTGTGAGGCACTTCCGTTATACTTTTGACAACAATAACAAAAGACAAAATGAATCAATAAAGTCACTTATAAACCGACTGCTACTTAAATCAGTGTAGGTAAAGTTGTTGTTACAACATTATACATGTTCGTTACGTTATGAGATAAAGTTTATCTTGAACTGCATAATCCATTAACTACGTTTACATGATATTGCATTTACAATTTATTTGACCCCATTTTTTTACGTGAATGACAGCATTCTCGTGCAACTCGTGCAAACAGAGTTATGAAAAGTATGGTGGAGAATTCAAGGACAATTATAAATGACATTAAAGTGAGGATAACTGTATATTCGTCCAGTTTTGATCATTCATTGACATTCCTGCTGTGTATTAAGTAACTTTTGTGACAAGATTAGAATGTTGCTTTTGCACATATACACATTGATTGGACCTCTCAACCAAATTTCATACCTTATTTTAGGGATTTTTAAGACAGTAGATTTTCAAAAGTTTGTTGAATGTTGTTTGATATTTAAGTGCATTGCAGTTCATGAATACCAAGTTAAAAATTAATAATGGCAACATTTCTAGGCCTTTATTGTAAGCCACTAGACTTCTGTAATGATAAATGTTTAATGTATTAAGGGGAATATACTCTTTAAGTTTTGTAATGTGGCATTCCTTGACCACCGTATCTTTTCTTATGCACTACTTTGTAAACAAACTAAATAATGTGTTTTAGCTCACATATGCCAAATGAAAAGCAAGACAGTGAACTTATTTCACATTCTTTCTTTAAATTAGAATCTGTAGGACATTGATAAATGTTTGGACAAAGTGAAGCACTATTATTTTCGCACCAAAAAAGTCTTAATTGTTGACTTTGAATGTACACAAGAAGTCTTATGTAATTCAACAATAACTTTCTTGTTTCAGTTTTTCTCATTTTTATTTTAGTGAGCAATCCTTTGTGTACTTATAACAGTTGAAACAGTATTCATTTCATTTACCAAAACCGTGTACTTTTTTGCAGATAAATTTTATAATACCCCACCCACTTTTTTCTAATTTCAAAGTATGCGTCCCCTTAATTTGAAAGTCGAGCCATACATGTTGCTGTTTGAGTTGTTGTTGTAGGGACAAGTAGTGGAGGTTTGGGCTTTGCAATACAAATATGTCTCTGTAGTCGAGTGTGGTGGCAAGATTTTGGATTAATGACATGTACTGAAATAGTTGGGAGCTTTCATCCTGATTTTAGAGCAGTATACATCTGCGTATATCTGAAAAGCCCTACACTATGAGTAGTATTGGGGCCACTATAGCTCCACCGTCACTTTGGCGCCACCTATCACGTGCACAGCACGTGCGGCTGAATGAGATCGAATGTACATCTGTATATAAATTGCACACTGATATAAATGGATAAAAACATATTACATATATTGTGTATTGATAATTACAAAGTATCTTATATTTACTTATAGCAAAGGAATAATGTATCGCGCTCTCGGAAATGTATACAAGTACATGAAAAAAAGTTCTTTAATGAGAATATTTCTACAAACAAGCTTAGACAAGTTCATTGATTTGTCCGTTGGTTCCCACTTGTAATTATACGAGATCGTTAAAAACCTATTATTAAAGTACACACAAAAGTGACCTCTCTACTTGTAATTAAAAGATCCCACCAGACCCCTAAATAGAGACAACAAATGCATGCGAGATACTTGTAAATCATTACACCTAATAACCCTTGAAGTACTTTACAAGCATAGGCATGTTCATGCTTCAACATGTACGTCTGCGAAATATAAAGTTTGCAGAAATGATCAAAATTAGTTATTTCTTTCACAACCTCAACATGAAATTGAACGCATCTGTGTTTTATAGCAAAGGAATGATGTATGGCGCTCTCGGAAATGTACTTATAACGTAACAACTTAACACTTCTGTTCTTGACTGATTTTAATAAAAAGATCGCCAAAAACACGAACAAGTTATCTATAAGTCACTTATGATGATACAAGTACATGAAAAAAAGTTCTTTCAGGCAAAATCATTCAGAAGTCAAATCATGGAAAATAGCTCGGGAGTATTCGAGAATATGATGAATTCCTTCGCTGCTGATCGACCTAAAGGAAGTGTGTCCAGTACACCACAAAGTATGGATTAATGAAGCGCATTACAGTAAACTACATTTTGGGTTTTCGGAAGACATTTGGGTAGAATTATTGACAAGCTATATAAGAAACAGGACGAATTTGAATGTAGACTTCTCCATCATCCACACTGGTGATCCGTATACAGATTAATTTGCCTGGCGGTCATTATTTGGTAGACATAGAGTGTGCTTTACGCGACTTCCTGAAAGCCAAGGGGTGTCTGTATGTTAAGTACAAGGACATAGCAAAAACGAGAATTGAATTTGATATGAATTACTCCACATGGATGTACATGTTCCGAAACTACATGAGCAAATATCATCCGAAAATAGATCTCAAGTGGTGCGAACATAGCTTGCAACCAAATTCCTATTGCCCCTGTAACATCAGTACGGAACCTGAAGGACCCGAAAATACCTACATAGATGTACTTACTATGCTCTGTGATCATCATGCAAACAGAAATTGGTAGATTTAAAAGCGTGTCTGACTTGAATTCGTTGCTGATTTGTGTTGATCAAAATGTGAATGAAGGACAGACTAAAGAGACAGTTTTATAAAGAATAAATGATGGATGCGTTACCATCGGATCTCTGTAGAAAAATATTTTCCGACTGTGTAGAAAGACCCTACATACCGTTATATTACATGTTGGAGTGTGAGCCGTATAGAATGGTTCTTAGTAAAATAACAGCACAACATTTTCCCCAAGAATGCACAAAACAGTGGTTAAAGCAAAAGAGCACTTTTATATCTTTTAAAGACACTTTGATCGACATGATTCGTTTTTATAAGATGAATTTGAGTATTGAGGCGATCAGTGAAAGTAACTGGATGACATATATTCCTGAGAACGAGGAAATAGCGCTTTATGTCAACGATGCGATACGAGGTGGTGGCCAAGAATTTCAATACGATTGGTTTCCAGTCCAAGAGATAAATAATAAACATAATCTTATTTTACTTACAAAATCTGTAGATATTATTGATGCAATTCTTCATTTAGAACTGCTAGAGACGCTTATTGCGAAGCATGATATCAATTTGTGAAACGATGATGAAGAAATAAAATACAACAAAGGAATATGTTGTTTTATTTGTGTACACCATCACATCTACTAACGCTTCATCTCATCTTTCAAAGCAAATTCAAACGTATATGTTATAAATAACAAATGCATATTGTTTTTTTTCAATCTTTTATTGCCAAAGCTTGTATCACTAATACAGGTTACATGTATCAACTAAAATAAGACACAATAAATTCATCATTCAACTTCTTGCGATACACATCAAACGGTTTTAAAATGTCCTTCATTTTTCGTCCAGAACATCGGTTCATAATATAATATACGCAATACAGCCCGCATATGTTTGAATCCGTATCCTGTATTTGACTGAAGTTCATCCAATAACGCTTCTTTAACGCTTGCTCAAAATGAACTTTGTAGTGCTCTGGTCTATTACCTAGTGAATCGAAAAATTCGTCCGGTCCTCCTTTTGGAAAATAAAAGGCCACCCAATGTTTTCCTGATCCCTGGCTCGTGTCTGTATTCGAAATGACGTATTGTCCCCTACGTATTTGAAGTTGATCCGCAGCGCATATTGTCACAGGGTACTCTTTTAACATTTCCTCGAGCTCGTAGTTATTTATTTTGAAATGTATAGGTGTTCCAATCCAAAGTATCTTGTGTCATGCTTTCGCGGTATTTCTTACGTCGTGGGCTGTCTAAATCACGACTCAAAGGTGTGTCCATTTTATCCCTATGCCGCTTCAGATCACTATGCTTTCGTGACCGTCTTATTTCCAACCTAGCAATATCAACCGCTTGGGTTACGGGTGTCACAAGGTTTACTACGGGGAGATCTTCTCCTTTTTGTTCTCGTTTCATTGCTTCTCTTTCTTGTTTCTCTTTCATTTCGGCCATTTTCCTAAGATGAGCACCGCTACCCACAATATAACGGCCCATATGATCAGGCCGTACGTATCCGTCCCTCAGGTCTTTGAAGTGTTGTATCCACTTTTCCGGGTCCGGTTTATCCGGTTCCCATTTTTCTTGTTTATAATCGTATACCTCTATGGAACCCATTTTGGCATGGTGAAAGTTAATGCACGCCAATCCTTCTTACAACATTCATTCATCATCATCCGATTCCTGATCGCCATCAGCTTCTTTATTATCATCCATTGAATATTCTTCTTTGCTTTTATGATCGGGCCACAACTCATTAAATAGGTCTTTTCTAAGTGCCATGGCTTGCTGAATAGATTCTTTGACAGTCATGCCGTGCTGACTTCTTAGCTTCTTAGCCGACTGTAGAATCGGCTGCTGAGAAGGGTCGTTTTGTAGCTCATAAAAGTCAATTAGAAATCGGGCATAATTTTGTCTCAGTCTCTTTCTTAATTGAGGCAATTCGTCATTAGTGGTGCGACAGTAAGCTTCTTCAAAAGAGAGCCCTTGTTCTGTATAGTTGTTAACTTTAGCTTTAAATTGTTCTTTAATAGATTGTCTGAGAGGATCCTGAAAACGCTTATCCCATATCTCACGGCGTGATCGCTCTTCTATAATCTCAACTTTTCTACGTTTACCGGGAGGTCCCTTGAGCAAAGATCGTTTCTTTACAAAGCTTGTGTCATTTCTATTTTTTGTTTCATCATCACTATCATCATCATCATCATCATAATGGTCATCATAATCCTCCTCCTCATCTTCAACCTTGTCATCATTTTTGTCAGATGAGTAGCCTTCTCCATTGAAATAGTCTTCTTGTTTATATTCATCATCTGTTCGTTTTCTTTTTTCTGGATTGTTTGCCTTGAAAATATTATCACGTAAACGGTGTTGTTCTGGGGTGCTCGATTTTAAGTCTATTACCAAATAACCGTGCGGTCTTGATGTCGCTCGTTCAAACCGTTTCATAAAGATATTACTACACGAAGGATATATTCTTCTTGCCAATGTAGCTACTTGCTGTCTATCAATAGGATTATTAAATAGCACCAGATACTGCGTATTCAAAGCGATATCTCTGCAGGCTTTACCTTGAGGAAACAAATTTTGGGTGAGATATACGACAGATATGTTCCTGTGGTGACTTCCCTTGGTAAAGAGATCAGCAATTCTTTGATCGCATTTAGCGTCAGTCATCAAGTCGTCAAAGACCAGCAGATTCCTTTGATTAACATTTATATATCGGGAATCATTCAAGTAGTCTGGAATACCGTGTACAAATTCGACCCCGGGGATCTCACGCTGAAGTTCATCATACAATGGTTGCCATTGTCCAAAACACCATATGATACGCTGAGGCTGAGGTCTTACAAGATTTGATGATAACAGTTTTCTTGTCCATTCAGTTTTTCCACTACCACTTGGTCCTGAAACGACCATAGAAAATGGATGTTGAAACGTCGTCTCTCTTGAGATGTCCCATGTTTGTAATGGCGGTGAAAAACTGCCAGTGGCTTCGTCATTTCCGTGGACATAACGTTGATGTCTCCGCATGTTGTCGATCCTAGAAAAAGACTGACGGAAAACAGGACACTGATGCATTTGTGAAACCGATGTAAGTTATATATCTTTTATAAAAAAACAACAACACTGCTTTATTCTGTTCTATTAGCCATTCTTACGCTTTCTTGGGGTAGAGGAGAAGGAAGAGGTGGAGGAGGAGGAGGAGTGGAGGAGAAGGAGGAGGAGGAGGAGAGGAGGAAGAGGAGGATGAGGATGAGGAGTGGAGGAGTAAAAGGAGGTGTGGAGGAGGAGGAGGAGGAGGAGGAGTGGAGGAGGAGGAGTGGAGGAGGAGGAGGAGAAGTGGAGGAGGAGGTGTGGAGGAGGAGGAGGAGGAGTGGGGGAGGAGGAGGAGAAAAATGAGTGGTGGAGGAGGAGGAGGAGAGGAGGAGTGGAGGAGGAGGAGGAGGTGTGAAGGAGGAGGAGGAGGAGGAGGAGGAGGAGAAAGATGAGTGGTGAGGGAGGAGGAGGAGGAGGAGGAGGAGTGGAGGAGGAGTGGAGGAGGAGGAGGAGGAGAAAGATGAGTGGTAGAGGAGAGGAGGAGGAGGAGTGGAGGAGGAGCAGGAGGGAGAGGAGGTGGTGTCGGTATATACAGTAACTCGTAACACCTTCAGTCATGGTTAAATTTACTTTTGACATATGCGTGTGATCCCTGAGTGACCAATCAGAATGCGTCGTATCACAAGTCAATCAGAGCATTGCTAAGCTATTCTGACTTATCAGAACATTGCTTTGGCTCTATTAATTATATTTCTCCCTGTAAATTCATTCACTGCCATTTTGGTTATCAAAGTGTAAGGATCGGGTAAGCTTACTTTGACGAATTTCTCACATGAGTGATTTGACTTCCGGTTTAAGTTTATTACCTTATAGTACTTATCGAGACCTTTGGTTAGATACCCTACATGCCTAGCTTTTGTTCAATAATGAAGGAGTTAAGTATGCATTTTCCGAATCTTTTTGACGAGACCTTTCCTATGCTACCTTACTTGACCAGGTTCGAGTCTAGAAACGCGCAGATAATGTTGATTTTACGCGTGATTGATCTGAGTGTACCTACTTATAGTACTCGTCGGGACCTTCGGTTAGATACCCAATATGACTAGGTTATCTTTAATAGTAAAGGCGTGAGACCGGGTGTTTTCGGATGAATGATTCCGGTTTTAACAATAATATCTAGAAAACGGATAGAGATAGACCTAGCTATACTACACTATACTATGCTATACTATTGTGTATGCTATGTTATGCGCTGCTTTGCTATGCTGTACTATTGTGTATGCTATGCTGTACTATGTAATGCTTTGCTGTACTATTGTGTATGCTATGCTGTACTATGTAATGCTATGCTGTACTATTGTGTATGCTATGCTGTACTATGTAATGCTTTGCTGTACTATTGTGTATGCTATGCTGTGCGCTGCTATGCTATGCTGTACTATTGTGTATGCTATGCTATGCGCTGCTATGCTATGCTGTACTATTGTGTATGCTATACTGCGATATGTAATGCTTTGCTGTACTATTGTGTATGCTATGCTATGCTATATGCTATGTTGTACTATTGTGTATGCTATGCTGTACTATGCTATGTTGTACTATTGTGTATGCTATGCTATGCTATTGTATGCTATATGCTATGCTATATGCTATGTTGTACTATTGTGTATTCTATGCTATGCGCTGCTATGCTATTGTGTATGCTATGCTGCACTATGTAATGCTTTGCTGTGCTATACTATACTATACTATGCTATACTATAGTGTATGCTTTGCTATGCTATACTATACTATACTATGCTATACTATTGTGTATGCTATACTATGCGCTGCTATGCTATTGTGAATGCTATGTTGTACTATTGTGTATACTGTGCTATGCTATACTATGCTATACTATTGTACATGCTATGCTATGCGCTGCTATGCTATTGTGTATGCTATGTTCTACTATTGTGAATGCTATGCTATACTATACTATACTATACTATACTGTACTATACTGTACTATACTGTAATTTGAAGAAAAATAGAAATGCATCAATTTCAGCTATTGTTTACATGTTTCAGGTTGAAGTTTGGTAGAATTTAGACTGACTCAGTTCTCAACTTGTTGAGAAAAAATACTTATCATGATTTTAAATGCAACTTAAAGGAAATTCAAGTTCGTTTACACCTTTTTTATTTAATTTCGTTTCAAGGTCCAGTCCTATGAAGTTGTGGTTAGTGATAACAGCAGTTTTGTATATTCGGTATAGACTGGTATTCAATTAGAAAACGGTAACGCTATCTGTCAGCAGAAGAGCGTGTATTAAAGATTTATTTTCCTTTCATCGTTAATGCATGGTAAACCATTTGCTGAGAAACATTGTAAGAATTCTATTCATATATAGGGGGCAAGTAATTACAATAATTGAAGTAAATGACCGCCACTTCAAAACTCTACATTCAAAGAAATATTTAATTGAAAAATGCATGAGGCATCTTGAAGAGGGTTGCTTTCCTATAATTAATCTAAAAGCCTGGAAAAGAAGGGATTCTCTATTCCAGTTTTTTTTTCATATCAAGGTGTATTTTTACATATTTGAATATGAATTCAAATGCGAGCTATGCAGTTTGTTTCTACACTCACACATGAACTTGCTCATTGTCTTTAACCATATAGTAATAAACATGACACCGCCTGGCTTCAAACTAATGCCTTTTTAATCGGAATTAAAAATTCTGTTTTGAAGATATGGACAAGTATGTATTTTTTTCTGTGGAACGAAGAATAAATCTTGTGAAAAAAGAAGTGAATGAACAAACTATTAAGTGTGAAGCGCACTTTCAGTATTATTTTCTTGGAAATGGATTTGTGAAGTACAGAAGAATATTATTTATACATTTTTGCGCTATAGAAATACATTTGTATTTGTATTAACTAAGTGACTGTGGTTTATTTCACATCAGTCTGTAAAAATACAGTTTAATACGATCATGTTGTAAAAATATAATGTAGATTGAACACTTACCTTGTTCGTGACACAAAACATTGATAATAAAGTGCACGTAGAAATAAAGATTTTTAGGACTAAGCGCCTCTTGTATATACTGAGAACTGACTTGATTAAGTTCTCCCAGGGTTATTAGGTGTAATGATTTACAAGTATCTCGCATGCAATTGTTGTCTCTATTTAGGGGTCTGATGGGATCTTTTAATTACAAGTAGAGAGGTCACTTTTGTGTGTACTTTAATAATAGGTTTTTAACGATCTCGTATAATTACAAGTGGGAACCCACGGACAAATCAATTATTGACGCAGCATGAACTTGTCTAAGCTTGTTTGTAGAAATATTCTCATTAAAGAACTTTTTTTCATGTACTTGTATACATTTCCGAGAGCGCGATACATTATTCCTTTGCTATAAGTAAATATAAGATACTTTGTAATTATTAATACACAATATATGTAATATGTTTTTATCCATTTATATCAGTGTGCAATTTATATACAGATGTACATTCGATCTCATTCATGTTTCGCTCTTGGTCGTGATAGGTGGCGACAAAGTGACGGTGGAGCTATAGTGGCCCCAATACTACTACTATGTTAAAATATTGGAAATTTGTTTAGGCGTAGATTTTTGTACTGATGTTACCATATGTGATTTTGTCTTCGTAATGGTAGTGGTTTCAGGGAGAGAATTTTTGTGGTATAGGTGTGATAAATCAATATCCTGCATATTTAGATTTTGTTTCTTTCAATTTCTTGTCCACAGGTGGATGTACTGCCGAAAAAGAACCTTCGTCAGCAGGTTCTCCGGAGTGGATATCTGGAATGCCAGACCTATGAGATCATCCTCCAACTCCGAGTCAGACCCCTCCGACGAATAACCCGAGCTAGAGGCAGTATCATCATTTGTGGAATTTACATTGGTACTGTCACTTATATCTATATAGGTACCATCTTCCCTCTGATGTGTGCATACATTCTCAGCATCGGTTTTGTCCTGCTCATTCATCAGTTATTTTTGTTCCTTCATCGTACTCCTCACCTTTGTGAGGGCAGTTGTTATAAGCCTGGTCATACGTCTTTCTGCGTCTTTCGCCTTTCCTTTGGAGGGCATTATTTTACGCATCCTGTAATGTTTACATTGAGCATACAGTAATTTGATCACAATTGACTGTTAAGGTATATAAAAACAGTTTTCCTTGATAAAACCCCAATATCAACAACTGTTAGGAAATAATGTTACTTACAACTATATAGATCTATAATACATATGAAATTTGAGTAATCTGACGCCACAACAGGCACATCATAATAAACTATAATTCAGCAAGATTCATGTCTATAATAACAATTCAAAGAAGTAAAAACTTTTAATTAGATAATTCCACTAATGCTCTGACAAAGGTGCAAAAGTATAAGCTCAAGTGTAAAAAATGCACAAAGGCAATAACGGCACAAAGGCGTAAGGCTAAAATTACGCACACACGCTAAAGTGTATAAGGAACACAAAGACGTAAGTGTATAACAAGAGCTGTCGGAGGACAGCAACGCTCGACTATTCAACAGCCTTGTCAATTGAATTAATACGAAAGTCGAAAAATTTTGTAAAAATGGGAAAAAGGGTTATGGAACCTTCACAGTGCTTATCAGCTCACAAAGTGAACAAGTGCGTGAAGTTTCAATCCTTTCCCATAGGTGGATACTGAAATACCAGCTTACGTACAAAAACTTAACCAAAAACTGCTAAGTCGAAAAAGGGGCATAATTTTGAAAAAAATGCAAAGTAGAGTTATGGGACCTACACAGTGCATGTCAGATCATGACAGTGAACAAGTGTGTGAAGTTTCAATCCATTCCCATTAGTGGGTACTGAGATACCAGCTTACATACAAAACCTTAACCAAGAATTTTTAAGTCGAAAAAGGGGCATACTTTTGTAAAAAAGCAAAATAGAGTTATGAAACCTGTGCAGTGTAGGTCAGTTTATCACAGTGAATAAGTGTGTGAAGTTTCAATCCATTCCCACAAGTGGTTACTGAGATACCAGCTTACATACAAAACCTTAACCAAGAATTTATAAGTCGAAAAAGGGGCATAATTTTGTAACAAAGCAAAATAGAGTTATGGAACCTTTGCAGTGTAGGTCAGTTTATCACAGTGAATAAGTGTGTGAAGTTTCAATGCATTCCCACAAATGGTTACTGAGATACCAGCTTACATACAAAACCTTAACCAAGAATTTCTAAGTCGAAAAAGGAGCATAATTTTGAAAAAAAAGCAAAATAGAGTTATGGAACCTTTGCAGTGTAGGTCAGTTTATCACAGTGAATAAGTGTGTGAAGTTTCAATCCATTCCCACAAGTGGTTACTGAGATAACAGCTTACATACAAAACCTTAACCAAGTCGGGACGCGGACGCGGACGCCGACGCCGACGCCGACGCATGGGTGAGTCCAATAGCTCTACTATTCTTTGAATAGTCGAGCTAAAAGGCGCACAAAGGCACAAACTGCACAAAGTCGTAAATGTATAAAAAGCACACAAAGGCGCAAACTGCACGAAGGTATAAGTGTGTAAAAAGCGCACAAAGGCGTAAATCGCAAGAAAGCGTAAGTAGTAAATTAAATGCACAATGGCAATAAATGTATAAAAAAGACCACACCAAAGCGTGAACGTATAATCAAACATTTACAACCTTTTTCTTATTTTCTTTCTAATTTTTTCTTTGTATCTCTAGAGAACCATTAATTTGTACCTTTTCTGTTGCCAAAATGCAGATTAACAGATTTGTAGTTTACCCCTCCCCCCCACCGGCTGAAAAGGAATTAAAGGGAATCTTGAAGGGGATAGATCAGCTTTCCTCGTTTCATTTTCATGTCAAAATAGATTATGCTAGGTGGCTTAACTGATAATAAAAATGCTAAATTAGACAAAATATACCATAACAAAAAATGTCAAATTAGACAAAATATATCATAACAACTACCTCCTTGTATGCAGTGTGGAGGTAACCCCTTCCCAATTCTGTTTGATAGGTGATCATGGAATACAACAATGTTTATATAAAATAGTTTTGTTGTTTACTAAAATCTGAAAAATATCTTGAAAAAAATCAGTCAAAAACCATGGAAAGTTTATATCATTGTTTCAATGACAAACAATGACAAATAACCTACCCGTCTTATTTTCTCTCTGAAAACAGCTGAACACATATAACATTTTCTGCATGAGTACGCATTTTCAATAAACACTTTAAATAGTATATACAGATATAATAAAACAACAACAACTGAGCAAAAGTCAATACTCTAGTGGTACTCAGGGCCTTGTGTTTTGAGTTTCAAAGAGACAAAGCACAACCTTTTCAATTCATTCACTCCAAACACTTTTCAAGTCAGTTCACAATTCTGTCAGAGCTTTCAAAAATTTATTTCATGTCATTTTCAAAATGGAAATACTATGTAAACATAAACCTTTTTGAATTGATGTTTATGGCTCAGCAAAATGATCCATTTTTCGTAGGTACTACTGTTTTTCGTTTTTTTTTTAATTTTTTGGAAATGATTTATTTTATCACTTTTTACTGCTCTAGATGCCAACTCTGTTGCTTCATTCTTTGTGGCAGCTTTCTTTTTAGCTCACCTGAGCCAAAGGGAATCTTGAAGGGGCTAGATCAGCTTTCCTTGCTTCATTTTCATGTCATATTTTTGTCAAATATATTATGCTAGGTGGCTTAACTGATAATAAAAAATGCTAAATTAGACAAAATATACCATAACAAAAAATGCGAAATTAGACAAAATATATCATAACAACTACCCCCTTCTATGCAGCGAGGAGGTAACCCCTTCCCAATTCTGTTTGATAGGTGATCATGGAATACAACAATGTTTATATAAAATAGTTTTATTGTTTACTAAAATCTGAAAAATATCTTGAAAAAAATCAGTCAAAAACCATGGAAAGTTTATATCATTGTTTCAATGACAAACAATGACAAATAACCTACCCGTCTTATTTTCCCTCTGAAAACAGCTGAACACATATAAAATGTTCTCCATGAATACGCATTTTCAATAAACACTTTAAATAGTATATACAGGGTATAACAAAACAACAACAACTGAGCAAAAGTCAATACTCTAGTGGTACTCAGGGCCTTGTGTTTTGAGTTTCAAAGAGACAAAGCACAACCTTTTCAATTCATTCACTCCAAACACTTTTCAAGTCAGTTCACAATTCTGTCAGAGCTTTTAAAAATTGATTTCATGTCATTTTCAAAACGGAAATACTATGTAAACATAAACCTTTTTGAATTGATGTTTATGGTTCAGCAAAATGATCCATTTTTCGTAGGTACTACTGTTTTTCGTTTGTTTTTTTTTTTTATATTTTTTGGAAATGATTTATTTTATCACTCTTTACTGCTCTAGATGCCAACTCTGTTGCTTCCCTCTTTGTGGCAGCTTTCTTTTTAGCTCACCTGAGCCAAAGGGAATCTTGAAGGGGCTAGATCAGCTTTCCTTGCTTCATTTTCTTGTCATATTTTTGTCAAATAGATTATGCTAGGTGGCTTAACTGATAATAAAAATGCCAAATTAGACAAAATATGCTATAACAAAAAATGCCAAATTAGACAAAATATATCATAACAACTACCCCTTTCTATGCAGCGTGGAGGTAACCCCTTCCCAATTCTGTTTGATAAGGTGATCTTGGAATACAACAATGTTTACATAAAATAGTTTTGTTGTTTACTAAAATCTGAAAAATATCTTGAAAAAAAATCAGTCAAAAACCATAGAATATTTATATCATTGTTTCAATGACAAACAATGACAAATAACCTTACCCGTCTTATTTTCCCTCAGAAAACAGCTGAACACATATAAAATGTTCTCCATGAGTACGCATTTTCAATAATCATTTTAAATATTATATACAGATATAATAAAACAACAAAAACTGAGCAAAAGTCAATACTCTAGTGGTACTCAGGGCCTGTTGTTTTGAGTTTCATAGAGACAAAGCACAGCCTTTTCAATTCATTCACTCCAAACACTTTTCAAATAACTTCACAATTCTGTCAGAGCTTTCAAAAATTGATTTCATGTCATTTTCAAAATGGAAATACTATGTAAACATAAACTTTTTTGAATTGATATTTATGGCTGAGCAAAACTGATCCATTTTTCATAGGTACTACCTTTTTTTTTGGTTTTTATGCCCCAAGCATCTACTGATGCGGGAGGCATATAGTGATTGTCTTCTCTGTCCGTCCGTTCGTTCGTCCGTACGAGATTAACCAAATGGGACCGTTTCGTCTAGCATCAATACCCCTTACTAGAATGACTTGATACTAATGCAGATGTATCCTGTGACCATTCCTCATCTTCAGACATCACCTGACCTCAGTTTGACCTTGACCTTGACCTCATTTTGGACTTAGGTTGCTTTATATGTGCCATCTCTTGGTTAACCAAATGGGACCGTTTCGTCTAGCATCAATACCCCATACAAGAATGAATTGATACTAATACAGATGTAAACTGTGACCATTCCTCATCTTCAAACATAACCTGACCTTAGTTTGACCTTGACCTTGACCTCGTTTTGGACTTAGGTGCAAAATCTATCGAAAAAGATGCCACTGGGAGCATCAAGCGTTTATTGAACGCAGTTCCTTGTTTTTTTTTATATTTTTTTGGAAATGATCCATTTCATCTCTCTTTACTGCTCTAGATGCCAACTCTGTTGCTTCATTCTTTGTGGCAGCTTTCTTTTTAGCTCACCTGAGCCAAAGGGAATCTTGAAGGGGCTAGATCAGCTTTCCTTGCTTCATTTTCATGTCATATTTTTGTCAAATAGATTATGCTAGGTGGCGTAACTGATAATAAAAAATGCCAAATTAGACAAAATATACTATAACAAAAAATGCCAAATTAGACAAAATATATCATAACAACTACCCCCTTCTATGCAGCGAGGAGGTAACCCCTTCCCAATTCTGTTTGATAGGTGATCATAGAATACAACATGTTTACATAAAATAGTTTTGTTGTTACTAAAATCTGAAAAATGTCTTGAAAAAAATCAGTCAAAAACCATGGAAAGTTTATATCATTGTTTCAATGACAAACAATGACAAATAACCTACCCGTCTTATTTTCCCTCAGAAAACAGATGAACACATATAAAATGTTCTCAATGAGTACGAATTTTCAAAAAAACACTTTAAATATTATATACAGGTACATGTATAATAAAACAACAACAACTGAGCAAAAGTCATACTCTAGTGGTACTCAGGGCCTTGTATTTTGAGTTTCAAAGAGACAAAGCACAGCCTTTTCAATTCATTCACTCCAAACACTTTTCAAGTAAATTCACAATTCTGTCAGAGCTTTCAAAAATTGATTTCATGTCATTTTCAAAATGGAAATACTATGTAAACATAAACTTTTTTGAATTGATGTTGATGGCTAAGCAAAACTGATGCTCAGGTGAGTTTTTATGATCACTCGATGTCCGTCGTCTATCTGTCGTCTGGCGTCTGTCTGTCAACATTTAGCTTGTGTATGCGATACAGGCTGTATTTTTTAATTGATCTTCAGGAAATTTTGTCAGAATGATTACCTTAATGAAATCTAGGCCAGGTTCGAAAATGGGTCATCTGGGGTCAAAAACTAGGTCACTAGTTCAGATCAAAGAAAAACCTTGTGTATGCGATAGAGGCTGTATTTTTCAATTGATCTTCATGAATTTTGACCAGAATAATTATCTTCATAAAATCTAGGCCAAGTTCGAAAATGGGTCATCTAGAGTCAAAAACTAGATCACTAGGTCAAATCAAAGAAAAATATTGTGTATGCGATAGAGGCTGTATTTTTCAACTGATCTTCATGAAATTTCGTAAGAATTATTGCCTTGATGAAATCTAGATCAAGTTCGAAAATGGATTATCTGGGGTAAAGAACTAGGTCACTAGATCAAATCAAAGAAAAACCGTGTGTATACGATAGAGGCTGTATTTTTCAATTGATCTTCATGAATTTTGATCAGAATGATTACCTTGATGAAGTCTAGGCCATGTTCGAAAATTGGTTATCTGGGGTCAAAAACTAGGTCACTAGGTCAAATCAAAGTAAAACATTGTGTATGCGATAGAGGCTGTATTTTTCAACTGATCTTCATGAAATTTGATCAGAATGTTTGTCTGGATGAAATGTAAGAGGAGTTTGAATTTGGGTCATCTAGGGTCAAAACCTAGGTCACCCGGTCAAGGTAAACAAAAACCTTGTGTACGCAATAGGGGCTGCATTTTACGCTGGATATTCATAAAATTTGGTCAGAATGATTGCCTTGATGGAATTAAGGTCAAGTTTGAATATGGGTCATCTGGGGTCAAAAACTAGGTCGCTAGGACAAATCAAAGAAAAATGTTTTGTATGTGATAGAGGCTGTATTTTTCAATTGAGGTTGATGAAATTTGGTCAGAATGATTGCCTTGATCATATCTAGGTCAAGTTTGAATGTCGGTCATCTTGGCTAAAAAACTAGGCCACTAGGTCAAATTGAAGAAAATACTTGTTTACACTTAAGAGACCACATGTTTGGTCCAATCTTAATGAAAATTGGTCAGAATTTTTGTTTCCATTAAATCACTAGGTCAAACATGTTTACACTGTTATGGTGTGTTTCTCAGAAGAGCGACCTAGGGCCATCTTGGCCCTCTTGTTCATAGATACTACTGTTTTTGTCGAGCCCGCTTGCGGAAGCGAAGACGTAGTTGTCCAAATGGCCAGTCGTTGTGTGTGCGTCCGTGCGTCCGTCTGGATTTGTTTGTCCAGACCATAACTTTGACATGCATGGAGCAATCTCGTTAATATTTGGCATGAATGTTAACCTCAGTGAGACAGAGTGTCATGCGCAAACCGCAGGTTCCTATCTCAAAGGTCAATGTCACACTTAAAGGTCAAAGAATTAATTCAATAATGACTTTGTCCGGAGCATTTCTTCTTCATGCATGGAGGGATTTTGATGTAACTTGGCACAAATGTTCACAACCATGTGACGGAGTGTCATGTGCAAGAACCAGGACCCTAGGTCTAAGGTCAAGGTCACACTTAGACGTCAAAGGTCAGATACAAGAATGACTTTATCCGGAGCATTTCTTTTTCATGCATGGAGGGATTTTGATGTAACTTGGCACAATTGTTCACCATCATGAGACGGAGTGTCATGTGCAAGAACCTAGAATTACTTCTTTTTGTTGATACTATAAATAGCTTATATTGTAACTTTTTTTATTTCTTGTCGTAGGGAAAAACCAATTTTGAGGTGTATTTTGACCTCTACTGGTAAGGATTTTTGTGTGGACTTAGATTTTTTTAAAGATTTACTTCCCTTTGTTGTTACTATAAATAACTTATATTGTAACTTTTTGCAATCATTTTTCATTTGGCATAAATATTTGCCTCAATGAGACAGGGTGTCATGTGCAACTCCTAGTCTTTTTGACAGCTGGCGGGCTCGACATATTGCCCGTGGCATCTAGTTTTTATATCTTTGGAAATGATCCATTTTATCTCTCTTTACTGCTCTAGATGCCAACTCTGTTGCTTCCCTATTGGTGGCAACTTTCGTTTTAGCTCACCTGAGCCAAAGGCTCATGGTGAGCTTTTGTGACCGCTCAATGTCCATCGTCCATTGTGCGTCGTCCGTCCGTCAACATTTTCTAATAAAAATCTTCTTGAAAACCACTGGACAGAATTACACCAAACTTTACAGAAATGATCCTTGGGTGGCCCACTTTCAAAATTTTTCAAAAATTTAAATTCCACACAGAACTCTGGTTGCCATAGCAACCGAAAGGAAAGACTTTAAAGATATTCTTGTCCGAAAATGCAAGGCATAGAGCCTTGATATTTCACATGTGTCATCATCTAATGGTCCTCTATGAAAATTGTTCAAATTACGTCCATGGGGTGAAAAGAGGCCCCACCCCGTGGGTCCCAAGTTTTACATAAACTTATATAGGAAAATTATTTCGATGTAAATGAGATGTGAAACCAAAATTTGTAGTCCTGTTTGGCGCCATATAACCTATACTGTGTTGGTGCGCCGTAAAACCCAAATAAATAAATAAATATATAGTATCATAAACCACAAGACCTAGGCCTTTTGGTATTTGGTATGTAGCATTGTCTTTTGGTCCTCTACCAAGATTGTTCAAATTGTTACCCTGGAGTAAAAAAGAGGCCCCGCCTCGGAGGTCCCAACTTTTACATAGACTTATATAGGAAGAAACCTTAAAAATTTTCTTGCCTGAAACTGCAAGGCCTAGGCTTTTGATATTTCGTATGTTGCATTGCCTAGTGGTTCTCTACCAAAAATGTTCAAATTATTACCCTGGGGTGAAAAGAGGCCCTGTCCCAAGTTTAACATAGACTTATATAGGGAAAAAAATAAAAATCTTTTTGTCTGAAAGTTCAAGGCCTAGGCCTTTGATATTTGGTATGTATCATTGCCTAGTGGACCTCTTACAGCATTGTTCAAATTATGCCCCTGGGATTAAAAGAGGCCCCGCCCTGGTGGTCACTTGTTATATGAGTTATATGGGAAAAATACTTCAAAAATTATCAGATCATATTTCCTAGACTGTTTAATTATATTTACCTGATGTACCCTGGTGATTACATGTCACCTTACTGTGACCTTGACCTACTGACCTACTTTCTTGTTTTTTGAGATACAGCCTTGAAATTTGGATGACATGTACAGTTTTGCTGTCTTGATTAATGTTTTTGTTGGTATTTATTAAAAAGCAGAAAATTATAAAAATGTTAGAAAGATCACTAGCAGTTTCGGCACCAGTGGGTGTGTGCAAAAACAATTTTTCACAAAAAAAAGCTTGGTGACCCATTTTTTTGGTTCATTGTTTTCAGTACAAAATTTCCTATTAGATATGTGAATTTGAAAAAAAAATCTATGAATTAAAAAAACCCATACGAATTCTCTCTAGATACAAGTAGCAAATGCGAATATTAACACATTCGTAGGAAAAAAAGACCTAAAAAAGTGATGATCAAACACCTTTAGATATGCGATTCTACCTCAATATTATCAGCGGACAATAAACAATAAGACCATCTATCAAAAGTTTCGGGAATCCACTGTCGGAACCTTCCCTAGTGGCACAGATCGGGATTTGGCCGTCTGTTTGCCTCTTTGTAAATGCAAATGAGCGGGAATAAGAAAACCTTATAATTTGACTATAAAATACGACCAGCTAAACAGAGTAAAGTGGAAGTTTCACATATGCAATGCGCTGGACAGAATAGTTCTGGCAGAACTGAAACGCACTTAAATGCTTTGTAGGATTTATACTTAAAGCTCCAGAACGGAGTATGGTCGTCTGCGACCGTGAATTGATACCGTACAATTATTAGGACGGGAGTTAAACTTGTCTCCTAGAACAGAGCAGAAAAAGAGCTTATAAATAAGTTGAAAACAACAATTTGAATTGTTTGGCTAATGTTTACAAAAAGTTAACAGTTTTTATCTAATAAAACAACTTATAAAAAGACATGAAATCACAAAGTTTGAAACCTTTTATAGTCTAATAAATAAAAGGAAATGGCATTACACAGTTCTGAATATTCAACAAGCCTTGAATTCTTTCATGAAGCAAGCAGTAATTGAAACAGCCAACATAACTGTGGAATAAAACTAAAAGTAATGCACTACTTGTAACTGGCATACCTATATAATGTGTAACAAACCACATCCTACGTAGTCCAAGCTTCTTCCTCTCTTGTTCTTCTATTTTCTGGTTTTTAGCTCACCTATCACATAGTGACAAGGTGAGCTTTTGTGATCACCCTTCGTCCGTCGTCCGTCGTCAGTCCGTGCGTGTGTCCGTGCATCAACAATTTCTTGTCTGCACGATGGTGGTTTCATTTATGATTTTATTTTAACCAAACTTGCACAATACTTGTATCACCATAAGATCTCGGTTCCTTTCTTGAACTGGCCAGATCCCATTATGGGTTCCAGAGTTATGGCCCCTGAAAGGGTCAAAATTAGCTATTTTGACCTTGTCTGCACAATAGCAGCTTCATTTAGGATTTGATTTTTACCAAACTGGCACACAACTTGTATCACCATAAGATCTTGGTTCCTTTCTTGAACTGGCCAAATTCCCTTATGGGTTACAGAGTTATGGCCCCTGAAAGGGTCAGAATTAGCTATTTTGGCCTTGTCTTCACAATAGCAGCTTCATTTATGATTTGATTTTAACCAAACTTGCACACAACTTGTATCACCATGAGATCTTGGTTCCTTTCTTGAACTGGCCAGATTCCCTTTTGTGTTCCAGAGTTATGGCCCCAGAAAGGGCCAGAATTAGCTATTTTGACCTTGTCTGCACAATAGCAGCTTCATTTATGATTTGAATTTAATCAAACTTGCACAAAACTTGTGTCACCATAAGATCTTGATTCCTTAGTTGAACCGGCCAGATCCCATAATGGGTTCCAGAGTTATGGCCCCTGAAAGGGCCAAAATTAGCTATTTTGACCTTGTCTGCACAATAGCAGCTTCATTTATGATTCGATTTTAACCAAACTTGCACACAACTTGTATCACCACAAGATCTTGGTTCCTTTCTTAAACTGGCCAGAGTTATGGCCCCTTAAAGGTCCAAAATTGGCTATTTTGGCTTTTGCAGCCATATAGAGACTTCATTTATGGTTTTATTTGATACAAACTTCCAAAATAACTTCAACAACAATGATTCTTGGATTCCATGACAAATCAGATCCAAGCGTAGGTTCAGAGTTATTTTATATCTGATTACCTCCCCTGATTGTAATCAAAATGGATTTATATCAGTAAGTATTTATATAGGACTTATTTGAAATTTCATTATTGTCATTAGTTGGACTGAGCCAATCAGGGTAGATAACTATGGACTGATTTTATGTCAAAATAACCTCCCTTTATTTCAAATTAAAATGGGTATATCTTCGTAACTAATGAAGATACTGATCTTAAATTTCATTTATGTCAACAGATTTATTTTGCAGATCCTTCTTTTGTTCGCTTACAATAATTTTTTTTTTAAATTACTTCCCTTTAACGTTACTATAAATAGCTTATTTTTAGTAACTTTTTTATTATTGGCCGTAGGGAAAAACTGAGACCACTTTTCTGTGGTATAACATGGATGGTACCTCCAATTTTAGGTGTATTTTGACATATCTGTACCTTGAAAGAATTTTTTCTTTTTGGTTAAATTTCTTCCCTTTGTTGTTACTGTCCTTTGGACTTAGATATTTTTTTTGAGGACCTTCTTGTCCTCAAGTGCAATGATAACAGGTGAGCGATATAGGGCCATCATGGCCCTCTTGTTTCTTTTGTCATCTCTAGCTCTTCGCTGCCTCGGCCTCCTTCGTTTATCTATGTCATCTGAAACGTACAACACTAAGTCTTGTAAATTAACCAAATATACGCAACTCCTAAATGGAACTCCTTTTCTCGTCAAGAAGCCATAATATTCCAAATAAAATGCTTGTTTCACATAATCTTTTTTTCTATACACATGCATGTAAAAGTCTGTCAGATAGAGGTTGTATTTTGAAAAACTAACTGTTTATACATGATGATGTCTCTACAATATGATGTCGCTGAAATGGTCTGGTTACATGCTTCCAATAATGGGCAATTAATTAATGATCATGTCATTTACAAAATAAATCTATCCTGTCTGTGAAGTTGTGGCAGTTATGAAATTCAGTTAATTGTTTAAGTCTTGTCTAACAAATCGGTTAAACCTAGCTTTTAAATTGAATTATCAACCTCGGTTTTGGAATTTCGATATCCACAACTCTGAGACATGGTAGATTCACTAGATACATTTTTAATTGATGCACATTAAAATAAATCTAAGGGAACTAATTCAGATCTTTATTTAGTACGGTATACAAGAGTTATCATGTCAAACACGCTACATTCCTTCCCTCTTAGTACAAATTATAATACGAAGGAATATTTTATTAGCTCACCAGTGAGTTTTTGTGATCGCTCGATGCCCGGCGTCCGTGGTCTGTCTGTCAACGTTTAGCTTGTGTATGCGATGGAAGCTGTATTTTTCAACTGATTTTCATGAAATTTGGTCAGAATGATAACCTTGATAAAATCTAGGCCAAGTTCGAAAATGGGTCATCTGGGGTAAAAAACTAGGTCAAATCAAAGAAAAACATTGTGTATGCGATAGAGGCTGTATTTTTCAATTGATCTTCATGAAGTTTGGTCAGAATGACTGCCTTGATGAAATTTAGGTCAAGTTTGAATATGGGTCATCTAGGGTAAAAAACTATGTTACTAAGTCAAATCAAAGAAAAACCTTGTGTATGCGATAGAAGCTGTATTTTTTATTTTGTCTTCATAAAATTTGATCAGAATGATTGCCTTGATGAAATCTTGGTCGAATTCGAATATAGGTCATCTGGGGTTAAAAAGTAGGGCACTAGGTTAAATCAAAGAAAAACCTTGTGTATGTGACAGGGGCTATATTTTTCAATTGATCTTCATGAAATTTGGTCAGAATGATTGCCTTGATGATGTCTAGGTTGAATTCGAATATGGGTCATCTGGGATCAAAAACTAGGTCACTAGATCATATCAAAGAAAATACTTGCTTAAACTCGAGACCACATTTTTGGTCCAATCCTAATGAAAATTGGCCAGAAAATTTGTTTTCATGAAATCACAAGGTCAAACATGTTTACACTGTTATGTTGTGTTTCTCAGGTGAGCGACCTAGGACCATCTTGGCCCTCTTGTTAAGAAACTCTTATTACAGACAAACTTAACATATGTATACCCTACAAAAGTTTTAACTTTACTATGGTAAGCTTGATCATAAATGAAATATCTACTTCACAACGTTTATTGTCAAACGTTAGCTAATATAACACAGTCTGAAGCTATAACTCCAAAAGAATAGAAATTATTTATGCGTACTTTTTATAACCATTTGGGCGGGGTGGGGTGGGGGAGTGATGCAGTGTAAACCTGTTTTACCTCGAATGACCACAATAACTACACAAATACTTTATATACATAACCAATAATACGCATGAATACCCAGAAGTATAGCTGTGCTGTGCACAGTGTACGAAAATCTTAATTCAAATAACAAGAACGACGATAAATACATTTATGTTTTCTTTCATTTCATTCAGACAAACATAAATAATTTATCGTACTAACTTTTGGATTTGAAATCCAATCCAAAATGGAAATACCAATAAAAAGAAAAAACACGTTGTAGGAGTGGTAAACAACAGCTTTACTAAATGCATCGAAAGAAAAAGAGCGGGAATGGTATCTTTATACAATCAACGGCATAAATTAAACCCTTGTTAAATGCCTAAATTTAAAGAAACTGTTCTTTTTGTTTCATCGCTTTCCCTGATATACAAATCTTTAGCTTTGTCGGATTTCCATCTTCCGTGTTTTTTGACAAGTCTATCACACATTCCATGATTGATGGCTGAAGTAGCTCCCCCTGATCTAAAAGAATGCAAGCCAAATTTTTTACTGTTCAGCCCGATCAAAGCTAGATTCTGGTGCAAAATTTCTCTAGCTCTCGAATATGAAATTGCCGATCCTGGTCTCAAAACATAACAACCTTTCTTCTTGCAAAGACTGACTTTTCTCAATAACAACTCATCAGAATGGGGATCAACTTGACCCATTTGTAAATATTTTTCTAGTGCTTTCACCGGACATGTATCACGATTTGTTCTTGCAATAACAACTGTGTTTCCCTTTTAAACTGATCTGTTTTGGAAGACGAAATAAAGACTATGAGCTGTCGTGCATCAAATTGTAAATCTGATCGCTTTAATTTTATAACTTCGTCAAACCTAAGAAAACCGGAAAAGCTTAACAAAGACATTGCAATAAATCTCACGTCCATCAAATTAACATCTGATGAAAAGTGTGAAACTATTTTTTCAAGGTCATTCGCCAAAATGGGTTCCTTAGGTACTGTCCGTTTTCCTATTTCTCTTAAGATACCATTTTTAATGTTTTTAATAAATTCCGAGGAGCAAGGATCATCGAATCCGGCTATCTTGTGTGCCCAAGAAATTGCATACAAAATACTATTAACCTTTAATTCTGAGGAATCTAAGCCGGTAACTGCATGATGACAGGTATAAACCCACATGAAAATCTATTGCGGGTAAGGGTTTGAAATTGTACTTTTTGCACCATTTACAAAAAGAATTAAAGTAACACTTGTACATCTTTACTGTATTCTCTGCTTTCGAATTCAATGTGAACTTTTTTAAGTTATTATATTGTCCAAGTAACTCTGGGGGAATCTGTAATTTGTCCAATTTTTTCCACATGCCAACTTTAAGCACATCTGTGAAATGTATAAAAGAAAAACAACGATCTAATGTACTTACTAGAACACATTAGTTGAACTGATATATACTTATAATCGTTTAAGACCAATGAATATTCTCAAAATTTTATCAGTGTTATTCTTCACCACAAACGTTTTCGCCTAGCCGTTTATAACGACAATATAACGTCAAAACACAAGCTACTATCTCAGACATAATAGATCTAGTACATTATATATGCATTTCTATGAATCATTGATTGTGTTCAATGCGGTTCAGTTTTTCTTTAAAGTTCATTTCTTTATACTAAGAAATTTAGTATAAAACATACTTCATCGCATTTGTATTTACCTTACTGATAAATAGGAGGAACCAGCCAGTTGTTACAACCGGACCAAGACTGCGTGAAAGCGTCCACTGCTTCTGACTCGAAATAAAAAAATAATGAGTTGAACCTTTAACTTTCTGTTTTTGAAACTGGCGAATCTATCTATGTCATGAGGTCCCAACATCTGATCCATAAACTTAAAAAACTCTGTTGAAACTTCCCACTCACCTGTGCTATGAATTTTACTAATATGATCTGCTATCTGGTTCTGTGTACGGGGAACCCACTGAATGTTTAAATCTATGTTCCACTTTAAGCATAAATTAAAAATTTCGACAGACTCGTGTTGTAACTCTAACTTGGTACTGCCTGCCTGTACTATTTTAACACATGATTGTGAATCAGAAAACCATTTCACGGAACGATTTTTCAGAGTACTGCCATAAGCTCTTAAAGCGATCCTTACAGCCCTTAATTCCCTGAAAGTAGAACTTTTTTCCTGCTCTTCGCAAGACCACATACTACGGAAAACTGTTTGCACAATCAACTATGTAAGAACCGCACGATGTGTGACTGGCGTCAGAAAATACAATTGTCTGTACTGACTCATATCGTCCCCTTAATGCAAAAAGGTACCATGAGCATATGAAT
The DNA here is from genome assembly GCF_021730395.1 of Mercenaria mercenaria. NCBI lineage: Eukaryota > Metazoa > Mollusca > Bivalvia > Venerida > Veneridae > Mercenaria > Mercenaria mercenaria. The sequence goes on from NC_069373.1 coordinate 16,457,687, forward strand.
AAAGAAGGCACTTGGTACCTTTTTGCATTAAGAGGGCGATATACAGATAGGTTTTTGACATTCAACTTATCTATTTTTTAACCAAGAAGACAATCTTGAAATGCACGGATGTCTATGAGACAATTTGTAATGAAAATCCCAAGAATGTCTGGTCTCTTATTTCTTTATACAAAAATCTGGTCATAAGTCTAGATAGGTTACCTATAACGGCCATCATTGAAATGATTTTACCTGTGACCTTGGCAAGGTTCCTAGCTGTAACAAAAGGGAGACCATTCAACAGTGATTTAAGACATTTCTGTAGATCTGAGACTCTTCTTTCTGGTACAGATATGCAAAAACGCTTGCTGTTCCGTAGAAGGCATATCCATTCTAATTCTTGCACTGGATACCATACAGATTTTTCTTTATTGATAACAAAACCTGCCTGTTCAAGACTTACTTTCACAAAATTGGAATCTACTATTGTTAGTTCTAAATTTTTATTACAGCCCCAGCCGTCATCTAGAAACATAACAATCTTAAGGCCGCGCATTCTCCAGTATTTTACCATTTCTCGTAATACCGTGGTAAAAATAAAAGGGGCACTACTGATCCCAAACGGTAGGACAGTGAAACAATAGTTCTTTCCCTTTATACTAAAGCCTAGAAATGTCTGATGAACAGGAAAAATATCTATGTGATGATATCCTTTGCTTAAATCAAATTTGAAGCAAAACGAGTTTTGACTGAAATACTCTAAACCTACTTTCCAGTCTTCAAATGTTATTTTTTCTTTCCAAATGTGCTTATTAACATTTCTTAGGTCCAAAATTAGGCGTTTTTTGCCTTGTTTATTTATGGATACGGTCAGTGGATTTATAACATGCGGTATAAAAGGGACCTCAACAGCGCAGTTATTTTCTACAAGTTCTGATACTGCTTTTTCTACAAAATCCATATTTTCTAAAGCCGATTTATTATTCGGCGAAATTGACCTTTCTGGTATTGTTAGCAAAGGTAACTTGTAACCATTTTTCAGTACGTCAATAATGTATTCATTACAGCCTATCTTCTCCCAAAAATGTAAATGTTTCTTTAGACGCCCTTTGACGCTATCAACTGACAAATTTGAATGTTTGTGAAAATCTGACTCTTACATTTCAAAAAAATCTTTGTAACAAAAATATATATCTAAATACTTATCATTTACTGATGGGGATTCCAGCATTGTCTCGCTCGGGCTTGTTGACGTCGACGCCACCATAGGAACGTCTCCCGGAACCAAGGAACTGTTTACAGTCACGGCGGAAATGTCCTTTGTAGCCGCAGGCAAAACAGATGTCTTGTGGGGTAGCTCTTCTCTTCTCTGGCCTCAAAAAAGCTGAAAGTTGGTGCGTTGGGGCAAACTGTAGTCCACTCCAGCATTACTCGTAGTTGAGGGTTTATTGTACATGAAAGGAAAAGGATTAGGGTTATAAGGATGATATCTGTTCGGCTTCGAAGTAGCTGTCTTAACCTTTTTGGCGGCCCTAGATTCCGCCTGTCTGATTTTCTTCTCGTCATCGCTATCGGTACCGAGTACCGGTTTCTCATATTCAGAGACTGTGGCCCAGCCCCCGGGGGAACCGTCGGCTATCTGTATCAGCTTATTTCTGTGTCTTAATTTATCTATAAGCTCCTTAACCTCTGCTTTTAGAAACTCGGGTTGAGACAGCTGCTTCGATACATATTCTAAACCTTCCAAAATGTCTGTATTAAATTCAAACTGAATTTTGTGAGATTCTTTATTTAATTTTACTTTCTTATCTCTGGCTACTTTTTGCGTAGGCGCAGTAATTTCGTTTTTCAGCTGCGATAACTGTGAGTCCAAATACGTTCTAAAAAGATCAAACGCCTCAAAAGCTTCGTTCCTATCCCCCGGGGACTTACCTCTAGTACTTTGTGCTGAACTGTTGGCCTGTGGGTTGCGGTACTGAGGGTCCCTAGTCGGTGAATTATGTCCACTGTCTCTTCTATCCCGTGGAGAATCTCTTGCAGAATCTCTCCAGTCTCGCAGGCTTTCACGTTCCCTTGACAAACTTCTGGAAGTTCTTTTATTTGACTTTCCTCTGTCTATGCGCTCACCACGCCCGTCGTTTTCCATTTGAGTGATGCTGTGTAAACATGTTTTACCTCGAATGACCACAATAACTACACAAATACTTTATATACATAACCAATAATACGCATGAATACCCAGAAGTACAGCTGTGCTGTGCACAGTGTACGAAAATCTTAATTCAAATAACAAGAACGACGATAAATACATACAAGATCACTGAAAAATTGTTGAAAAAGACGTTAAACCCGAAGACACACACACGCACGCACGCACGCACGTGCGCGCACATGCACTAAATTCTGATAGTACACTGACATCTTACACGTAAGTCACTACTTCCGTTTTATCTAGGCACTAACAGTGTACTAGATGTTATAAGTCTCATCTTTGGAACTTTGTCACTGAATTTGCAACTCTAACTTATAGTGCCGCCACAAGTCCTTTTTGGAAAGTACGCATAACAGTACGTACATGGGGCATTTTCGCTGGGATCTATCTTCTGTTGGTCACGTGGACGATATGTAACTGCTAATGTCCGGTATTAATGACTTTAGTATTATGCAAGCGGTTCCCAACGTTTCTGATTTTTTTCGTGTAGTACCATCTTTCTATTCCTGTCTTCTTCGGTCATGTATTTTATAACATCATATTCCTCTCTTTGTTTAGCTACTAAATGTTTAGTTAGCTTAGGTTGTGGTTTTTAACAAAACATAAAGATGTACCTCTTATCATAACGACGTTGTGTGCCATTGTTTGTCTTTGGTACGTGTATTCCATTTTCACTTTAGAGTTGAACTTTCGTTTCAAACGACTGCTCTTTTTTCGATTCCACTTGGATTGTGGTAAGATGGGCGTGTGTGTTATATCTTTCAATATCTGTCGTTTCGCTGTAGGGTGCTTATCTCCTTTACTGCAAGTGTTTATGTATAGATATTTTAAAATTTAGAGTAATCTTCCTGCTTCTGGGACAACAATTCGAAAAGTCGAGCATCGGCTGTCTTACGGACAGCTCTTGTTCTATGCCTACTTGTCTGTATGATTTGTGTTGGGTTTAACGGCGCTTTTCAACATGGTTTCAGTTATATAACGGTTGGCAGTCAACCTAACCAGCATTCCTGGATTCTGTACCAGTAGAAACGTTGTCCGCAAGAAACTGCCAACTTCCCCACATGAATCAGAGATGGAGGAAGAATGATTTCAGACACAATGTCTTTTATCAAATCGTCACACAGAACATACGCCTCTCCCGGGGATCGAATTCACGGGCCCGACATCCGTAGACATGTGCTCTCCTACTGAGCTAAGCGGAAGGGAGCATTGTCTATATTTTAGGCATGTATACTAAATTTTAGCATCAACATATCAGTAAATTTCGAAGAAATTAGTATAATAAGGAAAATAACACTTTGTGTGCATAAAATTCCTTGAAAAACCTGTTAACAGAATAAATACTGGAAAATAAGTATATATATTGGAATGAACGTAGGAAATATACAGACATATTTCACTAGACAAGTGTCATTCAAAAAAAGGAATGCAAATAAAAAAATCTGTAAATAAAATTAATAAAATATAGAATCAGAAGTACAGTGTCAAAGTCTTTATCACAAAAGTATAACATTTTTGGATTCGAAACACCGAAGTGCGGTCGAAAAATTAAGTATAAGCTAACTTTGATTCATGACTTTCAAAGCATATATCAGCACAATCTGTAAGAAGATCCGTTGGAAGCATAGAATGCAACGAAACAAAATCATAGCAGACTCGCTTCGAGTCTGTTCATGAGAGGTAGTGGAAAGAGCAACACCCCTCACGTCCACAGGCATAAATGGAACTCTATTACCTATGAACATTGAGTGGACTCCATGATCCCAAAGGACCAGAAAATATAACAACACTGAATTTACTGAAGTCATTTTATACGTTTGGTTAAACAGCACCACTCTATGAAACATTGATCGTCTAAGAGGTGGTCTTTGATCGGGGTCAATTAAACACTTCCTAACTGAAAATATATATGTCATGATTTTGGTAGAACTGTATGGTGTTGCATTAGATTAGTACCATTTTTAACATCTACATATAATAAGGGAATTGACATGTCACACAGGTGTCAATTGCAACACATCATTACAGAGTGTTAATTGTTTCAACAAAGAACTAGATAGGTGGCCAAAACCAGTGTATGAAATATTGCAGACTCTCACTTATACATATTGTTCATGACATTTCGAAATTTCTGTAAGATTATGAATCTTGTGATGTTTTTTTTTTTTCAAAATACACGTGACAGTATTAAATTTAAACACTTTTGCGAACGAAGCACGAGACAAAAATATAAGATAATGTCAATATATGATCGTACCTAAGACGATTCAAGATATTTGATGTAAATAAATTTGTCGGAATGATAACAGTGTCACAAAAGGACTAGAATAATAGAACAACATCATGCTTTTATATACTGATGAAAATTCAATGTGTTATTATTGACATGGAAAAATCAAAACTGCATTTTTTAAGAATTCTGCAAAATATATTTCTTTTAATTGTAACAACTTTTCAGTATGTATAAGGAGTTTCTCCGCCTAGTAGAAAGCTAAGAAAAACATTTGTTTGATATGCAGCAACTTGAAAATGCATACGGATCTGTGATTAACTGGTACTATTTTACATAAAAAGCTTGAGAATTGTGCTAATTGTAGATAACAGATCCTTACATAGCTGTAGCTGGGGAGAGCGAGCAATAATGTCATAATGACCTAGACCACTGTTAGAGATAGCTGGATACAAGAATTAGAGTTGAGTGTTTTCCGAAACTTTTGCATGTATTACTAGAAGAGTTCTGCAAGGTAAGTGATTAGCATCTAATATACTTTAGTATACATTGTTGACATTATTTTTCTTATAAATTGCGGCAAAGTTAAAACGCTTTTTGTATGTAAAATTGTTATTCCTTAACTTGTAACAACAAAGGAAATAAACTGACTGAAGGCTAAAGTAGAAATATATGGTGTCTTCAATCTATATAGAATGAAATTGTAGAAATCATTTCGCGATTATATAAAATCTATCTTAGCGCTTATCCTTTCAATAACATTACTTCCTTTACAAATGGATAAAATATTAAACTGTTAATTTCATTTCTTTAAAAAGGCAGACAATTGTATTGATAAAAATATCTGAATAATACAGATAATATTATAAGTTGTTGAATTATGTTGAAATGATAAAAACAAGCGTATATGATATACATCACTTTTGTAAAACTAGTACACAGGGATTTAAAATACTTTAGAGATTGACCGTTCTTTCCCCCACTCATTAGTACCATTATCCCAGTATTTTATCAGTAAAATGCGAAAAATACAGTGCATGGTATGATCAAAGACAGTAACGTTGTGTAAATCAAAGGACTGAACGTACTGGAGGATCTCTGAACAACACAGATTGTACAAGATTTTGACGATTAGCATTTATAAATTATCAATTAACATTAGCTATTTGACATTTAGCATTAGGAATTCAGCATTAATCATATGGCATAAAGCATTTGGTAAGAAGCATTAAGCTTTACGTAACTGTCATTTAGCAATAAATAACAGCCATTTTGCATTAAGTTATTGGCATTTAACATTAATTATTCGGCATTTGGCATTTGACAATTAGCATTGCGCACCGGCCTTCCATAGATTAGATTTTCTATAGATGTGGCTTTCTCCGCATGTAAATATATGACTCTTTAATACATACTCCTCGTCAATGATTTCTCGAAACATATAATTTATCAGCCTCTGATCAGTTATCCGTAAGCTATACTATGTGTACATATAAACTAAACTACTGCAAGTAAGGTAAGACAGAGCCCTTTGCGATATTTTGCGTGACCGATATGTATTTACAACTTTCCCGTGTCTCGCGATGCTATACTACTATAATCGTAAATGTATTAGCCAGAATCCAAAATAGTCGTAAATATATTAGCCAATAAATCTATTTATATCTTCAGCGTTTGTTTGGTGACCTAGTTTTCGCGCATTAATATCTTACTGCAGTCAGAAAAAAAAGCAGAAATGTATATTACACTGTCTGAAAAATACGCTAAAATTTTGACGTTCGACAGCTGGAAATACTGTCGTGGTAAAATAATTATATTTTGATGTTTAATAAATGTATGGTATGGAACTACTTGTTTGTACCTACGGCACTACTTTTGTTCGGTCTGCAGTAAGGAAATTTCTGCATTGTTAAAATTGGATCGACTGATCCAAAAATGAACAGCTGAATTCAAATACAGATACTGTTTTGAAGATAAATGCTAATCAATAACATATTGATCAGCATGATCTCGGAATATTATAACCAGACCTACAAAGTACAATGCTGACAAACCTGTTTCCATTACGTGTGTTAGAGATTCACCTGGCGGAGATTACTTTTATTTACACTGTCCCGTGTCTTTGGAACATGTTGGGGGTAACAGTGAGGTTGGGTGCGCACCATAAACCGGTTTAAGCTCCCCAGTTTTGCCACTGACCGTTCTAAGGCGGTGCCCCACTGTGTTCCTTTATTTGTTCGTTTTGTCCTCGTGTGTATGCTTTGTGTGTATGTGTGTGTGTGTGTGTATGTGTGCACGTCATCGTGCTAAGGGTTTTGTTTTGGGGAGGCTGCAGTTTTGGAACTTGGCATTCCCTGTTTGATATTTTTCCTTGTTTTTTTGTCTTTGGAATGTATGAAACATTTGTTATGTCAGTTTACATGTGTAACGTTACAGGAAAAATATATACTTACACCAAATTGACAAGAAATTAATTCAAATTTAATTTAACTTAAATAATATTTTGCTTTCAATTTCACGGTGTCAATCCGTAAATGATACCTCTTAGCGCATTTTACCGTGCCCAGTTCCCCGAAGCGCAGGGCACAGGAGCCTCACGGCTCAAAACAAACTAGGTTGTTTATAAAAAGGGTAAAATGACGCAAATATGATTTATTAAGTCTCTCACCATGTCTCTAGGAACTTTTGATACGTTTATTTTTGTAGTATGATATGCAATGAAGGGCAAGACAACGTTCTGTATCGAAAATAAATTGCTCAGATTACGGCTTATTATGTAAACCATGACAAATATTTGGTTAAAGTATAGTAGTTGCAGTATAAGTATCTCTTTATACAGTATAAAAGAGTTAAAAAATTAGTTCCACGCACAGTCCTAAATGACCATTCAGACAAGTGCTCCATAAAACGAGGAAAAAGCGTATTTGCATTTTCATAAGCACGGGAGTCCTTTTGGCAAATGTAAATTATCAAAAATATATGGCACCGGACTCCTTTGAGTTGCATGACACAGAACTCCTTTAAGCTGTAAAACACTGAGTAAGTAAACTGCCGTGTTTTGTCTGATTTTAAGACTGTGTTTAACCATAGTTTAAAGCCTATGAAACACGATATATAGAATCAGGCCTAAACTTTTTATTCTACTTCTACACTTATAAAGAAAGTTCGTACACATAATATCTTATTGGCTTGGTATGGAAAAAGTGCTAACAAACGCGTTCCTGAAAAAAAAACTGATTTTGATATGAATAGCAAGTAATTACATACTTTAAAGACGTTCTATATAAAGAGAAATTCGTCTTACAATTCTCTAGTTTTTCTAACTCAAAAAATCTTTGCTTCGGTAGCTGTTTTCATTAATGACTTCATGTATTATACAAACGCTGTTTAGGTGTGTCCAAACTCTAACGTATACTGAAATATACGCCCTCGTCACTCTTCGAACAATATATAGATTTCTCATTCTCTAACAATACACACTGTTTTATTTTAGATTCAGTGTAAGAAAACGGAAGCCCATTCTGTTGTTGCATAAACCAAAAAAGTAAAACTGAGAAAAATAAACAGTTTAGAACGACAAAATAGCTGTACGTAATTTAAGAAAAGAAAAATGCAAAACCCACTCAATGCATTTTATGCCAAGTATCTTAAGAAAAAAATAGCATTGAAATAACTGTTTTTCAAAAAATCACAAACTCGGAAATGTATTTTTGCTCATGGGGAAGCTGATGATATAGATCTATATTGAATCGTTCCTCTTTCAAACAGTACTTGAGTTGAGCAAATAACAAAAAACTGAGTGAACAAGTGATCATAATTATGCCTGAATACAAATTAATTGTAAATATACATATTTGTTTCCCGATTGGGAAGTAACAGTTCCGGTTCGGGAAGCTTTGAAATAAAAATATATAACAATTTTGTTATGACATTAAAAAATCTGAATGGTAGAAATTTAGATAAAGTATCTAACTTTAAATTGGCATATCTCATTTAATGACACCATGTATACTCTTATGCACCGGACCATGTGATGAAAGCAAGTCAAAAATGATGTTTCGCTTCCCAAGTGGTCAACCAGTTACTATATTCAGTAACAAGTTTCCAGTTCGGGAAGTAGGGAATAGCCATGAATTGATTTCCCGAACGGAAGTTTCACCTACTGGTTATAATTATAATAAGTAATCCTAAAACGAAAAAAAGGATTTTTCCCTATATACTGATACATTGAAATTTAATTTTTGGTTGCGGGTTTATCCCGCTACCAAAGTTAAAGTGTATTTCTGACAATCATATAGCATCTTTATTTTATTCCGAATCACATCCAAAGGATGTTCATGTGCTACACAAAATAGTCCCATTCATGAACAATGCGGATGAATTATCAATGAACAAGCAGTTCTTATTCAACCTGTATCCACTCACACTGACCATTTAGATTATATAAGATCTATCAATGATAAGGTATTCCAGCCCATGGTTACATCACAAGCTGGGTCAGGCAGAGTTCATCTTAGATATGAGGCACATTAAATTTGTATTTGTTTCTCATTCCTGTTTAATCATAGACTGGCATTTAAACAGAAATTAAATCTACAAAAACCCGCAACCATCAGACATTTCAAGGCTTTGATTTAATGGTGGGACCCATACTGTATGGGCACCAAGACTGGACGAGCACCAGTCCTGTGATTCAACACTAATCATTTGAACACCTCAATCAGTCGACACACTAAAACAAAATAAAATTAGTGCACTTATGCACTGCGGCATGCGACTTTTCTGACGTCATCCAAGTTATGTTTATGTAACGACAGAGGAGAAACTGGCAGTTTGTCTTTAAACTATCGAATACTTCAAAACAAACCAAAAATGATAATAATAACATTGACCGAAATGTCCACAATTCTTAATATAAAATGCATATACCATCAATATTAACACACTTGTATATAGTCAGTTTAAAAGCCTTACTCATTTGGCTTATCGAGATGCTTATGTTATGAATTTGTACCCCTCAGCGACAGTCAATTATCACGCTGTCCCGAAACGTCCTATTATTTGGACTAGCAGTTAAGCTCACTAAACTGAATATTACAACTCGCTTGCTTTTAGTTGCGAGGCTCCGTTTTCTACGCTTCGGGGTACTGGGCACGGTAAATTGCGCTACGCGGTATCCGTTATGGACTGACATCGTGAATTTGATTATTATCACTGTTGTTGGACTCTTGTAAAGAGATGTACTGTGGTCTATAGCTAGGTAAATTATGAAATATATTTATCATATTTGTAGATTTTTCTTTGCATATCATGTATTTTAATTTTAAATTAGACTGTCATTTGGATGGAATAAAATAATGCCTATATACATGTATTAAAAAGTCACAAAAAATACACATAAAAGATTATGAATATATACAATTTACAGAAATGACGAAATGTAGACTTTGATTATTTTTACTAGGAATTCTTTAAATTTCACACATTAAATGGTTTTTTTTACGATAAAGCATGACAACGCCATTATTTTATGTTGTCATTTTCTTCCCTCACTTTTTTTCGCTAGTTTGTAAATTCTAGACGTTTTAGTGTATTTTTGTGACTTTTCAAAAATGGGTTGAAGTCGTAAAATGATCGAATTTATATGATAGCATAATTTGAGCCGTGCCATGAGAAAACCAACATAGTGGGTATGCGACCAGCATGGATCCAGACCAGCCTGCGCATCCGCGCAGTCTGGTCAGGATCCATGCTGTTCGCTAACAGTTTCTCCAATCCCAATAGGCTTTAAAAGCGAACAGCATGGATCCTGACCAGACTGCGCGGATGCGCAGGCTGGTCTGGATCCATGCTGGTCGCATACCCACTATGTTGGTTTTCTCATGGCACGGCTCATTTGATTTTGTTGAAATGGTAAAAACTTATCAACAACATATTGTTGTAAGCGTAGACTAAATTCACTTGTACGTTCAGTAACTTTCAGTAACTAGCAAAAAGAACTAATGGCGGGTTAGCTGTTTTGTTCAGTATATTTTGTCAAAATATTTCGTTTATTCATGTCGAAAGATTTCTACATATAGACAGAAAGAACGTTTAGAAATTCTATGTTTCTAATCAGACAGAAAGAACAGACCGTTAATTAAAAAAAAAAAAAAAACACAAGAAAATTAAATTACTAATTCTTGATTCAGAATAAATCCTGTCCTGCATGGACCGCCATCATCTTTTATAACAGTAACATTCAGCACGTGCAGACCAGATTCATTATATCGCAATATGGTGTTATGGCCGTCAAGTTGAAGGTTTAGCTCTATGCTATATTCCTCTACGTCCGGATACATATCTACACACTTGGATCGAAATTTTTCTTTCATGTTGCAGAGAAAGCAGGCTATATTTCTGTACCTTTTAAACGTTGGATAGTTTTCTGTAAAAATAACTGGCAAATGAAAAGCTCCACAAATGTGTTGTAGCTGTTTGTCCGGCTCTTCCGGGCATGTGTAGATATCCACAGGGTCGCAACTTAGTAGAGAAAAGTGGAAACTTCACAGGTCGCTCAACACGACAAAAACGAAAATGTTGCAGGTTCGGTTTGATTGAGCCTGCTCATGGACGGTAGTGGAAATGCATGCTACCGTCCACGCCCTCTAGCCCCAGATTGAGCAGAACTCAACATTTACACATGCTAAAAGTACAACGTAGAGGAATATAGCATAGAGCTAAACCTTCAACTTGACGGTCATAGCACCATATTGCGATATAATGAATCTGGTCTGCACGTGTTGAATGTTACTGTTATAAAAGATGATGGCGGTCCATGCAGGACAGGATTTATTCTGAATCAAGAATAAGGCCTGAACCTCTGTCCTTGGTGTATACAGCTAGTTGCATGTACAATCTACTTGTCGACATGATTCGCTGGAACAGAGTATAGTGATTATCGTAATTGTAGATAAACTTCGATGACGCACAAAACATGATCACTCTCCAGACGCTAAATTTACTTCCAACGTGCCCACCTTCGTTACACTGGAAACAATTTACATTTTTGTATATTTTTGTACGTTTTGTTGGTTCTAAATGACGTCACAGGGATGTTAAGGTCAGGGTCGTTTTTGCTGTTCAAAACGAAAGTCATTCGTAATAGCCTTTGCTTCCACACAAGCAATAAGTCCTTGTGAGTCACGTGGTGAATCCCTATTTTCCAGTAGCTCCTTAGTAATTGTAGAGTTCAAATTATTCAGTCGGTTGGACAAATCTGCAATACTATTTGACAGTGTGTCGCTTATCATATCAGCAAGCCGGAAATCTGGACAACATGTCCCCAGTTCCTTACAGTCATTGTCACATAAACAGCTTTTACAACACGTCGCAACAGACGACACCAAACTCGCATTGTTTTGAGATTTGATAGTGCAAAGTGAAACAGTGATCCAATTGCAATTCCAACAGGTTAATCAACGAATTATTTCCGCCAAGCCGTGTTCCAATTACAAAAAGGGTAGATATATATTTGAGAAAATGTGCGCATTATTTTTAAAAATACATGATACCTCAATAAACAAAATCTACCTGGTCTTCTATGAAAAGGCGTTTAAGTCATGATTTTATAATGCAATGTTTCAAGCACTTCAATTTTGGACAGTCGTTCATGAAATGGATAGAACTCTTTTATAGCGATATCAACAGTCTAATCATTAATAATGGTTTTTAGCTCACCAGAGCATAAAGTGCTCAAGATGAGCTAGTGTGAGCGGTCATTGTCCGGCTTCGTGCGGTGTCCGTCGTGCGTCGTGCGTCAACATTTGCCTTGTTAACACTCTAGAGGCTACATTTGTGACCCAATCTTTATGAAACTTGGTCAAAATGTTTGTCTTGATGATCTCTAAGTCAGGTTGGAAACTGGAGCATGTGGGTTTAAAAATTAGGTCACTAGGCCAGATTAAAGGAAAATCTTGTTAACACTCTAGAGTCCACAGTTTAAGTATGAAACTTGTGAGAATTGGTCAGAATATTTGTCTGGATGATCTCTAGACTAAATTTGAATCTGCGTCATGTGGGTTTAAAAACTAGGTCATCCGGTCAAATCAAATGAAAAGCTTGTTAACATTCTAGAGGCCATATTTATGACCCTATCTTCGTGAAACTTGGTCAGAATGTTTGTCTTGATAATTCCTAGGCAAAGATTGAAACTGGGTTATGTGAGATCAAAAACTAGGTCAACTGCTCAAATCAAAGAAAAAACTGGTAAACATTCTAGAGGCCGCATTTATGACCCTATCTTCATGAAACATGGTCAGAATATTTATCTTGATGATCCCTTGGACAAGTTCAAATCTGGGTCATGTGGGATCAAAAACATGGAGCGCCAACACGTACAGGCTTTATGGAATAAACTTGATAATTTCTTCCAGACTAGAAATATCGCACATACAGTCAATTTTGAAGATGTCTGTTTCGGTTGTGAAGGAAATGCTAAAATGAAAAGCTCATTAAATTTTATTATTATATTAATATACAAATTTATCATTTTCATAATGAACTATAGGAAGACAATTCCAAATTTCAAACATTTTCTTGATTATTTATATTTGATATATCTTTGGAAAAAGGAACAGCTTAAATGAAAGACAGATAAGACACACATGATTCCAAATGGTCTTTTTTTTTAACTAAAATGTAGGCACCACTAAAATTCCCTCTTTTTAAATATAATCGATTACCACCTCAGCCATTTTTGTATAAAAGTTGTGTCTTATGGGCATTTCGTAATGACTCTTTTGATTTCTTTAGTTGAAAAGTAAAAGAGCTTTTACTGCCGCCGTTTGTCGACCTGCGCGTAATAAACGTTTTGCACACAAGGTTTTGGCGTCATGAAATTATCTTCAAAGGGCAAGTAATATAACTCTGGTTTACATTATGTCAAGATATTGTCCCATTTTTTTTCTTTAAACGTTTGGCGGAATATAACCATAGAAGTACTACTATTATTATGTCTCCCATCCACTGGGGTGGGAGATATATTGATTTACTCCTGTCTCTGTGTGTGTCTGTCAGTCTGTCACAAATCTTTTCCGCGCTCCAAGTCAAACAGTTCTCATCCGATCTTCACCAAACTTGAAAAAATTGTGTTTGACAGTAAGTCCTCGGCCAAGTTCGATAACTAGCCAAATCGGCTCAGGCACTTCGAAATTATGGCCCTTGAATTACCGGAAATACTGATGCCAGTGATACAGGTCTTGGTGCATGGTTGACTCAGATACATAATGAAAGGCCATTTACTCCAAAACGTACTCCAAAACTATCAAAGGTATATTTTCTGTGAATAAACCGTATATAAAGGCAGACTTACTATTTAGATGATTAGGCAGTTGTGGGAGACATGCGCTTTTCTCAAAAACAGCTCAAGTTTCTTTACTTTTCGTAAAACATTCTAGTTTGTAAACTGATATCATGTAAAAGGTTGTGATGATATTTTCAAGTAGTCGAGCAGGCTATCAATAAACATCTCTTGTTATATTTTAAAGTGCAGATTCGTACGCAAATGCACTTCTTGACTTTTGGACGAATTATCTCCACACAAACATTTTGTTATCCCAATAACGAACTATAATAGTTATAATTTGTACACTTTTAAAACAGCTTTCAACGTGTGTAATTTGATACTGATTTCTTTAACACAGCAATGCAAACACGAACCCTCTACTGTTTTTGTAATAACAACTTTGATGCGCATAGCATTTGTCTATTTTGTATAAAGCCGCGAATAAAAATATCCGCTATTGTCATGCCCAGCAGGTTTTCAAAGAGAATGAGAAGAACGCGTTGTCTTGTTAATGTACTACCAACCCCTCCTACATGGAAGACGTATAATTAGGCGGTACTTTCAACTATGATTGCAGCCAAGACCTGTCATCAAGTTTTCAATTAAGAAAAATAGTTTGTATCTTTGTAAATAATTGTCTGTATTATTCTTTATTCAGACCTCAATACCTCCTTTGTCGAACACGTTTCTGTGTTAGATAGGAGAAAGTATTAACTGTGTCTGCAGATACAGAAATTATATTTGTATTATGAGTGCCAATCCGAATTATCTAAAAATTTCAGAACGAAATTTCATTTCAATGTATTCTTAATTTTTAAGCACATATTTCTCACTTTACCTTTCTTTGAAAAGTAATTCAGTTTGTTACCCGTATATGTACAATAGTAGTAAATGTTTTTATTTATTGTAAAAGATCTTTTATCAAACTTTCACTCAATTTTTTTATCAAAGTTTCATAGATGAGCCGTGTCATGAGAAAACAACAACATGGATCCTGACCAGACTGCACGGATGGTCTGGATCCATGCTGGCCGCAAACGCACTTTGTTGGATTTCTCATGGCGCGGCACATATATCTGAAACGAAGATTAATTTGATCATTAACTGATATTAGTTTTGATAGCAGACGAATAAGAAAACAATCGGCCTACTGGTATTTCTCTTTTCAATAAATTGTCGCCCACTGATACGAAAGTTAATCCGACAGGCCTAGACATGAAATTGCTGTTCTTGCTTATATTCATTTTACACCTCAACTGAACAGTGAGATATATATGAGCCGTGCCATGGGAAAACCAACATAGTGGGTGTGCGACCAGCATGGATCCAGACCAGCCTGCGCATCCGCGCAGTCTGGTCAGGATCCATCCTGTTCGCTAACAGTTTCTCCAATTCCAATAGGCTTTAAAAGCGAACAGCATGGAGCCTGACCAGACTGCGCGGATGCGCAGGCTGGTCTGGATCCATGCTGGTCGCAAACCCACTATGTTGGTTTTCTCATGGCATGACTCATATGCTTTAGAACTTGTCTGACTTTGTACTTAGTTTAACAATTGAGTTATAGTCTTTTATATTATTTTAAGGACATCTCCGGGAGTTGTTACTGCGCATTCTTTCGCGCAGTTGCCGATCTGTTACTTAATGATTCTCCTTTTGGATTAATATTATATGTACAGATGTAAAACAATTAAAAAAAATGTTCAGTTCTACGTTTTCATACTTAAAATATCAAATCATTTATCCTGTCATAGTGCCTAATGATCGCTGAAATTGAAAGAGTAAGATTGAAGTAGATATACTTAAAAAAAATTAAAAGCTCTGTCCGAAGAGAAAATCCTAGGAAAGATCTTTTACGGTTGATGATATCAACAAGTAGTAAATAAAGGTGCAAGATGCATTGCTGACATTCCTATATTCGTGGAAATGTAATGCCGATTCAATGATATAAATTGCATTTGGACAAACTGAGACCTAAAATAAATAAATAAAATTCATTTCATGCTTTATAAGGCGAAAGTAAGAGGGGAAGAAGGCAAATGTTTAAAATTAAACGTACTTGAATATAGTGCATTCTTGCATACCGTACCTTGGTTCCCTCGTTCGTCTCGTGATTTTGACAAACCTCGAATGAGAATGAATATAGTGTAGATACATGTAATTTAATACCGTAACAACATTCTTTTAATGCTTTTTTGCAAAATATTTGTTAGCGTAGACTTTTAGGTAGCTGTCAATATTTTCATTGCAGCACCATGATTATACATAATCAAGGCTTACAGAATGTAGGATAAGGTAATCTGTATATTGATTCCACTCTATTTCCTACTGCTAATAGGAATTTGTTACGCAAATGCACCTGTTGACTCCGTACCAATGGCCTCCACAACTGGTATTTAATTGATTTCTATAATAAGGATCTATCATTCATACACTTTGAAAAGGCTTTCGTCTGTATTTTGACACTTCTTTCTTTCATACTAAAAAGCCTTCTTAACAGCAATGCAAATATGAAACCAGGTATTATTTTGATAATCGCAACTTTCATGCGCATCGCATTCGACCGCTGTCATAGAATAACCCGTTATTGTCATGCCCAAAATGTATACAAAGTGAATGTCCTGTCAGAATAATTTCAGTCTCACCAGGGAAGAAAACGTTATTAAACGTAAGAAATTTAGTTCGCTCCTCCTTGGCCCGGCCCTGTATCCGGGCCTGGCCCGTGATGAAATAATGCATGCACAGTGGGGCGCCTGGTTCTTCCTGAACCATCGATTTTTTTGTTGATTTGCGGGTTTATTTTGCAAGGTCCAGATATATACTATATGTATACATTACAATATTACGATGTTTCTCTTCCTTATTGACATAAAAAATCGAAATTATCGTGATATTGTCGGACAAAATACAAATTTCGAAAAAGTAAACATATATGAAATATGAAAAAAGGCAGCAAAATTGTTTTTGGCATTAAATTTAAAACTTATCAAGCTATTTTGAAGACATTAAAATGTTCCTGTTACCACACTAGGAGTTCTTTAGATCTATCTGTGGTATTGTGAAATCAAGGAAAAACCTTGGTACTGAAAGTGTATCGAATAATAAGTTTAAACAGGTCTACATATAGATGTAGTTGGAGCTTTCAAGTGAAAAGGGTAGAGTAGGGTACACTATATAACTACTCTGGCCTACAGAATATTTGACTAATAGCAGTTTTGGTTTCCCTGCTCATCCGGCAATACTATAACAAGCTGAGAACTAGTCAACTGCCTCATAGCAGTGATAGCCTGTTTCAGCTCTTCAGTTTAAAGTATGGACAGTAGGTAATGGAGTGAATCCATGTAGGCCAACTGAAAGTGCCCAATTTAATGAAATGCAACGTGAATTTGTAAAGAAGTACCTCATATATTGTTCACGTTATGTTTTATACGTCGACCGTGCTGCTTCCACAAAAATTGCTCGCTCTCTAACTTGAGCAGTTCTTATCCAAAATTATCAAAACTTAGAATGCATATGGACTTACATTCTTGGATATTTGAGCCGTGCCATGGGAAAACCAACATAGTGGCTTTGCGACCAGCATGGATCCAGACCAGCCTGCGCATCCGCGCAGTCTGGTCAGGATCCATGCTGTTCGCTAACAGTTTCTCCAATTCCAATAGGCTTTAAAAGCGAACAGCATGGAGCCTGACCAGACTGCGCGGATGCGCAGGCTGGTCTGGATCCATTCTGGTCGCAAACCCACTATGTTGTTTTTCCCATGGCACGGCTCATATATTTGATAACCAAGTATCAAGCTGCGGAGTCATGTTGTTATATATATATATATTATATATTTACAGATATAAATTTGAAAAAAAAGCTGTTAAATTTCGTTTAAGGACGTATGCTAGAAGTTGGTGCGAAAATTTTCCCAATAACAGAATTTCTTCAAACTTTGGATATTGAAGGACAATCATCTAAGAAACAAAAAAATGCAATAAAAATCATAGGTCACCGGTATCGAAAAAGAGTTATCTGCCCTTGAAAACGGCATTTCCCCAAAAAATGATGTTTTCAAGGGCAGAAAACTCTTTTTCGAATCCGGTGACCTATGATTTTTTTGCATCTTTTTGTTTCTTAGATGATTGTCCTTCAATATCCAAAGTTTAAAGAAATTCTGTAATTGGGAAAATTTTCGCCCATCTCATATACAGGGAATTCTAGCGTACACCTTTAAGTACTGCTCGCGGTCACCACGGCTTTTTAACTTCGAATTGAACGCTATGTGACATAATTAATTACTATTCTAATATGCTTTTCTCTGTTAAGGTAGTGGGATCCTAATGGACTGTTCTCCAGATTCTCTATATCATAACATTTTTATAATCTATACGCAAATACAGGATTGTATGTGAAATATTAAAAGAATTTCACCAACAGTTACGGAAATATAGCGATTTCATTTGCCCAACCCCTATTACTGAAAATCCGTTAAATTGTACCAGGGGTGCATTTGCAAAAATGACTATTTTTTAATGAATTTTCACCCTTTTTATTTATTATATGATTTCATTTCATTTACAATACATATATCTAATGAAACAAGTGCATATTAAAAGCACAAACTATAGTAAACAGATATTTTGAAGCTAAAAGGCATGGTTACCCAAGAAAAATCACACAAATTTTCACAAATAATCAAAAATACATGTTTTTTTAATTAAAAAAAAATCAGTTATTTAATGCTAGTCAATTAAGGTAACCTCTTCTATTTTTTAGCTAAATATTATTTCAAACAAAATATACAAAGAAAAAAAATTTACCATCTGTAATTTAAGAAATATAATTTTGCATATGGCTACCCTACATACAAGATTTTCACAAAAAATGACGAAATACACAATATCTCAAATATGATCAAACTATGTTTAAGGAAAGCAACATTTTCTACATGCAACTATATATACTTACTGTTTAAGTTATAAAAAGACAGTTAAGATATCAAAATATTTAAAAATCTTCATTTCCTGTTGACATTGTAAGAGATGCTGGTCATCAGTGTCTTTGAAAAATTAGTGTGAATTTTGCCTATTAGAACTTCATAAAGAAGTTGTGTTTCAATGATACTACAACAAGTTACATTCTTTGGACTGAATTGAACATTATGTCTTGTAAATTACATGTTTCTGATAAAATAGAGAAAGTCCTGACTGAAAACAAAAACCGAAATATTTTTTTCACAGCTGGAAAAATACTGAGCCAACTTCAGGCAAGTACAATGAATTTTGACCTCTTCTAAAGACAGAAAAATTCCTGAGTTTAGTACATGCATAATTATATATGATTATTTCATTGATAATCAGTGCAGATTAGAATTTCCTGTCTAAATGAAATGGTTACCTGTTTAGGGGGTAACGAGGCTCTGCCGAGTTAACACATATACAGTTAACCGAGAGCCGGATATTCCTATCAACATCGACAACCAGTGATAGAATCTTTTTCTTGCATACCATATTCAAATAATAATAATAAAAAAAATGAATCAAATAACTTTCTTTTTAGAACTAGTTCTGTATAGTAGCTAGTTCTGTATAGTAGTGTATTCATACAAAGTAAGTGAAACCAACATCCATAAACAGGAAAGACATCACAACATTTCGAAGACAAGTAACAAGATCTAGTTCCACTTTTATTTTATCAGTTTCTGCCTAACTTTCTGTATGTTTTGATAAAATAGTGTTTCTTGAATTGAGAAATATACATCAATCATAGCACAACAGTCGTCTGACACCCAGAGGTGCAGGATAGAATTTCTATCACCAGCAAAAATACCGGAAATCTTGGTCTTGTATGCAAGAAAATTACATATTTGGCAGCATATATTTGTTTTCCATAAAAGACTAAATATTGCTTTTTATACACCAAGTAAAAATCATAATCAAAATGCAAATACTTCACAAATATACTAATCAGCATGTCATCAATGATGATTCAATTAATGTACTTTCTGAATCATAGATTATTCATACAAGTACCTATGTCTATGAAGGTACATTTGATGAAAAATACTGACAAAACTTGGGAACAGTTTCCTCCAGAACTTTTTTTGAGTTTGTTACTCTCGGTAAGCCATCGCAGTTTACAGCTGTAAATGTATCTCTAAGTCCATCTTCACCTGATCGCCTAAATATAACTTTCAGATGTTCAACATTCAAACCAGAGCCAGCAATGTTTTCTGCTGTAGGACGTTTGCATATCCCCTTGCTTATTAATGGATCAAAGGAGCGCAGATTTTTCGATTTTTCACAATTGAACAGTAAAGAATTTTTCACAGCCACAGGAGAAAAACTGAAGTTTAGGAGATCAGACACTTCACATAGTTCTAGAAGATGTTCAAGAGCCTCAACATCAGCCTCTGCATTGTGGGCATTGTATGTCATACCAAGATGTTGTCGTGCAAGGTCTTCCTGTTTTAATGACTCTCCAGGGTACTTCTTTCTAAACACAGACAAACTATCGACAAAGCCAAATACTGATTTGAAAAAGACATATGTGGTTTTGGTTTTCAGTACAGCTGTCATGAGAATTGGAAAGTCAAATCTCCTTCCGTTATGAGCAATGAGAAACACATTGGAAAACTGGTCAAGCCACCTGCACAGTTTCTCAATAGCAGACTGAATATGAATAGACTCTACCAGATTTCCATTCACAACTATATCGCCGTTGTCATCAACACATATTCCAGTTACCCTTTGGGCTTCAGATGTAACTGCCATCTTTGGTTTTGTGTAAACTGCAAACTGGGCACCAGACTTTACCTCCACTGCTGCCAGCTGTGTGATGTGCGGCATAACAGAACCACGTACTGAAGCAAACAATGTGAATGATCAGTACAGAAAACTTGAAGAATTAATTTATCGAGGAGATTTGTTTGGTACAGTGTAAGATCCGAATTTTTCAGTCAGTGAACACCAGACGTAATATTTGCACAGTAGTGTAACCGCAAGATTTAATGTACACCAGTGAAATATTTCTTATCTTGCATGTAAAACAAAAAGTTTTCTTTTTTCTGTTTAAAATTGTCTTTCCAGTGATAGAAAATATTGTGATAAACAAAAAGAAGCTATATGTATTTGTTAGAGTATTGCAATACTGACCAGCAGACTGAATTTAGAATAATATTGGCAAGAAAGAGAAAGTGCTGTATCTGTTTAAAATTTTTGTTCTTACTCAGGTCTGTAGTTTCCAGGTCTATGGCTATGATTGTAGGTTGTCCACTTTCAACTTTCACGGGTTTGAAATTGCCACGCGGGACAGCATCTGGAAGTTTCTCAATATCAACACTGGAGGAATGGCCAAATTCTGCAATGCACAATATAATTTCAACAAAAACCTTAACCACAATATTTAGATCTACAATGCAGCATCTTAAAAAAGTCTAAGACTCATGTACGAATTTTACTTTTTTGGAGCACATGCTATCTGGTATTGCAACAGACAATGAATAACTTGTCGAACTTGGTTATCACATAATACACTTACATGCTTCTGTAGACGTCGCTTGAGACATTTATCTGCGTACTTTTTGGTATGACTTCAAAAGAACGAATGACCTCTTTAAGTTTATTATTTAAAACAGCCAGGCTGCGTGCACTTCATCTGTCCCAAGGAATTTACAGTGTGCATACAAAATATATTAGCTTCTATCGTAGGGCATAGCAAGTGTCGGGATGAAATGGGGTCCTGGGTGTGAGTGGTAGAACCAAAACATTTATCTATCTCTTTATACTGCCTTACACCTCTCACGAGTATTATGGGCAAGTGCTTTAAACATGTTAATGGTATTGATTATTTATTATCTAACATACCTGTACCAAGTTTAGTATTGACATCAAAACATGGCATTCCATTTGTTTTCATCCGGTGTACTTTGCCATATGCCACTCTGTTGACGAAGTTGCAGTCAGGATTCTGGCAAACCACATATAAATATCCACCAAGCCCCTTTTGCAACTCACCAACCACGTTATAAGCTGTCAACGGCACAGGTCCTAACTTACAAGAGCGACAGTACTTTAAATTGTTCAACAAAATGTCAAGTTCAATCAAACGATTGCCTTCCCTCCACCCATCACGGCTAACACTAGCGCCAAGTTCAAAGTGAAAGTTGCTGCAATTTGTAGCTGTGCAGTCACTACCGTTACATAACCCAGTATTTGTGTAATTATGCTCAATAATTATTCGCTTGGATACTTCATTTCTCCTCTTTTTCTCACCAAATTTGCGGTATCTTCCTCGCTCGTCTCGATATTTCATGTTTTCACTTTCATAAGGAATTCCATGTATGACGTCATTCGATGGGAAATCCCGCTATCGATCCGTGAAATATTTTCCAAAAATGGAATTTTTTTATGTTTAAGCATTATTTGACAGCTTTTTACCGAGATAAATAATGAATTTTATACGCCTTTTGCAAAAACAACGTTTAATTTCGAAAATATATTTATATTCCGAGTCATGCCGTCCATAGACGGAAGTTTCCGATGACGCCACGAAAAATAACGACATCGCCCGATTACTGCCGATTCCATTAGGCTCCCGCTACCTTAAAACACTCTTACGCTAGAATGACGTCACGTTAACGTGCGGTGACGTCAATGTTTTTGTTGCGACCAAGAAAGAGCGCTACTATATTTTATCTTCTATTTTAGATTAAGGGCATATTAGAATCGAAATAATTTATAGCAAAACCGTGTTTTAACACTATTTAAACACTCGGGCGGTAATACGTCGTACAAATAATTTCACTCGGGCTGCGCCCTCGTGAAATTATTACGCCCGACGTATAACCGCCCATCGTGCATAAATAGTGTTAAAGCACTCTTAAGCTATGAATTATTTCTTAAATATAAGAGAATGTCGACATTATAAACAGTCAAATCCTCTTTTAATGATGGAATATAGAATATGTTAGCTTACTGACATGGTTTATCTCCAAACAGAACTAGTTAAATATATATCAAGCAAACGGCAATTGTTATATGTCACTTTGCAATCACTTATTTATCATGGAGTACCGAAACCTATTTTTAGAACGTGAATATAACAATTGCTATTTGCATTGTCTGAAACCGTAAGTAAAAGATATAAGTGGAAGGTAACTTTAAACCACCGCATGATATGTATTCAACAAGTTGTGCAAAGGGAATATAACTATTATTCAGGCCAATTAATTTAGTCTTGAAAACTCATTTTATCATCGTCAATTCAATGAGATTATATAAAATGTGTACTAGAAAAGTACACCTTCTAAAGAGAGAATTATTACAAAGTACCCAGATAATGTCAATATTGTTACGTATCCTAATTAATTGAAAGGGTAATAGGTGTATCACATTGCTTTAATTGACTCCTTATTTGACATCGCGGCAAATTAACTACCGCTTCGTTATTGAATTTCAGTAATTGCAAAAGGAATCATATTTCTGAAATGACAACGATTGAAATATACAATTTCAACTATTTTGATCATAAACTGATATGTAGATGGGTTCACCAAGTGTTGAACTTATAAATTCAGGTAAATACGTGTTTTTACTACTAATTGTCTCGCATTGACACATAAGATAAAAGTTTTGGATTCATATTATTTTATCATTAATTTGACAATGTTGATTGTAGAAATTATTAAATCACATTGAAAAAAAAATCATTAATTATATAGAAAAGGAAATATGGACTAAACAGAACATGTCTATTATTTTGAAGAAACTAAAAATTACTTCCCTTGCATAATAAGTCAGAAACCTTTTGATAGGTGATCCGGTACATTTCGCTAATGATGAAAAGTAAATGTTAAATGAGCCGCGCCATGGGAAAACCAACATAGTAGCTTTGCGACCAGCATGGATCCAGACCAGCCTGCGCATCCGCGCAGTCTGGTCAGGATCCATGCTGTTCGCTTTCAAAGCCTATTGCAGTTAGAGAAACCGTTAGCGAACAGCATGGATCCTGACCAGACTGCGCGGATGCGCAGACTGGTCTGGATCCATGCTGGTCGCAAAGCCACTATGATGGTTTTCTCATGGCACGGCTCAAATAGTATACTTGATAAACCATCTCATAGGCGTTTGCTGCTTAACTTATGAATAAATAGTGTCAATTTTCTTATGATTTACGAGCGATTAATGTAAATTGTTAAGCTTCTGTCAGCAGATCGGGTCGGTATCTGATAAATATAGACTTCATGTCTACATGTTGAAAAAAAAATACAAGGATTAAGTAAATTACGCATTGAATAGTTTGATATTTCGTGTTTTCAGCAATACAAAACATTTTCTGCTAACTGTGCAATGTATCATTTGGTATTGGCTTGCGCTTTTGCGTCTGAATTTCACACAGACAGTTGCAGATAGCACTATGGGCTAGCAGTTCAAGGCTCAAACTGCAGACTGGCCAAACTCACCGTTTCTGCATTTAGAACTACAGAGTTAACAACCCGACATTTTTTTGACAAAGGACCAGAAAATATGGTAACGGGTCGACTTTTTAGTAAACTTCAAGAAATACAGAATGCAACGCAATAAGATTAAAATTAATGACGACTTTTGAGAAGTACGTGAGAGGTTAGTCACAGATCAACTTATCTAGTACATAAATAATTCACAACCCGATCCCATTGTGACATCTTTGGCTTTTTATGTATAAAATTATTGTCGTCCTTAAACTTTTTTTTGCATCATACTGTCAATATTTTAAAGGCGTGTGTATTTATATCTATTTTGCATCTGATGCATAGTCCAAGCTCAAAAATTGACTGTTTTATTTTATTTTCGTCTTTGATAAGAAGAGAGGTTTACTTCTTTTTTTTTTTTTTTTTTTTTTTTTAAACCTCTTTTCTGTGGATGATTAATAAATTACAACAGCACCGGCTTAGGCGGAACTCTATTATAGTGCCAATGAAAAAGTCATTGATCCCAAAATAAATGATCCCAAAGGACCAAATAACTATAACAACACTGAGTCCAAGTACGGGTAGACATTTTACAGCCGCCACATGACATTTAAAGACTGTTGTTCTGGTAGTTTAGAAAATGGGAGAAATTCGGTTCCTTTGGTAGCAAAGTACGCAGCCAAGCAACTAAAAATAGACTCAGTTTGATTGGATTTGTTCGTGAATCGTAATTAAATGTGCACTATCCCTCACGGTCCCCAACACCAAGTCTTGTTTAGTGATTTAATTCCGTTTATTGATTCAGTTCCGAACTAATGTGGAGGGATGTGTTATTTTTTGCTCAATGTCAAACAATAATTTTGATTAGTTTACGCTTAAAACCTTCATCTCCGCATAGAGTTTTTTTTTCTTTTTCAAAACTATTTTTCCATACAAACTTTTGATGTAGAGTCCTTGTTGAAATATAACTGATCCCTGTGGAATTATTCTTCCGTAGCATGTAGAATATCCCTGTTGTACAAAAAAACGACGAGGAGAGCCGAGGTTACTTAACTTAAAGTGTCCGTCCTTGTACAAATGTACTTGATACGTGCGTTGTAGACATACATATTTCTGAAAAGAGTGTTCAAAATAATAAATATGTGTAGTTTTATCTACCATATAAAGTTTCAGAAATCATGTGACATCGATCTGTATGCGTGAATAAAACTTTATCTTTTCCATACATGATGTCTTGTACTAAGACAATTTATATTATATATTATTTTAACATTTCTACTAGGTTTCTAGAATCTATCGTAGATTAATTGAAACGAATTTTACTGTTTTATAACTTTCGAAATTTTGTTAATTAAAATACAGTTGTTGGTTTTTTATACAATAACGATTGACGGAAATAAGTTTGCAAAACTTTTGAAACAATTTATAGCCTATCAAAATTGAATATGAAAGATCTGTATATTTTTTCGCAGTTTTGTTGATGCAAATTATTTGGAACAAATATGTTTTTTTTCCAGAAGTGGTCATTTTCTAAGATAGATCCATATAATAGAACAAGAGGGCCAAGATGGCCCTAGGTCGCTCACCTGACAAACACCATAACAATGTAAACATGTAAGACCTAGTGATTTCATGGAAACAAAATTGCTGGCCAATTTTCATTAGGATTAGACCAAAAATGTGGTCCTTTGAGTTTAAACAAGTATTTTCTTTGATATGACCTAGTGACCTAGTTTTTGACCCCAGATGATCCATATTCAAATCTGACCTACATTTCGTCAAGGCAATCATTCTGACCAAATTTCATGAAGATCAATTGAAAAGTACAGTCTCTATCACATACATAAGGTTTTTCTTTGATTTGACCTAGTGACCTAGTTTTTAACCCCAGATGATTCATATTCAAACTCGACCTAGATTTCATCAAGGCAATCATTCTGACCAAATTTTATGAAGATCAATTGAAAAATACAGTTCTATCGCATACACAAGGTTTTTCTTTGATTTGACCAAGTGACCTACTTTTTGACCTAGATGACCCATATTCGAACTTGACCTAGATTTCATCAAAGCAATCATTCTGACCAAATTTCATGAAGATCAATTGAAAAATACAGCCTCTATTGCATACTCAAGGTGTTTCTTTGATTTGACCTAGTGACCTAGTTTTTGACCCCAGATGACCCATATTCGAACTCGTCCCAGATTTTATCAAGGCAATCATTCTGATTAAAGTTCTTGAAGATCAATTGAAAAATACAGCTTCTATCGCATACACAAGGGTTTTCTTTGATATGACCTAGTGACCTACGTTTTGAACCCAGATAATCCATATTCAAACTCGACCTAGATTTCATCAAGGTAATTATTCTGACCAATTTTCATGAAGATCAATTGAAAAATACCGCCTCTATCGCATACTCAATGTTTTTCTTTGATTTGACCTAGTGACCTACTTTTTGACCTCAGATGACCCATTTTCAAACTTGGCCTAGATTTTATCAAGATAATCATTCTTACCAAATTTTATGAAGATCAGTTGAAAAATACAGCTTCTATCGCATACACAAGCTTAATGTTGACAGACGACAGACAGACAGACAGACGACAGACGCCGGACACCGAGCGATCACAATAACTCACCTGAGCATTGCTCAGGTGAGCTAAATAGCGGAAAACCACAGGTCGGCACCGTCCATGTCCTCTAGCCCAGCTCGAGAAGAACTCAACGTTTGTACTATACATGTTACAAGTACCAAATTACAATTTAACAAGAAATATCTTTAAAAATGATGGTCGGCGAATTGTAATAAGGAAAGAAGTTTATGAATTTTTCATCTAACATTCATTTTTCATCTAACATTTTTCAAATTGCAAAACTAAACACCGCACTTTAACAATTTAAATGGTTATCTTTTAATTTTTCGCAAAGGTTTCGTAGGGTAGCAATTTTGTTTCGTTTATCCTTAGACGAATAATTACAGCAGTAGTTTGATGAAGATTCATGAAGCGGTTCATGAGGAGAAGTCATTAAACGTGTTTATATTTTAGCTTAATTGGTCCCTATCCCCATTTGTAACAAAATAGCAGGAGACCTTACGATATTGTTACACATCGAGTTTGATAAAAATCCATTACATTTTAGTGGTTAATGCGAAGAAAGGCATATCTACTTTTAGCTATAGTGGTCCCTGATAGGGCCCAAGTTCCTATATAAATAAATTTGGAAGAGGACCTTATAATGATGCTCCAGACCAAGTATGACAAAGATCCACCAAGCTGTTCATGAAGAGCTGTATAAAGGCATTTCTAGTTTTAGCTCTAGCAGCCCCTAAAAGGGGTCAAATGTCCCAGCTGAACAAAGTTGGCTGCGGGCCTAATAAAGATGATACAAATCAAGTTTGATTAGAATACATGAGAAACAATCAATTAAAGGATTTTTTTTATTTAGTATTTTTATTTATTTCTAAAATAGGCCAACTGACCCCGCTTTAACAAATGTATATTCGCTATTCATGGATCTTTGGACAATGACGTCACACCTATAAAAAAAGTGAAGGTCAAGCAAAACATACAATTGTAATTATTTCAATATTTCTGTTTC
The DNA here is from genome assembly GCF_021730395.1 of Mercenaria mercenaria. Lineage (NCBI taxonomy): Eukaryota > Metazoa > Mollusca > Bivalvia > Venerida > Veneridae > Mercenaria > Mercenaria mercenaria. The sequence continues at coordinate 16,485,469 of NC_069373.1, forward strand.
ATAAGCAAAGTTTGACAGTAGTCATATCACATAGATAACCTGTATGCAGCGTACCCTCATTTCAGTTTAATGAGATTCAGTCATTATATAGCATATATATAATGAAACAGATTTCAACTGAGTTCAATATTTGCATACCATACTAAAGAAAAATATTCATATATAATAAATCAGTTAAATAATTTATAACAAATATATCAAAGCAAACAAGTACTCATTTTAATATGCAATCTGAATAAATCACAAAAGCAAGAAAACTTTTCATATACAGACGACAATTGTAACAAGGAAAATCTTTTAAAAAGCACTTCTCTACATAAAAGACTTTTATCACACCCTTATTCATGTGATACGCAGACCGCATTCAGCTCTTTCTTTAATTTGATATATGTTGGTATTTGAACAGGTTTTTATCATATTTATTAAACTTACTTATCATTTTGAGATATATCAATATTCTTGTTAAATATACTGAGCCAAAGTTAGCTTTAAAACTGTGAACAGCGTCGTTTAGGATAAACGCTTTGTCTACATTTCACTCAGCGTAGCACAATCAACAGAGTGAAAGAAATTGACACTCTCGTCCAATCAGGCAGAGTGTTGCATAAATCTTCCATTTTGATAAATTATCTATAATGCGTTATCAAGTAGTTTGATTTGCAAACTGAAGTCGCGTGGCATAGGTAACGAAAACGAATTTAGACGGCGTCGCCGAAAAACATCCGTAGATGTGTTCATACGTCCTTCAATGATTTCCGATGAAGATGATAACAAGAAAAATTGTAGTTTTTTCATTGCTTCAGATCTAAAATAAAAAAAGGACTTTATCTGTTGTATTTTACTAGCACTTCTTTTGCTTTATATCAGGTTTACAACAATCATTCAAAACTCTGGAGAGATAATTCGATTAAAAAAGTAATCACAGACATATCAAATTCAAAAATAACATGTTAACCCTTAATAAAGTATGCAGTGTTAAAGCGGGTGATATCTGGAAAAAGAAAGCACTTACATCTTATTTTGTTATTTTCATGCTATCGTTTCCTTTCAATTAAGTACTTGAGGTCCGATTTAATGAATATTGAAACAGATATTTGCTACTGAAAAAAATTCAACATGCTGCGTAAACTGTATCTTAATATATGTGCATGATCGTATATGAGTGAACATGCACTTCGTATTAACTTTTAACATAAATTCTACCTTTTATTGCACCTACTATTATACCAGTTATGGAGATTGTGAAAACAGTGTTGCGAATGACTTTAGGGGTTCAAATACTGTTTTCAGTTTTAAGAAGGTAATGATATGAAAATGCTTTAGAAACCAGACATTGTGTCAAATATCATTGGTATGTCCTCGTCTCTTATTTTTCCATGAGGAGTCGGCAATTATTTAGGAGTAAGATGAAGGTAAAGAAACCAGCAAGATGGTGCTGTCAACTTGCCGAATGGAACTGTTTTGCATAATAAAACCTGTCACAAGAACCTTTTTAAGCATAAAGCACATCCAAGCAAAATAATAGCAGATTCGGTTTGATTATGGTTTTGGGAGATTATAAAATGTTTAACACCCCTAAAACCTCTAGCGCAGGTACAAGAGCGTTGTTTCAAACAACAAATTTAACAAGTACAATGTACACATTTTAGAACTGTAATCAGGTTTGTGAAACAGGTTAAAATATCGGAGGTAGCGGATTTTTGTCTTGTACCGTGCCTAGTCGTGGCCTTAAAAGATATGCTCTTAATGTTTATCTCAACGTGAATTTATTTTATTTACACTGCCTTGTCTAACTTGTTGAAAATGGCATAAGTGTTGGCATGTCTCGACGCGTTTAAAACCCCTGTTTTTCTTTTATAAGTTACAAGCCATTCCAAGGCGGTGCCCGTATTTTCTACTTCCTTTTTAAAAGATATGTATATTGTCTTGTATATTTGTGATGTTTCTTCCCTTCACATTTCCCCATTTATGCCCCAACTCCCGCCGGTTTAACTTATTATTCCCTGCTCTTTTCCCCCATCAAAGTTTTTAATATATTTCATGTGTAAAACGCAACTGCTGATGAGTATTTGACAACCAATCTACTATATCTTTCCATTACAGTTTGTATTTGTGGTGGGCTTACTTTACAATGTCCGGTTCTGGCTCTGTTATTGTGCTCTACGCTTTCTTAAGAGTCTACTTTTACCTTCTATCTTCTTAAAGCGGAATTCGTTATTAAATACACTGAATGGACTCCAGTAGGACTAGACTATGTAACAATACTGAGTTCAAATACGGGACCACCGCACATCACTTAAAGACTTAATACAATATGACAGAAGATCCGTTAGAACGCAAAGTAAATTAATAGCTGAATCATTCCGCGAGAGGTATTTGACATATGCAGGGCCCCCAAGCCCCCTAGCATCGGCTTAAGCGGAACACTAGCATCCAAAACCAAGATCACATATTACATCACTTAGTCCATCTGATGTGAAATCAGATAATGCCACCACTGACAACGAAACATATTTCGCAAACTAAATTTTTGATATATGATTGCTTTTATTGACATTTCAACTGATAAAGTTGCTTTTCCCTATCTTTCCTTCAATTTTTTGTCCGGTTGAATTCTGTTGAAAGTTCTTCAAACGAAGAGCATGTGATTTAAATCATGCAACGTATGATCTCTTTTGAGAGTCTGAGATCTTATTAAAAAATCGCCCGTACGTTTATTGCGGAAAACACTGCTTATGAAATATCACCATTTAGTTAGATAAGAAATGCGTGAAGGTGTCGATGAACTGTTTATTGTCAGGGATGAGCTTGTAAAATAACAGGAAAGTTTGGTTCAGTCAAACTTTGAAAATCTTGACATCAAACACGCAAAAATGACCTAAAATTTTGAATAACAAGAAGGTTGATAGCGCTCTTATTTTCTTCAACAAAAAGTATATTTGCCACTCAGAAACATATTTCGTGACATTGTATTATTCTCTTAAACGGTAACAGTTGACATGTTTTGTTACGTGTACCACTTTAATAATCTTTAAATCATGCACCTTTAACAAGACATTCAATGCATGTAATGCAATACCCTTTCTTTCAAACAAATGATCCGCAGTTCAAATGTTTTGGTAAATAACAATTCTAATTCACGATCTCTCAGGATATTTTCATATTTTCAAGAAGTTTTCAAAGTTGAAGTATATGATAAGAACTCTGCCCGCGGAAGATATGTAATTATAATGATTACGGGTAGCATTCTCCAAAGGATCGTCCTACAGATTTCATTATGTAATTGGTTACGGCGAAAGCTGTTTATGGAGATTCTGATGCTATGCTTCAATATTGTCTTATTTTTTTTTATCTTTTATTGGTACTTTAGATAATTGTGATTGGTTAACGCATGGCTTTGCAATTAGATTTGTACAAGTCTGATTAAAATATTCAAACAAATTTGCAATAAATTAATGAGCCGTGTCATTGGAAAACCAACATAGTGGCTTTGCGACCAGCATGGATCCAGACCAGCCTGCGCATCCGCGCAGTCTGGTCAGGATCCATGCCGTTCGCTTCCAAACTTATTGCAATTAGAGAAACTGTTAGCGAACAGCATGGATCCTGACCAGACTGCGCGGATGCACAGGCTGGTCTGGACCCATGCTGGTCGCAAAGCCACTATGTTGGTTTTCTCATGACACGGCTCATATACTGAGTACATCTAGAAACGCAACATTTGGTCTACAGTCAATATTTTTTTAACCTGATAATTGACATGAAAACTGCAAGTATTGGTACTTTAGATAATTGTAATTGGTTAACGCATGGCTTTGCAATTAGATTTGTACAAGTCTGATTAAAATATTCAAACAAATTTGCAAGAAATTAATGAACGTTTTTCGTAGTATATTTGCCATCAAATAACTAAAATGTATTCGATGGTCACTGTTTTATACCGAACAGTTTGTCAGATGCTCTCGTTGTATTTCAACTACATTCTACAATTACAGTAATGCTGACATATCACGGATATCTTTTATGAAATATTTTGTATATGAGCCGCGTCATGGGAAAACCAACATAGTGGATTTGCGACCAGCATGGATCAAGAACAGCCTGCGCATCCGCGCAGTCTGGTCAGGATCCTTGTCGTTCGCTTCCAAACTTATTGCAATTAGAGAAACTGTTAGCGAACAGCATGGATCCTGACCAGACTGCGCGGATGCACAGGCTGGTCTGGACCCATGCTGGTCGCAAAGCCACTATGTTGGTTTTCCAATGACACGGCTCATATACTGAGTACATCTAGAAACGCATCATTTGGTCTACAGTCAATATTTTTTTAACCTGATAATTGACATGAAAACTGCAAGTATTGGTACTTTAGATAATTGTAATTGGTTAACGCATGGCTTTGCAATTAGATTTGTACAAGTCTGATTAAAATATTCAAACAAATTTGCAAGAAATTAATGAACGTTTTTCGTAGTATATTTGCCATCAAATAACTAAAATGTATTCGATGGTCACTGTTTTATATCGAACAGTTTGTCACATGTTCTCGTTGTATTTCAACTACATTCTACAATTACATGAATGCTGACATATCACGGATATCTTTTATGAAATATTTTGTATATGAGCCGCGTCATGGGAAAACCAACATAGTGGCTTTGCGACCAGCATGGATCCAGACCAGCCTGCGCATCCGCGCAGTCTGGTCAGGATCCATGCCGTTCGCTTCCAAACTTATTGCAATTAGAGAAACTGTTAGCGAACAGCATAGATCCTGACCAGACTGCGTGGATGCGCAGGCTGGTCTGGACCCATGCTGGTCGCAAAGCCACTATGTTGGTTTTCTCATGACACGGCTCATATACTGAGTACATCTAGAAACGCATCATTTGGTCTACAGTCAATATTTTTTTAACCTGATAATTGACAAGAAAACTACATTTACTTGATTTTTGATGATTCATGTTTTTGATGACGGTCAGGTTTCTACATGATTTTACAATACTACTACACAAACTTCGAATATACATGTACAAGGAAAGTATGAAAAAAAATATCGAGGGAAAAACGTTGTGTTTCTAGATGTACTGAGCATATCTTATGATTAAAGAATGTTTTGTTACAGTCTCTGTATATCATAAACTCCTGCTTTATTTTCTCGTTTGTTTTTAGAGTGTGAGCCTAAAAGAACATTTTATCAACGTTTTTACTAATTAGGTTTACAGGTAATTTGAAAACAATCCAGCGTAAACATAGCTGTTAATAAGATAACTAAATTAAGGGGATTGCATTTGAGGTAAGGACAAAGTAGAGAAACATGTTTTCCTATCCCTTTTTATCCCACATCTTTGACGTCGTGTGAGTGGAATAAAGTCTTTCCATAATTTTTGCATATCACTACTAAAATAAAATGAAAATAAAATGAACTGACGTAGTTTCAAGTATAAGAGACGTTGGTCGAACTGACTAGATCTACAGTAGGTAACGGGAGAAAAAGGAAATGATTCTGCTGGAAAAAGCTAACATGTGATTAAAAAAAAATACAGTTGTGCCTTTCCACATCGAATTTATCAAACTCGTTGAATACAACTGACAAAATACTCGACAGAACCTCGCGTTTTACCATTTTATTCACATTGTCAAAATGAAAAGACAGTCGTGTAATATTCCCTTCAAGTCCTACTAAATAAGTATATGAAGTGTTAACGTAGTATCTACAATAATTTTAAAAAAGGTATTGTCTTCCTTGAAAAGCTTTTACAAAATCCTTGAATTTAAAAAGGAGCATAAGTTTTTGAAGTAGAGTTACACATCTTGTAACACTGCTGTACATTGTCACGATAAGCAAGTACTGAAAGTTTCTATTCAGCATAATAAAAACTTTTACAAAACTTTCCAAGTTCAAACGGGGTATGATTCTAAATATATTAAGAGGGGAGTTATGCATCTTGTCACACTAATGTGCATTGTCACAATGAGCAAGTACAGCAAGTTTCAGTTGAATATCTTAAATAATGCAGAAGATGTTGGATTTTATAAAAAAAAACTTTAACCAAACAAAAGAGGGTACAATTTTGGAAATATAGGTCGAGTGACACAACTTGTCACAATTATAAACAGCATCAATATGAACAGATACAACAAGTTTCAGTTGAATATCTTATTTAATGAAGAAGATATTGAACTTGACAAATGTTAGTCAATTTTATAGATTTTGTAAGATGTAAGGACTTAGAATATAGACTGCCTGTATTCACAACTTTAAAATCAAAATTCATTGTCTAGGAGCTCATCTAATGACAATTTTATGTATAAAAGAAATTCATTGGCACGAACAGGAAGTGTCTGGTATTTCTACCTTACCATGTAATGTAATCACTCACTTGATATGTTGTAGAATTCAATTTGTGTTCCATAGAGTTTAAACATGTATGCACTTCAAAGTCACGCGAAATTAAGATGTGAAATTGATATCAAATGTGCATGACATTTTGCAAGGTTAATAACAACATTTTTTGACAATTACAAAAACAGAAACATGAAAAAAGAAATCGTCCAGTCCCGCGTTCCTACAGAACTATTTTTTCCCTGGACTGATGAACCAAAATTATTTCCCGTGCTCAATCATCTCGCAAGTTGTTCATCAGAATCTGTCTGCAGGTGATTCCGTACATTTCGCTACGTAAATAAAAAACAAAGCTTAATCAATACTAGACGAAATGTAATTTGAAAATAGGTGTGAGTTATACGAACAGGTGTTGTCATTTTTTCTTAATGCATAACTTACGGGAATCTGTAAGAGTAAAGTATTTTTTTAAAAGTTCACCTTGTACTCTTCCTCCCATATTTTTACTGAGCAAAGTAAAATCATATTACACTGATCTGCAGTCTGCAGTTCGCAGTTTGCATTGTGTCTGTCCAAAATCACTATACTTCAAGTGCATTTCTCATTTCCTCAAAGGCCATCTTCAAGACTTGCAATGTGGTTATGTTTATTCACTTTTGAACATTAGGATAACAATTATCGAATCACTAGGTCGACAAACTGCAATTGCATGTGAAATAAAACATTACAAACATATACTGTTTCGAATTTTTAGAAACAAATCTCACATTAAAGAGAATTCCTATAGTTTTTTTTCCTTTCATAGAGTTTTTTTTAATTCACATATATGATAGGAAAATTTGTGCTGAAAACAATGAACAAATAAAAAAAATAGGTCACCAGGCTTGTTTTTGTGAAAAATTGTTTTGAACACACCCACTGTTGCTGAAACTGCTAGCGATTTTTCAACATTTTCATAATTTTCTGCTTCTTTATAAATACAAACCAAAATATACATCAAGAGAGCACAATAAGTTTTTTTTTCTTCTTACAGATTTTATTATGTACTTATTTTATATCATAGTCATATTTTGTAATACTCTATCCTTACAATAATGGGTACAAATGAAAAAAAAATTGTTTCATATTTAATTTTGTGAACTTTTTTCAGTGAAAAATACCCATAGTGAAGAATATTTTTTTTAATTTTGAAAAAAAACTCTTTCATAGAATATTTTCCTGTTTTTCTTGTGTATAGATAATTGTATTGTGAGCATAAAAATGGCTAAAAAAGTATGGGTCACCAGGCTAAATTTTATGTTAAGACCGCTAGAATACAACACCTGTTCAGACGGAAAATGACGCAAACCTGGCCAAATTGATTACATGTATGTCTGCTAGAAGTTAAAAAATGTTTTAAAAATTCTGAATTCTTTCTATAATTGAATACTAAATAATCTAAAAGGTGGTATTGTCTTATCAGTACTAAGTCAATTATCTTACATTATATGAACAACACTGTCTTTGTACTAAAATGCGATGTGAAAACGCAACCACAAAAATAACAAGATACCTGTCAGGCATGATACTTGTCAATACAACATAAACCAGTATCAAGATTTGATTACTAATAAAACTTATCAAAAATGTTATTTCATTCAAGATTCCTCATATTTAAGACTGTCTTTAACATGTTTCGACAAATGTTGACTTCAGTTCAGTTTTCCATAGAAAGTGTCGGCTGCGCAGAAAGATGCGCATAAAAAACTATCGGAATTCCCTTTAAACTAATTCTTGATTTACATGCACGTGTACTCTAAATGGTTGCTGTTGTGCACTTGATACATAAATATTTAAAACGAAAGAGTTCAAAATGATAAATCTTTGCAGTTTTTTTATCTAATAAGATTGCTATCCGCTTCTCAGAAATTTTCTGATACCTGTGCATAAATAAATTGGTTAAAAATGAACTTAGAGAAATATGTATATTTTTGCATGTTTGCTATAGTGGTTACATGGGAAAGGCTCAATATCCTTCCAGTCCTGAAAATTTAAGTTTTAGTTTTAATTTGTACTAATATAAGACATTACTCACTGATCCACTATGGATAATCTCCACAATAACACAACAGTAATAACCTACAATTTGAGCACTTCTAATTTCTTAACGACTTTCTGTGTCTGTATTCGATATTCATTCTTTCTTACACATATTCGAAACCCTTATTTTATTTATACATGTAGTTACAACATCAATGCATTTTATCGCCTTTTTCAAACCAGAAATTTAAGCTCTCTAGTGGTGCTTTTGACACTTGCAAGATTGACTCGTTGTTTGTTTTGTCATAACATTTTAGTCTACTTGTTTAACCTTGTCTTCGTTTTATGTGAATATGTCCATTATTTACACATACATACCTTGGCTGCTCAAGGGTTTTGACTTTGGGTGTCTGAGTTCTGGGAACATGGCTGTCGGTATTTTTTTTATATCGGTATCATGCTTACAACATCTTCAATGCAAATAAGAACTCCATGTCATGTCAGTGTACACCAATCTCTCCTTTGTCGAAAAGATTTAGGCGGTACATAAAATAATGAAATTATGATTACAGCCAAGATCTGGCATCAAGTTTTTAATTGAGTTAAAATTTAATCACCTTGTTTCAGACTTCAGCGCTGCCTGTTGTTTTCGAACAGGTGTTTTGACTGAATCAAGAGAAATATTACGGATAAATATCGATGTTCTTTTTTTCAGTTTCAAAGATGTTTTCATTGGTTGCAGAATATATTTGTACTTGCATAACTGACAGGCTTAATTCCACCAATCAGGTATAAACTTGCATTGTAAGAAATTACTTATTAAAATATTTATTGTCTAAAAAGTTGTCATTCGTCTGCGAAATAACCTTCTAATGTGCCCTATATTTGACTTGTATGTTCTTTTAATTTGCTACACGCTTCAGTTCGATTTTCCCTCTAACAGTAATAACGGAACATATTTCCAGACTACACAAATAAGTAACTTACCACTTAGTCAGTACAGTAACATTTACCCCTCCCCCCATAAAAATACAAAACAAGCACATTAAGGAGCACAGTGGAGCCTCCATGGGACAACCAGTGGCATCAACTAAACCATCAATTTGATAAGTAACACTGTACTTCTAGGAATTCATTCTTCTTTCAGATTTATATGTTAATTTACTTAAACCCGACTAACTTGCTTTTTGTTAATCAGTAGCATGCAAATACGACTTCGTCAGGGCTCAAACTGAGCACCACTTTGAGCGATTGGCTTATTCGACTTATAAAAATAATAATTGACATGAACAGAACAGAACATAGTTTATTCAACTTGTACACATACATGTATACGGATATCTCGTTGTGCAAAACATTCATATAATATTCATAATATACATGGTCATTTTAAAAATAGATGTTTGTAACAAGCACAGTGGAAAGAAAAATAATTTGCAAACTAAAAATAAGATAGTTAGGATTTGGAGAATGAACGGTAAGGTCAAAAGTTTTAACTTTTTTAATAAAGTGTAATTTCTTGTTTTAAAAGCTATTACTATTGACTCATGTAAGTCTAAAACTCATACACACACAAACATACTACGTACTACGTTTCAAGATTCAATAATTCGTTTTTCTTCTTATCAGCTTAGGAATGTATTTAGTAAGATTTCTGATAACAACTTTATTTCTTGACTTGAGTAATTGAATGAATTTGTGCATACTGGGACGTTTATAAAAATATGGTTTTATGAATTTGTGTCGAAACTGCTTATATACTTTAAAATTGCATTTAATGACAATGTGGTACTCGTCTTCTATGTCATGCGACTCACATAGCTGACAGATTCGTTCGACCCTTCCGATAAGATTTCTACCGTGCCTACCTGTTTCAATTCGCAGCTTATGTGCTGAAACACGCATTTTGGCTAGTTCCTGGCGTAAGGTTTTTTAATTAAGAACATGAAGATAGTCACCTGGGACAAATTCGTCCTTGACATAAAATATAATTTTTTTTTTTTTTTTTTTTTTAATAATTAATAACATTTAAAGTTATACTAGGTTTTTTTGCATTTCTATGTAAAGAAAAATATTGTTGATCAAACACAATAATAAAATAATCAGAAACTTATTTTCACAATAATAAAATAATGAAAAACTTTCTTAAAGAAATATGCAAGTTTTTATTTTTTCAAATTCTGTCTGGAGAATTGTGATATTTCAGAAAAATGTGACTTTCACTCATCTAAAGCTTGCAGAATAATGTAGATAACATTTGTCTAAATATAAATTGTTAAGAACATTGTTACTTTGTAAATCTTCCCGCCATTGTTGCACGTAACAGTCTATTAGCCGGCAAGAATGTTTTGGAATCTACACGTCTTGCTATCGCTACAATAGCGTATAAATCATGCATTTTGAATTAGCATTCAGCGCCTGTACAACACAGTCACTTTCTTTCAGCTCAAACACGAAAATTCTTATTGTTTTGGTAACAACAATTTTGGCGCACAACATGTTTGTCTACTATTGATGGCAAATGATCTCTAACAAGCTTTCAGAGTATGTGAGAGGTTCGCTTTGTCTTGTCACTGTATCCCGAACCCTCCTACTTGGTGAAGCGTATAATTTGATGGTACTTTAAACAGTGATTACAGCGATGGACTTGTCATCAAGTATTCAATTAGAAAAAATAGTTTGTATCTTTCTATACAATTATTCTTGTGTTAGACTTAAAGCGACCTTTGTCGAACAGGTACCTGGTATTTATCACATAATGTAATATCAGTATATCGTGAAATATTTTGTAGCCGAGTTTAGTTTGCTTTATACAGCCTTGTTATTTACAGATAAAAAGCGCATTGTTATGGGTGAAATGATGTATTCCATTATATACACCAAGTATTTGAATGTGTGACGCGTAATTGAAAAATGAAATATTACCTCCTATAATAAGACATAAGCATTGGGAGTGTATTATCATTTTAAATTTACACTAAACAGACGCCATGTTTTACAATATTTCGACTGTTTATCTGTTGAAAGAAGAAGGTGTTAAGAAGTATTATTTTAAAACATATTTTAAGAGTATTATATTTTGTAAAAAAATCTCTGCAGTTTGTCTGTAAATTTATTGTATTCAAAACCCTTGAAATGAAACGAATGCAGTATACTACATTTCATTATTGTAAGATATGTGCAGCAGCATGGTGTGAGTGAGCAAACTGGGAAATGAAGTCCATGTGAAGTTATCTATCTTGCCTAATTTTATCACAAGTCGTCCATCAAAATCTTTCTACAGGTGATTCGTTACATTGCTTTACTTTATAAGACTATATATGATCCGCACCATGAGAAAACCAACATAGTGCATTTGCGACCAGCATGGATCCAGACCAGCCTGCGCATCCGCGCAGTCTGGTCAGGATCCATGCTGTTCGCTAACGGTTTCTCTGATTGCAACAGACTTTGAAAGCGAAGAGCATGGATCCTGACCAGACTGCGCGGATGCACTATGTTGGTTTTCTCATGGCGTGGCTCAATTACAAGGTTAGCTTTTTGTAAAAGGTGGTCAGCGGTCCGTATATTATGCTCATGTTAGTTGTTTTCAAAATTTAGAATGTCTCTAACCATTTTCAGAATACTGTTGTCTGTTAATTAATAAATTATAAATATTGAGTTTTAACTAACAAGTAATAAATGTTCATCCAGGGTTTCCGTAGAATACGGCTTACACATATAGTAAACTTATAAAAAGAGAAAATACCCTAGCACAATTCTTCCGGGGTTTCGTCTTTCTCTAAATTTACTTATTATGATCTCCATTCAATCTATAGGTTATTTGGTACAACTTTTCCATTGAGGAAAACTAAATCTTGATTATGTGATTAATTTACCATTTAACAGACGTATTATAACTGATTTGAATATCTTTATAGATATTGTCAATTTGTATTTGATTTATGACCGATTTAATGTAAAAATATTTAAAGATTATCGCAGTAGGACATGTCGGGAGATACGAAACTAACGCAATTGCTGATAAGTTTAGATATGGAATTTCTCGTTTGTATCAAACACACAGTCAGATGCTTTTAATTTAAGTCTTTTATAATATATAGTTTAAGATGGAAAGTAAATCCAAGCGTGTGAATTTTGACATATCGATATGTAACTGGTTTCTTTCCTTTGAGCAAAATTAAATTATTATCTGGCGAAAGCTTCATCATTTATCAATTGAAATTAATACCTTACATACTATATATTTACCGAATTGCAAAATGATTAAAATATACGTATGCTACTTTTTTTTTATTTATTTGGAAATTAATGATTAAAGAAAACCTAATTTTAAGTTGATTTTAAGACATCATTTACAATCATTTCACGTCATGTTATACATCTCTGTGTGCCAGATTCTGGTTTTATCCTAGGTAACGAGGTAATAGATGTTGTTATACTTCGACTTTTAGAGTAACAGACGTGCATAAGTACCTTAAGTGAACGGTAAATATAAGTTTTAATTTAGAAAAAAAAATCACAAACAATCAGCTGCGAAATAATAAATATAGTGCATTAAAGCTTAAAGTTCAGTTAAACAAGATTTTTTTCCAATACCGTTGCAATGTATTTTTTGTCAAAAGAACTTTCTCAATTGACGGTTCATATAACCTAAAACTTTTGTTTATAGTCAGGACGTTAAGGCATTTCCTCTAGAGAAAACTGGCATCATCACGTTTTTGTTGTTCTCTCAAATTATGCATACTGTTCTTGGGTATCCTTTTGTTTCTATATTAAGGAAAAGCTCTGACAATTCCGTTTACATCTGCGACATGGATGTATGTTTATGAAACTTCCTTTGAATGTTTTAAAACAATAAATTATAAAGATATTTTATTACTAGTGCTCTTTTCAACAAGAGGGCCATGATGGCCCTATATCGCTCACCTGAGTTTAATTGCTTTCTTGAAATAAATTCTTTGCTAAAGCTAAACAAATAACCCCATGAGGTGGGGTCAATTTGACCCGGGAGGTCATGATTTGAACTAATTTTGTAGAAGTCTACTAGGCAATGCTACATGTCAAATATCTAAGATCTAAGCCTTCTGGTTTATTTTTAGAAAATTTTTGAAGATTGTCCTATGTAAAATCAAGTGACCCCTGGGGTGGGGTCAATTTTAACCCCGGGGGTCATGATTTGAATAAATTTTGTAGAGGTCCACTAGGCAATGCTACATATGAAATATCTAAGCTCTAGGCCTTCTGGTTTATTTTGAAGATTTTTCTATGTACAATCAAGTAATCCCATGGGGCGGGGTCAATTTGACCCCGGGGGTTATGATTTGAACAAATTTTGTAGAAGTCTACTAGGCAATGTTACATATCAAATATCTAAGATCTAGGCCTTCTGGTTTATTTTTAGAAAATTTTTGAAGATTTTCCTATGTAAAATCAAGTGACCCCTGGGGTGGGGTCAATTTTGACCCCGGGGGTCATGATTTGGACAAATTTTGTAGAGGTCCACTAGGCAATGCTAAATGTCAAATATCTAAGCTCTAGGCCTTCTGGTTTATTTTTAGAAATTTTTTGAAGATTTTCCTATGTAAAATCAAGTGACCCCTGGGGCAAGGTCAATTTTGACCCCGGGGTCATGATTTGAACAATTTTAGTAGAGGTCCACTAGGCAATGCTACATGTCAAATATCTAAGCTCTAGGGCTTCTGGTTTTTGAGAAGAAGATTTTTTAAGATTTTCCTATGTAAAATCAAGTGACCCCTGGGGCGGGGTCAATTTTGACCCTGGGGTCATGATTTGAACAAACTTGGTAGAGGTCCACTAGGCAATGCTTCATACCAAATATCTAAGCTCTAGGGCTTCTGGTTTTTGAGAAGAAGATTTTTAAAGTTTTTTCTTTTGGTTGCCATGGCAACCAGAATTCTGTATGGAATTCAATTCTTTGAATAATTTTTAAAGAAGACCATCCAAGGAACAACCCTGTGAAGTTTCATCAAAATTGGCCTGTTGGTTTAGGAGGAGATGTTGTTTAAAGGAAAGTGTGCTCAGGTGAGCTAATAAAGCGTATGTCTATGTATATCTTATTTTATTTGAGTCTCATTCACATGCATACATACACATATAAAACAACATACAAGATGCATATGACCATTCTTAATATAGAATATATGAGACTATTACATCCTAATGTACAGTAGATCTCTTTAACCATATCTTTAGCCTAAAACGGTATTTTAGTGCAAAGTGCATTACCTTGGTATATGTGAGGCAGGCATTCATGATAAAAATTCGAACTTTTAAAATACTTAATGTATGCAGCTATTTTAAACTGATACAATCGCTGTCCGTTTCTGCTCAAAAAGACTTATTACGACATCCACAAAATGATGATATAATGCTTGCATTTCGCTAAAGTCGTAAATAGTCGAGAAGTGCGCATCCTTGTCATAAAAGTCTTTAACTTGTAATTGCGCCGTAGAATAACCAGCTAAATTCAGCATAATACGAGATTATACCACATAATGAAAATAATGAAGAAGGTATAGTATTTTCAGTTGTGTGTGTATGTGTGGGTGTGCGTTTTATTTTTGTTTTTTGTTTTTTTTGTTTGTTTGTTTGTTTTTTCCGTTGTTTCGTTTTCTTATTTTGTTTTTATGCCCCCGGCATCTACTGATGCGGGAGGCATATAGTGATTGTCCTGTCAGTTCGTCCGTCCGTCCGTTCGTCCGTCTGTACAAGGTTAACCAAATGGGACCGTTTCGCCTAGCATCAATACCCCTTACTAGATTGAATTGATACTAATGCAGATGTAACCTGTGACCATTCCTCATCTTCAGACATCACCTGACCTCAGTTTGACCTTGACCTTGAAATCGACCTCGTTTTGGACTTGGGTTGCTTTGTATCGACAAGGATGTCACCGGGGGCATCAAGCCTTTATTGAACGCAGCTCCTTTTTTGTGTGTGTTTTTGCCCATTTGATATTCTGAAGAGAACGTGAAGACGTTTTTATTCTGACGATTATATTTATATTTTTTTTGCACGACTGAGCATTTTCGTGTAAAATAAACATTGAATACGTGAATCAAATGGTCTGACATATTAATTATAATGACTGGCACGACTATAAATCTAACCCGGGGTGTCGAAAGTCGTTAAAGTGGGAACGGTTTCAGCTAACATTTGTTTGATTTGTCATCGGTTAGGTGCCACTTTTCTTTCTCACTACCATTGCTGACGTGCCATCCTAAAATTAAGGTCTGTCATTTGTTATTAATACGGAGAGGTTTTAATAGGTGGACAATATGGCCCTTTTTGTCACACAATTGTGTGTCCTGAATACAGCTTTTAATTTGCTTTCATGGTGTAAATGACATTCATTTATAATACATTTTACTTTGTATGTGCAACCCTTCTCCGTTCTGTCCCCTGTCAATTTTCAAAATTGTCTTGCGCCTGTAACTACACGTTTTCCGGAATATTAGTTTGCTACATAATGGAAAACCAGAATCCTGGTCTTCTAGGATGTAATTTCACTGCAAACCGCATGGATTAATTATTCAGATTGTAATCTTAAATATTCTGAGCGGTTTTAGAGAACGTTGCACTGGCTGTCACCGATAAATCTTTTCGATCAGTTATCACACCAGTACAGATAATGTTGAAGTTTAGAACCTTCTTGCATCTTTAATTTCAAAACGTTACCTTCGCTAAACACAGTGTCACTATAGTTTCAAGCATGTTTCACTTTTGCAGCATTTATTGAAGTGTATAAAACAGCGACCACTTATTTTGTTTGTGACTTGGAGTAGATAATATTCTAAAATAATTTGATTATCCGAAATAAGTAGCCCATTTTCGGCCACAGTTCGGAAGTTGTACTTGTATGAGCTGTCAAAAGCGCCCATGTAATAGTTAATTTTGATGTACTCAGTTCTTATGTCTGAATAAGCATACATTTATCAAGTATTTTTCAACGGAATGTATTTCTCCTTCGAGGGAATGCTCAACCGTACAACTAATTACTTTGCCCAAACATTACTGGTTACCACGGAAACAAATCCACGGAAATGTATTTTGTACTTATTCATTATTGTGAAGTCATTAGTATATATTTTGCGGTTTAATCCTAAGGAACTATGGAATTCTCACTAGTTGAAATCCACGTACACTCACATCCCCTTGCAACAATCCGCAAAACCTTTTTCACCCAAAATTACAAAGACAAATATATGATTATGCTGTTGTAATGTTTTGTTTTAAAGCATATGTGTTGTTGGAACGTGTGTATGCGTATACGACTTTTGTCCTTGCTTTCATTAATTAATTTTACTTTGACCATACAAAAAGTATTCCAACAGCAGCAATAATACACATAGTTAATATAAACTGCTATTAGTTGTATTAAAGTGAAACAAATGCTTAGTACATTTCTACGTTTGTATTGATATTCATTATTTCTTATTATCGACATTTAGAGAATAAAATAGTGTTTCATCTATAGTAGTCGCAACTTGACCGCGATGGTTGACCTTTGGCTGATTATTCATATCGAATATTTCATTGTAGAAATAAAGGGTGATGAGGGTAGCCATGTATATTTATATGGAATATATTTGTATCCAGTGCAGTATCAAAGTATGTATACTTGCATTTGATCAGTTAAAACTTTCCAATACCCTAATTTATAATTGCACACATTTATATTTCCACTTTCTCATGCAGCTGTGTTTTACGTACACTCCTTTTCAATAATAGGTTGTGCCTCATTATGTATTATAATACAAAGGTCAACCATCGGGTTCAAGTTGCGTCCACTATACCACGTACTACCGATAACGATTATATAGTTTTGCCAATAAAATGTGTTTTGAGAAAGTTTCGGTTTTACTAACGAGATATAGTTTTTGCTGAATTGTGGTTGGAAATTAAAATTTAATATCCTAAAATAGCACAGTATGCTAATGATTCTCATTAAATGTTAAAATGACACATCTAATCTTGTACATATTATGATTAAAGAGGTTTTAAAATTGCATTTTTGTTAATATATGGTGAAATAAATATTCTCTAAAGGGCGCCGTTTTAGTATTTACTAACTATTTTGTGATACCCTCAATTCGTTTATGGATATCAGAAACACACTATCAGATATCATTAATCCACTTTTGTATCTCATAATATATTGATATCGTTAAGGATATCACACACTCAATTAATGATAAGATTATTTGTGTATGGCAATAAATGGATTGAAGATATAACAAAACGGTTTACATATATATTTATAACTTTGTTATTTGATATCTTATTATCAGTTTTGTTTTATGATACATGTATTTTTAATTCAATACTAATGATATTTTTAGGACTGTTTACAATATTCATAGATGCTATTTGATGCTACAAAAAGTATTTAAGATATCATCATATAGAATTAAGAATATCATGAAATAAATAGATTTTTTGAAGCCACTACATGTATATCAATTTAAGCATATCATAAGATGAATTTTAGATATCTCAAATTCGATTGTGATATCATTATATAATGACTGAATTGGATATCCAAAAATAAAGACTATTTTGGATATCTAAAAATTCATTAATTATACAAATGTATCATTAAGGGGACGCATACTTTGAAATTAGAAAAAAGTGGGTGGGGTATTATAAAATTTACCTGCAAAAAAGTACAAGGTTTTGGTAAATGAAATGAATACTGTTTCAACTGTTATAAGTACACAAAGGATTGCTCACTAAAATAAAAATGAGAAAAACTGAAACAAGAAAGTTATTGTTGAATTACATAAGACTACTTGTGTACATTCAAAGTCAACAATTAAGACTTTTTGGTGCGAAAATAATAGTGCTTCACTTTGTCCAAACATTTATCAATGTCCTACAGATTCTAATTTAAAGAAAGAATGTGAAATAAGTTCACTGTCTTGCTTTTCATTTCGCATATGTGAGCTAAAACACATTATTTAGTTTGTTTACAAAGTAGTGCATAAGAAAAGATACGGTGGTCAAGGAATGCCACATTACAAAACTAAAAGAGTATATTCCCCTTAATAAATTAAACATTTATCGTTACAGAAGTCTAGTGGCTTACAATAAAGGCCTAGAAATGTTGCCATTATTAATTTTTAACTTGGTATTCATGAACTACAATGCACTTAAATATCAAAACACATTCAACAAAGTTTTGAATTGTATTGTCTTAAAAATCCCAAAAATAAGGTATGAAATTTGGTTGAGAAGTCCAGTCAATGTGTATATGTGCAAAAGCAACATTCTAATCTTGTTCACAAAAGTTACTAATAAACAGCAGGAATGTCAATGATCAAAACTGGACGAATATACAGTTATCCTCACTTTAATGTCATTTATAATTTGTCCTTGAATTCTCCACCATACTTTTCATAATTCTGTTTGCACGAGTTGCACGAGAATGCTGTCATTCACGTAAAAAAACGGGGTCAAATAAGTTGTAAATGCAATATCATCTAAACGTAATTAATGGATTATGCAGTTCAAGATAAACTTTATATCATAACGTAACGAACATGTATAATGTTGTAACAACAACTTTACTTACACTGATTTAAGTAGCAGTCGGTTTATAAGTGACTTTATTGATTCATTTTGTGTTTTGTTATTGTTGTCAAAAAGTATAACGGAAGTGCCTCACAACTAAAGCGGAAACCAGTTTGATGCGCAAAGTAGTCCACTGTAAGTAATATTATTTGACAAATGTCCACAGAAATTAATAATTTTCTAATATTAAAGACGAATATCTGAATAGGATTCATTATTTGATATGAAATTATAATCATCGACATGTTTTTTTAAAAATCGTACACGTGCTGACACCTAAGTTGTCTCCCGTTGTTTATTAGAGTTACCTTTCGTCCGGCGCAGTAATACATTTGCAGTGAATCGCCGAGAAGTCGTGGGAAAATTAAAAACCATGTAAACAAACTAAAATTAACCACCTTTTCAAGATGAATTTCAAGTGATCGACATTATGCATTTAACCCGCCTTACCTGTGTAGCATCTTAGATATCTGTTCTAAGGTATTCATTGTGTAGAATGTCATGTTATGCCCTTGCAATGCTAATCCCACTCTGATTTTTTTGTTTACATTTTTTATCAATGACAAATATGGCGTCCATCCCGAGATGAACAGACGTAGCGTTAAATTTTTACATGTTTAAGCAAACCTGGTGTGTTAGAAAGAAAATCTCATCCCTTCAACATTATTTGGAACACTGTTATTGTAAAAAACCTGTTTTTTCCTTATACAAAAGCTTAATATTTTGTGTTGAATGTACTTTCACAAAGACCTCTGTTTTCCTATTACATTCATAGTACCACATCCTTATCTACAAAATACTGAATATTACAGGTGTCCATCAGTATTATATCAGTTTAGGAATATGTTTTTTATTTTCCCACCATCGATTTCTTGAATATGCACCCCTTTCGCATTGCTATATGAACTGTGAATGTAGCAATATGCGTCCCCTTAAATACGTAAAAATCGCAGACTGATATTCGGATATCATAAAACCAAACATTTTGAGATATCATTAAATGTTTCATTGTTATCATTAAAAGTATTTTATATTATAACACATATATGTACATTCATTTCATCAAAATAAGCATGCGAAAATTTATGTATTAAGAGATATCCAATTACTTGTTTTATGATATGCTTTAATCGTGTTATGGTATCTTTAAATCATTTAATATATTAGATCATTTATTATAGTCTCATCCATTTACATTTTATACAAACATACAAATATAAAGTAACACATATCATACAGGTAAATGGCCATTCTATATAGAATTACAAGAGACTACATATGTTGCACACTTAACGTTCTATGTTTAAATAAAAGTATTGATAAATCACAGTAAAACTACTATAAAAAAAACTTTGGCAAATAATATATTTTTATGATGTAAGACTGAGAGTGTTTCATGTCCGTGCACGTGTGTTTGTGTGTACGTGTATGTTGTATAGGTGTGGTATGGTGTGATGCATTGTGGTGTGGTGTGGTATGGTGTGTGTGTGTGTGTGTGTTGTGGATGTAGTATGGTGTGGTGTGGTGTGATGGTGGTGGTGGTGTGTGTGTGTGTGTGGTATGGTGTGTGTGTGTTGTGGATGTAGTGTAGTATAGTGTTATGTATTGTGGTGTGGTGTGTTGTGGATGTAGTGTGTTGTGGTGTGATGTATTGTGGTGTGGTGGTGTGTGTGCGGTATGGTGTGTGTTGTGGATTTAGTTGTGGATTTAGTAAAGCATGATGTGGTGGTGGTGTGTGTGTGGTATGATGTGTGTGTTGTGGATTTAGTAAAGTATGGTGTGGTGGTGTGTGTGTGTGGTATGGTGTGTGTGTTGTGGATTTAGTAAAGCATGGTGTGGTGGTGGTGTGTGTGTGGTATGGTGTGTGTGTTGTGGATGTAGTGTAGTATGGTGTAATGTATTGTGGTGTGGTGTGGTGGTGTGTTTGTGTGGTGGTGTGTGTGCGGTATGATGTGTGTGTTGTGGATGTAGTGTAGCATGGTGTGATGTATTGTGGTGTGGTGTGGTGTGGTGGTGTGTTTGTGTGGTGTTGTGTGTGCGGTATGGTGTGTGTGTTTTGGATGTAGTGTTGCATGGTGTGATGTATTGTGGTGTGGTGTGGTGTGGTGTGGTGGTGTGTGTATGGTATGGTGTGTGTGTTGTGGATGTAGTGTTGCATGGTGTGATGTATTGTGGTGTGTGTGCGGTATGGTGTGTGTGTTGTGGATTTAGTTGTGGATTTAGTAAAACATGGTGTGGTGGTGGTGTGTGTGTGGTATGATGTGTGTGTTGTGGATTTAGTAAAGTATGGTGTGGTGGTGTGTGTGTGTGGTATGGTGTGTGTGTTGTGGATTTAGTAAAGCATGGTGTGGTGGTGTGTGTGTGTGGTATGGTGTGTGTGTTGTGGATGTAGTGTAGTATGGTGTAATGTATTGTGGTGTGGTGTGGTGGTGTGTTTGTGTGGTGGTGTGTGTGCGGTATGGTGTGTGTGTTGTGGATGTAGTGTAGCATGGTGTGATGTATTGTGGTGTGGTGTGGTGTGGTGGTGTGTTTGTGTGGTGTTGTGTGTGCGGTATGGTGTGTGTGTGTTTTGGATGTAGTGTTGCATGGTGTGATGTATTGTGGTGTGGTGTGGTGTGGTGGTGTGTGTATGGTATGGTGTGTGTGTTGTGGATGTAGTGTTGCATGGTGTGATGTATTGTGGTGTGGTGTGGTGTGGTGGTGTGTGTATGGTATGGTGTGTGTGTTGTGGATGTAGTGTTGCATGGTGTGATGTATTGTGGTGTGGTGTGGTGTGGTGGTATGTGTGTATGGTATGGTGTGTGTGTTGTGGATGTAGTGTTGCATGGTGTGATGTATTGTGGTGTGGTGTGGTGGTGTGTGTATGGTATGGTGTGTGTGTTGTGGATGTAGTGTTGCATGGTGTGATGTATTGTGGTGTGGTGTGGTGTGGTGTGGTGGTGTGTGTATGGTATGGTGTGTGTGTTGTGGATGTAGTGTTGCATGGTGTAATGTATTGTGGTGTGTTTGTGTGGTGTGTGTATGGTATGGTGTGTGTGTTGTGGATGTAGTGTAGCATGGTGTGCTGTATTGTGGTGTGGTGTGGTGTGGTGGTGGTGTGTGTGTGTGGTATGGTGTGTGTGTTGTGGATGTAGTGTAGCAGGTTGTGATGTATTGTGATGTGGTGTGTGTATGGTATGGTGTGTGTGTGTGTGTTGTGGATGTAGTGTAGCATGGTGTGATGTATTGTGGTGTGGTGGTGGTGGTGTGTGTGTGTGGTATAGTATGGGTGTATGCATAGTATGTACGTACAATAAAGTATTACCTCTGAAATGAATGATACAGTTTGTACTTATACAGTTAATCAATATCACTATAGGTAAACTAATATTTATAATGCTAAAATACATTTTCATCACTAACCCTTATCTTATTAACAGCATTAACCACATATACTTCTGTTAATCTAAGGTTAAAATCCTCTTGACTACAACACATTTAAACCTGGAATCAGTAAAAGAG
Organism: Mercenaria mercenaria; assembly: GCF_021730395.1. Lineage (NCBI taxonomy): Eukaryota > Metazoa > Mollusca > Bivalvia > Venerida > Veneridae > Mercenaria > Mercenaria mercenaria. The sequence continues at coordinate 16,507,931 of NC_069373.1, forward strand.
CACATAAGTGCCATATAAAACCAAAGTTAGAGTCACTAAGATATTTAACTCCCCCTAAACTAATGAAAAAAAGATTAACATTTGTCTTTTTTTTTGTAGTTATTACAGGGTAACTAAAAAGAGGTATATATACACTACTTAAAAATAAAACAGTTTCTGCATTGCAGTATATTAAAACAGGTTTTGGCAGAATACCTAACCATATTAACATTAGATAAAATAACAATCATTTTGTCTTCAGATGAAGGAGTATCAAAGGTGCTAACAACCTCCCTAGCTTTATTAAATAGCTCAAGATGCAAGTCCTCATATAGTTTACATCTTGTTAGTACATGAACCTCATTCTCAACCTCACCTCATTGGAAAATGGGCACAAACGGTCATTCACTGGGATATTTTCATATCGGCCTGTTTCAATCCGCAAAGGTGCCACACCACATCTAAATTTACTGAACGCAGCTCTATGTTGTAAAGGGAGAATTAATTTACAGTACTCTTCTGTTTGAAATTCCCTTTTAAACGAACAGTAGGTTCGAAACTTATTCCTGCCATTACGGGACGGACCAATATTGCTGTTCAGTTTAGCTCTCCATTCTACCTTATAACTATTAAATAAACCCGTCTGTATGTCTGACACAAACTGCTTTGAGATTGGTTGAGTAATACCACCAGAACAACTAGGAATCACTTTTCTGTATTGGTTATAAACAGTATAAAACCAATTTTTACATGAGGAACTTGCCTTAGATTCAGCCCACAGTGCTATACGCTTATTTAACCTGGACTCATTAGTTGTCGAAAGTCTGACATAGAAATTACTAGTACAACTTATCTGTCGAACATGAACCGGTTTCCAGCCCATTTCACCCATCAAGACTGTATTTGGGGTGTATTTACCTACACCAAGGAAAAATCTCATAGCCCTATTCTGGACAGCCTCGATGCATGAAAATGGCTTGAAACCCCAAATACTAGCCCCGTAACTAATTACCGGCCAGACTAGTGTGTCAAATAATTTTGTATACACATCATATGGAAAGCCTCCGGCTATTTTACATTTAGCAATAAGTAATCCTAGGGCCCTACTGGCACTTTTTGCTACTGCCTTAACAGCGACATCATAATCAAGATGTTCATTTAACAACAGTCCAAGATAACAGTACTTATCTGTAACATGTATAATTTCTTCTCCACAATGAAATAAAAAATCTGTTTTTTGAGAACAAGGTCTCCTAAAGTGTACAGCACTACTTTTACTTGCATTAATTTTTATGTCCGATGTATTACACCAGTCACTAACTGCTTGTAATAAAATTTGCAGATCATTTTCATTTTCTGTGATAAGAACAATGTCATCAGCATACATTAATATACACACTTTTTCATTATTACAGTTAATTCCAATTTCAAGAGACTTCAGATACACGACAAGATCATTTATATACAAATTAAACAATAGAGGGGAAAGAATACATCCCTGTCTCAAACCGCAGTTAACATTAAACCAATCAGTATGCTAATTATTGATACGAACACAAGAAGATTAATATGTAACAAACACAATTTAATATCTGAAATTATTATAAGTGGCATCATTAAATGTGGTATATTTTTCAGAGATTACACAAAACATTTATATAATATCAATAAACGATTTATATGTTTTGAGTTTAACGCCATTTTTAACAGTACTTCAGTAATGTAATGGCGGGCAGTTAACCTATTAACTCTGTACCAATACAAACCTGTTTTGCGCAAGTAACAGCCAACTTCCCCACATAAATCAGAGATGGAGGACGAATGATTTCAGACACAGTGTCTTTTATCAAATCGTCATGTTCTAAGAACATTTGCCCGGGGATCGAACTCACGACCCGTGTTCCAGAGATCTACGCTCTTCCGACTGAGCTAAGCTGGCGGGCTATCATAAAATTTTGGATATCATTAAGTAGTAAAATTCTAATATTTTAGGTCAAAAAGTACGTTTATATCTTGGCATGCATTTCGTTAATATCTAAGATATATTTAGGATGATAAGCATTATCTGATGTAGATTATAAAAGAATTTTTCACTGTTCTTTGCTATACTTACTAGCATGTAGTATATCTTTTGAATTTACTAATTTTAGCTCACACTTTAAACTATTAGAATTTGACCCCTTAAACGAGAGCAAACATTTTCAAACAAGAGCGCCGCCAAGCGGGGCAATATACGCCCGAAGGCTTACATCATAGGACGGGAGCAAAATTTTAAGAACTTGACTGTTGTAGCCCCAAATGACTGGAACAACAAAATGAAAACAAAAAAAATATTCAAAGTCTACAAAAATCCTTATCAGGTATGTAAAAATACACCTTAAAATTGGAGGTACCATCCATGTTGTACCACAGAAAAGTGGTCTCGGTTTTTCCCTACGGCCAATAATAAAAAGTTTCAAAATAAGCTATTTATAGTAACATAAAAGGGAAGTAATTAAAAAAAAATTATTGTAAGTACAAGAAGGAGATCTGCCAAATAAAAACAAGAGCACTGCAATGCAGAGCAATATACACAAAGCAAAGTCATATATGACCTTTGACCCTTAAGTGTGACCTTGACCTTGAAGCGAGTCATCCGGAACATGCGTTCTGCACATCGTTACAATGTGGTGAACATTTCTGCCAAGTTTCTTTGAAATCCTTCCGGCAGTTCAAGAGTTACAGAGCGGACACGAAACAAACTGACATGACTTTTGACCCCTAAGTGTGACCTTGACCTTGAAGCAAGTCATCCGGAACATGCGCTCTGCACGTCGTCTTGGTGTGGTGAACATTTGTGTCAAGTTTCTTTGAAATCCTTCAAGGGGTTCAAGAGTTACAGAGCGGACACGAAACAAAGTGATATGACCTTTGACTCCTAAGTGTGACCTTGACCTTGAAGCGAGACATCCAAAACATGCGCTCTGCACGTTGTCTCGGTGTGGTGAACATTTGTGTAAAGTTTCCTTGAAATCCTTCAAGGGATTTAAGAGTTACAGAGCGGACACGAAATTGCTAACGGACAGACGACCCGATGGACAGACGGACGGCCAGACGGCACCAGCGTCATAACATAATATGGCCACTCGTGTTATGAACGTATCCTGTAAAGTTGGCGACGTCGGAAGATATCGCGGTGCACCAGAATGTCACTAGATTCTATGAAGACACGGAATAACTCCTAAATGTACTTTGAAGACGTTGCAACATCATTAACGGCACCAGAATGCTTCACAGGCAATAGTTTATGACTAGAGTTGCACATTCGGACTAAAGTACTTGATCTTCTAAACGAAGATCTGAGAACGACCCATTCACATTCGTCTTCTGTATATTTTGGATTTCCAATATTGCTATTTTTATTTTCGCAAATCTATTTTAATTTGAACCAATCAGACGACTTGTTCGAATGTCAAAGAGTAAGAAAAATTTGCAGTCAGTCCAAGGTTCGAACCCGGGACCCCTCGCTAACAGAGCAAGTGCCCTACCGACTGAGCTAACCGGCTATCTGACCTCTTACGACATAAGAATTGTAGATATCAAAAACCAAGGCTTTTTTAAGCTTGCAGAATGTTGTAAGTTAGCTTTTGATTGGCTAGCGGAAGGGTCGTCAGAACGAGGCTATCAATAGCTCGTGTTAAGATCCTAAGCATAGCGTAATAGGAGATGTACTTTAGTCAGACTGAAAGTTGCAGATTTTGTTTTGGACATTTAGAAATCGTGCCATAAGGTTGACCGAAAAACTGCGGTGATATCAATATGCTGAATATACAAGAACTGGAGGCATGTTAAAATATATGTTAATAATAGGACGCTGCAACGACTAGTCAATGTCACGTGTATCTGTGCAACGGGTTCCTCGGCCATAGAATGTGCATTGTGCTGCAGAAGTATTTTGAGAAAGAATGAACAACACGCTATATCATTATTCTGTTTCCCTTGTCAAGAGCATCCGCATGTTGTTTTTGAAATTAATCCAGCGAAATAAATAAGCCATTTTTACTCCAGATACTTATTTTTTTTCATTAATTGTACGAAACAGCCCTTTGCTAAACAAAAAAGGAATATAAAAGATCTGAATCGTATAAAACGAAGGAGAGGTGTCCTTGTATATGAATACCAAATATCAGGGCAATACGATATCTTTACCTTTTGACCATTATTACGTCGACCTACGTCAAAGAAGAGTGGCAAGCCACCTTAATTCACTTTATTCTTCGAATTGCGGTGACATAACAACGCATCTTAAAAACCAGATTTCCCGTGTAGCGCTTGCTTATTAAAGCGGATAGGTCTCACCAATGGGATATTGGTTCGCCGTACCAAGCCTTTGCCAATAGAAACATTACCTAATGGAAGGGGGACACAGAAAGGAATCCTTTTAACTTGGAACCCCTGCAACTTTCAAGGTACACGGTAGAACATACTTAGAACATAATTCAAGAAACTCCTGCTTTAAAGGTGCATGACCATTTTGTTCAAAACATGTTTTAGATATGAAAAAAAGTAACAAAGGGCCATAACTCCCAAACAGGTGGAGCAAATCCTGCACAACTAGGCATCGGTAGTAGTAATCTCTGAAAGTTTGAATCAACTCCGTCAAATAATGAATGAGGAGTTGCGGTCACAAAAATGTTGCACGGACGCACGCACGGACGGGTGCCATTACCATATTCTCCTCCGATGCCTATCGGCAGGGGATAATTATGTTGTAAGTGTACCTAAGCTGGGTTAGAGTTAGGGTTAGGGTTAGGGGGTCGTTATTCTATAGGGGATCACAATTCTATGTGAGGGTCATTTTTCTACGTGTGGGGGAGTCATAATATTATGACCCCCCGGTCTTAATATTATGACCGGGGAGTCACTATTCAATATAAAATAATGACCGGGGGTCATTATTCTATATAAAATAATGACCGGAGGGTCATTATTCTATGGGGGTCAGTTTACAACGTTACACCGGCACGTTTTACTAAATGATAATTTACATTAAGCCATTACCTCAAGTAGAACAAAAGTGAAGTGCAGAACCATCTCAATTAAGATTTAATTATACATTTTAAAAAGCCATAAACTATAAAAGGAGGAACACGAAACGAAGAGAATGATCTGCAGTTCAAAGTTCAAATTCGTAATAATGAAAATTGTCAGAAGATCACTTGGAAGTATCTAACACTACCAACAAATATTAGAATAAACAAACGAACACTGAACAACATTTCTTTCTTAATTCGATCGACATGTTTTAATTGTCATGGGTACTCTCTTAATTCAATATATATAACTGAGAAAGTATGTTTAATGTCAGGAACTGTTTTTATTTCCTTCAGAAAAAAACAAACTTTTACAGTTGCCAAATCATGCAGGCCTATTTTCTGTGTACATTATTTCCTCCTGATGAAGTAAAGATTCTGTATCCCCCATTACTGTTTGATTCTTATGTTTCTGTGAATATCAAATAATGGTATATATTTAAACTATGTTTGCCGTAAGGTTAGTGTAAGTATGTCAAATATACGTCCCACCCCGTAGAATCAAATCCGCTATTAGAAAGAATTACTGTTTTCCAGATTATTCTAAGTACCCGTTGTCTATACCATGAAATATGGGATGCAGACAGAAACATTTAAAGGGTTCAAACATGCAGTTTATCGACGAAAAAGACTGCTATATGTTACTGATAATTTCGATTCATTTATATTTCCCGACTTGATACACTTCATGAATTAATCGCGTTGCGCTACATACGGAGTCAATGCTGTTTAATTCTTATGTGCGTTTCAAATACGCGCGTGCCGCTTTGAACGAGAATACTCGCGAACATAGAATTGCATCTGTTATTACTCCATGTACCAATCAGCGCAGCCTCATGTAATATATCGTCCCTTCGAATATTACATTTCTTTTTTAACTAGCCTCTACTGATAATAAAAACATGACACAAACATTTCAGTGTTTTGTAATGTTTCTTTTATTTTATGCAATAGTGTCAGATGCCAGTCTATTTTAGAGATTTTCTCTTATAATTAATTGTAATGGTCATATGATATTGGACCGAGGATATAGACAGGCTATATTCACAACTTTAAACATAAAAATAAAACATGATATATCATAGTCTAGGAGCTAGTCTGACCTCCTTCATCCTATAAAAAGTTGCTCATAATAACGTTTTAGTAAGAGACCGTTTCAATGTTATCCATGTTAGAGAAGAAGTTTGAAATGTTTTGAAATACAATTTTAAATATCCTGAAAAATCTCAGTTTGATTATGATATTCAAAGTTATGTTTAAAAAGCACAATGTAAAAAGGTTGAAATTTATCGTATTATGAAAGCTATCTTACATGTAGTGAAAGCAGTATTGACCCATGTTAGATTAAAAGAAATATTTGTGACGAAACAGATGACTGGGGAAAGTACAGTGCTGATGCTGAGTTACATTAAAATATCATTTCAAAGGTAATTTCATAAAATCTGTACAAACGATAGCTACCTATTCAAATTGTGATTTGGGATATATGATCTTCTACAATAATTTGATAATGTGGAATGACATCTTTAGTTTACGATGCAGTTCGGGAGGTATAATTGCAACAATTCACATTTGAGCCTCAGCAGTAGCAGTGAAATCGGAGTAGGTCAAGCGCGTTACAAAGAAAAATGATAAAGTGGGTGAATATAAAGGATAGACATTGGTGAAAATGCAAGAAGAATGTGAATTTTCTGCGTTGCAACGGTTTCCTACAATCTGTACAATTTTTTGGTTATTTATAAGAATTTCTTGCAAAAAACTTATGTCAATAAGTTTGTATCACTAAAAAAAAGTACTGTCTTTTATGAATTTTCAGTGAAATTATTTTTCGCCTAAAATGTGCAAGTTAGTCCCTTTTAGAGTCAAACTCTTTCCTTTTTGAAAAGGTTTGCCCTGTTATAGGATACCTACTGTTGGATTCACCTAATCTGTAACAAGGGTTTTCGTAAATTGCGGCTTTATTATTTAAGAACCAGATATAAACTACACATCATTCTGGAATTACTAGAGGGTGGCATATACTATAGGATTTTTTCAGTGTTTAAGTTATCTATAGTTATGTTAATTTTATGGATATACTTTTTTCTGTGTAAAAAATCAAAATTTTGAAAAAAAATTGCATGCTCTGTATTGAAAAGGTTAATATAATGCAAACTAAAATATTCTGAAATTTTTTTTTGACAATCCGTTCACAAATACAGTCAAAATTGCTGTTTTTCTTAATCTTTGATGTAAAAAAATAACCGTGAAATGTGCAGTAAAAATACTCCATATGAACCGTTTTTGACAAATCAAGATACATGTAAATTAGGAAATAAAACAAAAGTCTGTTACCATCCTTTGTTTAGAATGACATATAATATCAGACCCTTTTATAGGGAAAAGTGGTTAAAAAAGTAGCGTTTTAAGAGTAAAATGCTATTATGCGCAAAAGCAAAACAGGACAGTCCTATTTAAAAGCGTTATCCTTACATTCCTTGTTACAAAGAAGAAATAGTGCTTGTATCCGTTTAATAGGAGGACAATACAAAATATATTGTAGTAATTATTCTTCTCATGGCTTAAAGAACTATATTGCTCATAATAAGTATAATCCCTAAGAAAATATGTTAAAATAAACACAACAGTGTGTCTGATCTTGTTGTTCTATGTACTCATTGTTGTTTTGATAAATGAAATGGAGACTCAGTATTTAAACGGTACGGTTGCTAGAATTATAGATATATGCAGTTATATGAACTATGCAATATAGTCATAAAATAAGACTTCTATATATTATAATATCAGACATCTACGTAAAGGTGTATTGAATGATTATAATGATAATAGAGATAACGTCATAATATATATATTATATATATTATCGTTAGCTAAGAGAAGTCTTTATCTATTCCATCAAGGATGTTTCATTTTTACTGCACAAAAACGTACAGGTTGTAAATCTTTCTTATTTTAAACTTATTTTACACCCAACTATGGCTTGATGACGTGCTTAAATATTCAGCGTGTCTAATTTTTGTTCCCAAGGACCACATAGTCCATTTAATATTATTGTAGGAACACTCGTTTATTCTGGTGCTATGGGACGTACGGGGTGCTTCACGTGCTATTGCTGTCCAGATTTAACAGATTTTCAAATAGATGTGATGCGTACTTAAGTGGTTAGAAAAACACTACTTTTAATATTGCATATGAACTGTTATAGTTAGAGGTAATGACAAACAATAGATTCAATAAAACGTATTTAAACCTTTGACAAATGTTAAAGAAAGTAATTATTAGAAATAGGATTTACCAAGAAATTTATGTATTTTATGTTCATAACGGAACATGTGGCAGCCACATTTTAAACAAAAGCATTATGAGTCTTTAACATGTATGTGAATGACATGCGATAAAGCGCTATGGTAGAGATTAAGACTATTCATCGAGCTACTAGTAATCCAGTGAATGTGTTTGTCAAGGCAATGTTTCGTTTTTTCCTTTATTCATTTATTTTTGTTTCGTTTTTTTGTTTCTTTTACTTGTCTAATTTTCGTATATAATTATATGCATTATGCCAGTTAAATGGTAGCCGTAAAAACGCAGTCTGGGGGATAAAAGTAAAACGAATGCTTAAGCTAATTTGCTGATACAGTTATACATTTTTACGAAATATGTAGTGATCAATAACTTTTTAAGATTCTATAATATACGATTATTTTTAATACAATATGTTTTCAAAGGGAGTTTTGGTTTTATTAACAGAATATATTGCGGTTTTGTATAGTTACTATCTGGATATAAATACATTTTGCTGTTTAAAGTGTATGGAGACGGAAGGCCTTCATAATTTAAATACTTAAAGCAGCTCAAAGTATTTATATCCACATAATAAATCTACGCTGTGTGTAAAAAATCATTCCTATTTCAGTCATCGGTTTTATGTAATACGTTATGCGATGAATAGAAGAGATGTCTCCATGAAACAAAATAAAGCACATACTAGTAGGTAAGATAATGCACAATTTTTGAATATGTAGATCAACAAATTTGAGTTTTGTAAACAATGCGTTTATGCGAGACATTGGATTGTGAAACACTGATTTTCTGGTTACGCTCAGCCGTGCAATGTGCCGAAGTTTCCATTTATTTTTAAATCTATATAATGCGTAGCTATACGCATATGTAATCCATTTTTTTATTTTAAACTATCAATAACATGACTTCAGAAGACGGCGCCATCAATTTCATGTGTGTACATTATAAATTGTAATACTCAGTTCATTAATAAATAGCCAATAAATAGTATACACCTAAAAACTTGTGTGAAATTTAATTAATATAAGATGTATAATTAATTACAAAAGCAAATTTGTTGGCAATCGCTGACAGAATACTTTATTAAAATGAAGGCAGAACATTCTGTTGGTAGTGCCATGGCTGGAGAATCTTAGAAGTAATAGTTACTGTGATAATTCCTTGCTGGCAATTGTGAACAATTAAAAGAAAAATCCCAACAGAACAACATCGTGGCTTCGTACAAAAAAGATCATAATTGCCTTATCAAAATAAAAGTTAAAAGCAAGGGCAAGGGTACCTATGTCATTCAGTTGATATTATCATGGCGAAGGCATATATGAAATAAAATCTGCAAGACGATCCTTCAAAAGTATAGAACGCAGTTAAGCAAAAAGTTAAATCATAGTCATGCTATATAATATTTCGATTCTAATAAGTCTTTTATATAAACAAGTCGATGGAATAAGGAAGCACTATTTTATGACGCATGTATGGCGCCATATGTAGTAGGTGGATGTGACGTCAACGCGTAAATGTGTTAACTGTTAAAATAAGGGAAGTAATACCGGGCGTCCTTTGGAATAACTTAGAAGTGCGTGGACGTCTAAATTGTTCTTCTGCACGCTTAAAAATCAATCAATTCAGTGTATTTGAATTAAGTATAACACCATTCTGTTGTAGCATTTCGCTTCTGAAACCTCTTTTATATATAATAACAGATCAAATGTAGTAGCGCCCTTTCTGGGCGTCTGTATGGCGCTAGATAATACGTCGACGTGATGTCAGATTTCCGTGTTTTATAGAATTTTCAAATAAGAATATGATATAAATGAGAACTGTATCTGTTTGCAAAATATTCCTCGTCTTTGTTATTAAGGGTATAGTTTTCATTTTAATGTGATCCCCACTGCTTATGCAACAAAAAGCTAAATTGATGAGATACTACGCAGTTCTATATCTGTCATAATTTTCAAAGAGATTATGCACATTCTGTACTAAACGATCTTACGTCGCTGATCATCAAATACTTTACCACTACAAATTGTCCCTAAAATAGAAATTGCTCTGTTCAACTAAAAAAAAAGATTCAGCATGTTTAAAAGCGGGATTTGCATATTGTCGCCGAGAATTTAACATCTGAAACGTTTTAATTATTTATTTCAAATGTACACGCATTTTTAAAATAGATCGTACAAAACATGTCGCTTATACTTGACACCTGAACCTGAACATCAATATCTCATGCAAGCTTTATCTATATACAAATGTAGTTTATAAAATTTTGGGTGAATTGACAATTCTGTATGATATTTGACATTTGAGAAGAATCGACATTCCAATTTGTGTTTAGTTTCGCATGGGTCTGGGTTTTAATTATAATTTCAAACGGTATCAGAAAGTAGCTTTAACAAATCTGCCGCTATCCTTTAATAACACTGTATGTAAAATTCACATTTTGTGTGTTAATGACATTAAGTCACCCTAAGTGGTGTCTAAAAAGCATGATGAAATTATTTTGAAAATTGCAATTTAAACGAAATTGAGCTTGTAATATTATGGTTGATAGAAAAGCACTGTACTACTTCTTAGTTTTGGTTTCACATTCAGTTAAATATAGTAGTAAGTTTTAAATCATTTTAGCTATAAACGTATTGAATATATTCTCTAGATACAAAAACGTACGCATAACTAATGTGAAATATCCTGATAATTGTGTCTCAAACATTCTGGGTTGATGACATTATTATTTTTGTCCGTCCGTCCGTTGAACAGTCATGTAAGCAGAATAACTCTTAAACCTTAAAAGGAATTTAAAATAACTTGGCACTTATTTGTACAATTAGACAACGTCACTATCGTTATACTTTGTGGTGCTTTAGGATCATACATTTCATTCATTTTTTCTGTCATATAATTCTGTATAGGCCGGTGCTAGGAGACGTCTCAGGTGCAGACTCAATAAAACCGTGCCTGTGTTATGCTGCTTAGCTCCTATGCGTCCAAAGGATATTTTTGCAGCATTAATTTTATTATAAGTATCCAATTTTCTACAACAGGACGACGTTCAGAATCCAACTTGCAGCAATTCTGGTTCAGGGCAAAGTCACAAAAAACTCATATGATACATTTTGGTTAATAGAAAAGTTGATTTTGGTCCATATCGTTTCATTCCCATATAAATGTACAAATGTGGCCGCAGGTTCATGGTGAGCTATTTCATTCAGGTTTTGAATGTTGACATCCCAACCATTTTCAGTTTTTCTTATTCTTAGAATCCATTTCTAATTCATATCGTTTTCGTTCCTGTAAAGACTTTTTGGGGCATGTCTGTTCAATGTCAGTGTCATTCATTGTGTTATTTTTAGATATAATTGATCAATTTACTATCTTTGGTATGAGGAGAATTGTGCGTTTTTCAAAAGCAAACTCTACCTACATTTGATGAGGCTAGATTTTTGTCTCTAGAAATTATTGAAATATTTTGTTTAGTGTTGGTATACAAGTTCCTGGGCTATGCCAGTACAAAACTTTGTATATTTTGTTGTTATATTTTCCTTTATATTTCAAATCTTGAGAACGGACCCAGTCTACAACCTATCTGTACTCATCATATATCTGAGAATATCTTTAGGATAGACTGGCTTATCACTTCTATAAAAAGAATTAATAGTATTCTTTATCTTCATTCTAACGGATTATATAACTTTCATGTATCTACTTTCTTCATGTTCATGCTGTTTCTTCCAACCCTCACACCGATGCCAGCCACTGTGCTAGGTCTTGAACATTGTTTTTATTTAAATGTGAAACAAATATGAAGTTTTCTCATCCATGTACTTCTGTATATCGATAATTTATTAGACATCGCACTGACTTTTTATCTCCTGAATTGCCCCACTGTGTGAATCTTAACATCCATCCCCAATCAGCCCTAAATCAAAACAAAATTGACAGTTTCCATTCATTAAATTATAAAACTAAGTTAAATACGAGAACGGCTATCTATCATATAATCAAGCTTTGCTCTACCAAATAACCTGTGGAAAGAAACCGAAAATGATTAGGCAATGAATCTAATTTTGGTTGATCACTGATCAGACCGGGTAAAAAAATAACTCTATTTGAGAATCTGAGGTTTAATATGCAAGATTCGAAAAAAAGTTATGCATGATTTTAAAGGTCTCTGATGGTGGTAGCAGGCCGTTAGTAGGATCCTTTTAAACTTTTAAGATAGCTTTGAAAATGTAATTTTTATTGCCAATAATGTAGTTTTCCCTGTGTAAAATTCTGGCCAATGAAGACTTAAAAAAATAAAAAAAAAATATTGAAAACTTATTTTCATGGCAATATTTCTGTTATGCTAACTCAAGATAACCTTAAAGTCCTAGAACAAGCCATTAACAAATGAAGTCAAAATAAAAATTTTAACCCTTTTTGTTTTGGTGTCCAATGTAAAATTCCCAATAGACATCTTTTTTTGACGATAAAGTTATAATTAATCAAGCTATTTTGAAAATTAAAACGTTCCTACCACCCTCAAGAGTCCTTTGAAATGATTTATAATGCGGATAGTACTGAGATATTAAGGTAGACCCTTGATACGGGAAAGGTAGACGACAAATTGCTGACATACATCGGCTATTTCCCAATAGTCCTAACGCATTACATTTAGAAGTACCACTTTTTCTATTTCATGTCGACAATCGACTAATATACAGTTAACTCCAAATTCAGAACTCTTAAAATATTTAAAACTTGAAAAGAATTGTCTGCAAGCATGCATTAATTTTACAATGAATTGTTGTCACTGCAATTTAATACGTACATGTTTTCAGGAAAGAGTTTCTAAAAAAGTATTTTAACCTTTAGCCTGCACATCGTTTATCTCGGATATAAAATGTAAATTATTCATATTTCAAAATAGATATGCAGTAGTATGCAGAGTATAGCTAAAAGAATAAAAAGAGTGCTACAGCTAACTTTAGATGCGGAGTTCATGAAACGCCTGTACTTGAATTCGTAGGTCTTAACGCGTAAATAGTAAACATAACAGAGGTAAACTGCAAATGGTACAATGTCTACAAGAATTAACTTGATCTGCTTTGCGAAGTTTTGGTGAATGTTTTACTCTTCTTCAAAATAATGTTTAACTTTTATTATTAAAATTACACAAAGCATCAATGTGACGAAGGCTCATCATACGAAGACTTTGTTTTCTTTATTTAACGTTTAGCATGTTCATTATTGTCTGTTTGAATAAAATATCTACAAACAACAACAACACAATTTGTTTCACAGAACAACATTAATGACCTCGAGTATCTATATGCAAATAGAAAACTAGTAGACTGTTCATGCAGATAACAAAAATGAGCAGAATTTGATCAGAGTACATGCATTTGCATATGTTTCTTATCAAAGATTCCTGACTTACGGGACTCTAAAACTGTATAAGCTTATTCAACAAAAGTTCCGCTTTGCTCACTTTCACATTTTTTTAAAGTACCAGTTTTTTGTGACTCAGGTCAGCAGTTTACATTGCGTATTTCCATAAGAAAACCAGTTCGGCTGTGGAAAACTTTCTATATGTGAGATTTTTGAATGTTGCATAGAGTGTGAAATATAGTCGTAAAACTACAGAAAAGGCGAGGATTAAAATCAAATGATAAAAAGATAATAATAAATAAATAAATAAAAATTAAGGGCCTCCGTAGCCAAGTGGTTATGGCCGCTGATTTCACTTCACTTGCCTCTTATCGATGTGGGTAAGAGCCTCATTTAGGGCGTTGAATTCGTCATGTGAGGAAGCCATCCAGCTGGCTTACGGAACGTCGGTGGTTCTACACAGGTGCCCACTCGTAATAAATTAATGCACGGAGGGGCACCTGGTACCTGGTGTCTTTCTCCACCATCAAAACTGGGAGGTCGCCATAGGATCTATGATTGTGTCGGGTTGACATTAAAACAAAAACATAAACAAAAGTAAAATAAAACAAAACGTACACATTGCTGAGTTTCTTATCCACAAAAAGTTTCTTAATTTACAGCAATTCTTTCATACAGTTGTGTTCTTCTGTTCTTTGTTCAACACCTTTAGTGGTTGTTTTTAAAACAAGTTAATAGTAATTTGTTATCTTGTGCTGCCAAATGATTTAGACCTGTTTTGAAGTACACTTTAGACAGATCTCCTATATTCTTTTCGAAATGTAATTATCTAAATTTTAGATATTTTCCTGTATTTTTCAGGCAGGCTGTATGACCGTTTTTGTGACATAAAAATAGGTGGCAATGTGAGAAAGTGCGAAAGAAAAATAACTCTGTTATTAATAAGTAATACAGTTATTGTTCAGACAAGAAAACACCTCCACCCTTTTTGTCTACCCCTTTCCCCCTTTTTTTGTATTTTGCATATAATTCAATTGTACTTGTTGGTTTTTTGAAGCAACCCGTGTAATATATTTTCCCGTTTCAGTTTCTTTTTGTTGCGACCCTACAGATGCATGGCTTCACTCCGTTTGGTGACCTTCACAGTAGAAACTGATATTTCTTTAATTGTTATCTTTATATTAATGATTTCTTTTTTTCCACATTTTAAAGGCCTTCTGTTTCTGTTATCCGACATTTTTTCTTTCATTTGCGTCAACCGCAGTCCAAACACGAAGCCCCGTACTGTTAATAATAACAACTTTGATATGCATAATAGTTGTCACCTTTTCAAAAAGGACATTGAAGTCCTGTGTCATAACAAAAACATTTTCAACCCATCAAATTAGAAACCACACGGTTTTTTGTTGGTGCACCCAACCACGTCTAAAGGCATATAATTAGGCGGTACATTCGACAATAATTGCAGACAAGATCTGTCATCAAGTATTCAATTTAAATAAAAGTTTGTATCTTTCTGAACAAATTTTGCATTATTCGTTAAAATATGGCTATTTTGTTAAGCCTTCCAAACTGGCACCTTAAGTTTGTTCTTTGTTGACCCGGCAGCTTGGCTCTATCTTGATTCTAAGCATTATCAATGTATCTGTATATTAAAATAAAACAAAACAAAAATGTACCCTGATACAACGGTAGTATTTATAGGTACAGAAAAGGCAGCTTTCGATCACACTTGCCGAAGGGCTAAAATCTAAAACGGTGTTATTTATGGCTAAAGAAAATGCAGCTTTCGAGTACAGTTACTGACGAGCTAAATCCTACAAAAAAATATGTATAAACAAATCTACTTTCGATAACACTTGCGTAAGGGCTACACCCTACAACCGTGGTATTTATAAGTATATATTTATTTTTATTTGAGTCTCATCTATGCACAATTACATTACATATAAAATTCCATCATCAAACTTTAAGATAAAACACATAATGTACGCAGTCATTCTTAAAATAGAATTATTAGTTTTAAAAGAAACAAAATTTACTTAGTCATATTACAGTACTCATACGCACAACTACCACTAAAATAAAGGTTAAATCTGCCAATCATATCACTTTGTACTTAAAATATTAAATAAAATCACAGAACAATAATTGAATAAAATATAGTTAAAGCAGACAAGGTGTAATATATACGATGAGTTAAAAGTATTAAATATTACAAGAAAGATAGATCACCTCTTATTTGGATAAGAGTGTACAGTTTAGCAGAAATTACCTGCAATATTATAAAAGAAGCCAATACAGGTTGACAATTGAAATATTATAAACGAACTTAAAACTATAATACTTAGATAAAATAGTGCAAAGTCTATGTTTCAGCTACAGAAGTACAAACACAATTGCTTTTGATCACACTTACTGAAGACTAAACCCTAAATGCGTCTTTCAATTACACATGCTGAAGTGTGAAATCCTACAACAGTAATTATTTAGAGATCACAGTTACTGAAGGCTAAACCCTTTAACTGTGTTATTTATAAGTACAGACAAGTCTGCTTTCGATCACACTTGCTGATGTACAAACAGTGTAACAAGTGAAATGGTTTATCGCGGTCAGAAATTTGTACAAACCGGACAGAAGTTGCGAAATTGTCATTTGTGCAGGAAAGAGCGTTTACCATAATGTCCACTACTGGACAGGTATTGTGACCATGCACGGACACAGCCAATTTTCTCAGAGGGGGTCCGATCCCCTCCCCCCCCCCACCCCCCAACCCTGGAAATTTTGAAATTTAGCACTTCATTTTTTGCATTCTGGGACAGTTTTATGGACTAACCTGTTACATTTGGGAAAATGATAAAATCAAGCTTTCTCGAAGGTAAAATTCTTAGTTTCTTTTAGATAAATAATATGAATTATGTCGGGGTCGTATGTAGCAGCAGCCGCATATACTTTACATGCAGTCCTAATGTTGCCTTTTTCGAAAAACATTTTCTTTCCTTCTTGTCTTCTTTCCTTTTTTAAAGATTTTCCAGAGGGAGTCCGGACCCCCGGTCCCTCCCCCCTCTGGATCCGCGCATGGTGACATATCATGCTTTCTGTTTATGCAGGTAAACTTGTGTTTGGTTAAATTTCAACAGAGCACAATTGTCTGAACAGTGTACAAACACATTACTGTTTTTTCAGGCAAGGGTGGAAAAAAGTGGTAGACAATGAAAGCAGTAACATTTTTATTAAAAAAAATAAACAATGAGACAAACATTTCCAACATCTTTGGACGGTTCAAAAATCCCATGTTAAACATACGATAAAGCCCGAAACGCGTGAAAATGTTCCGAATGTAAATCGGGTGAAGTAGGCGCTCTATGTATAGAGTTAGATTATGCGTCTAGATACTGTACCAGAGGGGTCGGTCAATTGTGGGTTATTGATTAAACTGGGCGAGTCTACTTACTTATTACTTGAGGATGAAAAAAAACGGGCTCTTAAACAAGGGTGGCGGTTGAACTACTAAAAATACAACAACAGTTAATTCACAACAAATCGTACGGTATGTTTTATAATCAGTAGAAGCTAGTCGTATTTACGCTTATGAGACCTGTTTCACCCATAAGTAAAGAATTCACAGGTCCATCATGAAATATTTTCCCCAGCGCGCATATACTTCACCTATTCAATATGATCGCGGCGTTCAATTAATAGCGACGAAAATGCAACTTTCGATAACATTTGTTGAAGGGAACATCTATTCATATTATTATGGACACTTGTAATGAAGATGCAAGCAATACGGATACGTCTAAAATTCAACTTTGTTCACCTTATTTGTGTTTATTTATTTTGTACCTGTTTCAATCGAGTTTAGATATACTTGTGAAATAAATTGAATAAATGTATTTAAAATGATAAAGAATACTTTAATTTTGTATCACAGTTTTATCCAAAGAGATAGCGAAATCAGTAGTCTCTTTATGAAAAAGGATTTATTCCTATGTCGATCAAGTCAGCAAAATTATAAAAAAAAAAGGTATGAAAACAAACTTTTGTTTCGATTTACTTCAATGATAAATACTTACAAAAATGTCCATTTCGGACTTTGCAAACAGAATGTATAACACTGAAGCAGCGCAAATATTACATTTACCCGATCAATTGAACCAGCAACATTACTTTTCTCAGATCATTATAAAATGCATTAATAAGAATTGCTGAATTATCTGTCATTATATGGATACTTTGTGATAATTTTCTCCTTAGAAGTCGTACACATCGAGTACGTATATTAAACTAGAGTGTATCAGGTATATCCTGGCGCTTTAATTAACACCGGCGAATTTAATGACATTCAATTCCTTTATACGGTCTTCTACTTCTAAAAAGTAGTAAATGAAAATCGCAATTTCAATTATTTTGATCATTAACTGGTACGTGGAAGAGTTCATCTAGTGTTGAACTATAAGATAAATAATCATCCTCCGGCTAACTATTTATTATTATTACTCTATCTTTTCATTATGTTGTCGCCCCATTGACACGCAAGATGATGAGGTCAGAGAGGACAATTTGGTTGAAATCATATGGAAAAAAGGCTGCTATATACAAAATCTGTTTCTCAGGTTGTTTTTCAAAGTGCGTGGCTAAATTCTCGCCTTAACCTTATAAGCATAGAATAAAAAATGCACCTTTACTTTCCTGAAGTTTTGAAATAAAAAATACGTAAATAAGTTCTCACGTAGAAGTGCGTCACTAATGCAAAGTCTACTTACTTATTACTTGAGGATGAAAAAAAACGTGCTCTTAAACAAGGGTGGCGGTTGAACTACTAAAAATACAACAACAGTTAATTCACAACAAATCGTACGGTATGTTTTATAATCAGTAGAAGCTAGTCGTATTTACGCTTATGAGACCTGTTTCACCCATAAGTAAAGAATTCACAGGTCCATCATGAAATATTTTCCCTAGCGCGCATATACTTCACCTATTCAAAAATCCCATGTTAAACATACGATAAAGCCCGAAACGCGTGAAAATGTTCCGAATCAAATTTTAGGTACTGCTATGGGTACACGTATGGCTCCTACTTATGCTTCACTTTTTATGGGTAAACTGGAAAGCGATTTCCTAGCTAATACTACTGTTAAGCCTTCGCTTTGGTTACGTTTCCTCGATGACATTTTTTTTATATGGGAACACAGTGAAGCAGACCTACTTAAATTTATTGAGAGTTTAAACAATGTCCATCCCAATATAAAATTCACCCACAGTTATTCAAGAGATACAGCTACATTTCTTGATGTTAATATTGGTAGAACAGGAGATGGTAATTTTGATTTTTCTGTTCATGAAAAAGCAACCAATACACATCAATACATTGAATTTTCATCCTGTCACCCTCTTTCATGCAAGAAAAGGATCCCGTATAGCCAAGCTAAGCGATACAGGCGTCTCACTTCTAATGATGATTTGTTCACAAATGAATTGGAGAAATTGCGAACGTATTTCCAAAATCGTAATTATCCAAGTCATATCCTTGATGATGCTTTAGCTAAAGCATCAGCATTGTCAACCGAAGAAGCCATGACCAATCACAGGCAGAACACAGATGATATTATCCCCTTTGTTTGCGTATACAACCCATCCCTACCAAACATTGGTCAGATCCTTAATAAATATTGGGGGCTTTTTGAACTATCTGAGAAAAGCAGTGTACGCAACCTGGTTAAATGCAAACCAATTATTGCTTACAAGCGACCTACAAATCTTAGTGATATCTTGGTTCACAGTAGCCTGATGTCTTCGGATGTAAATGGTGGTGTTCTTAAATGTAATAGAACACGGTGTTCTCATTGCGCTAATATCACTGAATCTGTACAGTTTACAAGCTCTCAAACTTTAAAAACTTACGATGTTAAACAAAATCTTAACTGCATGTCTGAAAATGTTATCTATTTAATCACATGCAAAAAGTGTAAGTTACAATATGTGGGACAAACACATCAGAAATGTTCTCAAAGAATGAACAGCCATAAATTTGATATCAGACATTTTCCTGATACTCCTACAAATGTATCTGAACATTTAAATTCTGAAAATCACTCTGTTAGTGATTTTTCTTTCATGCCAATCGACTTGGTAAAAATGACTGGTTTAGGCTCTTGAAAGAGACTCGTTGGATTCATACATTGAATACAGCCTGGCCTCATGGCATGAATGCTAAATATTATTTTAGTCTTTCATTTTTTCACACAGATTCTTCCTAATGTATTTTTGCATATAAGTTAGTTTTCCTTGCCTGTATTAATATTATTTTTGCTTTGCAATTTTTGCAGGGAATAAGTATCTATTTTTGATCCTATACTATATGTGAATATTACGCCAAAATGGGTAACGTCTTTTGACGTCGTCATTGACGTCGTACTTTCCTGTGACGTCAAACTATTTTGTTATTATACTCTGATGAAGTCAAATGGACGAAACATGTTAGTTTTGAAGTAAAAAGTATATTTCTGGAGTTAGTTCTTCGCTTCATCTATTTCTCACTAATGCAAAGGAAATTCATAATCAGAAGATACTTTCCTATTTGAATTAATCGCGGCAATTAAATAATATTATGAGAAATTATTTTCTTTCATTCATTTAAACAATTATGGTCTCTCTCATACCGTTACTTAAAATATATTTAGTGTTGATATCTGATAAGCAATATATAAATACCTACATTTGTATTTGAGAGTAGTGTTGTCCTTATTTGCCACATCTCATTTACATCGAAATAAAAACATGAGGTATGGAATCAAACTTTGCATACCTGCTGGAATCACAGAGTTACAACAAAAACCTATCATCATTCAAGTAAATCTTCAATATTACGGGTATTAATACCTCCTGTCTACAGTATAAGTCATGAAAGACTTGACAGATTTAAATAATGTTTGGTACACAGGTGTAACATCATAAAATACAGGTCAAGTTCGACTTTGCCTACAAACCACCATTATTAACGTAGTTATGGCCCCTTTTCAAATTAAAATTTGCCAAACTCATGGTTTCCGGTCTCATGAAAGGGTTGACAAATTTAAATAATTTTTATACACAGGCGTAACATCATCAAATATAGGACAAGTTAGACTTTGACACTACAAACCACAACCTTTTCACAAAGTTATCAACCATGGCCACGACTAAACTGTGACAAGGCCGTATTGTGGGTATATAATTCGTCTCTTCTGTGACAGTTCTAGTTTAATCATAGCGCGGGTTCTTCTAAATTCAGTTGTGGTTGTTTTTCGGCGTGCCGTATTAAGCACGATTGAACACTTGAACAGGTGTGCGTAACCAAATATTCATCTGCTCATCCGGACATAGTTCTGTTTTGTTAAGTTTTCTTGTTAAGATATTTCTGTTTTGTTAAGTTTCCTTTCCTTAAGTTTTGTTTTTACAAAAAGGTTATTTGTTTTATACAGTCATTAACTCTTACCCTGCATTACAGCAACAATTTCTAACCAGTGCAAATCATTACTAACCTGCAACAACATGTCCGATACTGTTAAATTTTAGACTCTAAATTTTAAATTAATCTTTCCGGTGAAAACAGTACTGTACATATTCTGAATGATAGACAAATTTGATAATAAGCTGAAGTAGGGTAAGGGATCATGTTGCTTCCAACAATTCCAGAAATAAAGTATAGAACGTATTTCAATATTGTTTGCTTTCTGTTATCATCTTTTAAGCACCAAAGGCTCAAAGTGAGCTTTTGTGATTGTTTGGTGTCCGTCGTGTGTCCCTCCACAATTTCTAAACACAGTCTTCTTCAGAACTATTGTCCTCATTTATAAACTTCACAGAGGCCCCTTTCAACATTGCCAAAAGATTTAAAATACAGGTTTCTGCCCATATTTAACTTGTGCTTCAGTTACATCACACAGACCATCTTTTTTAAAGATATCTCTTGTTCTAGTAAGGAATGGTCGTTCTTTTGCATGGACTAAAAGCTGGTGGTGAGAGTAAATAATAGTTAATGGGACTTTTTTATGGGTATTTTTATCGCAATCATTTATTGCAAAACAAATTGTCAGTTTTACCTATAGCGTACTCAAATTTATGTGAAAACCATCTGTTTTCAGCAGCTTATTGTCGTGTTTTCGCTGCTTTCTTGGGACTAGACGAAATTTCGGTAAAAATACCGAATGTCCATTTAATGTTTGAAGTAAATGTTATACAGAAACAATTGCTATTTGATATTCTAAATATCCCGATATCAGTTCACTTCTGTATTGAGAGAATGCTTGGTTATCCTATTCGTATAGGATAGTGGCGTCAACTGCTGCAGCTATGGCAGGCTATCCTGTTGACACAATTAAGTAGACTGGTAGATGGCATTCCAGAGGCTTATCGTGCATACCTTACACCAGGTTCAGTTTATACGCTGTCCAGTTTTGTTTTCATAATTGTCTCTGGTAGTGTATAAGTTATGCAAGACAGTGTGTTAATTAAAAATATCTAAAATTGTTTGGTCACAGATACTTCCTCGTTCCCATGGCGCAATTTGAAAAGACAGCCATGCTGGCTCAGACTGGTTCCCGTACTCGTCCAACAATTTTGGTGGATATTCTCAGTTCCAAAAGCGTGTTTGTTTATCCCTTTTTGAGATGGT
The DNA here is from genome assembly GCF_021730395.1 of Mercenaria mercenaria. Lineage (NCBI taxonomy): Eukaryota > Metazoa > Mollusca > Bivalvia > Venerida > Veneridae > Mercenaria > Mercenaria mercenaria. The sequence continues at coordinate 16,530,309 of NC_069373.1, forward strand.
GAACATCGTATTCCCAGATGTTCCCAAACTTGTTGAAAAATTACCAAAGTGTATGAATAAGTTCAGTAGAAACTTTGTTTTTAATTTTTACTCGTCTAAAGGGGTTAAGTCTGATAGTTATGGGCTTTCGATTGTAACTGAAAGTAAATTTTTTAAATACTTAAATGGTCTTAGTTCCAATAAGGCAACTGGGCTTGATGATATCCCGTCTCGTTTTGTCAAGGATTCTGCACCTGTGATTGCCAGTCCTCTGTCACACATTATCAACTTGTCAATTATTCAGGGTGTAGTGCCGGATGATTTGAAGTCAGCACGAGTTGTCCCTTTGTACAAAAGAATGATAAAACCGAAATGGGTAATTATCGCTCAGTCTCTATATTAAGTATACTTCCTAAAGTTTTAGAAAAGGTTATACATGACCAAGTTGAAGAATATCTTACAACAAATAATCTTCTCGTGAACTTCCAGTCTGGTTTCAGACGCAAGTTCTCTGTTGAGACTTATCTTAAACATCTAACTGACTATATTCGTTTTCAGATGGACAAAGGCAACCTTGTTGGTACAGTTCTTCTTGACTTACATAAGGCATTTGACACTGTGGACCATGCAGTCCTTTTGATGAAACTCGAATCCCTTGGTCTTACAGAGTCCGCTGTCAGATGGTTTTCTTCTTACCTGTCTGACAGGCACAAGTTAGTTGATGTTTTGGGAACTTTATCTTCCCAAGCCAGTGTTACATGTGGTGTTCCTCATGGCTCTATTTCAGGGCCCCTTCTTTTTCATATGTATGTCAATGATATGCGAACTGTGGTTAGGCATAAGTTGCTTTTGTATGCGGATGATTCTGCGATATTAGTCTCAGGTAAACATACCAGTGAAATTGAGGCTAATCTTAGTGCTGAACTGGAAACTGTAAGTGAGTGGCTCTTCTGTAATAAATTATCATTACATTTGGGTAAAACAGAGTCTATACTTTTCGGTTCCAAACACAGGGTCAAATCTTTGCCTAATCTTGTTGTCACTTGTAAATGTCATCCTACTGAGTCTAAGGACACGGTTAAATATCTAGGTGCAAACCTTGACCAGAGTTTGTCATTTGAGTCTATGGTTATGTCTGTAATTAAGAAGGCCAATGCAAGATGGAAGTTTCTTAATAGAAAACGTGATTTTCTTACGCAAGAATTCTGGAACAAATTGCAGGTCATGCAGAATAAACTTATAAGGTTTGTTCTGAACCTTGATTCCAGGACACATATAGGTAAGGAGCAGTTTTCTAGCCTGAATTGGTTACCTTAGGCCAGCAGAGTTGACTTTATAACTCTGTGTCATGTATTTAAGGTATCTTCAAATACTGCACCATCTTATATGATAGAACAGTTTACCCCTGCTACTTCTGTTCACAATTATAATACTAGGTTTAGAGTAACATCCTCATTATCAAGTGATGATCTATCTCGTACTTTCACTAACAGTGGTCGTTTCTCTGTACCCAGAGTTAAGGGCTTTGGTAAAAGGTCATTCATGTACCGTGGATGTTCATAATGGAATGAGCTTCCACAATATATAAGAGACAGCAGGTCCTTAGATAGTTTTAAGTCCTGTTTAAAGAGGTACTTGATGGACTAAGCCTTTCCTTCTTTTTTTATTTTCAGTCATGTTTCTAATTAAAGATAGAATTATCATGTTAATATTTTAGTGATTATCTAAATTCTGTGACAAAAAGTCCATGTCTAGCATTTAATAGTGCACCATACTTTTTCCAATTGCTGTGGTATTTTTAGTTAACTTTAAGTTCTGTTTAAAAAAATATGTTTCATTTTCTAGTCATGTTTCTAATTAAAGATAGATTTATCATTTTAATATTTTAGTGATTATCTAAATTCTGTGATAAAAAGTCCATGTCTAGCATTTAATAGTGCACCATACTTTTTCCAATTGCTGTGGTATTTTTAGTTAATTTTAAGTCCTGTTTAAAGAAATATGTTTCATTTTCTAGCCATGTTTTTAATTATAGATAGATTTATCATTTTAATATTGTAGTGATTATCTAAAATCTGTGATACATGAAAAAGTCCATGTCTAGCATTTAATAGTGCACCATACTTTTTCCAATTGCTGTGGTATTTTTAAAATTGTCTTCCTGTGTCAAACTGTTTCGTATTTAAAGGACCACAATGGAAATAAGAGATTCCATGGCTCTTTTTTGTGTTATCCTTTGTATATAATGTAGTTGACATGGATCATTATCACATGTTTGTTTCTGTTTTCATGGATAATGTATTGTGATGCCATGTTTTATACATTTTATGCAGAAATCTATCTATCTATCTATCTATCTATCTAGATATATCTGTGATAATCGTTGTTGCCATTTGGCACACAGCGGAATCCGATCAGAAGTTACTATATACATGTACTTGGTTTTGTTATTCTAATTATCTAAATTGCTTTGACTGCGAAAGTGAAATAGTATTTTATCTGAAATTCATGTTTGACCATGGACGTTTGTATGGCTTGGTCACTGATTCCCGGGATCAGTCAGCATTGTTTATGTCGAAATGGGAAGTTCAGCGGATTTATTAAAGGTTTAACTGTTTACGGGCAATTTATTGAATTTAGCCTTTTGTGGCATTTCCTGAATTTAGCCTTTTGGGGCAATTTTTTGGCCATGAACATTTTATGGCTTTGTCGCTGACTCCCAGGATCAGTCATCAATGTTTATGACGAAATTGGAAGTTCAGCGGATTTATTAATTTTTTTACTGTTTTGGGGCAATTAATTGAATTTAGCCTTTTGTGGGCATTTATTGAATTTAACCTTTTGGGGCATTATTGAATTTAGCCTTTTGGGGCATTTACTGAATTTAGCCTTTTGAGGCATTTATTGAATTTTGCGTTTTTGGGCTTGTCTTTTTGGACATTTAACGGATTGCTGTTAGGTCGCCCTAATACGACCATTTGTCCGGCGACTGGTTGACCTAGTGGGGTCAGTATGATGAGTGCGAGAACCATGCCTAAAATATCCAGACCAAAGAATGAGACTAATATAAGCTTGACATTTTTTTTGTAAATTTATATGAATAAAATGTACTTAGATAAACAAGATGCTTGCTTTGATTTATAGGACTGGACTGGATGTGGAACAACGAAATATCCCGAGTAAAAGAATGCTTAATAAAATGTATATTCGCATAAATAACTGAACATACCGTTAATGGCTTGCTTTCAGTCAGATATTGTTGTCTGACAAGTGGTTGACCTCGAATATCCCAGTAATTGGATAATAAATTACATATAATCTTACATATGTATGTGTCTCTTCCTTGTCTTTTAAAATGCAATACGTATGTTTTCCGAACTCTTGACTGTTTTGATCAATACGTCTGGTGGTTAAGTTACCTATTGCCTTTTAAGCTCAGCCCTCTTTATGTTTACGTGTATTCCCGTACTATTTTTTTCCTCTGCGAAATATATTCTACAGTATAATTATTTATGAAATATAAAATAAAACAAAAATCCTATATACTGATGACCTCGATAAAAGATGTACCAAAATACCTAGGTATACACTTAACACATAGGGTATAACATTAAAATTCATAACCACGCTTATTTTCCATTAATAATTTTGACATTTATGGGTATTCATGTTTTTGTTGTATAAGATGTCACTTGCTAAGAGAAATCAGGTTTAAGATATTTACCAAACCGGGTATTTGGTTACATCGTTGCTATATAACCAGTTGAGGGCTTAAGGTAAAATGTGTTGGGTTTCATGGGTATTCTCGTCTTCCTAATGTTTGATGTAAAACTGACTTAAAACAACTGTCTTGCTAAGACTATGTAAATATCATTTTAAATGAGATGATATCTCAAAATAAATTTCCTAAAAAGGAGACTGTCAACAGGGTCCAATTAAATGGGTTTCCTTATGTCGGTTCTAGAGAACCATGTGATATGCACCTGAGAGAGACCCTCCCTCTTGGGTCAGCCAAACAGCTCACGAAAAGAATCTCTAACCTGTAAGCATTCGCAATTTACTGTGCCTACATTATCTTCTTTTTTCGCAAGCATTTTCCCTTTCAATTTCTATAGACTCTATCCATTTTGATCGTTGGTTTTGTTGTAATGTTATAAAGACTTTAGATTTCGCACTCTTTGGATATTGTTGTACAAGTATCTACTTTCTGTAGAATTCTAGAGTCATTTAGGGGCACTGTGAATTTCAACAGCTAGTCCATTAACCTTTAAGGTCTAGATTTTCCAGCTGACGGTGAATTATAGTCAAGAAAATCTGAGTTATGATAGAATTCATGGACTTCAATCGGTGCCAGCGTTCTCTCAAGTTTTCCAAGTCGCCAGTATATACGGTTTCTCTGATAGGACAGGAGCGGACTTTTATTATTTAACATAATTATGATCTATCATTGTAAACGGTACACAAGTGCCACATAGTCCCTGACCTCGGGTGCGGATATCAAAACATAATGTAAGTGTAAGTATTTTTTTAACTTGAGGGATTGTCTCAAAATATATTTTTATGAAGGTAGGTCATACGTGCAAAAAAAAAAAAAGGATTTATCGTTGGATTATAACTTAATTTATTATATATATAGGAAAATATATAGTAGTTAAAACGTAAAACCGAGAGTTTCAGTATTCAGTATTCAAAAGATAATTATGCATTTTAGTATCCATGGATTGCTTGTCGGGTGTAAAACAACATACTTATACAGTAAACGTTATCAATATAATACACGAATTTGTGTCTTTAAAAACATTGTAAACAATCTCCTTATAATTAGACTCGTTTTCCTTTATCATATTTAAACAGATTTTTGATTAAAGTCATTATAAAACTACATAGGCGAGTATTGATGCCAAGTTATAAACAAAACATAGTTATTGTTAGATCACGAAAATGTGATTTTCAATTAGCTTTTAGAAAACTTAATTATAATTTGCTCGTTTTGCAGTTCCATCACATTTGGTGCGATATACGAAATTGAAGTTTACAGCAAAGCTTGTTAGAGCTCACCTAAGGACAGAAGTTATCTCGGAGTCACTTGACCGGTTTTATTGCGATATTTTACATATTTGTGCACACTTATCTCAGCGCTAAAGCAACAATTGTATAGAAAAAAAGGTAGTAAATAGCATACACGACTTTTCATAAAAGGCACATAAACAATTTCTTAAATATCATCATCTCGATACGTATACTACAATCGGTACTTCTAGAAGTTAAAGTCAGCGATATATGACCATCTTGTGTCGATTCGCCATAAACCCCAACTCACTCACTCTTAGAAGTTAAAAGATTTTGAAATGATGTTACAATATTGATACTAACAGTTTCGGTGAGAAATCTGTGAAAGAAAATTATATAGAGCTTTTTTTTCTTTTTCTGTTTTCTCAAAAAAGTACTGTTTTTTCACTTACGACATTTTGGTTCTAGGACGTCGATATAAGGTCATTTAATGGACCCAACGATCAAAAAGGACCAAAATAAAAACAACTGTGAGTCCAGGTTCGGAGCATTGTTTTACCTCAACAGTTTTATAATAAGACTTAACTGTAGGCTTGGATAAAGGTGTTCTGGAGGCAAATTACACATTTGAAAACATGAGCAATTACTTTATAAAGTTTGTAAAGCTTACGCAAACATAATATGAGCCGTGCCATGAGAAAACCAACATAGTGGGTATGCGACCAGCATGGATCCAGACCAGCCTGCGCATCCGCGCAGTCTGGTCAGGCTCCATGCTGTTCGCTTTTAAAGCCTATTAGAATTGGAGAAACTGTTAGCGAACAGCATGGAGCCTGACCAGACTGCGCGGATGCACAGGCTGGTCTGTATCCATGCTGGTCGCAAACCCACTATGTTGGTTTTCTCATGACACGGCTTATATTAGCAACTTTATGCGTTTTAACAGTACAATGCATTAGAATTTAAACGTATACACTTAATACAGGTGTAGATAAGCACAGCGTAAATGAGTACTTCTACTATAAAACCTTGTAGTTCTGCAAACACTAACTGGAAGTAATTGCGTAACGTTATTTTTCCGGATAACGTACACTTCACATCGACTGAAATCATTCTGTGAATGAATGGCAACCACTGAGTAAATTGATTAAAACGGCAGCGTTCCTATCTATCTAAAGTTAAAATATGATACTGAAAAGTTTGGCACGTTAGATGATTCCAAATTGTCTCTAAAAATAAGCTTGAAGCGTTCCTAACACTTCAGTCATTGGCCAAAAATATCTGAAATCAAGCATATGTTCCCATACATTTTATTTCACCGTATTATAGACCATATATTTGTAGTTTCATAACAATCTACGCTGTAGAAAAGTTTATATTTGTGAAAACATGATCAACATTGTGACGTTCACATAGATGTCCATTATGAAACTTTGTGTGAGGTCCAAATGTTTGCAAATCAGTCTAGCAAAAAAAAAAAAACCCACACATACACACATACGCACGCGCGCGCGCGCCAACGCACACACACAAACACACGACTCAGTCTTTTATATTGACGAATTTCCTAAATGTATTCTGAAATTTTCAAAAAAAAAAAATCAGCTTTTTAATCAGATTCTACATTGAAGAAATTAATCTGAACGTGCAAAACTACCTTAAAATGACTTCTGCTATACGGTCTTCAAAAAGGATTGATTTATATATTAAATAAAGTTAATTACATTTGATGAATTTTGCAACATCTGAAACATAATTGAGCCGTGCCATGAGAAAACCAACATAGTGGGTTTGCGACCAGCATGGATCCAGAACAGCCTGCGCATCCGCGCAGTCTGGTCAGGCTCCATGCTGTTCGCTTTTAAAGCCTATTGGAACTGGAGAAACTGTTAGCGAATAGCATGGATCCTGACCAGACTGCGTGGATGCGCAGGCTGGTCTGGATCCATGCTGGTCACAAACCCACTATGTTGGTTTTCTCATGGCACGGCTCATATATCTGAAGATAAAATGTTTGAGTGAAAGATGAGCATTTGGTACACTATAACTATGTACTTATATTAGATGAATGCTATTCACTTTATACTATTTTTTTTGGTCCGAAACGGATCACAGATACAACACTCTCGCTTTAAATACTGAAAAAAAAACAACAAAAAAAAAAAAAAAACAACGTTCCTACCTTCCAAACAATTGATACTTCGAAGCACGCGACGAAAAATTAAACCAATCAGCGACCTTTAAGAACAGATCAATTTCAGTAAACTCACAAAAAATGGCCCTGGCGCTGTCAATCAAATTTGACTAATTTGCATATAAATGACGCATAGTTAAGTGCGAATTCTGGCTAAATATTTGTAAAGTTGTTACTTAGGAGGACTACTGATTTTTATTGTTTTATTAAGTGATAGGTACGTATAATATTATGTTGTTGTTCTCCGACTATTGTGTGCCATGTATCATCGATGGCCATGCTGGAATGGATTATTTATATACATGATATTGTTCTTGTATTTGTACCAAAGTACAAACTGAGTGTTGTGAATAAAATCTTGAATCTTGGATGTCTTTAAGGATATATTTTGAAATTATATATTATCAAAATATGTACACTTCAAGACTTAACTGCAGTCGCAGTTAACATTTCTTGTCCCATTAGGCTCTTAAAACTGTATCAATGATATTGTTTTTGAATTCAATTTATAATTTTCAATGCATGGCTCTTTTTTTACGGTTGTCTGTTCAGGAAAAATATTTACATTTTTAACCACTCAATGTAATATGTCGATCGCCCGAGATAAGGTGTCGTGAGATCGAAATAAGATGTCGTTTGTTTTACGGTCGATATAAGATGTCGTGCGCTCGAAAAAATTCTTAAGATGTGTTAATTCAAGAGCTCGAAATATTTGTTTTCTTTAAGCAAAAGGGTCATTATGGTTTTAGAGCGATCACCTGTGTTTCATAAGTCGTATGTTTAATATGTACTACTCTAAACATGTAACCTTCTCAAAATAAAGTTATTATCACGGCTCAGACAAATATAAACATACACATGCTAAAACAAGTCACGACAACTAACAGTCGTGATGACTTTCTTTCAAAATAGTTTGAGTCGACTCCACTGAGCAGATTTATGCTTTTTTCTATGTGTATAAATATCTTGTTCAATTTCAGAATATTTTCACCTCAATATTTAATTGGTTGAAATTTCTTAAGCAGTGTTGATAGTTAAAAGCAAATGTGCTATGAACATCACACTTTTTGATGTATAAAAAAGCATGGTCGCTAGTATGCGAGCTGTAAAACTCAGGTGATCGATCTTGGACCGTTATAATCTTCATGTTGAAAGACGTTTTTTTTTTCGAGCGCTCGACATAATATCGGCGCACGACATATTATCTCGGTGCACGACATATTATCTCGAGCGTACGGCATCTTATTTCGAGCGCACAACGGCTTATTTCGAACGCACAACAGCTTATCTCCGGCGCACAACATCTTACTTCGGGCGCACGGCATCTTAATCTCGCAATATCTTCTTTCGGGTGCAAAGTATCTTAGATAATTCAATCTTAAATAAATAAGTGTGGGTCCTAAACATACCACTATGGTTTCTCTGCATAAACTAACATTTTCTGTTCCTTAAATAATAACTCGTATTTCTTTTTACAGCGAAAGATAATTTGCTCATATAGTTGTATGATTTATTCATTTTATATTTATTTCTTCCTAAATTTGAGAGGATGCTATTTTAAAATGACACGAAACACTGCATTTTATCCACCCTTCACACAGAGTTATAACACAATCTTCTGACGACAAGTCACGCATTATTCGTAGCGCGGTACATAGGTTTTTTCCGATACGAAAATTTAGTATTGTAGCGCTATTTTATAAATATGGGACAGAAGATATAGTATTTCATTTTATTCAAATCTTCTTCATGAGACTAGCCTGTATTTACAATCAGTGAATTCATTATATTATTAACATAACAGTTGGACGAATAGGCTTACAAGGTCTGAAAACGGTGAAATATTTCTTCTGCATCTGAAATTAATTGTGGGATTTATTTTTTGTTTTATTTGGGTTATAAAGCCACCATGCCGAAGTACAAACTGATCTACTTTGATATTCGGGGTAGAGCCGAGATCCCTAGACTTTTGCTGACCTATACTGGAATCAAGTTTGAGGACAAGCGATTAAGAATTGAATCAAATGGACATTGCAACGAATGGATTGAACTTAAATCAAGTAAGTGGAAAGTTTACTCACTTTTTGGGCTATATCTTAGTAAATCTTGTTTGATGTTTAGCAATGCATGCTAAAATTATTTTGCGTATACTTAATCACATTTTAAAGTACGTCAAAGCACTCAGAGCTACTTTTAACTTATGCAATCATTTTAACTTTATATTACGTTTTTATTATGTATCTATAAAATTCTATTAACACATACATGATACGATATTGCAGTTGACCCCATCAAGGTCATATCTGAAAAAGGTGACCATTATCAAATGTGATCGGCTTTAAGAAACCAAGTGCTATGAGGTTATGTAAAAAATATGGGAAAATACAGTTCTGTAAGACAATATACATAGTTGATACCAATATGCCAAAGCTGATTTAGCCGAGTTTATCTGATATGAAAGGTTTAAGATGGTTTCATTAGCTGTCAGCTGCAATGTTCTTATGATAGTGCAATACCTACTTTTCAGTTCGCGATTTTTGTACTCCCCTGCGCTCCATTCGATTAAAGCGACCTCAGGTAACTTATAAGGGTAATAAAGTTTAAGTAAACGACGATTTAAAACTTCTTTGACAATGAATTTGCATATTTTAAATATAGTAGTTTTTACTATACCAGGTGATAAAGTATCTATTACAATGCAGGTAATACTACACCAGCTCGTTTTTGTAAATAATTTATGCTTTTTGTTTGGGTTGATGACCTGTCGAACATTAAAATTTCATCGAGGCTGGTTAATATCATATATGTAATATACAATTTCGCTTTATAGTCATTTAACATTCGTATAATTTTATCATTCCTGTCGTTTTGAATGTCCATAAACTAGCATTTATGAAAGTGACTTCTGAACACTCTTCTACATGTATCGTATAAATATTTCAATATTCTTTTATTTAAACAAAATCAATGTTAGTATGCACTTAAGAAAATAAAACAAAAATAGAAAAAAGTTTCGTTTTCTTCATCTGAAAATTTTGACGCCTACAGTTTTGAAGTTTGCTTACAGTTCAAATACAAATGTATATTTATCTTTGCCTTTATCAGCTGAAATCTAACCTGCTGATAAACACCTGCATTTAAAAGTTTTGGTGAAAATCCACAGATTTTTTTTCGACGGTGTTTTATAAAGTTATTACTAGCTGAACAGAGGTATAATGTCATTTGTGTCCATTACGATAAACCCTATAATGTTAAAAGTTTAACTTCATCAAAATAGAATTCAATTTATAAAATCAATTCCACAAGATCGTTAATAATTGTATGGGGATGATATTTCTTTGGTTAAGGTCGCTTGTCTCTCACAGCTGTGTGTTTGAAACCTAGCTTGTAGTGTACAGTTATTCCCTGTGCCCTACGGAAGGTCAGTAGTTCTACCTAGGTGCCCGCCCGTACCAGAAATAATTCTTTGATGGGCCCCTGGGTTCTACCTACCCCGTCAAATCCTGGAAAGTCGCCATATGATCTATAGTTTTATTGGTGTGAAGTTAAATCCAACAAAAATATGCAATTTAAGTTAATTTCGTTGCTATCGTAATTACTATTAAAATATCATTATAAAGTTCTAGAGCAGCATTTTTTTTTCGATTATCATTACATTCATGCCGAAAAATTCAAAGAATGCAGTCTGTAGACAAACCAACATTTACAAAGATATTTGAACGATTTTGTTATAGTATTTTATTTCAAATTTGTAGCTATTAGTATATAACTGATTAAACTTTGTACCTAAAACATTTTTGGCGATTAAAAGGCTACAGCTTGCTGCCTGGCCTGGCTTAAACCCAAAGAGGAGGAGCCAAAGTACACTCGATTTATTGAACTCCTATACGGGTGTAGGTTTATACACTAAGGTGACCCACAAAGAAAACGAAAAGCATTTGTAGGAACATAAACAAGCCGATTGGAAGCGTATTATTTATGGCATTTTCACGTAATTGTTTATATCATTTGCTCCTAATAATTACCGACAAGGGGGGCATCCAGTTCTTAGATAAGTAAATCGTTCAAATTGTTTATAAATTGTTTGCCAAAAAATACCAATAGTTATTCCCTAACAATAGCGCTACCAAAGCATATTTTCAGAATATTCTCTCGCGGTTCACTGGGTATTTTTGTATCTGGATCCAGATGTTTACATTCAGTCGGTACATTTTCAGTTTTATCTTTGGACAGGTTCACTTTTTCTACTCATACCCGATAAGCGATGGCCAGAGCAAATTAAAACGTATCAAAAAGGCTGCAGTTTCAAATGAAATGTTTCCAACTTTTTTTGTAAAACTGCACTTTCGGTTTTAAACCCGATACGTTTGATGTGGTGCTTTTAACATGAAATTAACAGATCTAGTTAATGATAAGTAATTATTATGACACAAAACACCGAAAAGGAATGCGGATAGAGTTATATCTTCCGCAGTGCATTTTGTAATTCTACATATGTTTTATCGTACACTTACTGAACCAGTATTTAAGGTAAACAATCGTTATTAAAGAATGGGTGATATCTTTAAAGGATTTGTCAGATATCTACTTGTAATAGTACACGTTTTTAGTGCATACACATGTACATTGGCACTAGAACGTTTACGCAACCTAGAACCAATGTAAACATTCATTTGCTACATTTTGAATGCGAGACAAGGAAACGTAGATCTATTATATTATATTTGTTAAGAAGAAAAAAAAACCTCATATTTTGAGACAGAAATCTTTGAAAAGTTTTAAGATATATCATGACATTTATGTTTATTCTCATGTTTTTGCGTTACTTTTTACTGCGATTTAGACAAAAATGGCAGTTTTAATTATGATGTGCATATTTTTGTAATCAGTAAAATTCACCAAATCGTTGTTTTGTTTGCCATTGATATTAAATCGTTTCACCTTGTCTGTTTTGTAATTTATGGTAAATATGACATTAATAACAAATATGGTCAACCGCAAAAACGAAAATATAAGAACGTATCGGGATAGAAATGTGTCGCTTATAAAAATGAAAGTAGCCATTAAAACAATATACAAATCGTCGCCAAAACGTTCCCATAAAACCTCCTGCCGGCGAGAGGTATATTGTTCTGTCATATGGTATAATAAGAGTGAAATATTGTACGTCAATATTAACATTAAGCTTGGAGGTTTTTGTGATGTTTTAGCACAGAAATAAAAAGGTCAGTGCACGTTTCCCATATGACCGGTTTCAGGAAATAATTATAACTAATAGACCCTGCAAAACTTATAGCATTTACACATATGTTATTCGGTGACTTTGTGGATTTGTTTAGTTTTTCATCTGTATTTGGTTACATACGGCAGTCAAAGAATCGAACCAGCGTGTCTTAACTCCTATCAATGCTAACCTGTTATCTAGAAGTAAGTAACAGTTTTGCCACAGAGGTGAAGGACGAATTAAATTAGTCACATTATCCTTTGTCAAGGAAAAGACCCGCCTAGCATGGGATTTGAACCAGGAATTCCGATAGTAGAAGTACTGTGCTCTATACTAAATGATGTAATCGGACGGACTTGTAGCTTGGTAATAGCACGCTATATTCAATTTCGGCACACTATCTTAACTAGATAATTTATCAGTTTACATTTAAGGCCGAAAGAAGGTCGTATTTTTTTCACAATAACATTTCAATAAATTGGCCTTTTAAATAATGTTACTGTACACAGCTTTGCGCAAATGGTGTCACTAGGTTTTTAAAACTTTTAAGAAATGTTCGTGATGTGTGCAAAGAAAAGAGTAAAATAGTGCTTCAGAGTGGTTTAGAAGAAGTTCGGTGTAGTGCAAAAGTAACTCTATCGCAAAAGATACACCAATTCGCTGTTGTTATGTATGTCAAGTTCCCAGTGACAACTGAAAGAAATTTTCAAATATACTGAGTTTTCACTGGTAAGAAACTAGATACATAATTATGTAAAATTAGTCAAAACATGAAAAAAGAAAAGAAAATGTGTTTGTTTCACATTTAAGATCAAAATATCTTTCACTCATGAACATCATTTATATTTTCCCACTCGTGGAAATATTGTATCTGGTGTTCACTCGTGAAAGATATTTCAATCTTACACTATAACAAACAAATGTCCTCTATATCTGATACGTGTGATTGTGTAGTTTCAGAAATGAGCGTGTCCTAATTATTTATATACTCGTGCTTTCGCGCGTGCACGTGATTGGCGTTAAATCAAGTAGACAGTTTTCGTTATAGCATACCAAACATTTTTTAAAGATAATCGAATATATATATCTGCGGTAAACAAAAAAAATATACATCAGATAAAATTATTCTTAGTTCAAACAAATTTTATTTCAGAAATTCATGAAACATTTACAAAACATTAGTTAGGCAATTGGACAGAAAGTATAACAGCGTACGGTTGTCCTCGCTTTAAAATTATTCTTGCCAAAAAAAATGTTGGGGAACAAAATAAACGTTGAGAAAATTTATGCGTTTGTGTGTGTAATTAATTCTTTCTTAATTATCTTTGAAATGGATTTTTCCCCGTAGGTAAAAGATACTAGTGTACCATTTCAACTCAAGTGAACAGGGTTGATCGACCATGAGGTATTTAGCCATCATTTCACCTGCTTTTTTTCTGTAATAAACTGACTGAATACGACGTCGGCTTGCACCTTTTTGACAGCAAGACACTTCAAATCGTTTTGGTTAATTAATGTTTATCCAGTCGGTTAAGTACATATAGCCGTGCTGTTTCTTTTTAGCCAAATTTTACATGCTGGGATTTGAGAGATTTAAGATAGCTCAACCTGAAGAAATAACACATGTAGCCAGTGAATTTCAACAACATTATTTAACACAAGTACTTTGTAGCAACTACAAAATAATAAGTATCAGCATCATCTTGAATTAAGATTAACCTTTAGCCTGATAGCGGCAAGTGATTCTTGCCTTTGCGAACAGTGCAGACCAAGATCTGCACTGTTCGCTATTCAGTCAAAAAGTTTTCAGTGAACACCCCTTCGAATAATAAATGGTACTGCCTTAATTGAATGAAGGACCAGTCCATTTTAGAAATTTAGCAGGCTAAGGTTTAAATGTATTAACTTATCTCACAATCCACGTTACTATATTCATGTTCTCGACTGAGAAAGTACTTTTTGTAAGTGCATATGATCAGGCATATTCACTTATAAAAACATACATTGAATTTAATATGTAGAATGTTTAATTATACCGCGTCAGTCGCGCAGTACAAGTTGATGCACAGACAAAATAACGAAGAAAAATAGTAGTTTCATACGAAAATATTTTCTTTTATTTAAGTTTAATTGATAAAAGCTCCTTTTTACTATTCTTTATAAAGTGACAGATTTAGCAGTTAATGACTATAAAAGCTGATATAAAATGTACTTCCATCATAATATTGCTGCATATGAACAAGAACTTTTCAAATGGAATAAAATAGACTTCCGCCGCAAAATAGTGGTATTTGAACTATAGTGTTTCAAACGAATGAATGTGTCTTTTTATGATTATATATAAGAATCAAAATATATATTTTTCTCTCTGTGTGCAGGGGTATTTATATTTCAGTCGGTTAGGTATAAAGATATTACTTTCATCACTAAGAATTTACTTTCAGGCATATTTCGTTTTTTAAACTGACGACGTTTTTCCTATCAGCTATTTTTTTCTAATTCTTAAAACACTGCTTTGCGAGAATACTTTTCACTTGCTTACAAATAGCTCCGATTATAATAACACTGTTGGTACAATGAACAAGAAAGGTCTATACAATGGTCATACCGTCGAGGTACATAATAACAAAGAAGTTTTGATCTTATAAAATGCCTTAAGTTTTTGATCTTCGTTTATTCTAACAGGTGGGTTTAATTATTTGTTTGGGTTGGGAAATATTATGCTTATTTTATTGATAATTATGTTGTCTTCTAAGCAACATAACCGCGACTAATTAAGATCTATCACAAAAAGCACATTATGCTCCTTTTATCATAAATATGAAAAAAAAAATATTCCTAAATGAATGGACCGAAATTTAAATTTAAACCGAGTGTAAGGTTAAGACCAATTACCGGTAGTTTTTCTTAAGAGCAATGTCTCTTTGAGACGATCTGTTTAATTTTTAAAGTATCAGATACGATACAGCTTGCTGTCGGTGCGAATTATTTTATGCTACATTTATAATGTCGAACTTTCACGTAGTAACCTCTCAACCTGATGTTTGCACTCAACGCGAGTTCACTGTTTCATTGCAAAGTTTCTTTTCCTTTTCACGGACGGAGGTTTAGGACCTGGATTGGTTGCTATTTTTAAAATTGGAAGAATCTGAAGGAGTTAAATAAAAGCGGATTTTCATGTAAATTTCAGTACTATTTCAAGCCTCTTTCGAAGAATGATTAAAATACGTTTTTGCGCAGACGCAAACTTAAAATGATAGAAGTTCACGATTGCGGATTTTCAAATTTATTTATTTATTTAATGAAAAAGTTAAAAGGTGATAATTTGTGAAATGGTGATAAGGTAATTCTTGTAAAGTATTCTGTATTTGCTAACAAATTAAGAAAAAAAAAATATCTCAGAAACTTTGAAGAAGTATTCCAATTTTATTTTCAAACTGTTTATCTGATAAAATCTGAAACGAGATCAGACCTTATGAAAATTGGAGTTAGATATACAATTACTTTATCAGACGAGAGAAAAACTGTAATATTTATATCTAATTTTTATCTTAAAATAAACAGTAAGAAATTTAGGACAAGAAGAAATCTACGTTTTAGTGGTATTTACCAGTTATAAAAACATTTGCAGCCGGCCAGACTGTACGAAAAAATAGCGTTAAAAGCTAGCAAAGTGCAAAAACTTGATAGAGTTACCTGGACTTTAAAGTTCAACTTAAACAGGAAGCAAAATGAATGGAAGTGTTAAAGAGAGTAGTAGTACTAAGTACAGGTTGATTTATTTTGACGTGCGTGGACGTGGAGAAATACCGAGGTTGTTGTTTCATGCAGCGAAAGTGGATTTCACCGACGACCGTGTAGATAGCGAGGAGAAGTGGTACAACTCTTTGAAAGCCAGTGAGTATATGCAATAAAGAGAGCCAGTGAGTATATACAAATAAAGAGAGCCAGTGTGTATATGCAAATAGAGAGAGAATGAGTACAAGTGAGGTTCAAGAGCAGAGTGTAAATAGTGATAGTGATTTCTAATATATCTAAGGAATGTAAACAATTAAAATGTTAACATGCTTAAAGTAGGATTTTTGACGTTGCAAGCCTCACAATTAATGCCATTTTTTTTTAAATTTAGAAAATGCTTTCGTTAGTAGGTAACTGCATAAAGTGATTCTGCGCATGTTAGGAACTATTATAGAAACACGTTTTTCATCAACAAAATATGTTTAGAAAACTCAAAAGCGTGAAATTCGATGTAAAATACATGTAGAAGAAAATGTTGCTATGAAGGCAACATAAACAATACTGTACTTGTAATTTTCAATATCTAATATCAACTGCTATCTGTTTATTTTTTTTTGTGAAATGTTAATGTTAATCTGACGGCATATCCCTTTAAAGGATATTCTTAAAAAATAATTAGCTGCTAAAGTTACAGAGATGCCAATGCTATCTTTTTCATGATATACGTTGACTTTCCTAATTTTTGCACTACATTATTTGCATCATTCATATATTCTGAAACGAAATTTAACTTCTATTTCACTGTTAATAAATTTTTTTCTTGTTTACTTACCAGTTATTCCTTTTAACTAAAATACGAAATTTGACACACCGTGTGAATAAATAAATCCTGATGTTTTGCTAACGAAACCTCCAATTTTTTTTATTACACAAAACACGAAATTGATACAACATTAGCACGTGTCTAATTAGATTTATTTATCATCCTCACTATGCAGGGAAAATACAAATTATATGCAAAGAAAAAGCAGCTGCATTTATTAACTACGGACGTGTCTAATATCAAGAAAAATTAGCAGATTCCTTAATAATTCCACATTTTTGAAGCATTTTGGCATTCGTTAAATTTATTCTAGCGTTTAATGCCTAGATATATAAACATCCTTAAAAGGTCCATATTATTGTGGAAGATTTTCGGCTTATTTAATATGGTAAATACATAAGTCTGAAACAAGTGATTTGATTTTGAGGTAATACGGAAGATATGAGATCAAATATGTTGTTAAGATTCAAAAGAGCCTTTCAAATACCACTGGTGGCAGGGGGACTATTAGTACCTATGACTATAATTTGACTTCAATATCAAACATGTAAACTGATTACATAGCAAATAGTTGCAAGAGTTATTTGATTTTGATATTTTCTATTTTCTGCAGTAGAAATATGATTGACCTGTGTCGGATTCTGCATTTAATGTCGATAGTATTGTGTCGATAACGTTATGTTTTACGTTGCGTTCAAATCTACTGTCGCCGTGGCGTTTTCCTTTGCACTCGTCTAAAATCAGTTACTTGCAAAAAGTTATTGCCGTTTTATGGACAGTATCTCTTTAAGGTACAAAATCATTTTGATAACTCCAAAGATGTTTTCAAGCAACCGTAAAACTCTCCGTTTAATTAAATAAAGTCAGCATAGCCTTGGGACATAGGAGAATAGAGGACGATAAAATTCGCTAAAGTTTACTTAATGGTGAGAAAATTTATCAATAATTCCTACAGCGGTTTAATATTAGTCCAAAAACTCGGTAGGATATCTTTCAACTTTAAGGCGGAATTTTGTGGTGGTGTTGGGTGAACTTTATAAGTTGATACACGATTTATGTCGCTTTAGAGGAGCTCGCATAAATGTCTAGTAAACGTATATTTAAATATCGAAATTTACATCAATTTCAGTTTTAGGTGGTAAATCCTAATTATAAACGGAAGGATTCTCCTTAAATTTATAGACATTGTGAAATTGTATTTCAGAATGATTTTATGTGACATTTGTTTTACATAAATCACCAATATCAGACAAGTACCTTTTTGTAATGCTGCATAACTTTAGGGAGACGTATTATAAAATCGCCAACTCCGCATGATTTAAACTTGTAAATTTTATCTTTTTTTTAATTCTACGGAACATGACATCTGTAATTTGGCTGCTAACGTAATTCTAAAATAATTAAATTACCGTGTTTATTTGCTCCAGTGAAACGTTATCTTTCTAAATTGTGAAACTGGTGTCTTTCAAACATACATTATTTTTGCAATTTCAATTTCAACCGGTACTATGACCATCCGAATAGATCATCAACTACCGGGGATTAAACAGTTAAATCTTTATTATTCCTTAAATGAAATTAATATTTCAATAGTATTACATATGAACGAACGTGTAATGAAAAAACACCTGTGAAATTAAACAAAATTGATCATCTATCAGTAATGTTTAAATAAAGAGATATAATAAATCTCTGAATAATTCATTTTATTGTGATATATAACGTTCAAAACTATAAGAACAATACAATTTGAAACAAGCCATTCTCTTAATTATAAAATATTTAACATTTTTTTTTAAATTTCTGTATCGTATCACGCACTGACCATTTTTATTAATTAGGCATATTTTAAACTTCATTTCAGTTTAATTTGTTAGAAAATGCAGAGCTTTATATACGGAAGATACAATGTATTTTATGGAGCCTCCGTGGCCGAGTGGTTAAGGTCACTGACTTGAAACCACTTGTCACTCACCGATGAGGGTTCGAGCCTTACTCGGGGCGTTGAATTCTTCATGTGAGGAAGCCATCCAGCTGGCTTACGGAAGGTCGGTGGTTCTACCCAGGTGCCCGCTCGAGATAAATTAATGCACGGAGGGGCACCTGGGGTCTTCCTCCATCATAGATATTCAAATACTTTTATAGTACATGCAATTATATTTTCATTTTCCATATATTTTAAGTAACTCTATCGTGCATGTTCACCTTTTTCCACAATTCAACAATATCTTAGGCAAACGAGAAATAAAAGAAGTGTTTTAGAATCTTTTTTAAAATGTTTCTTATTTTAAACTTACTTTGTCGTCCTTTAAAGAAAATAATGTCAGTATCGGAGAAAAGAGAGGAAAAAAATAATGGCGCAAACACTAGGGGTCGTTTTTTTCCCTCCTGTGACACCCGCTTTCTTTGAGAACAATCATCCAATTTTAAAATAAGTAAAATAAGTTGAAATATACTGAAAATGTACTTAATTACTCCAAACGAATTCAATTAAAGTTGCATTTCGTCAATAAAATAATTAATTACTTTACTATTTACAAACCCAATAGCATTACAGTCTTAATAAAACTGTGTTTTAAGAGAAGAGAACCCCCCATCTCTGCTATAAAGAAAGAATATTAATTTGTTGTTAAGCAATAAAAGGGACATAAAAATGGATTTTTCGATGCTTTATAGAAAATATGACATAGGTCAACGGGGACAAAATAAATATCACTACTGTAGTAGCTTTTGCACGTGCTGGTTTTACTACAAACATAATATAATTCAAGATGTAATTGGATTTGACGGCTCGGCTCCCAGGAGTGCAACATCTGGAGCGTGAAATGCTTGTACTGCAAGGACTACAATAATACAATACCTTATAATTGAGCCGTGCCATGAGAAAACCAACATAGTGGGTTTGCGACCAGCATGGATCCAGACCAGCCTGCGTATCCGCGCAGTCTGGTCAGAATCCATGCTGTTCGCTTTTATAGCCTATTAGAATTGGAGAACCCGTTAGCGAACAGCATGGATCCCTACCAGACTGCGCAGATGCGCAGGCTGGTCTGGATCCATGCTGGTCGCAAAGACACTATGTTGGTTTTCCCATGGCGCGGCTCATATATCACTTAACCTTGAATCGCGGAAACGCAGAATCAATAGAAAGTTGATTTATACAAAAAAAAACCCTTAACATATACGTATGCGGCTTGCAGATTGTGACCAGAGAGTGTTGAAGCGGGCGGGTGTCTTCATAAAATAGCCATACATTTGCTACTTATGGCTCAAAGAAATCTTACATTTTTACCGTAAAGAATATCATTTGGCACTAATCATTTTTTTTTTCATTGTTAAAACAACATTTTTAGTCCTACCAGAAGCTTTAAAAGCTGGAGTACAGGATAGCGGGTATTAACCGTTCACAAAGTGGTAACTTAATTTTTGTTTACAATGTCAACTAATATTCGCATTGAATTCTATTCACAATAGCTGAGATGTGCTTGGAAAAATGTTAAGTCGAAATGTAATGAGCAAATATTGTAATAACAGAAACATTTACTGTAAACGTCCTTAGTTTACATTCCCACTGACCGCGCTATTAAAGTTAAAGGAAAAAATCGTGACTCGTCTTTCGCGTGTGTTGTCTCTCTTCTTCTATGATCAACGACCGGTATTATCATTTACGATAAATGATATTAATTCTCTGTCATCATCTATTGTAAATTCATCCTTAAACGGATGAAAAAATTAAAACCAGATTTTATTTCCTGTTAGCTCGCTTTGCGAGTGTCCATTGGAAGGTCAATCGCACCAGAACGCCCTATTAATCACCCATTAAAACAGCCGCTTAAAATTCTGTCATGTGTAATCGGTGAACAGAAACATCTGAGTGCATCATTTTTATATCTGGTCATTTCATTTTATAAGCATAAATTTAAAATGATTCGTACCGAGCAACCTTTGACAAATGGACATCATGAACTCAGAGCACGGCGGCGCGGAAATGAATTTCACATCGGACAATTAGCCCCTTGGGTTCAAAACCATAAACCATCAATAGGGTTAAAAAGGGCAAAAATAATTCAGTCTTCTTGAATATATATATGTAACTTTTAGAAGTCGTTAAAATAATCGTTTTGCCCTTTATGAAAAAATTTGCATCGAACTATCAGGTTCATTCAGTCCAAGAAGATCAAATTGAAATCAAGATGTATTGGTCCAAATGTAATGTAGTATTTCTTTCCTTCATTTAGAAGAATAAAAATGTTAACATGTACACAACACAACATTTGCAATATATTATTAACATATTTATCAATTTACGCAATTAAATTATTCCCGTAATATTTTACAACTTATTTTTATTGTGACCGGATTTATACATATAAAAACCATCTCACATTGCAGATCTCAGTATCGCTATGTAATGCGCGTTTTATCAGGCAGCTTTCTACACGAATAATATTTCTGAGATATTACTTAACCGCATCTTAAAAAAATGAAATATTCTTATACAATAGTGATTTTAACAAAACATGTTTAGTAATCATTATTTCGTTTGAAAACCTATGTACGAACGGGCAATTCGTTCCAAAATTTTACAGTTAATTCTTTCAACATTGATATTATGAATACGATAAAATTCAAAAATCGTATTGGCCTGATAGCCAGAACGTAAATGTTTACGAGTAGACAGTATAAACAGAAAAAAAATAAACGAAAAATATGTACTTTTTAACCGAAATGAAATGGTAGCAGGGCAAATACATTTCCTTTCCAGATATAGGTAAAGCTTCCTCGTTAGTACGCTAAATAAAATGGGTGTATTGAATAAAAATACTTCATAAAGATGCTTAAAGTTATATTTAGAAGTGGTAAGCTGGTTTCACAAACCAAAGAAACTCATCAACTTTAAAGATTGCAATCACACAGGTCATTAACGCCAGTTTAACGCTTGTCAGAACTTTAATCACGGGGTTTACCGCACTAAAAGTACCTTCAAGTGGCTGAAATTATTATATGCATACAGGAAAGCAACGAACCGTATTATAGTAAATATTCCAATTACAAATCGTTGAATTTCAACCGTTCAACCGTATTTTGAAGTGGTAGTGTATTATGTAAAGCATTTAATACTTGATTAAGATACGACACTTTCTTATCTGGCCATCAGCTAGATCATCTTTTTTAATTGGTTTCAAACCTTACTCTTATACATTCCAACCGATCTTTCTCGGCTCTCATTATCTGGGACCGTACGTTTTGAGAAGAAAAGGGACATAATTATACAAAATTTGAATAGCCTCAGGAATTATCTCCTGTGACCAAAACATAGGACTAGGCCATACTATACCAGGAACTCGCGATTAAATGTCCTCGTGTTGTCAATTGCAGTTTTTACGGCGGCGCTACAGTAATGTACGTGTTTGAATGACCTTAATTGGGCCATTTCTTGAAATCATTTAATAATAAACTGGCCATGCATTAACATGAAAATAAAATAAAACGAAACTTTAAACTTAAAATGCAGTTACCTATGATATCGGACTCTCCTACGGGGTACATATAGATTCTATTTAATAACAAAATAATGAAATATTTATCAAATACCAATGGCTGCCCTGTTTATCTTATTCCATTAATATACTTGATATTTCTTCTTAGTGCAGATATATTAGATGTTAATTAGATGCAATTGATTCGTTTCTTTGACAATATCTACATAACTTTGATACTGGAGCCTTATTTATCCGACATAAGTCAAGTCGGATTATGAAAGTCTTGACAAAGCCAATGCTATCAAACAAAACATCAATATTTGTCTTTATATTGGCTTTAGATGAAATGATAGAATCTTCAAATATTAGCATAACATGCTAGCATCCTTTGCACAGCAGTTATTAGAGTTTCATCAGAGTAAAAAATGCGGCTATAAGGCAACATATGGTGCACCATCTGGGTCGAAAGTTTATTCGGTGCAGTTTTTATATCGCGCACTTGAAAATAATAGTGCGTGCCTAGCATATAGATCAGCTGCATACGCCATTGATTACAAATATGCTTTGCTTTTATACCTGTTAGAATTGGAAACCGTCAGGACAGCAGGATCCCTAAGATCGAGATGAATGGCACGTCGCAAAGACATATTTTTCATGGCTGATATACACTTAAACGTTGAACGGAACTAGTCAATAGAAAGTGTGTATACAAAAAAAAAAAACTAAAAAAGCCGTTTATACAATTCGTATCGCTTGGATTCTTGCGCAAGAGTGTTAACGCGTGTCAACGTGAATGCGTACATTTGTTTTAAGCACAAAGTATACTTACATTTACTGAAAGAATAGGCTTTGCACAAATATTTTTTGTCATGGTAGAAAACATTTTGCAAACTTAATATACAACAGTATATATTATATTTTGTAACTAATTTGTTTCAAAAATATTCGATATGAATCTATTCCTTTAATATAAATTTAACAATGCATTACAAATATTAATACAACTTACTGTAAAGTCTATTTACATTCACACTGACGCCTTTAAAGTTAAAGGAAAAAGTGTATCAACTTTTGTGTATGTCTAATTCATGTCGCATGACACGACGTGTTTTATTTAAAAATGTATTAAATCTCCTTAAGTTTTAAATTCACTTAAAAATAAAATAAACAATTTTATTGTGCTGTGATTTCCATAGCAATCGAAACGCTTAATCAATTAATGCTTTAAATTCTGTCATGTTTACGTGAAGAAACATCTGGGAACTATTTTATATTGGTCATTCTTTTAAAATTAAGATGTCGTGGTCAATTTACAAATGACGTCATAAATCTAAGCACCAAAAAGTAACGTTTCACATCGGAATTACTTTTGAAAAAAATAAAGGTAAAATCTAATTGCAGTCTTTGAAATTTCATAATGAACTTTTTAGAAGTGTTACAATAATCGTTTTCCTTAAGCAAAAATTTCGTCGATTTGGTGCTTCAGTCCACCATGTAAAAAAAGATTATCGTATGAATAATCTTGTCATTCTTTAGGATAAAAATTAACATACACAACCAAAAATTTCAATTTTATTAACATATTATCTACATAACGCATGAAATTTTGTAATATACAATATTTATTTATACCGATTTTAATGTAAAACATTCACATGCTAATCATACAAACTGCGGTCAACTTTTAAATTAATACAAATACTAACGGCATTAAAAAAGAATATTTCAAATTTTATGTTTAGTAATATTGAAACATGACACTCATTCGTTCAATTTCTGTAATTTTCACTGATAATATGATAGCTATTCATATACTTTGCCCGATAGGCCAACGTATGTTAATAACGTATAAAAGACAATAAAGAAAATAGTACTTTACCGGAATCAATGAAGTTCAAAATAATTTCCTAATAGAAAGTTCCTCGTTCAGTACCGAAATATAAGGCTTTATTTGATAAAAATCATAAATGCTTTAAAGTTATATAAAATGTGGCTGAAAACCAAAGAATTCAACGTAAAGATTTCAGACATCTTCGCCATGATATACAGTTGTCGAACTTTAATAGCGTTTACCATAAGCTAGTGTAATACTTTTAATATGTCAGAAGCAACAACTAAAGTAATTTCGATCAATCGTATCAATGTAAGTATTATTTAATGGTAGTGTATATAAAGATTTTACTGAATTTTCGACTGCATTGTCTCGTTTATGTTTCAAACACGCAACATAACGATTTCCGCTTGTTGATTAGGCTATTTTAGAAAAGCGACATATATCAAATTGAATACTGGAATTATCCTGTGCCATGAACTGCCATATTAACAGAATACGCAAATGTTGTGGTAATGATTTTGAACGGCGATACAGTAACGTTTTTGAATAACGTTAATTGCCATTTCTAGAACATAATATATAAAACTGCATGCATAAGATGAAAAAAAATAAAAGAACATTCACTTAAAATCATTCCTATGTTGCATGTGCACCGGCAAGTTCATTTAATCAAATATGTAGTTTTATCAAATACATGCTGCACTGATTAATCTTATTCCAAATGTACTTGATATTCTATGCAGATATATTATGTAATTAGATACACATTGATTCGTAATTCTTGACAAACACGAATTTGATACTGGAGCAATCCGACAAGTCGTCGAATGAAGCTGAAGAATGTTTCAAACAACTCATATTGCTTATGTGCTTAATGTGTAATCTTCATATTTAGCAAACATGTAAGCAACTTGACGCAGCGATGATTCATCAATAAAATGCTCTAGCAATTTTTGAAAACTGGCCAATGTTATCGGCGTTTATAGGCAAGTGTCGTAACAATTATACATCTTAAAAATTAAATTGATTTAAATAATATTCTTGTTATACTTCAGCAAATTCATGCGAGCGCACCATGAGAAAAATACAAACAATATAAGCATGATTACCACAATGTCCCACATTAAAACTGTGTGGTATACCAAAATACACACCTCCTGGTAAAAATTCCTTGCTGTTCGCATAATTGCATATCGCTGGATTTTGTCAATGGTCTCCTGCAATATTCAGATAACACAAATATATATAAAATTAATACTTTTGATTTGGCCGTTTCTAATATTTTATCGCGGTAGTTCTATACACCTGACTAAACAGTTTATATTTGATTTTAACACATTTGTTTCAAGAGTGATATATTAATTGCATCTAAAATTACAAGGCAGAACTAATTGAGTACATACTTTGGGTGCATAGTATAATTGTCAGCATTCACTTAAATCTCAGATAAAACAAACTATTTTGATTGGACATAATTCAGTGGTGGCACTTTAATTTGAAAGTTTGCAAAACTCTTAAGTAGAATCTTAAAATACAATTTTGGCTGAAAAAGAATTAATAATTATTTTAAGTTGTTTCGTGTTTATGTTGTCGTTTATCACTGAAATAATAAAATCTTTCTTTAAAGATGTCGTGTTATGTATAAAATGACGTCATAAAAAAAAAAGATTAACTTTTGAAACCCTGATAATATTTAAAAAAAATCAACAAAAGTCTGAAATTTTGTATTAAATTTCATTGACTTTGTAATATATGTAAACAATTGTTTTCAAGCCACATATCACGTTGATTTATTCACTACAGTATTCTGTGCAATAAAGGGCAATGCATTCGACTGTTCCATGACTGTATCTCTTTTAATTTGTACAACATGCAAATGCATAACTGCACTTGATGTTATTTTAAAGGTTGAAATTAATATTCCTTGCATAAAAAGTGTGGTCAGGGTATTGTCATAACTTTCAGAACACCCCTCGTGTACAACAAAACTAAGTAGTTGCTACGCGATTAACTATAAATAGCAAAGTTGAATATGCAAAGAAATTGAGATGATAAGAATAGTTAGTGTACGATTTTCTCGATTTTTTCATAAATAAAAAGTCAACATTCCTAAAAAAAAATGAAACGTTTATTACTCGGGTTGGCAGTTTTATACAAAATTTATCTCTAGATGCAAATAACACGTATTAATTTCGTTAAAGTGTAATGTCTTATTTTATATCAAAGAGCACTGCAGCTTAAAATCACATGTTTTAGGCTTTTTGCAAAAATCAGAATATGTTTCTATTTTATATATCTTTACACCTACATTTTTGTTAAAGCAGAAAACAATTTTGATGTCTTCAAATCAATTCAAATTACGGCTGTTTTAGAATGGACCTCAGTTTCTGTCGAAATGAAGATATTGGATAATATGATATATGCGTTTTAAGTATGTCCTCGTGTTTCCACACGTTATATGAGGCCACGCATGTATACGTTACGTCCTAATTATTTTTATTTTTTCAAATATCGTGTACTTTGATCGATACAGTTTAAATCTTTTGAAGTCACATACAGTTTTCGAACACGAATTTCAAAGTTATAAACAAATCAGACTGGATCTGACAACTAAACGTGTTGCTGTCTGAATAGTAGGAGACGTTTGTTTGTCTTCGACACATAATTATTTTTGTTTAATGCGACAAATGACCGATGAAGGGTAAGAGGTGTGGACATCACGGCGAGAGTATGACGTAAATAGTTTATTTTGCTTTAATCAACGTCAGTTACAAATATTCAACAACCATCAATAAATCTACAAAATGTGAAGTGAGGACATCTCATACGTTTATATGTTTAATGTGTTGTTCTTTTTTCTACGACAAAATTGGGAGTCTAATTGTGTTATGATTTGTGTTTTTTTTCCTTTTTAGCTGAAATAATTATTTTCATAACCAGTTTTCTTTCATTTATGATTACTTATATACATGCTATTTTTTTTAAATGAATTAAACATAAACGAGACCAGTTTTAACTTCAGGATCTATTTCTTCAAAATGGGAGTAGATGTGAGTAAAGACCAATGTAAACGACATCCTGTTTTTATCATTTTACTGTAATGCACTTGGTTACAAGTATCCCTAGTGACTTGAATAGTAAAATAATCATGAAGCTGTATGAGAATGATTCTTGGTAGATGTATAACCTGCAAATGACACAAAAAAGTTCCTCAGCTCATTGATTGTAGAAACAAAAATATTTTTAGGCATTAACTGGCAAAAAAAACCCCTAATATATTGATGGAAATGCACTCCGATACCTAATGGATTCTCGGTAAAAACGAAACACACTTAAGAAATATATCACAGTTTCACCATCATTATTGATACTAGTATACATTGTATCTGGCACTTTACATTTTTTTTTCTACTTTAAAAAATGTTCAAATACCACTGACAGTAAGATGGGTGGAGTGACACAGTAAGACACGAAACGCTAACGAAAGAAAAAAAGCTAATCGGGACCAGTGTATACATATTTAGAATCCATTAATTCAGAAACCAGTTGGACTGAGGTGAGTTGAGTAAAGATCAATGCCGATGACATCTGAACTTGTTTTATAGGAATGCACTTGCGCACCAGTATTAAAAGCTAACCCCCAATGACTTGAAAGCAGTAAAATAAATCATCAAGCAGTATGACAAAGATGCTCGATGAAGGTAAATCAAGCAAATAGCACAAAAAGACCATTGATTTGCAAATAAAAAAATATTTTAGACATTAACCAGATGAGAAGGAAAATATTGATGGAAATACACTCTGATGCCTCACTGATTCTCGAAAAAAAAAAACGCAATTCCATCTAAAATTAACAATCGCAATGCAAACACATTGCATAAGTCCACCGTTAATCATTTTATATCAGGCCATCTGTCAGAGTTTTGCACTTTAAAAATGATTTGTGTTGACTTACGTACCAGAGTAAAAACTGTATAGATTAACGCGCTTAGATAGGAGATGCTATCTGTGTAGCTGTAAGCTATGTGCCGGTTCATTTAAAGTCACTGACAGACTGTGAGATACACTCGGATGTTTAGGTACAGTACTCCATTTAAGCGTAATGGGACATAAACATTTCCTTACACTACAAATGTGTTTTAAAACTTTCAAATAGTTCTATGTATACGAGTACACTGAACGAGTTATCTCTTGTAAGTCTGGCCTTATTGTTAGTTTAATTTGAAAAAACAAAAACGATTTGATATTTCGCTTTTAAGGCATTTGGTTTACAGAAAATTAATCAAGCAAAGATTCAAATTAGAATGAATAACTTTATTGGAATGGATAACACACACACAAACACACACACACACACACACACACACACACACACACACACATAAAAATGTAAAAGTCTGTACCGGATCAAGTATATTATAAAGAAAAAGTAAACAACATTACATGAGTAACATTATATTTGCCTACCGGTTTCGTTTATACTCATCAGGGCAAATAATAAAATATTTTATAACTTGCCCTGATGAGTATAAACGAAACCACCAGACCAATTAAGCGAGCCCGCACATTTCGCAACAAGTCCACTAACCCAATAAGATTTCTTTCGATGCTGCTTTATCCCGTATTGTACTACACATTCGTACTGGTTCAACATTTGCATATATATCCAAATCTCTGTTATCATGTCTCACAAATCAGCAGTGACATTTTAGTTTTTTTTTAACTGATTCGGACTAGAAAAGTTGTAACTTCTCTCTCTAAAAGTTTACTGGATCTCAAGGATACACTGACTTTTTAGAGATAGTATCAAATTTAGAACAGTTGACTTTCCCATATGTGAAATATTTATTTCACTTTTAGTGCGGTAAACCGACCGATTAAAAGTTTCGACAGGCGTTTATCTGACGTTAATGACGTGTATAATTGCAATCTTTAAACTTAACGAGTTACATCTGTTTGAGAATGTTTCTTAATCACATGTAAACATAAATTATACATTTGTTTGCCACCAAAATTTTGTATAATTTTTTGTTATTTTTGAGCCAGCAAGTCAAATTTCGCAAGTATATAGATATGAAAATCATTATATTATCAAAGTTAGTATCCCATTTTTTGTTTTTGTCTTTGTCCGAATTTTAGGTATTTTAGGTGTTTTTTTTTTTTTTTGTTTTTTTTTTTTGGTGGGGGCGGTGGGGTGGGGGATGTTTATGTTTAGAAAAGCAAAATGGATTTGTTTGTTCTTGGTCGGAAAAAAAGTTGCATAATGAGTGTGACTGGGCCGAGCTTTGTCGCAGAGGAGTACGAATTATGTTAAACACAATTTTAAAAACCCGAATCTTATCGCATCAGCATTGGCTAGATTTTGACGTAGAGTAGTACAGCTGTAAGGTATATAAAGCTGGCTATGTTCTATTTGAAAATCAGCAGTTCATGTATTAATCGCATGTTCTACTTAACCAACCTCTTAGAATTAAAGTTAAAGATATCAGTGTGAGATTTAGTGACATGGACAATGTACACAGGTGTACACGTGTACTTTTTAATTATGTAAAAGCTAAATTAACCACAAAAACCTTTTTAGGTATGCTGAAAGTTTGTTTGAATATACTATTTACTAAGTTGGTAATAGCCGTGATCATTTTTAGGCTGTACTTTATAAGGAATATTCTAATATTTAGCATATACAGATATGTAATTCTATTGTATATTGTGTAACACGAAGGACTGTATATCATCCTGCAGTAGTATCTCGGCTCTTCATGATTATAACTCCATAAGATCTTTGCCACTGTGGGATATAAACATTATAATTTCCTTTTTAGTCACTCCTAAGGTAGACCGTTTCTATTTCAATACCATTATTTACCATCTACAGTATAGTAATAAATGCTTCACAGCTTTTATTTTCAAAGTTTGGATTTTGGAGCGCCTGATTGTTCTTTGTGCATATATGTTCTACGAATACTTAACATTTTCTATGATAAAACTTGTTTTTAGTGAGACGTTTTTAGTAATATCTATTGTGTCTCCTATACTTAATTTGTAAATGGTTGTGCATTGATTTTTAGGGTTTTTTTTACCTTTTACCAAGTGGTCATTTGAGACACAGATATACTATTAAAAATTCATGAAATAATGTAGGAAGTTTATAATAACACATTTGCAGTTAACAAAAAAATGGAAATAGGTAAGGCATTGCTACTGATTTTTCATAGGCTTCCATTATGAGAAACGACCATGTTACATACCGAAAATGAAAATGTGATTCTTTTATTAAGGTAGCATATCACAGGACAACAGTAATTTTATATAGGCTTATCCGATCTATTTTTTCTTCACATTTTTTCGTCAAACACACCTATCCCAATTGTTGAATGGCATTTAGAGGCAAAAATACCAACTGACACCTATTATTCTGAAGAGACAGAAAAAAAGTCATGTTGTCAGCCAGATACTTGTAAAATATTTCAGTATTCACAGAAAACATTGTTCTGCTTGATTATGGCACACATTGTATGTTTTTAAACACATCTCTTTATCCAGTCAGCTTATGTCTCATTGACTCTTATGAATTTCCTAACCAATCCAAAGCCGCTATTGAACGACAACGTGTGTTTAAATAATGGACATCTGTGCGTTACTGCCAAGTTATTGCACAGGATTCTCTTTAGATTTTGTCTGACTTGATTCATTCTCAAAAAGCACTCGGCCAGACTAGAGAAAATAAAAGTATGATATATACCACAGAGGTATAAATAAATATAGGAACCAAAAATAAATCTTAATTATCTAATGTTTGGCACCAGATAATAATATGTCCTACGTTAAAATATCTAAAAGATTTCAGTAAAATTTGATCAGAAGCAATTCATTTTATGAAAACTGATCGTGTTGCATTGCGTTGTGGTGCCTTACCGTACCTAAACACCTGAGTTTATCGCACAACCTGTCAGAGCTTTAAATGAACCGACACGTAGCTTATAACTATATCACAAACATCTCCTGTCTCAGCAAGACAAGCTTCTCTCTTTACTGACACTGGTATGTGAACAAAAACTCTCTAAGCATCAACAGTTTAACAGATGGCCTGATATATCGAGATTTATGGCAGAATAATGCCAGCTGTATGCCTTACATTTGTTAATTTTAGACTGAATGCCATGTTACCTATAGCTTCTGTTAGGTATCTGAGTGCATTTTTCCATGAACGCTTTCAGTTATTTTATTATCTATGTCTAATGTGTCTAAAAAATATTATTTGTTTACCAAAACAACAGCATTTTATTGTTTTTGCTGCATGTTTTTCTTCTCACATAAACTAATGCACATAGATTAATGTTTCGAACGTTACTGCTTTCGCATCATTGGCAGTTTATATTTGATATACTGTGCCTGAGTGCAGGTCTTGTGACAAAAAGGTAGTTGGTATTAATCTTAACTCAATCCGCTCAATGACTTCATATTTAAATACTACATATTTAAATACAAAAGATGGGCGTACTCAAATGATTGTTTTAAAAAGTACTTTGACCACTTTTATAGCTAATGTCACATATACGAGGGATAGTCAGGTTACAAGAACTCAGACTCCCTGAAACATAACTTTACATCATTGTTAAAAAAGAGGTTACATATATTTAGTGGACATGGTAAAAAGTTTGTATCCAGAATTTAAGAAATAAATTACGGACTGTCTTCTAAATATTGAGCGATACTGAAAATTCGGAGAGTATTTCAAATTTGAGAAGTTATAATATCATTTTGCAAATATCGTGTTGACAATATTTTATCAACTTACAAGTTATCCATTCTTTGGCCTTTGTTTGTGTTTTTATATATCTTTTGTACGCGTGAATAATACTATTAAACGTTATCGTTTAATTAGAAAGTTAATTACAAAAAGGAAAAACATGCGAATATCATTTCACGTCGTCCGTCTTATAAACATTAACTTTTTAAATCATTTATAGTGTCACCGGTTCTGGTATTTCTTGTTTGGTCTATTCTGACCAAATTATTATAATTATATTAACACAAAAAGGGGATTATAATAATCTTTTATTTCCATAGTGGTCCTTTTATAGGACAGAACAGAACATATATTTTATTTTAGGATTTGAACTTTACAGTTCCTCATCCATAACATGAACATATAAACTAATGTCAAGGTCAAAATAAACAATATACAGTTTTTTTTTCAAGCATAAAACATGTATAAGCTACATAGATAGTATGTGGTTACGCCTCTTATAATGAGGGTAATATAATATATAGATAGAACAAAATGTTCTGACAAAGGAATGTATAAATAATAATTATTACGAAAATGGCATAAAACAAAAATATTACCCATTATTATCATAGTCATTTAAATGGGTTGAATGAGTATTGACATAAAAGTATTATTCTAAGCACTAAAACATAAAAAAAAATCGGAATTCATATTGACTAGAAAATGTTAATGGTTTCATCATGAGTTACATAAATCCATCAATTATCACCAAATAACAATTTAATTATTAAATTGTAACATTGTATAAAATGAAAACAAAATAAAAAGAAATGCAACAAAATATGTTTCCTTCGTAAAATATAACAGATACAGTATTCAAATTAAAATGTATTTAGTTGATTTGAAATACTCTGGAAAACCTAGTTATACAGTGAATTTTTAGGAAACATGATGGACACCACAAGAAGGAGTCTTTTCCGCTGAGCGGTTTGAGCTCTTGCTGATAACGCAGCAACTCCTTAGATTTAATTAAAAGCTATTTACCAGTTGTTGCCATTGAGTTTATTTTACAACATTCATTTGCTATTCATATTAAAGAAGGCCTTCAGACATGTATGTATGTAGCCGGAAATTTGTCTCTCATTTTTTTAAGTGTCATCTTTATATATTTTCTAATTATACAGAGCAGTGAGTAAATGTTTGTAATCATTAAAAACGTAATACAGTTTTTGTATGTTCTTTCAAAATTTACAAGCCGTGAAATTAGTTTGGTTGTTACAATTGCAATAACATTCAACAGCTCAGTGTAGTTAATAATTGTTTGTGGTTGTAAATCATCGCGTAAATTTAATTTTACCGAGTGAAACATTTTTATACATAACATTTGATCATGTAACTGTATTGGTTTCTTATTTGATTACAAATCTTCATCAAATTGCTCATGTACATTAAAACGTTGTTAAACAGAAAAAGTGAAAAGTACAAAGTACAAAGTAATATATATAATATATGTTCTTAATTCCTTAAAGTACTTGTAAAAAGTGTTGAATTATAGTAAAATATATTTATGCGTTTTTACTAAATCAAGAAGAAAGTTGCAGATGACAGAAACAACACAAGAAAGGAGTGCAATGTTACAAACTATTCTATAACAGTCCCCTTAACAGTTTGTCATTCAGTTGTCCTCCGCATTATCATCATTTCTTGTCATTTATTGTCCTTTGGTATCACTGAGTTCACTGAGTTCAGTCAAGTTTATGTATGCCATCTGATTTCAGATGACGTGAATGGTGTTGAACATTAAATTTTCATTACAATCAATAAAACCGAGTCTGCTTTTATTCCGCTTGGTTGTTTCATATATTCCCAACATATTTTTTTTTTAAAAAAGTATTAAGTAATATATTGAGAAAAAAAAACTGCGTTCCTCGGATATCTTATTATTGAACTACTTTAATCAGAACTGTTTATCTTTCAGAAATGCCACAAAAAGTCTTGCCTGTACTGGAAGTTGATGGAAAACAGCTCTCACAGAGTCTTACAATTTGCAGATATCTGGCACGAGAATTCGGTAAGCTAAGTGATTATCTGTACGATGAGATAAAAGGATATCAAAAATCTTTTTATCTATAAGTTAATACCCGAAATATGCTTCTAACATTACTATTGATTTATAAAATCCACTTGTAAAATAACACTCGTAATAAATAACAGTATACAATTTAAAATTGAAACAATGTTGTTTTTTTTCTATTGATACAGTTTTTAGACACCATATTTTCCGTATTGCGTTAAATGTTTACTGAAATGATTTTGTCCGTTCTTAACATACATATAACATCACTAAACGTTTTGCGTTATTAATACTTATTCTGATAAAATTCTTGACCGAATACTTTAAGTCTTCCATTGATGTTACCTGCATCAGCAAATATTTAAAATGTGTTTACTGATTTTGTTAAACGATAGGCAGCTTTTGTAGATGAAAGCATTATGAAACGTTCGCAAACGAAACTGTTTCGTAAGTTTGGTGAGATCAGAGACATTCCGATTGTCTGAAATTAAACCACCAGCCTCTGTTTCACTCGTAGTCATTGTCTGCATGCGATCGTCTGCAATCTCCTGAAATGGCATTTAACGCTAATATACCATGGTTATGACTGACTATTTTGTTGGTCACAGACTCGGAAGGCTTATATCGATAACGTAAATAGAGACCTCATATCTTTTTAGCTCACCTGAGCAATGCTGATCGCTCGATGTCCGGCGCCCGTCGTCTGTCTGTCGTCTGTCTGTCTGTCAACATTTAGCTTGTGTATGCGATAGAGACTGTATTTTTCAACTGATCTTCATGAAAATTGGTCAAAATGATAACCTTGATGAAATCTAGGCCGAGTTCGAAAATGGGTCATCTGGGGTCAAAAACTAGGTCACTAGGTCAAATCAAAGAAAAACCTTGTGTATGCGATAGAGGCTGTATTTTTCAATTAATCTTCATGAATTTTGGTCAGAATGATTACCTTGATGACATCTAAGCCGAGTGCGAAAACGGGTCATGTGGGGTCAAAAACTAGGTCACTAGGTCAAATCAAAGAAAAACATTGTGTATGCGATAGAGGCTGTATTTTTCAATTAATCTTCATGAATTTTGGTCAGAATGATTGGCTTTATGAAATCTAGGTCAAGTTCGAATATGGGTCTCGTACTCTGGAGTCAAAAATTAGGTCACAGGTCGAATCAAAGATAATACTTATTTATACTCAAGATTTTTGCTCCAATTTTAATGATAATTCGTCAGAATATTTTTTTTCCATGAAATCACTAGGTCAAACATATTTACACTGTTATGGTGTGTTATAGTGTGTTTCTCAGGTGAACGACCTAGGGCCATCTTGGCCCTCTTGTTTATTATTATAAACGAAGTAAAGCATTGGGTAGACACTATGTTTTTGAGTTCTTACATACGTGCACCTGTGTTAATTTCTGAAAGGATTGGTGCACTGAATTCACATTTGGTATCCAGGTATACAAATACAAGATCCAGGTAGAGGTTTATTTTCTTTACAATCCATACATAGTTGCTAGAGGTTATGCCTTTTTTACTTAAAAATCAGTGAAACGTTAAAGTCCGTTAGATAGCTCTTGAAAAGAAGAAAATTGTATTCATTTTTGGTAGACAGGTAGATTATAAAATGCAGACCAAGTCAATCCGCCATTTTTGTTGAGTTAACACCATATTTCGACTTACAGTTTTGTTATGTTGTCTGGTACTTTGGAATCCTGGAGTCCATTCATTATCTGTGTAATAGTTTTCTGCTATATCTTTGTAATATAGTTCCGCTTCAGCCGGACTCAATCAAACCGAGTCTGCTGTTACTCTGCTTGGTTGCATTGTATGCTTCCAAAGCATCTTTTAACGTATTTTATTTACAATTGTGAAAAAATATCTAGATGTGTCCAACTCCTTCTTAGTAGTCAGTGCAATCAATTCAATACAAGTTTATGGCATGCTAATAGATTTTGTAAAAAGATCCTTTGGAAGCAAAGAATGCAACGAAGAAGAATAATAGCAGACTCTGTTCATGAGCCACAAAGGCATTCATTCCACCATTCCACAATACCAAGGGCGCTGATCATTGAAATGTAATGCTTGTGTGCGTACTGCCGTCCATGTTAAGTCTGTTGCTTCTGATGTTCGTGGAATTACCCTAATTTTAAACTGGTTTCATTATGATACCGATGTTCCTTGTGAACTGGTATATGTTATGTCTTTCCAATACCTTGTCAAAACGTGAAGTATGTAGCTATGTTTCCTTTGTTGATCTCATTTGTTCGAAAGATTCTACTTAATTCGTTTGATCTTTATGAGGTTTACTGGAACAGAATGCAATATATAAACTTTTATTTGCCTTGACAGGTTTATGTGGCAAAACTAACTGGGAACAAGCTCAAGTAGAACAGGTTGTTGATACTATGGACGACTTGAGGGCGGAGGTAGCAAAATGGATCTATGAGAAAGACACAGTAAAGAAGGTAATTGGTTTTAACACAACCAAAATGTATCCCAGAGAATAAAGGGTGAAGCACTAGTAAATTCATGTTTTGAACTTATTTCCCATTCCCATAGCAAAGGTAAGGGAACTGAAAAAAAGAAGAAAAGAAAAGGATAAACTAAAATGTGTGATATTCTGATTACGGTTAAGATATATGGTTCTACCCAGGTCCCCGCCCTTTCCTGAAAAAATGCCCAAGGTGGAATATTGGGTTTTCCTCCACCAGATAAAAGAAGTTGTCATATTTATTCGATGTACTCTAAACCCAAATTAAAATAAAACCTGACTATAGTTCTCCTTGAATATACAAGGCATGTTTTCAGTAATTTATCGCTCAGGATTATCATTAGTATCTGCACACATTAAACAATCTAATATATGATTTCAAATCTTGATGGTTCATTACAAAACTCTTGATGATAAAGTTGTTTTCATTGAAGTACTGGAATAGTTCAGAACGTACATAGTCATTTAATTGCGTTAGAGGATAAAAGACGTGCCAAAAAGTATATTTTTATGTCCCCACTTTGTGGGGGGGGGAGTTGATATAGATTTGCCCTTGTCCGTCCGTCCGTCCGTCCTTCAGTCCATCCGCCCGTCCGCCCGTCCGACCTTCCGAGAATGTTGTGTCGCGCCTAGCTCCAAAAGTATTTGACGTAGAGTCACAAAACTTTACAGGAATGTTTGTCAGCATGTGTAGTTGTGCACCTTGGTTTCGCGTCCGGATTCATTCAGTCGTGTAGGAGTTATGGCCCCTGACTTTGTAAAAATTAGTCATTTTAGTTTTGTGTCGCGCGTAGCTCCAAAAGTATTTGACGTAGAGTCACAAAACTTTACAGGAATGTTGGTCAGCATGTGAAGTTATGCACCTGGGGTTTCGCGTCCGGATTCATTCAGTCGTGTAGGAATTATGGCCCCTGACTTAGTTATTTGATCTGTGTCCTTTGTCATGTTGTGGGGGCATCTGTGTCCCATGGACACATTTCTAGTTCTATGGGTTAATGGCAATTGTGAGAATATTTTCAGATTCCAGGGCAAATAAGTGTAAAGTAATAGGTGTTCTCATCGTAAAGAACAAAGTGCCGATAAAAAAGGGACAAAATGCATGATAAAACATAGACCTACAGAATATGAAATTCAATCCAAAGGAAATATTATTAATTGTTATCAGTGCATAACTTAATTTATATTCAGTTGTACCTTTTATTCTTATTCCGTATTTTTTCAGGATGAAATAGCATCAAATTTAAGATCAGAAATCTATCCAAAGTTTTTTGGTATCTTGGAGACTATTCTCAGGGAGAACGAAGAAAATAATAATAGAAGCGGCTACTTTGTTGGTGATCATGTACGTATTTTACACGTTTTGTCAAATGTACATGTAACATATATTAAGCAGTCAGTTTCGAAGTGGTTGGCGGGTCATGATGCGTCCCATCTATTCCATGTGGGAGACTTTCGCCGACTACCCACGCTAAGTTGATAACGTGCTCTAGACGAGAAGACTACAGCACAAAACGTACATTTAAAATTCAGTCCAGTACTGACTGTACAGAAGAATAATTTTTAGTGTATAAAGGTACCGTTACGATGGAGTTAAAAGTTATTCCAAAATTAAGTAACATATTTTGACAGATAATTTAGTGTTAGCATTATATTTCAGCTTACTTTGGCGGACCTCAGTGTTTTCGAGACCTTCACCTTCCCGCTTTCAATACATCCTGACATTTTTGACGATCACCTCGAACTGCAAGAACACAGACAAAGAATAATGACAGATAAACACCTCGCCGAGTATATAAAGAACAGACCAGAACGGCCTGTATGAAAGTTATTGCCGCAAAACATGACAGTTGTAGAGAAATCTTGGAACGTGCAATGATTATAAATGTATATCAATGCATTTCAAATGTATAAGACAATTGTTATAATAATGATACTAATGCCTTTATACACAATATAATTATCTGTCATATGGTAAGTTATGATGATGCTGATTTCAGGTCAAAGTTGAAAAACTATTTCAGGAAGAAAGCTGTATTTGAAAGAGTTCAAGTTTAGAAATTTGATATTGTTTCGTTTATTTTTTCGTTACAAATTTGTAAAATATTTTCTACAGTTTAAAGCACATTGTTGTGTATAACTTTACACAAATGACGCACTATGTTTTTATATTTGGAGTAACTTTGTTGTAATATTGTATGTTTTGTTGATATTGTTATGACGATTTACGGTTCATGTTCAGTGATTTGTTACCGCCCGTAAGGTAAATTTTTATTTTGGATTATTTTTGTTCCTCCTTGACCATTCTACCTAAGTAAGGTAGGTTTTTGACAGATATTGCTGTTCTGCCACTAAGATAATAGACGGTAGCGCCGGCTCACAAAATATTACCAAACGCCTTGCAAAATATAGTCTTGGGTATATAGGTATATGTTTAGATTGTGATAGGTTAACTAAACCAAAGTTTACTCGTATGTTCCACATTACTGAACAAATTCTTTGAAATATAACAATACAGATATTTTTTAAACTTGGTTTTACAAAAAGCTATAACTTTCGTAGCAGATTTATTAACAAAAATGGCATTCGAAATATTTTGGTATATTTTTCACTACCATTACACTATAAACCGACAAAACTAAAAGCAAGCACAATGACGTAATATGCCATCTAATATGCCATCTTTTCATACATAATTATACTGCCCTCATTCTTGGCCAAACCAAATAAAAGTATTTTGCAAAGCTGGTTAAAAGATACTTTGTCTATGTTTTATGCTGAGGGAAGGCATTTCTAAAACGTATATTTAAGTTCAATTTTAATTGTGTGGATACCTTTAATTGGTTTAAAATTAACTTCAATAGACCCATATGCAATTTATATGCTCCAACTAAAGCAAGGAACGTACTTAAGACAAAGAACCAAATACATACAAATGATGTAATGAGTATCTTTTTAATATAGCATAATATTTGTTTTTGCTTTCTAACCTATAAGGGAACAAAATAAAAGATAAAAAGCATGAGAAAAAGTCTAATCTGGATAATCTATAGCTGAAAGTGGTATATTAACACATAGGTTACAGTTCTTTTTATTGCACAGCGTTACGCACTTGACAATAAAGATGGGCCTGTAACCTATACATAACCAAAATAGTCAGGTAATTTAGAGACGAATAATACTATGGTTAATCACTAGCATATACATATTAACAGAGAGATATTAAAAGAAAAAAAATAACATGATAGATGTTTTGATGGAATTTAAGCAATTTTTTTATATTGTATATTCTTTAAAATTCCGTTTGAAAACATGACAGGTTATGAAGTTCTCTAGATTACAAGGACAGAAAAAAATATTTTCGTTGTACACGGAGACTGCAACGTCGACGATTGTTCACCAACTATTTGTGGGCCGTCATTTCAGTAAATATCTAAATTAATTATAAACATATATAAATAATTTGATATAGAATTTTCAAATTTAATGAAACTTATCATTTCATCTTGTATATATATATATGTGATTCGAACACTGTAGAATCTAGAAACTGGAGTATCTACTATAATGTTTCACAGACCTTGCCGTGCTGTTATATGGATGCAACTGGATAATATAATCATTTCAGATCATTTCCCAAAAAAAAAAAATCTTTGTAAAACTTTCAATTCATTTCCACTTTACAGATGGGTTGTAATTATTGAATTACTGTCTAAACAATTTTTATACGTTCACTCTGCGACGTTTCATTGGCATGGGATTCTTGATTTTTATTAGCTCACCTGATCCAAAGGCTCAGGGTGAGCTTTTATGATCGCTCACCGTCCGGCGTCCGTCCGTCCGTCCACACTTCCCTTTAAACAACATCTCCTCTTAAACCACCAGGCCATTTTGATGAAACTTCACAGGTATGTTCCTTGGATGGTCTTCTTTATTATAAGTTGTTCAAAAAATTGAATTCCATACAGAACTCTAAACTTTGAAAATCTTCTTGGTCAAAACCACAGGTCATAGGGCTTTAATATTTGGCATGTAGCATCATCTAGTAGTCCTTTACTAAGATTGTTCAAATTATCCTCCTAAGGTCAAAAATGGCCCTGCCCTGGGGGGTCACATGGTTTACATAGACGTATATAGGAAAACTTTGAAAATCTTCTTGTCCAAAACCACAGATCCTAGGGCTATGATATTTGGTTTGTAGCATCATCTAGTGGTCATCTACCAAAACTGTTCAAATTATCCCCTAGGGTCAAATATGGCCCTGCCCTGGGGGCACATGGTTTACATTGACTTATATAGGGAAAAACTTCGAAAATCTTGTCAAAAATCGCAGGGCCTAGGGCTTTGATATTTGGTGTGTGACATTATCTAGTGGTCCTCTACCAAGTGTTCAAATTATGTCAACGGGGATGAAAAGAGGCCCCGCCCCGGGGGTCCCAAGTTTTACACGGATTTGTATAGAAAAAAGCTTTAAAAATCTTCTTGTCGTAAACCACAAGACCTAGGCTTTTGATATTTGGTATGTAGTATTGTCTGGTGGCCCTCTACCAAGATTGTTCAAATTATTACCCAGGGGTAAAAAGAGGCCCCGCCCCGTGGTCCCAATTTTACATAGACTTATATAGGAAAAAAAACTTTAAAAATCTTCTTGTTTGAAACCACAAGACCTAGACCTTTGATATTTGGTATGTAGCATTGCCTTATTGTCCTCTACCGTGATTGTTCAAATTATTACCCTGGGGTGGAAAATGGCCCCACCCGGGGGTCCCAGGTTTTACATTGACTTATATAGGAATTTAAAAAAAAAATCTTGACTGAACGTTCAAGGCCTAGGCCTTTGATACTTGGTATGTAGCATTGCCTAGTGGTTTTCTAACAAGAGTGTTCAAATTATGCCCCTGGGGAGATAAGAGGCCTTGTCCAAGGGGTCACATGTTATATGAGTTATATAGGAAAAAATACTTTAAAAATTTTCTGATCATATTTCCTAGACTGTTTTATTATAATTACCTGATGACCCCAAGTAATTA
This sequence comes from Mercenaria mercenaria, assembly GCF_021730395.1. NCBI lineage: Eukaryota > Metazoa > Mollusca > Bivalvia > Venerida > Veneridae > Mercenaria > Mercenaria mercenaria. The sequence continues at coordinate 16,571,912 of NC_069373.1, forward strand.
GGGGTCACTTGACTTTGACCTTGACCTACTGACCTACTTTTTTTTTAAGATAAAGCCTTGAAATTTGGATGACAAATACAGTTTTGCACACCAATCTTCACAGCATTGAAGTTTGGATGACATGTACAGTTTTGCACACCGATCTTAAAACTGATTTTCACTGACCATGAATGTGACCTACTGACCTACTTTCTAATATTTTAGCATCAGTTTGCCATTTTAAACATGTGGCTTATATTACTCAGGTGAGCGATTCAGCGTCATCATGACCCTCTTGTTGCTATAAAAAGATCGAAATTAGATAAAAACACCCTTTTCTGATTATTTTAACGAATGTTTCGAAATTTTGCTAAGCAGTAGACTAAGGAAAGTATCAGTAATACTTTATTGAATCTATGTTTGTAAAGTTTTGAATATAATTTTGTAAAATTGTTAAACATTTGATCATTTAATGCTATTATTTTTCATTTAATTATATCTACCTCACTTAATCTAGTTTAATTGATATTTAACCAATCACACATCCGTTGCTTGTCTAAAATTGCAACAAAAGAGATCTTGTTTTCTCAAAAATAAGTTCCGTGTTGTTGTTATTTTTATCTATGGTGTTATTTCTTTGAAGGCCCGGAGCATGATATTGTAAAACTGGCGTGATTAGAACAAAATAGAACATTGTTCTTAGCTGATCTTGATAGTTCCAGATAATTCGATAGTCTAGTGGTAGAGCGTCCACATCAAATGCAGGAGGTCGTGGGTTCGATCCCCGGCCGCGTCATACCAAAGACGTGAAAAATGGTACCAGTAGCTCCCTTGCTTGACGCTCAGCATTAGAAGGGAAACTGGCTTCTCTTCTCTAATACCCTCGTGGCGATGGATTCCATCAGGAATGAGGTGTCGGGAGTGATTAATATAAGTTGTAGAACTTGGTTCACAATTGACCTAAAATAGATTATGTATAAACTATAAACAAATTTCACCGCCATGATTTATCACGTGACTACCCTACTTGTCTCGAATTTATTTGAAACGGTAGGTCCCAAATTTTTCAAAACTTTGGAAATACTTGCATTGCAAACAAAGATAGAGAAGGCGACATAGGCTATTCCAATACATAGAACGGCATGAACGATCGAAGGTCAATGCCGAAATAGGCTATATCGTATTTACCTTGAGAATTTTACTATATTTTATCCGAACATATTACAGATGAAGGGAAATAGAACTGTTTGAAACATATGCATCTGTCGGTCTCTGGTCGTGTGGATGTTACGTAGCAACTCGTAGGTTTTTTGAGGTCATTACTGCTTTTATAAAGTGCCATGGATTTCGTTCATAGTTACCATGTTGCAGTTCTTCTATATAATTAATGATTTTTTGTACTTCAACTTGCTACATTGACTGCGTTAAAAAATTCAACATACAAAATTGTCTCCCAAGTAAAGCTACCAGATTCCTAAAAAGTTAAAGATCAAACCCACATTATTCTTTTGATCCAAAATACTGTCATTCTAGTCTAATATCTGTCATCAAATGTACGCCCTGCGTTGAAATATTAAAAGCTTATTCGAGAAACACGCACTACTTTGCAATATAGTATCCTATTATATATCTAAACACATACATGCTCTGTTTGAACTGGCTCCGGGATATGAAAAGCAAAATTCAAACAGATGACCCGGTATATCAAGATGTTTCACTTTCAGAGATAGAGAATGACGAGTATGACTTCTGAGGAAAGCAAAGTGTGCAAAAAAAAGAAAAAAGAAAAGAAATGAAATGGAAAAATAAACCAACTACAATATCTTGCAGATTACAACTTCAGTATGATAACGTCGCACTATTCTCGATATATACAAGCCTCTGTACTTAGATCGGTACTTTGTTGGATCTGTCTCGAAAAATGTTCTTGTGGAAGGCCTAGAGATAGCTCCTCCTATTCTACCAGTAGCAGGTTAAATTCAGAAGTCTTGTTTAATATCTCTGTTATAATCATTTACAGATCGGGATTCACCTGGTAGGGATAACATATATTTACACTGTCCCGTGACTTTGGGACATGGTGGGGTAAATGTGAGATCAGGCGCACCATTAATCGGTTTAAGCTCCCCTGTGGTGTTTTCCCCACTGATCGTTCCAAAATTGTGCCAACTGTGTTCCTTAATTTGTTTGTTTTGTCCTCGCTTGTTTGCGTGGTGTGCGAGTGCGTGTGCTTTTCGTATGCACGTGCACGTACTGGGATGCGGTTTGGCGAGGCTGCGTTTTTGGAACGTGGCTTTCACTGTTGGGGTAAATACCCTTGTTTTCTGATCTTGAAATCAAAATATATAAGATGCGTTATACATTGCTTTGAACAATATTGACCAGTAATGACAATTAAGTGTCAAATTGTTACGGAAGTCCAGACTGAGGTAATCAAAGACCATTTTACAGACTAAATGGAGTCAACCTTAAGAGAACATTACGTATTAATTTAAATGCGTGTGAGAGCAGATCGTAGAGACAAATTCTTCGCTTAATTTGCTAGTGTAAGATTCTTCCTTTAAGTAATTGATGTAAAGGAAGAAATTGTATCAATATGAATGGCAATTTTACTTTTCTTGCGTAATATTAGATAGTAGCTTTTGAGTCATATGAAAAAAGGAAGACAAGTACTGAAAACCCTCATTGGCTGTTTCTAATTAGGTCAGTCATAAATTGCTATTTTCAATTAATAAAAAATATATCAGTGGTACATAATACCAGCGTATTGTAATCGTAAGGTGCATATCAACGTGACAATGAACCATAACTCTAGGTGGTCCCAGTTTTGAATTAACTTCCTTTTTTAAACATCGTCTGGGGCATAACTCGAATACTATGTACACTGTTCACTTGATACCTTACAATTTGATAGAGGTCAGTGGGGGGGGGGGGGGGGGGGGGGGGGCGCAGTAACAATGAACTATAACTCTAAGTGGTCCCATTTTCGAATGAATTATCTACCTTTTTTAAAAAACCTTATCCGAGGCATAACTCGAATACTATCAAGGGTACTAGTATTGACTTTATAAATATTGATAGAGGTCAGTGAGAGGGAGTGCAGTGACAAGGAACCATAACTCTAGATAGTCCCATTCTTTAATTTTCTCCCCTTTTTGAAAACCTTATCTGTGGTATAACTTGAATACTATGTAAGGTATTCACTTCATACTTTACACATTGATAGAGGTCAGTGAAAGGTGCAGTGACAAGAAACCTTAATTCTTTGTGGTCCCATTGTTAAATTATCTCCCTTGTACTGGGCATAACTTGAATACTATGTAAGGTATTGACTTCATACTTTACTATTTATAGCGTTCGGTGAGAGGAAGCGCAGTGACAAGGAACTATAACTCTTGGACAATGGTGGTCCGTTTTCTTAATTATCTCCATCTTTTAGAGTTTCTTTTCCGGGGGATAACTTCTATGTATTGAAGATACCAAGTTGTAACTTTATACAATGATAGAGCTCATTGAGAGGAAGTGCTTTGACAAGGAACAATAACTTTAGGTGGTCAAATGTTTTAATTATCTCCCTTTTTTTGAAAACCTTGTCCGAGGCATAACTCAAATAGTAGGTAAAGTATTGACTTCATATTTCATTTATTCTTAGAGATCAGTCTAAGGGAGTGCAGTGTAAAAGAATGACAAATCTTGCTGACCATATTTCTCCTTAACACAACCATCATAACTGAAAAGCCCCTAATGCGACAGCAATTTCGGGGAGTATCCATCGGTGTTACCGATCGCCTTTTTTAAGATGAAATTTCGGTATTTTCTATTTATCCAATTCTATCTTTTAACTGAAGGCACATTTTATGGACATAATGCAACGTGCAGATACATATTTTTTACAGTCAACAAAGAGCATTTTTCAAAAATCTAAAGAAATGCATTTTTCATTCCAAAGCGTATATAGCATAACTATAACGACGCTGATCAAGTCTGTTTTGCAGTCAAATATGATTTTCGGGACAGAAGTTCATTAAATATTGTGAAACGTTAGAAATAGAAAAGTCTCGACATGACTCTAGGAGAGGACAGAGGGAGATGTTCAAGAGAGATCTGTTATCGTTCAACACCCAATTATTTTGTTTAATGAGCGGACAAGAATTCGACAAATGTCCTATTAAGTTTAAAAGCTGTTGACATCGTTATTATTACTGTAATATATTTGAACATGTATCTAAGCAACCATATTTGTGAGAATATAGATAAGAATCTCATGATGATGATAGCAATCACCATCTTGGCAGAAAAAAAAACGTGACAGTTCACACAAAATTTATAAATGAAACGAGACGTTGTGTAGACCTTTTGGCAGTTATCAAATACCTGTAACTGACATTGGTTCAAGCAAAATAAACCATTCACATCGCACTATTGCCACGATGGCCCAGTTGTTCAAAACTTTCGTTAAATTTAACGAATCGTTAAGTTAACGGTCGTTAAATTTTGATTATTACGTTAGCTAACGAAATGTTAAATTTTCAGTTGTTGAAAGTGCTGTTAAATTTTTTGTTAGCTAACGAAGCGTTAAATCATCTGACGGAACGTTAAAAATTTTAACGAATCATTAAAAATTTAACAAGGACATTATATCCCATAATACACCACTTTTTACATTTCCTCTTATAACATTGAAAAAATGCTTCAATACCAAAAATTGTGTTATATACCTTTTGTGTAGCTTTTCATGTTGTCCATATTCCTGTTTTTTCTTGCATATAATTTGTAAGCAGTCCCTCTTTCTTTTAACTAGTAATGTCACTGACACTTGTTTTTGTAGACTTTACTGACGTCAGCAAATTTAGTTGATTGTTGTTCTAGTTCAAAATACAAAACAACAAGTCAACACCATGTAAAGTGCCAGTAATCTTTCATATTTTGTCACACGTTTTCGCTACTTTCTCTTTTGTTATTCTCCGAAGTTTATCCACTTCATATCCCAATATTTCCTAGTTATTTGCAATACATCCACATTCAGGTATAATTCTGCTAGTTATATCAAGGTTATTATCCAAGCACTTTTGTTATTCTTCCAATTTTATGTAAAAGTTAAAACTACATTAGGTTACATCCGCAAAGAAATGTCAAAGGAAGTACTGACATTTAGACTGAAAAAAAAGTAACCATTTGTTAGAATGATTATCAGGTATTGGGTGTGATACCATAATTTAATTCACATGGCAGTCATTAAAAAGTACTATTTTATATATGTATCTTTAAGGAGACATATAACAGCAATTTTAATTTCAAATCATGACTTAAATTTAAAAAACACAAGCTTTGATTTGCAGATGTGGGGAGTTGGTGGTTAAAATGTAATAATAACCATAGTTATCATGGTTATGCTTATGCAGTATTTCTGGAGGCAGCATTTGAGTTAATAAATATTCTAAATGAATAAAGTAACCATATTATTAACATCTTAAGGTCATGCATATCCATGGTCCTCTCTTAAAATTTCCTGCAACATCTAACATTGACTAGCTCCTGACTATGATATTTTTCATTTAATTATTGTTTTTAAAGTTTTGAATATAGCCAGTCAGTATTATCCTAGGTGCAACATTACCAGCACTTCTCTGAGACAATATCAGATTCTGTAAAATAGACTGGCACTAATTATATCACTATTATGGAAAACAAAAGAAAATCACAAAAATCTGAAATTTTGTGACAAATTCTTTACTATCAGTCTAGTGGCTAGCCTACCTCTAGGCATTATGTGACAGACACTAAATAGAAAAATTGCGGGGGAAAAAATGGTAGTCGCATAATAGCAGATTCATATAGTCCTCAGTTTTTTTGCTCTGCAGAACCATTTTTCCTTATTTTCTTTGCATTTTTTTTTGCTAAAATCACATGACAGATCTATGCTGGACATGTAGGTAGCATTTTCATAATGAAATATCAAACAACATGACAAAATTTTTCATGGAAACTTAGATCATACACCACCAATTTGGGGTCTCATATTTTAGCTGATTTTGCAGTTTGTGTGTTTGACTGAAAATATTTTTCTTGCATCAAACATGACCCCCACTTTTCTTTTGATTTTGATTTAGTACTGACAATATTCTTCAAGAAAATGTAGTTTACAGACATTTAAAATGGGTCCTGATGTGTGATGTGGACATTGGAAATAGGTCAATTTTATATAGAATAAAGAACAAAATCTATTTAGTGTGTTATAACCTCTAACTCCCTTCCTAACACTTACCACTAAGTAGGTACAGATACTAAACATTTATTTTGAAAGTGACTACAGTTGAACTGGCCTAAATGGCCACCTTTTAAGCAGCCACTTTTCTTTTAAGCAGCCAATCAGCTAACTTCCCAAACTGACTTCATATTCTTATTTCAACTTGTCTGAAGCAGTCACCTGCTTTAAACAGCCACTTAATACTTCCAAATAGGCATCAAAATAAAGAATATTAAATAAACAGTCACAGGAGATATACTGCCCCAATGGCTCAATGGAATATGTAAGGTGTTCCGTTAGGGCAAGCGCCTGCTCCCTGTGAGTGCAAAGACAAAATTGTACAATGGCGAAGTATGACAGTATGATGGTGAAGCGTAACAGTACGATTGATAAGTACAGTACAATCATTATGGCAAAGTGCAGTATTACGATGGTGAAGCACGGCAATACAATGGCTATGTATGACAGTACGATGGTGAAGTGCGACAGTACAATGGTGATACTACAATGGTGAAACGCGACAGTGCGATGGCAAAGCATGACACTGATCATGATAGTACGATGGCAAAGCACAACGTACAATATGACGGGCTGTCACCATCGTACTGTTGCACTTTGTCATCACACTGTTGCGCTTCGCCTTCCTACTGTCATGTTATCACAATTGTACAGTTGCGCTTTGCAATTGTACTGTCACGCTTCGCTATCTTTCCGTCGTACCTTCTGGCTTCATGCTCATTCGGAGTAGGTGCTGGCCCTAATGGAACACCATGGTTTTGTATGTCTCTGTTGTGTTATACCGTTGTGTTGGAAAAGTACTGGTAACTCCCTTGCTTGACACTCAACATTTAACTTGAGGGGTTGTTTCAGATGATTTTATAAGCTTTTGGTCACACTCATGTTATAGTTTATCATAACCATGCTACTTAGATAATAATTATAAAATCATTTATTTTGCATGATATCATGAATGTCAATCTTACAGTGTACCTGTCCAATTTTTTTAATATACTGTATCTATTTTGGCAATTCAAAGAGTTTTTAATACAAATTTAAATAAATACTCTAGGTACATGTTCAAAATATATACTTTACCAAACTTATTGGCACTTTAAATATTTTAATACTTCTAAATGTTGGTATCTAATTGCAATAAGTAACAATTTTTATTACCTCCCTTTTATAAATACAGCACATGAATCAAGCATGTTTCTTACTTAGATATATGTTTTTCATTAGTATTAACAGTTTATGCAAGAGAAATAAAGGTACATAGTACACACCTGGGTTAGTTTTATACAGAGTAAAGAACATTTTAGATGGTGGGAAATTGCACAGGATCAAAGTTTTTTTCGTTACTCTTGTCAGGGCCTCATTCACTTTTTTTATTTTTATATGTTGTAAGCAGAAAAAATCCAAATAATTTAGTAAATAAAGAAAAGTATGCACTTGAATTTTAGTAGAGATTTCTATAAAAATAATTAGGACAGTTGATTGTGTATTACCTATCGATTTTCCTTTGTCATATTCTCATTGTTGTAAGCAACTTCAAAATTTGTTGTTATTTTTTGAGGTTGTGTTTAGGATTGCAAATAAATGCAAATGAAGTGGAAATCAACATGTATTTCTGAACTAATGAGAAGGGGTATCTCCTGCTTTTCTCTTATTCTGCATTACTGGCTTTTCCAATAAACTATATTTGGCATTTCTACCATATTCAGCGAGGTCAGGAAGTATAACGATGAAATATTTATTTATTGAATATTGTTTTATAAATGCTATACTCGTAGTAAAATTTCTCTTATCTTATATCAGTTTTATTTTACACAGGCCTACTATACTGTACTAGCTATACATAGCATGCTTGATGAATTTGATGTTGTCAGTCCTAAGTCAAAACTAAATGAAATGACATGAAATCATCAGAACTGTTGATAAAATCTCTCAAAACAAGTTTCAGGCCTGTGTTTCAAAGAAATGTTGTGAAATACACAAGTTTTGAAAATAACTGGGAAATATCTTGACATGGTAGCCATCTTGAATTTCTTCGTTAAGTCTTAACGAACATTTTAAAGTACCTGCTGAGGTGAATTAAAATTTGCGTTAAATTTATCGTTAAAGTGCATAGTTTAACAGAATTATTGTACTAACATTTCACCAACAACAGATTTTTTTAACGAAAAAATTTAACGAAATATTTAACGAAGCTGCGCTAATTTAACAAAATTTTTATTGTTAAAAATTCTGAACAACCGAACAGTTTAACAGCAAAATTTAACAAAATAATTAACGAGCCTTCAGCTATTTAACGAAAACATCATCGTTAAATATTTAACGAAAGTTTTGAACAACTGGGCCAATGTGTACAAGCTGAGCCATATTGAGATTTTTCGTTATTCATATTGAGAATCCATTATTTCGAAAACAATTGAGTTGAGGTAAATTGATTAAAGATCAGTATGGATGGCACCTGTAATTTATTTTATTGGAAAGCACTTGGGCACCTGTAATGAAAACTAACTCCCAATGACTTGAAAACAGTAAAATAATCATCAAGCAGTATGACAAAGATGCTTGGTGTCTGCAAATGATACAATAAAAACCCATTGATTCGAAGAAAAATATGTTATACATTAACCAGAAGAAGTGAAAAATATTGATAGAAATGCGCTCGGATACCTGACTGATTCTTGGCATAAGTTATATAGACAACATGAAGCATGCGTATAGCATAATGCCGCCATATCGATATACAATGTATCAAGATATCTGTTATAGTTTTCCTACTTTAAAGAACTTTTGATAGACAGACAGACAGACATTTTTATTCACGTAGATTATAGTTTTTTTTGTGATGCATATATACATATAAATATTTGTCAACAAATGCGGACAGTTTTAACAATAAGTAAATAGATGGAGGGTGAACAAATGACATAATGTTTATAAGACATGTGTTCTTCAAAATGTTTCCGAGTGTTCATTAATACATGGAGAATGTATGATGTCAAGTATTACAATAAACTTGATCTTGAGGATGATGGATAGTAAATAAACTTTGCTAAGTTTTGCATTATTTTATTCTTATCACATTTAAGGAGTTCAACACATTTTTGAACACTTGGTCTACGATACTAATAAGGTTTGATATAAATATGCCGAAGGTTATTGTATACGGGACATATTAATACAAAATGATACTCGTCCTCAATATCTCTACTGTGGCATAATGTACAAAAGCGCTCTTCTCTAACAATTCCAGTACGATATCCAGGTTCAATAGCTAATGCATACATATGATGATAACCTTGATGTTGATACAACATATCTATATTTATGCGACAAAACATCAAGATATCTTTGTAATCCAAAATCTTCTTTTGCATGTCTATAAATTAATAATGTTCTACACCCATATATATATTGGCAAATATAGCAAAGAAGGTGAAGTGCCGCGGTTCGGCGCACGAGATACTCGCGAGAAAGTCATAAGTAATGTGTCAGTTTATGAAATGTATACTGACAAGCAGTGAGATATAAACGTGTTTTTAGGTAAAGATCAACATTACAGGGTAATGCGACACAGAAATTTCATTTCGTTTTGGATGCTTTTATGCAATTGTTAAATATATTTTGTATCAGTACATTATCTGGCCATGTACAAGAAAAGTACGAAATATCTCTGATTAGTCTTTTAATTTAAACGAGCATAAAGGTATTTAGTAATTTTACTTCTCCGACCAATTCTTTGACGGAGTATATACATTTTCATAATTTTATAAGTCAGTCCTAGACTTAAACTAAACTGTTTAAAGAATAGCGACTACGATTCAAAATTTAAGAATAATCATGATAATGGATGACGACTTTACCACTTCTCTGTGTATATACATTAATGGTCCATAAGGCTTTAAATTTTATGTTAAAAGGAGAGGAAGCAGATGTCTAAATAGATGTTATGCATAACTGCATGGTGAGGAAATGCTTACGGCTGCGAAGGGGGGTAATAAAAACAACTTATTCAATATAACTTTCTACAGTATTCATTAATATTCAAACCTTTAACAAATATTAGAAAAAAAAAAACAATTATCGGCAAGAAAGTATTTTATGCTCATAACGAAAAATGTGACAGCCACGTTTTAAGCAAAGGCATTATGAGCCTTTAATGCCAGGTTTTAGTGTGACAAACTACCTGATTAAACTTCTGACAAGCGTTAAAGTGACGTTAATGGTCTACATGACTGTACTCTTTAACGTTATTTTTTTCATCTGTGTGAGCAATTATCTTGTGTTACGTATTAAGTTAACAACCTAAAATGCAATATTTTCCTTTTTTTTTGCTATTTTTGAGTAGACTAATTAAATTTCGTAACAATACAAATTTTGAAATAATGTCATTCTCAATGCTGATATTCCTCATTTATAATGTGCTATGTGTACAAGTCTGTACTTTAAAGAAATGTAGTATGCATTTTGGTTGTTATCTTGTCTGAGCCGAATCATGCAGTCTATTGCATCTGTATAATAGAATTCCGCGTAAACCGCCAGGGTGTTTCATTAAAAGTTATATGAACGTTTGCATTCCAACGAGGTCTTTTTTTGTGGTTGCTGTTGCTTGTTTGTTGTCTGTGTGTTTACTGTGCTTAAAGACTTTGTTTGATCTTTAACTTCCCTACTACAGTTCTTGTTTTCAGTCTTTACAGTTAAGGAGGGTTTACGACTAATAAAACCGGTATATATTGATAATACTTAAGAAGAACATAACGCAACCAAGTAATATAATATAGCAGACTCGGTTTGATTGAGTCTGTTCATGCGACGTTCAACACCTTCATGCCCCTAGCACAGGCTTAAGTTAATCCTACGATGGTAAATCTGATTTTACTCTAAGACTCCGTTAACTACACCGAAATACTTCAAACAAGCAATACTGTGGTAATCAGCAAGAAAGCTCGGTGTTTATTTTCAATTTATTTGTTTGCTAATATAACACCTTTCTACTATCACTGAAAATCAAAATCTATCGCGACTATCACTCCTTTTAATTGATTTGAAAGGTAAAAACATCGTTGCTAAATTCACGCACAGCAACGCGTTTTATATAATTCTCCGCGCCGGCGCGGAGTATTTGTGATGGCTTTTTGTGAGTTCAACATATGTTGTAAATGACGATTTTGTCCTTTCGATTTGCAAAATTTCAAATTTTTATTCTTAATGTCTGACCTGGCCCATAATGATGGCATCAGATTTAAAAACACAAGCGAGAAAATTAAGTTTCATAAGAAGAAAAGAAGCAGGAAAGAAATCAAAATGCAGAAAATAAAGCAATTTTTGTCGGATGTCTCGTGCAAAATTCCTTTCCTTTCTAGTTTCAAGAATGCGCCAGAACGAAATAGTTTTGATGAGCGTATTTTCCATAAAGTCTAAAACATGTGAATGTGCATTTCTCAAGCACATACTGATGGCTTACCAATATTATTTTAAATGTAAGCATATCACAATATTTTGTTCGGTGTGTTATAATAATTACCGTTTGCGTAATAACATTCTCACTATCTTCGCAAATGTTACGCGCAAATAACCATTTTTTGCGCGTTTTATAAATTGCACAGCGCAAATAACTAATTTGCAATTAGCTCAATGATTGGTAAATAATGGTTTTGATATCATTTTAGCTTAGTTTGAAACTCAGTCATTTCGGATGAACAACTATGTCACAATACTGAATTTTGGAACAATCTTGTGTACACAATATATGTACATTTAATTCCATATACCGAAACTTAGAATAATTTATCAAGGTCATTTTCGCATATGGGTCATGATCAGTCAATACATGGGTCACTGCATACAACCATAAAAATCCTGCTTACATTACAAAAGCAATGTTTTTTTCGCCAACATTCAAGAAACCCCATCAGACTGTCTGTTTGCCTAGGGTATACAACCAAGAAACCAGCATCGTTATATCACCTCCTGTTCTATCAGTACTACATACACTGCTTTGTTTTGGTGAGGAGTTTCTTTTTGCAAATCTTGCAGCAACTTTCTTACTTATCTGTATTTCTATACTCTGATTTTGTTAACACCACGCTAACCGCCACCTAACTTATTCAAGCGTTGTTTGAGACTGGAACATACGGTGTTCCATTAGGGCCACAGCGCTTGCTCCCTATGAACGCGAAGCGCGAAGGTAGGACGGTACGATGGCGAAGCGCGACAGTACGATGGTGACAACACGACAGTGCGATAGCGAAACGCGACAGTACTATGGTGACAGTCCGTCGTCGTGTCGCGCTTCGCCATCGTACTGTCGCGCTTCACCATCGTACTTCGCGGTTCGCCATCGTACTATCGCGCTTCACCATCGTAGTGTCGCGCTTTGCCATCGCACTGTCGCGCTTCACCATCGTAGTGTCACCATCGTACTGTCGCGCTTCGCCATCGCACTGTCGCGCTTCACCATCGTACTGTCACCATCGTACTGTCGCGCTTCGCCATCGTACTGTCGTGCTTCGCCATCGCACTGTCGCACATCACCATTATAGTGTTACCATCATACTGTCGCGCTTCGCCATCGTACTGTCGCGTTTCACTATCTTTTCTCTGTTTACTTAAGGGCCGACTTTAATTAAACTCTGTATTGTACAGTATTGTTAACTTTGTCCAATGATCAAAATAATTGGAACGCTTTTCGGCACGGGTATTATTGAAATGAATATCACCAGACCTGATGTTATTCAAATGAAAATTCCCCGGCAGAGTGTCACTCAAATGAATATCATCTGGCATGATGATACTAAAAAATTATCATACCTTAATATTGTTTGAAATGTATTATTCCAAAATAGGCTCCATTGGTCTATGGCTATTTTACATTGTTTACTCGCGGAATAATAAAAACGAATATCACCCAACCGAGTGTTATTTATGAACAAAATAACATTGCATTCAAAATTAACCTCTCTCTTTGGAAAAATAAAGGATAATGTATTTACATATAATCAGTTGTTTTGTGAGAAAAGTTTGTTTAATCAGCTCATATATTTCAAGCCATGAAACGTTAATATATATTGTCAGCTAAAAATAATAAAAATACACTGTTGTATAAATTTTGCTTATAAAGCTTTTGGGTAATTTTTATGCAAAAGTGTTAATTAGGTCTAGAATGCAGTTATTCGTTTCCGCTTAACCGACAGACCCTGTCTTTTTACCACTGATCCTAAAGTTTTAATTGAAGAAACGTATTAGATCAAAATGTAGATTTATGTTAAACAAGATTATTAGTAAGTAAACCCAAAGCACGTCCCTCCGTCTGACCGTACAGTTCTATACATTAAAGTCGGGCCTTAAGTAAACGGAGAAAAGCTGGTGAAGCGCGACAGTACGATGGCGAAGTGCGACAGTACGATGGTGACACTACGATGGTGAAGCACGACAGTGCGATGGCGAAGCGCGACAGTACGATGGTGAAGCGCAACAGTACGATGGTGACACTACGATGGTGAAACGCGACAGTGCGATGGCGAAGCGCGACACACGTTTGTGAATCGCGACAGTACGATGGCGAAGTGCGACAGTACGACGGACTGTTACCATCATACTTTCGCGCTTCGCCGTCGTACTGTCGCGCTTCGCCATCGCACTATCGTGTTGTCACCATCGAACTGTCCCGCTTCGCCATCGTACCGTCCTACCTTCGCGCTTCGCGTTCACAGAGAGCAGGCGCTGGCCCTAACGGAACACCGTAAGAACATTATATGCCCGGATTTCAAATATTATCCATTTATTCAAGTTGTTATCATATGTGCATCAATGCGCAATGAGGCTAAACAAGTTACGTTTGTACTGATTTTGTGAGTGTAAGTAATGGGTTTATATGTTTCAAATCACGACAGAATTCAATGGAAAAATTCCAGGAATAGTAGAAAGATGTTATGTTATAAAATATTGCTTTCAGTCGAAGAAGAACTTAATACTGCATTGCTGTTTATCTGAGTGTTGCGTTTTTAAAATAGTTCCGTGTAAGTTAAGTAGATGCGAATGTCTCGTCGCAGCAAAACAAGTATACATTTATACTTTTATACTAATGACTGTGGTTAAAGCAAAAAAAGAGAAATGAATTTTAACCCAAAGGGCTAATTGTCGTCCAGTGTTAGCTTTTCCCCTATCACACTGCGCGTACTTTATACGAGTTCATGATGTCCATTTGTCAAAGGCTTGGGTTGTGGAGTACAAAACATTTAAAAATTTATGCTCATATCATGAAATGACGAGAAATAAATAACATGACATATTTTCAAGCGGTTTAGCAAGCTTTAAATGACATATGAACGATTAGACTGACCTTTCAATTGACAATCGCCATATGATATTAACGATGACGGAAAATCAGTGTTAAAGGTATCACTTTGAAAACGCATTTACTTAATACGATGATAATCAAATGACAACTCTTGTGCACGAGAAGGATAATATTTTTTTTTCGTTTGCTGTTAGCCAACCGGGAAAAAATACAGTATACCAACGAGTAGTAAATAAATCTCAGAAACGAAAGATATTTTATACTTTATATTTAATATCTGGTAACTGATAACCTGTCCTATGGTGACATTTTTAAAAAAATGTTTTCAGAAAATAAACCTTTTCAGCAAGCAAAAATATCTATCATGTTGTACCGTGTATCTCTCACAACCTTCTAGTACTTTAAACAAACTGACACATACAGCTAATAGCTATATCTAGGCAGTGGAACTAAAAATACAAACTTCAAGTAGGCACTGTCTATTTTAGATATATTTGTAGTTAACTGCGTCAAAGTATACAGTCTGAAAAAAAAACACGATTAAAATATCATTTTCTGAAAAAGAGTTATTTGTTCTGGAAATAAAAGGACCCTGTGTAAAATATTTGGGGGAAAAATGGAGACAACTCCGCTATGACTTCATTATAGGCTTAGGTGACTATTGACCTTGTACCTCATGCAAACCATGCACCTTTTACCTCTATAGACAGGAAAAAAAGCAGGTCTGAAAAGAAAACTATGTAAAGATCAAGTAAATTACTGCCCTGGGGAAATTGTGACATTTTTGTGGTGAAATTTGTCAACAAACAGATTATTCTTTTTGAAAAAGTCAAAACCCACTGAATTTCACAAGGTACAATATATTGAAAAAGCTACTGCTGGAAAAAGAACAATCTCTGCTACCCATATATATGCGTCAAAGTATGGGAAAAGTATCTATAAATATAAGAAAATAAAAGGAAACAACTTCAGGACAGTTAGATGCATGACTGTGTTTTCCTGCATAGCATTTAACATAGATAGCTTACTTTTCCATTGCATTTATATAACATGGACATGTTAAGGATTGACAAACGGTGTTCACTCAGCAATTTCACTTTATAAACAGATTGTTTCCCTTGTATAAGGAGGGCTTAGGGTAAGTCTCTACTATATCGCTAACATCTCTTGCCAAAGCAAATCAAGCCTGACACTGGTATGTGAACACAACCTTTCAAAGCAGCAAATGATTGCGCAGATATCTTGTGGTGTATGGTAGAATAACGCAATTTTGTTAATTTAATATCGTACGCTTTATTTTCGTACAAAGTTTACCAGGTGTTTGAGTGCATTTCTCATGAAAGCTTTTAGTTGTTTTATTCCTTATGTCTAAAAAATATGTTTGCTTTTCAAAGCATTTAATTGTTTGTTGCAAGCCTTTCTGCTCGCTAAAGTTTTACACATATACTGCTGATTATTTAACTACCTGTGCACTCGTGGATGTTTTCGAAAATGCATGTCTCGGGAAAAATGTCATTCGCATTGTTCTTATCTCAGTCAGCTCAATTAAACTTCATTTAGAATTGTAGATTACTAAATGTAAATAGTTATGGCATTTGCATACCAAAATTTAGATTTTGTAGTACTACTTACCATACAAACAATGACAGAATCTAAAAGGAGTATGCATGCTGTAATGGAGACGCAGTTTCTCCAAAATAAAATTGTTTATCGTGTCAACAAATGAAATGAAGTAGGTTAGACGAATAAAACAAACTCTTAAAGAACCACAGCTGGATACCACCTTAAATCAGAGGCATAGCTTGTATACAAATTTTCCCACTTTCCCCAACAGCCCTATCCTTTTATCTAACCCTTGTCCATTTTTGTATTTTGCATATAGATAAAAAGTACTTGTTGTAACCGTCCACTCTATTTTTTTCTGTTACAGTTTCTTTTTGTTCGTACCTACTCGGCGATGCATGGCTCTATGACTGTGTTTGGGGCACTTCGTGCTTCTGGGAAAGCCACCCTTACCATTTTTCGTGACACTGTATATACAGGATCGGTTGTTAAAACATACCTGCTTGTATTTTGTGGACATGACAAAATTGTTCTTGTTCAGAATTTATTAAAATATCGACTTTCATCTGAATATTATACCGTACTGGAAAATTTATGATATCATTTAAGTTAATAAGATTGCAAAAGTTGTACTGACAGTATATTATATTCAAATTTCAATTCATTCCTGTGACCGTTCTGTACGCATTCATACTATAAACATGTTCACAATAAATAAAAACAATACGCTGTGATTATCATTTCACTCTGTAACTCTAAACAAAAATAATTTATCAACAGTGTTACATGCCACAACTGACAGTTTCGTACTTTGTCCACTCTGACCAAATTTTTTTTTCACACAATATATAATGACAAACTTGCAACATTTTATAGACATACTGTGCATTTCCTTTAAATATGTGCGAAGAACATAATTCAAGCAATACACAGTGCTTGATTACTTAGCACCTAAGCTTCCGACCTTCACTCGACCAGTTGTCAGATATGTCAAAAATGTGTTTAGAACGAATACCTGTCAGTTGTTAACACACTTTTATTTTGTAAGTAAAGAGTTCGACCTTCTCTGTCAATTTTGAAATATCTCTTGCTGATATTTTTTTTCTCTTTGATTTGAACATTTTTTTAACTTTTTGCCCTAAACATACTATATTTGCTAATAGTACCTAATATAGTACCTTGAATAATGAGGATAATTTTGAAACGAACCAAGAAATTATTATTCTTTGATAATAATGTATATAGTTGATTGCGAAAGGCAAAAGAAAACATGTATTTTACTGATATACTGGAAGATAGTTATCAGTCATCATTCACAGTTGCTAACAATTACTGTTAGTTTTATTAGTGTTCATCCATATACATATACAAACAACACACAGTGAAAGAAATTGTTCAATATACAGTTCAAAACATACATAAAACAACACATTATAATCACTCTCTTCAGAATTATAAAAGACATTTTAAAATTTGACACTTACATTTAAACTAATTTTAACTGATATTCATTTAGACTAAAATTCTAAAACTGTCTATCCATGTAAAAGGAAAACAAATAAGATCTTTGTTAGTTCGGCTTTAAATAGTAAACTTTTCAACAAGGTATACAATAAGCTGTCTAGTGGCAGCACTCGAGACCCTTCAACATACATACAAAGGTTTTACCGAAGTGTTCTTGAAAAGGGGCACAATTTTGTATGCTGTAAACCAGAAACATAGAAACTTGTTCAGAATGGTCATCTCAGAATGCTGAACACCTATAACGAGCGTGAAAGCATCCAATACAGTCGTCCCTAAAGAACATACTTAATATGTAAAACTTTCATAAAATTTCTTTGTTGAAAAGACATAGTTTTGACAAAAAATAAGCCTGAGTTAGGTCTATGTCATAGACTTGTGATGAGTTTGAAAGCATTTAGTCAATCAATTTACGAGAAACCTGCTCACAAGCGATGCGTAGATGTTAAATGGGGTAGTATTTGAGAAAAAAAAAACATAAGCCAGATTCAGGTTACTTGTCCTGTGCGGTCAGCTCATGATGCCGATACAAAGGATGTTTTTAGTACATAAACATTACAACATGTGAGAATATTTACAGATTAATTTATTTCGCATGTGCAGTCTGTCACTATAAAAGATGTGTGGGGAGCATTTGTACATAACAAATGGTTAGTTTTAAACACAGGTTTGGGATGTCACTATAATTTGTTTTACCTCCCACCAGATTCTAGCCCTTTCATTGGTTGAGTATTGTCACGTGGTTGCCCTCTATATTTCTATAGAGGGTCAGTGGGTGACCCTACATGAGAATTGCAATTCAAAATTTCGTGATGTTGACCATAAAATTAACATTATTATTTAAAAAATTCAAAAGGATCATACTACCACCTTAAGAGACCTTTCGAGAAGTAATCAAGTGGCCGATAAAACAAATCAATTATTGGGTTTGTTACTAACCCTCTACGGAAATATGTAAAAGGTAAAAAGGTAAAGGTAAATTTTATTTACCGTCGCTTTGTGAAACAATTAACATAAGCTCTGTAGAGCTTTTGAGCCACCCTATTTTAAGAACAATTAAAACCAATTATACCTTACCTCCAGCAATTTGCTGGTACCCATTTACAGTTGGGTCGACTGAGGCAATCGTGATAAAGTGCCTTGCCCAAGGACACAGCGCAATGGGAGTAGCCAGGATTCGAACCAGGGGCCTTCGCCTCCGTAGGAAAGCTTCTTAGCCCACTTGACCATTGCGTGTAGGGTCAGTATGCTTGGCCTCGCCATCCATAAAGCATACTGACCCTACATATTTCCGTAGAGGGTCAGTACCAAACCGTATAATCAATAATCTGGGCATATAACGTAGTAAAATTTTGAAATATAAAGGGGTCTACTTGGAAAGAAAAATCTACAAGTATATTTGTTTTATCATCACGCATTGTATACTACATTTTTGTTAATTGGGCGACATTTCAAGCACAGCTTTGGTATCTGTTTACCAGAATGTATTAATGTGTGCGGTGTGTGGCTCCTCATACCTGTAATGTTTTCTCAGTACTTCAATTATATCATAATTAAGTTAGACTGGGATTATATTGAAATATTTACTTTTATTTTCTGTGTGAAGCCAAATTGGGCTGACTGAAATGGAGCAAGTAGGCGACAGCAAAATAGATCAGAAAACTACTCACAAAAAGGTGGCGTACTTGTGTTTTGTACTCCTGAATTTATGTCTAGTTATTATCTCCCCTATCAGAATTACTTCTAGATGATTTTATGTCCAGTAGAATAAAATTCTCAAAGAAAACAATTCTGCTATTTCAATTCGTGGAAATCAGCCGGTCGAATTTCGTTTTGGTGGGTAAACATGAATATGAATAGTTTTTTTTTTTGTTTTTTTTTTCGTTTTTTTTTGTTGTAGCAAATAAATTTCTTAATGTACTTTTATCGTAGTAAGCCAAGTGCACAATGTACAATAATTCATAAGACTCAAGTATAATTATGATAACTGACTGAGAAAAATAAACAGTTTCAAGACTTAGTACAAAACTCATAAAATATGAAAGCTGAGCTATTTATGATAACGAAACAAAACTGAAAATTAATCTAAATTGTTTACAATTTACGTGCTTTATCGATATTTATGCACCTATTATTTCAAGTTCATTTTTATGTATTTAGTTCTATCAGCGTATTACAATACTAAGACTGAAATAGCATCAAATTTGAGATTGGATATTTACCCAAAATTTATTGTTATCTTAGAGACAATATTTAGCGAGAACGGAGAAAATAATAAAAGTGCCAAAACTCCAATTTTTGATATCCACTATTTGTTCGAACGAAGTTTTTATGTTTAAAAGACATCCGGACTTTGCCTGTGTAGACTTGCAGAGGATCTTTGTATAAAAGATAAAACCTCGTTTATGTCTGACATAATTTTCAGAGAAGAAATTTGGGTCTTCCTCTACTGTCAGGCTAGTATATTGCTAAAACGCCCTAGATGTGGTGTGGATATGACTTGAAGTCCAGCACACAAACAAAACAAGAAAACACTTTGAAAAAAGGATTTCTTTGCGACAAATGTATATATTCGCTATTAATAATCGTGCAATATTGGAACCTGCCACTAAGACATACCATTAGCTAACCCAACCTTTGCTTTGAAATCTCGATATTCGAGCAAAGTGCAATACGTGAAAATATCCAGAGGTGTGAATTTTTTTTTAATTTCACTCTTAAGTTTTAAGTCGTACCTGCAAAAAATTCATACCAAATGGTGACTTTATAGGGATGACCCAGAACCAGGCATTATATGAGACTCGGGTGGGCCCACCAAGTAGAATAACCGACCTACTGCAAGGCAGTAGGATGGCTTCCTCACATGACAAAAAAAAATGGCACAAACGCTTACAGTTGAGAAGCAAGCGGTTCTTTATCAACGACCTTATATTAACAAGGTATACGGTTGAAATTACTCATCCAACTGCTAACGTGTTCGAGCCATGAAGACTAAGTTACCAAATTTTCACATTAAAACCAATAATTGATCTTTCCAGAAAGCGTTTTTTATAGTACACAGATTTCACTACGATGGTGTTTAACTTATGCATTAATAGTATGCTTTAATAACGTTTAGCCACAATCTCATATTTGAACAAATAATTTCAGTACCAGTCTTACAGGACAGCTGGCTTTTGCGGACAATATTGTTTTCTATTCTTCAGTACATTCAGACATGTCTAACAATGACCTCAAGAGGACATCACGCTGACTATATACAATGTAATAGCAGACAATTACCGTCTGTATGAAAGACGTTACAATAACACATTTGCACAAAAATCTTAAAACGTGCATTGGTGATAAATATTTATCAATGCATTTCAAAGATATAATACATACATTGTTATTACTACAGTAATGCCTTTATATATGATTTATCTGTAATATCACTGTGGGGAATCACATGATCAAAATAATCTCTAATCCAAAGTTATGTTTTAAAGAACATGAATAAATTTCCTACCATCATAAGATATGAACTTTAAACATAGCCTAACATATGACTAACAAAAATTGTTAAATTATTATGTAGTTGGCAATAATGATACATATCCTGCAATTACAAACACTAAGGAAATTAAGAAGTCTCGGTTTTTTGAAGTGTTCCTGATAAACAGAATGTGATTGTGACTGAAATCTTTGTAGTTTTAGGATACATCTATGTTGCCATATGATAGGCTATATTTGAGATTTACAGCAAAAGTTGCTTCAATATTAGTCAATATTATTCATAAATTTATTTTGGTTTAGAGATTATTTTGGTCATGTGATTCGCCACAGCGAATATGGTAAGCTATAAGGATGCGCATGTGGGGTTGATTTGAAAAGAAAAAAAACAATGTTCAGTATTTTAAGAAAAATGCTATGGGAATGAATTCATTTGTCCGTGTTTCGTATACTATTTTGTAATAAATTTGTAAAATATTTTCTACTGTTTAAATGACATTGTCATATATTACTTAATACAGACGACACACTATGTTTTATTTTTTTCATATGAATAATGTTGTTATATATTTTGTTGTATTAATACGTCATGTGATTGTTAGCTCTTGTCAAGTGTATGTTGTTTTGGAACTTATACCTCTTGTACCATTGTTTTTTAAAGTCAAGGTAGTTTTGCACGTATGATTAACTGGAAGTGAAGGTTTAACATCATTTACCCGGAAAACCTAGAATAATGTCTGGTAGCCGTTATAAGGGTAGCACAAGTGTTGCCGGGAATCTGATATATCCCGTGTATTAAGAGTAAAACAGATTTTGAAAATAGATTTTAATGTTAATAAATTCAAAATGATTACATAAAATAAGCACTAATGTAAAGACTTCAAACAATGTTTAGAGAATTGATGAAAATTAAGCACATGGAACTATATCTGTTAGAAACATAAATGTAGTTTCTAATATTTGTTGTATCTGACGCTATTTATTTGACGTCTGTTTGGCGTCTTCAGCCACGTGATAATTTGCGGCGTTCATTGACGTCAACGTCATAGTTGTTTATACTTCCGCCCAGACTTTGAAACGTTAACTGAACTGAACGTTAACTGTGGACATAAATTATTCTGACGAGACTTGATGAGTAAGAGACCAAATTCGGTAACTAAATACTGTTCATTTATTCAAAGCGTAATTATTGAACTCGAAGTTATGATATCGAATTTGTTAAATAACATAAAATTAATATATAGACTAAGTTTAATTTTCTGCATGATTGGATAGTGCAAGCTTTGTTGATGTGAAGTATGTTTAAAAGTACATCTGTTGTTTATATGAGTATATGTATAATTGGTGAGCGTTATATGAATGTTGTTTGTATGTTTATATTTGCAGAGAATCGCTATAACTAGAGAAATAAAAGAGTAAAGGCGCATCTCTCGTTTAGTCACTGAGTTGATCCAAGTCCCAGAACAATATCTGTCTGATTAAAAATAGATTAATCTACTGTGTTCCGTTTGGACAATCGTGACTTTTTATTTTTTACTAAACCGCGATGCACGATGGTACGATGACGAAAACGCAATGGCGCGATGGCACGATGATGAAACAACGATGACAGGATGGTGAAAACGCGATGCCACGATGATGAAATAGGGATGGTGTGATGGTACGATGGTAAAAAATCGATGTAATATCGCGTTTTCATCATAATACTATCGCGTTTCAACATCGCACCATCGTGCCATCGCGTTTTCATCATGGTACCATCGTGCCATCGCGTTTTTACCATCGTACCATCGCGTTTTCACCATCGTGCCATCGCGTTATCATCATCGTACCATCGTGGTTTCACCATCGTACCATAGCTCTGTAAATCTTAAATTTTCTCCAGATTGATACCGTCACCCTGGCCTGACCAGTGAACCGAATCGGCACTGTGACCCCTCAAAATGTAGATCAGACCATACACTTCAAAGACATATCTTCAATGGTAGAGAGGGGCAAAAAGAAAAGCCACAGCAGCCGGATATTAAAACATGCTTGTACGGCGATTCTTATATCAAATGCAGCGTATAGTAACATTAGCTCTGTAAATCTTAATTTTTTTCCAGACTGATACCGTCACCCTGGCCTGACCAGTGAACAGAATCGGCAGTGTGACCACTCAAAATATAGAATGGACGATACACTTCAAAGACATATCTTCAATATTAGAGAGGGGCAAACAGAAAATCCACAGCAGCCGGATATTAAAACATGCTTGTAAGGCGATATCTATATCAAATGCAGCGTATAGTAACATTAGCTCTGTAAATCTTAAATTTTCTCCAGATTGATACCGTCACCCTGGCCTGGCCAGTGAACTGAATCTGCAGTGTGACCCCTCAAAATGTAGATAAGACCATACGCTTTAAAGAAAAATCTTCAATGGTAGACAGGGGCAAACAGAAAAGCCACAGCAGACGGATATTGAAACATACTTGTAATGCGATATCTATATCAAATGCAGCGTATAGTAACATTAGCTCTGTAAATCTTAAATTTTCTCCAGATTGATACCGTCACCCTGGCCTGACCAGTGAACTGAATCTGCAGTGTGACCCCTCAAAATATAGATCTGACCATACACTTTAAAAACTTGTCTTCAATGGTAGAGCGGGGCAAACAGAAAAGCCGCAGCAGCCGGATATTAAAACATGCTTGTAATGCGATTTCTATATCAAATGCAGCGTATAGTAACATTAGCTCTGTAAATCTTAAATTTTCTCCAGATTGATACCGTCACCCTAGCCTGGAAAGCCGTTGATAATATTTGTGCTTTGTCAGAAGAAATTATACCTAATACCTATGCATTAAAGATCACTTAATTTGCGCTAATTAGTGTTAATTGGCATTCATCGAGTTTCTGATATTATCAACGCCTGGGGAAATCTGAAGGAGTTTCCATGTTACTACTGATTATCGATTTTCTATAATTAGCCTAATTAACATGTGATCAGATTTGCTCTTGTTTGAAACGGAAACGAGGCAATGATGCCGAAAATTCGGCAATTTCCGTAGATCACTAGGTCTGCATTAATATAACTTCTTGATAGCTATGACGCAAAATTTAAGTTTATACTGATACATTTAAAAGTTGTTACAACTTGCTGGAAAAGCTATGGGAGGTACAAACTGGTATTTGTCTATGTCCCGGAAATGTTCGGAAACCGTCGGAAGTACACGATTCCGATCTGTCATTCCCGTGAGAATTCCGTTTCTATTTTTAGCCATGGTATATTGCTTTCAGAGGTTATCGTTCTTTATCAAACACCCGCATATTTCGGGTGTAATATAGGTGGCGCTGCGGTCGGAAAACAGGTTTCCCCAGGCTGTCAATTAGCAGGTATTAAAAAAGATAGAAATTGTCAGACTGGATTCCCAGGCTACCGTCATCCTGGCCTGACCAGTCAACCGAATCGGCAGTGTAACCCCTCAAAATGTACACCGGACCATACACTTCAAAGACATATCTTCAATGGTAGAGAGGGGCAAGCAAATAAGCCACAGCAGCCGGATATTAAAACATGCTTGTAATGCGATTTCTATATCAAATGCAGCGTATAGTAACATTAGCTCTGTAAATCTTAAATATTCTCCAGATTGATACTGTCATCCTGGCCTGACCAGTGAACAGAATCGGCAGTGTGACCCCTAAAAATGTAGATCAGACCATACGCTTCAAAGACATATCTTCAATGGTAGAGAAGAGCAAACAGAAAAGCCACAGCAGCCGGATATTTTAACATGCTTGTAATGCGATTTCTATATCAAATGCAGGGTATAGTAACATTAGCTCTGTAAATCTTAAATTTTCTCCAGATTGATACCGTCACCCTGGCCTGACCAGTGAACCGGATCGGCAGTGTGACCCCTCAAAATGTAGATCAGACGATACACTTCAAAGACATATCTTCAATGGTAGAGAGGGGCAAACAGAACAGCCACAGCAGCCGGATATTAAAACATGCTTGTAATGTGATTTCTATATCAAATGCAACGTATAGTAACATTAGCTCTGTAAATCTTAAATTTTCTCCAGATTGATACTATCACCCTGGCCTGACCAGTGAACCGAATCGGCAGTGTCACCCCTTAAAATGTAGATCTGACCATACACTTTAAAAACTTATCTTCAATGGTAGAGCGGGGCAAACAGAAAAGCCGCAGCAGCCGGATATTAAAACATGCTTGTAATGCGATTTCTATATCAAATGCAGCGTATAGTAACATTAGCTCTGTAAATCTTAAATTTTCTCCAGATTGATACCGTCGCCCTGGCCGGACCAGTGAACCGAATCGGCAGTGTGACCCCTCAAAATGTAGATCAGACCATACTCTTCAAAGAGATATCTTCAATGGTAGAGTGGGTCAGAGAGAAAAGCCACAGCAACCAGATATTAAAACATGTTTGTAATGCAATTTCTCTAGCAAATGCAGCGTATTGTAACATTAGATATGTAAATCTTAAATTTCCTCCAGATTGATACCTCCACCCTGGCCTGACCAGTGAACCGAATCGGCAGTGTGACCCCTGAAATTGTAGATCTGACCATACACTTCAAAGACATATCTCATTCAATAGTAGAGAAAGGAAAACAGAAAAGCCACAACCGCCGGATATTAAAACATGCTTGTAATGTGATTTCTCTATCAAATGCAGCGTATAGTAACATTAGGTCTGTAAATATTAAATTTTCTCCAGATTGATATCGTCACCCTGGCCTGACCAGTGAACCGAATCGGCAGTATAACCCTAAAAATGTAGATGAGACCAAGGGCTAACAGGAAATCCGCAGGAGTCGGATCTTAAAACAAGCTTGTAATGCGATTTCAATATCAAATGCAGCGTATTGTAACATTAGATCTGTAAATCTTAAATTTCCTCCAGATTGATTCCTCCACCCTGGCCTGACAAGTGAACCGAATCGGCAGTGTGACCCCTGAAATTGTAGATCTGACCATACACTTCAAAGACATATCTCCATGGGTAGAGAGGGGCAAACAGGAAAGCCACAGCATCCGGATATTTAAACATTCTTGTAATGCGATTTCTATATCAGATGCAGGGTATAGTAACATTAGCTCTGTAAATCTTAAATTTTCTCCAGATTGATACCGTTATCCTGGCCTGACCAGTGAACCTAATCTGCAGTGTGACCCCTCAAAATGTGGATCAGACCATACACTTCAAAGACATATCTTCAATGGTTGAGAGGGAAAAACAGAAAAGCCACAGCAGCCTGATATTAAAACATGCTTGTAATCCGATTTCTTTATCAAATGCAGTGTATAGTAACATTAGCTCTTTAAATCTTAAATTTTCTCCACATTAATACCGTCACCCTGGCCTGACCAGTGAACCGAATCGGCAGTTTGACCCCTGAAAATGTACATAAGACCATACACTTTAAAGACATATCTTCAATGGTAGAGAGGGGCAGACAGAAATGCCACAGCAGCCGGATATTTAAACATTCTTGTAATGCGACTTCTATATCAAATGCAGCGTATAGTAACATTAGCTCTGTAAATCTTAAATTTTCTCCAGATTGATGCCGCCACCCTGGCCTAACCAGTGAACCGGATCGGCAGTGTGACCCCTCAAAATGTGAATCAGACCATACACTTCAAAGACATATCTCCAATGGTAGAGAGGGGCATACAGAAAAGCCACAGCAGCCGGATATTAAAACATGCTTGTAATGCGATTTCTATATCAAATGTAGCATATAGTAACATTAGCTCTGTAAATGTTAAATTTTCTCCAGATTGATACCGTCACCCTGGCCTGACCAGTCAACCGGATCGACAGTGTGACCCCTGAAAATGTAGATCAGACCATACACTTCAAAAACATATCTTCAATGGCAGAGAGGGGCAAACAAAAATGCTACAGCAGCCGGATATTAAAGCATGCTTATCTTGCGATTCATATTTCAAATGCAGCGTATAGGAACATTAACTTTGTAAATCTTAAATTTTCTCCAGATTGATAACGTCACCCTGGCCTGACCAGTGAACCGAATCCGCTATGTGACCACTCAAAATGTAGATCTGCCCATACACTTTAAAGACATATATTCTATGGTAGAGAGGGGCAAACAGAAAAGCCACAGTAGCCGGATATTAAAACATGCTTGTTATGCGATTTCTCTATCAAATGCAGGGTATAGTTACATTAGCTCTGTAAATCTTAAATTTTCTCCAGATTGATACCGTCACCCTGGCCTGACCAGTGAACCTAATCTGCAGTGTGACCCCTCAAAATGTAGATCAGACCATACACTTCAAAGACATATATTCAATGGTAGAGAAGAGCAAACATAAAAGCCACAGTAGCCGGATATTAAAACATGCTTATAATGCGATTTCTATATCAAATGCAGCGTATAGTAACATTAGCTCTGTAAATCTTAAATTTTCTCTAGATTGATACCGTCACCCTGGCCTGACTAGTGAACCGAATCGGCAGTGTGAACCCTCTAAATATAGGAGCGAACAGAAAAGCCACAGTAGCCGGATATTAAGATATGCTTGTAATGCGATTTCTAAAGCAAATGCAGCGTATAGTAACATTAGCTCTGTAAATCTTACATTTTCTCTAGATTGATACCGTCACCCTGGCCTGACTAGTGAACGGAATCGGCAGTGTGAACCCTCAAAATATAGATCATACCATACACTTCAAAGACATATCTTCAATGGTAGAGAGGGGCAAACAAAAAAGCCACAGCTGCCAGATATTAAAACATGCTTGTAATGCCATTTCTATATCAAATGCAGCGTATAATAACATAAGCTCTGTAAATCTTAAATTTTCTCCAGATTGATACCGTCACCCAGGTCTGACAAGTGAACGGAATCGGCAGTGTGACCCCTCAACATATAGATCAGACCATACACTTCAAAGACATATATTCAATGGTAGAGACGGGCAAACAGAAAAGCCACAGCAGCCGGATATTAAAACACGCTTGTAATGCTATTTCTATATCAAATGCAGGGTATAGTAACATTAGCTCTGTAAATCTTAAATTTTCTCCAGATTGATACCGTCACCCTGGCCTGACCAGTGAACCGAATCGGCAGTGTGACCCCTCAAAATGTAGATCGGACCATGCACTTCAAAGACATATGTTCAATGGTAGAGCGGGGGAAACAGAAAAGCCACAGCAGCCGGATATTAAAACATTCTTGTAATGCCATTTCTATATCAAATGCAGCGTATAGTAACATTAGTAGACTAGCTCTTAGACTATGATATATCTTTTTACATTTTTATGATTGAATGTAGTGAACTGTGTCAGTCTATATTCTATGTCCAATATCATAGTCTAGTACAATCCAAAAATTCACAAACCTCTTTTTAGGTTTGTTATCGATCAATGTCAAGAACTGACCACAGCGTAACTGGTAGAGATCAGTGGTTTATTGCCACATGTTTATGCAATTTATTGAGACCATCTGGTAGCTGGGATTTACAACTGCAGGAGTCAGCTGAGTTGAAATTTGATCTTTCTCAGTATTGGTACTTGCAGTTAGACTGGCAGACTTACAAAGTCTGTTGAGATCAAATAACCTGTAATAATATTAGTTTCTTCATACTGACACTGGTATTTTCTCGGAAAAACATTAAATTATAATCTGATTATATTTATCTTTTGTAAAACTTTGATATTTTCGTGCATTCATATATTTCCGTGTTTATTTTCTTATAAAACATCAATTTAAATAGGCCTTGGCCTTTAGATTGTTTGACAACAAATTTTCTGAAAAAAAATCAGATATCTGGAAATAACTGCTATATTTCTTCAGAAGGCTTTAAAACTTAATTACTGACAAACCATATGTTTTGGAAG
Source organism: Mercenaria mercenaria (assembly GCF_021730395.1). Classification (NCBI taxonomy): domain Eukaryota; kingdom Metazoa; phylum Mollusca; class Bivalvia; order Venerida; family Veneridae; genus Mercenaria; species Mercenaria mercenaria. The sequence goes on from NC_069373.1 coordinate 16,600,917, forward strand.
CACATGATAATTTGCTTTTTTACTACTTTTAACGAAAAGCGTTTGTAACTCTTTGCCCAAGGTAAACTATCTGTTATAAATGTATTATATCTTAGATCATAATTCACTATTTTAGCTATAGCTGTATTGGTTACGACGACGGTTTATTTCCGCGGTTGTCCAAGATTCGATTCCCAATGTGGCCATTTTTTTCTTAATTATTTTAGAAACAAAAACTCATATTCTAATGTTCATGATATGCCCAAACTTGAATTTGAATTGAAAAAAACAGATTATTTTAGCCAAATCTGTAGGTCAATACCTTTAATTGCGATAAATCATTAAGAATTATTCTCGAGGTTTTGCTATCCATTGTTCAATCGTCCTGGTGCGGTGCATTATTCTAAATAACTTTCATAATAATTCGACGAAACTAGTCGTTATTAGGTTAAGTTCATGACGTTCTTCGGTTTCTGAAAATTCTCCAACGGCCTCCCGTAAGCATGAATTTAAGTTTTATAATTTGTCAGTTTAGTTGCCGGGCTACATTTTGTCTTTGCTTTTTTGGCATTTAAATAGACTTGATCATGTTAGCCTAGAAGTTTGCATATCACATCTTGTTTAAAGTAATTTTGGAATTAATAATATTGACATGACTTTTAACACAATGGTAACTGAATGGTGAAACGAATAGCAAAACTTCATTGGTATTTGATTTTGCATAACACACATTTGATGTCGTACCATGAGCATTTTGCATTTATCAACGGCAATCACCCACTGATTTACAATATCGACTTGTTTTTAGCTCGACTTTTCGACTTTTGAGATAAAGCTTTGAAACTTTCAACTCTTGTTTACCATCACCATGTCCAGCTATAGACAAGAGCACATAACTCAATGAAGGAGTTTGGCTAAATTATGGTCCCTTTTGACTTAGAAATCATGGTTAAGTTTTTCGTATCAGTTCATATTTTGACAAAGTCTTTTGAGATAAAGCATTGAAACTTTCAACACTTGTTTACAATCACAGTCAACTCAATGAAGGAGTTTGGCTAAATTATGGTCCCTTCTGACTTAGAAATCATGGTTAAATTTTTCGTATCAGTTCATATTTTGACAAAGTCTTTTGAGGTAAAGCATTGAAACTTTCAACACTTGTTTACAATCACCATGTCAAGTTATAGGCTGACCATGTCAAGTTATAGGCAAGAGTACATAACTCCATCAAGGATTTGGGCTGAATTGTTGCCCCTTTTGACTTAGAAATCTTGGTTAAGTTTTTCGTACTAGTTCATATTTTGTATTTAGTATTTAACATATGGCTTTGAAACTTGTATCTGCAGGCAAGAGTACATAACTCTGTCATCAATTTTGGCTGAATTTTGGCCCTTTTTGGACTTGAAAATTTGTTTTGTTTTCATACTAGTCCATGTTTTGTCAATATTATTTGACATATGGCTTCCAAACTTTTAAACACTTGTTTATCATCATGATTTCCATCTGTAGGCAAGAGTACGTAATTCTGACTACTATTTTGGCTGATTTATGGACCTTTTTGAACTTAGCTCAGTAGGTAAGAGCGTTGGTCTACGGATCGTGGGGTCGCGAGTTCGATCCTCGGGCGGGGCGTATGTACTCCGTGACTATTTGATAAACGACATTGTGTCTGAAATCATTAGTCCTCCACCTCTGATAATTCATGTGGGGAAGTTGGCAGTTACTTGCGGAGAACAGGTTTTGTACTGGTACAGAATCCAGGAACACTGGTTAGGTTAACTGCCTGCCGTTACATGACTGAAATACTGTTGAAAAATGGCGTTGAACCCAAAACAAACAAAAAAAAATTGAATTTTTGGAAAACATCTTGGAAATCAGTTAAATTTTCCATACCATTCCATATTTTGTTTAAACTTTTTGACTTTGAAACTTTAAACATTTCATAACCATCATCCAAAACATTGCCATTAAGTACAAGACTAATTGAAATCCACAAATAAAGGAACATGGTTCGTCTAAATTGTTTTTGTCTGAATATCAGTTGACTGTAATATTTTGACCCCATTCTTAAATCAGTTCTTCAAATAGTCGAGCGCGCTGTCATCCGACAGCTCATGTTTGACATTTGTGACATCGCCTCCTTTCACAACTCGCAGCATTGGTGCTAAACTCAATAGGGAAAATGCATATCTTCGGACCGCGGGGTCTTTCATTTGGGTCAAGGTAATGTTATCCGTGACAGTTCTATAAGAAGTTGCGTCTGAAACCATTTGTCCATTTAACGTCGCACCGATACATGATAGGTCATGTGGCGACTTTCTAGCTTTAATGGAGGAAGACCTCGGGTGACCCCTCCGTGCAATATTTCATAACGAGTGGGCAGTTGGGAAGAACCACCGGCCTCCCGTAAGCAAGCTGGATGGAGGATGTTGAGTTACTTGCGGGGAACATGTTAATACTGGTGCAGAATCTAGGAGCATTAAAACAATGTTGAAAACAACGCTAAACCCGACACAGCTTTACACTATCAATAATTATGAAATAAAACATACACACTGCGCAAATAATACAAACAAAAATGGGTTTGGCAGCAAGTTTGGCAGCAACCTGAATGAATGACCTCCCCACACCCACAACACACCAGATAAAGAAAAAATAAAAATGTTATGAGCTAATTAGCCGACAATTTAAAAATATTTAATCTCTTTAATTTTGAAAGTTTTGTGGAATTTTTTTTTGTTAAATGTCTGTAATATAAAAAGTGTCTGTTGTCCGTTAGATGTTACCAAACAAAAATAGTTCCGCCATTTAGGGGCCATCTTTTCAGGAACATTACCAAACTTGGACTGTAGCATTTTTGAATTTCTACTTCAGCTTATACCTAATTTTCACACCTACGTAAGTAACTAAGTAAACGTAAGTTAAAGCAGGTGCAAAAATTAGGCTCAAGTTTAAGTAGGTGTGAAAATTAGGTTATGGGTAAGCTTAAGTAGGTGTGAAAATTAGGTGTGGGTTTAAGCAGGTGTGAAAATTAGGTTATGGGTAAGTTTAAGTAGGTGTGAAAATTAGGTATAGGTTTAAGTAGGTGTGAAAATTAGCTTATGGGTAAGTTTAAGTAGGTGTGAAAATTAGGTATACCTATTACCCATAACCTAATTTTCACACCTACTTAAACTTACCCATAACCTAATTTTCACGCCGGCTTACCCATAACCTAATTTTCACACCTGCTTACCCATAACCTAATTTTCACACCTACTTAAACTTACCCATAACCTAATTTTCTCATAACCTATTTTTCACACGTACTTAAACCTATTACCCATAACCTAATTTTCACACGTACTTAAACCTATTACCCATAACCTAATTTTCACACTTACCTAAACTAAATTTTCACACCTACTTAAACTTACCCATAACCTAATTTTCTCATAACCTTATTGTCACACCTACTTAAACCTATTACCCATAACCTAATTTCACACCTACTTAAACTTACCCATAACCTAATTTTGACACCTACTTAAACTTACCTATAACCTAATTTTTTCATCTACTTAAACTGATCCATAACCTAATTTTCACACCTGCTCAAGCTTACCCATAGCCTTATTTTCACAGCTACTTAAATATACCCATAACCTAATTTTCACACCTACCTAAACTTATCCATAACCTAATTTTCGCACCTACTTAAACCTATACCTAATTTTCGCACTTACTTATATCTATTTTTTACACCTATTTATATCCTAATTTTCGCATCTAAACTTAATTCAAAATTTAAAAACACATATTTTTTATCTGTTTATTTGATAACATAAACAATGCGCTCGACTATTTTCAGTTTGAATAGTATGTGTCATATTTGAGCGTCATGTGGCGTTTTAAAATCAAAATGACGAATCATACCCCCACAAAAGTAAGCTAATGCCAAAGCCAAACTTGCTTGACCTACTGACCTTAGTTGGTCATGATCAACCTTCTTTTCATGATCTTCGGCCTTAGCGTTCCCAAGTCCTTGTCATTGTGACCTTTGACCCTTTTAATAAAAAATCGTTCAAGGTGTTTAAGACATACAGAGTGGAAACCTTTGTGACCTTGAGCCGGCATATCGTCTTGATGAGGTGATCATTTGACCCGGGTCTTTTAGGTGATATACAGAGCGGACTCACCCCCTTAAGTTGTTGACCTTGACCTTGAGCCAACATGTGTTACTCACAAATTCTGCATATTGTCTTATCGAGGTGATCATTTGACCAAAGTATCATGTGACCTTGACCTTGAGCCTACGTAAAAATTTGATGAAATGATATTTGACCCAAGTTTTACATAATTCCTTCAAGGGGTTTATAAAAAAAAACAGAGCGGACTTTTGACCTAGAGTTGTGACCTTGACCTTGAGCCAACATGTGTGACTCACAAATTCTGCATATTGTCTTATCGAGGTGATCATTTGACCAAAGTATCATGTGACCTTGACCTTGAGCCGACGTAAAAGTTTGATGAGATGGTATTTGAAGAAAGTTTTACATAATTCCTTCAAGGGGTTAAGAAAAAAACAGAGCGGACTTTTGACCTAGAGTTGTGACCTTGACCTTGAGCCGACATAGCTGACTCATAAGTTCTGCACATTCTCTTGATGAGGTGATCATTTGACCCAGGTTTTTAAATTCCTTAAAGGGGTTTAGGAGATACAGAGTGGACATGAAATGGAAGGTTAACAAGAGCTGTCGGAGGACAGCAACGCTCGACTATTCAACAGCCTTGTCAATTGAATGAATACAAAAGTGAAAAGGGCATAATTTTGTAAATGCAAAGTAGAGGTATTGAACCTCTGTACTGCATGTCATATCATGACAGTGACAAGTGTGTGAAGTTTCAATCTTCAATTTGTGGATACTGAGATTACCAGCTTTACATACAAAACTTAAACAAAAAACTGCTAAGTCAAAGGGGCATAATTTTGTAAAAATGCCAAGTAGAGTATGGGACCTTCACAGTGCATGTTAGATCATGACAGTGAACAAGTGTGTGAAGTTTCAATCCATTCCAATTAGTGGATACTGAGTTATCAGATTACATACAAAATTTAACCAAAAACTGCTAAGTCGAAAAAGGGCATAATTTTGAAAAAAAAGAGAGCAGAGTTATGGGACTTGCTTAGTGCATGTCAGTCATGATAGTGAACAAGTATGTGAAGTTTCAATCCATTCCCATAAGTAAGTACTGAGATACCGCTTACATACAAAACCTTAACCAAAATTTCTAAGTCGAAAAAGGGGCATAATTTTGTAAAAAAGCAAAATAGAGTTATGGAACCTGTGCAATGTAGATCAGTTCATCACAGTAAATAAGTGTGTAAGTTTCATCCATTCCCACAAGTGGTTACTGAGTTACCAGCTTACATACAAAACCTTAACCAAAAATTTCTAAGTCGAAAAAGGGGCATAATTTTGTAAAAAAGCAAAATAGAGTTATGGAACCTGCGCAATGTAAGTCAGTTTGTCACAGTGAATAAGTGTGTGAAGTTTCAATCCATTCCCACAAGTGGTTACTGAGATACAAGCTTACATACAAAACCTTAACCAAAATCGGGACGCGGACGCCGACGCCAACGCGGACGCCGACGCATGGGCGAGTGCAATAGCTCACTATTCTATGAATAGTCGAGCTAAAAATTGTGAGTTGAAAGACCTTGAGCCAACGTGTGTGACTCCTGTGTTCTGCGTATTAATTGTCTTGATCGAGTGATCATTTGACCCAAGTTTCATGAAAATCCTTAAAAACTTAACAAAGATTTGTACGTTAAAAGGAGTCATAATTCAGACAACATCTTTTATAAAGTTATGTTCCATCATCATATCTAGTTTTAGAGTACATAAGTCTTGAAAGTTTAAAAGCTTTATCTCAGAGGTTTTCTCAAAATGTTGACTGATACGAACAAGAGGACCATGATGGTCCTGAATCGCTCACCTGTGCCCCACGTGACCCAGTTTTGGACTGAGTATGATGTCGTTTTTTCTATTAATTGACATAGTGACCTAGTTTTGAGCTCATGTAATCCAGTTTTGAACCTAGATATCATCAAGATAAAAATCTGACCAATTTTCATGCAGATCCACAGAAAAATATGGCCTCTAGAGAGGCCAAGAGATTTTTCTATTATTTGACCTAATGACCTAGTTTTTGACCGCAGTTAACCTTCTTTTAAACTTGACCTAGATATGATCAAGGTAAACATTCTTCGTAGTTGACCCAGTTTTGAACTGGACCTAAATATCATCAAGATGAACATTCAGACCAATTTACATACAGATCCCATGAAAAATATGGCCTCTGGAGAGGTCACAAGGCACTTAACCCAGTTTCAAACTTGACCTAGATATCATCTGAATATTTTTTTTCATGAAGATTCATGTATGGCCTCTAGAGAGGTTACAAGGATTTTCTAATTTTAGACCTACTGACCTAGTGTTTGACCGCAATTGACTAAGTTTCATACTTGACATAGACAGATGAACATTCAGAATAATTTTCGTATAGACCCAATAAAAAATATGGCCTCTTAAGAGGTCACAAGGTTTTTTTCATTATTTAATCTACTGACCTAGTTTTTGACGTGAGCCAGTTTCAAACTAGATATCATCAAGATAAAAATTCTGACCACTTTTCATGGATATCCATTGAAATGTATGGCCTCTAGAGAGGTCACAAGGTTTTTTCTATTTTTAGACCTACTGACCTAGTTTTGGACCGCATGTGACCCAGTTTCGAACTTGACCTAGATGAACATTCTGACTAACTTTCATAAAGATCCCATGAAAAATTTTACCTCTAGAGTTGTCACAAGCAAAAGTACGGACGGACGCACGGGGCGGATGAACGGACGACGGACGCTGCGCGATTACAAAAGCTCACCTTGTCGCTTTGTGACGGGTGAGCTAAAACATAACTAAGGTGTGACGCCGACGCCAACGCTGGCACCGTGGTGAGTAGGATGTATCTACTTATTCTTCGAATAGTCCAGCTTTAGAGCAAAAAATAAATTTCATACTTCAAAACTTCTTTTTGTAAACAAGAGCTGTCGAAGGACAGCAACGCTCACCTATTCAAAAGCCTTGTCACACAAAAGATACATGAATGGATACACACTATACATATGTACAAAGGGGGACGTGTAAATTTTGCTTCAAAGTAAGTTAAAGCCATAAGACTTTCACTTCATATGACGCTAAATGAGTGACCAGCTTAAAAACAACTCAATTTATGTCCATTAGGCAGTGGTGTCTCTATACGGTTATATGTTTCTGACAATGCAATGGTTGATTAACTTTCATATTACTTTAGGTTGAGGATGCAAGTCCTCCATGGGTGAGGGGGTGGGGGAGTTATAAATACTCCGAATATCATCAATAAACACAAGCTTAAAAGGACCTGAAAGAGTATTTTTGTCGAGGGAGCGGAGGAGGAGTGGAGTAGAGTGGGGGTGTAAATCTCTGAACCGACTCAGTCTGCTACTTTTCGAGATACATGCGAGACAAACTTATAGGTCTTTAATGCAAATTTTTGTCTAAATCGATGACCATAACTTTGGTCTTGCAGAAAAAACATCCCAAAGTAAACCCCGGGTGCACAACTTCACACGCTGAATAATATTCCTATATGGTTTCATGACTGCAGGTCATATATTTTTTAATATATACCACACAAACTTTATGCATATCTTTACGACGTCAAGGGCCATAACTCTTGTAAGGTGAAATCCCAGACAAACTTCAGGAGAACAGCTTTACATGTAGGGTAACGAATCTCTACCGTTTCATGATTCTAGGTCAAATACTAGGTATTTAGTTTCATGACTGCAGGCCAAATACTTTTGATTTACATGCGACACGAATTTTTAGGCCCTTTATGCATACTTTGACTAACAAATGTCACCACCCTGGTTTTACTGAGTAAACAAGTGAATGGAGGCAATACAAAGTCCCCGACTGGTAGGCACTTAATTTCCTCTGCTGCAGTATAACATGATGAACTGATATCTGTCAATGATGTATAAACAATATTGTACTGTATATACTATATGTTATAACAAAACACTTTGATTAAAATTTGTATAACAACAGCTGTCACAAGAGACAGCGCGCTCAACTATTTCGATGCTGGATAGTGAAACTGGGCACATTTGACAAAGCTAGAATGCTGGAGTTGTCACTGGAGTGTTCAGTGACTCTAACATGGAGGAAATATTGAATAATAGCTTGAGTTTGTGTCAAAAGTTTTAAGTAATGAGAGAGATAAGGATCAAGTGTATCAAAACATTAAATATTAAGTATAAAAAGAGGACAAAATTCATGAAATATTGGAGCAAGAGTGATGCCCCTTGTGTCATGTTGTATCAAATCGATTTAGTAATAACCTGAGATATAGTGAAAATGCATCAAAATTATGCATCAAAATTAACCTTTAATTCCAAGTAAAAGGAGCATAATTCATAAACTTTTGGTGCCAGAGTTATTGACCTTGTGTCATATGATGTGGGTGGTAAGGTGGAACAACTATTTTAAGTTTGAATCAAATCCATTTAATATTAACTGAGATAGAGTGAAAGTGCTCCAAAACTAACTAGAAATTCTAAGTAAAAAGGTGGAATAATTCATAAAATACTAGTGCAAGAGTAATGACCCTTGTGTCATATGATGTGGGCGATGGTGTGGAACAACTATTTTATGTTTGAATCAAATTCATTCAGTTATAACTGAGATAAAGTGAAAGTGCACCAAACCTTTAACCTGAATTCCTAGTAAAAAGGGGAATAATTCATGAAATATTGGTGCCAGAGTTATGACCTGTGTGCAATATGATGTGGGTGATGATCTTGAACAACCATTTTAAGCTTGAATCAATTCCATTTAGTAATAACTGAGATAAAGTGAAAGTGCACTAAAACTTTAACCTGGGATTCTAAGTAAAAAGCCATAATAATTCATGAAATATTGGTGCTAAAGTTATGACCCTTGTGCCGTATAATGTGGGTAATGATGAAGAACAATATTTTAAGTTTTAATTAAATCCATCAAGTAACAAGGCAGTCTGAAAGACAGCTAAATCCCCCGCCACTGCTATGGCTAGTGAAAGGGTAAACCTTTGATTTTAGCTGTGACCTTGACCTTGAACTGACATGGCTGACTTATGAATTCTGCACAACGTCTTGATGAGGTGATCATTTGACCAAAGTTTCATAAAAAACCTTCAAGGGGTTTAGGAGATACAGAGCTGAAACCTTTGACCTTCAGTTGTGACCTTGACCTTGAGTTGACATGGCTGACTCATGAGTTCTTGATGAGGTGATCATTTGACCCAAGTTTGATGAAAATCCTTTAAGAGGTTAAGGAGACACAGAGTGGACACCAAATGGAAGGCTCAAACCTTCGACCCTTAGTTGTGACCTTGACCTTGATTTCTGCACATTGTTCTGATGAGGTAATTATTTGACCCAAGTTTTATAAAAATTCCTTCAAGGGGTTTAGGAGATATAGAGCGGACACGAAATGTAAGGCTCAAAACTTTGACCTTCAGTTTGTGACCTTGACCTTGAGCCGACATGGCTGACTCATAAGTTCTTCACATCGCCTTGATGAGGTGATCGTTTGACCCAAGTTTTATAAAATTCCTTCAAGGGGTTTAGGAAATATAGAGCGGACACAAAATGGATGGAAGGCTCAAACCTTTGACTCTAAGTTGTGACCTTGACCTTGAGCTGGCATGACTGACTCATGGGTTCTGCATATCGTCTTGATGAGGTGATCATTTGACCCAAGTTTTATAAAATTCCTTCAAGGGTTTAAGAGAAATAGAGCGGGCACAAAATGGAAGGCTCAAACATTTGACCTTGAGTTGTGACCTTGACCTTGAGCCGACATGGCTGACTCATAGGTTCTGCACATCGTCTTGATGAGGTGATCATTTGACACAAGTTTTATAAAATTCATTCAAGGGGTTAAGGAGATATAGAGCGGACACACAATGGCAGGCTCAAACCTTTGACCTTGAGTTGTGACCTTGACCTTGAACCGACAAGACTGATGAGGTGATCATTTGACCCAAGTTTCATGAAAATCCTTCAAAGGGTTTAGGAGATATAGACCGGACACGATTTTGTTACGGACAGAAGGACGAACGGACGAACGGACGGAAGGACGGACGCAGACCATTCCTATAATCCCTCCGCCACGGCGGGGGATTAATAACAAAGATAAAGAGAAAGTGCGTTAAAACTTAAACCAAAGTGCGGACACGGAAGGACGCCGTACTTCGTACAGTCCAGCTAAAAACCTACAGATGTTTTTATATGGAATTCTTTTGGCGGATTATAAAAAAAGTTATCATAAGAAATATTCATATTAACCACGAAGGGAAAATAATCCTTTATCATCTATATAATGTTATGTATATATATATATATATAAAACTTCAAAAGAAACTATTTACTAGGTAGAGGTAGGTCAAAATACACCTTAAGATTGGATGTAACATGCATGTTTTATCATAAAAAAGTGGTCATGATTATTCCCTACGGCCAGTAATAACAAAGTTACAATATAATCTATTTATAGTAACAACAAATGGACGTAATTCTAAAAACAAGGGCGCATTATGGTGGTGAATATTTGTGCTAAATTACATCAAAATCCTTCCATGCATGAAAAAATGATCCGGACAATGTCATTTTTGAATTTGACCTTTGATCTTCAAGTATGACCTTGACCTTAGACCTAGATGTCTCATCCAGGGCAATATTTGTGCTAACTGATACTTAAATCCTGTTTTGCATGACAAAGTTATTGATCCGATAGGGAAAAAAATCCTATTGACCTTTGACTACAATTGAGACCTTTACCTTTAAGCTAGGGTTCTGGGTGTTACGCAGGACGTCTCATCATGGGGAACTTTATGCCAAGTAATATTGTAATCCCTTGATTGATGACTGGACAGGAAAAAACAACCCTATTGACATTTGACCTCCAACTGTGGCCTTGATCTGAGAGCTAGGGACTCGGTGTTGCGTATGACACGTTGTCTCATCATGGGAAATATTTGTGCCAGGTAAAATCAAAATCCCTTAATGGCTAGCAGGGTTATAGACCGGACAAGAAAATAAAAACCATATTGATCTTTGATCCACACTTATGATTTTGACCTTTAAGCAAGGGATCCAGGACTGGCAAATGGCACGTCATGAGGAACACCTGTGCTAAGTGATATTAAAATCTCTAAATGAATGACGGAGTAATGAACCGGACACGAAACAGACCCTGTTCATGCAGTGTTAACATTTGACTGCTAAGAGTGACCTCGACCTTTAAGCTAGGGGTCTGAAGTTGTGCATGACACATCATTTTATTATGAGGTACATTTGTGCCAAGTGATATTAAAATCCTTTTATGGACTGGAGAGTTATGGACCGGACAGAAAAAAATGCCCTATTGGCCTCTGACCTCCAATTGTGACCTTGATTTTTGAGCTAGCGGTCCGGGTTTTGCGCATGACACGTTATCTCATCCTGGGGAAATTTTATGTCAAGTAATATTAAAATCCATTCATGGATGACAGAGTTATGGAACGAACACGAAATTGCGGACGAACGGACGTCCGTACAGACAGAGGGACAGACGTATGGAAAAGGGCCAAAATTTCTCTCCAACGCATCAATAAAAGTGTATAAAGACTAAAGGGCACATGACTTTGCAAGCCCTAGAACACGTCACGCACAATTATTGTTAACAACGTGTGTAAAGTTTCATTGGAATCTCTCTAAGTGTAAAAGTTGTTCGTGTGACGAAACGTTTTTGCAACGGACGGACTTCTTGGTTTACAGTGGTACAGATATACGCATGTAGAAGCAGACGACATTTCCGTGTTCAATGTATCTATCTAACTTTACTCCGAATGATCATGAGAAAAATATAACAAGCAAATGGGGGAAAACAAGATATATAGATATATATATATATCTCTCCGGAAAAAGTATTAATGTTTATGTTTAGCTTCCTAATTTCTTTATTTGGTCTTTATTCGTAATGCAATCTGGTTTTATCCCTCTTTCGTAACATCTGCTTATAGTATACAGTAGTTTTTAGGAGTTTTTGCAGTTTGCTACTTTCATATTTTTCTAAAACTGAACCAGTCTGTATGTTCTTACTGAGATTGTTTGTATTGTTATTGGATAATCATATTGTCGGAAAATAACTTGTATTAGCTAATGTTTACATGTTTGTTATAACCGACGCTAAATGAAGATTATCTTATCTTATCTTATCTTATCGCTGCTTCATCTGTTTAAACATAAAATTCAAAGCCTTAGAACTTTAATGTGTTTAAATATTATCGAGCAGTTGGTGACTTTCTTCGGTTAATGCAAAGTACTCATGACATGACATAATTGCATGCTGTACAAAATCATAAACTAAAGGAATTTTGTTGTTCAAACAGTTTTCGTTTCAATGATCGTTGTATTGAAAGCCATGTCTAGATGACTTCCACCAACATTATTTTAGAGAGCGCTTGAAATGAAAACTCCTAGGTGACCACGATCAAGCCTATCAAACGAAGAATAAACAAACTCCAACGCAGTGATCTCCCTTACCGCTTCGCTTATTGGTAAGCGAAACGGCAAGGGAGATCACTGCGTTGGAGTTTGGAGAAATCAAGCGAAGCGGTAAGGGAGATCACTGCGTTGGAGTTTGGAGAATAACAAGATATATCTTGTTCATTTTCATTCATTTTCGTAGTACGCTTTGAAAACAATTTTAAATAAAAAATATTTTCTTAAAGTCATTTTAACCCCAATATTATATTAAGAGTTAGGTTATGTTATGTGAAGGTTTTATGTGAATATAACATTTTTAATGTTAAGTTACTAACAGTGATTTAAATTAAAAATGGGGTCAAAATGAAATTTAAGAAAACCTAAAGAAAAATGTCAATTATGGAATAAAACTGCGAGTAGGTAATTTTTTATGCTTCAGAGTATGATTACAATAAAGGCATGGAAAATGAATCTGAATGAACAAATATATCTATTATGACTTGTAAACGATGTGGAAACAAAAAAAGGATATGTTAAGGGTTTAATTACATAGGTTTGATCTAAGTCACCTTGACGCTTTCATTGCAGACGCTCTTTGAAATAATGCTAGAGGTACTTAAATTTTCGAGAAATGGCTTTAAATACAATGAAGAATTGATCTCAAAGGGAAGAAAAATATTACTGAATTACGGCTTTTTTCTTGTTTATGACTTTGTAAAACATACATTGCTTCATGGCATGAGCATTTACGGTTACCGAAGACAGTCACCGACTGACCTAACATCATTATGACATTATTCTTGGCGAATTTCATTTTATCATTTCATTTAACATTTCAGTATATCATTTCATTTTATCATTTTATCATATAAGCATCCGGAACAAACTTAGATGGACACTTTCGAACATGTCTATATATTTTGAAATGCCGTATACATGTGTACATGCATATAACTGTTACGTATTTTCTATGAAAATTTTAATTGAAATTTCAAAGAAGTGACGGTACTAGATGTACACAAACTGAAACTTTGAACCTAACATTTTGACTGATCCCTAACTAGAGCTATCACTTAGACTAGTCTGTGAATAACATCTTTTTATTTTAGGCTAAATAAAGTGTTGTGATCATGACCTTTGGTCTTCAAGTGTGACCTTGACCTTAAACCTTATGATCAGCGCTTTGCAATTTGCACGTTGTCTTGATAAGATTGATTTTTGTGACCTTGACCTTTGACATGGGTTTGCGCTCTGTATGTGGCCTTGACCTCTGACATGGGTTTGCACTCTGCATGTGGTCTTGGTGAAATTAAAACAGTGGTTAAGATGATATACAGTGGACAAAAATAAGTTCTCTGATAATTGTCCTCCTAAGAATGACCCTGCCCTTTGACCTTGGCTCTGCATATCGCCTTGATGAGGATAAGAATTGACGCAACTTTATGAAATTCATTTTAGTGGTTAAGAAGAAATAGTGTGGACGCAAAAACTGAGTTATCGGATAGTTGACCTCTAGGTTTGCTTGACCTTGGACATTGTGATCTAGGTTATGCGCTCTTCATGTCTGGATGAGGTTAACATCTAATTCTGATTTATGAAAATACTTCCAGTGGTTAAGAATATATTAAACGGACATAAATTTTAGCATTTTGATCTTTGACCTGTAAGTGTGACCTTGACCATTGACATTGTGATCTTGCTTATGCGTTCTTCATGTCGGGATGAGGCTAACAACTGATTCTGATTAATGAAAATCATTTAAGTGGTTAAAAAGATAAAAAGAGATGACATAAATTTCGGCATTTGATTTTTGGCCTGCAAGTGTGACCTTGGCCGTAGTGACATGGGTTGTGCATTCTGTGTATCATCTCAATGGGGTTATCAATTGTTGCTAGTTAATGAAAGTCGTCTTAGTGGTTGAATAAGAGTTGGAACAGACACAAATTTAAGCTATCTGAGTTTTGATTTCAAAGTGTGAATTTCATCTTGGACCTAGTGACCCTAGTTGTGCACTCTTGACGAGGGAAATAGTAGAGGCTAGTTCTACGAAACTATTCAAAGTCGTTTTGAAGGTATAGAGGGGACATTAATTTAAGCTATCTGACATTTGACTAAGAAGTGTGACCTTGACCTAAGACAATGTGACCTAAATTGTGTGCTCTGTCGTCGTCTTCATGAGGGGGCATAATTTAGTAAAAATGTAAAATAGGGTTATGGAACCTGCAAAGTGCTTATCAGCTCATGACAGTGAACAAGTGTATGAAGTTTCAATCCATTCCCATTAGTGGGTACTGAGATACCAGCTTACATATAAGAATTTAACCCAAAAACTCCTAAGTTGACAAAGGGGCATAATCTTGTAAAATGCAAAGTTGAGTTATTGATCCTTTGCACTGCATGTCATATTATGACAGTGAACTAGTGTGTGAAGTTTCTATCCTTTCCCATTAGTGGATACTGAGATACCAGCTTACATACAAAAACTTAACCAAAAATTTCTATGTTGAAAAAGGGGCATAATTTTGTAAAAAAGCAAAATAAAGTTATGGGACCTGCTTTGTGCATGTCAGATCATGACAGTGAACAAGTGTGTGAAGTTTCAATCCATTCCCATTAGTGAGTACTGAGATACCAGCTTACATACAAAACCTTAACCAAAAAATTCCAAGTCGAAAAAGGGGCATAATTTTGTAAAAAAGCAAAATAGAGTTATGGAACCTGTGCAATGTAAGTCAGTTTATCACAGTAAATAAGTGTGTGAAGTTTCAATCCATTCCCACAAGTGGTTACTGAGATACCAGCTTACATACAAAACCTTAACCAAAAATTTCTAAGTCAAAAAAGGGGCATAAATTTGTAAAATAGCAAAACAGAGTTATGGAACCTGTGCAATGTAAGTCAGTTTATCACAGTGAATAAGTGTGTGAAGTTTCAATCCATTCCCACAAGTGGTTGCTGAGATACCAGCTTACATACAAAAACTTAACCAAATCGGGACGCGGACGCGGACGCGGACGCAGACGCCGACGCGGAGACCGACGCATGGGCGAGTCCAATAGCTCTACTATTCTATGAATAGTCGAGCTAAAAATCTAAGTTAAAAGGGGGCATAATTCTGTCAAAATTCAAATCAGAGTTATGGGGATTGTTTCTCCTGGTGTAGACTTTGATAGTAAATAAGTATTTTAAGTTTCAAGTCAAAAGCTTTGATAGTAACAGAGATATTTGACTTTATCAAAAACTTTAACTAAACATTCTAAGTTAAAAAGTGTCATAATTCTGTCAAAGTTCAATTCAGTGTTATGGGGATTGTTTCTCCTGGTGTAGACTTTGATAGTAAATAAGTATTTTAAGTTTCAAGTCAAAAGCTTTGATAGTAACAGAGATATTTGACTTTATCAAAAACTTTAACTAAACATTCTATGTTAAAAAGTGTCATAATTCTGTCAAAGTTCAATTCAGTGTTATGGGGATTGTTTCTCCTGGTGTAGACTTTGATAGTAAATAAGTATTTTAAGTTTCAAGTCAAAAGCTTTGATAGTAACAGAGATATTTGACTTTATCAAAAACTTTAACTAAACATTCTAAGTTAAAAAGGGGCATAATTCTGTCAAAATTAAATTTAGAGTTATGGGGATTGTTTCTACTGGTGTAGACTTTGATAGTAAATAACTATTTTAAGTTTCAAGTCAATAGCTTTGATAGTGACAGAGATATTTGACTTTATCAAAAACTTTAACCAAAGGCGACGCCGACGCCGACGCTGGGGCGAGTGCAATAGCTCTACATTTTCTTCGAAAAGTCGAGCTAAGAAGCAGGATAGAGTTATGTTTCTTGATGTATAGCGTCCGCTTATGAAGGTGATAAACTGTTGCAAGTTTTAAAGCAATAGCTTTGATAGTCTATGAGAAAAGTTGACTTAAACATAATACTCAACCAAGAAAATGATTTTCTAAGTCCAAAAGGGGCAATAATTATTGCAAAATGCAGTTATGTTGCTTGCTGTACAGGGTCAGCTTATGATGGTGAACAAGTGTTGCAAGTTTCAAAGCAATAGCTTTGATAGTTTTGGAGAAAAAGAAAAGTTGACCTAAACATAAAACTTAACCAAGAAGTCTGATATTTTCTAAGTCCAAAAGGGGCCATAAATCTTGCAAAAAGCAGGATGGAGTTATGTTTCATGCTGTACAGGGTAAGCTCATGATGGTGAACAAGTGTTGCAAGTTTTAATGCAATAGCTTTGATAGTTTAGGAAAAAAGTTGACCTAAACATAAAACTTAACCAAGAAAACTGATTTTCTAAGTCCAAAAGGGGCAATAATTCTTGCAAAAATCAGGATGGAGTTATGTTTCTTGCTATACAGGGTCAGCTTATGATGGTGAACAAGTGTTCTAAGTTTCAAAGCAATAGCTTTGGTAGTTTAGGAGAAAAGCTGATCTAAACATAAAACTTAACCAGGCAACGCCGACGCCGACGCCGACAACCGCTCAAGTGATGACAATAACTCATCATTTTTTTTTCAAAAAATCAGATGAGCTAAAAAAAGATGCTAGAGCAGTGTACTACAGGAAAATATATGAACATGGCGCTCAGATTTATGCATATTCATCAATCAGGATATATCAGTGTAAATGAGATGAAAGGTATTTTTCTTTGAAAGTATAGTACAATCAAATTTGAAAGTGCGCATGTCCAAAAGGAAGCAAATGTGAGGCTTTTGCGATAACATTTACGAAAATATTTGACTCTGTTTATTTGTTCTCTTTGACAACTCCATGAACAAGAGCTTTATGTAAAATAGCGCGCTCCACTATTCGGTGGTTTGACAGTAAAATGATTGTATATCTTAATAAGAGACTTCTAGTTTAAAAGAAAAATACACCAATATAAAAAAGACCCTACTACTCAGAGGTTACACGCAAAACTTAAAGAAGAAAGGCGACAGCTTGTAAGTAAAATAGGTCACAAGTCGAGCTAGAATCTATCTAATTTCAGTCATTCTAAAAGTGGCCAGATATGTCTGACAGTTTTAATAATTTTATAAGTATTTTTGTTTAAAAAGATGTTAAGTTGTTCATTAAGGTAGGTCGATACCTTATTCGTCAAATATGACATTCCTTCCGATTTTGTTGAAACTTGGTCCACCTATAGCGCTATGGTTCCTTTTTTATTTTTCAGTCGTCTTGGCAACAATAAGTTATCAGTGATGACGTCACGAACGTCACAACGTAGGGCGCTAAAATGCCCAAAATCCGCCATAATAGGTCTTCTAAAATATCTAATTAAGAATTAAAATAAGCGAAACTTCACTATATGATATTTTATCTAATTCACATATGGACTAGTGTGTTTTTAAGTGGTATCGTACCACATTACAACGGACATTTATAATTTTATTGAGCAACCGATTTCCTTCTGATATAAAATTTTGACAAAAAATCGGCAAATATACGCAAAAATGACATCTTTAAAAAACTACAAGCCCATTAAAAGTCTGATTTTCAGCACAAGTGATCAATTTGCAAATGAAATGTCAAATAAAAAAGGGAACTTTACGTTTTCAGTTTTTCACAATATTGTGTTGAAGACAAATATCTTGTCAGTTTTGGAAAAAATCAAGTTTTTCCTTTGAAAGTCTAGATGTAAACAAGCAAATTTAGTGAATTTGTATCCCCCGCCCGCCGAACATGAAGGTTTCACCCTTGAATATTTTACGCAAGAACACTCTGTCAATTGGGTTGGAATTAATATGGTTCATGCTAGAGCCTAAAGATTTTTGAACAATTCAAAGGTAATAACTCTGAAGTTAGTCATGATATAATTAATCTTGTCATGTCATGTGCTTATTAATAGACTAAAGTTATTCAAGGTTTGGTGAATCTAGCTAAAACACATTTTGAATTATATTCATTTTCAATTTCGGACGCACGGACGCACAAACAATCAGACGGACGAACGACAAATCTATATCCCTTTACCTTTGGCGGGGATAAAAGTGACCGTGCCCCCTTTGAGGGTATGTTTTCTGACGCACGGACGCACAAACAATCAGCCGGACGGACAACGACAAATCTATATCCCTTAACCTTCAGCGGGGATAAAAGTTACCGTTCCCCCTGGAGGGTATGTTTTCTGATGAATCAGAATAACCTGAACATTCTCGGAACTTGGTCACTTAAGGACCATCTAAGTGAAATTTGAAAATCAAATCAGAAATTTCTTACGGAAAAGAATATGTGACAACGTCCCCTGGCGGCCATCCATGTGTTGGGGTTTTTTTTAGGGGTGGGGCGTTGACGAATAGGAAAAAATAACCAATTTTAGTAGAGACAACCAAGGTACATTTCTGTGAAATGATAATGAAATACAAGCAGTTTTTGATAAAGATGTCAGGGTTCAACATATATGTATAAGGACATTACAACGCCCTCTAGCGACAACGTTTCCTGACAAGTCGGGATAACTTTAACAATTTTGATAGAGCATATCAAATAACTGAAGGAACATTTTGTCAACATATTTTTAAATCTGGCAAGTGGTTTCTGCGAAGCAGAAATTTTAACGTTTTATCTTCTACATCGCCATGGTAACCAGAGATCTGCATGAAATAAAATTCTTTAAATAATGTTGACAGAGGAAAATCAAAGGAGTGTCCAGGCCAGATTTCATAAACATTATAGAATGGTATCAATAGGGATGCCATTTGAGAAAACATTGGACGGACGGACGGACGCACGACAGACAGACAGTAAATGATCACAATAGCTCTCTCCCGAGCACTTTGTGCTCAGGTGAGCAAAAATATGATCTAAATCTATCGAGCTTACCGTGTATTGTGCCATTCACGTAGAAGAATGTCAATAGACTTTCTGGTCACTCGTTTCATTGCTTAACATCATGATGGCGGAAACATTGGAACCAGCGCCAGAAACGTATTCTGTGTGAACATATTTCACACCTACAAAATTGAACAACAAATAGACATGTTAAAATACTCATTGGCAATGACCTCTCTAAATGTATATCTCATTCTAGTGTTCGTTTGTTATAGTATACTATACTGTATTGAAAATGTGTAAATGTGTTAAATATACCCAGGGTTTGTCAGTACTTAAGAAACTTTCAATTACCTAATATGTCAGTGATTGAGAGGCATACTCGAACAAGAAATGTTTACAGCATAAATGTTTAGCATATATAATCATCAAGTAAATTACTTTTCTAAATACGTGACGTCACAAGTGACTGCATATTAAAATGAATTTGAAACATGATATTATCACATGCAACTATGTTGGATTAAGAACGAAATAAACAATTAAATTTGCTCTGTCGTTACGTCAAAATTACCTGCTGTTGAATAGTTATAGCTTACGTTTTTAAAAGATACAGAACCTTGTGTATACTACATTACCTTTCCAAAAGCAAGGAGACAGCCATCAAGTTAAAAATGTTTCAAAACATTTACCTGTCAGCTCCCTGTATTTCATTCACCAAAACCTTGCCTCGCTTTCATGTCCTGTGTTCACCAAAACCAAGTCTCGCTTTCATATCCTGTATTCACCAAAAACCTAACCTCGCTTTATATTCTGTAACTATTCCATAAAAGAACATTTTTCATACCAACATAACTTCAGTTACTACGAAGTACAGTTAAGTCGAAATTCCACAAAAAAAAACAACTGTTAAATGTATTTTTTCATGAATGTGTGGCAACTCACGTCGAAACTTTATATAACTTTAGAAAGCAGCAAGTAAAAAACGAAAACGTAGAAACGAAACTTGTAATTATTACCAATAATGTCTGAATGCGAATGTATTTATTTCGTTCCACTATTAGAATCTAGTACGTCTGCTATACTTGGAACACTGCATGCGCATGCGCGCACAAAACACTTGTAGAATTTTTTTAAAAAGTCCTTACATATCTTTAATTTATCTTAACTCATCTTAATAAAGAAATCAATCCAATACAACAAATAAATGAATGAAAAATTTACCTTTTATATTTAGAAGTATCCCAAATCTCTGGAAAGGGTGCCACACCGGAAGGTGTTTGCCAATTCAATCACGTCTGCTTTCTACGTTTCTTTCTGCGGAGCCAAACCTCACTTCAATATTCTGTAATTAATAATCAGACAATAAAACAATTTCTGTTACCATGGTCAATGTAAGTTACATTTGAGCCGTGCCATGAGAAAACCAACATAGTGGGTTTGCGATCAGCATGGATCCAGGCCAGCCTGCACATCCGAGCAGTCTGGTCAAGATCCATGATGTTCGCGAACAGTTTCTGGTTGCAAAGCCACTATGTTGGTTTTCTTATGGCACGGCTCATTTATTATTCCTGAAAACAAGGTGTCTAGTTCACATTATTTTCATGTACCATTTAGTAATAACCATACTTTTTTCGCAAAATACCCCTAAGACACGTTTGAATAATGGTCTATAACATTCCAAACTCGGCTAAAATGTTTCTCAAACGGTAATTAATGCTGAAGAAGATTGTAAAAAATTCAAATAAACTCTATGGTTATCTTTAGTTGTCTAAATGAAGAATTTGCCGAATATTTAATTACCTTTATTTAAAGTAATTAAGGTCTCTGGAAAACAACCGCCATTCTGGGTGGTGTCTACCAAGTGTTACACGTCTGCTGTCCGCCCATTCATTTGAAACCTAGCCTCACAATCATGTTCTGTAACTAAATATTGCAAAGAAAAATGTTCTGGGGGTCATTTAATACAAAACTATAATAGTTATTCATGAGTTATTCTCGAGTGTAATATTCCTAATATTTTTATACAAATTATATGGAAAACAAAACTTCACGTGCGAAATGCCACAAAGAAAATTATGTTTGTATACGGTCCCAGTCTAGACGTTCCCTCGTCTCGGTTTAACTGATTCTCAAAAAAAAAAAAAAAGAAAAGATCCCAGGTGTTCTTGTCTAAATTAATGTGATATACGCCTACCTATATTTAAGTGTTCCTAGTCTTACGAAGATTCGTCATTTTGAAACGCTTCCCTCAAGTCTATCACGTATGCCACCTATTGTCCATCCACCGAAGCCGAGCCTCGCTTCCATATTCTGTAACTAACTGTTAGGAAAAACAACAAATTCTCCTATATAAAACAATATCAGTAATCATGGTGCTTAAAATGTTATTTCTGAAAAAGAAAGGTTTCTAACTCATCATTTCATATTGTCGTCTGATGCCACTATTTCATTCACATCTGCAGTCAAACATAATCAAATTAAGTAACTACGGCAAAAAGATTTATTTTCATAACATTCAATAGTAACAGATATTATTATTATTATTATTTATTATACTATATTTTATATAGCGTCATTTTATGATCAATTTCACGTTCAAAGGCGTTTTACATAGTTCAAAAACATCCGCAAGAAACAAAACGAAAACACATGCCCAAACAGTGATTGAAACAGTGTTCAAAAACTCTCGAGTAAACATCTTTGAACACCGATACAGAGCACAACACTTATAAAGAACACTTGCATGCAGTCCGAAGAAACAATCTGACAAAACAACAAAAACAACAACAACAACAACAACACCAAAACAAAACAAAACACCATACAGGATAAAAACGAAAACACAAGCCAAAGAATGAGTGAAACACACATCAATGAAAACTAACAAATCATCAACAACAACAACAAACACAACAACACATGTAAAACAAGCTATTGATAATCGCGTTCTTGCACTGAAACTGAGGCAAGTGGGACGAATTTATCTTTCAATGAAAAATTATCTGCTTTTTATTTGTAACAAAGAGATATGATATCATCTGTATTAAAGATGTTTACTGTGTTTAAAGTCTACACTCTGAGCATGGTTTGGAACCCCAAAAGGTGAGGAGCAGGCAACTTCAGTCCAGCAGAGCTACGTTATTCATCTGTAGCAAAGAGCTACAGTCTTCATCTGTAAATGCGGAGCTGTGATTTTCACTTGATTGATACGAAGAACTACTGTATCCATCCGTAACTTCAAGTAATGGTTTTCATCTGAAATTTAAGGCATGCAATCAATAACAAATACTTGATGCAAATACCTATCAAACGTCGAAATTACCAGGCACTCCCCGGTCCAACGCTAGTTGTTTCTGTACATCGGCTGGTCTGTAAAACAAGTTTCACGCATCAATGACAAAGGGAATTCAACAGTACTAGTCAAAGTAAATATAGAAATATACATTAACACACCTTTTTTATTTTCAGGATCTGTCACTTTCATCTGCAGCTTTCATCTGCAACTTTAATCTGTTACTTTCATCTGTAACTTTGTATTTTTTACGTTACCATGTATAATTTTCTCTTACCTTCAAGAACGATCAATTGTTACCAACCGTCTGTTACTTTCATTGGTGATCTTCTGTACATCCACTGTGTCAGAAGCCAACATCTGGTACCATTCCAACATCTAAAGATAAAAGTAAAAACGAAAGTCAGCATTAGAACAGCACAATTAACATACCTTTATTTCGTGAAAACATTCTGATCTTTCTGAACGATATTCTTGTGTATGTCCTCTGTGTCAGAAGCCAACATCTTGTATCCTTTGCATAATTAAAACTAGTTGTAAAAAAGCAAGCATTAAAGCGATAAACAAACACAAACCTGTATTTTGTGAAGATATTTTGATTTTGTTGAATGATGTGCTCGTGTTTATCCATTGTGTCAGAAGCCAACATCTGATATCATATGCATATCCAAATGTAAAAAGAAGAAAAGCCAGCTTTATAACGATAATCTATACCTACCTCTATTTTGTGAAAATATTCTGATCTTGCTGAACGATGTTCTCATGTATATCAACTATGTTAGAAGTCAGTACCTGGTACTCTTACCACATCTAAAAATGTTGGGTTTAACGTCGCACCGACACAATTATAGGTCATATAGCGACTTTCCAGCTTTGATGGTGGAGGAAGACACCAGGTACCCCTCGTGAATTATTTCATCACGAGCGGGCACCTGGGTAGAACCACCGACCTTCCGTAAGCCAACTGGATGGCTTCCTCACATGAAGAATTCAACGCCCCGAGTGAGGCTCGAACCCACATCGATGAGGGGCAAGTAATTTGAAGCCAGCTACCTTAACCACTCGGCCACGGAGGCCCCTTTACATTTAAAAATAAGTGTAAAACCAAAAGTAAGCATTAGAATAGTAAACTAAACTTACCTCTATTTCGTGAAAATAGTCTGATGTTGCTAAACGATCTCGTGTATATTCTCTGTGTCAGAAGCCCACGTCTGGTAACCTTTGCACACCTAAATAAAGAAGTAAAAAGCATGAATATTCTGATTTTGTTGAAAGATATACTCATGTGTATGCACTGTATATCAATTTGTCAGAAGTCAATGTCTGGTACCATTTGCTCACCTAAAGACAGAAGTAAAAGTAAAGCTAGCATAACAACGATTATCTATACATACGTTTGTTTTGTTAAAATATTCCGATCTTGCTGAACGGTGTTCACGTGTATATTAACTGCGTGAGAGGTCAACAATTGATACCATTCGCAAACAAAGATAAAAGTAAAAACCAAAGCTAGCAAAATTATGTGCATTCCTCTTGTTTGTGAAAATATTCTGATCTTTCTGAACGATGTTCTGGTGCATACCCACTGTGTAAGAAGCCAGCATCAGGTATCCTTTGCGCACTTAAAGATAAATGTAACAAGCAAAGCTAGCTTTATAAACGATAATCTATACAAACCTCTCTTTTGTGAAAATATTCTGATCTTTCTAAATCTTCACATGTATACATGTATCTATTGTCCCAGAAGCAAACTTCTGGTACCTTTTGCAAGCTTAAAACTAAACGTAAAAGGCAAAGCCAGCATTAAAACGGTAATCTACAATACGTACCTCTATTTATTGAAAATATTCAAATCTTGTTGAACGATTTCCTTGTGTATCCACCGTGTTAGAAGCCAACATCTGGTACCCCTTTGTACACCTAAAGATAAAAGTAAAAAGCAAATTGTTGTATCTGTACCTCAAGTCAACTGTAAACAAGGAGCTGCGTTCAATAAACGCTTAATGCCACCGGTGGCATCCTTGTCGATAGATTTTGCACCTAAGTCCAAAACGAGGTCAAGGTCAAGGTCAAACTGAGGTCAGGTGATGTTTAAAGATGAGGAATGGTCACAGTTTACATCTGTATTAGTATCAATTCATTCTTGAAAGGGGTATTGATGCTAGACGAAACGGTCCCATTTTGTTAACCAAGAGATGTCCCATATAAAGCAACCTAAGTCCAAAATGAGGTCAAGGTCAAGGTCAAACTGAGGTCAGGTGATGTCTGATGGGGAATGATCACAGGTTACATCTGCATTAGTACCAAGTCATTCTAGAAAACGGTATTGATGCTAGACGAAATTGACCCATTTGGTTAACCTTGTACGGCCGGAGGAACGGACGGACGGACAGGAAATCACTATATGCCTCCCGCATCAGTAGATGACGGGGGCATAAAAACAAAGTATGAAACATATACAATGGAAACGCAACAGTGACAGGCAGCAAAAAATATAGAAATATACACACCTTTTTACGTTCAGGATCTGCAACTTTCATCTGTTGCTTTCATCTGCTCCTTTAATCTGTTACTTGAATCTGTGAACAACTATTACTCTAAAGGTGATCATCTGTTACCCTCATCTGTTTGTCATGTATAACTTCCTGTTACCTTCATGAATGATCAAATGTTATATTAATCTGTTACCTTTATGGATGATTAACTGAAACTGTCACCCTTAGTCTGTTACCTTCATTGGTGATTTCCTGTTACCTATACCAGCTTTTATCTGCTGCCTTTATTGCTGATCATACGTAACCTGAATCTGTGACTTTCTGTTACCTCAATCTGTGATTTTCTGTTACCTAAATCTGTAACCTTCTGTTACCTCAATACGTGACCTTCTGTTATCTCAATTTGTGACCTTAATCTTTGACCTTCTGTTACCTCAATCTGTGATTTTCTGTTACCTTAATCTGTAACCTTCTGTTACCTCAATACGTTGCCTCCTGTTACCTCAATCTGTGAACTTAATCTTTGACCTTCTGTTACCTTAATATGTGACCTTCTGTTACTTCAATCAGTGACCTTGTGTTACCTCAAATTGTGATTTTCTGTTACCTCAATCTGTAGTTTTCTGTTACCCTAATCTGTGGTTTTCTGTTACCTTAATCTGTAGTTTTCTGTTACCTTAATCTGTGGTTTTCTGTTACCCTAATCTGTGGTTTTCTGTTACCCTAATCTGTTGTTTTCTGTTACCTTAATCTGTAGTTTTCTGTTACTTTAATCTGTGGTTTTCTGTTACCTTAATCAGTGTAGTTTTCTGTTACCCTAATCTGTAGTGTTCTATTACCTTCATCTGTGGTTTGCTGCAGCCTTAATCTCTGATCTTCAGTAGCCTTAATCTGAGACTTCTATTACCTTAATCTTTGACATTCTGTTATAGCTGCTACCATCTGTTCCACACACGCCTGTGAACACCTGTTACAATAATTCGAGATTTTGTGCTGCCGCCATCTCTGTCTTTACTTTTGAAAATAAGATAACTTGAAAAAGAAGGAATGTCTTACATTAACAATGCTTTACTTGTTATTCTAACACGATCCGATTCATTTTCCTATTAAACAAAGAAGGCTGGAAACAGTGAATTATTTAAGAAATAATATATCTCATCGGTGGTTTGTCGCTGAATAAATCACTGTTTGGAGTTCAGGTGCGAAGGAATTATAATACTACGCCTCTGAACGACAAACAGTGATTTACTCAGCGACAAATCACTGAATGAGATATATTATTTCGATTCTAACACGTTATCAAGGACATTAAAGTACACCCTTGTCGGCATGCATTAAATATTTGCCCGTTTTCAATCGGGTTCTTTTCCAGCGCGCCGCTACGCCGCTTAACGCTATGGCGTAATAATTGTGACGTCAGAACAGTGAATTGTTGTTTTATAATTCACTGTTTCCAGTCTTCATTGTTTAGTATGAAAACGAATCGGATCGTGTTAGAATAAACAACAACTCACTGTTCTGACGTCACGATTATTACGTCACAGCGTCAAACGGTGTAGAGGCGCGCGGGAAAAGAAACCTATTGAAAACGGGCAAATATTTAGTGAATGCCGACAATCGATGTACTTAAAAATCCTTTGTAACGTGTTAAAATCGAAATAGAGCAAAGGAGTCTAATATCGACCCTCTTCTATTATCGACCCCCCCACCCTTAATTGATACTTAATCACATTTATTACTAGAAATCATGTGATCATGTCATTCACTGTCATTTTTACGTCACAAATTTTCTTCATGCGCCATTTTGAATGTTTACATACAGTGTGACTGCATGAGATAAATTTCAGTGCCAACCACTACATCGTCCGTTAAGGTAGGTATCTTTCTGTTAAATCAAATTTACCGTTTTTATGGATCGAATCAGTTTAATTTTGTATTTAATCCTACTATACACATATAGAACTCATTTCTATCAGCCATTTTTGTAGTCTCTTGCAACTTCTGGAAAGATTATGTGGGGGTCGATAATAGCAGATTGAAAATATGACCTTCTGCTATTATCGACCCCCAATTAATTAAATTTATATAATTTCTTGTTGCTTTGAGAAAAGCACTTAATTCATAACTTTAACATGTCCAAAACATTGTGGAATGATACTTATTTCACTTGGGTATTGATTTCATTTTACTCGGACTTTATCATAGACTCTCAGTGTAAAATCTCAAACTTTTAACTAAAATAAAGGTATTAAATCAATATAACATTTCAATGAAACTTCAAAGTTTTGTTGTTTGTAACATCATCTGAAGCATGTGCAGTGAAAAATCTTGATTTTATTTTTAAAATAGTGTGATATTTATTTCTAAAGTCACTATTATGTTCATTGTAAATATACTTTGTTATACCAAAGTGGAAACTGGCAGGTACTCTAAAATGCAGCTCTCTGATTGGTCAGTTAGAAACCCTAATGTTCTGTGATGACTCATGATAAAGTTATGAATGCACATTTTAGTTGATCACAAGGATTAAAAATCTCCTAAAATAAAAAGAAAAACAGCGCAGAGTCTCTGAAAGTTCGTCATAGTCTGATGTTTCTATCATTTATGATGATAGTGACAGTTATGACGATTTTGACGATTCCTCTGATGGACAAAATGATGATGGACAGTGCAGACAGCTTAGACCAATGTCAGGGGTGTGGTCAGTCTAATGGGAAGCCAAATGAGTGAAAAGGCTGTGATGAATGCCCAGGATGGTGGCACATTAAATGTACTAAGCAACCAGAACTTCACTTGTTGACTCCAGAGGACTTAAAAAAAAGTTAATTTTAAATGTATAAAAATTGAATGCTAAAATATGTTGTTAAGGCTGTAGATAATAATGGATAATCAATTTTGTTTGAATGTTTGAATTATTTATCTCTCTTGTGTGGCTAATGTTATATAACAAATAACTATTATCTAACATTTACAATTTGTCAGTCAAAAGACCAAATATGAAACTGTGATAGTATGAAAGACCAAATTTATAAATAAAAAAAAAAAAACACACATGAAATAATATTTTCCATGAAATCGTAGTAAAGTTATGCTTTGTTTATATGCTCAGTTGCGTAATTTCAAATTGCAATTATGACAATAAAGGACAAATAAAAATTAACTTAATATTAAGTTAATAATAATGTTATGCTTGATTTTCAGTGTTTTCAAAGTTTAAAAAAAAAAACAACTAGGGGGTCGATAATAGCAGAAGTGGGTCGATAATGGCAGACACATGTCACGAGACAGAATATTAGACCATACCTTAATCTGTAATGTAACAAGTGTTTTCATTGGTTGAAATCGACCAATGATAGTTTGTCTCAAATATATGTGTCACTTTGTCTCCGAAAGTGAAAGTAAGAATATGTACGATAGGTTATGGTCTTAAGAGGTCGATAATTGCCTCCTTTGCTCTAATATATCTCACTTAGTGATTTGCTCGTGAATAAATCATTGTTTGTCGTTCAGATGCGTAGTATTATATCACTCGTGCTGCGCCCTCGTCATATAATTCCTTCGTATCTAAACTCCAAACAGTGATCTATTCAGCGACAAATCACCGACAGCAGGACAGCCAAGCTCGACTATTCGAAATATTGTCCCAGAAGCAGGAAAATATTACCCAAAAAGGTTAAATATCAAAAGAGTTTTAAGTTCAAAAGGGGTAATAATTTGACCAAAATGCATATCAGGTATGGGACTTGCTGCTATCAACTAGTTTTATAACCCCGAAGGCAAATGTGAAGTTTCAATTCAATATCTGCATTAGTTTTGGAGATAGAAACTCGCATGTAAAACTTTGACCAGAATTTTCAAAGTCCAAAATGGGGCATAATTTGCTCAAAATACATGTCAGAGTTATGGGACTTGACCCAGTGGGGTTGGTAATTGATCTAGAAAAAGAAAAAATAAGTTTCAAATCTATATGCCTTTTAGAAATAGCTGTATGTACTTGCACGCAAAACTTTAACCAGAATTTTCTAAGTCCAAAAGCGGGCATAATTTGGCCAAAATGAAAGTCAGAGTTATGGGACTTGCTGCCATCAACTAGTTTTATAACCCCAAAGACACATGTGAAGTTTCAAATCAATATCTGCATCAGTTTTGGAGATAGTAACTTGCATGTAAAACTTTAACCAAAATTTTCTAAGTCTAAAAGGGGGCATAATTTGCTCAAAATACATGTCAGAGTTATGGGACTTGACCCAGTGGGGTTGGTAATTGATCTAGAAAAAGAAAAAATAAGTTTCAAATCTATATGCCTTTTAGAAATAGCTGTATGTACTTGCACGCAAAACTTTAACCAGAATTTTCTAAGTCCAAAAGGAGGCATAATTTGGCCAAAATGAAGGTCAGAGTTATGGGACTTGCTGCCATCAACCAGTTTTATAACCCCAAAGACACATGTGAAGTTTCAAATCAATATCTGCACTGGTTTTGGAGATAGAAACTTGCATGTAAAACTTTAACCAGAATTTTCTAAGTCTAAAAGGGGGCATAATTTGCTCAAAATACCTGTCAGAGTTATGGGACTTGACCCAGTGGGGTTGGTAATTGATCTAGAAAAAGAAAAAATAAGTTTCAAATCTATATGCCTTTTAGAAATAGCTGTATGTACTTGCATGCAAAACTTTAACCAGAATTTTCTAAGTCCAAGAGGGGGCATAATTTGGCCAAAATGAAAGTCAGAGTTATGGGACTTGCTGCCATCAACTAGTTTTATAACCCCGAAGACACATGTGAAGTTTCAAATCAATATCTGCATCAGTTTTGGAGATAGAAACTTGCATGTAAAACTTTAACCAAAATTTTCTAAGTCTAAAAGGGGGCATAATTTGCTCAAAATACATGTCAGAGTTATGAGACTTGACCCAGAGAGGTTGGTAATTGACCTAGAAAAAGAAAAAATAAGTTTCAAAGCTATACGCCTTTAATTGATGGCTGTATGTACTTGTATGCAAAAACTTAACCAAGGTGTGACGCCGACGCCGACGCCGACGCCAGGGTGAGTAGAATAGCTAGACTATTCTTCGAATAGTCGAGCTAATAAAACGTTAAAAGTTCCATACTGCATTTATATTGTACACAAACTGTCAGAGTCATAAATGGAGGTAATAACAAGTGCTTTCTGGAGACAAAGGATGCTTGATAGCACACTGCACAATAGACCATACTTAAATATACAATAGCACTGTCTGCAGGGATCGTCAGTTAGTGCTCGAGGTTTGTCAATATGCAGGAAAAAGAGATTAAGTTCTTGACCTTCTTACTCATCTGTTGTATAAAGTTTCAAAGTTATGGTACTTAATAGGTGAAAATGTGCATGTTTTACTATTTCAGGGGCCATAACTTTAACAAGAGGGTCATGATGACTCTGGATCGCTTACCCGAGTAATATGAGCTACATGTTTCAAATGTCAAATTGATGAGTTTTAGAAATTGTTTGGAAGATTTTCTGATGTACAATCAAGTAATTCCTAGGGCAGAGCCAATTTTACCACTGGGTCACCATGATTTGAACAAAGTTTTTAAAAGTCTACTAGGCAATGTTACATATTAAATATCTAAGATCTAAGCCTTCTGGTTTATTTTTAGCAAATTTATGAAGATTTCCCTATGTACAATCAAGTAACCCCTAGGGCTGGGTCAATTTGACCTGGGGGTCAAGGTTTGAAAAAGTTTTGTAGTGGTCCACTCGGCAATGCTTCATGTCAAATATCTAAGCTCTAGGCCTTCTGGTTTATTTTTAGATTTTTTTTAAAGATTTTCCGATGTACAATTAAGTTACCGCTGGGGCAGGGACCTAGGCCTTCTGGTTTATGTAACATCAAGTGACCCCTGGGGCGGGGTCAATTTTGATTTGAACAAATGTTGTAGAGGTCCACTAGGCAATGCAACATGTGAAATATCTAAGTTCTAGGCCTTCTGATTTACTTTTAGAAAAGTTTGAAGATTTTACTAAGTAAAATTAAGTGACCCCGGGGTCATGATTTGAACAACTTTAGCAGAGGTCTACTAGGCAATGCTATATGTCAAATATTGCTCTAGGGCTTCTGGTTTTTGAGAAGAAGATTTTTTTTAAGATTTTCCTATGTAAAATCAAGTGACCCCAGGGTCCTGTTTTGAACAAACTTGGTAGAGGCCCACTAGGCAATGCTTCAAGCAAAATACCTAAGCTCTAAGACTTCTGGTTTTTGAGAAGATTTTTAAAGTTTTTCATTTCGGTTGCCATGGCAACCAGAGTTCTGCATGGAATTCAATTCTTTGAACAATTTTAAAAGGGGGCCACCCAAGGATCATTCATGTGAAGTTTGGTGTAATTCTGCTCAGTGGTTTTTAATAAGATGTTTTTTTTAGAAATTGTTGACGCACGGCTGACGACGGACATCAAGCGGTCACAAAAGCTCACCTTGTTACTTTGTGTCAGGTGAGCTAACAAGAGGGCCATGATGGCCCTGTATCTCTCACCTGAGTATTATTGCTCAAAATGATATGATCAAGTTTTAACATAAAGCACATAGGCATACATATTATCATCAAAATAAATATTCTGACCTATTTAGGGCCAATATCTCTACCAAGTTTGAGGATTCTAGGCTCAAATGCTGCATTTTTGTACTAACATGACTATTCCTTACCTTGGAAGAATTAAATAACATTTAAACCGGCTTTATTATATGTTACTGATATATATTCGTTTACATAAAAAAGGGAGGTAATTTGTTATAAATTCAGTCAAAAGTTAATTATCCTGATTGTCCGAGACCATCTAATAGCACAAATAACATTTTAAATCAGTATTTTCATTGGTTACTGAGATACACCCATTTTAATTTGAAACAAATGGAGGTAATTTGACATAAAATCAGTCCATAGCTATTTTCCATTTGGTATACACATGTAGAAGATACAGAGTACAAGCATATACAACAATATGTAAGTATTTTTTAAAAAAGTATTCATATCGATAAATGTTCAATCAAGAGTATCGATTTTTGCAGGTATGCATCAAATAAAAAAAAAGTGGTTACCATTTGGGCCTCAAAAAAAACAACAAAAAAGCAAGAGCTGTCTCCATAGGATGACACATGCCCACGATGGCACTTTGAATGAATAGTTATGGCCGATGTTAGAGTTTAGGACCTTTGACCTACGGACCTGGGTCTTGCGCGCGACACGTCGTCTTACTGTGGTACACATTCATGCCCAATAATTTTAAAAACCATGCATGAATGACAAAGATAGGACCGGAAAACGCCCATCAATGCACTATCAGAAATATGACCTTTAACGTCTAAGTGTGTTTAGGACCTTTGACTACGGACCTGGGTCTTGGCGCGACACTGTCGTCTTACTGTGGTACACATTCATGCCAATAATTTAAAAATCCATGCATGAATGACAAAGATATGGACCGGACACGCCCATCAATGCACTATCATGAAATATGACCTTAAACGTCTAAGTGTGACCTTGACCTTTGAGCTACGGACCTGGGTCTTGCGCATGACATGTCATCTTACTGTGGTACACATTCATGCCAAGTTATTTGAAAATCCATCCATGGATGACAAAGATATGGACCGGACACGAATGCACTATCATGAAAAATGACCTTTAACGTCTAAGTGTGACCTTGACCTTTGAGCTACGGACCTGGGTCTTGCGCGTGACACGTCGTCTTACTGTGGTACACATTCATGCCAAGTTATTTGAAAATCCATCCATGGATGACAAAAATATGGACCGGACACGAATGCACTATCATGAAAAATGACCTTTAACATCTAAGTGTGACCTTGACCTTTGAGCTACGGACCTGGGTCTTGCGCGCGACACGTCATCTTACTGTGGTACACATTCATGCCAAGTTATTTGAAAATCCATCCATCGATGACAAAGATATGGACCGGACACGAAAATTGCGGACAGACTGACAGACCGACAGACTGACAGACCGACAGACGGTTCAAAAACTATATGCCTCCCTTCGGGGGCATAAAAAAGTCACCCCGCTTAATCTTCAAGTATATACGGATCATTCATTTAAAGTTTCATTGCAATCAAACGAGTTTATGTATGGGTTTGAAGTTTTGGTTCTCGTCACTGTCAAATTAAAATTTGCAAATAGTCAAATTCTCTACAGCAGTTTATTTGAACATGGCGCATTAAGCATTGTGATTTCCAAATAAAAATATAATAGATATTAAAATAGAATTATGGTAATAAGTTAAGAATACGTTTTATCAAATGTACTGGGTTCTGTATACAAGACACAGAACCAGTAAAAACATCCACAAAACTGCTTTTGCCTGTGTGGCATTGCGTGCTGAACTTCAACAGACATTTTATTTCTTTAGTGATCTTTTGTTGTATGTATTTGATTTCATACGGTAATAGATACTATGTAAACCCCAAAAAAGTTGCATACCTTAAAACATGCATTTTTGTGAATCTTGAATCTGACAGTAATGAGTTCAAAGCTAACAAGAGCTGTCCGTATTACAGCCAAGCTCGACTATTCGAAATATTGTCCCAGAAGCAGGAAAATATTACCCAAAAAGGTTAAATATCAAAAGAGTTTTAAGTTCAAAAGGGGGAATAATTTGACCATAATGCATATCAGTTATGGGACTTGCTGCTATGAACTAGTTTTATAACACCGAAGGCAAATGTGAAGTTTCAATTCAATATCTGCATTAGTTTTGGAGATAGAAACCCGCATGTAAAACTTTAACCAGAATTTTCAAAGTCCAAAAGAGGGCATAATTTGCTCAAAATACATGCCAGAGTTATGGGATTTGATCCAGTGAGGTTAGAAATTTGGGATCTAGAAAAAAAAAAATAATTTCCCAAATCTATAGGGCCTTTAGAAATAGCTGTATGTACTTGAAACGCAAAACTTAAAGGCCCAAATACTAAGGAAAGTGAACATTTTAATTTCTTTTAAAAAGCACAGAAACTATTTCATTTTATTGAAAAATGAAAGTTGGTATGTAAAAATTCGAAATAAATCGCAGTATATGTACAATTATTTTTCTATGAAGTATGAAGAAAGTTAAAAAGACCTGGGGGGTCATTCTGTCGATTCATTGAAATTTAAACATAATACACATACATTTCTTTTGATTCCAAAGACCTTTCTGTAACTTTTGACCTGCAATCTTCAAATTTAATGGTCTTGCAGAAGTCTATCACTGCTATGAAAAAAATTGGGCTACTCAAGCTTTTCCCTTAGTAATGTAACCTTAACCAGAATTTTCTAAGTCCCAAAAGGGGCATAATTTGGCAAAATGAAAGTCAAGTTTATGGGACTTTGATGTCACTTCAACTAGTGTTATAACCCCAAAGACACAAGTGAAGTTTCAAACATATCGACTTAGTTTTGGAGATAGTAACTTGCATGTAAAACTTTAACCAAAAATTTCTCGAAGTCTATCAGGGGGCATAATTTGCTCAAAATACATGTCAGAAGTTTGGGTCCCTTGACCCATTGAGGATGGTAATTGATTTAAAAAGAAAAAATAAGTTTCAAATTCTATATGCCTTTTAGAAAAAGCAGTATGAACAGAGCACGCAAAACTTTAACCAGATTTTTCTAAGTCCAAAAGCGGGCATATTTGCCACAATAAAGTCAGATTATGGGACTTGCTGCTATCACAACTTAGTTTTATAACCCCAAGAGAAAGACACTTGTGAGTTTTCAATCAATATCTGCCTTTAGTTTTGGAGATAGTAACTCGCATGAAAAACTTAAAACCAAATTTTCTATTCCAAAAGGGGCATAATTTGCACAAAATACATGTCAAGTTAAGGGACTTGACCCAGAGAGGTTGAGGTAATTGACCTAGAAAAAAGTAATATAAAAAAATAAGTTTCAAAGATATATGCCTTTAAATTGATGGCTGAATGTAATTGCATGCAAAAACATTAACCAAGTTGTGATCGGCCGACGCCGACGCCAGGGTGAGTAGAATAGCTAGACCTATTCTTCGAATAGTCGAGCTAAAAATACAATATTTTAGACTTAATGAATTAAACTGAAGGTTTACAGGCATGATTCGTGGTGAACAAGGATCATGTATCGCAACTTTTAATTTCCTTCATGCATAAATCAGGAATAATGTTAGAACATATTTAATATGATATACCAATATAATACAAACTGAGGTTAGACCAGTCTACAACTCAAGCATCTGATTGTGGAATCCTGAGCTTTATTATCGAGACTGACCTATGGCAAAGCCGCGCTTTGCAAGACTGGTCTCCAAATATAGTTTCAAATTTAGTTCCATGATGAATGTTCAGGTAGCGGAACATATAATGTATACGAACGTTTAAATATTCTCAATTTTAATAAATTCGCACTGCCATAACACTATTTTCTGTGTAAATTCCTGTAAATATCCTAACATATCTAGATACTTGGGGATTGGCGTATATAATGTTTTTAAGGTATGTACTATGATTGCGCTCACACGTGTGTCGGCATCTCATGTCCTAAAAATAGAGAAATTTTGCCACTTTGGATATCCCTCCGGTCAAACCTTATAAAGGGGAAAGGTTAGGCGACTGAAAGCGAACACAATTATCTCCATTTAACGCATCAGGTGAGGCACGATGGAAACATATAATTGCATTTTTTGAAGAGATGCACTAATTTTTGCTTCTTTTATGAATAAACAAACAAAGTTTACCTTTTAGACGTTAACATCGTGATACAGTGTTAAATGGGTAAACGGACCAGGAACAAGCAACTGTCCATCTTCTATTTCATAATCATCGCTACTTTTCAACACCATCAACACAGCTTTCCATCATCACCATCATCAGACCATTATCATCATCATTACTCTCAAGATCTTGTCTTTCAACATGGCTTGAAAATGAAAAACGATGTGCAGGAGATTCTCAAAACATATTCTTCTGCTGTTCTGCTTTCAATATTAAGTGCACATATATTTCATATAAATGAATTCTCAAATACGAAAATGTCATACCTTGGAGTAAGAATTTTCGTAGTACATTATAAACATAGTAACTTTTGGTAAAGAACACTAAGTAGGTCCTCAAATGTCAACCGTTGTAAAAATATAATATATCATTATTGCCGCGTTTACACTTCTTTTGGTATTTTTTTTCAAGAGTGAGATCATATTCACCCGCATCGAAAATGTAGACCTCAGCAGACTATCAGGCATAATCTGGCAATATGTATAATTCTAAAAAGGATAACGGTTTGATATTTTAAATTACGTCCGACAGACTCTCAAAGTTTAGCACAAATATTTTTACCTTAAGAAACGTTGTTCTATTTCCTGTCAGCTGTCTACCAGTAGACAGAACCCA
Organism: Mercenaria mercenaria; assembly: GCF_021730395.1. Classification (NCBI taxonomy): domain Eukaryota; kingdom Metazoa; phylum Mollusca; class Bivalvia; order Venerida; family Veneridae; genus Mercenaria; species Mercenaria mercenaria. Next base: position 16,637,449 of record NC_069373.1, read on the forward strand.
TTGCAGAGCTGCGTTTCCCGAAGTGACGCTGGCTCGACAATACCCACTGGAGGTCAGCAATATTTGGCATTATCAATCCCCACCATACAGCGATCCTTGTCTTTGACCTGCGTATGAAGAGTTTGAATGATAATCTGTAATCCTGTCTTTTTATTCGCGTTCTGGCTATTCCAGTTTCTAAAAGTGTTCTATTTTTAACTTCCAAAAATTTGTGAAGACCGCAGAGAAATCATGCGCCAAAATAGAAACAAACAAAAAAAAAAAAAAAAAAAAAAAAAAGAGAAACAGAGATAAAAGGAAGAAACTGACGGCACAACAATAACATTAAATGAAAAAAAAAATTATGAACAAAATAACAGAGATAAAAAATAGTGTCAAACCTTTATTCAACTTGTCCAAATGGCACACTAACACTGAACATTATACATGTAGACCAGAGAAAGCCCGTCTACATGATCCAAATTGCGGAACGACTTAGCCCCAATCTAACATCTACACTGAATGACACGTTGATTCTAATTCACAAAAGGTGAGCCATTCCCATGTGTATAAGCTAGAGAAGTGTAATTTCCCTCCTAAGGGGTATGTTAAACTGCTTAATTTAACGTTCGCTGAGTCGCAAACATTCTTTAATTCAGTAATACCATTAGATTTAAGGTTAGCAACAATTTCAATTAATGTGTAAAAGGTTGAATCGCTTACCTTTATTTTCACGAAAAATGCCAAAATGCTCAAGTGACGAGTCCATTGAGTCGCGAACCTTTACATTTATGTTGTTTGTTGTTTTTTGGGCGGGGGGGAGATTTTTTTTGTTTGTTTTGTTTTGTTTTTTGTGAAGGCGGGGAGGGGTCAACGAAACCTTCCCAATTTCAGTCAGAAAACGACTTTCCAGCTGATGAAATAAGGCCTCTCTGGGACACGTGCAGGTACCTGATTAGAAGCATTGACCTTTTTTTAACCAGACTCTTTGGTTTAATTGTGTCTTGATTGAAATTTTTAATGAATTTAAATGAACAAGAGCTGTCCGAAAGGACAGCGCGCTCCACTATTCGGGGATTTTGACAGTAAATGAATGTATGTCCTGAATAAGAGACCTCTACTATAAAAGGCAGATACAGCAAGGTACATATATTCCATCAGATACCACACATTAGAGGTTGTGAATTGTTTACAACAAATGCAGGTGATGATGGTAATGATATTATTTTTGAGTTTTCAAGTCATTATCTTGCTAATAATATTATAGTATCAAAGTTATGTCCAGAAACGAAGTTAGTTCGCACATTTAAGTATAAAAAGGGGCATAATTTGAGTCAAAAATACTTACAGACGTTATTGGGCATTGTTACCCAACAATGATATGATGGTGGAGAAAACTACACTTTAAGTTTCAAACCATTGTCTTAGATATTGCATTAAAAGTTAATATCAGAAAGCGAAAGTGCAAAAAAAAGTTAAATAACAAAAAAGGTCATAATTCCTGTCAAAATACATTAACTAGTTATGGGGTATGAAACCACACAACATTTTGCAGATAAAGATTAATACACATATTTTTTTTAATTTTAATTCTTCAAGTAATAATCTTTATTAAAGTACCAAAGATATGTAGATAATAAACTTTCGAAAAAAATAAGCATGAACATAATTCTGGTATAACTCCTTGGTGAAGCAGTAACCTTGGGTATAATGGGCCCAGCCCCAGCATATATTATGTTGACATGCCGGACAATGTTTTTGAGAGACTCTTACAGTAAGGTATAGAGAAAAGTAACAAGGAATGACAGAAAAACCAAGGTTGCCGAAAAACTTTAACCAAAAAGGGTCTCAACCGACGCCTACGAGCCGGGAAGTACATAGCCCCCGCCCCGCCTCCCCCCCCCCCGTATCCCAGACCGCACATATCTGCGAATAGTGGAGTTAAAAACAAGCCAAAGTCCTGTAAGACAAGCCAATGCTCGATCCTATTCGAAATATTGTCTTCAGAATTTGAGACCAAACTCCCCCCCTGGCCAAAAAAAGATGTCAAGTTATGAGATTTGATGCTTTAAATTACCTTTATAACCCTAAAGGCACATGTGAACTTTTAACTTAATATCTGCATTTGTTCTCCAAAAGGTGGCTTAATTTGGCCAAATGCAGGTCAGAGTTATGGGACCTGATGCTATCACTTGTTTTATAAATCTCCGAAGACAAATGTGATGTTTCAATTCAATACTGCGTAAGTTTGAAGCTAGTAAATTGCATGAAACTTTAAACCATGATTTTGTAAGTCTAATTGAGCAATTTGCTCAAAATACATTTCATAATAGGTACGGACTTGACTCAGTGAGGTTGGTAATGGCCTAGAAAAAGTTTCAAGGCTTATATGCCCTTTTTAAATGAAAAGCTGTATGTACTTGCAATAAAACTTTAAACAAGGTATGGACGCCTGACGCCGCGGCCAGGTCGGAGAGTATAAAAACACACACCCGAATACAAGAATTCTGTATATAATAGGGCTGTCAAAAAATAACGTCGACTTTTGCTGTTAATGTTGCTTATTGTGTAAAAAATCATGTGAAATATAGCGTTGTAATTCGGATCATCTCTCGTAATTTGGTTAAATGGCATTTTGTAACATTTTTGCTGATAGGCGAAGCGCGTCGAACATTTTATTACCATAGCAACGCATAACCGGCGCAGTCGCTTCTAGATCTGGTCGATTGACTTTCGATCGCAAATGTTTGCAGCTAAAAGTACACTTTTTGCCCCAAAATAACGCCAAGTGCAGCAACACCGTCAGGCGAAATGTACTTAGAGTATGGCTTCATTCGGACGTGGGGCGGAAGAAAACCAACCGTTTTGAACTAAGTATAGTGCTGTTTTACATGCATGAATCGTCGTCCATTCACTAACATGGGATGATACGACAGTTTCTTAGTTTATGGCAAACAGTGCAACTGCAAATCATAATTCAATCAAGCAGAGCGCAATCAACAATGTTTCGGTTATATTTGTCATTAACCTCAAGTGGTATAACGATGAATTGCTTAAAACAGCGGTATTGACGCAATGTATGACGCCGTAGATAAAGACCTATTAACTCACGCTGAGAAACCCTGTCTGAGATGTGTGGCGTAAGTGTTCATACATATTTAGTAATGTACCCAAACAAATTGTTTGACTCTATTGCCTATGAAAATTTATAAAAAAAAAACTCATAAATTGAAATTAATGCAAAACTTAATGAAAGCCATCACAAAAAGCCACGACCGTCGTTAACGTCGTTGAAGCATGATCGAGCCGTGCGCCGGTCGGTGGTAAGTGACCTGTTTTGAGGAAGCGTAAACTTCCTGAATGCATGTTCATAATCGCGTCAAATTGCAGTACAGTTAGCAGGTAACTGAAAATTATGATGGTATATTTCTTGTTTTGCTTCATTAAAGTATTTAAAAAAGTAGCGAAAAAGTCTACGTAATTTTTAAGAGCCGTCGTATTTTGGCAGTCAAACATGTATTTCTTTGTTAACTTATTATTTTACATTTTCACTTCTGTAAAGGTAACAAACAAGAGCTGTCACAGCGCGATCGAATTTCGACGCTGGATAATGAAACTGGGCACATTTGAAACTGGAGTTGTCACTAGTGTGTTTAATGACTCTAATGGTGTATGAAGACATTGTACAATAGCCTGAGTTTGTGTCAAAAATATTAAGTAATGAGAGAGGTAAAGATAAAAAGTATTAAAACAATAATATAAGTAATTCTATAGCAAAAGGAAGGTGGCATAAATTCATGAAGAATTTGTGCAAGAGTATATGTATTTTTGTGTAATGTGGTGATGATGTGGAAACGACGGAAACTCAATTTCCAGTTTGAATCAAATGTATTTCATAATAATTATAACTGAGAAATAGTTAAAATGCATAATAATTAACCTATAGTCTAAGTAAAAAGGCGACATAATATTCCCCCCCCCATGAAAAAAAAGTGCCTGAGTTTATGCTCCTTGGTTAATATGACGTGGGTGATGATGTTGAACAACTATCTAAAGTATTTGAATCAAATCCATTCAGTAATAACAGAGATAGAGTGAAAGTGCATCAAAACTTTACTGACATTCTAAGTAAAACGGGGGAAAAATAAAAAGAAAAATGGGTGCCAGAGTTATCACCCAAGTCATATAGGTGTAGGTAATGATGTTGAAAAACCATTTTAACGTTTGAATCAAATTCATTCAGTAAAACAGTGACACAGTGAAAGTGCATCAAAACTAACCTAAAAGTCTTAAGTAAAACGGGGAAATACTTCATGAAAAAATTTGGCCAGAGTTATAACTACCTTATATCATGTGATGGAGATGTTGAGGCAACTATGTATGTATCAATCAAATCCATTCAGAAATACAGAATAAAGTGAAAATGCATCCAACTTTAACCTGAAAATCTAAGTGAAAAGGGGTATAAATCATGAAATATTGGTGGCCAGCGTCATACTCTTATGTCAGATAATTGTGTGATGATGAGGAATAACTATTTTTCAACGTTTGAAACAAAATCCAATCAAGTGATTACAGAAATAAGCTTTAAACAAGAAACTGCGTTCAATAAACTCTTTCAGATGTCACCCGGTCGCATCCTTAGTCGATTAAAACGCAACCTAAGTCAAGGACGAGTTCTAATTCAAGTAAAACTGAGGTCAGGCGATGTCCTGAAGATGAGGAATCTCACAGTTACATCTGCATATAGTATCACATCAATTCTAGTAAGGGATATTGATGCTAGACGAAAATGACGGTCCCCATTTGGGTTACACCAAATATAGCCCATATAAACAACTAATCAAGAAAATGAGGTCATGGTCAGGTCATACGAAGTCATGTGATTCCTGAAAGATGAGGAAAGGATGGTCACAGGTCCCATCTGCATTAGTAATCAAGTCTTACTAGTAAGGGTATTGATGCTAAGCGAGAACGGTCCATCATGGTGTAACCAAGAGATGGCCCATAATCAGCAACCTTAAGTCCAAAATTAGGTCAAGGTCAAGATGCAAAGTCTTAAGGTCAGATGATGTCTGAAAAAGATAAGGAATGGTCACAGTTTACATCTGCCATTAGTATCAAGTCATTCAAGTAAAGGGGTATTGATACTAGGAGAAACTTTTCCCATTTCGGAGTTTAAACATGAGATGGCCCATAAAAAGCAACTTTTTGCTAAGTCCAAAATGAGGTCAATGTCAAGGCAAACTGAGGTCATGTGATGTCCTGAAGTATGGTGAATGGTCACAGGTACATCCGCATTAGTATCAAGTCATTCTATAAGGGTATTGATGCTAGACGAAACGGTTCATTAGTTTAACCTCGTACGAACTTGACGAACGGACGGACGGACAGCATTGATCCTATATGCCTTCTCGCCTCACTAGATTGCCGGGGCATAAAAAGAGAATGTGTAAAAACTTTCCACCAAGATGGGGACGCGGAAAGACGCCTGAAAGCCAACGCCGTCGATAGGATAGCACTCCTTATACTTTCGTATAGACGAGCTAAAAACAGATTGTCGACCGTCCACTATTGAGTGTAGATATGTCTGGGTTCCTAAAGCTGATTTTTATATTTCATACCATGATCCATAGTTCATATATTGGTAACTAAATACATTGTACGTAATTGGGGTTCCAATGCTGCTTCAATCACACGCATGTATTCATGCCGAATCATTCCTTATATCATCTATTATACAATTTTTTTTTCGCTTTATTTTAAACATACATGTATCCATTAATGCATGTCATGCTTCACTCAACGGCGTTTCGTAAACTGTTTTATGGCACTGTTCAACTGTGTTTTTTTCTCGCGTGACAAATTAATAGAATTTAATAGAATCATTAAGCAGTCCCATGCAAGAATATTTAAAGCCAAATCTAATTCTGCAGGTCAATTATGTCCACAAATATGAAGGCAGAAATTGTCATGATTTGTATATAATATAAAGTTGAACACTATAAACTGCATGCACACTAGGTTCAAAACCTCTGGTGTTACTCATGCAATCTAGTTCAGGAAACTTGACTGGCCCGCATTTCCCTATAAGGGTAACATGTACACCTGTCTAACATGACATTTTTATTTATATATATCCAAACCACTTCCTTGATATGGCTCCGGAATGTACTAACAGACAGACGGACGGACAATCCCAAAACTAAATCACTCTGCCCTAGGCGAGGAATCATAAGGGAGACTATCCAATCAATTGCGAGAGAATACTCGTTAAATTTTTCTGTTAAAAAGCCGACATTGGATATTTTCATAACCCTGTGCACACTTATGCTAACATGAGGGCATGTCCTATAGGCTAGATAAACACATTAAAATCTTCTTACGCAACACTATTTTTGCCAATATTTTAAACGTAACTGGACTTCAAACGCAATTTTAATAAAAACACTTTGAGTCCTAAGTTATAAAAGAATGTATACTAAGCAAAAGTTCACACAGACCTCTCAAGTTTTCATGACTATTTTTTTCAGATATCCATCAATAGATTTAAAATCGGCCTGTTAAAACTCTACTTTATATTGGAATCATTCATGCAAAGTATCCATTTCCAATCAAATGATTTAAGATATGGATTTGCAGCTTTAGATTCTTATCGAAGTCAAAACCTGTAAAATTCGAAACAGTCAACTTTTTGTAGTCATAGGAAGAGGTGCCATTATTTAGTTTTTATTAAATACCTAGTATAAATTCTGTAAAAAAAAATCGGCTTTGTATTACTCAATTAAATATGAACACCATACAAAAATTCCGTATTTTTACCCTTTAAACTCCGTATTGTATCTGCCTGTCTATATTCATTAATATGCAGACCCGACACATTTCTAATAAATAGCACACATAAAAACTTCAGTACACGTCCCTATAATCCCGATAAACATTAAAGATTTCGTTAAAGAATAAAACAAAATCAAAATGGTAAAGGTATTTTATGAAGGGTCATTAGAAACACAGTAGCTAGATCTGGGACTTGTATTCGGCTCTCGTGGAATTTGCCAGTCGGATCACACTCGGGGTCGCTGCCGAGCGGAATACTGCACTCAGACTCTAGCGACTTTTACAATAACCCTATTATATTATATCATATTGTTTTAACATTGATGACTCTTTGAGATTTCCAAATAATAGATTGATTATCTCGAGACAATAGCAGTTCCTGGCAATCAGTTAACAGCTACGTTTTATAATATAAGCGAGTGCGATTTCTGACTGGTATCAAAACTTAGCGGGGTAGATTATATGCACATAATCATTGTCAGCAAGCTATTGTCGAGATCGGATGAAAACTGTTGTAGAGGCATACAAGCTAAATTTGCAATTAAGAGAAATTCCAGCCAATAATCCACAGTGCATTGGGGCGGATGCTGGCTTGACTGCTATTCAAACTTGGCTGAGGGAATATTATGTCCACAAACTTTATATGCAGGTTTGGGGAAGATCGGATGAAAATTGTTCGATTGAGAGAGGGACAAGTCTAAATTTGCAGTTTTTCGAGCAATTCAAGGGCAATAATCCAAGAGTGCCAGGGTCTATTTTGCTGGAATCACTTGGCACGAGATATTATGCCTACAAAGATTGTCATTAAGTCTGTCCCACAGAGATTGTCATTACAGTATGGCCCACAATCAAAGTCATTAAGTTTGGTGAAGAACGAATGAAAACTGTAGAGAGGGCTGACAAGTTTAAATTTGCAGATTTCGAGTAATTCAATGGCCATAATTCAAAAGTGCCTAAAGCGATCAAACCTGGCCGAGATATTACGCACAAAGACACAATTTGGCGAAAGATCGATGAAAATCTTTTTAATTTTATACCGTTCCAATTAATCAAATTAACGTATTATAATCGTAAAATTGGCTTTTCTAAAAAACTGACCGAGAAACCACTTGAATCCTGACACTAATTGTGTTCTACTTAAAAACCTTTGAAAATTTTTTTTATTAAAGGATGCCAGATTTTGGTAAACAAAGATCATGCGTGCAATTTTCATTACTGTATTGGCATATATTGAGGAAATTATTATTGAACAGGTTATTGTAGAACTTTATTATAGAATACATGTATATCTGAACAGTGATAAAAAAGAAAAGAAGTAAACTCATGCCAGAAAAATCCTCCACAATGCTCACTTTTAAATCAACACTAAGATAATGAAGGCGAGTTACATTAATAAATGTAGATGATATTTTCTTCATTAATTGCGTATTTTATGATTATGTTTCTAACTTGATTGACTTACTGAAAAATATGACGTGTGCTTTCACTATATGACTTTTATATAATTTTTATTAGCATAATACCCTCCTAATTCAGTTCAAACTTTAAACATTGTGAAAGTAGTATTTTGTAACAGATACTGTGTAAATATACAGCTCTTTTGACTATGATATATCTTTTTTACATTTTTATGATTAAATGTACAACTGAGCCAGTTTATATTCTATGCCCAATACATGATAATTTCAAACATCATTCCCTCTGTGAAAATACTCTAAAATAAGACTGGCTTTTGTACTCTATGAAATTGAATTCTTCAATAAGAAAACATGTAGAAATATATAAATCAGTCTAGTATGTACAGTCTACCTGAAGTAAAAGTCTGACTGTTGCGTTAGAAAAATGCTTTAAATGCATTCCGTCCCTACAATTTACAGCTACATGCAGTACCGCGACAAAAACGTCCCAAAAGGAAAAAGAGCTGTCCTAAACAGCGCACTACACTAATCGGCGGTTTGGCAGTACATGAACTTAGGTTCTCAACTAGAATGTGCCTGTATGTCACCAGGTACTATTTGTCACAAATAATGGAAAATACTTTCAAATGTTGCAGCAGTTTGGGGGTAGCCTTCAACAAACATTTTTATGAAAAATGATACGTATTATTCTAGGCCATATACTTTTTTTGAGTTATGAACATCAAAAACCACAAAAATCCACTATTTTTGCTATTCAAGGCCATAACTCTGTAATAAGCCACCAAAATTATGATTTTTAACAAAGGGGTTGAGCCACCCAAAATAAGAAATGTGCAAGTTTATATCATGAGAAAAACCTCGCGCAAGTTTTCATCCATTTATATCATATACTTATTATCTAGGGTGCGTCAAAGTTGAAAATGGCCATTTTTGACTATTTTCAGGGACCATTACTCTGAAAATATGGAAAGAGACAGACAAAAAATAGGAGTACGCATGTTCATATCAGAGATAAAGACTTAATGCAAGGTTTAATCAATTTATAATGTAATATTCTTTTGTAGGGTAGGCGGTCACAAGCGAAAATGCGTTTTTTTGACCTACATTGATATTTTCAGGCCGTAACTCTGGAAATAATTAGCGACCCCGATGAAAATAAAAGGCGCCAAGTTCGTATCATGATTATGACGCGAGCAAACTTTCGTGAATCTAAATCAAATACTGTTTGACCTAAGTCCAAATGAGGGTCCAAGGTCAAGGTCATAAACTGAGCATCGTAATGTCTGAAATGAGGATGGGTCGAGGTTACAATCTGCATATAGTAACTCAAGTCATTCTAGTAAGGGTTCATTTGATGCAGAGAAACTGGTCCCATTTGGATTAACCAAGAAATGGCCATTTATAAATCAACCTAAGTCCAAAAATGAGGTCAAGGTCAATGTCAAATGAGGTCAGGTGATATTGAAATGAAGGAATGGTCACAGGTATGCCATGCAATAACTATAAAAGTCATTGTAGTAAGGGGTATGATACTAGACAAACGGTCCCATTTGTTAAACCAATAGATGGCCCAAATAAAGCACACTAAGGTCCAAAATGATTTCAAGGTCAAGGGACAAAACTGAGGTCAGGAGATGTCTGAAGATTGAGAATGATCACATCGGTTACATCTGCATTAGTATCAATACATTCTAGTAAAAGGAATTGATCAAGACGAACCGGTCCCCATTTGGGAGGGGGGGGGAGAGGGGGTAACCTAGTACGGACGGACGAAACGACGGCGGACAGGATGCACAATATGCCTCCCGCAATCAGTAGATTGCCGGGGGCAAAAAAACATTTTTTTCAAAAATGGCGGACATCTAATCGTACACCACCCATTAAATGAACCATCACGAAAGATTTAGTTTCTGGACTATTCTCATTCAGTCAGAAAAGGAATAGAAGAATTCAAAGTGTTTCTGAATATTAGAAAGTATTGTAAATCAAATACCGCAGTTTCCGTTTTTGAATTAAGTAGACACAAAAAACTTCATTTTTTTTTGTTCATATGGGTTTTAACACACTAACATGGAACATAACGACAATTCGTTTATTCATTATATGGAAGAATCTCCGATGTTTATTACGAGCGAAGAGCCGTACTGGCAAACTAACAAAACCTGATTGGGTCAAAATCGCGCATAATTTAGAGTCTGACCAATGGCAAAGCTTCATTTCAAACCGGTCCGCAAAATTTTCAGTTTGAGTGTTTTTGTAACAAGAACTGTCCTAAGACCAGCAACTCGACTATCGGAAATATGTCACAGAACAGGAATTATTACCAAAATTAAATACAAAAGTAGTTTTTAAGTTCGAAACGGAACATAATTTGACCAAATGCATATCAGCAGTATGGACTTTGATGCTATCAACTATTTTAATAACCCCGAAGAAACATGTTAAGTTTCAATTCCATATCTGCATTAGTTTTGGCGAGATAGTAACTGCATGTAAAACTTTAACCAGAATTTTCTCATTCCAAAGGGGGCATAAGTATGCCTCAAATAACATGTTAAGAGTTATGAACTTACGACCAGTGAGGTATAGTAACTGACCTAGAAAAAGAATAAATAAGTTTTCAAAGCTCAAGTCCTTTTGGTAATACTGTATGATTACTTGCACGCAAAACTTAAAAACCAAGATTTTTCTAAGTCCAAAAGGGGCATAATTTTGCCCAAAAAAAAATACATGTCAGAGTTATGGACTTGATTCTATCAACTATTTTATAACCCCGAAAACACATGTGAAGTTTCAATCTAATATCTGCATTTAGTTTTTATGAGATAGTAACTATTGTATGTAAAACTTTAACCAGATATTCTAAGTCCAAAAGGGGGCCATAATTTGGCCAAAATACATGTCAGAGTTATGGGACTTGACCCATGATGGTAGGTAATTGATCTAGAAAAAGAAAAAAAAAAGTTTTCCCAAATCTTATATGCCTTTTAGTAATAGCTGTATGTACTTGCAGAGCAAAACTTTATCCAAAATTTTCTAAGTACAAAAGGGGGCATAATATGGCCCAAAATTGTAGTCAGAGTTATGGACTTGATGTGCAATACCTATTTATAAACCCGAAGACACATGTGAAGTTTCATTCAATATCAGCCATAGTTTTGGAGATAGTAACTTGCATGTAAAACTTTAAATCAGAATTTTTCTAAGTCCAAAGGGTGCATAATTTGCTCAAAATACATGTAAGAGTTATGGAACTTGACCCGTGAGGTTGGTAATTGACCTAGAAAAAGAATAAATAAGTTTCAAAGCTAAGCCTTTAAATAAGCTGTATGTCTGCAGCAAAAACAAACCAAGGGGACGCCACGCCGCGCCGACCCGGGGTGAGTAAAAATAGCTAGACTTTTCTTCGAAAAGTCGACAAAAAATGTGTTTTTTCCTCATCCCTATTTCAGTGCTTAAAAGTAACGTATTTTTATCATTAAAAACAATGTGTAATTTATCTTAGAAAAGACACTATTTAAAAAAGGGAAAAAAATTTTGACATTCGCACCTTAATATTTTTTCTGTAAGATTCGGAAAATTTAAACGAACTCCCGCGAGTTTTTAAAGGCTCGATTATAATTTTCAAAGGGTTTTTGGTTTACTTTGCTGCGAAATGCAAATCTGATATGCTAACAAACGAAGTTTTGCAATTCTTGGAATTTTTTGGGTCAATTTTGACACCCGCCAAAACCGGACCAAAAGCGACACAATCACCAATTCTGCTTTCAATGAGTAAAAAAGGAAAAAAATGTTTTTAAACAATTTCATTTTTTTTTTTGCTCTTTTTAAATAACATAGTTATCTTTAAAAATCGCCTGAAACAATTCAAATTCGTGGGGCGGTTCACGGTCCCCAAAAAGAGCAAAGACAAGCAACTTCGCCGACAAATCCTTTCCAACATCAAACTACTCTCCAATATTTCCTTTCCTTTTTACGAAAATGAAAAAAAATCACAGGCAAATTCTTTAAAAATATACTTTTTAAAAATTTTTCCACTAAATTATAAGTTAGAAATTCTATTTTGCGCAAGGGTTTTGCACAAGTTTTTTCACAAAAACTTTTTTACACCCAGAAAACTCAAAAAGCAGCATTTAACATAATTTTTCTCAAATTTCGCTTAGTTTTGTATTTTGATATAAGATCACAAAGAAATTACCCCATTTTCCCGGGTAAAGTATTTCACCCCCCATAGAAAAATGCCCCCAGTCATTTTCAAGAAAAAGGGACCCCCCCTTTAAATATTTAAGCCTCCAGATCTAGACTAAGACTCCCCCACGTGAAGTAAACTAACCTCACGAAAAAATGACTCCCATAAAAAAACGACCCCCATCTTGGCAAATTAGTGATAACATTTATCCAAACCCAACGCTGCATTTTACCCCCCCCTGGGAAGGGAGGGGGGGGGGCAAAAAGATTTGCCCTTGTCCGTACGCCGCCTCCTTTCGTTTTACCTTAAAACCCCAGAAACCATCGCTTTACACAGAAATCAAACATTCCGTAACGGGGAAAAGGGGTTTTATTTTAACCTCTATCTTTTTGAAACAATTTTTTTTCAGGGAAAAAAAAAAAAACACAAAACTTTTTACAAAACACACCAGTTCAAAAACCCCGAAAACTTCGGGGATGAAATAATTCTTCAGATAAGATTACCCCAGTGGTCAATTCGTTTCAGCCTTCCGAAAGCGCAGCGGTATACGAGTCAAGGCAGAGGCGAAATCGCATTACAATTGTGTTTTAATGTCCGGCTGCTGTGGCTTATGTGTCTGTCCCTCCCAGATATGGATTGTATACCTTTGAAGGCAATGTTCTGATCTACATTTTGGGGGGTTACATGGCCGATCGGTGCACTGGTTGGGCGGGTGACGGTATGAATTCGGAGTAAATCATATATTTACAGAGCAAATGTTTTCTATACGCTGCATATGAAAAAAAGAGATACGGTGCTGGGTGATATTTAGAGCTGTCACAAAGCTTATCCGCATAGGAGTCAACGAAAAATGAGGACCTCACACGTATTGAAAGCCTTAGTAAGTCGGGCTGCTATGACCTAAGTATACGCCAGTGGTCAATTCGTTTCAGCCTTCCGAAAGCGCGCGGTATACGAGCCCAAGGCAGAGGCGAAACGCATTACAAGTGTTGTTTTAATGTCCGGCTGCTGTGGCTTATGTGTCGTCCCTCCAGATATGGATGGTATACCTTTTGAAGGCAATTTTTCTGATCTACATTTGATGGGTTTACATGCCGATTCGTGGCCCCTGGTTAGGGCAGGGTGACGGTATGAATTCGGAGAAAAATCATATATTTCAGAGCAAATGTTTTCTATACGCTGCATATGAAAAATAAGAGATACGGTGCTGGGTGATTACTTAGAGCTGTCACAAAGCTTATCCGCATAGGAGTCAACGTAAATGAGGACCTCACACGATATTGAAAGCCTTAGTAAGTCGGGCTGCTATGACCTAAGATATACGCCAGTGGTCAATTCGTTTCAGCCTTCCGAAAGCGCAGCGGTATACGAGTCAAGGCAGAGGCGAAAATCGCATTACAAGTGTGTTTTAATGTCCGGCTGCTGTGGCTTATGTGTCTGTCCCTCCCAGATATGGATGGTATACCTTTGAAGGCAATGTTCTGATCTACATTTTGAGGGTTACATGGCCGATTCGGTGCACTGGTTAGGGCAGGGTCGGTATAATTCGAGTAAAATCATATATTTACAGAGCAAATGTTTTCTATACGCTGCATATGAAAAATAAGAGATACGGTGCTGGGTGATTACTTAGAGCTGTCACAAAGCTTATCCGCATAGGAGTCAACGTAAATGAGGACCTCACCGATATTGAACCTTAGTAAGTCGGGCTGCTAGACCTAAGATGCAGTGGTCAATTCTTTCAGCCTTCCGAAGCGCGCGGACGAGTCAGGCAGAGGCGAAAATCGCTTACAGTTGTTTAATGTCCGCTGCTGTGGCTATGTGCTGTCCCTCCCAGATTGGGTATACCTTGAAGGAATGTTCTGATCTATTTGAGGGTTACATGGCGATTCGGCATGGTTGGCGGGTGACGTAATCGAGTAAAATCATATTTACAGAGCAAAGTTTCATCGCATATGAAATAAGATACGGTGCGGGTGATTACTAGAGTTTCACAAGCTATCCGCATAGGATCAACGTAAAGAGACCTCACCTATTGAAGCCTAGTAAGTCGGGCTGCTATGATAAATAACGCCAGTGGTCAATTCGTTCGCCTTCCGAAAGCGCGCGGTACAGTCAAGGCAGAGGCGAAAACGTTACAAGTGTGTTTTAATCCGCTGCTGTGCTTATGTTCGTCCTCCCAGATAGGATGTTACCTTTGAGGCAATGTTCTGATCTAATTTTGAGGGTTACTGGCCGATCGGTGCACTGGTAGGGCGGGTGACGGTTATTCGAGTAAAATCAATATTTACGGCAAATTTCTAACTGCAATGAAAAAGAGTACGGCTGGGTATTACTTAGGCGTCACAAGCTTATCCGCATAGGATCAACGTAATGAGACCTAACGATATGAAGCCTTATAAGCGGTGCTAGACCTAAGAATACGCCAGTGGTCAATCGTTTCAGCCTTCCGAAGCGCACGGTATCGAGCAAGGAGAGGCAAAATGCATTACAAGTTGTTTAATGTCCGGCGCTGTGGTTATGTGTCTGTCCTCCAGATTGGATGGTTACCTTTGAGGCAATGTTCTGACTACATTTGAGGTTACATGGCGATTCGTGCACGGTTAGGCAGGGTGACGGTATAATTCGGAGTAAAATCATATTTACAGGCAAGTTTTCTAACCTCAATAAATAAGAGATACGGTCTGGTGATTACTTAGAGCTGTCACAACTTACCCATAGGATCAACGTAAATGAGGACCTACAGATATTAAAAGCCTTGTAAGTCGGCGCTATGACCTAGAATACCCATGTCAATTCGTTTCAGCCTTCGAAGCGCAGCGGTATAAGTCAAGGCAGAGGCGAAAATCGCATTACAAGTGTGTTTTATGCCGGCTCTGGCTTATGTGTCGTCCTCCCAGATATGAGGTAACCTTGAGGCAAGTTCTGATCTACATTTTGGGGTACTGGCGTTGGTGCACTGGTTGGCAGGTGACGTATAATCGGGTAAAATCTATATTACAGAGCAAATGTTTCTTCCGTATGAAAATAGAGATCGGTGCGGTGATTACTTAGAGCGTCACAAGCTTATCCGCTAGGATCAAGTAATGAGCCTCACACGATATTGAAAGCCTTGTAAGTCGGGCTGCTATGACTAGATTACGCCAGTGGTCAATTCGTTTCAGCCTTCCGAAAGCGCAGCGGTATACGAGTCAAGGCAGAGGCGAAAATCGCATTACAAGTGTGTTTTAATGTCCGGCTGCTGTGGCTTATGTGTCTGTCCCTCCCAGATATGGATGGTATACCTTTGAAGGCAATGTTCTGATCTACATTTTGAGGGGTTACATGGCCGATTCGGTGCACTGGTTAGGGCAGGGTGACGGTATGAATTCGGAGTAAAATCATATATTTACAGAGCAAATGTTTTCTATACGCTGCATATGAAAATAAGAGATACGGTGTGGTGATTATTAGAGCTGTCACAAAGCTTATCCGCATAGGAGCTCAACGTAAATGAGGACTCACACGATATGAAAGCCTAGTAAGTCGGGCTGCTTGACTAAGATATACGCATGGTCAATTCGTTTCAGCCTTCCGAAAGCGCAGCGGTATACGAGTCAAGGCAGAGGCGAAAATCGCATTACAAGTGTGTTTTAATGTCCGGCTGCTGTGGCTTATGTGTCTGTCCCTCCCAGATATGGATGGTATACCTTTGAAGGCAATGTTCTGATCTACATTTTGAGGGGTTACATGGCCGATTCGGTGCACTGGTTAGGGCAGGGTGACGGTATCAATTCGGAGTAAAATCATATATTTACAGAGCAAATGTTTTCTATACGCTGCATATGAAAAATAAGAGATACGGTGCTGGGTTAGAGCTTTCACAAAGCTTATCCGCATAGGACCCAACGTAAATGAGGACCTCACACGATATTGAAAGCCTTAGTAAGTCGGGCTGCTATGACCTAAGATATACCGCCAGTGGTCAATTCGTTTCAGCCTTCCCCCGAAAGCGGCAGCGGTATACGAGTCAAGGAAAGAGGCGAAAATCGCCATTACAAGTGTGTTTTAATGTCCGCTGCTGTGGCTTATGTGTCTGCCCCTCCCAGATATGGATGGTATACCTTTGAAGGCAATGTTCTGATCTACATTTTGAGGGGTTACATGGCCGATTCGGTGCACTGGTTAGGGCAGGGTGACGGTATGAATTCGGAGTAAAATCATATATTTACAGAGCAAATGTTTTCTTATACGTGCATATGAAAAATAAGAGATACGGTGCTGGGTGATTACTTAGAGTGTCACAAAGCTTATCCGCAAAAGGAGTCAACGTAAATGAGGACCTCACACGAATATGAAAGCCTTAGTAAGTCGGGTGCTATGCCTAAGGATATACGCCAGTGGTCAATTCGTTTCAGCCTTCCGAAAGCGCAGCGGTATTACGAGTCAGGCAGAGGCGAAAATCGCATTACAAGTGTGTTTTAATGTCCGGCTGCTGTGGTTTATGTGCTGTCCCTCCAGATATGGATGGTATACCTTTGAAGGCAATTTTTCTGATCTACATTTTGAGGGGTTACATGGCCGATTCGGTGCACTGGTTAGGGCAGGGTGACGGTATGAATTCGGAGTAAAATCATATATTTACAGAGAAATTTTTTTCTATACGCTGCATATGAAAAATAAGAGATACGGTGCTGGGTGATTACTTAGAGCTGTACAAGCTTATCCGATAGGAGTCAACGTAAATGAGGACCTCACAGATATTGAAAGCCTTAGTAAGTGGGGCTGCTATGACCTAAGATATACGCCAGTGGTCAATTCGTTTCAGCCTTCCGAAAGCGCAGCGGTATACGAGTCAAGGCAGAGGCGAAAATCGCATTACAAGTGTGTTTTAATGTCCGGCTGCTGTGGCTTAGTGTCTGTCCCTCCCAGATATGGATGGTTACCTTTGAAGGCAATGTTTGATCTACCTTTTGAGGGGTTACATGGCCGATTCGGTGCACTGGTTAGGGCAGGGTGACGGTATGAATTCGGAGTAAAATCATATATTTACAGAGCAAATGTTTTCTATACGCTGCATATGAAAAATAAGAGATACGGTGCTGGGTGATTACTTAGAGCTGTCACAAAGCTTATCCGCATAGGAGTCAACGTAAATGAGGCCCTCACAACGATATTGAAAGCCTTAGTAAGTCGGGCTGCTATGACTAAGATATACGCCAGTGGTCAATTCGTTTAAGAATTTCGAAAGCGCAGCGGTATACGAGTCAAGGCAGAGGCGAAAATCGCATTACAAGTGTGTTTTAAGGGGTCCGGCTGCTGTGGCTTATGTGTCTGTCCCCCCAGTATGGATGGTATCCCCTTGAGCGTTCTAAATCAAACATTTTGGGGGGTTACAGGGCCCGATTCGGTGCACTGGTTAGGGCAGGGTGACGGTATGAATTCGGAGAAAATCATATATTTACAGAGCAAATTTTTTCTATACGCTGCATATGAAAAAAAGGATACGGTGTGGGTGATTATTAGAGCTGTCAAAAAGCTTATCGCATAGGAGTCAACGTAAATGAGGACCTCCCCACGATATTGAAAGCCTTAGTAAGTCGGGCTGCTATGACCTAAGATATACGCCAGTGGTCAATTCGTTTCAGCCTTCCGAAAGCGCAGCGGTATACGAGTCAAGGCAGAGGCGAAAATCGCATTACAAGTGTGTTTTAATGTCCGGCTGCTGTGGCTTATGTAGCAGGGTACACTTTCGAATTTTGGCCCTCGTCAATATTTGTTATAAAGAGAACATCGTGATTTTGGGTGTCTGTAAATTAAGGTGAGATATAATGTTATTGTTTCTTTAGAAAATTTATACAGCGATACATGTAATTTGATGTCAGTCGGAAAACTAATTTGCTGGTAGCTTTGTATGATCAATGAGCACCATTTCCCGGAAAAATTCAATTCACGGAAGGGTTCTGTGCTTGTTGATTGATACTCAGGAACATTTTCGTTATTTTCTGAAAAAAACGAGCTGGATGGGCCCCCTTCCTTTTATGTCCTGACGTTCAGTAAGGACTATAAATTAAGAAATGCAATAAATTGGACCATTGTTCTTGCAGCGGGATCATTGTAGACTGTTCAAAAGGTGCAAATTGATGATTTTGGCACGTATTTTTCATGGATGATGTAAACCTTTCGCTTTGATAACTTTCTTTATTCTTCTATGAGAATCCTGATCTTGCCATTAATTAAAAGCACAAAACATGCACGCAATTTATAAAATGGCCACCCAAATTTTGCTCATAGGGGAAGTGCAATATTGCGACTCGCTACATGTAAGACCGTCCGTGCCCAAAATTTTCGCATCTAAGTGTACCTTGCTACCTTATGTGTCTGTCCCTCCCTTCTACAGTTATAGCCACGGAATCTACTTCTAGATGCCTTAGATACCTTAATGCATGTTAAAATGTGCCTGGACAAACCCGCTAGCTAACCATAGCTAACCATTGCAATGATCTTTTCTCGGGATGGCCGCCACATGGGCGTGGCGTGAGTCCACTCCCTCTACAACGCAAGCTCGTTCAGACTACAGTTTTGGGATTTGGCATCGCAACAAAAACTCGCAAATATCAATAGATTTACTCCGGAACTCGGTTAGTCTGGTATTTCCAACATGCATGCACACGCTACCATCTATAAATAGATGGCACAGTTTAGTACTGAATATGTCAAATATAAATCAAAAAAACGAACACAAATTCAACCTTATTTTAAAAATCCAATACATATTGACGTTAAACATATTTGTCTTCAGTAAACAGTTATCAGTTTGCATGTCATTCAAGAAATATTTGATGTACTAAAGGTTAAACTTTAATAGTTTAGATAACAGTGTAATAATTTTGGGAAAACCCAGTTCCGGATTAAGACTTAGAATGCCTACTGAGTAAGTTGACAAATGTTAAACGAATGTCGTAACTATCATATGTTTTTGTCACTATTTTCGGCTCTCCTTAGTTCAGTCATTATAATAAATAACTACTTGAATATCAATGCATGTAAAATTCATTTTCGACTTTTATATAGATACAGTGCCCGGGCCAATTCGAAACTATACTATGCTACATTATTAATAGGAATTCCCTACTTTCGTTTTAGTGACAGGACATCAAGGGAGATAAGAAAAAGATTCCTTCTCATGCATCTCCGCTTAGCTTAATAGGTAAAGCGCAGATCTACTGATCGCGCGGTCGTGAGTTCGATCCCCGGGTAGAGCGTATGTTATCCATGATCATTTATTAAAAGTAATTGTGTTTGCAATTTTTTGTCCTCCATGATATCTGATTCATGTGGGGAAGTTATCATTTACTTGCGGAGAGCAGTTTTGCAGTGGTACAAAATCCAAGAACACTGGTTAGGTTAATTGTATAACTGAAATACAAGTGAAAAAAAGGAGCTAAACCCAAAACAAATAAACAAGAAAAAAAACTCTCTCTTTGTGTTTTTTATTTAACATTTTAACTTTTTTCTTTTATGGCATACATACAAATATGTTACACTTGTTTTGTTTGTATAATTCTACAGACCTGTTAAATAATAACAAAGCAGAATTAATATCTTTGAGATACATAAAACAATTCCATTTTTTCTCATTCATTTCTGTTTATAAAAGGTAAGGTTAATTATACGCTGTTACATAACTGAAATGCAATTAAAAAAGACGCTTAACTCAAAACAAATAAACAAGCAAAAATCTCTCTTGTTGAAAATATCTTCTATATCGTATACTGAATTAAATGATTTAGATAATTGATGGGATCATTGATTAATTTATTCAACAATCATATTTTTTCAGTAGGAGAATTGTCGGATTTGGGAGGGTCCTATTACCGTCACTTTCACTGCCTATACCGAAAAGTTAATTGGTGCTTGGGCATCTAGGACCATCCTTCCATCCATTGCATGCAAAAAATCTGGGTCCGAAATTTCGACCCAAAACTGCTATTTTTTCTGACCCCCCTCGTAGGAGAATTGTCGGATTTGGCAGGGTCCTATTACCGTCACTTTCACTGCCTATATCGAAAAGTTAATTGGTGCTTGGCATAATTACAATCTGGAACAATGCGAATTTGCAAACTCGTGTCATCAGTCAGGGACACTTCATTGAACAAATTTGCGGGAAACAAAACAAGTTACTCACTCTCATGTCGTGAGTAAATCAATTATTCACTAATTTCATGTTCCTAACTACAAAAACAACAAACAAAAATATAGAATACAGGTCTTAGTATTTGACAGCATTCCAATGTACAAAAAATACGAATATATTTGTCTTGCAAATGTCAGACGGTACGATGTTGTGCGATGTGTTGATGATCGACCAGTAGAAGTGGGGTAAATGTGGTTATCTTTATCTTTGTACACCACTCAGCCTGAAAACATACTATCAAAATTTAAGGCAAACATACAATCAGATGTACATGAAAATCTAAACTGTAAAAATGTGCTTTCTACTAGGTCCCGAATGAACCAAATGTAATAACTTGAACTCATCTTATCTAGAATAGTTAAACCGCATATAAGATGGCAATTCTGGTCTCTCTCAGCTTCGTTGAATAACCACAAAATAAGAAAAAATGTGCAGTGTGTAAAACATAACATTCTTTCAAGGTAAAATAAAAAATACAATGAAAACTAGCTCAAAGAGGATAACGGCAATTTCCATTTGATAACAGAAGAATAACATTGCATGGGAAAAAACAGCATAAAATATATTGATATAGAATTAAAGGTCCATTACTAAGGGAAAGTGAGTTGGCAATTTTTTTCATAGCCAGTGCATAGACCTCTGCAAGACACTAAATAATGAAGATTGGCAGGTCAAAATTTACAGAAGGTCTTTGGAACTCAAAGAAATGTATGTGTATTATGTTGAAATTTCAATGAATCGACAGAATGACCCCCCAGGTCTTTTTAACTTTCTTCATACTTCATAGAAAAATAATTGTACATATACTGTGATTTATTTTAAATTACTACATACCAACTTTCATTTTCCAATAAAATGAAATAGTTTCTGTGCTTTTTAAAAGAAATTAAAATGTTCACTTTCCTTAGTATTGGACCTTTAAATGCGTACTTGTGAATGTTACTTTTCTAAATGTAGATACCGAGTCTGGCATGAAGAATTCAAATGTTCTTATATAATGTTAAATGTATATCTGCCTTCAAAGTTCTAGTAATACATGAATACTCAACAGTAATAATTAACAAGGAACTGTTCATGTCTAAAGACCCTTGAAACATAAGGTACGTAACTGTGAACCTTATTTTCTATCAGAACATAAAGGAGACGTAATGTCTGGCCTAAGGAATCTCTCTAGAACTAAATGATTACTCTTGTTTAAATCAAAGTCAAAAAGTCAAATCTGTCTTTGATATTCGAATAAAGCTACAAGCCATCAGCAATAACTATTAAGAAACTTGAAATGTTTGTTAGGGTGGGTGAGTGGGAGGGAATAAACAAATAATCAAAATACTTGTTATGCTGTCAACCTCGAGTGGAGAATATCAATTAACAATCACTTATATAGTGCACTGAAAAATCGTGAATTGCAAGCAGAAAACGCGGTAAAATAACTACCGGGAACTGGAGACAAAATAGCAGACGATGAAAAACGTGAATAATTTTATTTTTAGCAAGTCCGTGTCGGTGTTTTGATAGTCCTGTCTGTATTGAATGCAGCAACGTCTAAGTTATTTTAACCAAGATTTTTTTTTGTGATGAAATTAGGGTAAAAACGAATTTTTAATTATTTTTTTCCGATTAATTGACTTCCAAATTTGTGATCGATTAATCGGCTAAACGAACGATTAATCGAATAATCGTTCCCGTTTCTAATAATTTCACGAATGAGCTCAATTACGGCACCGCTGAGGTACTGCTACTTTCCAGTGGAAAAGCTGTCAATATTGAACTCGGACGTGTGCACACACATATGTACTTATTCATACACTAACACTCACATTTCTACTCTTCAGTCTAAAACATAGTTCTCCTTTGTTTTTATGAAATGTTTATTCTCCCCTAAGAAATATCAAAACGAACAGAGACTACTTTTACTGACATATTTACGAGGAGTTTGGCAAAACTTATGGCCGATACTAACTGAATACGGCTAAAACTTATAGTGTAAGAAGACTGTATGACTTTGATACAAAACTATTATTTTTAGGAGTTAGCGTATTTAGCCTAGCTCTACATGCTGACATGTGTTTGATTTGACGTTCTCAGATAAGAACATTCACATCAGAGTAGGAACGGTCAGTCAAGCTCACGGATTTCAGCGTCTTGAGCAATGATTGCTTACTGTGTGTAACATTTTTCTCAAAGCTTCCCTGGTTAGCCTGGGATGTCATGTATTAATTACATAGCTGTTTATACAAATTACCGAACCGTAACAGGTGCTACAGTCAACACATTCATGACTGCTAAACTAGAAAATGAATCTTTGATTTTTTCCTGATGTCATGCAATAAAGCACTTACTAAATGGCCAGTCAGTCAATAATTAAAACTATCTTCTGGACCTCGGATGATAAATTTAATCACCGCTGTCCAGTCATCCAATAATAAAGGAGACTAGTTATGAAGGAATACTCATCTTCTTTCTTCTCCTCGTAAGAGCCTACATGTATAGACTTTTTTCTCCGTAGTCCTGCTCCGTGACCTTTCTACTACGGTGTTACACGAGTACACATAGAAGACGGACGTTTTTGCCACGGGCGTTTTGGCCCGGACGTTTCGGCCTAGGACGTTTTGGCCAAGAAAATTTTTGAGGTAGGATGTTTTGGCCAAAAAAAAATTATTTTCATTACATGCAAATTATGATCTGGACATTAATATGTTATCATATGTTACAGTATAATTGATCATTCTGTTTTTAAAAAAAGTAATTGTGAATAAAATTTATGTTCATAACTCTTTTGGCGTGTTGTAAATGGCAAATATTTTCACATACACAAACACATACAATGTGTATATGTTTATATGTATACATATAAAAATATTATAAAAAATAAAAATAAAATCTACCATGAGTATGTTTTATTATCAGTTTAATTTGTTCAGTTATACTATAACATTCTTTAGAATAATCTGCAGACCATATTTTGCACGATATGGAACCACAACTTATTTTTGGCCAAAGCGTCCTACCCCCAAAAAACGCCTGGCCAAACATCCTAGGCCGAAAGATCCTAGGCCGAAACGTACGCGTCAAAACGTCCGCTGGCCAAAACGTCCTACATTCAGTACCCATCTAACCCGAATGAAACGTCCTGGCTTGGCTACTTCCACCTATACTCGTGGTTTCAAATAATTCGCTTTATTGGCAAAAATGTGGTGATTAAGACTTTAGCATTACCAAAAATAAACCACCTCATTATGAGTCTACCAAACCCTAGTGATGAAATTGTCAATACAACTCAAAATGAGCTGCGCCATGAGAAAACCAACATAGTGGGGATAGTCAGGATCCATGCTGTTCGCTAATGGTTTCTGTCATTGCAATAGGCTTTGAAAGCGAACAGCATGGATCCTGACCAGACTGCGCGGATGCGCAGGCTGGTCTGGATCCATGATGGTCGCAAACCCAATATGTTGGTTTTCTCATGGCACGGCTCAAATATGTTTTTCAAATGTTTGTGGTCTTGGAGCCCAGACAAATTAAAACGTATTATTACATACTCGTTCAGTTACACTGGTACCGGAAACGTCAATATTTTTCCATACACTGACGCCTGAATTTCATATCGGGTGCGTGACGTAATTCAGTGTGTGTTATTGTTGCACTATTTTTTCTATTTAGTTCAGTATTGTCGATCCTATTCAGGCTATTGAACATATTTACGATATTTACGTAATATTTATACGTATAGATGCGTATGTAATAAAAAGGTTATTATCTTTGCATCGGGAAATATGCACTCGTTCTTCAGCGAAAGAATATTGCGCTCCTGAAGTCGCGCAATTATTCCGCTGAAGAACTCGTGCATATTTCCCGATACACAGCTAATAACCTATAAATATCATAACTCAGTCATATGAATATGGAGGACTCCGAATGGTATATCTGGAGGTTTTCATGTCAGCTTTGAAGATAACATGGCTTAGAAGATACCTCTATTACAATACTAAATATTTTAATCTAGTGAAAGACATATACCCTTTGCTGGAAGATTTGACAACGTATGGAAATGATTTTTTTGAAAAATAAAATAACTACTTCAAAAACATGTTCTGGAAATATGTGTATAGGTTTCACACAAATGAGCTTACAATGCTCAAACAGCCCACCCGCTTAGCTCAGTAGGTAAGAGCGTTGGTCTACGGACCGCTGGGTCGCAAGTTCGATCCTCGGGCGGGGCGTATGTTCTCCGTGACTATTTGCTAAACGACATTGTGTCTGAAATCATTAGTCCTCCACCTCTGATAATTCGTGTGGGGAAGTTGGCAGTTACTTGTGGAGAACAGGTTTGTACTGGTACAAAATCCAGGAACACTGGTTAGGTTAACTGCTCGCCGTTATATGACTGAAATACTGTTGAAAAACGGCGTTAAGGAGGAACCACACTATAACTATTTTCAGAGCCCACGTTATTGACTGGTACCAACAAAAACTGGAAGATATTTCTGATTTAGATCTGTGTATATTTTTACGTTTAATGCATCAGTGACGTTTCCATGACGTTGCAAACATGACCACTTCGCGCACTTTTGACGTCAGATATACGGGGACAAAATCTGCCTTGAAATTATTGTACCGGCAATATTTTTTAACGTAAACCCATAAATTATACATGAAATGAAAGCTGACATGAAACTTCAGACGATGATCTAATCGGAATTGCTCTACGTTTTCGCGTAATAAAATGAGAGCCAAAAAATGAGTTTTCTTTTAACCTAAATTTTCCACAAAAAATAGCTTAGTAACTTTTAAGCATCACTACAGTAACATTTTTCGACGCTGAAAAAATGACGTGAATGTGAAGGTATGGCCCTTAAGGTTAGGCAAAAAAGTTTGTTTCTGGTAACATGCTTAACAAATAGGGTAGGTTGCTAAAGTGCCGCCAGTTTTTTATTTACACAGTTACAATTAACTGTAATACATTTATTATTAGGTATAAGGCCATGTTACGGCAACGAAGTAGGATCGAAATGGCTTTTTGGACCATATCTGGAAGGTTTTCGACCAAGTTGGGTCCCTTTTGACATAAAACTTGTACCCTTGTAGTACATAGTCGACTAGGTATGGGTCCTGGCTACGGATTAAGACCATGTTCGAAAACCTGTGTGAGCCATATGTGTCAGGGGAGGTAATACATGGAGGAACGATATTGTATTAAATTCATACTGAATTTCAGCTGATAATGACACTATGTTAGATTTGACTCCTGTTCGAGTCTCTACAACCCAGGAACCTACCTATACCATATATGAATATGTTTGTAGATGTCTTAGCTTTACAATTAAGCTACTTACAAGTCCATATGCTGCTATCAGAGCTCAGGACAGGTATCAGAATATGACCAAACTTGTTATTTGCAGTAGGGTGCTGGCCAAGACTAAGCTGGCCCGCCCCGGGGAGCCGTGAGAATTGCTCCAATGGTGTCAGTGAAGGTAGTGCTTGAGTTTTCGGGACTGCCTTGACTGCTCTGAAAAGTTCATATTTAATGATATTAGTTGACTATTTCCAAAAAGTTAAATATGTTTTTTTTTTAGAACAAACACATTTTAATGTTGCAAATGCAGGTGGTGTGATTGTGATAATAAAGCAACATTAAGAAGATCAATAAGAAGAACGAGGGGATGATTATGATAATAATGATGATGATGATAATGAATAAATGTAGCTGAAAGGGAAGAGCAATTGATACTTTCAATATTTCTATTGATAAAAAATGTACTGGTGACATTATATTGAAACTGTCTTATATTGAGGAAATAGTTTAGCAACTATTAAGATTAAAAAGAATTTCAATAACATCAAAGTGGATTAAATGTAAAGAGATCCAACATCTAACATCACTGTCAAGAAAATTATTTTAATATGTAAGACGTTTTTCTTCATTTTGACTAAGGAGGTAGGTTACCTTGTTACAAGGGTAAATTCAAATTAGTTGAACCGCAGCATTCTTTTGTATTTCGTGTAATATGAAGTTTTAACTGCTACAATCTCAATTTCGTTTGTCTCTGTCCCTTCAAGTTAAATTTTTATCCAGGTTTGAAGAACATGACCCTCCAAAGGTACTTCACATTGAAAGAAGAAGGAAAATACGGATATTTAACACTTTTCAGTGTATTTTAGTTTCATCGATATCCGTAGAAGTATGCATAATTGATAATTTTACTAATACGCGCGTTAGCTTTCTAATATAAGCTTAAAATGTATATGTCGCGGGGCTCGTGTTTCCATGGAAATGCATTTTCTTTCATTTTTAAACAACTATGTATAAAAATAGGGGTTTTCGACGGCCTCAGTGCCATTCTGTTAATGACAAACATGGAATATTTGGGTAATATTATAAGCAAAATACTAAGCACTTTACATGGTACCCTATTTTTCTTAAAGTTTAAAGTAACCATGGCAACAGAGATGTTTAAAATAGCTTATGTCTTGCTTTCTGTCCTAATTTTTTATAAAAAGTTTTTTATAAAAAGTATTGAATAAGATTATCTTTCTAGTTGATGTAGCTTTAAAACATATTATTTCTAACGTAAGTTATATTTTCGTGTTATTTGCATTTATTCAAACAAATTTCACAGCTTAGAATACTTACAGCAGTACCCCTCGTCTGGAATTTTTCATGGAAAAATCGTTCAGCATGCTGCTTTTATTCTCATGGATATTGTTGAAATGAAAATAAAAAGTCAAAGCTGTGTTTCTTAAATAGACCAGTGTCAACGCTTTTAAATTTTACATTTAGATACATAGGTCATGGGCTTCGTTTCCATGGTAACATCAATTAAATTCAAGAAACCACAATTTTCTACTGAAATTGCAACAATTTTAGATCTTAGTTTTAGTACATAAGTAACAAATTATCAACGGAACCTGAAAAATAGGTATTAGAAATCAAACTGCTAGATTTTTATTTGAAAATAGCCGTAACAAGTAACCTTTCACCCAACTATATTCCAAATATTATTGCTTATCATCATCCATTTTCTTACATTCCGCATAACATTTCAATATATTTACATAAAAGAAGCAAAATATTGATTATTATTCAGAGCAAAAGACTCATAAAAAATATTTCAGCAAATAATGGCTATTTGAAAATAGTTAAAATAAAGAAAATGCATAGAATTACGTACTTTCAAAATAAAAGCTACTAATTTTGCGCGGTAACTGACACGTAACGTCATGACGTCAATGACGTCATTTTAAGGCAACATTGTTTTGAAGCGTTTCTGCAGCAATTTATTCATTATTTCTGCATTATTAAACCATAAAGCATCAGATCGAATACAGGTTCATGATTAATTTCCAGAAGAACGAATAGCGTGTGTTGATCTTGTGCGCGTTTCGGGAGGCTGTGTTTTTAGAACGCGGCTTTCCCTGTTGGATACTCTTCCTTGTTTTTTTCCCATAAGGTCGTGACCAACACGCCACGCTGGAGCATGTTTTCAACAGACGTTACATATAATGGTTTGTAATATTTTCTTGTCTGTAAATTACCGATATAAAATTGGTTTCTTTCGGAAAGCTTTCAATGAAACGAGCCGTACTGATATTTTTCTGTCAAAGACAAATGTTTGACGCAACATGGCTGATATTAAAATATGGCCTATATTTCAAAATGAGCAAATGATAAAAAAAAAACAGACAAACGCCACCGATACAACTGATAATTACCTCGTATCAACTCATACAAATTCCAGTATTTGTTGTGTGTGCAGTATTTACCCTGAAATTAGTCTTTAATCATGGACATATGACTCAGCAAATATCGTCTGACCCTTTTGGGCACCTGAATAAGATCACATAGGCATACCGGTTTCTTAAGTAACTAACAGCTTACAAAATTAGTAGTGTGATAAAATAAAGCACCAAATTCCTAAATCATTGGCACGTATGCCATTTTTAAATGTGTAAGATGCAAAACATGGTAAGTTCGTTCATTATAACTGGACACAGTTGATAAATTATTTTACAGAAATAAGTATAAGTACGGTTCAAATATGTATCTAGAAATATAAAAAATCAACCCTTTTCGATTTTTTGCCACGGAATAAAATTGATGCCATTTTTATTTAATATTTAAAAGCTCATAACCTTCCCATTTTTAAGCCGATTTTGATTTATTACTCCGAGCTGATGATATTAACGTAAGAATGACATTGTCTTTTCCTTTAAAGCCATTAAAAATTACTGATGACAGTAAACTATGAAGGAACAAATGAAAACAAAAAACCAGTAATTCTATTTTATAAATACATGCAATAGCAACGTCTATGTTGCAGAATCATTTAAGTTCGAAACGAAATTTCGTTTTAATGTACATCAGCTGAAACTATAAATATATACCTTTATTGTTTTGCCCAATTAATATATTTTTGTAGTTTCAGGTGATTGAAATGGGATAGATTTGTGTCCGCTTAAGCCCGTGCTAGGGGGCGTGCGTGTCGGTTGTTGAACTTTTCGCTTCATAAATCAAACAGGGTATGCTATTATATTGCTGAGTTGCATTCTATGCTTTCAGACAATATTTTTGTTCTCTAAACAATCAAACGTGAAAGCATATTTTTCTTTTATGTTTGTTTTAAAACAATGAAGATACTTATTATTTATGATACAAGTATAAGTTTAGAAACCAAAACCATGCTCTAAAATCTTAAACTTATACACGGTGTGTTATATGAATACAAAAAGTTACAGCTGTAGCCAGGCGAAGCGCATAATCTTTTTTTTTTTTTTTTTAATTTTAGGTTGTAATTATGGTAACACATATTAAACTAGAAAAAAAAACAAACAAAAAGAAAACAAAAACAAAAAAAAACGGATAAAACAACAAAACAACAACAACAACAACCAAAACAAAAACAAAAAAAACTCAAAATGTCCCAGTTATGTTGTATCGCCACCATATACAAAATAGTTCACTGTAACATCAATCGGAGGCCTATTACATTTTCAATATTGTTTATAATTCAAAGAAAAATGAGAAAATTATGATTGTATGTTTGTACTTTTTGGAGAATTTTACTTAAGAAATAATAAATATGTGCCTATATTTTATCAGTTAATAAAATATGGGCAGGAGTTCGGATGCGTAATAATTAAATCACGAGTGCGTAGCACGAGTGATTTAATATTCGCGTCCGAACGGCTGCCCATATTTTATCAGCTGATAAAATTATTGGAACATATTTATTATTTCGATTCTAACCACGCAAATTCTTCGCATTTTACAGCACTACATTTTAGCGCGATATGTCATTCGGTTGGCCATATGCTATTATAAAAACCTCCCAACGAATGAAAGCGTTACATCAAACGGAATTTTCCGATATTCAATAAATTTTAATTAAATTATTAAGTAGTTATTGCCGTGAAAAAGTTATTTTTAATAACATCTAAGGTCGGATATAGAAATCAGAGATAAATACTTAATGCAGAGTTTATATATGCAGTTTCTAAAAATAGTACACGTCACCTACATGATGGCACTGAAACATACACGCTAGGACATTGCGGCGGCATATAAACACGTAAACACTTGAGTCTGGAAGATTGGAACATGAATTATGATTTATTTACTGTCAAAGTAGAATCTAGTTGACATTTGTGGTGCCTAGCTACAACGCAGGAATTGTACACTACACTAACGACCAGACATAGATGCACTGGTGTTGAAGTTGAAACTTACCGGGCTGAAACATTTTCTTACGGTAAAAATATCAACAAATAAATTCATCCGTTAGAAATTGTTTGTTTCAGAAAATTTGATGTACTTTTTATTACTACTAGCACTGAAAAATCGAATATTTAGTCGGTATTATACTGTATATTATGGAAGCAGAGTAGAATCTCACAGTCATGTTACAATCGTAGGGCGGAATGGAAGAGCTATAGTTTATCGTAGATTCATGTATAGGTGAATTCGCTATATGTTTATATAGCAGCTGCTGCGGATCGTGTTAGAATACTAAATTGAAAAAAAAAACATTTTAAAATTTTTAATATAATAAACCTTTTAAGTATGGCTATAATGTTATAGCATTATTGACACTTAAAATTATTATTAGAAATTCTTCAGTTCTCTTTAAAAAGACCCAAGTAGATTCTACTTGTGTGTAAATGTTTTATCCATTTCTCCAAAGAAAGTTTTTTCTTAGATATAAGATAATACCATTTATATTATACAACGTTCAGAACACGGGTGGTAGTAATAGGAACTCGCCAGATTTGAAAATATCTTAGAAGTTTTGCATTTTGTATCCAAAAAGTATTTTGCTGACTTTTTCCACTGTAAATTTCAGTCACGTCTGACAACAAAATATTTTTAAAATTCAATTTTACTTTATCAATTTAGTAAATTCAATGGTATTAATCTTTCAGACTGAGTTGATCTTATTTTATATATTATTTTTTTTTTCAAATTTGTGGCGTTACTAGATTTTAAAAATGAAAAATATATTTTTTTGCCAAACACTTAATATATAAAACAGTCCAGAATGATCTTGATCTTGTGTGTGTGTTTTTTTTTAAGTTAAATTCATTTAAACAACATTACGTAAAACGGACATAGGCCTAACTAAACTAAAGAAAAAGAAACCAGCGTGGGAGCCATCTGGTCTAGTCGCGTAATGGCTGCCAGCTATTTGAACACTATTTTTTCACTTGGCATGGCAACAGAGGTCTAAATTAAAGCTAGTTTCTGTGTAAATGTCATTGTGGATGTATTTGTGTCATTTTGGTAGGAAAAATGGGAGAGCAGGTTGTATTTGGTGAAGAGAATCTCAGTTGTAGTATGAGTAGTACTTCAAGGTCACAGCAGTGTGATTTTGATGTCAGTTTACAGTAAGCAAATGTGACCAGAGAAATCTCTCTTAGAAGATACATGAACCCTACTTTTCCCTTCATTTTATATCAGTTTTATCACAACTCTTTAAAATGAGGTAAGGATTTGTTCTCTGAAATGGGTCTAGCTATGTTTAGTAGCTCTTTAAAAATGTCAGTTTTATATAGAATATATAGGGAAAACTATTCAACTGGTTGTGACCTATATGATATTTCTAACTTTTTATTTTGAAACCGTTAATGCGGCACGCATTATATAGGATTACCTTTAAATGAAAAATAAATTTTCCTTTTAGAAAGGAATGGCTTGGCTATTAGAGGTAAACAGCAAGCATTAAAACTACCCCTTTAAACACTAATGGAACCGGTCACCACGTTTGCGCATTTTTTAAAAGTTTTGTCAGAAACTGTTACCCCGATGTTGACCTTTCACAAAGACTGTTCCAATTATTCCATTCTTCAAAAATGACCCCCAGAGCTAAATATAAAAAATCAAGAAAGTTTACTCCTGAGCAGTTGGTTAGACTTTTAAAATTAAAGCCAGACATGTAGCAGAATTCAAATGGATTAAAATTTACAGTCACCGTTTCCGTTGGGCTTAAATGATAATATTTATCAGGAAGGTAATATCTCTAAAAACCCCGATATCGATATCTTTTCTATTTTAAATATTAGGAAACGGAAATCCAGGTCTCATGGAATTAGACGAAATGGTAATGTTAAGCGCAAATCTAAAGTCATTATATCTGTTGACAGCTAAAATGCGAGTATGAGCACATGAGTAATAAAGGATCTTCGTGATATTGCTACCAAAATGTCAAGTATAGGTCAACAATGAAGAAAAAACAGGAAATGACTTACATTAAACATAAGAATGCCAATTTAATTGGGAAAATAATTGAGGATCTTTATTCTTTCTGCCATTATCCGGAAGTGCTGCCAAATATTCATTTAGTACTATTTAGTACTATTGTTCCTATATGAAGTTTCATTTGAATGAGTGAAAACTTCAAGAGGAGCTGAGTATGCATTAAAAGTGTGACGATCGGACTGATGGGCTGACTGGCGAAGGAGCAGAATGCATTTTCCTGAAATAGTAATGCTATTGTCTGCTTTTCTGGAAGTTTTAGATAGTCCTCAAAATTATTAAAACACGCGTTAAGTGTGCACTGTTGCAGAAAAACTTTTCTGCGTCAGTAACGCAGTTAATTTTGAAGTAAAAAGAAGTAATTTAGCTGGGTTGTGTAAAAGAAGTCACTTGTGTAATAATTTGTTTTGATGTTAATCTGGATGTACGCATCTTTGGGACTATGAAGTTTATTTTAACTTTAAATACGGCTCACAATTACTTTTACAACCATGAAAGAATCTTTATTTATCTTCTGCTGATTCCTGCCTATTCCTAGGTTTCTAAGCCATTACATTTACAAAAGAACTGATCGAGCTTAACGATTCCGATAGGAAGATGTCCATTTTCTTTTTTCAATCTTGAACTGTTTTCCCCAGGGAAAGATTTTTCACTAAATCTTTAAATGCCGCTGTTAAAGGTGGCTATAACAGTTTTATAATGTAGCATTTGCTAAAATCGCGATTATCCGGGGAATCAAACGTTGCTTATGAATTCACATATTCTTAAAAAATCTTATTACCACTAGCAGTATGAACATTTAAGCTCTTTTAAAGCATTCTCGGATACCAGAAGTCTACTATAGTTCGTGTCTGGATTTTAACGAACCTCTGATGGATTAGTAAGTTCTTCTGTAATGTTCAATCTATATTCTGATCAAATAGAAATACCCCTTTCTTGCATACCGGATTAACCCTATCTGGACTGCTTTAATGTTGTGCACCCGTAATGACATTCGGCAATTTTGGTATGATTAGGTACTTCCGTCAGGCGATTCGGCATTCTTCAGACTACGGACACATAATTTTCTATACTGAAACCGGAAATTGCCGAAATCCTATATATGGAGAGTACGTGATTTGCAGATTCTTATTATGACTCCACTACTTGAACACACACATAGTTGTGATATAAGGAGGAACATTAGCTTGTTACTTCCCTTGAATTGTTGAATGATAAAGCGCAAGGATAACCAAATATTACATTGGTCCCTTTCAGTTGGATTCCTCTGACTTTTCCGTTATAACCTTTATCCAAGATGTTGCGGTTGGTCAAAATTAATATGAGTAGGTTCTAAATAAAATGGTTACTCCAACCTAAATTTAACATGGGCCACTAAAAGAAAACCTGTCCTTAATCATTTTCCAAGCAAGGCAATTCAGTTGTTACCTGACTGGCATGGCAATCCAGCCCAGGCAGCTTTCTTAATGAATATGCGGATGCCTTTTTTATATAGTTTCTTCGCGCAATAGTTTAGAATATTGAGCGGTAAGTCATTCAATAAGTGTATAATGAGATTACAGAGTTCGGACGAAATTTTCCCGCTGTATCATGCTCTTTTTATTTTATGGTACACGGGAAAAGTTTCGCCCGGCCCGCACCTATGTGTAAGATCTGGTGAAACAGATAAAAGTATTGGTCAGCCAAAATCTTTAAACCCCAAATGTTTTGGTTTTACACATTTCGTCTGCTTTTAACACGGAAGCTAAAGACTTTCCAACTGATCTAGCAAAAAGACGTAAATTTAAGCCAAACATTTGCGACTCAGTGAACCGTCACTTGAGCACTTCGTAACTTTCTTGGGGAAAATGTAAACGTCAACCTTCTACACATATGACATCGAACGTTTGCTCACCCTTTGTGAATTAATCAACGTGCAATTCAAGCAGATGTAGTTTTGGGCTATGTTTATTCACAATTTGGTTCATTTAGCGCGTGGCTTTTACTCGACTACATGTATATTGTTAGTGTTAGCGTGACAATACAGGACAAGTAGAAAAAGGTTCGCACATTGTTTGTACCTTCTTTGTTTATTTTTTCATTAATTTAATTCCTTTTTTCATTTGATTGATATTTTCTGCCTCTCTCTATGTCTATAGTGTACATTTGTCATTCAGTTTTGGCGCTTAAATTTTTCTCAAATATTTCGACGGGCTAACCTGAAACGCTAAATAAAAAGATATGCAAGAAGACTCAGTATCAAATCTTTCATTTGCAGGTCCAAGTGGTAGACCACGCTGTATGGTGCATGATATTGGACCTCCAATAAGATTAGTCGCAAGTCGTCACTCCAGGCACAGCAGCTCTCCAGTGTGGACTTTTACTAATACATTAGACAGACCATAGAACATCAAAAAGTAAATAATTGCTAACTTATTCATAGACATCATTAGACAGTCGGTTGCGATTTAGAAAATCGGAACTTTTTCCTTTTTTAAGTAACCTTTTACCTAATTGTTATTTTTTTTTGTTGGATTTAACCTTCGCACCGACACAAGATAGGTCATGGGGCGACTTTCCAGCTTTAATGGTAGAGGAAGACCCCAGGTGCCCCTCCGTGCATTATTTCATCACAAGCAGGCACCTGGGTAGAACCACCGACTTTCCGTAAGCCAGCTGGATGGCTTCCTCACATAAAGAATTCAACGCCCCGAGTGAGGCTCGAACCCAGGGGCGTGTGATTTTACCTGACTGTTGTTAGTCTTCTTAGCTACATATTTAAAGAACTTGCTTTTAAATCAGCTTTAAGAAAAGTTTGATGTTGCTAAATAATTCAAAATCCTTACTCCAAAATATTAATTTGACTTGAGAAGTTGATCTACATGAAATATAATGTGGACGGGACTTTCAGAAGCTGTAACAACTTAAATACGTATAATGTTCTTTATGAACATAAAATACATTAATTTCTTGTTAAATACAATTTTTGACCGCTGTGTTCTAATATTTGTCAATAGGCTGAATTTTGCTGTACATGATAGAAAGTTTTTATCAAATCTGTTGTTTTCTATTACCTCCCTTTACGGCTCTAACTGTTTAACTGTAATTTAAAATTTAATGTGCAGTATTAAAAAGGAGCGTTTTTCTTATCACGTAATTATGTGTAGCATCTTTTTGGACAATTTTAGCCTATGATTTAAAGCCTTGAGGAAATTTAAAAAGAAAGTAGCAGATATTGTAAACCTGCACAACGTTTTCTCATTTTCAGTTATACTAAAAGGCAAGATTATTGTGAAGAATGGCAATGATGATGATGATGATGATGATGTCGACGACGAACTCTGACGTGTCTTGGCAATGTTCAATCAGTGTATAGAGATCTACGATGTTTGCCTTTGTTTCAATCATAGAAAAGAAAACAAGAATGCTTGTCTTAAAGGTAAACTCTTGTTTTGTTAAATCGGCTTGAATCAAAGTTTTAGTATAGTCCGTTTTATTTGACCTTACAGGGCGGAGTTAATTTCTGGCTTACGCAAATAATGAAAATCTCAAAAAAATGGCAAAATAGGTAGATCTATAGTGGTTACTATGTAAGGTAGACGGCAAGTGAAGAAGAAATCAGATTGCCGAATATTCTACATATCCTGCATAATAATGCAGTGGACCGTCGCGAAACCACGCCCCGCCAGGTCGATAAAATGGACTATAACATATTACCTGATAGCTACCTGTTAGGCTACTAAATTGGCTTACAATTCGCTGATGCTGAGAACATGTCCAGCATCCTCACATGATTTCACACGTAAAAAGTACCAATAGAAGTAAAACCGGGTGATTATGATACATTCTTATATTTATAGAATGTTGACCTTTGAGCCTTCTTGATATAAAGTTATATGTTAAGGCGTTGAGAATTTCATTCCTATCGAAATTCGGTGGGCGAATTTTTTATAATCAGTAACAACAACATAGACGTACAACAGCAGATATTTTAGAACCTGCACAACGTTTTCTCGTTTACAGTCATGCTAGAATGCACGCTTATTGTGAAGAATAAAGATGATGATGATGATGATGATGATGATGATGATGATGATGATGGTGGTTACGCTTGTAATGATGATGGTGACGACGACAAATTACTTGTCTTAGCTCACGTTTGGCCAGTGAACACTGATCTACGATGAGTACCTTTGTTTCGAGCGAAAACAGGATCAAGAAACGTCCAGAAGGTATTCAATGCTTATTTATAAAAAAGCAAGAATTGGTTACATTTTCAAAAATACATTTATGTTTCCCTTTTTAGCTCGGCTATACGAAGTATATGGGGAGCTATCCTACTCGCCCTGGCATTGGCGTCGGCGTCGGCGTCCTTCCACGTCTGCACTTTGGATAAAGTTCTGTGGCACTTTCTCCTTTTAGCTCATTTGATTTTTTTGAAAAAAAAAATGATGAGTCATTGTCATCACCTTATGGGCGTCGCCTGTTTAAGTCAACTTTTCTCCTAAACTGTAAAAGTCATTGCTTTAAAACTTGCAACGCTTGTTCACCATCAAAAGCTGACACTGTACAGCATGAAACATAACTCTATCTTTCTTTTTGAAGAATCATGGCCCCTTTTGGACTTAGAAAATATCAGATTTCTTTGTTCAGTTTTATGTTTAGGCCAGCTTTTCTCCTAAACCTATTGCGTTAAAACTTGCAACACTTGTTTACCATCAATAGCTGAAAATGTACAGCAAGAAACATAACTCCATCCTGCTTTTTGCAAATCATGGCCCCTTTTGGACTTAGAAAATATTATATTTCTTTGTTCAGTTTTATGTTTAGGTCAGCTTTTCTTCTAAACTATCAAGCATATTGCTTTAAAACTTACAACACTTGTTCACCATAAATAGTTGACACGATACATCAAGAAACGTAACTCCATCCTGCTTTTGGATTTAGAAAAAATGTCATATTTCTTGGTTAAGTTTTGCGTTTAGGTAAACTTTTCTCCTTAACAGTCAAATCTGTTCCTTTAAAAGTTGAAGCAGTTATTAGCCATTAACAGCTGGCTCTGCACAGCAAGTACCGTAACACTGCATTGCTTTTTGCAAGAATTATGGCCCCTTTTGGACTTAGAAATTCATGTTTCTTGGTTAGGTTTTATGTTCTGGTCAGCTTTTCTCCTAAACTATCAAAGCTATTACTTTAAAACTTGCAACCTTGTTCACCATCAAAAGCTGACTCTGTACAGCAAGAAACATAACTTCAGCCTGCCTTTTGCAAGAATTATTGCCCTTCTGGACTTAGAAAATATCATTAAAACACACGGGTAGGACAATATTTCTGTTATACAGAGACAAAAAATTAGATGAGCGTCTGCACCCGCCAGGTGGTGCTCTTGTTTTTCTTTATCTCTGTAGTTACTATATGGATTTGCTTCAATCTTAAATCAGTTATTCCTTATAATCACCAACATCATCTGGAACAAGAGCCATAACTCTCGCGTCAATATTTTCTGAACTATCTCCCTTTTAACTTAGAATTGCAGGGTAATGTTTTGGCGCACTTTCACTCTATTTCAGTCATTACTAGATGGATTTGATTCAAACTTTAAATACTTGTTCCACATCATCACCAACATCATATGACGAGAGTCCATAATTCTGGCACCATTTGTTGTATTTTTACTTGGAATATTAGATTAATTTTGATGCATTTTCACTATATCTCTGTTATTACAGAAATGATTTAATTAAAACTTAAACCAGTTGTTCGACATCATCATCCACATCATATCACTATGACACAAGGGGCATAACTCCATTTTCTATTATTTATGTCCCTTTTACGTACTTATATAATATTTTGGTATATTTCTCTATCTCTGTTTTTACTAAATACATTGACATAGACACAAGCTATCATCCATATCGGAGTAATTAAACACTCTAGTGACCGCTTCAGCTTCCTTAGATGTGCCCAGTTTCACCATCCAACATTGAAATAGTCCAGCGCACTGTCTCGCGTGACAGCTATTGTTAGCTCGACTTTCCGAAGAAATATAGACTCGATCGCCGTTGGTTAAAGTTTTTGGTAAAGTCAAATATCTTTATATAACTATCAAAGCTTTTGACTTGAAACTTAAAATAGGTATCTACACCAGGAGAACAATCCCTATAACTCTGGCTTGAATTTTATAAGAGTTATGCCCGTTTATAACTTCAGAGTCTTTTAGGTAAAATTTTATGAAGATTTTACAGGCAAAGCTCTAACTCAGAGTCAAGCTATGAGAAAAGTCGAGCGTGCTGTCTTACGGACAGTTCTTGTTGGCTCAACTGCGTGCTTATGGCCGCCTTTCTTCTGTTAAGACTGGCCTTGCTCGCGTATTGTCAAAGTTACAATATTTTACCCTTGTAATACATTAGAGGTGTCATTTCCAGAGCACTCATTACTGACTTTATAAATAATGTATCTGGCCACATGAAAGTCAGACGACAATTAAGTAAAGATAAGTATAAGTAAATGCACATGCAGAATGCAACACTTCCAATTTTGTGCCGACACTAAATTTGGGGACCAGTCTCAGACTGCAGTCATTGGTCAGTTTCCAAATAAAGCTTAGAATCAACCAATCAGCTGCTTGAGATTGGAGACTGGTCTTAAATTAATTTGCCTAACATTAGTTTAACATTGAACCACGTATTATACAAAACAAATGGTATTTTGCTTCATTTAGCTGGGGATTTCCATTTCACTTTTGTTTAACTTATTTAAAAGCGTGTCGATACCGGACAAGTAGAGAATAACTTATTTAAAAGCGTGTCGATACCGGACAAGTAGAGAAAACGTTAACACATTTCTCATCTTCTTTGTTTATTGACCCATTTATTCTTCTTTTCATTTCATTGATTGTTTTAAGCTGAACTATATAGAATATTAACAAAAAGTAGATTTCTTTGTAATCACCCTTTTGTTGGCGTCGACGTCAAGAAAGCAAGTTTCTTAACTAAAACTGATTTTGATCAAACGCCCATTTTTATACAATGCCATATTCATTGGCGTTGTATATTAGTATTTATCTTAACAACTCTTTAAAACATAAATGATGAAATGTAAAAAAGTCAAACAAATTTAAAAACTTACTTGTTGTTATCGCATATAAAATAATTACTGAAAACAATAAAACAATGCCATGAAGTCTCTAAAATACAGAGTCTTAGTCTGGACCAGTAGAACAGAAACTT
Source organism: Mercenaria mercenaria (assembly GCF_021730395.1). Classification (NCBI taxonomy): domain Eukaryota; kingdom Metazoa; phylum Mollusca; class Bivalvia; order Venerida; family Veneridae; genus Mercenaria; species Mercenaria mercenaria. The sequence continues at coordinate 16,677,005 of NC_069373.1, forward strand.
CTGTCATTAAATGTTTTGCACTTGTTGTATGGAATAATGTAACAACATTCAGAATTTTCTGACGATCTCAAACATTGTTTATTGTGTGGTGACCTTACAGGGCAATTTTTATAACACTGTCTTATATTTCGTAAAATAACTATGTTCCCTGTTCAACTTAGAAAGTTATGTTTAAACATTTAGACTATTTTACATAACATAGATAAGAATTAGATGGAAGGGCTTCATATAGTCAAGCACCCTGTTATTATACGGCTCTTGTTACATCTCTCTTTCTGTCTGTGCATGAATTTGTTACTCGGTTTTATTGTGTTTTCTCCAATCTTCTCAGATCTTTAGAACGCCTTGACGGCGCTAAAACGGGCTAGACAGCTACAGCTAAATAAAAAGGCAAAATTAAAATTGCAGACTCATTATCCAAATAATTATTTGTAGGTTCAAGTGATGCACAAGATCGCTGTATGGTGGATGATACTGGCCAAAATATTGATGACTTCCAACAGGATTTGTCGCAACCAGTGGTCACTCGTAGAAGGACATCTGAAAGGTAAAAGATGCCTTAAAGAATTAGATTTAGTCGGGTGTTATTAAGAAAATCGAATCTATTCGTTTCTAGATCGACTAATCGAAGAATAGGGGAGCTATCCTACTCTCTCCGGCGTCAACGTTAGCATTAGCGTGAAATATTTTCAAAGTCCATTGAGATATTGCTTTCATATTTTGCATACTTGTTAACCATCATAACCCCAGTCTGTAAACAGGAGCAGACAACTCTATCAAGCATTTTGACTGAATTATGGCCCCTTTTTGACTTAGAATATGCTTATTGTAATGTTAAAGTTTTACTCATAGCTTATATTATACTATCAAGCACCGAGAATAGTCGAGCGCGCTGCCAACTGACAGCTCTTGTTAAGTAACTATTGCATAACGGCTACCTGTTAGACTTTAACCTACACGTTTACCGGTGTAATGAAGTATTTCGACCCCCATAGAATATCGACACCCGGTCATTATTTTATAGAAAATGTGACTCCTTTCCTGTAAAATATTGACTCCCCTTATAAAAAACTGACTCCCTTTGAAAACTCTATAGAATAACGACCCCAGGTCATTATTCTATAGAAAAACTGACCCCTTTAAGTAAAATACTGACTCTCTAAAGATGACTACCTTCGAATCTCATAGAATAACGACCCCGGTTATTATTCTATAGAAAAAGTGACTCCTTCCATGTAAAATACTCACTGCCGAAATTACTACATTCGAACTCTCATACAATATTGATTCCCGGACATTATTCTATTTAAAAAAGTTACTCTTTCCGTGTAAAACACCGGCTCCTAAAAAGACTTTCGACGATAATATCTATTAAAAAGTGATCCCCACCAAACCTAACGGACAATTTTACTAGATCTACAACTCTAATACCCTCCATTGCCAATAGTTAACATTTTGATAGTACTGCTATACTACTGGTGCCGCTACTTCTATTGCTATTACTACATGTACTTCTTCTTCTGCTACTACTACATGTAATACTACTTCTACTACTACTACTACTACTACAACTGCTACTACTGATACTACTATACCTGCTTCCACTAATACGTCTTGTACATCTACCTCTTCTTCTCCTGCTGCTGTTGTTGCTGTCACTTATTCCTCTGCTGCTGCTGCTGCTGCTGTTACTACTGCAACTGCCACTACCACTGCCACTACTACTACTACTACTTGTATTAGAGTATTGTTGCCAGTAGTATTAGAATTACCGAAGCGAACTCAATTCTGACCCCCCTGACCCCTTGTCCCTATTCCATAAGTGCACTTTAACCTTACTCTAAACTTAAAATACTAACTTAGTACCCTTGATACCCTAAAAATTTTTCAAATCTTTAGTTAAACCGAATGAAAACCTTTGGTTTAACCAAAAAAAAAGATTTAGTCTTTGGTCCGAACTGACCAATGCCGGACAATTAAAAACCCACAGGTTTTAAACCCAGTTAAAACCAACTAAAAAGTTTTAAATACATATGATATAGATGAGTTTACAGAATAAAATATATTGTTTGAAAGAAAGAAAATTTACTGATAATATAAATCCTCATTATGTTATAACAAAAAACGGGAGAAAAATGATAAAGGCTACTTGTTCATCTTGTGGAAAAATGAAATTAAAGTTTGTTAAAAGTACAGGGGGTAATTTAGATATTCACAAAGCAATGTTACCTTTATTACCTAAGAAAGGTTTAACACTTCCAGGATATAATTATTGTGGGCCAGGAAATCCCCTAGATAATGGACCCCCTGTCAATGAACTGGATGCAGTATGTATGGACCATGACTTTTGCTATGACAGTGGTGTAAAAAAGGGTACATGTGATAAGCAAATGCTTTCCAATTTAAATAAAACTAAATCAAAAACATTTGGAGAAAAGATTGCAAAACATTTAGTTGTAAAACCAGCTATCAAAACAAAATACACACTTGGTCTTGGACAAAAACAAAAGTCAAAAAACGGGAAAAGGGGGTAGAGTATACCCCCGGAATCACATGGAGCGATGAATTAGCAGAAGAATTACACAACCCAAATTAAAGAAATTTCTTGTTCAGTTTTTCTCATTTTTGTTTTAGTGAGCAATCCTTTGTGTACTTATAACAGTTGAAACTGTATCCATTTCATGTACCAAAATCTTGTACCTTTCTGCAGGTAAATTTTATCATACCCCACCCACTTTTTTCTAATTTCAAAGTATGCGTCCCCTTAAATACGTTACTCATAGTCCATAAATTTTACGACAAATACATGTGTCTAAGAAATGAAAAGAAGGCGTTTTTTTTCAGTCATTTTAATCATAGACGGGTATCTGGGTCCTTTCTTGTTTTCTTAGCATCGTCATTTAAAACCTCCGCCGGCGTGGGAGGTGACCGATCTACTGCATGGCCCTGTTTACCCTTATTCGGCGTTTCACAATTACTAGCCATGCTTTTCATTTAGCATTCGATTTGTTTCTAACCACTCGTGGGTTGTTTGTTGGCTTTACGATTATTTTCCTTGCCGTTTCTTTATAACGGGAACATCCTTGTGGTCACTTGATGGACCGTTAATCTCGGACTCCGCGTTATTCGTTGCACAAGTTTGTGTATCGCCAGTATTTTGGCCGGGTTCACTATCAGTACGTGGGGTGCCGGTAGTGTGTTTTGCATTTCGCACTGACCGCTATTATGTCCAGTTTCACCACAGTCTAAGCATTTCCAGTCATTTTGACAATCGGATATCTGGTGCCCTTCCTGAAGACATTTCTTACATGTCACAACCTTAGTTGTGTCACTTGCACTCTGCCCATGATGGAAGATTCTACCTGTAAAATGTCCAAAGGGCATGAATTTTGGTAGAGGTACAGTAAAGGTACTTGATTTTCTATTTATACAACAGTGTTTGTATCATATTTTTAATAAAGTAAGTTTTTTAACAATTACATCTTATTATTACTGTTTTTTATTATCAAAAATGTACAAAAAAAATGCATTCAGGAACATAGCTTTTAGAAGTTATAAATTATTGTGTATTTTGAACAATGATATATCTTTATCGCTGGATTTTATTATACATAAAAGAAAGTTAACATTATTTAGACAACACAAGAGGAATTAAGCATTATTGATATATAACATCACTCTGTCTATATACCTTCTTTATCTATTAAAAATGCAACTCAAACTCTTCTTTAATTTCTAATAAAATCCAGCAATCATCTTTTTTTTTTTTTTGTTTTTAATTTGTTACTTTTGATTAAAAGATCATAATCATTGAATAAACAAACTTGTAATTTCTCTTATTAAGTTTTGAATAATGATTTTATTGTGAAAATTGCTTTGCTACAAGAGTTATAATTTAATTGGACAGGACATTACTCAACATGACTGAGCAATCAAAATTAGTATCTTTTCAATTAAAATAATTTTGTGTACATTCAGAAAAAAAGACTAAAAAAACAACAGCATTTCAATTAATAAAATGCAAAACACAGGAAATAACCAATTTACCTGTAGGCAATAAAATTTATGATTCTCTGACAATAATTAGGCTACATGTCAAATATTGGGGATTAAAAGGTCTGGTATTTGGTGGGGGGGGGGGGGGGGGGCACTTATATAGGAGATTTTCTTTGTCTTTAAAAGGGCCCCCTCGGTTAACAAAGCTACCTTCTCACCAAGATTTTCGACGTAAATTCTCCACATTGCCCTTACCCTCTGAATTGCTGTTATATGGGAAACATCGATGACTTCTTCTGATAAGGCCTCATATAATTATGTAGGAGTCAACCAGTTCTCTTTATTCGGCTTCTGGCAACCGAACACATATGATTCCTGCATAAATATAATGGGCGGTCCGCCATATTGGTCAGTCAATTCACTGTCTTGATTATAAAAATCACTGTTACCAATCATTCCGTTAATCTGTTTAGGCAATATTATACAACAATACAAGCACAAAATAGTCCAGTTTGAAGTCCAACTGTATAAAACACAACTCCTATTCAAATCCCTTAAACTTATTCTTTTTACATGGGTAAACAAACACTATCCGTGGTTAGCGATCGCTATATCTTATTACATACACAAAAGTATTTTTCTCTCAAGGCTCAGAGACAGAGGCAAGAGATATTGTAAATTTTTTTCAGAAAGTGGTATCAGAGAGGATTGATTTTATGGCCAGTGCTTTACATTTTATGACTCTAACGACTGATGCCAGTCTATTAGATTGGAAAATCTGAAAGATACACATTCCTATGGCTTGTCATAAAATGGACATAAGGAATTAAACTGTAATTGAACAATAAAGGAGTAAAACAGGTGTGTTTTTTCCCTGAACTGGTAGCGGAAAAAGTTAGCTTTTGCGATATTTGTGTTAAAACCTTGAACGTTAATAGACGGAATGCACATATAATATAGTGGTATCAACTCTTGGTGCATTAATGAATTTCCAGGTTCAGGGGCTGAATAATGCATATTGAAGTGTTGTATTTGAAGGACAGTGAAACACAAGTACAGGCACATAAATCTGCAATCTTGCTCTGAGAATATTCGGACAGAATGCTTTCATTTCTTGTTATCCTGTATTCTCTTAGTTAGAAGGTCTATGACTTTTCTGGGGAATTTTTAGCTTTAAAAATCGATATGTAAATACATGAAAGTATGACGTACCGTGAGGGTCGAAAATGCCGATTTAGCTTTAAGACAATTCGATTTAGTATGACCCAGGGTCGGACATATTCCAATTAGTATGACCCTGGTTGCGAATTAGCTTAAAGCTATTTCATTTAGTACGACCCAGGGTCAGACAATTTCAATTTGTATGATACTAAATCGAATTAGTACCACCCTGAATTAAGATAAATCTATTTAGCTTTAAGACAATTCGAATTAATACGACCCTTGGTCGGACATATTCCAATTAGTATGACCCTGGGTCGGACATATTCCAATTAGCTTTAAGACAATTCCGAATTAGTATGACCCTCAATTACAGCAGTCATCTTTAGTACGACCCTGGGTCGGACATATTCCAATTAGTATGACCCTGGGTCGGACATATTTACAATTAGTATGACCCTGGGTCGGACATATTCCAATTAGCTTTAAGACAATTCCGAATTAGTATGACCCTCAATTACAGCAGCCATCTTTAGTACGACCCTGGGTCGGACATATTCCAATTAGTATGACCCTGGGTCGGACATATTTCAATTAGCTTTAAGACAACTCCGAATTAGTATGACCCTCAATTACAGCAGCCATCTTTAGTACGACCCTGGGTCGGACATATTCCAATTAGTATGACCCTGGGTCAGACATATTCTAATAAGCTTTGAGACAATTCCGAATTAGTATGACCCTCAATTACAGCCGCCATCTTTAGTACGACCCACGGTCGGACATATTCCACTTAGTATGGCCTTGGGTCGTACTAAATTGAATTAACTTAAAGACATATTATTTAGCTTTAAGACAATTGAATTAGTATGACCCTCGGATCATATAAAATACCAGAATGCACCAAATTCACTGACCAATGAAATCAGGTGTTACATTTTCTTGTACATAATCGTCTATATCCAGAGGCCACCATAGGTCAGTTGAAATAAAACCTTGAAATCTTGAAAACAGTTATCTTAAAATGTCGCTTTCAAGTTTCCTTGATCCTGTGAGGGATATAGTAAATGTTGTACTTTTGATACGCGTACACAAAACGGTGTAAATGATCAATCAATTAAATATTCGCTTATGAGGCTTAATTAGTTGCTTTTAAACATTAATGCGCATATGTACCAGGTTCCAAGCTTATCAGATGGCCGGTGCCATAAATACGCATTATCTGATTCTTAATGGGACATGCTGACAAGACAACAAGCCTGAAATTTCAAAATCAAAATTGATTCCCCAGCTGTAGACACTTGTCCTAGAATTTGATAGGCAAAATAAATAAAGCCAGTATCTGTTGAGAATGTATGTATAGCCATATACCTGAATCACTGCAACAATCACTAAAGATTATTATTACTGGTTGCAAAAAAGAAAAAATGTTACATAAGCAAGATCAAATAAATGGCATGAAATACAAATACAATAAAAATATAAATAATAATAACATAACGTTTGTTATAATAAACTGAAAAGAAAAAAGGAGCATTTTTACTTCTTTAATATCTTTTGAACAAATTATCCTAGAAAAATAGTGGTAATACTCGCCTTTCATTCTTTGTGAAATTTAAATTAAGGAAAAAACTTTATTTCATCATTTTTGTCAATTTGAAATCTAGTTTTATATTTCTTATTCATTGATAAAACATAATATGTTGATGTGCTTATAAAGAATTTGTTGTAAAACAACACACATTGCAGTAACAATATTCTTATACATTATGCTAGTAAACTAAGGTATCCAAAAACAAAATTTATTATCAACACAAAAGTTTCAAAAATTTTAACTGATCTGGATTTTAATGAAACATATCACAAGCAACGCAAGACATGAATAGGAGGTGTCAAGCAAACATTTCATTTGATATTCCACAGTTTCCAATGTATATCGAGGCCAGATTTGTCAAATTCGGAACTGGCTAAACAGACAGTTATATTGCACCACATACTTTTGCTAAACACTTCCATTTTACAATGTATTTACAAAGTATAACGTAACAGTGCTAGATATGTTTCATGATTCAATTAACAATATTTCAGTGGTAAATAACTTTCTTGGTTGAATGAATTACCACAAGAAAAAACTGATGATTTCATAAATGCAAAATTAACGGAAATAAAAATTTTCAATTTGAATTTATCTATGTTATTTTTGTCATAGGTTTTAATTTTTTGTTGTGAAAATTTTATCATTTGTAATATGAAATTATGTAGATATTGCATTCCTGAGAGAGTGATATGAAAAATGTTCCGCATATAGTTCCCCGGTCTTGTTGCAAAATTGACCACGTAGTTGTTACCAGTAATTCATTTATATGATTTAAGATATTGAGACTGATTTCTAAAAAGCAACTTTAAATATAGAATAGTCCGTATCCACATTATTTCAGTAATGTGTGAGACGATGGCTCTAGGATTAGAACTCAGTATTCGTATTTATGTAGTGAAAAACGAAAACCGAGCACGGCCACTAGCATCAATTTTTATATTTGACTGAACAAAAAGATTATAGAGCTGGAATGCCAGGCTCGGCAGTTGGAATTTAATTTTTCATAGCAAAAAATGAATGTCGGGCTTCAAACCCGCACCTGACGGTCATGCTCAATGTAAGGCATTTGATAGAGAATGACAGACTGGTTAGAAAATTAAGTTACCGTTGAAACATCGTGACATTATCCATTATCGCGTGTTCTTTTAAAGAGCGTCACTGCATTGTTTTTATAGGGGCTTCTGCACAAACAAAACTAGAATTCTGTCGATGCCCCAGTCAAATGTCGCAACATCGCTTAATATCGCAGCACTGTTAAATGTCACAAAATCATCTGCCGCTGTATGTCGCACCTTTAACGTTACATATGTCGCAAGAACTTGCCCATCGTTATTTGTAGCAACACCACACAGCAAATAACGAAACAAACAACTAAGGTATGTTCAGGGGTCATAACAACCTGAGAAAAGATAAAGTGTGTACGTGCATGCCGGAGTATGCACTGTGTGGACTATTGAAAGAGTTTAGAAATTACATACTGTTCTGAACTGCATGTTTGTTTTTCCATGTAATTGATTTGATATTTAAAGTTTTGGGCCTGGACGCGGTACTCGCCGCGGTACTTAGAATTGTTTTAGGTCTAAGCTACACTACCATACTTTATCTCGAGCACCAATATCTTATCTCGAACGCACGGGATCCTTTTTCGAATTGACGATGTCTTCTTTCTATCACACGAAATCTTATTTCGATTGCTCGAAATAATTCAATTTAAAAATCACAACATAGTCGCCGATAACTTTCATACACGATACATTTAATAAAGACAATTGGCCTGTCAAAAAATGAAGGCTTACTAGCCCAGCCCAGTCCAGTCTGATTCGTTTAAGTAAAGGCTGCAACAAGATATAATTTTGTAATAGGGAAATGTTTGACAAATGCGACATGAAACGGCCTTGCCACCGAAGGATCGAACCCTGATATGTTGAAAGACAACCAGCCATAAATTGGTGGACATGCGAGTAATACGAAATTCCAACGACTTTGATAACGCTTGTTCATATAAAGGCGTGCACAAGGGAGACTTCAACCTGTTCGTATTATCAATTATATGCCCGCAGTCAATTAACCTATCACCGTTCCTGTGTTTTGTACCGTGCAGTAGTAGAAAACGAATGAATACCTATTTATTGATCATGGGTTCTATTTCTTTGTTTGAATTTTACAATCAAGGCCATAGTAACTCATCATCATCATCATCACTACCACAATATTCCCTAACTCTCCCTTTCCATCCCTACACATTTACAGCCCAGCCCCTCCCCGCTCCCCCCTTATTTTTTTTTATTATTTGTGTCTTAGATTCCCGTATCATCATTCAACCATTTCCTTACCCCTACTCCGTCATAGAGTGTTATTACTAGACGTCTAGCAAAGGCCAAATTGAAAAGTCAGGCTTTCAGTCAAACACTTGTAAAATACTAGTATTCCAAGTTTCACATAAAACATTGTATTGCTTGAATCTGACTCTATCTTAATTATTACCTTTTCATCCAATCAGCTCATGCCTCATTGAATCTAATGGGTTTCCTAAATTTGTTCAACCTATCCAAAGCCGTGTCTCAATAACAACATCTGACCTATCTACGGAAGTGTTGCTTATCTTGCAATGGAAGTCCCGTGCGCCATGCTAATTGTTAATTGCCAAATAACTTATGAAGAATATTTCGAAAACGAGTGATATATATTACAATGAAAAGCCGATGCACCATGCTAATTGCCAAATGCTAAATAGCAAATATTTTAATGCTATATTCCAATTATGTAATGCTAAAATGACAAATATGTAATAATAAATGCAATGTATGTAATATTGAGCATTAAGTATTTGGCATTTAGCATTAAAAAATGCCATTTCGGATTAAGTAGTTGAATTTATGATTGATTATTGAGCATTTATCAACTGGCCATTACCATGGTACACTGGCCTTCCATAATGCAACATACCAAATGCTATATACATTTGTCTGTGGAAGGCCGATGCGCCTTTCTAATTGGCAAATCGTTAATGAAAAATGTTTTTTACCAAATGCTTGAATCATAAATTGGCTGTCACACGGTAATTGTCAATGGTAAATGCTAATTGTTGAAACGGTAAATGCTTATTGCTGAGTAAATAGCTGAAAATATCAGTGGATGAATACATTCTTTATATACTCATTGGTCATCGCTCTATGTGATATTTTAGTAAGCATTTTACAGCAAAAAGTTACGGTTCCATATTCCAATAATAGATGCAACATATTATTGCTTCAAATCAGTCAGGTAGATTTTTTTCAAAGGAGTAAAATGACAAAAAAATGATCATATATGTATAAAGCCAAAAAAAATGAGAATTACCATTTATCATTTGACTATAAGAATTAGTTCGTACAAAATTTAGCAACTGACATTAACCATTTTGTATAAAGTAGTAGTAGCAGCAGTAGCAGCAGCACAACCACCACCAGTAGTAGTAGAAGCGGTAGCAGTAGCAGTAGTAGTAGCAGTAGTAGCAACAGCAGCAGAGTAGTACCAGTAGTAGCAGTAGAAGTAATAGCAGTAGTAGCAGCAGCAGCACCAGCACCAGTAGTAGTAGAAGCGGTAGCAGTAGAAGTAGCAGTAGTAGTAGCTGTAGCAGCAGCAGCAGCAGAGTTGAACGAGTAGTAGCAGAAGTAGTAGCAGCAGAAGAAGAGAAGTAGCAGTAGTAGCAGCAGAAGCAGCAGAAGCAGCAGCAGTAGTAGCAATAGTAGTAGCAGTAGCAGTAGTAGTAGTAGTAGAAGCAGCAGCAGCATCAGCAGCAGAGTAGTACGAGTAGTAGCAGCAGCAGCAGCAGAGTAGTAGCAGTATTAGTAGTAGCAGTAGCAGAGTAGTAGCAGTAGCAGTAGCAGCAGTAGTACCAGTAGTAGTAGTAGTAGCAGTAGCAGAGTAGTACCAGTAGTAGCAGAAGCAGCAGAATAGTACCAGTAGTAGCAGCAGCAGAGTAGTACCAGTAGTAGCAGCAGCAGTAGTAGTAGCAATAGTAGTAGCAGTAGCAGTAGCAGTAGCAGTAGTAGTCGTAGTCGTAGCAGCAGCAGCAGCAAAGTAGTACTAGTTGTTGGAGTAGCAGTAGCAGCAGCAAGATCAGCAACAGCAACAGCAGCAGCAGAGTAGTAGCAGCAGTAGCAGAGTAGCAGCAATAGTAGCAGTAGCCGTAGCAGAGTAGCAGAGTAGTAGCAGTAGCAGCAGCAGCAGCAGCAGTTGTAGCAGTTGCAGCAGCAGTAGCAGAGTAGTAGCAGCAGTAGTAGAAGCAGTAGCAGTAGCAGTAGTAGCAGTAGTAGTAGAAGTAGCAGAAGCAGTAGTAGTAGTAGCAGCAGCAGTAATAATAGTAGAAGTAGTAGTAGCAGTAGCAGTAGCAGTAGTAGTAGCGGTATCAACAGTAGCAGTAGCAGCAGCAGCAGCAGTAGACGCAGCTAGCAGTAGCAGTAGCAGTAGCAGTAGCAGCAGCAGCAGCAGCAGTACCAGTAGTAATAGCAGCAGCAGTAGCAGTAGCAGAGTAGTAGCAGCAGTAGTAGAAGTAGCAGTAGCACTAGCAGAAGCAATAATAGTAGAAGTAGTAGTAGCAGTAGCAGTAGCGGTATCAACAGTAGCAGTAGCAGCAGCAGTAGCAGAGTAGTAGCAGTAGTAACAGCAGCAGCAGTAGCAGTAGCGTTAGCAGTAGCAGTAACAGTAGCAGCAGTAGTAATAAAAGTAGCAGCAGTAGTAGCAGTAGTAGTAGCAGAAGCAACAGTAGTGATAGTAGTAGCAGTATCAGTAGCAGTAGCAGTAGCAGCAACAGCAGCAACAGCAGTAGTAGTAATAGTAGTAGCAGTAGCAGTAGCAGTAGCGGAGTAGTGGTAGCAGTAGTAGTAGTAAGCGGCCATCGTCATTTTCAAAAGCTATAACAATACAAATTAAGTTTTCTAAATAATGAAAGGGTGATTTCAGCATAAATATAGTATTGAAGGTAATTTAGTAATTTTTACAAGCCCTTATTACTGAACAAAAACTGGAATTTCAAACTTATGATGTGCAGTTTTGGCTGTAACTGTTGGATAGTCGTTATTCTCAACTTTAAAGAGAGTTTATTTGACATGTGTGCATTTCCGGCAAAACGTTCGCTTTTTTGTGGATACTGTACTATGATTATGAACTAGCTCCTAGACAATGACATATCTTTTTTACATTTTTATAATTGAATGTAATGAACTGAGACAGTCTAAATCCTATGGCCAATATGATAATTTTATTTTAACATCATTCCTCTAAGAAAATCTCAAGAACAGACTGGCTTTTGTCTCTATGAAATTGAGTTCGACAAAAAAAAGGTGAAAAATGCAGAAATATATTTATTATCAGTCTTGTGGCTAGTCTACTATGATTATGGCATGCGAATAACATTCGATTATTGAGCGATCACTATTACAAGTAAAATGATCTTAGTCTGGAAGTGGTCTTTTTACACCATCCCTCGGCAAGAATACGACTAATCCATTCAACTGAAGCTTGCGTCCCCTGAAATAAATATTTTCGATTTTAAAGTGACCGATTTATATTTAAGTGTGCTGTCATCAAATGTGAAAGAAAAGACAAATGGACTGGAAAACAATTCTAACAAATGACATTTCTTTTTATCTGTTTCAACTGAGATTTTGGTGTAAAACACCAAATGGCGCTATAAAATAAATGTCTACTTTATGAAGAAATCATTAAAAAACAAAATAATAAGTATGGACGTGTCAACTATATGATTCTGCATGTTCCCCCAAATTTAGGTCATTTAGACAGTAATCTTCATCATCATAAATCAATGCGATGGGAACTGATGTACTTATAGGCCTATCGTGTGTCAAGTTTTACTGGAAAGTATTCAGTCGTTTTAGTTTAAAATCAGTTTTTAAAAACAGCATTTGCCAATTTGACCAGTTTCATCAGCTGTTGCCATGGTGACGCATATACCGCTACATTTCTACGAGTATTCTTAAATGTCAGGTCTTATTTTTAAAACACAGTTGTTTTAAAATAGTAAAGAAATGTTTTGTATGATAGGTATGGCAGATATAATGAAAGGTTTTCCGTATTATATGGCCGCTATATGGTTCACTGAGTTACCAACTGTTGCTACAGTTGAACCGATTTGAAAATCCTACAAGTCTGAAAGTTTGAACCTGCCTGCTTTGAATAGAAGTACCTGCCTAATACTGGTGCTATACTATATTTACGACATCGTTATGTAACAGTCAGCACTATATTTTGTTAGCCACTGTACGGTACTCCAAAGCACTAGAATAGCAAATAGCAACATATATATCAACAGTTTCATAAAAAAAAACTGCATACAAACACGTGCATTTCAACCACTACTGCATACAGCACGTGCATTTCAACCACTGTGCCAACGGACACGTCCATATCAACCACTGCTACATACGGACACGTGCATTTTAACCTCTCCTGCATACGGACACGTGCGTTTCGATCACTACTGCATACAGAAAAGTGCATTTCGACCACTACTTTATACAGACACGCGCATATCAGACACGTGCATTTCAATCATTTCCTGAAGCAAACGCAACACAGAAATAGCAATCATGTAGCCAAATATTTAGGGGTTGCGCATGATACGCAAAGTACTACAGGTATGCAACTTAAACCCCTAGCCCCTAAATTGCGTTTTAATGAATTTGGATTTTGAAAAGCACCAACTGTAGCTTCCTTTTTGTAAATGATAATGCTGCACGCTATAGAATGGATGTTGCAACAAGAAACGCATAAACACTTACCTCACTTCGATTACGGTTGTGTAATATGGGGAAGCTGTTCTAATTCATTAAAAGACAAAATTGTTAAGTTTCAAAAAAGAGCAGCTCGCCTAATTCTTGATAAAGACTTCGATACCCCTTCTGCTGAATTATTTCGATTATTAAACTGGATGACTTTTCCGGAGGGGTAATATTTCAAAAAGCAGTTTTAATGTACAAAAGTCGAAACGATCTCAAACACCTATTTACCTCAGAAATTCATTTACATTTAGCTGTGATATACATGACATACATGCTGGAACTTTGAGGTCAGATTCTAATTTTCAGCTTTACCTTCCTCGACCGAAAACTGAACAATTTACAAAAAGTTCTACATATTCCGGTGCTGGAATCTAGAATTCCTTATCAAGTCATGTAAGAAGAGCATCATCAGTAAGGCAATTCAAATCACTATACATAGCTTGGCACAACACACAATCATAATACTTAATATTTATAATATTGCACTTCGTATAGTTATAGTATAAACAAAATACTGGTATTAAATGCACTTGTCTGTCTTTTATATGTTACAATGTACCATGTAAATATTTTAGATGTATATGTTATGTATTGTTTTGAGGGCCTCATGGAAGATTGATGTTCGTCAAATGAGTTTTCCTCGTTAAACAAAGGCTTTATTATTATTATTATTATTATTATTATTATTATAAAAAAATAAAAATCCGGGCAGACTTAATCCTGGTCTTGGAAAACCGAAAATTTAAATGCCATCCAAGTATGAAATTGTTAGGAATCAATTAAACTTTGTCTTGTATAAACGTTTAGCAATCTAATTTGATAAATGGCCATTTGGAACTACGGCAAACTGCCCATTAGGAATCACACCTAACAGACACGGTATAAATGTTTAATCACCTATATCCCAAAGGGTCAATTCATCTACCAAATCACTAAACAAATTTCATTTTTTTTTTTATTTTCAACAAAGCAGGTTTTGTCCTCACGAGTATGTTAAAGCAAAATGTAAAACAAAGATTAAAAGTTAGATCAATCGATAATCAATATGACATTACAAATGAAATTTTTCTATACTTTTCATTTTTGTTCTGATTGCTTTTTTTTTTGGAAATAGGAAAAAAGATACATAAACTTCACCAAATGCTTCAGCAGTTTTTTTTTATTCAACATCGACAATATGTCTTGAAAAGACATATAAACAGGCAGTATCTTAGCTATTTATCTGAGTCGAACTGTCGCTTGATATCAGGAGTCATTTTTTCTCTTTTAGAAATAACACATTAAGGTAGTTCTGCACGTTTGATAGACCGGAAGTGATGGCGTAACGTCATTTATCCGGAAAACGTAGAATAAAGCCTGGATTCGGCGTACGGAAATGAAAATCATTTTATGAATTAATGACAACCTGTGAGTATATTTATTAAAATGATACTGTTAGTATATTTCTAAAGTCAAAAAAAATGATATTAAAACATATGACACGTTAAATAATTCAAATAATGTCTCAAAATTAGCGTGGAATATTTGGTGCACTTTAATCATAATCAAATATCTCACAAATAAGCACACGGACCTATACATTTTATTTTACCATATTATAGGCCATATGTTTATTTACAAGTTTGAGAAGTTTCATCAAAATCTACATTGTAGAAAAATTTATATTTGCGAAAGTGTTATGAAAGTTATGATTTTCCCATAGACTCCCATTATGAAAAATTGCGTGAGGTCCAAAATTTTCACATCAGTCTAGCAAAAAATCAAGCACACGACCCTATCCTTTTTATCTGCTGGATTTTCTAGGTATATTCTGAAGTTTTGAAAAATTAGAGTTTAATCAAATTCTACATTGTAGAAAAAAATTCGTACCAAACGTGCAGAACTACCTTAACGGTTACAAAATTGATGTAAATAAGTGATTTAGTGAATTCTGCGATATTCTGCCAAACTGACAGGTTTAATTGCATGAGTACTTGAAAAGACAATCACTGTACTGGATAAAGAGAGTTTAGATGCCAGCAGCTTGCTACATGAGTGCTGAGTATGTAACAGGTATTTTGATTGGCCACATCTTAGTTACTATATTTAGCGTCAGGGTCGTACTAATTGATAAGAATCATTTAGCTTTAAGCTAATTCATTTAGCTTTAAGACAATTTGATTTAGTACGACCCAGGGTCGGACATATTCCAATTAGTATTACCCGGGGTCGGACATATTCTATTTAGTATGACCCTGGTTGTGAATAAGCTTTAAGCTAATTATATTTAGTTCGGCCCTGGGTCAGACATATTCTATATAGTATCATACTAAATCGAATTAGTACAACCCTGAATTAAGATAAATCCATTTAGCTTTAAGACAATTTGAATTAGTACGACCCTGGGTCAGACATATTCCAATTAACTTTAAGACAATTCGGAATTAGTATGACCCTGAATTATAATAGATCTATTTAGCTTTAAGACAATTCGAATTAGTACGACCCTGGGTCGGACATATTCAAATTAGTATGACCCTGGGTCGGACATATTCCAATTAGCTTTAAGCTAATTCCGAAATAGTATGACCCTCAATTACGGCAGCCATCTTTAGTACGACCTGGGTCGGACATAGTTACAATTAGTATGACCCTGGGTCGGACATATTTACAATTAGTATGACCCTGGGTCGGACATATTCCGATATGTCAGACCCTTGGTCGTACTAAATATGAAATAGCTTTAAGCTAATTCCGAACCTGGATCATACTAAATATGATATGTCCGACCCTAGGTCGTACTAAATGAAATAGCTTTAAGCTAATTCTCAACCAGGGTCATACTAATTGGAATATGTCCGACCCTGGGTCATACTAAATCGAATTGTCTTAAAGCTAAATCGGCATTTTCAACCCTAACGGTACGCCATATGAAAGCACATTCTTTTTTACATCAAAATTGGTATTTCTGCAGAAGATAGAAACGTCTCAAAGTTAGATATACATTTAAGCTTATAATTCTTGTGTTTCTTATTTGTGCAAATTTCGCATGTTGTATACTTAAGTTATATAATATTCTTAAGTTAACTCCAGTTAGTTAACTACTACTATACAAGTCAAGAAAACCCCATACTTGTATAATCTTTAGTAAAGATTAGCAGAGCCAAATGTTTTGAAATAAAAATTAATTGATTTGTGAAAAATATAATGTTAAATAGAGACATATGGTTTCAAAGTGTTTTGGTGTTGAAAATGTAACTCTACATATTAACATTTAGTTACATATCTCTTATAAGGTACATGCATTTGTTCAATTAATCGCCAGTGTAGAGAGGACTAGAGATGGTTGAAAATCTTATGTATACTATAAAGTAACATTATTTGAAATTTTAAGCGCTGGTTATCACATCTTATTAGACCACTTTATTTGCTATTTAGTTTATAGTAGTACAGTTTTATTCATGGACGGCTTGTTCAATTTACCAAATACTTCATTTTAACGTTAAAAATGTTTAATACTCTAAATAAAAGTAAGCATTTGATATTTCGCATAAAATATATAGCATTAGGAGTTAACATTATAACTCCGCCCTTTCAATTGAAAAATGCCACATGCCAAATGCAAAATATTTAATGCCAAATGCTAAATCTTAAGCATTGAGTCATAATTGTCAAATGAGATGGCAAAACAATACTGTGGAAGGACGGTGCACCATACTAATTGAAAAGTGCTAAATGACATATGATTAAATAAAAAATGGCATTTAGCATTAAATAATATGTATTTAGCATGAAGTTATTGGCATTTAGCATTAAAATTGACATTCGGCAATTAGCATGGCGCACACACCCTCCATACAAAGCTGAATGCTAACATGCATTGTCCGATGCTAGCATGACATGGTAGAAGATGCTTCAAATCAGACTCATAAAACATGATGCAGATCTTTATTTCATAAAATCAATGGACAATTAGCATTATCTTTCAGCATTATAAACATTAGATATTTGAAATTTTCGCATTTATTATGAGAGTAAGAATATTGTATTTAGCGATTAGCATTAGATATCTGGCAATAAGAATGTTGCACCAGCCTTCCATATATGCATCGACCTTCAATAGTTTTGTTATTTATCAATCTTTGTTAAGAAAATAAAGCATCTTTTTTGTTTGGTGCTGCAGTGACTGCAGTAAGGTGCTTGGCCACTGAATAGAAATCATTTTATGCTGACACTTGTATTTCTTTTAATTTTGGTACAGCTTTCTCATAAATTCATCTATATCTACTGGCTTTCCAATTGGACAACAAGTCTCAGTTTTATTAACACCTTTGAAAAGTTTTATATCGTAGCAATCATAATCTTCTTTTTTGAAACATATTATACAAAACAGTTTCTTTATATAATCGTTTGAATAAACTTGAACTCTACATATTTTTTAAAATGTGCATTTGACAAAGACATGCTGTAATAAACATTTAAAATACATTCTTCAGTTTCAGAATTTTAATGATTAGAAGAATCCTTTAAATAAAATAAACATATTATTGTTAATAAATATATTTGCAAGATGACCCATCAAGATTTCAAAAGTAGCAAAATGGTTTATTCTAGATGAGAATGGATCTTCAACAATCACCATTAAAAATCAGTTAGGTAAACAGATTTATGATCAGCAGCACAACACTTGACCACTAGCATGATGTACCAAATTATCCATAAGTAATCCCATAGCCATAGGTGCCAGTCATCCCTCTGAGAGCATTTCGGATTGTACTAGACTGATAATTTCAAAATCAGTCCTGTGTGAAAATCTCTAAAATAGACTGGCTTTTGTCTCTATGAAATTGAATTTGTCAAAAAAGGGAAAAATATAGAAAGATAGCTATTATCAGTCTAGTGGCTAGTCTATAACATTAGCTCTGTAAATCTAAAATTTTCTCCAGATTGGTACCGTCACCCTGGCCTGACCAGTAATCCGAATTGGCAGTGTTACCCCTCATAATGTAGATCAGACCATACACTTCAAAGACATTTCTTCAATGATAGAGAGGGGCAAACAGAAAAGCCACAGCAGCCGGATATTAAAACATGCTTGTAATGCGAGTTCTATATCAAATGCAGCGTATAGCAACATTAGCTCTGTAAATCTTAAATTTTCTCCAGATTGATACCGTCACCCTTGCCTGACCAGTGAACCGAATCGGCAGTGTGACCCCTCATAATGTAGATCAGACCATACACTTCAAAGACATTTCTTCAATGATAGAGAGGGGAGAACAGAAAAACCACAGCAGCCGGATATTAAAACATGCTTGTAATGCGATTTCTATAACAAATCCAGCTTATAGTAACATTAGCTCTGTAAATCTTAAATTTTCTCCAGATTGATTCCGTCACCCTGGCCTGACCAGCGAACCGAACCGGCAGTGTAACCCCTCAAAATGTAGATCTGACCTTACACTTTAAAGACGTATCTTCAATGGTAGGGAGGGGCAAACAGACAAGCCGCAGCAGCCGGATATTAAAACATGTTTGTAATGCAATTTCTATATCAAATGCAGCGTATAGTAACATTAGCTCTGTAAATCTTAAATTTTCTCCAGATTGATACCGTCACCCTGGCCCGACCAGTGAACCGAACCGGCAGTGTTACCCCTCAAAATGTAGATCATACCATACACTTTAAAGACATATCTTCAATGGTAGAGAGGGGCAAACAGAAAAGCCACAGCAGTCGGAGTTTAAAACATGCTTGTAATGCGATTTCTGTATCAAATGCAGCGTACAGTAACATTAGCTCTGTAAATATTAAATTTTCTCCAGATAGATAACCTCACATTGGCCTGACCAGTGAACCGAATCGATCGGCAGTGTGACCCCTCAAAATGTAGATCAGACCATACACTTCAAAGACATATTTTCAATGGAAGAGAAGGCCAAATAGTAAGCCAGCAGAAGCCGGCCATTAATAAAATGCTTGTAATGCTGATTTTATTTTTTTAATGCAGCTTTATCATTAAGTTCTTATAATTTTACTGCTTTCCAATTGATACGTCTCACGTCTGTACATTAACCGAAAGGGTTTAGTTGTACGTCAATGCAATCTTGACCATACATTCAAAACAGTTCTTCAAATGTTTGATAGGACGAATTTCATTTAAATGTGTTTTACATCAGCCTGTATATTAAAACATGCTTGTTTAGAATTTTGTTACCAAATAAACATTATTGTATAATTTTCAAGATCGTAAATTTCAGTAAAAATTTTCTTCTAGATGGATGACTTCAACCATGCCCTAAACAGTTGGAAAATTAGATCGGCCATTTTGACCACTCAAAATGTAGTTGACCATTACCTTAAAAGACATAGTTACATGTTGAGAGAGGATGTAACAGAAAATTCAACAGCCTGGTGAAAAATTTAAATAACATGCTTTGTAATGATGATTGTCTAGAAAATAAGAAAGATAGTATATCATGTTGCTAACTGTTAAATCTTAAATTTTCTCCAGATTGTACCGCACCTGGCCTGACCAGTAATCGAATTGGCAGTGTACCCTCAAATGTAGATCAGATCCATACATTTCAAAGACATTTCTTCAATGTAGAGAGGGCAAACAGAAAAGCCACAGCAGCCGGATATTAAAACATGCTTGTAATGCGATTTCTATATCAAATGCAGCGTATAGTAAAATTAGCTCTGTAAATCTCTCTAAAAATTTTCTACAGATTGATACCGTCACCCCGGCATGACCAGTGAACCGAATCTGCAGTGTGACCCTTCAAAATGTAGATCAGACAATACACTTCAAAGACATATATTCAATGGTAGAGAGGGGCAAACACAAAAGATATTAAAACATGCTTGGTTTCAAACATCCAGCTATAGTACATTAGCTCTGTAAATCTTAAATTTTCTCCAGATTGATACCGTCACCCTGGCCTGACCAGCGAACCGAACGGCAGTGTGACCCCTCAAAATGTAGATCTGACCTTACACTTTAAAGCGTATCTTCAATGGTAGGGAGGGCAAACACAAAAGCCACAGCAGCCGGATATTAAAACATGCTTTTAATGCGATTTCTGTATCAAATGCCGCCTATAGTAACATTAGTTCTATAAATCTTAAATTTACTCCAGATTAACAACGTCAAGCTTGTCTGACCAGTGAACCGAATCGGCAGTGTGACCTCTCAAAATGTAGATCAAACCATACACTTCAAAGACATATCTTCAATCGTAGAAAGGGGCAAATAAAAATGCCACAGCAGTCGGATTTAAAACATGCTTGTAATCGATTTCTGTATCAAATGCAGGTACAGTAACTTTAAAGCTCTGTAAATATTAAATTTTCTCCAGATGAAAACCTTTCACATTGGCCTGACCAGTGAACCGAATCGATAGTGTGACCCCTCAAAATATAGATCAGACCATACACTTCAAAGACATATTTTCAATGGTAGAGAGAGGCCCAAAAGATAAAGCCACAGCAGCCGATTTAAAAATGCTTGTAATGCGATTTCTGTATCAAATGCAGCGTATAGTTAATTAGTTCTGTAAATCTTAAATTTCTCCAGATTGATACCTCACCTGCCTGACAGTGAACCGAATCGGCAGTGTGACCCTCCAAATGCAGATCAGACCATACACTTCAAAGACAATCTTCTCTTAATGGTAGAGAGGGGACAACAGAAAATCTACATCAGCCGGATATTAAAACATACTTGTAATGCAAATTTTCTATACAAATGCAGCATATAGTAACATTAGCTCTGTAAATCTTAATTTTTTTCTAGATTGATACCGTCACCCTGGCCTACCAGTGAAAGAATCGGCTTTTGACCCCTCAAAATGTAGTTCAGACCATACTTCAAAGACAATCTCAATGGTAGAGAGGGGCAAACAAAAAGCACAGCACCCGGATATATAAAACATGCTTGTAATGCAATTCCTATATCAAATACAGTTTATAGTAACATTAGCTCTGTAAATCTTAAATTTTCTCCGATTGATACCGACACCTGGCCTGACCAGTGAACGAATTCGGCCTGTGACCCCTCAAAATGTAGATCAGAGAATACACTTCCATGTTAGAAAGGGGCAAAAATAAAAGCCCCAGCAGCCGGAAATTAAAACATGCTTGTAATGCGATTTCTATATCAAATGCAGCTGTAAATTTTTGTAACCCATTAAGCTTTTAAAACATTCTTGTTAAATTGCGAATCTTAAACCAATATTCAAGTGGGGCGTATAATAGTAATCAGTATTAGCTCCGAATAATTTTCTACAGATTATACCGTCACCTGGCCTGACCAGGAACCAACTCGGCAGTGTGACTCCTCAAAATGTAGATCAGACATCACTTTCAAAATCATATCTTCAATGTAGAGAGGGCAAACACAAAAGCCACAGCAGCCGGATATTAAAAATGCTTTAATGCGATTTCTGTATCAAATGCACGCTATATAACATTAGTTCTTAAACTTAAATTTACTCCCGATAACAACGTAGTGTCATGACCAGTGAACGATCGGCGTGTACTTCAATGTAGATCAAATACACTTCAAACTATTCAATGGTAGAAGGGGCAAATAAAAATGCCACAGCAGCGGATATTAAACATGCTTGTAAATCGATTTCTATATCAATGAGGGTATGTAACTAGCTCTTAAATTTAAATTTTCTCCGATTGATACTCAACCAGGCTGACAGTGAACGAATCGATAGTTGACCCTTAACATATAGATCGACATCCCTTCAAAGACTATCTTCATGGTAGAGAGAGGCAAACGAAAGCACAGCAGCCGGATATTAAAACATGCTTGTAATGCGATTCTGTATCAAATGCAGCGTATAGTTATATTAGCTTGAAATCTTAATTTATCCAGATTGATAGCCTCACCCTCGCTGACCAGTGACGGAATCGGCTGTGGACCT
This sequence comes from Mercenaria mercenaria, assembly GCF_021730395.1. NCBI lineage: Eukaryota > Metazoa > Mollusca > Bivalvia > Venerida > Veneridae > Mercenaria > Mercenaria mercenaria. The sequence goes on from NC_069373.1 coordinate 16,699,460, forward strand.
CAACATGTAGTCAGAATAACTTATAGAAATCTCTTTTAATGGCAGAGAGGGGAAACAGAAAGCCACAGAGCCGGATATTAAAACTCTTGTAATGCGATTTTATATCAATGCAGCGTATAGACATTAGCTCAGTAATCTTAATTTTTTCTAGATTGATCCGTCACCTGGCTGACCAGTGACCGAATCGGCTTGTGGACCCTCAAAATGTAGATCAGACCATGTACTTCAAAGACATCTCTTCAATGGTAGAGAGGGGCAAACATAAAAGCCACAGCACCCGGATATATATACATGCTTGTAATGCAATTTCTATATCAAATACAGTTTAGAGTAACATTAGCTCTGTAAATCTTAAATTTTCTCCCGATTGATACCGCCACCCTGGCCTGACCAGTGAATCGAATCGGCAGTGTTACCCCTCAAAATGTAGATCAGACCATACACTTTGAAGGTTTATCTTCTCTTCAATGGTAGAGAGGGGCAAACAGAAAAGCCACAGCAGCCGGATATTAAAACATGCTTGTAATGCGATTTCTATATCAAATGCAGCGTATCTTAACATTAGCTTTTAAACATTCTTTTAATGCGATTTCTATACCAAATGCAGCGTATAGTAATATTAGCTCCGAAAATTTTCTACAGATTTATACCGTCATCCTGGCCTGACCAGGGAACCGACTCGGCAGTGTGACTCCTCAAAATGTAGATCAGACAATGCACTTCAAAGACATATCTTCAATCATAGAGAGGGGCAAACAGAAAAGCCACAGCAGCCGGATATTAAAAGATGCTTGTAATGCGAATTCTGTATCAAATGCAGCGTATAATAACATTAGCTCTGTAATGTCACCCCTCAAATGTAGATCAGACCATACACTTCATAGATATATCTTCTCTTTAATGGTAGAGAGGGGCAAACAGAAAAGCCAAGGCAGTCGGATATTATAACATTCTTGTAATTCGACTTCTATATTAAATGCAGCGTATAGTAACATTAGCTCAGTAAATCTTAAATTTTCTCCAGATTGATACCGTCACCCTGGCCTGACCAGTGAACCGAATCGGCTGTGTGACCTTAATATGTAAATAACACCATGCGTTTCAATGTTATTTCTTCAGTGGTAAAGAGGAGCATACACATAAGTCACAGCAGCCGGATATTCAAGCATACTTGTAATGCGATTTCTATATTAGCTGCGTTGAGTCTTATACGGATGCTTTTTTTTTAATTTCATACAAGGTTAACGACAGCTTTCATACGAAACCTATTGTAACATTTGCTCCGTAAATATTAATTTGTTACTCCAATCCATGCCCTCATCTGTGAAAGCTGAAAGAAATGGAACAGCCAGTATCATATATATTTTTTCATATGTAGCATATAGTAACATTAGCTCTCTTAATCTTAAATTTTCTCCAAATTGATACCGTCACCCTGGCCTGACCAGTGAACCGCATCGGCAGTGTGACCCCTCAAAATGTAGATAACACCATACATTTTAAAAACATATCTTCAATCGTAGAGAGGAGCAAACAGAGAAGCCACAGCAGCCGGATATTAAAACATTCTTGTAATTCGATTTCTATATTAGCTGCGTTGAGTCGTATACGGATGCGTTTTATGAAAAGATGATACAAGATTAACAAGTGTTATATGGCTTTCATAAGCAACCTATAGTAACAGTTGCTCCGTAAATATTAATTTGTTACTCCAAAGTCTTGCCCTCATCTGTGAAAGCTGAAAGAAATGGTACAGACTGTATCATATATTTTTTGCAAATGCAGCGTATAGTAACATAAGCTCTGTAAATCTTAAATTTTCCCCAGATTGATACTGTCTCCCTGTCCTGACCGATGAACCGAATCGGCAGTGTGACCCCCTCAAAATGTAGATGAGACCATACACATCAGAGTCATATCTTCAATGGTAGAGAGGAGCAAACAGAGAAGCCACAGCAGCCGGATATTAAAATATTCTTTTAATGCGATTTCTGTATTAGCTGCGTTGAGTCGTATACGGATGCGTTTTATGAAAAGTTGATACAAGATTAACAAGTGTTATATGGCTTTCATACGCAACCTACAGTAACAGTTGCTCCGTAAATACTAATTTGTTACTCCAAAGTCTTGCCCTCATCTGTGAAAGCTGAAAGAAATGGTACAGACTGTATCATATATTTTTTGCAAATGCAGCGTATAGTAATATAAGCTCTGTAAATCATAAATTTTCCCCAGATTAATACCGTCAGCCTGACCTGACCAGTGAACCGAATCGGCAGTGTGACCCCTCAAAATGTAGATCACACCATACACTTCAAAGACATATCTTCAATGGTAGAGAGGGGCAAACACAAAAGCCACAGCAGCCGGATATTAAAAGATGCTTGTAATGCGATTTCTGTATTAGCTGCGTTGAGTCGTATACGGATGCGCTGTGTGAAAAGCTGATACAAGATTAACAAGTGTTATATGGCTCTCTTTCAACCTACAGTAACAGTGGCTCCGCAAATATTAATTTGTTACTCCAAAGTCATACCCTCATCTGTGAAAGCTGGAAGAAATGGAAAAGCCAGTATCATACAGTATATGTTTTTTCCAAAGCAGCGTAGTCCGCCCGTTTAGCTCAGTAGGTAGATCGTCGGTCTACGGATCGCGGGGTCGTGAGTTCGATCCTCGGGCTGGGCGTATGTTCTCCGTGTCTATTTGATAAACGACATTGAGTCTGAAATCATTAGTCCTCCACCTCTGATTCATGTGGGGAAGTTGGCAGTTACTTGCGGAGAACAGGTTTGTACTGGTACAGAATCCAGGAACACTGGTTAGGTTAACTGCCCGCCGTTATATTACTGAAATACTGTTGAAAAACGGCGTTAAACCCAAAACAAACAAAACAAAGCAGCGTATAATAACATTAGCTCTGTAAATCTCAAATTTTCTCCAGATTAATACCGTCACACTGACCTGACTAGTGAACCGAATCGGCAATGTGACCCCTCAAAATGTAGATCACACAACACATTTCAAAGTCATATCTTCAATGGTAAAGAGGGGCAAAGATAAAAGTCACAGCAGCCGGATATTAATACATACTTTTAATGCGATTTCTATATGAGCTGCGTTGAGTCGTAGACGGATGCGTTTTGGGGAAAGCTGATACAAGATTAACAAGTGCAATATGGCTTTCATACGCAACATAAAGTAACAGTTGCTCCGTAAATATTAATTTGTTACTCCAAAGTCATGTCCTCATCTGTGAAAGCTGAAAGAAATGGAACAGGCAGTATCATATATATTTTGTCAAATGCAGCGTATAGTAACGTTAGCTCTGTAAATCTTAAATTTTCTTCACATAGATACCGTCACCCTGGCCTGACCAGTGAACCGAATCGGCAGTATGACCCCTCAAAATGTAGATAACACCATGCATTTCAAAGACATTTCTACAGTGGTAGAGAGGAGCAAACAAAAAAGCCAAGGCAGCCGGATATTAAAACATGCTTGTAATGCGATTTCTATATTATCTGTGTTGAGTCGTATACGGAAGCGTTTTGTGAAAAGCAGATACAAGATTAACAAGTGTAATATGGCTTTCATACGCAACCTACACTAATAGTTGCTCCGTAAGTATTAATTTTTTACTTCAAAGTCATGCCCTCATCTGTGAAAGCTGAAAGAAATGGAACAGGCAGTATCATATACATTTTTTTTTTTAAATGCAGCTTATAGTACCATTAGTTCTGGATATCTTAAATTTTCCCCAGATTGATATCGACACCCTATCCGAATCGGCAGTGTGACTTCTCAAAATGTGGATCACGCACAACATACATTTCAAAGATATTTCTGCAATGGTAGATAGCAGCAAACACAAAAGCCACAGCAGCCGGATATTAAAACAAGCTTGTAGTGTGATTTCTATATTAGCTGCGTTGAGTCGTATACGGATGCGTTTAGTGAAAAGCTGATACAAGATTAACAAGTGTAATATGGCTTTCATACGCAACCTACAATAACAGTTGCTCCGTAAATATTAATTTGTTACTCCAAAGTCATGCCCTCATCTGTGAAAGCTGAAAGAAATGGAACAGCCGTTATCATATATATATATTTTAAATGCAACGTATGGTAACATTAGCTCCGTAAATCTTAAATTTTCTCCAGATTGATACCGTCAGCCTGGCCTGACCACTGAATCGAATCGGAGTGTGATACCCTCAGAATGTAGATCACTCCATACATTTTAAAGATATATCTTCAATGGTAGAGAGGGGCAAACACAAAAGCCACAGCTGTCGGATGTTATAAAATACTTGTAATGCGATTTCTATATTAGCTGCGCTGAGTCGTATACGGATGCGTTTTGTGAAAAGCTGATACAAGATTAACAAGTGTAATATGGCTTTCATACGCAACCTACAGTAACAGTTTCTCCGTAAATATTAATTTGTTACTCCAAAGTCATGCCCTCATCCGTGAAAGCTGAAAGAAATGGAACAGCCCGTATCATATATATTTTGTTCAAATGCAGCGTATAGTAACATTAGCTCTGCAAATCTTAAATTTTCTCCAGATTGATCCCGTCACCCTGGCCTGACCAGTGAACCTAATTGGCAGTGTGACCCCTCAAAATGAAGATCAAACAATACGTTTCAAAGATATATCTTCCATGGTAGTGAGGGGAAAACACAAAAGCCACAGCATCCAGATATTTTAACATATTTCTAATACGATTTCTCTATTAGCTGCGTTATGTCGTACAGATCAGCTCACGCGGAAAACCCACGTTTTTCCTCGAAGGAAAATTCTTGCATATCGAGGGATTCCTCTGAGTACTGCCTTATTCTGACTCGGATTACCGATTGTTACAGTTTTATTACATTTGTGGAGTTTCGTCGAGGCACTCCGAGAAATTACTTGACGGAACTCCGAGTCGAAATTACACAGGTAACACTATAATGATTTCCTGTAATTTATGGCCATTTCGCGCGACTCCAGGTCTGAAATAAACAACTAATATGTCATTTCGATTGACTCGAGATGATATCACGAAACTTCGATGCGGTATTCCTTACCTTGATGGAATTTTATTTAATTAGCTTGTTCTTTTTACTGTTTAAATTTTTTAAATTTTTGACATTGAAATTGTTTCTGACCATACGAACTGGATTAAACAACATATTAATGTAAAATTGATTAAATTATTAATCATATAAAATTATAAATATTAAACAAACTTTTAAATGACCACCGTTATAGAAAAGTGATTTGTTTAAATTTGACATTGAAGTAATTTCTGACTTTGTGAATTAAGTTTAGAAATAAAGTTATATAAAATGCACTAAATTAAGTATAATTTATAATTAGGTAAACTTTAAAATAACACCCGCTTAAAAGTTAATTGTTAAGTTTGATATTGAAATACTCCCTGACAATGCTAATTAAATAAGAAATAAATTGTGTAAAATGGACTAAATTTAAGAATTATATAAAACTAAACCGACTTTCAAATAACTGGCGTTAAAGAATAGTGATTTGTTAAATATCATATTGAAAAGGTTTCTGAAAGTGCAAATTAAATCCAGAAACAGATATATATAATTTGAACAAAATTAAGAACTATATAAAACTGGACATTTTAAGGATAATAATTTTTCATTGAAAATTATAGGAGAAATGATTAATTTTCATTATGAAAACGGTCTTTCACTCATTTGGAAGGAATTATAAAAAGGGAAAATTATTGCTGACGTATCCACTGAATAAGTCATGAAATGTTATAAGTGAACAGAAAATCTGGTTTATCTTAATATAAAATAGAAAGATACTATTATAATTATTCAAAAATTACTTTTTTGCGTATCACTTCGTAAAATATAATTATCTTGATTCATGTAATCTAAAATCTGTCCTCGAAAATACTCGAATACCCAATTAAATTTGTATAGGTAATAATTTATCCGTCTCGGAGTCACTCGAAGGAATTCCGTCAAGTGACTCGGGAACAATTGAAACAAAAACAGGTGTGTATTCCGCTAATTGGATTTCATCTCGAGTCACTCCAAGGATTTCCTTCGAGTGACTTCGCATAAATTATCAGACAGCGAAATTCCTTGGCGGAAATTGGCTGACTCGATGAAACGTCGAGTCGGAGCCTTAGTACTCCTTTTGGCCATCCTCCGAGGATCGAGTAGAATAGAATAGGTTTTCCGCTTGAGCTGATCTGTATACGAATGCGTTTTGAGAAAAGGTGATAAAAGATGAACAAGAGTAATATGGCTTTCATGCGCAACCTACGGTAACAGTTACTCTGTAAATATTAATTTGTTTCACCAAAGTCATGCCCTAATCTGTGATTGCTAAAAGAAATGGAACAGCCAGTATCATATGTATTGTGCACATTTTGTAATTAGGTCTCTGGCATACTGACAATCCGTTGGTGAAGCAATAAATGATAGTTTGATTCTAATATGAAAATTACATTTAACAGTACGAATAAAGGGTGCTGCTATGTATGCATTTAATCTACTATTTCATATGAAAGGCTTGTTAGACTTATAAAAGCTAATTTACGTACAGGGTATGGATTACTAGGCACGCAGATTATAACTCACTTTACGCACTCCTACGTTTTTTCAGCGTTGTTAGCACAATTACACGTTGCACGGTGACGTATCCACCTACAAGATTTGGCGCCTTAAATGGGCGTGAAATAGTGCTTCCCCATTCTTCCATCTGCGTCTTTACATAAATAAACCTATTGCAATTGATCGAAATAATAAACAGCAGAGCCATGTTTTAATAATCCAAACAATACCAGTCAGTTACACGCTGCGTGGATAATTCACTCGGGCTAGACCGCAGGTGTAGGCCCTATACTCGTATAGTTTATATATAGCATATGTTAAAATGTGTTTATGCTAGATATTATTTCCAAAATAAACGTAGCTATATATGGTTCGCCCTCAGAATTGGGAATATAGTACAGTAGTAACATGGATTCTATTAATTTAGTGTTTGTTGTTGCAACAGCAATAGAATAAAGAATGTTGTTACCGCTTTTAAAATCTAACAGCAGCAAAACTGTAAGTACTGCTCCAGTGCAAACTTAATTCCGGTGATCCGTAGGTTTATGCTACTTCATACGGTATATAAATGTTACATTCTTACTAAAAGATTTGATATTTTTCAGCTTTGTACTTATTGACATTTTATACATTCGCAATGTTTTTCTGCTGTAACTGCTGGCAGTTCTAGCAGTTCACTGCTGTAACTGCTGGAAGTTCTAGGAGTTAACTGCTACAACTGCCAGCAGTTCTAGCAGTTAACTGCTGTAACTGCTGCAACTGCTAACTGCCAACTTCCTGCTGGTGATATCGGGCCGTTATAGAAAACGACGTCGGTTTGATATCGGGCCGATATAGAATGCTGGCTGGGATGAACTTTGGTTCCATAATGTGTTCAAGTAAGATGCTCCTAATAAAACAAGTATCATTTCAGACAAATTATTAAAGGGTAAAATTCGCTCTTTTGACTCAACGATAACCAAAATATAAATTTTCAAAATCTGTTTTTCATTTAGAGACTATGCAAGTGCTGTAAGTGATCTTAAGTACCAACGTTTAGAGGCAGGTTCCATTGACCTGAAATTCATTCTTGCAGGTATGATCCCTATCGCTTCTCGTAACAAGAAAATGACAGCTCATGATAGTTTCGAGATGAAAAGGACAGGACAAGAGTAGATTACATTGAAAACATGCCATCAATTTCTGTCATATATCTGTGGGTCTTCACTTCATCGAACCAATTTGAATTATGTTGAATCTGTTTGCGGGTTCGTCTTATATACTATCTTTTGTAGAAGACAATAATTATGTTCTAGATTTACTTAACAAATAAGCTAGGTCTTCGAGTGGTTTATCGTCTGATTTACCACGGTTCAGAGTTCAGATGCGTAGGAATTGAACCACGAGGGCGTTAGCCCGAGTGGTTAAATACTGAAGCATCTGAACGATGGACCGTGGTAAATTAGACGATAAATCACAAGAAGACCTATATTGTTTCCATTCTGACATGCTCATTGATATATTTTAATAAATATTATGCTGGACTTCATTTACGCGAGGAGTAATGTATCAGACGTCGTGCGGCAATTTGACGTCATAATTGACGTCATAAAGCTCTCGCGCGTCAACCGTTGTTTATCGCAGAATATACAGAGCTTGATTTCCTTCTTTGTTTAACTGGAAATTAAACCGCGTCATGTTAGAATCTTCAATAAATTCAAACGGAAAGTTAATACGTTGACGAACATTTAATGCGATTCTCAATAAAACATCATTGTATAAGGTGTTTTTTGGACTTTACAAAACATATCGGGACTACAATTAAACCAATCTCTAGAGCGGTTTCTACAGGAGGCAGTTAATATAGTACGCACTGTTACGACTTACGAAATCACGCAGTGTGCTCTCGTTCCAGAAGCCCATAACGTACAAATACAGCGGAAAATGGTTGCAAATTTTCAGCTTAATATAACTGAAGAAATATCTAAGGTGATCTTAACACTGACAGAGCAACTTGCGTTATAGTCAGATATTTTGTTTATTGTATTGTGACAAATGCGTAAAATGACCAGAGTCTCGGTATTGGCTCATGTGTTAAGAAAAAAGTCAAAATATTGTCATTATGTCTACATGTTCATCCTTAACAAATTGTATTATGTTTATGAATATGTTTTGTAACTTTTGCGATACAAAAGGTCATCGGTTATCAACATAAGTTTATACATATCGTAAGATTACGGCAGTTGTTACTACACTACCTTTTGCGCAGTTGCCGATCCGTTTCTTGCTGATTCTCCTTTTGTGTGAAATATGAAGTTAAATAATGCGGACTATCCGAGTAAACAGAACGAAAATGTTTCAGCAGGTAAAAACCTAAAAAAACGCCGGTTTATAGCTTACGCAAAGGCAAATGTAATGAAAACCAGAGATGCCTGTTGACAAGCATGTTGATACTGTTTATTTTTTGCAAGATAAATGCATCTTAAAGTGATAAATTAATTTTTAATGTTAATATTGGTGTAGGCACTCATGAATAATAAAGGCTATCAGAAATAAGCAAAGTGAATAATAGAATATTTAATTGTTTAAGTTTTTTTTTTCTGAAAATCAGTCTAATCCAAGAGTTTTCTCTAATAAACTCAGTAAAAAGCAAGGACATCTGTGATTTTTATGTTTTCCTTCCCTTGTGTGTGACGTAAGTCACATATACAGTAAAAAAGAAAACAAGTTAGACGCTGAAAAAAGTTATGATTAAAGACTGCGCAATTTTTGTTACCTTTTAGTATATTATACCAGAAATGTTCCCGGAAATGAAGGTTTTTAAAGAAATATTTCATGTTAACATTGGACTTTACGAAATTATTTGTATCAGTTGTGTAATATTATATGTAAAGTATTAAAAAAAAAAAAGATAAGAAATTTTAGGAATAAATTTAATTTGTCTCGAAATCTAATTTATAGTTTGCTTCGGTTCTTCGTTCTCATACTTGAATGCCAATTTCAAATTGGTCATACATGTTCTTTCATCCTGTCTATACCTAAAAACAGGCATGATTGCACTCTCTTATGATCGTTGAAATTGACAGTGTAAGTATTGAAGCAGATATATGTAAACAATTTAAAAATTCTATCCGTAGAGAAAAATTCTAGGAAATGTCCATATTTATTAATTATAATTGATTTCAAAAACAAAATGACGGTGCTTAAAACACAGCGTTTGCTTTCTCTGTTCTGACATGTGTTTCAATAAAAGAGATTGAATATTATTTCGAAAGATATAATTAGGTTTCCATGGCTGTATCTAATTGCTTATTATTGTATTTGTCTAAGAGGCACCAGAAGCCGATTTGTATGACGCTGATTTCGAAAAATGTGTTTGAAGCCCCAATCAGCGCTCTTGACTTATTTCATGTAAGAGACATTTAGCTGACTTTAGAATGATCAGTGGTTGTGTTCATTTTAGGTTACCGTCCAAATTAGTCGACATCTCAAAATGATGACCGCTGAGACCAGTGTCGCTTTCGAAAGAAAATATGGACACGAGAGTGATTCAATAGATATTAAATTTTCGTTATTGTCCACACAAAATAAGGTACGAACCAAATGCGAGTGTGATCCTTTCCTTAACTTTTGAGCTTTTAAAACTAAAAACGCTCGATAAATTGAAAAGACTAAAATATATAGCAGACGGCTAGCTTCAAAATTCCAGTAACAGTACATTTTATTTATATGCAAGGTGCAAAAATAGGTATGGGATAGAGAAGCGAGTAGGAGTGTTTGGGGAAGAAGAACAAAGAAAGGATAAATATACAACGAGGAATGCCATGCTCCACTTGTAACGCAGTCTGCCTAGAACCACAGAAGTAGTTTAGGTTAGGTTATTTATGTGGATTTCAATTTTAAACCTGACATATGTTTCCCATTAGTTTTAAAGCTATTTGTCCGATATAGTGCATTTTCAGAATACAGCAAAGTATCAATCCCTCTATGACGCAAGGAGGGTGTGCAAAATGCTCGAGTTATGCATTGTTTTCGAGTGCCCCAAATATTGATCAGTCTATGGTGTTCACTGATGATGTGTAATAATTACATTTTCAAAAATAGTATTACAAACGTTATATGCTAGACATTTCAAAATGCAACTTGTACTAATAATTATGATAATGATATAATAAATTCTTTATTCAAACTCATTAAGATGCGTACATAACATACGAATCTTATTTTCAATGAGGCCTTCTAACAAACACAAAACCATTTACACATACAAATGAAAATGTCACAGGCTTTCCATAGAGCAGACTTGTACATGAAGATAAACGCATGTTAACATAGTGAATCTCTACACTGTATTAATAAAAAGAAAGTTTTTAAGTAAACATTTAAATGAATTTACTGTGCCAACATTTCTAATTGAGTAAAGTGTGTATTTTCAAATTTCTATAGCCCTAAAAGAAAACGAACATTTAAGGAATTTTGTTTTAGGTTAAATGTGCTGAAGATCAAAATTTGTTTTAGAACGAAGGAAATATTTGAGTATCCTCTGTGTACGTTATTGTAAATCACTACTGCAATTTAATTTCACTGAAATATGAATGATTCAACAGTTAAATGCATTAATAAACATTGTAGTTTTAAATCTTTGTACAAAAATAATCCCAGATCAAGGACCATTCCAAATAATGTGTTTTATATTACTAGTACTAAGAATGCGATATCTAATTAATATGCACCCAGATGAACGCCATTTATATGACCATAAATAGTACCCGAATTCATATATGAATTTATTCATTAATCTCTTTGGCATCAAGTTAAGAGAAAAGAAAACGAAAGTATTCAGTTTTGTCTGGAAATGTCAGGTGCAACCGAACTATCGTGACAACTTTACAGCTCTAGTCTCTCTCTAGTTACAGTTATTTGGTATATTATCCCGACACACTTCCTAATCGAAATAACTAGCCTCTTACAATCTTTTTATAAATAGTACATTATTCACCTGTTGTTCATAGCTCTGTACATTACAAGTAAGATTTTTGGTTGCGGGGTTATCCCGCTACCAAAGTTACAAGTGTATTTCTGACAATCATATAACATCTTTATTTGATTCCAAAACACATCCAAAGGATGTTCATGTGCTACACAAAATAGTCCCATTCATGAACAAATTATCAATGATCAAGTAGTTCTTATTCAACATGTATCCTTTCACACTGACCACTTAGATTATACAAGATTTATCAATGATAAGGTGTTCCAGCCAATGGTTATATCATTTCCAGCTGGCAATTTAGATAACTTCATGTTAAGTCAGGGAGAGTTCATCTTAGATATGAGGCACATTTGTATTTGTTTCTCATACATGTATATTTATAGATTGGCATTTAAACAGAAAATAAATCTACCTAAACCCGCAACCACCAGACGTCTCAAGGCTTTGATTTATAGTGTATCTGTCTGACTGTAGCAAAAGTAAAGGGGCACACCTCCGGATATATGTCAAACTTTTCCAAGTTTAAGAAACACTTTCATACAATAAATGTACATCACAATGCGATCCAATGCGCTTCAGGAGCTGTTTTATTCAATGAAGTGTGCACCAATTCCAAATGACTTCATCTTTATTATCTGTTACAAATCTTGCAGAGTACAGTAATATCACCAGCACATCAATATCTGACTTTATTACGACCTTAGTTAGAATTATAGATTCTCGTCGCTGTGTATACATAATAATATTCACGTAGACTGCCGACAGAACATGATGATTGGAAGTTTACATAATGTCATAAATAGTTCTAATGATGAAGAGTTTTAACTTTAAATTCGTTTGAAAATAATGCAGTAAAACGTTGCTTACCGCCTCATACCCCTATACCCACTCTTTTAAAGGGGCATGACTCAAGGCCTATATATATAATGTCTAATGTCATTTATGCAGTTTAATTCTTTTATGACTAATAATAAAAATTTGCGCATTTTAAAGTTTGTAATTCAACGAAATAATAATAGTTTTATATTTTTTACCTGATCATAATATTTTACAGTTGTAACACAATTTACTTTATTATTCTATATTTTCTTTGACTAGACCAGTGAAACAGGCTTAATGTTTAGAGGGAAGGCAAACAACACCAAATATCACCATATGCAAAACAACAGGGAAAGAAACTGTTTGTGATTTTTCAGTTTAAGGGAAATCGCCATACGATTTGTGTGCGAAGAAATTTATAAACCTTTAAAATATTTCGTCACAAAAATTGGTTCAGGTTTGAAAACACGGAAAATTGTATATTTAAAAATATTTCTTAAAAAACTATTGTCCGTTCAAGCTCATGCATTATTTCACATATTTATTTCTGTGTTAATTATGTCAACAATCACTGCTTATTCAATAATGCTATACCAAAACTGTTCAGTGGGTTCTTGTGAAGGATTTTTAAGCCCAGTTTGGTGATTAAATAGCAACAACCGCCATTCATTATTTGTTACCTTGTGTTCAACTGACGATTTTAGATTCAGCACGTAGTCAAAGTCCTGTCCTATATCTGATCCATGGTTTTAGGTAAAAGCGCGCATTTTGCAAACTTCTTGAACAGTCAATCTTATAAGACTGCCCAAAGTAAATAGATTACTCCTAAGATGAGATTACATAACATAACCATGGCAACAAGAAGATGTATTGTAAATGGTTAATTGAATATTAAAATCATATGTTTACTGATAAAAGAGGTAAAAGACGTTTGAATGACTCTTTGTAAGTTATTAACTCGCTCTAAAATCGCGATCCATTAATGGACATTGTTTATTAGAACAATTTTTTTTTGGGTTATTTTTTTTTCAGTGGCGCGCAGCGTCACAAAACATCAGAGTTTCGAGACAAAAACAATTATCTCTGTTTCTCTTATAATATTTCCTTTGCTTTGGTTATATATATTTGTATGATCTACTTTGTCACTCAGTGTCCAGAATCCTTTGAACAAGGTATTGGATTTAGTGAAGCATCCAGTCTGTATCGCTGGCACTATTGTTTATAGTTTTTGACTGAACTATCTAAGATATTAATTGTTTCTATTGGAATTTTCAGACCTAACAGTTCGTCTCGTAATATAAAACTTCCTAGGCCGACCCGGTCTCTCTATTTCTGTCAAATAATGGTGGAGAATGGGGTTGAATGTGCCATATTTTGCCTTCCTCTCGGGCGCTAGTTCAGTTTATCAGTACATCAAGACCATGTTTACATGAAATAACATTTCCATTAAAACATGAGATGTAACAACAGCAGATATAGTCTTTAGTTTAAGAATACTGCTGGTATGAACGTGGCCTGTCAAACGTCACTACCTGCCCCGCGTCTGGTGTAGGTTGTGACAGTATTCGAGGTACAATTTGCGTGGTTCACCCTTACCATACAGTATGGTATAGCATTATAAAACTACATGGCATTTAACCTTTTAATATTTCTGAAATCACACATCTCAAAATTATGAATTTCATAATATATCTTATGTCAATAAATATACATAATAACGTACTATCAGAACACAAATGTGTAATAATATCAAAAATTTACTTATAGCGGTGCAAATTGGTTTTTCAAACACAGTTTCGTTGTTCTTTTGTTTACAATGCTTGCACATGTGCTTTCCAAGGAGTGTATTTGAAAAATGGCGCGTTTAAAATATTTGCAAATGCCGTCACAGCTCTTCAATAAAGATGGAAAGTCACGTGTGGCACATTCAACCCCGTTCTCCCCCCTACGTACTGAGCTACTACTGTTGAATAGATCGAAACGGGAGAACGATCGAGTCGATGGAGCCTTCTTTCCAGCTATTGAGATCCTTTATCAACCAGTTGATTGGTAGATACCCCTGAAAACTTGTCAACTTGGAAATATGACAAGTCGCCTCCTTAATTACTTAATTAGGCCTACTGGTACTGATGATAAACCCGAAAAGAAAATGAGGTTTTTTACCTGCAACTTTTTTATTTCTGCAATTTGTAATAAATGGTTGGTATCAAAATAAAGCTTAACATTTGCTGAAAACTTTACATAATTCAAATTTATATTTAGTTAGCAAACTCACACGATGTGAGGCCCTGAAAGGGGTTAGTAAAATGGGGACTGTAAGCTGGTTGACAGATGATAAATTCGAACTCTTTGTCTTCTACAAAATTTTCTTCGTAGTATTATATTGAAACTTTCCCCCCAAAAGCTGCAACACTCATTCCTGATCAAGTAATGAAAAGTGACCCAATGTCAGGCTTTCATGTGGCGACGGTGAGCATGCGCAAAAAAAAAACACCCTCTTCCCCAGCAATTTTGGATAAATATTTTTTATACAGATAAATGTAAGCCTTCATTTAAGCCTTCATTTATTTATACAGAATATTTACCAATTTTGTTTTTATTTACACCAGTTGGTGTTGTAAATGGAAACTATTAGATGGTGAGTTCAATTTTATAAATAACCGATTGCAATAAAATATTTCCAAGGTGGTCGGATCTGTCCGGGTTTATCGTTAGTACCGGTACGGAACGGAACTTGTTTGTTTCAAGTATGGTACAACAAAGGTGATCCACGGCCACATCTCCGACCGATAGCGGAGAATAATTCCGGTTAACCGGTATTGGCTGCTCTTTTTCGGGCAAATCAGTTTCCATTCTAATTCATATATTTCTTTACATCATTCGTGAGTGTTGAGACTACACTTCGTTCAATCTGTCTTGAAGATGACGATAACATCATCCTTCTTGATTCGTCAAAAAAAAAGAAATGGAGAAAACATAAATTTCCTGAACAATAAAAATGTAGATAGACTGAATTGTAGGACAGCAATCTGCTTCTTAAGGTTCGTAATAGTTTAAGTAAAATGAAATCATGTGAAATAACAGAAAAAATGTGTTTGTCAAGCAAGAAATTTTGAGAAATTGCAAAAAATATCTGTGCTCGCGAAAACGTATGACATTGACAGGACGTTTATTATTAAACTGATGGAGCTAGAAACGTGTTAATATGATTTGAAAATAGCGTATGATAACCCACAGGATTAAGGTGGTGGACCTGTAATGACACTTGGCAGTCAGGCCAGAGAAAATAAAGATCAATTGTAATCCTAACTTTAGGCTTTTAAGTTCGGAAGTGGCTATTCCTACGGTCCCGTAAGAATAGCCTCACAGGCTATAGGAGAGATCGCCATGACGTCACGCGTTAACATCTGTTTATCTGGTGGTTGGCAAAACAAATGATTTTAACACCGTTTGCGTATTGAATCAGAATTTTTAATTTTTAATAACTTTTTTGCTCATGTATGGATTTTCAAAATTCAAAAAGATTTGAAATACTAACAATCTTCATATTTTTGTATCCAAATATCTTTTTTCAATGAATAACCGTTTTAAATGACATATAATTTTAAAAACGGCGTAGTGATTTTCACAACCTTTTGAAAAACACTGTAAGTTAAGCGTTCATAATTAATCCATTTTATTTCGAAATAACAATTAAAAGTAATCAATAAATTGCTTGTTTTATAACCTTTCCACTGATCAAAAAATATTTATGTAATTTGTGTTTTAAGAAAGTTTAGACCGTTAGAAAAGCATCACTATTTACAAAAAACATGGACGGTCGGCTTCTGCCCACCCGATCACTGTCTTATCAGTTCTAAAAATAGAATTTGTATACAAACACGATCTCTCCTATTCCTACGGCTCTCCCGTAAGAATTGTGAAATAGCCCGCAGGTGGCTATTCCTACGGCTCTAAAGACATTTTGTACGGCCATCTTGTATTGCATTGCACTGAATTAATTCAACTGGTATATTTTCGAATAAATTGTTTACCTTTGTCAATCTTCATTTCTCTTCTCTATTTTTTTTTATCACAGAGACATGAAGGGGACATACAACCATCAGCATGATATTCAAAACATGATGTAAACTTAGAATAATGACATATTTATTACTCACAATATTATCATTACATTCATTGAATTTATGGATTTGTTGCTTATATCTATACATATATAGAATCTAGATCTATCATTCGATGACAACAATATTACACATAGACATAAATAAGCCTTTTCCATTATTCGAAATCACTTCCTGTTCTCTCGGTGTGATACTGAAAAGCAGGGCCTCTGCTGTCAATCGCCAATGTCGCCATTTGCGATAATTTTAAGAATTTGGCGCTAAATTTTGCGAACTGGCGAAAATAAGTGGCGCATAGTTTTTTTTCCTCGGCATTTGTTTTTTCCGTAGTGATATAAGCGGCCCAATAATTGGTTCCCGATACACGTGTTTACCTAGACGCTGGTAGTGAATAAAATCGATAACCAGTCTAGGCGGTGTTGACAATTTGACTATTGAAGTTGGTTGACACTTTGAGAAGATAATTGCGTAATAATGTGTGAATTGATGATTAACCAGTAATCAAAACATCTGCCAGCTTGTATGTTTGACCTCTGCCGAGAATTCACCAAAATTAACGCCGATTACGGTGTACTTCATGTGTTGCGATTTTTTACAAAAAAAAAAAAAAGATCGACATGTTTGTGGCATGCAGTTGTATGACTGACGAATTTTAAATAAGTACGAAAGATACATTTAATTTGTTAGTTTTTGCAAGATAATTTTATAATTCCTCAGTTTTCATAAAAGATTTTAACGATGGATCCGAAAACAAAAACACATCGACCTCAATTTGTATCCTGGACCTGGTTAATTTCTTTGAAATGTTCAGAAGCTGGAAGATATCACTTGCTACCATGGCTTCTTAAAAATCATTAGACAAGTGTTCAACTCGACCTTTTAGAATAGAAAAAAATCCGAATTTTCCTTTCCGAAAATAAATGAGTCCTGAAAAATTGGTAATTCTGACCAAAGAGCTATAAAAATAAAAATTACTTCTACAATAAACTAATGCACCTTCAAAACTTGTTATTATTCCTAATGAAATTATTTACAGTATTTTATTTCTCTATGCACACTATGACAGCCAACTAAGAGAAATAAAAGTGGCTCAGAACTTTGGCTCAAAAATGGCTCTAAAGTGGCTCCAACTTTTTCAAATTGGCGAAAAGGTTGGCAACAAGTATGAAAAACCCAGAGGAGGCCCTGGAAAAGCAAACAATTTGTTCGAAATTATGTCATATGAATTAATTCAGTACAGTGCAATTCAAGATGGACATACAAAACTGTCCTTAGAGCCGTAGGAATAGCCACCTGCTGGCTATTTCACTATTCTTACGGGAGAGCCGTAGGAATAGCCTGTGAGGCTATTCTTACGGGACCGTAGGAATAGTCACTTCCTTTAAGTTCGGGGAATGGGGGGATATTCCGGGGTGGCCAGTAACTCAAATGATACAAATCTACCCAAATCTTCACCAAATCTACCCAAATCTTGATAGGAATAATCAAATCTTCGTAGATTAGGTGTTTATATAACATATTTCAACATAAATATATCACTTTGATGGATTATTATGATAACTAACTAGAAAAATTGGCGTTGAATTGAAAGTGCTCATTATTATGTGATTACAAACACTTATGTTACAAATATGATTATTTTAATACTTTCTGTAAGTTTGACATTATTTAAGACAATAGTAGTAAATTCATGACAGTTTCTCTCTCTGTTTCGAACATGTAAAGTGCTAAAGTACCTAAGGGATAGGAGAGATTGTGTTTGTAAACAAATCCATTGTATTTTCTATTTTTAGAACTGATAAGACAAAGACCAGGTGGGTAGACGCCGAGCTTCCATGTTTTTTGTAAACAGTGATGTTTTTCTAACGGCTTAAACTTTCTTAAAACACAAATAATATCAATAATTTTTTGATCAATGGAAAGTGTATAAAACAAGCAATTTATTGATTACTTTTGATTATAATTTCGAAATTAAATGAATTAATTATGAACGCTTAACTTACAGTGTTTTTTTCAAAAAGTTTGGAGGATCGATACGCCGCTATTAAAATCTTATGTCATTTAAAACGGTTATTCATTTTAAAAAGATATTTAAATGGGAAAATATGAAAATCGTAAGCATTTCAAAACTTTTTGAATTTTTAAAATCCATAAATGAGCGAAAAAGTTATTAAAAATTAAAAATTCAGATCCCATACACAAACGATGTAAAAACATTTGTTTAACCCACCACCAGATAAACAGGTATTTATGCGTGACGTCATGGCGATCTCTCCTATATGTTTCTCGTTTAACAGGTCAGATTGAAAAATCTGTAAATTTACAGATTATCTGTAAATGTACCGCATTTTTAGACCTGTTTAAGCCTTGCTGGTAATTGTTATGTTTAGTGTTGTATCATCTTTTAGTCGTAACCAGAGAAGTGGATTGATTCATTTGTCAAAATTCCATTCACTTAAGCCATTGCTCACGCATATTATTTGTTTAGAATTGCAAGGTAATGCCTTACCAATGCTTACTTAATTTCATTCTTATAATCTGTACATTGTTATGCAAATTTCAGTAAACCAGAGTAGAGAAAACAGTTGCAAACATGTCAACTCAGGTTGTTATGGTGCAGTTTGTTTCTGGACTGAAAAGTCGTAATGAAGAGACAAGAATCAGAACAGCCAATGAACTGCATCATTTTGTCAGCACAGAGCTTAGAGAAATGCCACTGGAGGAGCATACACATTTTATGGACCAATTCAATCATCACATCTTTGAGATGGTCTCCAGTTCAGACCTCAGTGAACGGAAAGGAGGAATTCTTTCTATAGGTATTGTTTTATTTAACAGCCACAGTTCGCTTAAGTGTGTGCCCGCTTAGCTCAGCAGGGAGAGCATTGGTCTATGGATCGCAGGGTCGCAAGTTCGATCCCCGGGCGGGGCTTATGTTCTCCATGACGATAATGCGTATGTTCTACGTGATTTGATAAAAGACATTGTGTCTGAAGTCATTTGTCCTCCACCTCTGATAATTCATGTGGGGAAGTTGGCAGTTACTTGCGGAGAACAGGTTTTACTGGCACAGAATCCAGGAACACGGGTTAGGTTAACTGCCCAGGGTTTTTTCTTTCTGTTTCGGGAACATAGCCTATACACCCAATATTGGGAATTCTGACGCGTAAATGTTCCATATTGGGAAATATTCAGTCCCATAGGATATAGTAAGGATGTGTTTAAGCACTTTCTCAAACACTTGTTTCACATTGTACAACCTCTTTAACATACTGCCATCACAAAATTGTCCATAATTTGGTCAGTGTTTGTGCAATTTTGATGAAATTTTTTTCAGAATGTAGATTGGGAATTTTTGCACTCATTTTGGGAAAAATACATACTTTTTGGCATTGGGAATATAGCCGAATGTCGGCTATAAAAACGGCCGAAAAAAAAACCCTGCTGCCTGTCGTTACATGACTGAAATTCTGTTGAAAAACGTCGTTAAACCAAAAACAAACAAACAAACAAAACAGTTCTCTTAAACAGGATAAAAACTGTCATACATATAGGCTTGTTTATTCATGCACATTCGGTAAGCTAGTGGTAGAGCGCCATCTTCAGTTGCAGGAAATCATGGGTTTCTTCCTGGCTGCATCATACCAAAGACGTGAAAAATTGTACAAGTAACCTTCTTGCTCAGCATTAAGAGGATAGTGCTAGGACTGGTCAGTGTGGTGTCAGTATAATTTGATTGGATGGGATATCATGACGCATGTCTGTGGGGTGATATTCCAGTGAGGCAGTACTATAAAGTTTGGCTTTGTACTCAAAAGTACAAGTAGACACCATTGTTAAATTTGTTTATATGTGACTGAAAAATTGTTGAAAAAAGCACACTAAACCCGAACACATGCACATGCATGCACACAAGCATGCACGCACACAGTTGACTTTTAACACATGAGAGGTCACAATTTTGCACGCATGCTCTCACACACACATGCACACAAACTTATCTTTACAGATGAAATCCTACATGGGTGATGTTGTACTTAAACAGCAAAATTAGCAAAAAGATTCAATTACATGATACATTTACAATGTTCTCATTGTTGAGTTCTGCTTATTGTCTTTTGCATGAAACATTCGTAAGGTATTTATGTGAAATTTGATTTGATGACATCTTGATTTTATTTCAGTGAGCTTGATTGGAGTAGATGTAGGTAATACTGCAACGAGAATCAGTCGTTTTGCCAACTACTTACGTAACTTGCTACCATCGAATGATGTGGGTGTGATGGAGATGGCAGCCAAAGCCATGGGTATACTAGCATTGTCCTCTGGTACTTATGCAGCGGAGTATGTAGAGTTTGAGGTGAAACGTGCTCTGGAATGGTTAACTGGAGACAGGAATGAGGGGAAAAGACTAGCTGCAGTACGTTATTTACTGTTAAATAATTTAATTTCGTGGTTTTGGTCAAAACGGCAATTTCGTGGGGATATTAAATTCGTGGATTTCAACTTTTGAACATAAAATGAATGGGACTTTTACTTGTTAGTTGAGATTAAATTTCGTGGATTGACTCAACCACAAAATTCACGAAAATTAGTCCCCCACGATTATTAATGATTTCATAGTATACACATTATCGTACATCTAAATTCTAATATGTTGTCCTGCTTCAGACTCAGTGTGTGCTTGAAAAAGTATTTATAGACATTCATGCAGGTAGGAATTTTCTAACACTGTCAGAATATTCAGTTGTCCAGTTGGTGTAATTATTATGTACTTGTTTCAGAATTTTTTGCACTCCACACAATCTATAGGGATGCACTTGGACTTGGCATTGTCCATTAATCTGTCAGTCCGTAATTTGTGTTGCGCATAAATCTCAAAAAGAATTTGTCCAAGAGTCATCATACATCACGGGATGTTATTCAGCACTCTTCTTTCCATCATTTGAAAGCAGAAATTCGGATATCATTCAAAGGAAAGTGAACTTATTTATATTTACCATTTTTATTATTTTTGATTTCAGGTGTTGTGTTTCAAAGAACTGGCTGTAAACACTCCTACCTTCTTTTTCCAACAAATACAGCAGTTTTTAGACTGTATATTCACAGCTGTCAGAGACCCAAAGGTTTGTATATTGGCTTATTTCAATAGTCTTTTTGGCAGCTCCTGTGGTGTAAGTCTTCTTTGCAGCCTTTGTGGATGCAGTCTCTAAGTCAGACATTTTCTCAACAAGACATATAGTTGATGATATTTACTGAATAACAGTGTAGGTGATTTCAATGAAAATTTGTCCACTTTTTATTTACTTTGGGTATTCATGCAAGTGTGTATTGAAACTTTGTTAGTACTAGGTCAAATCTTGACTTTTCAAAGAAAAAAGTAGAGCTTTTGCACTTGCCGTCTCTGTTACCACAAAGCTATTGACTTGAAACTTAAAACAGCTTTTAGCTCGACTTTTCGAAGAAAAAGTAGAGCTATTGCACTCGCCCTGGTGTTGGCGTAAGTGTCGGCGTCGCCATTGGTTAAGTTTTTGATAAAGTCAAATATCTCTGTTACTATCAAAGCTATTGACTTGAAACTTAAAATGCTTATTTACTATCAAAGTCTACACCAGGAGAAACAATCCCCATAACTCTGGTTTGAATTTTGACAGAATTATGCCCCTTTTTAACTTAGAATTTTTTGTTAAAGTTTTTGATAAAGTCAAATATCTCTGTTACTATCAGAGCTATTCACTTGAAACTTAAAATAGTTATTTACTATCAAAGTCTACACCAGGAGAAACAATCCCATAACTCTGGTTTGAATTTTGACAGAATTATGCCCCTTTTTAACTTAGAATTTTTTGTTAAAGTTTTTGATAAAGTCAAATATCTCTGTTACTATCAGAGCTATTCACTTGAAACTTAAAATAGTTATTTACTATCAAAGTCTACACCAGGAGAAACAATCCCCATAACTCTGATTTGAATTTTGACAGAATTATGCCCCTTTTTAACTTAGATTTTTTTGTTAAAATTTTTGATAAGGTCAAAAATCGCTGTTACTGTCAAAGCTATTGACTTGAAACTTAGAATACTTATTTACCATCAAAGACTACACCAAGAGAAATAAATCCCATTACTCTGATTTGAATTTTGACAGAATTATGCCCATTTTTAACTTAGAATTTTGTGTTAAAATTTTTTATAAAGTCAAATATCTCTGTTACTATTAAAGCTTTTGACTTGAAACTTAAAATAGTTATTTACTATCAAAGTCTACACCAGGAGAAACAATCCCCATAACTCTGATTTGAATTTTGACAGAACTATGTCCCTTTTTTTTTAACATTGAATTTTTTATGCCCCCAAAGGGAGGCATATTAGTTTCCAGCTGTCCTTTCGTTAGTTTGTTCGTTTGTCACAACGTTAACTTTTTGCATGAAGGCACTTTACTCGCGAACCACTGCACCCAGGACCTTCAAACTTCACATGCTGATAGTACTTATTGAGTACATGACCCCTACTTTGGGGTCACCATGTCAAAGGTCAAGGTCACCAGGTCAAAGTCAAGGCGCTGCGGGGGCTTTTGTCACCATTAGTGACAGCTCTTGTTGCTTAAAGTTTTTGATAAAGTCAAATATCTCTGTTTCTATCAAAGCTTTTGACTTGAAACTTAAAGTAATATTTACTATCAAAGTCTACACCAGGAGAAACAATCCCCATAACTCTGATTTGAATTTTGACAGAGTTATGCCCCTTTTAAACTTAAATTTTTTAGTTAAAGTTTTATAATTTTTTTACTGGCAAAGCTCTAATTCAGAGTTAAGCTCTTAGAAGAGTCGAGCCTGCTGTCTTATGGACAGCTCTTGTTTCCTGTGAAATTATTTGAGTTTTATCTCCGGATCATTGCAGTGTAAGTTAAGCCATTTTTATTCAGTAAATACTGTTAATCGAGGGCTTAGAGCAGAACTGGTCTATCTGTATATAGAAATAGAAGCAGATAGACAAGTTTCGCTCTAAGCCCTCGAAATACAGAAATGTTTGCAGCTTATTTTCTGCTGTACCGATATTTGCTGTCTGTGTTCACAAAAATAAATACTCTCTAACATGCTATTGTTATAAATACAGTCCGTTATGTTTAAGCAGATGGTCAGATTTCTTTAATCTTGCCCCATGGCAGTGATTTCAAATAGGGTGAAATATTAGCCTCGTGATAATATCTAATTTTACAATGTGATTAGTTAATTTGTTGTATGCAGTGTCCTGGCTCTAAGAATACTAGTAGAAGAATTATAAATTATACTGCAGTTTTAAGCTATGATTGATTTCATGATTTGATATATTCAGCCCATGATTCGGGAAGGTGCTGTGGCAGCATTGAGGGCAGCTTTAGCGGTAACGTCACAGCGTGAAGGAAAGACCAGCCAGACTTCACAGTGGTACAAGGTTAGTTTCATCTTACATGTTCTATACTATTTGAAATACTAAAAACTGTCAGATAGTATATGTAGTACAAACAAACCAGCCAGAAGTATTGTAGATTTTAAAGGATTTTGATAAATGGCAAAAAAATGCGGTGTTATTATAGGATAAATTGAAAAAAGTGATGAAAATAATACTGCATCAGAAAACAAAACATTAAGTTATAAGATATCTTCAGGAATACTGTGCCATATTAGAAGCTTGATTTAAATGTAAACAAAAACAAAATTGCAAAAACTGATAGACAAGGGATCAAATTATCCTTAAGAAGATAGGAATGTCTTTTTATGCCCCCGGTATCTACTGATGTGGGAGGCATATAGTGATTGTCCTGTCCGTCCGTTTGTCCGTACGAGGTTAACCAAATGGGACCGTTTCATCTAGCATCAGTACCCCTTACTAGAATGACTTGATACTAATGCAGATGTAACCTGTGACCATTCCTCATCTTCAGACATCACCTGACTTCAGTTTGACCTTGACCTCATTTTGACTTAGGTTGCTTTATATGGGCCATCTCTTGGTTAACCAAATGGGACCATTTCGTCTAGCATCAATACCCTTTATAAGAATGAATTGATACTAATACAGATGTAAACTGTGACCATTCCTCATCTTCAAACATCACCTGACCTCAGTTTGACCTTGACCTTGACCTCGTTTTAGACTGAGGTGCAAAATCTATCGACCAGGATGCCACTTGGGGCATCAAGCGTTTATTGAACGCAGCTCCTTGTTTCCAAGATTTTGGGAACGTGATACATACTCTTTAAGAGTATGGAATTTTAGCAGCTTTTTCCTCAAATTGGGAAATATTTTAGGTTAATTGAAATTTATTGTAGTAAACAAGATTAAAGTTAAATTAAATTCTACAAGAAATATGGAAAATACTGCTAGAAAATGAGATAAACTTGGTGATTGCTAATGACAGTTTTAGTAATGATACATATGAAAATGTGACTTTTAAAATTGCTTGGGTCTGGATCAGGCATTTGAATAAGAAATTGAATATATATAAATCATTATTTTGTATTTGTAGCAATGTTTTGATGAGGTAGACAAAATGTATGATGATACAAATGGTCGAGAGAAAAAATTAACGAAAGAAGATTGGGCCCATGGCTCTCTCCTGATTGTTAATGAATTACTCAGGTGCAGCAATGTGGAAGGGGAGGTATGTATCTCATATAGTGGAAAGTAATGGGAATAGAAATACAGATCCTTCCCAGGGGCCTCCTTGGCCAAATGGTTAAGATCCTTGATAAATGAGCTGTGCCATGAGAAAACCAACATAGTGGGTGTGCGACCAGCATGGATCCAGACCAGCCTGCGCATCCGCGCAGTCTGGTCAGGCTCCATGCTGTTCGCTTTTAAAGTCTATTGGGATTGGAGAAACTGTTAGCGAACAGCATGGATCTGGTCTGGATCCATGCTGGTCGCAAAGCCACTATGTTGGTTTTCCCATGATATGGCTCAAATCATTTGACCATCACTGCTATGGGTTCAAAACCTTGCAAGAGACATTTTTTATACGCCTGAAGGGACGTATTATGTTAGGACGCTGGTGTCCGTCTGTCCGTTAGCAATTTTGTGTCCCCTCTGTAACTCTTGAACCCTTTGAAGGAGACATAAATATTCACCACATTGAAATGACGTGCAGAGCACATGTTCTGGATGGCTCACTTCAAGGTCAAGGTCACACTTAGGGGTCAAAGGTCATATGACTATGTTTCGTGTCTGCTCTGTAACTATTAAACTGCTGGAAGGATTTTAAAGAAACTTGGCACAAATGTTCACTACATTGAGACGACATGTAGAGCGCATGTTCTGGATGGCTCACTTCAAGGTCGAGGTCACACTTAGGGGTCAAATATCATACCTTTGGGAGTATATTGCTCTGCATTGCGGTGCTCTTGTTTCCTATGTGAGAATGCCATTCAGCTAGATTCAAGAAGGTTGATGGTTCTACCCATGAGCTTGCCCATGCTTGAAATACAAGTTACATGTGGAGTCTAATTCCACCTAGAAAGCTTGAAAATCGCCAATTGACCAGATCTTTCAGTGTGGCTTAAAATCCAGCAGAACAAAACCATGAATTTCCCATGGTGCATTTTATTTAATGGTACATAGACAGGAAATTGTTACCAGAATGAAGAATTTTCCTTAATAAACTGTCAAAAAAAAAGGTATAAGTGACCAACCAGTGACAAAGTATTGAAGTGGTTAATGCCAAAGTACATGTAGTTGAAATCTTTTAACTTGAGGTTGACCTAACCAGAGATGACATAAGTGCTTTAACAGTATAAATTGTAAGCTGCTTCACTGTAAATGTATTACTTCTAGGACCATACCTTTAATTTGGGAAAAATCCTGAAAGTTTGCAAAGCGGCTAGGCAGAAAATTTTTCCATATTTTTTAAAATATCTACACGTGTGTGTCAGGTTAACAATAAATCCATAGGTGGCAGCAACAAAAGTTAATCTGTCCATTCGTGACACAAATCTTCAGGACAGTCGAGTCAGTTTGGAAGTGCCATTTCGATATTGATTAACTCTTTGCAGCGGAGATATGTGCACATTTATGTGATATAAAATAATGATTTTCGGGTGAGTATCCGTTTTTTTCATCAGATGGGTTGTGGCAGATTTCACATTGATATTATATTTTTGTTATTGTTGTTTTAGAGACTTAGAATGGAAATGGAAGAGATAACTGCACAGCAGTACCTGCATGAAAAAACACTCAAGGTGAGTAATGTATGTCAAGGTGAGTAATGCATGTCAAGGTGAGTAATGTATGTCAAGGTGAGTAAAGCATATCAAGGTGAGTAATGCATGTCAAGGTGAGTAATATATGTCAAGGTGAGTAATGTATGTCAAGGTGAGTAAAGCATATCAAGGTGAGTAATGCATGTCAAGGTGAGTAATGTATGTCAAGGTGAGTAATGTATGTCAAGGTGAGTAAAGCATATCAAGGTGAGTAATGCATGTCAAGGTGAGTAATGTATGTCAAGGTGAGTAAAGCATATCAAGGTGAGTAATGCATGTCAAGGTGAGTAATATATGTCAAGGTGAGTATTATATGTCAAGGTGAGTAATCTATGTCAAGGTGAGTAATATATGTCAAGGTGAGTAATGTATGTCAGTATGCTTGAGAAAGTGTAAATGTTTATGAATCTAATATGCTGAAAAACTGCTGATTTTTGTGGATCTCAAGGTGGCATTAATTCCACAAAATTAAATTTCAATGAACTCAAAAATCACATTTATTTTTAAATTTCATGCTCCTACTTAATTGAAATTTTGGTGAAAAGTGATGAAAACCACAAAACGGTAAGTACAGGTAATAAGCTGAAAAATATATTACTTATATCTTTAAGTTTTACATGAGATATGCTTTAAAGATAAGAAATGTCATAGGAGTATATCTGTATACATGGAATACTTAAAGGACCGTTTGTAGAGGGTGAAGATACTTATTTGACTTCACATATCCTTAATCATTGTTGACTCATCAAATTGGAATTCTTTCATTGAGGAAGTCATCTAGCTAATTTGTGAATGGTTGGTGGTTCTAACCAAGATAATGCTGTGCCAAAAGGGAACACCAATAAAACTAGACAGTGACTGTATGTATCTTGCTTGCATGTGACTTGTAAGACAAAATAAAGATTGTCTCGTACATTTATTGCAGGAGTTTTCCAGAAATAAAATGCAAGGGAGCTTATTAGCATTACAGCACTTTCAGCAGAAGTCGTCTCCCCTGAGCAGTTTCAGTCTTGGAGGGAGGCAGATTACGCGCAAACCGACATTGTTCGAAAGCAGATTCTGTAAGGAATTGATGGCAGAAAACTTTGACAAGGTTAGTGTGTCAGGAATGCAAATGTCCTGAACCAGTGAAGTCATTTTTAAGTTACGGTAAATTTTTGACACACTGCGGGTCATGTCTTGGTAATTTATTCTCATAAACTAGAATAAATTGTGGGTCCAGCATACAAGAATTGTAAAATATGCCACAAATAAAAAGCAACTCTGGTTAAATGATAATCTAGAAAACATGAATAACTTTTTGAAGATTAAAAATAACAGAAAGGTTTGCACATGAAGATGCAGATTAACCTTTACCTTTAGCCTGCTGGCGGCAAGTGATTCTTCCCTTGCGACCAGTGCAGACCAAGATCAGCCTGTACATCTGTGCAGGCTGATCAAGGTCTGCACTGTTTGCTATTCAGTCAGTTAATTGTCAGTGAACACCCCTTTGAATAATAAATGGTATTGCCAAATTGAATGATGGACCAATCCATTTTAGAAATTTAGCAGGCTAAAGGTTTGGACAACAGTCATAACCTGAAAACTTTATCTTAGATTAATTTATTTGTTGTTTATTATGCCAAATTGAGATGGAGATGTAGAGGATATTTGTTTGTTTCAGTGTAAGATTGAATTATCTTTCATGAGTTAACACTAGATGCAGTACTTTCACGGGTGGCATAGCCATGAGTGATAGTGTAAGATATGGTGTTCAAGAGTGAAAGATATTTTGATCTTACATGTAAAATTAACAAATTCTATTTTTATTTCATGTTTTGGCTAAATTTACCCGTTATATAGTTTATTAATAGAGAAAAAAATATTTGTGTGAAAATACCAGATTATATTTTCAATAATATTTCGGTAAATCACTGAAAAATGTGTAAAAAATCATCACGTTGAAGAGATATTAGCCGCGCAATGGGAAAACCAACATAGTGGCTTTGCGACCAGCATGGATCTAGACCAGCCTGCGCATCCGCGCAGTCTGGTCAGGATCCATGCTGTTCGCTAACGGTTTCTCTAATTGCTATAGGCTTTGAAAGCGAACAGCATGGATCCTGACCAGACTGTGCAGATGCGCAGGCTGGTCTGGATCCATGCTGGTCGCAAAGCCACTATGTAGGGTTAACGCACGTTTTTTTGTGTAACAACATCTGCAGAATCCCAAGGGATTGGTTGGTGCACGAGCCCGTAGGGCGAGTGCACCAACATAGCCCGAGGGATTCTGCAGATGTTGTTTCACGAAACAAACGTGCGTTATCGCTATTCTTGCATAAAACACAACTTAAGTGCTGGAAATATCGAAAAAACAAGACTATCCAGCTGACATTTAGCCGATCGAAGTCGGCCGTTTCAGGTTGTTATGGACACATGTTTTATTTATGCATTTCCAGGGCATACAGAAACAGTGCGTATTTTATACATGTCGAACGGACATTCTTGTTGTGGTAATTTCTTTAATATTAAATATATGTAAAATAAGCATGACTTCCCCTTTTTCCGATATATCGGTAGGAACTTTAGCTTTAGAGGCTCGGAATTATGAGAAAAGGGCATAACCCTACACGGCATCCTGTCTTTACACAATTTGCAGGTGAGGTGCCGACAGAACACAATTCTGCTTGGTTTAAATTAATAGTCTGCCCCTTACGCTTTTTAAATGTAAATATTATCGTTTAATAGAAACTGGTATCAATACCTATATTCTTCATGTAGTTAAGAATGAAATCTCTAGGCCTATAACTAGAAAATTTTGCTTTGCACCCCACCCCGTCGCAATCAAAGTTTGATAAACACAAAAATTTGAATTTTTCCAACCTCGATATAATCAACTTAGATTGGATTTATAAACTCAAACATGGTTGGTGAGATCTACAAATAAATTGAAAAATATATAATAAATACTTTCTGTTCATCAAATGTTCATTAACTGTGGAAAAATCCTTCAAACTTTACGCTTCGTCATGTTTATGCTTTACATTACACACCATCACTGTATCAGTAGACTGCATAGATGTGTAAAGTAGACACAAACATTTTTTAAAAGTTTTAGTGTAAGATTTAAAGTTAGCATGTCAACTTTCTCGACTCAAATTAATTTGGAAAACGAAATTGTATTTTTGTAAATTGTTGTTTGCCTATCATTTTCAGGGATTAAATCGCGGCGTGTAAACTTACTATGAGTCTAATACGCGTAATAATACAATAATAAGGAACGTCAATTCAGTCGCGTATCAAGAGAGGTAGCGCTTATTACAGGTTAAAGTAAAGTTAGGTTGAAAAATGATATTTTTAATAAATATGCAGATGAAAAGATTTCATAAATCTCGGACCTTTCGACTTCGGCCAAAATTGATTCGGGATCCATAATTTGCTTACGTTGGACCCACAACAGCATATTCAAAACGTTCACCAACAGCGCGTGCTCACGAGAATCTCCTTGTTTGTACACGTTTTTTACACGTTTGTGCATGCCCAAAATCGGCAAAAAACAAAGGTTTTATGCAAGAATGTTGGTTTTCCCATGGCGCGGCTCAATTATGTATGAGTCTAGGATGACTTTAGTGCTGTTCTGGTTTTTATGCTCCCACATTTATGTGGGGGGCATATAGCATTGCTGCCGTCAGTATGTCCCAAAATTTTGTGTGTCCAACTCCTCCCACACTATTTGCTTGATTTGCTTCAAACTTTCACAGATGAACAAGCTTGATGTACAGATAACAATAAAGGAATGAACTTTTGCTGTGACTATTTTTAGCTCCACTATTCGAAGAATGGTTGGCTATTCTACTCGCCCCGGCGTCGGCGTGACCTTTCTTGGTTAAAGTTTTTCGGCAACCTTTGTTTTTCTGTCATATTTTTGTTACTGTTGCTTATATCTTACTGTAACTTCACATAAACATTGTCCAGTATACAACCAAAATATGTTTAGGGGATGAGCCCATTATACCCAAGGTCAAGGTCACCAATCTGTTATACTTAGGTTATTTTTAAGGTTAAAAGTATTTCGTCTGTCATATCTTTGTTACTATTGCTTATATCTTACTGTAACTTCACATAAACATTGTCCAGTATACAAACAAAGTATATTTAGGGGCTGAGCCCATTATACCCAAGGTCAAGGTCACCAAGGTGTTATACTTATTTTTAAGGTTGAAGTTTTTCGGCAACCTTTGTTTTTTCTTTCATAGCTTTGTTACTATTGCTTATATCTTACTGTAACTTTACATAAACATTGTCCAGCATACAAACAAAGTATGTACAGGGGCTGGGCCCATTATACCCATGGACAAGGTCACCAAGGTGTTATACTTAGGTTATTTTTAAGGTTTAAGTTTTTCGGCAACCTTTGTTTTTCTGTCATACCTTTGTTACTACTGCTAATATCTTACTGTAAGTTCACATAAACATTGTTCAGCATACAAACAAAGTATGTGCAGGGGCTGGGCCCATTATACCCAAGTTCAAGGTCACCAAGGTGTTATACTTAAGTTATTTTTAAGGTTTAAGTTTTTCGGCAACCTTTGTTTTTCTGTCATACCTTTGTTACTACTGCTAATATCTTACTGTAAGTTCACATAAACATTGTTCAGCATACAAAGTATGTGCAGGGGCTGGGCCCATTATACCTAAAGTCAAGGTCAGAAAGTTGTTATACATTTTGTCGAAAGCTTCGTTTGTAGACATATCTTTGGTACTTTAAAAGATAATGACTTGAAATTAAAACATTTCTTTATAATCATCATCTGCATGTGTGGTTACAAACCCCATAACTCTAATTGTATTTTTGACAGAATTATGCCCCTTTTGTACTTTTTGCAATCTTTGCTTTCTGGATATAACTTTAATGCAATATAAGATAAAGACTTCAAACTTAAAATGTATCTTTATCATCATCATCTGCATGTGTGGTAACAATCCCCATAACTCTTGATTTGTATTTTTGACCAAAATATGCCCCTTTCATACTTCATTTCCTGGACATAACTTTGGTACTATATAAGATAACTTGAAACTCAAACATATCTTTACCATCATCATCTGCATGTGTGGTAACAATCTCAATAACTCTAATTTGTGTTCTTGACAGAATTATGCCCCTTGGTGTATCTTCCTTTTAAAGTTGAGGTCTCTTATTGAGACATATATTCATTTTACTGTCAAATTGCCGATTAGTGGAGCGCGATGTTTTACGGACAGTTCTTGTTATTGCAGTTATGGCCCTTTGATAGATTTACTATATAGAATATAGAGAAAAATCTTGTGTCCAACTCCTCAAACGCTTGAATGGATATGCTTGAAAGTTTCACAGAAGAAGGACCTTGATGCGAAGATGACCATAATAATTTACTTTTTTCTGTGGCTATTTTTTTTTCTAGAATTATGGCCCTTTCTTAATTTCACAAAAATAGGCCGTAGTGAAGAAATTTGGTGTGTTCATCTCTTCATACACTTCTTGAAAGAATGGATTAATTAAAAGTTGCTCAGATGCACAACCTTACCTGAATATGCCCATAAAGGATAGGCTTTGAGAATTTTGACCAGTGTTATGGCCCTTTGTTAATTTCATTAGGTTATAGTGAAGAAATTTTGTGTGTTCATCTCCTCATACTCTGCAGTATGTGGGGGCATTCTTGTCTTATGGACACAATTCTAGTTATTTAAAGCTTCAGTTACTTCATGTTGATTTTGATTTATATCTGGCATCCATTTCAAATCTTTACACAGCAGGAATTATTGCGGTACCCAACAGGCCAACATTGTAATTGCTTTGTATCCTTCCTTTATAGAATAAATAAGTGGTTTGTTACTGTCAGACTTTGGTGGACCTCTATTTAGGATAGATTGATTTAAACTGGACAACCAGAAATGCTGGGGGCGGGGGAAGTGGGGTTGGGTGGTTATCTGCTATATGATAAATAATAAGTAGACAGGCAGGTGATTTTTGAATCAAATTTAAGTCTCAATGAAGAGAAAATCACATGCATGGACTAAAAAGGAGGGACAAAGTTAGTTCAATTGAAAAACAGCAAATATATTTTGTTAAAGGTTGGCTTTATGGTTACACATACTTATATTACATAGGTATGTGGACTGGTGTTGCGTCACAAGTCGAGCAGAAGTGTATATGTACAACAGACGCTGCTTATAGTGTTTCCTAGACTGGCAGCATTCAATCCAGAACTGTTCTGCAGGCTGTAAGTTGTATAATCTTTATTATGTTTTGTTGCTTTCAGAAGAATCAGTTTTGGTATGAGTTATTTTTCCTTTGTATAGTGGACAAACCACTTTTACATGTAAACGTTAACAAGTTACCTTCATTTTCTTAACTTGATAAGGGAAAAGGAGATGTGCTTATTTAAATAAAAAGAAGAAAACAATTATGCCAGTTTTACCTTATTTCGCAGACATTTTAATAAGGTGACCATGTACTAAAGGTGTTAAGCCATTTTTACGCTTTAAAAGAATGGCCACAGGTGGGTAGATACATGTAAGACTGTATTGAAAACTTTGAAACCTTGTATTCTGCTTGCAAACTTACTTGGCAGAAAATAATGTTTCTTGGATGTATATCAACTGCATTGTTACCATTTTTAGCTGTAAAACTGAATTGAGTGATGTAGGGCCATTGTTAACGTGTTTGTATTACAGGCTAGGTTGTCCATATAAAGAAATGGTATTTTCAGAGTTTCACTCTTTATTACAGGTACTTAGATGAAACAATACATTTTCTGCTGGGTGCCCTCAAGTCTCAGCGTGAGAAGACGACAGCATTCCAGGCTATAGGTCTTCTGGCGATATCTGTACATCAGAAAATTGTGAAGCACATCCCCCGTATTATGGAGATAGTTAGATTGTCTCTGCCGTCAAAGGATACCCAGACGAAGTAAGAATTAAAAGCTGATAAAATAGCACAGGTCAATTTCTGTTGAAAAAAACTTTGAAAGAACACACACACACACGCACGCATGCATCATGAGATTACCTCATGTGGCAAGTGACATAACTCTAGCTTACATGTTTACAAGATTATGCCCCTTTTGTAACTTACAAATTTTGTGACAGTTTTGCATGTAAGCAGGTTTCTCAGGAAATACCTGACCAAATGTTTCCAGACTCTCCATAAGTCTTTGGCATCATGGGATGACCTCTCCTGGCAAGTTTCATAACTGTGGCATACATTTTAGCAAAATCATGCCCCTTTGTCATCTTAACAAATTTTGTTTCTAATGTAAGCTAGTATGAAGATAGTTAAGTGTGCTGTTAACTTTGGTGATTTACACTTTCAGGAAACACAAGAATTTTGTAGTAGATCCATCAGTATTCACATGCATAAGCATGCTGGCAAAAGCTATAGGACCAGGAATGCGTAAGGATGTACATGACTTACTGGAGTCCATGTTGGTCACAGGGTTGAGCCCAGCACTAACTGCAGCACTGCGGGACCTTGCAGCACAGATTCCACAACTGAAGAAAGAGATACAAGATGGACTGCTGAAGAATCTTTCTCTTATACTGATGGGACGTCCCTTGAAACACGCTGGTGCTCCAAGAAGTCCCGCAACGCCAGCACCAGCTTCTGGTATGTAAAATTCAATAGTAGATACAATAGTCGGTGTAAATTCTGGACACATTTGCATCTTAATCCCAATAGATTTAAGGCCACTTTAAAGGTTGAAATGGCATGTGTTCTTTCAAAAGTCACCAGTATTATTGTATAAATTTATTTAAAAATTGTTACAAGTCTAGATACTAGTTAATAGTTTATAAAGCAGTTTAGTCAGATCGGTATGAACAGATATTCATATATAATTGCTGGTAGCTCAGATCAGAATTGAAAACTTCCTTGCATAAATTCAAATATTTAGTAACTGTTGAATGGAAAATATCTTGTAACTAGTTTCTGCATTATATTCGAGAGTCTTGATGCATATTATATAATTTCATCAGGGCTTAAAGCAGAATGATACAAACAGTCATAAATATTCTTTCCCCAGGAAGCTTGTACAAGGTTGTTTAAACATTTAAGGGTTTTTTTTGCAAATTGAGAACAAACCTGGAGAAGTCGATATCAGACCGAAACTGGTTGTTTCAACAAAAAAACTGCTCTATTTACCCAGTGTATTAGGTGTTGTTGCCTTGTCTTCCACTGGCTCTGTTTTAAATTGAGAACAAGTGCAAACTCTACTAATATTAGGTTATTTAAAATTGTTCTGTACAACTTAGTGATATATTTGGGCGAGTAATTTGAAAGGACATTGCCGATATTTGTTTCTTATTGATATTTTTGGGATTGGTACGAGTCCAAATATACCCTAAAGTATATTGTACAAGACGGTGTTAAATGTGTTTTTGTTACGATTATTTTTCTCAGACATAAAGGAAAACAGTGATTGAATTCAATATTTTAAACGTATACAGAAGCATCATGTCAAGCTTTCATTAATGTTAATATTCATGCTGATGATTTTATCTGTAAAATGCTGTTATTGTTTTGTTACCATGGAGATTCACATAAGCCAATATGGAATTTATAGTAACCAGTATGGAAATATATTGGATGGTCACATGGTACAAATGCAGATTGCTGATTGGAAGAGAAGAAAGACAGTAAAGTCAAACTTCATTCACTTGAACTCAGCATGACCGGCAAAGTGTGTTTGAGTTTTCTGTAGTTCGAGCTGTCAAACAATATACATTATACAGGGATGTTTCCAGGACCTGACGATGGGTTAGAGCGAAGAGGGTAGTTTGAATTATCTAAGTTTGAGCAAAGTTTGACTGTATAGTTAATAATAATGGGCTAAATAAAGTTATTTCTACGTGTGTATTTACTGTATTACAGTATCATCAGCTTCTGTCGTGGAGGGTCAGGATGTCACCAGTATCACCCTGGCATTGAAAACACTTGGCAGCTTCGACTTTGAAGGTTTGTTTTCCTCTTGTTGTGGTTTACTACAGATTTGGCTTTATATGGCTACCCAGTTGTTGTGTCCATTGTTTAAATAGCCACATACACTTGAAATAAA
The DNA here is from genome assembly GCF_021730395.1 of Mercenaria mercenaria. NCBI lineage: Eukaryota > Metazoa > Mollusca > Bivalvia > Venerida > Veneridae > Mercenaria > Mercenaria mercenaria. The sequence goes on from NC_069373.1 coordinate 16,735,268, forward strand.
CTGCATAGAGTTACTGAATGTATAGACTTTAGTATAAGGTGTTGTTCTCCAGAAAAAAAAAGATCATTTTGTAAGTATATGTTATTTTGGTAGAGTATTCAGGATTCACGAGTCTGAGTGTCTTCAGTTAGAGATTGTATCTAAACTCGAAAAGATCCTTACATGTATATTGATTTTTCTGTCAAGTAGATATATGCATTAACTGTTTCATAATGAAAAACAGAGAAATATTATAAAATAAATGCATTTTTAAGTGTACAATAGGTACAGATTCAGGAATGTTGAATTTAAAAAATGTAACAGTACATACACAGACTATGTATATCTTTGTGTTTTAATAAGTAATTGATTGTACATATTATTTCATTGTTTGATTCTTTTTTGGGACATATTTTCAAAATATTGAGTCACAAAGTCCAGATTGTTCTCTTGTGTAACATTTTTGAGTTAATTCTAAATTACAGCAATCATTTATGATCAAGACACTTTAAATTCTAATTTTTGTAGGGCATTCTCTGACACAATTTGTGCGACACTGTGCAGAACATTATCTGTCTAGTGAGCACAAGGAGATTAGGTCTGAAGCTGTGAAAACATGTGCTAGACTTCTGACTCCACTACTAAATGTGAGTATACAAACTGGAGGAAATAAAAGTTTCATAGATTTAGGATGTTGCTGCTTTTAATTCTAAGTGGTAGCTTATCATTTACCCTGCTAAATTTCTAAATTGAACTGGTCCGTCATTCAGTTTGGGCAGTACCACTTACCATTGAAAGGGGTGTTCACTGAAAGTTCAGTGACTGAATAGCGAACAGTGCAGATCCCTGCAGGCTGATCTTTGTCTGCACAGTTCGCAAAGGTAGAATCACTTGTCAACAGCAGGCTAAAGGTTAAATAGTCCAGTCATGAGAATTTTCACAACAAACAGTGTAAAAGTGAAAAGATACATTTTGTTTAATTTTCAGTCTTAAAAAGATTGTTTTACGGATTTGTCGTTCCACAGATACTAACAAAAGCTATTTTTTGATATTTGCATGTGCTTTCAATATTTGCAGTTATTAGCCAGTAATCAAGGTCAGATCAGTATGGCTGCTATGAATACTGTAGCTGAGGTGCTGAATAAACTTCTCGTTGTTGGGATTACTGATGTAGGTAAGTTGCAAATTGGGTTCAAGCCTCGCTTAGGGTGTAGAATTCTTCATGTGAGGAAGCCCTTCAGCTGGCATACAGAGGGTGGGTGGTTCCACCAAGGTGCCCTCCCTTGATGAACTAATGCCCGAAGGGGCACCTAGGCGTCTTCCTCCATTATATAAAGATGGGATGTTGCGATATAACTTATAATTGTGTCAGTGTAATGTTAAACCCAATAAAAACAAATATATAAATGGGAACTCTTGAGTTTACATATTGATAGAAATTTTCATATGGATTATATAGATTTTATTATGAATTAAGGAACATTCAAGTTTGATATCTATTTTTAGCTCACCTGTCACAAAGTGACAAGGTGAGCTTCTGTGATCGCGCGGTGTCCGTCGTCCGTCAGTGCGTGCGTCCGTCCGTCCGTGAACTTTTGCTTGTGACCACTCTATAGGTCACATTTTTCATGGGATCTTTATGAAAGTTGGTCAGAATGTTCATCTTGATGATATCTAGGTCAAGTTCGAAACTGGGTCACATGCCTTCAAAAACTAGGTCAGTAGGTCTAAAAATAGAAAAACCTTGTGACCTCTCTAGAGGCCATATATTTCATAAGATCTTCATGAAAATTGGTCAGAATGTTCATCTTCAAAACTGGGTCACGTGCCTTCAAAAACTAGGTCAGTAGGTCTAAAAATAGAAAAACCTTGTGACCTCTCTAGAGGCCAGATATTTCTCAAGATCTTCATGAAAATTGGTCAGAACGTTCAACTTGATGATATCTAGATCAAGTTTGAAACTGGGTCAAGTGCCGTCAAAAACTAGGTCAAAAATAGAAAAAGCTTGTGACCTCTCTCAAGGCCATATTTTTCATAGGATCTGTATGAACATTGGTTTGAATGTTCATCTTGATGATATCTAGGTTAAGTTCGAAACTGGGTCATGTGCAGTCAAAAAGTAGGTCAGTAGGTCTAAAAATAGAAAAACCTTGTGACCTCTCTAGAGGCCATATATTTCATGAGATCTTCATGAAAATTGGTCAGAATGTTCATCTTGATGATATCTAGATCAAGTTCGAAAGTGGGTCACGTGCAGTCAAAAACTAGGTCAGTAGGACAAATAATAGAAAAACGTTGTGACCTCTAGAGGCCATTATTTTCATGGGATCTGTATGAAAATTAGTCTGAATGTTCATCTTGATGATATCTAGATCAAGTTTGAAACAGGGTCATGTGTGGTCAAAAACTAGGTCAGTAGGTCTAAAAATAGAAAGACCTTATGAGCTCTCTAGAGGCCATACTTGTGAATGGATCTCCATAAAAATTAATCAGAATGTTCATCTTGATGATATCTAGGTCAAGTTCGAAACTGGGTCTCGTGCCTTCAAAAACTAGGTCAGTAGGTCTAATAATAGAAAAACCTTGTGACCTCTCTAAAGGCCATATTTTTCATGGGATCTGTTATGAAAGTTGGTCTGAATGTTCATCTTGATGATATCTAGGTCAGGTTCGAAACTAGGTCACGTGCGGTCAAAAACTAGGTCAGTAGGTCTAAAAATAGAAAAACCTTGTGACCTCTATAGAAGCCATATATTTCATGAGATCTTCATGAAAATTGGTCAGAATGTTCACCCTGATGATATCTAGGTCATATTTGAAAGTGGGTCACGTGCCATCAAAAACTAGGTCAGTAGGTCAAATAATAGAAGAACATTGTGACCTCTCTAGAGGCCATATTTTTCATGGGATCTGTATGAAAGTTGGTCTGAATGTTCATCTTGATGATATCTAGGTCAGTTTCGAAAGTGGGTCACGTGCCATCAAAAACTAGGTCGGTAAGTCAAATAATATAAAAACCTTGTGACCTCTCTAAAGGCCATATTTTTCATGGGATCTGTATGAAAGTTGGTCTGAATGTTCATCTTGATGATATCTAGGTCAAGTTCGAAACAGGGTCATGTGCGGTCAAAACCTAGGTCAGTAGGTCTAAAAATAGAAAAACCTTGTGACCTCTCTAGAGGCCATACTTGTGAATGGATCTCCTTAAAAATTGGTCAGAATGTTCACCTTGATGATATCTAGGTCAAGTTCCAAACTTGGTCGCGTGCCTTAAAAAACTAGGTCAGTAGGTCAAATAATAAAAAAAACTTGTGACCTCTCTAGAGGCCATACTTTTCATGGGATCTGTATGAAAGTTGGTCTGAATGTTCATCTTGATGATTACTAGGTCAAGTTTGAAACTGGGTTAGCTGCGATCGAAAACTAGGTCAGTAGGTCTAAAATTATTAAAATCTATTGACCTCTCTAGAGGCCATATTTTTCAATGGATCTTCATGAAAATTGATCTGAATGTTCACCTTGATGATATCTAGATCAGTTTCGAAACTGGGTCACATGCGGTCAAAAACTAGGCCAGTAGGTATAAAAATAGAAAAACCTTATGACCTCTCTAGAGGCCATATTTTTCATGAGATCTTCATGAAAATTAGTGAGAATGTTCTCCTTGATGATATCTAGGTAAAATTCAAAACAGGGTCACATACCTTCAAAACTAGGTCAATAGGTCAAATAATAGAAAAACCTTGTAGCCTCTCTTAGAGACCATATTTTTCAATGGATCTTCTTGAAAATTGGTCAGAATTTTTATTTTGATAATATCTAGGTCAAGTTCAAAAGTCACTATGTCAAATAATAGAAAAAACGACGTCATACTCAAAACTGGGTCATGTGGGAAGAGGTGAGCGATTCAGGACCATCATGGTCCTCTTGTTCTTTGTTACTATTGCTTATACCTTACTGTAACGTCACATTAACATTGCTCAGCATGCAAACAAATTATGTGCATGGGCTGGGCCCATTATACCCAAGGTCAAGGTCACCAAAGTGTTATACTTAGGTTATTTTTAAGGTTAAAGTTTTTTGGCAACCTTTGATTTTCTGTCATATCTTTGTTATTAATTCTTATATCTTACTGTAAGTTCACATAAACATTGTCCAGCATACAAACACACAAGTGAGCTTATTATATCCAAGGTCAGGGTCACCAAGTTGTTATACTTGGTATTATTTTCATGTTACTGTCAAATCGCCGAATAGTGGAGCACGCTGTCTTACGGACAGCTCTTGTTGAGACTTTGAATGTAACAAAACACATCCAGCAAGCATTTTAGGTGGTCATGCAACAGTTCAGAAGTTACATGAAGCTTAGTTTACTTTCTTTTACTGTTAGATCCAGATATACGCCTGTGCGTTCTCGGTTCCCTGGATGAGAGGTTTGATGACCATTTAGCTCAAGCTGAGAACCTGTCAGCACTGTTTGTTGCCCTTAACGACGAGGTATTTGAAATCAGAGAGATTGCCATCTGTATGATTGGACGCTTAAGCAGCAAAAATCCTGCCTATGTAATGCCGTCACTAAGGAAAACACTGATTCAGGTTAGAGTTAGGCTGTCATTTAAAGAAATTTTTTGTTTATTGTTTTCACTGACAAATTAATAGACTTCTAGAATTTCCCTGTTTTAACTCAATTGAAAAAGGATATTTCAGGTTTGAGAATGTAAAGTTTCATTTTGTTTTGATTTTTGGGGGTTTTTTCCGGGCCCCTCCCCCTTTTTTTTAAATTGATACTGTTTTTTTCCCTTAAAAAAATATTTTTTATAGGGGGGTGTGACATTTTTTTTTGCGTGGAAAAATTTTTGCTGGCATTTAACAGCCCGGTTTTTTCGGGTCAGTGTCCCCCCTGTTCGACTAAACATTTAGCCACCTTACATCTTAGAAAGGGTTTTAGGGAGACCAGCGGTGGGAAATTTTTTAAGCAATTTTCCCGGGGGCATTTTTCGAAAATTGGTATAAAGTTGAGGAATACCGGTTGGTTTAAAAAAACCCCCAAATTTGGTTGAAAACAAAAAAATTTTAAAAACCCGGGCCATTTGGGTTTTAAATGTTTAGATCCTGACAGAGTTGGAGCATAGCGGTAGGACGGAACAAGGAAAAGCAGAAAAGGCCCCCTGGGTTTCTTTCTTTTTAGCTAAGGGCGGCCAGGTTTCGTAGGGCCCTTTTACAGGGTTCCTAAAATTAAAAGGTATGATTGTTTTATTTTTTTAGGTGGGTTTGCCCTTAAATTAAGAAAAATAGTGAAAAAATTTTTTTAATTTATTTTCAGTAATTTTTTTGCTTTTCTTTAAAAGGGATTTTTAAAATTACACAGTTTTAATTTCTTATGCATGTTTTTTCTTAAACCCATTTTCCCTTTTACATTTTGGGGAATATTGGTGTCTTCATTGGGTTTAAAACATATGATAATGAAATTTTTTTCTCTTAGGGGTTAAAAAACATAAATAATAGGGGAAAAATTGGTTTGAAAAAAAAAAAAAAAAAACCCGGCTTGAGCGGGAAATTTTTTCTTATAACCAAAGGGTTTAGTTATTTCATTCCTTTAGAGCTGGTTTCATTTTTTGGAAATTTTTTTAAAACGAAAATCGCAGCCCTTTTGGGGCATCAATATACATGTTTTTTTTCCCCCCCCGGTTTTTAATTCCAAAAGCTGAAAAAATCCAATCCGAACCCTTCAGAAACTGTGATGGGGCGGCTCCCCAAAAGGGGAACAACCCCAGGTAAATAAGAAAACAAAATAATTTGGGGCCTAAACAGTAAGAAAAATTAGGTACAATACCCCCGGGTCAGGCTGTAATTTTGGGAAACCCCGGGCAAGTTGTGTTTTTAAAATTTGGGATGTTTTTTTACTACCTTTAAATTTAAAGAATGAAAAAATCCAGCACGGGTTTTTTGTTTAAAAGACGCCTGTAATTAAAATACTATTTAGAAATGGCGTTACACTTGACAAAACAAAACGTACAATATACAAGGGCGGTTTAGTAAGTAACAGGGCCCATGCTACTATGGGTGAAAAAAAATTTTTCCGAAAAAAGTAAAATTGGAAATTTCCTGCTGGAAAAATTGGGCCCAAAAGGGTGGGTTGAAGAGCCCTAAAAAAAATTTTTCATTTCTTTGACCCCCTTTTGGGACTCAAAATACCGTATATTTTTTTACAAAATTCCCAAAAATGCCCTGAGCTTGAATTATCTCCCCCTTCCTGGAGACAAATCCCAAAATTTTTAAAAATACCCTTTTTCTTTTTGAAGAAAAAATGCACCACCCCATAAATTTAAAAAAAGTAGGAAAGTTACACATATTATTTCCCCTTTATGGAATGCAACATATATTTTAGACCTTCCCCCCCTTTAAAATTTTTGAAAAAAAGGGGGGTTTAAAAGATTCAAAATCCCCGAAATTATTAATAAATTTCACCCAAAAAATTTTTTTTCCTTCCTACAAAGTCCCCCCAAAAAAGAAATCCTTCAAAAAATAAGTTGCATAAAAAAATTTTTGAAACAACCAGAAACGGGCTAGGCTTGATAATATTGACCTGCCTTCCCTATCAGATTTTAAAAAAAATAAGGGGTTTTTTAAATTTTTTTTAAGACAAAAATAAAAAATTTTTGAAAAAATTTTTGTTTTTTAGGCAAAGAATTTAAAGAAAAGAAGTTTTTTTCAAGTGATTTTATATTTTTTTTGTAATTTAAAACCGGTGAGCGGAATTGGGGAAAGAGGGAAATCAATGGAAAGAGCTGTTTTCCTATCACTTTTTAACCCGTTACCCAAAATTCCCAGATTACAGAAACAGAGGTAAGGGGTTTTTATTAAAATATTTTTGGGGTGCGCCATGAAAAACCAAAAATAGTGGGCCTTTTTCGACCAGCAAGGATCCAAAACCAAACCTTGGGGCATCTCGCAGTTTTGGGCAGGATCCCTCTGTTCGCCCAAAGGTTTTTTCTAACTGCAGAAGGGGTTTTAAGCGAACAGCATGGGTTCCCGAAACCCGACTTTTCGCGGATTTCACAGGGTGGTCCCGGTTTCCCTGCTGGTCCCCAAAGCCACTATGTTGGTTTTTTCATGGCGCGGCCCCTTTAATACGGGTTTCTCTCACTTTATCATTTTAACACTTTTATTTATGTAAGGGTTTAAAAAATGAAAAGGTTTTCAAACCAATTTTAAAAAAGTTTCCAAAAAATATGGGACACCTCGGGGAACCTCTCCCCCGACCTTCAACCTATGTATGGAAACCCCTGTGGGGGTTATCAGTAAAGGGCAGGACCTTAAAGCAACCTTTTTTTTTTTGTTAAAAGGTTTTAAAATTTTCGAAACAAATAAAATGTTGTTGGGACTTGGAAAATGTTTTTTTTTTAAATTGAAGAAAAAATTTTTATTTAAAATTTTTTCCCAAAAGAAAGGGATGCATCTCAAACTGTTGGGGTTTTTGGTTAAACTTTTTCATAGACTTTGAAAAGTCAAAGGTGAGAGCTGTACATTTTTAACAGATGTCCAAAGGGCAAGACCCGTTTCACGGGCATCAAATTCGAAAAAAGTCAAAAAAAAGAACTGTTTACTGTTAAATTTAAATTTTGGGAAGGATGGGTTCCCCTTTTTGTCTAGTATTTGGGGATACAAATCAGTTTAGGGGGACCCTGTTTTTTTCTGGAAAACATCTTTTTCATTACCCGTTTTTGTAATAAAAAGGGGATTTTTTCAACCCAAAAACCCCGTTTTTACAATTCCAGGGGTCATTGGGGGACAATTGGGGCCCCGTTGAAATTTAAGTAAAAGGGTAAGGGGGTGGACCCTTTCAAAAAAAAAATCCCAAACTAAATGGAAAAGGGTTTTGGGGTTCCTTAAGAAAAGAACAATCAAATGGGATTTCCCCAGAGAGGGTTTTTTTGCTTTGTTCAGCTATTTTTTCTTGCATTTAGAAAAATTTTTTTTGGGGATAAATTTTCAGCAGTTGGAATATTTAAACAAAAGCCTTTCGCAGTCAATCATAATAGAACCCAATCTGTGGAAATTTACAAGTTGGAAATTTCCCCGGGGGTTTTTTTATTTTTAAAAAATGGACTTTTTCGAAGAAAAAAAAGGGTTTTTGCAGGGATCTTTGTTAGCTCGGGGGCCCGGCATTGGTTTTTTAATTTTTTTATAAAATTTTTGTATCTCCCGTTTCTACAAAGCTTTTGACTTGAAATGTAAAAAAAGTTATTTTTCTATCCCAAAATCTACACCAGGGGAAAAAGTCCCCCCTAATTCTGATTTGAATTTTTTATAGAGTTAATTTCCCCCTTTTTTAAATTAAAAAAATTTTTTTTGGGTTTAAAATTTTTTTTCTGGGAAAGCTCTAGTTTCAGTCAAACACTTTTAGAAAAAGTCCCAGTTTTAGATTTGGGAAAAAAAGAAACCCAAAATATTTTGACTTAATAAAATTTCTTAAGGGGGTTTTTTTTTGGGCCCGTAAAATTTTTAGAGAACAAGTCTTTAAATTGGGCAAAAATCCAGAACACTGGTTTTGGTTTAAACAACTGGGGTAACTTTAAATGAAAAAGCTGTTTTAAAAAAGTAGTCAAACTTTTTTTTCAAAAGGGAAAGTTTTTGGCAACATGATAAATGGTTAAGGGTTTTTTACCAGCAAAATAATATAATTAAAAAGGGAAAGAAAAACAAAATTTGCAGGTGTTGAGAGTAAATGGGGGGTCCTTGGAGCCCTGGGCCCCACAACAAAAAGGAAACCCCTTTGGTTTTGATACAGAAAAGGGGGGGTCTGGGGAAAAGTTTCTCCCGCATTCTGGGTCCAAAAAACCCGTCCTGACCCCTCCCAGGATGGTAAATTATTCACTTGCATTCATGGAACTTTCAGAAGTTTGAAAGGAACATCTGACTGTACAATAATGTGTATACAACTGTAAAAATACAAAATAAAAGGTTTTCAAACTTTGTTTAGAGTGACCCTGTGGTGGATGGTAGGGGGGATGGAGGTTAGACTTAAGTTAACTTTGTTGTTTATGATGTAACCTTTGATGTATCGCTAATGATCTTGTATTTTTTAAAAGATTCTAATGATAACTTCTCTGTTTGAATTTTATCTGATTTTTTATTAATGTAAATTCAACTGCTTTTAGTAATAGAACTGTGTTTGTATCAAATAATCAAATTCTGAGAACTGTATAATTTCTGTTTTCCTGTGGTCAAGTCAGCAGGCCTCGACCTTAGCGATGGACCGTTGGACCAACGCAACCAAAATATTGGCAGGTCCACTAACTATCAAAAGTTGGGTAGACCAACGGTCAACCAATTTTCAGTCACGGTCTGCAAGTAAAATAAAACCCTTAAAAGTGAAAAATAAGAGGAAAAAATCGTACCCATATCGGAGAATTCACAAAACGAAAGTTGATTTTGCCTTAAGTAAGGCATTCTACAGTTATAAGCATTGGCGAGTTTAAGTCAGGATAGCACAAATGGACTACTCCACCGATCGGGCGAGTGGTTTTTAGGTGGTAACTTTACCAAATTGAGAAATTACATCAGGCAAAATTACCTGGGTTGACTGGAATTTACCCGCGAATCGTAAAAATATCAAAACGTCATGCTGGTAATTTTCCATTCCACAAGCACCTGCGCCCTATCGTAATATCTAATTTACATCGCGGTTACTTTTGACACAAAAAACGCGCGTAGTGCATTCATTTTTTAATATAATCGCTTCAAATTTTCAACACCGCTTGAGAACTAATACAATTTGAATTCTATAACAATTTTAATAAGATATCGACAGGAATGTAGGCAAATTCTTTAAAAACGATCAAATTTTCATATAATGTTTCGTAAAATTTCTAACAGCGCGATCTTCATTATTTATTTCTTTCTTAAAGTAAATAAACGGTACATACTATGGTAATAAAATACAGACTTTTGACCAGAAAGAACAAAAAACACAATTAAAAAATCTTAAATAATGAAAAAGCGGCAGCAATTTAAATACATGGAGTAAAACGATTTTTGGCAAACAGATTTCTGTTAGCGCGGCAGAATAGGTTACGTGACCTCGTGAACGTAAATAGAAATTGTGGTTTTAAAATAAAGCAGTATGATGTCGTTGCGGTTTTTAGTAAGTTTTAAATGATTCTTTGTACATGTATTTTTTGACACAACACTTTGTTAGATATTCTTCTAAAACAATAATGTAAATTCCTTGAGGTCGCAGAGGTAGAATATCCACTATTATCGTTCACGGTTTAACACATTTACATGTCAGTTTATTCGGGATATTGCACATTCGCTTTTAAAAAAATAAAGAAAAAACTTTTTTATTGATTTCTTCTCAACAATTTAAGGAATCGAGAAAGTACAATCAGACAGTGATGTGTCACATGGCGCGAAAACATGACGTAATGCCATGACAATCTCGGGCAACTATACCGCTTTGATCTCCACTTCAGATGCCATAATATTTAAACTGACACACTTCATTTAGCTCTTTGAGGAGGTGTTAATTGATAATGAAAATAAGGCCAATTTCTTTGTTTATCAACAGAATAATTACAGACAATTGTTAATGGTTTTTTGGTTTTTTTTTTGGTTTTTTTTTCATTTTCAACACGGGTCGGATGGATGATGATTATTGTGTCCATATTTTGGGACACTTTTCAAAACAATTATTTTCGGGATAACAGATTGCTACAGTCTTCATTTTTAATTATTTTAGAAATAAGTCCTGTTTCTTTGAGTCGTATAAAGTTATGACGTCTACAACATCACAATTTTTGTAATAGAATTGGAGGTCCACTAAAGTCTGAGTAGGTCTACTAGATTTTAGCAGTTGGTGGACCTGCTGGCAACTGCTGAAAAAAGTTGAGGTCGAGGCCTGAGTCAGTATACCAAAATAGATCTATTTAACCAACAAGACACTTTCCCAATTCCCTGTTCCAGTAATTGATTATGAATGGGAAATATATTATGTTTATTTATATGTAAAGAAATACAGCATTTGATACTAAATTGGGGGATACACACTGGCAAAAAACACATAAATTTGTTAGCTACAATCATTAATGTATAATTTTTTACTTCAGAAAACACAAGTGAGATGCTTGCTAATATGAGTGCCTCGGCCACATTGGAAGAATTCTACCCAGCAATTGCCATAGCAACTTTGATGCGAATAATCCGAGATCCAACCTTGTCAAAACATCACACAATGGTGGTTCAGGCGATAACATTTATATTTAAGAGTCTCGGGATCAAGTGTGTACCGTATATTCAGCAGGTTATACCAGCTTACTTAACTGTGATACGATCAGCTGACCAAAATTTCAGAGATGTAAGTTCATGTTTAGCTTTTCTATTTACTTCTTTTATGATCAGGATCAGGATTATACAAATCATTCTTTAGTTTAGGTGTAGATAGGAATATTTGGCTTAAGAGTAACTGTTTAGCCGCTTACAAAGCCCTGAAGAAAAAAAAATCTTTTCTACTGTATCTACAAAATAGTTGAAATGACTTTCTTTCAAGCGTTATTTTATGACAGTAATAACAACTAACAACTACTTTCACTAATATATTTAATACTGACTAGAAGAACTTGTATTTGGCATCGAAATGTTATTATGCATATATATGTATATTCATATAAAACCATTCCAACATGTTAAACATGAGCACGTACATGTGAATTGAATAATGACACACAAAATCAAATATGAGTTAATTAGTGGATTTAACGATGTGATGTTAAATTTTTCTCTAGGTGCTACCATAGAGAAAAGATGGAAAATCCAAGCATCAGTTCGCTAGCTGATTAACAACTTTTCAAAGCACGTCCCTGTACAAATAATACTTTTCACCTATGTATAGAATTTTTAGCTCACCTGAGCAATGCTCAGGTGAGTTTTTCTGATCGCTCGATGTCCGGCGTCCGTCGTCTGTCGTCCGTCTGTCGTCTGTCTGTCGTCTGTCTGTCAACATTTAGCTTGTGTATGCGATAGAGGCTGTATTTTTCAATTAATCTTTATGAATATTGGTCAGAATGATAACCTTGATGAAATCTAGGCCGAGTTCGAAAATGGGTCATCTCGGGTCAAAAACTAGGTCACTAGGTCAAATCAAAGAAAAACCTTGTGTATGCGATAGAGGCTGAATTTTTCAATTCATCTTCATGAATATTGGTCAGAATGATAACCTTGATGAAATCTAGGCTGAGTTCGAAAATGGGTCATCTTGGGTGAAAAACTAGGTCACTAGGTCAAATCAAAGAAAAACCTTGTGTATGCGATAGAGGCTGTATTTTTCAATTGATCTTCATGAATAATGGTCAGAATGATTGCCTTGATGAAATCTAGGCCGAGTCCGAAAACGGGTCATCTCGGGTCAAAAACTAGGTCACGATGTCAAATCAAAGAAAAACCTTGTGTATGCGCTAGAGGCTGTATTTTTCAATTGATCTTCATGAATATTGGTCAGAATGATAACCTTGATGAAATCTAGGCCGAGTTCGAAAATGGGTCATCTCGGGTCAAAAACTAGGTCACTAGGTCAAATCAAAGAAAAACCTTGTGTATGCGCTAGAGGCTGTATTTTTCAATTGATTTTCATGAATGTTGGTCAGAATGATTGCCTTGATGAAATCTAGGCCGAGTTCGAAAATGGGTCATCTCGGGTCCAAAAACTAGGTCACTAGGCCAAATCAAAGAAAAAACCTTGTGTATGCGATAGAGGTGGTATTTTTCAATTGATCTTCATGATTTTTGGTCAGAATGATTACCTTGATAAAATCTAGGCCGAGTTCGAAAATGGGTCATCTGGGGTCAAAAACTAGGTCACTAGGTCCAGATCAAGGAAAAACCTTGTGTATGCGATAGAGGCTGTATTTTTCAATTGATCTTCATGAATTTTAGTCAGAATGATTACCTTGATGAAATTTAGACCAAATTCGAAAATGGGTTATCTCGGGTGAAAAACTAGGTCACTAGGTCAAATCAAAGAAAAACCTTGTGTATGCAATAGAGGCTGTATTTTTCAACTGATCTTCATGAAATTTAGCCAGAATGATTACCTTGATAAAATATAGGACGAGTTTGAAAATGGGTCATCTGGGGTCAAAAACTAGGTCACTAGGTCAAATCGAAGAAAAACATTGTGTATGCAATAGAGGATGTATTTTTCAATTGATCTTCATGAAATTTTGTCAGAGTGATTGCCTTGATGAAATCTAGGTCGAGTTTGAATATGGGTTATCTGAGGTCAAAAACTAGGTCACTAGGTCAAATTAAAGAAAAATCTGTGTATGCAATAGAGTTGTTTTTTTCAATTGATTTTTATGAAATTTGGTCAGGATGATTGCCTTGATGAAATCTAGGTCGAATTTGAATATGGGTCATCTGAGGTCAAAAACTAGGTCACTTGGTCAAATCAAAGAAAAAACTTGTGTATGTGATAGAGGCTGTATTTTTCAATTGATCTTCATGAAGTTTGGTCAGAATGATTGCCTTGATGAAATCTAGGTCGAGTTTGAACATGGGTCATCTAGGGTCAAAAACTAGGTCATATCTAAGAAAATGCTTGTTTTATCGCAAGAGACCAATTTTTTGGTCCAATCTTAATGAAAATTGGTCAGAATATTTGTTTCCATGAAATCACTAGGTCAAACATGTTTTACACTGTTATGGTGTGTTTCTTAGGTGAGCGACCTAGGGCCATCTTGGCCCTCTTGTTATCTTAGCGGCGTCCCAGGGACTATGTTAATATAATATCGCCCCAGATGAAACCAATTACAGGAAGTGTGGGAAAAACCTAGCTTATTTTTGTTCTTAGGGCTTAACCCGAATGCCTGATATGCTACCAGCTAGGTGATACCATAGACAAGGGAGGTAATCGTGGGTGTTTTATTCTAAAATTGGTCCAGCTAGGTGTCACCATAGACCGAACTGTTGAAGTAGGCCCAGGCTCCTGCAGCCTAGAATTTTCCAAATCACGATATTAGCAGTTCGCACCTGTTCCCTCCTTGCAAGTTTAAGAATTCAACAAAACCCTAATTTCTGCAAGTGTTATAAATGACACTTCCCCAGGGCCCACACTGGGCTGAGAAAAGTTTGATAGTCTGTCACAGGGATGGGTGTCCTCTCATGTGTCGAAAATATTGTAGTTTCCATTATTAAATGGAGATATTTTACCTATAGCTTGGGTCTTTTTTAAATGAAAATATTTATACCTTTTAAGCTTGTAGTATCTTTTAAAAAGTAGTCTTGTGTTGGTTAATGTGTTTTTGTACCCACCTTCGAAGAAGGAGGGGTATATTGTTTTGCAAATGTCGGTCGGGTCGGTCGGTATGTAGACCAATCCGTTTCAGGATGATAACTCCAGAATGCTTGAGCCTAGGATCATGAAAGTTGATAGGGAGGTTGGTCATGACAAGCAGATGACCCCTATTGATCTTGAGATCAGTATGTCAAAGGTTAAGGTCACAGTGACCCTGAACAGTTAAACAGTTTCCGTATGATAACTCAAGAAGGCTTTGGCCTAGGATCATGAAAGTTGATAGGGAGGTTGGTCTTGACCAGCAGATGACCCCTAATGATTTTGAGATCAGTATGTCAAAGGTCAAGGTCACAGTGACCCTGAACAGTTAAACGGTTTCTGGATGATAACTCAAGAATGCTTTGGCCTAGGATCATGAAAGCTGATAGGGAGGTTGATCATGACCAGCAGATGACCCATATCTGTTTTGAGGTCAGTAGGTCAAAGATCAAGGTCACAGTGACCCTGAACAGTTAAACGGTTTCTGGATGATAACTCAAGAATGCTTGGGCCTAGGATCAGGAAAATTGATAGGGAGGTTGGTCATGACCGGCACATGCCCTCATTAATTTTAAGGTCATTAGGTCAAAGTTCATGGTCACATTGGCCAGGAACAGTTAAACGGTGTTCGGACGATAACTCGAGAACGCTTGGTCCAAGGATCATGAAAGTTGATAGAGATGTCAATCTTGACCAGCAGATGACCCCTATTGAATTTGAGGTCAGTAGGTCAAAGGTCAAGGTTACAGTGACCCGGAACAGTTAAACCGTTTCCAGACGATTACTTGAGAATGCTTGGGCCAAGGATCAAGAAACTTGATAGGGCAGTTGATCACGACCAGCAGATGACTCCTGTTGATTTTGAGGTCAATAGGTCAAAGTTCAAGGTCACATTGAACCAGAACAGTAGAACTTTGTTTACAGTGAGCAAATAATTTCTGTTCCTTGTGCAATTACTGAATGCATCAATTGGGGCATTTCATGTTCTACAAGCTCTTGTTAATGTTAACCCTTCAAAACCGGTTACTGAAGGAGCTCCAATCCTGTTGTAAGGACCTGTTTTAGCTAATGTTTTGTTGGTATATTAATATACTTGTGATTTAAACTCCTTTTGGGTCATTTCAGTTTTGAACACAATTAGATTACATTTCAAATTCACTCTCAACTTATAAAGACATAAATAATTAATAATTTCCTTTAGATTTTGCATGTTTATTAACAGCATCTTTTTTGTGAATTTGTTTGAATTTTGAAGAATCATCAAAATATCCTAACTGGTGATTCTTTAGCAATTTTAGCTTTTTTTGAAGTTGTGCCTTCCAAGAATCTTCCATCGGACATTTAGATCTAAAAGAAGCCATTTCAAAAGTGGCAATTTGGTCTAGTTCTATGCCATTTTTAGAGTCCAGGACACAGAAGTCATATTTTTCACACATTTTTCTTTGTCAGACTAAAGACTTAAAGAGAAAAAAAAACGAATAAACAAACACTTGACTTGTGTGTAATTAATTCCTCTGATATTGCGATGATGATTGCCAATTTTGTGTCAAGATGTTTCTTGTTAGCCTCGGTTAAGTCACCGACTCGTAAAAGTTGCTAAGAAAGCAGTTGAAAAGGCGTAAGCAAAAAGCATCACTTCATAATGACTTGAACAGACACTGTCAAGGCAGCCAAAAATTCTCCCTAAAATCTCAAGTGTGATGGGAGACCTGGTATCTAGATGAGAGCCCCTATGCCTTTTCGCAAACCTTCTTAAGCTTTGCATATCAAGAAAGAGGTTGTAGTACCTGGTAAACCTTGAAGCTTGTGATAGTAAGAAATACCTGGGTGGATTGTAATAATTCATGTGCAGGGGCTGGCCATACTTGTTCCAATTGATAAACAGTATGAAAAGATGAAAACTGTCGCAAGGCCATGGAATAAGTTCGTTTAGTACTATCTGATGATGCCAGATCAAGCAAATTCCACCCCACACTTGTCAAGTGGTCCAGATTAGGGGGTATCTTGGATGGAGCTGATTCCCATAGAACTTATCCCACTGCAAATGAGAAAGAGCATCTGCAATTATTATAATATTCTTTTTTAGCTCACCTGAGCCAAAGGCTCATGGTGAGCTATTGTGACCGCTCAATGTCCGTCGTGCGTCGTGTGTCCATCAACATTTTCTAAAAAAAATCTTCTTGAAAACCAGTGGGCAGAATTACACCAAACTTCACAGGAATGATCCTTGGGTGGCCCCATTTCAAAATTGTTCAAGGAATTGAATTCAATGAAGAACTCTGGTTGCCTTGGCAACCTAAAGGAAAAACTTTAAAAATCTTTTTGTACAAAACCACACGGCCTAGGGCTTTGGTATATAGCATCATCTAGTGGTCCTCTACCAAGATTGTTCAAATTATCCCTCTAGGGTCGAATATGGCCCCGCCCCAGAGGTCCCAAATTTTACATAGACTTATATCAGTCAGGGGTGTAACTGTTTTAAGTTATGTAACCTATTTCAGTTACTTTTTCAAGCATTCTATAACCTTTATTAGTTATAAAATATAGTTAACACAGGTAAGTTATTAAAAAAAAGTCTTTTTACTGTTCTCACAAAGTGACCTTTAAAGTGAAATTAGTAGCAAACTGTGGTTAATCAAATTCTCTTTTAGTCTGATCATGACCTGATAAGCATAATGGGATATTAAGAGTTTTATAGCTTTAAACCTTTTGCGTAAAACTTAATCAGCCTTGCGTAAAATTTTTTACTGCATAGCTGGAAAGATAAAAGGTCAAGGATTCAGGAAATAATTGCATTTGTCTCATTCAAAATGAAGAATTGGCACAGGAGGGCTTTGTAATAGTTTATGATAACTGAAACGAGTTATGAAAGTTTAAGCAATAACTCGAATGGGTTATAAAATGCGATAACTTGAAACAGTTACATCCCTGACTGTATATAGGAAAAAAAGTTTAAAAATCTTCTTGTCTGAAACCACAACACTTAGACCTTTGATATTGGTTTGTAGCCTTGTCTTATGGTCTTCAACCAAGTTTGTTCTAATTGTACCCTTGGTGTGAAAAGAGGCCCTACCCTGGGGGTCCGAAGCTTTATATAGACTTATACAGGAAAAAACTTTAAAAATCTTCTTGTCTATAACCATACAACCTATGCTTTTGATATTTGGTATGATGCATTGTCTAGTAGTCCTCTACCAAAATTATTCAAATTATGCCCGTGGGGTTAATAGAGGCCCTGCCCTGGGGTCACTTAGTTATTATATGAGTTATATAGGAAAGAATACTTTAAAAATCATTTGATCCTATTTCCAGGACAGTTTAATTATAATTACCTGATGACCCCAAGTAATATGATGTCACTTGACTGTGACCTTGACCTACTGACCTACTTTCTTGTTTTTTAAGATACAGCCTTGAAATTTTGATGACATACACAGTTTTGCACACCAATCATAAAAATGAATTTCATTGACCTTGAATGTGACCTACTGACTTTCTTAATATTTTATCATCAGTTTGATCTTTGAAACATGTAGCTCATATTACTCAGGTGAGCGATCCAGGGTCATCATGACCTTCTTGTTGACGGGATATTATAACTTAGCTTTTATAGAGATGTTGTGTGACAGCAAAGTTAAAACCCTGTTCCTGACTAAAATCATAACCTGGGTTACAAGTTTGCACTGCAACCTGACTTTCCACATAAAACAGTTCTCTTTTGTTTTGTAGCAAGCTTGCCCAAGTTATTAGTGCAGCCACCACAGGAAACAGTTCTAAAAAAGTCATGTCCCTAATCATCCCGCTTGATACCCATTTAATAGGCCATTTACCCTGTGCTCATTTTCCATCAAACCATATGCTGAAACCACCACCTTCACCCCCAGCACTGTCCACCCAATCAGGTGCCACAATAAGGGTGGCCCTATTATTTTTAGCTCGACTATTCGAAGAATAGTATAGCTATTCTACTCACCCTGGCGTCAGTGTCGGCGTCACACGTTGGTTAAAGTTTTGCATGCAAGTACATACAGCTATCATTTAAAAGCATATAGCTTTGAAACTTATTTTTTCTTTTTCTAGGTCAATTACCAACCTCACTGGGTCAAGTTCCATAACTCTGACATGTATTTTCAGCAAATTATGCCCCCTTTTGGACATAAAAAATCCTGGTTAAAGTTTTGCATGCAAGTTACTATCTCCAAAACTAATGAAGATATTGAATTGAAACTTCACATGTGTCTTCGGGGTTATAAAACTAGTTGATAGCATCAAGTCCCATAAGTCTGAACTGCATTTTGGCCAAATGATGCCCCCTTTTGGACTGAATAAAATCCTGGTTAAAGTTTTGCGTGCAAGTACATACAGCTATTACTAAAGGCATATATATTTGAAACTTATTTTTTCTTTTTCTAGATCAGTTACCAACCTCACTGGGTCAAAATCTATAACTCTGACATGTATTTTGGGCAAATTATGCCCCCTTTTAGACTTAGAAAATTTTGGTTAAAGTTTTGCGTGCAAGTTACTATCTGCAGAACAAATGCATATATTAAATTGAAACTTCACATGTGTCTTCAGGGTTATGAAACTAGTTGATTGCATCAAGTCCCATAACTCTGACATGCATTTTGGTCAAATTATGTCCCCTTTTGAACATAAAACTTCTGGTTAAAGTTTTGCATGCAAGTTACTATCTCCAAAACTAATGACATTTAGGGTAACATTTTCCTGCTTCTGTGACAATAATTCAAATAGTCAGGCATTGGCTGTCTTACGGACAGCTTTTGTTTTGTAAGAATTCTAGCCACATTGCCAAATCTGCCTTCATTGTCCTGGATATTCTAATCTTGTGATGGGGATGTTTAATACCAATTGTTGAGTTAATGAGCCACCTACAGAAGGCCCTACTCAGGGCCACAACCCTACAAGGGAAATTGAGCAAACCTAGTAAAGACTGCTTTTGGCGGAGTGTTACCTTTTTAGCTTTTAATGTGCTAAGTATCTTTTTTCAATTCTAAAAGTTTCTCTCCTGGCAAAAGCATAACCATATCAACTGAACTAGTTAAACACCTAGAAAAATAAGACAAGTAATAGGCTGCACTGTTTTGTCGTGAGCCAAAGGAACCTAAAAGTCTCTGGAAACAGAAGAAAAACTACTGAGCGTGTAACCTGGTGATTTAGTAGCGCTATGTTCTCTACATAAAAGTCATCTAGGTAATGGATAATATTATTGTGACCAACTTTATTTACCAATGACCAGTGCAGAAAAGTTGCGAACTTTTCCCAGAGTGCCCAACTGGTAAATGCACCTATTGGCAACATCGAAAGTAACTGAAAGGCCGACTTAGCATCACATCTGCTCAACAGAGCACCCTGAATTAGCCTTGAATGAGTGAAACTGCTTGTTTAATGTTTGAATACGACACTGTACAGAAATCCTTATCAGTGTGACTGTTAATAGAATCACCATGCAGGAAAGGAAGATGGTGGACCATGCAGTAGTCCCCATCTTTTTTGAGCACCAAACCAACTGGGGAAACAATAAATGTTGGAAAAGGAGGGGAATTATTGGGCCTGATATCCTCCCAGCCTTTAATTCCTTTTCCACTTTTGCAAGGAGAATACTTGGTAGCTCTCTTGCACTTTTTATGTTATCACTCCCTGTGAAAAGTGTGGCTCTGAATTATGTAATGTAAATCCATTTGTTAAACCAGATATAAGCTCCGCAGCAGTGCTTTCAGGATATGTCTGCAAATGTTGAGCAAGTAACTTGACATTTAATGGTATAGAACCCATCTCGTATCGACTTTTGTTGTTGCTGGGTTGAGGCTTTGCAGTGAAGCTTCCTGTAGTTACATCCGCAGCTTTGGCATGCATGATTGAACCTACAATTAGGGGAAAAAAAGGACATTTCATACCTGCATTAAAATAATTGCAACTTATTGTAGTTTTTTTGGCTGGAATTTCAAACTACCTGATGGGAGACCCATACGAAATCTAGCATTACTTTGTGAATGAAAAGTTGACCTAACACCTGGTACAAATTAACCTTGACTTGAGGGCTGAGGCACCCCTCGGTCAGGTAAGTGTATGTGCAGCAGCCAATATTCTTGATTGACAACTCCCCGAGAAGACTGGGGATTGGACACCTTCGGAAGCCTGAACTCTTCATCAAAGTGCCACCAGTTAGGAGACCTTTGGGCTGCCAGGCGTATATATATTGAAAATACTTCAACATTTCTTGCGACTTTCCTAGCATAACGCTCATGAAAATTATAAATGTAAGCTGAGGACCATTTTTCTATTGAGAGCTTTGTGTTACAGGTGGCTGGACGGTTTGAAATGGTTAATTTTCCATCCTGTAAGACCAATTGCCCCTCCTTATAAATTCCTCTTAGGTTTCAGAACGCTAAATGTATTGCATCAATAAACCAACAAAACTTGTAAATTGATTTAAATTACATTATCAGATATAAAATTGGGATAATCACTATTAATAATTTGTAAGGAAAATGCACAAAATGTCTATACATGTACTTAGTAATTATTGACAGAGATGATATATATTAGTAGATATCATATTGTTTTGCATTTTCTGTAAAATCTAATTAGAGTTGTACATTCTTTGTATTATTTCATTAAGTTTTATTTCTAGTTTCAGGTCATTGCAAGCGTATAAACGTTTGATCCTATCCTACTGTTCATTTTTAAATTGATTGTTTTGTAAATTTTATGTTATTTGCACCTCCTCTAACAATAATGTTACAAATGAGCCGCGCCATGAGAAAACCAACATAGTGGGTATGCGACCAGCAAGGATCCAGACCAGCCTGCGCATCCGCGCAGTCTGGTCAGGATCCATGCTGTTCGCTAACGGTTTCTCTAATTGTAATAGGCTTTGAAAGCGAACAGCATGGATCCTGACCAGACTGCACGGATGCGCAGGCTTGTCCGGATCCATGCTGGTCGCACACCCACTATGTTGGTTTTCTCATGGCACGGCTCAAATTATGTTTTACTAACACCTGTTTCTTACTCTGTTTTAATTATTACAGCACCTTATGCGCTCTTTAGTTTCGCTTTTTTATCAGTTTTCAAGTGTTTAGGAAATTACCGGTAAGTTTATTTACACTGTTCAACAATTACTACTAATCAAATTATTGTTATTTGTTCATAATATATTTAATTAATAATATAACAACTATCCTACTTCTTAAATACTGTTGATAAGATGGGTATATTCAGTAGAATTTCAAAACATTGTACTGGAGTCTTTTATTTAATATTTTCATTACATATTAAGGGAGTATTTAATCAAAATTTTTAATAAATAAATGATATATATGAGACTTAGTTACATACCTGTAGTTTATGGAATTCCCCATATTTTCGTAATATTTATTGTACCCCCCGACAACAAAGTTGTAAGGGGGGGTATACTGGTTTCAGGTTGTCTGTCTGTCTGTCTGTCTGTCTGTCTGTCCGTAGACGCAATCTTGTGCGCACCATCTCTCCTTATCCCCTTGACAGAATTTAATGAAACTTCACACAAGTGATCAGTACCAACAGTAGTTGTGCATGGGGCATGTTAGGTTCTTTTAGAAAAAAAATTTGCAGAGTTATGGGACTTTGTTTTTTTGTTACTATACTATATACATAGACACAATCTTGTGCGCACCATCTCTCCTCATCCCCTTGACACAATTTAATGAAACTTCACACAAGTGATCAGTACCAACAGTAGTTGTGCATGGGACATGTTAGGTTCTTTTAGAAAAAAAAATTGCAGAGTTATGGGACTTTGTTTTTTTGTTACTATACTATATACATAGACACAATCTTGTGCGCACCATCTCTCCTCATCCCCTTGACACAATTTAATGAAATTTCACACAAGTGATCAGTAACAACAGTAGTTGTGCATGGGGCATGTTAGGTTCTTTCAGAAAAAATTTTTGCAGAGTTATGGGACTTTGTTTTTTTTGTTACTATACTATATACATAGACACAATCTTGTGCGCACCATCTCTCCTCATCCTCTTGACACAATTTAATGTAACTTCACACAAATAATCAGTAACAACAGTAGTTGTGCATGGGGCATGTTAGGTTCTTTCAGCGACAAAAATTGCAAAGTTATGGGACTTTGTTTCTTGTTAACATACTATGTACATACAGTCTGCATATGCAATCTTGTGCGTGCCTAATTTTTTGTTACTATACTGTATACATACAGTCTATATACATACAGTCCACATAATTATGCAATCTTGTGTGCGTCAAATTGCAATGTACTGTGTCAGTGCATGCGGGGGGGGGGGGGGGGGGGGGGGGGGGGGGGGGTACATTCATCACCTTTAGTGATAGCTCTAGTTTTTTTCTGTAAAACAGTAGAAACAGTGGCATTTTACTTATTACAGGTAAACGTCAGCAGCGAATTTGGTGTTTGAGAGAAATGGTTTTGGAGCAAGATGAATATGAAATTTTTGTTCAAATTCAAATAGACAGAGTCTGTTATTATTTTACACCCTCTTGCATATTTTATTAACTATTGCAACAGTCTTCAAGTGTTGTGTGGTGGCCGAAAAAAGTCTTCCTTTATTTGGTCTCAGACTCTCAGTGTTGTTTATTTTTTCTCTGGTCCTTTGGGATCCTGGAGTCAATCCATTGTAAAGTGAAGTTCCGTCTTACGCTAGGATTTGTTGGGATGGGGTTGGTTGGTGAGGGATGCTGCACATTTCATTACCTCTCATGCTGTTATTAGTTCTGTGTACTAACGGTTGTATTAACTGTTATGCTAGCTGTTGTTAAATAACATTTGGGTGGTTACACTCTTAGAAAATTGAAATGTCGTTAAATGATCTATCCTACCAAAATTGTTTGTTTATCCTAAAAATTTATATTTGACCATACTAAAATATTGGTGAAAATTAATATCTACACAATCATGTCATTTGTATCCTTATAAATGACCTTTGCTTCTGTAGTAAACAAAACACGATGAAACAAAAATAATAATGTGAATGAAAAGTCTTTTGGAGTAATGACAGGTAAGCACCATAAATTCTCCAAGGATATTTTAGTCACAGACCGTTTCACACAGTTCAAGTAGTATGTATAAGCTGCATACGGCAATATTTCTTTGTGGTAGTTGTGTATCTTTGACGTTGTATATCTCAGACTTTATATGTACCAGACGTTATTTATCTCTGACGTTATATGATTATGTCTGCCGTAATGTATCTTCAAGGTTTAACTTATGTATTTTCGACGCAATTATGTCCCGTGGATCCAGTTTTTGTCCTGCCGTTTTTCGTGATCCTGTTATTGCTTGTTCTGTCCTAGTCATATATGACTCATAATTGTAACAGTAATAAAATTAATTTTGTGTCCACAACTACATGTCTACCTTTCTTGGTTCGTCAGTTGTGTCTTTATCTTCCAATTCATCAGAAGCCCACA
Source organism: Mercenaria mercenaria (assembly GCF_021730395.1). NCBI lineage: Eukaryota > Metazoa > Mollusca > Bivalvia > Venerida > Veneridae > Mercenaria > Mercenaria mercenaria. The sequence goes on from NC_069373.1 coordinate 16,759,041, forward strand.
TACCTGTAGTACTTATTAATACTACATAAGGACAGAACAATGACAGGAACAGTTAGGTAAATATATATAAACAGAAAAATTTAAAAAGTCCTTGTGCAGGAATATTGCAGGAAAACTAATCAGACACTGTATCTTGCATAGTCTTTACCTGAATTCAGAATTTGTGCTCAGTACTTTCGAAGACCACTCCAGCTTTTCAACCAGCATCCGATATCATTTTACATTAATTCCTCAATAAAAATAATTACTGAAATATGTGCAGTTTGTTATCACACAAATATATAGAAATGTTCATTGATCATTGAACCTTAAGCACTGGACTTTTACTTTTAAAAACACCAAAAGAGAACCTATGTACACTGTTTCTGTATATTCACGTGGAAAAGTTGTGCACTTAAAATCTGTAATGCAGATGTTTTGAACCAAACAGAACATTATGTGGACAGTTATTACTGGCAATAAAAATTCATTACAAAACAGAATGTTTTTAGCTCAACAGTTTTCTGTTCGAAGAATAATCTAGCTATTCTACTCACCCGGGCGTTGGCGTCAGCGTCGGCGTCACACCTTGGTTAAAGTTTTGCGCGCAAGTACATACAGCTATTACTAAAAGGCATATAGATTTGAAACTTACATTTTCATTTTCTAGATCAATTACCAACCTCATGTGGTCAAGTCCCATAACTCTGACATGTATTTTGGGCAAATTATGCCCCCTTTTGGACTTAGGAAATCCTGGTTAAAGTTTTACATGCAAGTTACTATCTCCAAAACTAATCCAGATATTGATTTGAAAGTTCACATGTGTCTTCGGGGTTATAAATCTAGTTGATAGCATCAAGTCCCATAACTCTGACCTGCATTTTGGCCAAATTATGCCCCTTTTGGACTTAGAAAATCCTGGTTAAAGTTTTGTGTGCAAGTACATACAGCTGTTACTTAAAGGCATGTAGGGTTGAATTTTTTTTTTATTTTTCTAGATCAATAACTTACCTCACTGGGTCAAGTCCCATAATTCTGACATGTATTTTGGGCAAATTATGCCCCTTTTGAATTTAGAAAATTCTGGTTAAAGTTTTGTGTGCAAGTTACTATCTGCAAAACAAATGCAGATATTAAATTGAAACTTCACATGTGCCTTCGGGTTATAAAACTAGTTGATTGCATCAAGTCCCATAATTCTGACCTGCATTTTGGTCAAATTATATCCCCTTTTGAACTTAAAACTTCTGGTTAAAATTTTGCATGCAAGTTACTATCTCCAAAACTAATGCAGATACTGGATTAAAACTCTATAGATATTTTTAGCCCACCATCATCAGATGGTGGGCTATTCAAATCACTCTGCGTCCGTGGTCCGTTGTCCTTCCATCCGTCCGTCCGTCCGTCCGTCCGTCATTCCGTCCGTCCTTCCGTTAACAATTTCTCGTTATCACATCTCCTCAGAAACTACCAGGGGTATTTTGACCAAACTTTGTCAGAATGATGTATTGGTACCCTAGTTGTGTCCCCCTGAAAATCAGACTGGTTCAACAATTTTTGAATGAGTTATGGCCCTTTGTTTATTTCTATAATTTACATAGATTTATATAGGGAAAAACTTTGAAAATATTCTTGTCCAAAACCACAGAGCCTAGGGCTTTGATATTTGGTATGAAGCATCATCTAGTGGTCCTCTACCAAGATGATTCAAATTTTTTCCCTTGGGTCTAATATGGCCCCGCCCCGGGGGTCACTGGTTTATATAGACTTGTATAGGGAAAAACTTTGAAAAAACTCTTGTTAAAAACCACAGGGCCTAGGGCTTTGATATTTTGTTTGTGACATCATTTAGTGGTCTTCTGCTAAGATTGTTCAAATTATCCCCCTAGGGTCAAATATGACCCCGCCCTGGGGGTCACATGGTTTACATAGACTTATATAGGGAAAAACTTTGAAAATTTTCTGGTCCAAACCACAAAGACTAGTGCTTTGGCGTTTTTAATGTAGTGGTTCTCTACCAAGTTTGTTCAAATTATCCCCTTAGGGTCAAATATGGCCCCGCCCTGGGGGTCACATGGTTCATATAGACTTGTATAGGGAAAAGCTTTTAAAATCTTCTTGTTAATAACCTACAACATTCAGATTTGGACCACATGTATGTTTTTGAGTGGCAAGATGAACCTTGACATGAGTTGACCTTGATTTTGACCTAGTGACCTACTTTCACATTTCTGTAGCTACAGCCTTCAAATTTGGACCATGTGCATAGTTTTGTGCACTGAAAAAAACTTTGACCTTGACATTGACCTAGTGACCTACTTTCACATTTTTGAAGGTACAGGCTTCAAATTTGGACCACATGCATAGTTTCATGTTCTGAAATGAAATTTGACCTTGATTTTGACCTAGTGACCTACTTTCACATTTCTCAAGCTACAGCCTTCAAATTTGGACCACATGCATAGTTTTGTATACCGAAACAAACATTGACCTTTACATTGACCTAGTGACCTACTTTCACATTTTTGAAGGTACAGGCTTCAAATTTGGACCCCATGCATAGTTCTGTGTTCCGAAATAAAATTTGACCTTGATTTTGACCTAGTGACCTACTTTCACATTTCTCAAGCTACAGCCTTCAAATTTGGACAACTTGCATAGTTTTGTGTACCGAAATGAACTTTGACCTTAAGATTGACCTAGTGACCTACTTTCACATTTCTGTAGTTACAGGCTTCAAATTTAGACCACATGCATAGGATTGTGTAACGAAACAAACTTTGACCTTGACATTGACCTACTTTCACATTTTTGAAGGTACAGGCTTTAAATTTGGACCACATGCATAGATTTGTGTTCTGAAGTGTAATTTGACCTTGATTTTGACCTAGTGACCAACTTTCACATTTCTCAAGCTACAGCCTTCAGATGGACCACTTGCATAGTTTTGTGTACCGAAATAAACTTTGACCTTAAGATTGACCTAGTGTCCTACTTCCAAATTTCTCAAACTACAGCCTTCAAACTTGTTGCACATGCAAAGTTTTGTGTACAAAGAACTTTGTCCTTGAAATTGATCTAGTGACCTACTTTCACATTACTCCGGCTACAGCTTTCGAATTTGGACCATTGCACAGTGTTGTGTACGGAAATGAAATTTGACCTTGAGCTAGTCAGTAAGTCTTGAAATTTGGAACACTCAAAAATGGCACATTGGTGGGCGCCAAGATCACTCTGTGATCTCTTGTAACATTTAGGGTAATGTTTTCCTGTTTCTGGGACAATAATTCGAATAATCGAGCATTGGCTGTCTTAAGGACAGCTCTTGTTAATTTTAAAATAAAATTTTAGTTGTTAATGCAAATAAATTCATAAAAAGATAGAAACCTAGCAACTACCTCTTAATAATCTTTTAATTTTATGCCAAATTGCAAACAGAGATAAGCTGTTAGGTGCTTAGGCTGAGACTGTACCACAGTAAGACGACGTGTCGCGCACAAGACCCGCAGCTCAAAAGTCAAGGTCACACTTAGACGTTAAAGGTCATGTTTCATGATAGTGCAATGATGGGCATGTCTGGTCCATATCTTTGTCATTCATGCATGGATTTTAAAATAACTACGCTTGAATGTGTGGCACAGTAAGACGACGTGTCGCGCGCAAGACCCAGGTCCGTAGGTCAAAGGTCCTAAACTCTAACATTGGCCATAACTATTCATTCAAAGTGCCATCGGGGGCATGTGTCATCCTATGGAGACAGCTCTTGTTGCTTCAATCTTCCCAAAACTTTGTCTGAATGTTTGTTTTCATAAAATTTTGGACAAGTTCGAATCTAGGTAATGTGGGATAAAAAACTAGCTAGGTCACTAGGCCAAATCAAAGAAAATGCTTGTTCACACTCGAAAGGCCAAGTGTTTTGGTCAAGTCTTAATGAAAATTGGTCAGAATATTTGTCTTTATGAAATCACTAGGTAAAACATGGTAACACTGTTACGGTGTCTTACTCAAGTGAGCGACCTATGGCCATCTTGGCCCTCTTGTATAGACTTTTATGGGGGAAAACTTTGAAACTCTTCTGGTACAAAAGACACAGGGCCTAGAGCTTTGATATTTTGTATGTTAATCACCTAGTTGTCCTCTACCAAGATCTTTCAAATTATCCCCAAGGGTCAAATACGGCCCTGCCTTTGGAGGCACAATTGGTTTAAATAGACTTGTACAGGGAGAAACCTTTAAACAATTCTTGTCTTAAACTATAAGGCCCAGAGCTTAGATATTTAGTATGTGTTATGCTCTAGTGGGTCTCTACTAAGATTGTTCAAGTCATGACCCTTGGGACAGTACAGGCCATGCCTGGATGGTCCCTTGTTTTACATAGATTTATTTGTTTTTGAAGCAGTGGCAAAGAAATTTGGACCACAAGCATAATGTTTGATACAGATTTCAATATTTATCTTGAATTGTCTTAGTCATGACCTACTGACCTACTTTCTTGTTTTTGAAGGTACAGCAAAGAAATTTGGACCACCAATTTAATTTTTAATCAGATTTCAGTAGTTACCTTGAATAATCTTCACCATGACCTACTAACCTACTTTTTGTTAATGAAGCTCTAGCAAAGAAATTTGTTTAAGCAAGCACGTAAACTCTGCTGAGTGATATAGGGCCATCATGGCCCTCTTGTTTAACAGTTGAAAAAACGGAGAACAAAATTATATTCACTCATAGATAACATATTTTTATCGTCTATTTTATTTTGTTTATTTTGTTATTAACACTTAGGTTATAAGCGTGCCCTTTCTATTTAAAATTCGCTGACAACTTGTAGAAATTTGACACGTGTGTAAATAACAAGCAATAAATGTGTTGAGAATGTAATCAACGTGTCACAACTCGATACATTGTATGTGTAAAATATCCCTCCACATAATTACTTACAATTTGCCTATAATTTTTTGAAAAAGGTATTACCAGTATTGTCAATTACAAGAAGCTAAAACCAAAACATATAATTATCAGACACAGATAACAACAGTTCCTCTACAAAAGAAAGGCCCGATAAAGGTAGATGAGTAAAATAAATAAATGATATAGATATATAAATACATTAAAGATGATAAATTTAACAATTAACTGCTGCAGTACACTGTTATACAGTTAATATTAAAATAAAATGTTGACCGCAAAGGTCCCTCGTGTGAATACTGCAATTCCTCATGGCCGACCACCGCGAATCGTGATCATGATCGGGAGAGCTGATTGGTAAGCTTGCCATCACGACTGAACACGCGTAATTTTTTTTACCACAAGGGTTGAAGGGTTTTTGAATCTTCTTCAAAGATGTTTACATGACCTATTGTTGTGTGTTTCAGTTTCTGTTCCAACAGCTTGGATTAATCATAGCCATTGTGAAACAACATATCAAGAACTATTTGGATGACATATTCAGTCTGATCAAGGTATGTACTTGTAGTTGTAGTAATAGTCTATATAGCAGTTAAGAGAGAGTTAACTTTTAGCGTGCTAAATTTTTATAATGGACTGGTCCATCATTCAATTTTGGCAGTACCATTTACCATTTGAAGGGGTGTTTACTGAAAATTTACTGACTGAATGTCGAACAGTGTGCACGGATGTGCAGGCTTATCTTGGTCTGCACTGGTCGCAGAGGCAGAATCAATTGCTGCCAGCAGGCTAAAGGTTAAATAGTAGTGAATTTAAGAAAATAATCAGTCTGGTGGGTTCCATTTAGGTATGAAATAGATGTTTGAAAGGAATAAAGGCTGAAGGCATTCCCCGAGTTCTTTTACACACAACCATGCATTTTATATCCAATCCCTAGAATGACAAAAATGTCAAGTAAGTCGGATTGTTTGGTCATCAGAAGTAATTTTGCGTGACATTCATTTCATATACCACACCTTGTAAAATGCACTTGTATGATGATGTTACTTAATATGGAATTATGTACATTTTTCAAGTAAAATATCCAGCTGGAATAGATGTGTGTGTAAAAGGGCAGAGGAAATTATAGCTTTTAACCCAATATACCAAACTTTTCCTGGGGCAGTCTTTTGTAAGAAAAGTCATATTGCATGCAGGAGTTGCTTCCCTTCAACTCCAGAAATCTGTACCTATACTATAGGTAAGGGAGGTCACTGCATAAAAGATTGAAGAAAAGAACTATTATTTCATTAGTCTAATTTCTTTATTTCTAAAGCATTAACTTCAAATACCTATGCGGCAATATCGTTAATTTAACACATTTAAATGCACAGGAACTGAAAATTGCTTTTATAAAATATTCACCAAAAATACACTATGTGCAACAAGATGCGCATAATGCCACTTTAGTTAAACAAGCACTGATATGATCAATAGATTTCATGGGATTTGGATTTTAACCACTGTACATTGTCTCATTGAATGAGAAACATTTGGACTGTAAGATTTTACAGGCTTTGAAATACTGCAAAATCATAACTATATGAGCCGTGCCATGAGAAAACCAACATAGTGGGTGTGCGACCAGCATGGATCCAGACCAGCCTGCGCATCAGCGCAGTCTGGTCAGGCTCCATGCTGTTCGCTTTTAAAGCCTATTGGAATTGAAGAAACTGTTGGTTTTCTCATGGCACGGCTCATAACTATTTACTGTATAAGCGGATATTTCTGTGGGTCGAAAAGTTGAGGAAGTTTGAATTCGAGACATTTAGCGTGTGGATGTTAACGAAGTCCCGATTTCAGTCTGTTGTAAATATGGAATCTGAAGTATACTAGTAGCTTTATCCTTAACAGAGTACAGATAGAGACAGAAAATGTAAGAATTTGTTCAAATTTTATTAGTCAATGCTTAATATGCACTAATTTTGCTTTGTATGTAGTGTACATACATGAAATATTATCGGTTCTGATCACCAGTGTCAGAATAAATTTCTCCCGTTTACTACCAGACTGAGTGTTAATGTACATTTTGTTATGCCGGGTTGGCTGATATTAATGTTGGAGGGAATACATGTATTAGCGAACCGCTTATACAGTATAAGGGACTATTTTTTGCATACTTTTTGGGTTTAATAATCTGCCTAATAAAATCCAAACAAACAGATTACTGGAAAAAAATAATTTATTTTATCTTTAACCCTTAGCCTGCTAAATTTCTAAAATGGACTAAAAATCATTCAACTTCGGCAATACCATTTATTATTTGAAGGGGTTTTCACTGAAAATTTACTAACTGAATAGTGAACAGTGCAGACCATGATCACCCTGCATGGATGTGCAGGCTGATCTCGGTCTGCACTGGTCACAAAGGCAGAATCACTTGCTGCCAGCAGGCTAATTTTTAGGTTAAAGTTTCAAAAGCATATATTCTATCTCTAGGAATTAACATTCTGCTTGAAACCTACAACATTGAGTAGACCTTCGTGGTAGGTGTAAGCTATTGCTTTGTGTTCTAGAGGCATCTTGGAGACTGATCCCATTTCTAGTTTTATAATTGTAGCATTGTATGATGTCCTCTTTGTTATGATTGCTCTTCCAAAGAAAGTTGTAAGCTTAAACTTTGGAGGTTTTTACCACATTCTTTTGAGATGTAATTTAATCCACATGCCTCACCTCAATGCATGAAGTGGATAACTGCATTGACTTAAAGAAGGACTTACTCACTTTTTGCGCTAAGGTGATGATGTACATCTTGTGTAACTTGTATTGACTGAAGGTGGGAAAATATTTGGCATATGTTTAGAGACAATAAATTTTTTTTTTTGTTAGAAACTCAAATCTATTAAGTATCTGCATTTACCAACATAATTTTAGCATTTGTTCAGCTTTTAACACAGCACATTTGCTTGAAAGTTGAGCTTTTCTTCTTTGTTAACTGGTATAGTGATTTACAATACTTTACAGGAGTTTTGGACACCAAATAGTCCAATGCAGAACACAATAATTCTGTTGATCGAACACATTGTTACTGCCCTCGGAACAGAGTTTAAAGTGTACCTACCCCAGATTATACCCCAGATACTCAAAGTATTTATGCATGATTCCAGCAGTCAGAGAGTCGTCACAGCAAAGGTATGGCAAACATTGTTTCTAACCTTTACCCTGCTAAATTGATAAAATGGACTGGTCTATCATTCAGTTCAGGCAGTCCCACTTATTATTCAAAGGGGAGTTCACTGAAAATTTGCCTCCTGGCTTTCAGTTATTATCATTTCAACAGCGGAATTTGAGTACAAAAGCATGCAACGTAAAGGCAACTTCAAGCAAGTAACAGTGGAGAAATATTTAATTGTAGATAAATGGTGACTTAATAATTTTTACTTGGTATTTTCTCGATAATTTCTTTTGAATTAAATCATTTTAAATATAAATCAACTTTCTAGTGTTTTGGTAGCTTAATAAACATTAATTTATATATTGATGATAGTATGTTTTTAATGGTTAATTTTGGGTGCAGAGATTTTCATGCTTAGAGAAAATTGAAAACTTGCATTAATTGATGTAAAATGAATTTTAAATTGAGTCATTTCTTCAACTTGTTTCATTACACACAAAAAAATAATATTTTGAGAAATCCTGTAAATTATTTTATAGTGTATAAACATATCCTAATATAGTACATGTATAAAACATTTCAGTTACTGAATGCTCTACAGCTGTTTGGTGCCAATCTAGATGACTATCTTCATCTCCTCTTACCCCCAGTTGTAAAATTGTTTGACTCTACAGATGTTCCTATACCAGTTAGGAGGTAGGCTATACTTTTAATTTTCTAAGTGTACAATATAAGTATGTATAGTGCAAGGATTTCTACCTAGTTGATAGTACCCTAAATGAAAGGGTAAGAAAATTATACACTCAGTTAGAAATGTGTTTTTACACAACAACTACACATTCCAATGTGACTATGACTGCTTTTAACATTTATAATTATCTTGTAATTTGTTTAATATTCAAGGGTGGATCCAGAAGTAATGTCACTGGAACTATAAAAATGTGAATAATGAAAATTCCTACCCAAGTACTATGATCTGTTTGCAACATTTTTTTGAAAATATTAAAAATAGTTGCTTATTAAGATATCCACATACACAGAAAGCAAAGATGGCTGCATGTCACTAACGTTATTGACATCAGAAATTGATATATTTGTTGATTGATATGTTTGTTGATAAGGAATAACAAGCCTTCAACACTACATAACAAAAACTGTAATCCATGAGGATGCCACTATTGTTGTCATGTTTGACTGCTAAAAGATGTAGTTTCTACATCATTATAATTTCATATGAGTAGGTGTGTTGTTTAAGTGTCAGTTGGTATTTGTCTTTTTTCGGTTGTTGTTTACTCTTTATTATATGAAAGAAACACTGTTTTTAGAGTGAGGCAAATTGTCTTTGGGGTTGAACTTTGAAGTTTTATATCTTTAATTTAAAGTGAAACAACCCTAGAAAATATATATAAATGTAATCATTATTTAATTAGCTTACATCCTCACCTGATTTCTTTAATGATACAATGATGAATAAATGTGCAAGGGACAAAGTGACATTACTTCTGGATCCACCCTCAATTTTTTTTTCCTAGAAAATGCATTCTTACATCAGTGCAGTTTTCAGTTAACTTGTTATTGCAGAGTTGCCTTAGAGACTATAGACAGGCTGGCAGACAACTTGGACTTAACAGATTTCGCTTCTCGAGTGATACATCCACTGGCTCGAACCCTGGACATGACCCCTGAGTTACAGCACACAGCAATGGACACGCTGTGTGCATTGATTATGCAACTGGGACAAAAGTTCCTCATATTTATTCCAATGTTGAACAAGATTACAACAAAACATAAAATACAGCATCAGAGATATAACATCCTTATGTGTAGGATACTGAAGGTGTGTCGCTTTTTACATTCTGATTTTATATTGTAATATCACATATTTTTGGATTTCCAAATTTTTGTGAACCTTAAACAGCATTTTTATTACGCAAGGTTTCATCTGTGCTTAGCTTATCATTTTTCCTGTAAAATGTTGTTACGGTAATGTTAGCAAACATTCGTTTGCATACCTTCCCTTAGAGGAGCCTTCATGGCTCAATGGTTAAGGTGGGTTGATCACATGCCTGGCACCCATGTGGGTCTGAAAAGACAGTTGGGGTGTAGAACTCTTTATGTGATGAAGATGTCCATCTGGCTTACTGAAGGTAGGTTGTTGTACCCATGCTTGGAAAATGCTCAAAGGGTCACCTGAAGTATTCCACAATCAAAAGCTGGAAAAGACGCCATCTGTCCTAAGTTGTTGAGGTGTGACGTTAAACCTTACCAAAAAAAAAAATGACCTGACCCTCTAAGGCCTGTTGTATGCCGGATGTACAGAATACTGATTCCATCCATGATCATCACAGCTTACACACTTCAGTCATGTGTTAGATAACTATTACACTTTTGAAAAAGTACTGTAAACTTTATTGTATCAAATAAAAAAAGTCACTTGACTTTACCTGTCATTTCGACTTAAAAATACATTAAGAAAACATTTTTTTCACCTAGTCACATACCAATATCATGACTTAAGAATGAAACATTTTAGGGTACGACAATAGCTGAAGAGGAGGACGATCCCATACTGATGAAGTACAAGAGAAACAGATCTAAAGTGGTTGAGTCTGAGAAGAAGCAGAGTGAGCAGACGGTTATTAAAAAACTTCATGTCAGTTTCATCAATTTACAGATGGTAAGTGCAGCATTAAGGGAAGTTGACAACCCAGTTGATACCTGTAAGGTCTGGTATAGGCAGTTAGGTAAGGCACCAAACTAAATATTACAACACATACTCTAACATAAAACTTCTGTTTTTATCAATTTCAAGGATATTTAAGCAGGAATGTAACCATGTGTAAACAAGGTCACACATTGTACCATTTTATATATGCAGATTCCATGGTGAACTGCAAGCCAGGTATGGCACTGTATTACATAGTCAAAACAAGCTTGACAGGAAAAGAATGCTTGAATTATTAATTTAATCTAGCTTTTTACAGCCTTAAAATATTTGTTTTCTGTTACAGAATCAACAATATTCTTAGTGCTGCTCTTTTGCCTTCAAGATTATGCATATGTTATAACATGTAAAACTTGCGTTTTTCACTAGTTGCCTCCAGTTCATAAGACTGATATAATGCATTCATAAACTTGCAAAATAAATCCCAAGAAACAACATTTCCATTCACTATGTCTTAGAAAAATATTTTAAAATTTCATGTTCCCAGGAAATCTCTCTTTATGTCAAGACTACAAGATTTTAAAGGATATTAATAGAATTTTTCACATTGATTTCTTGCATAGTGAATGATATAGCTGGATATGATTTGAAGGTGACTTTAATTTTTAGGCTCTGGGTGCAGGAAGACGAGTCTCTAAGGAAGATTGGATGGAATGGTTGAGAAGACTGAGTATAGAGTTACTGAAAGAGTCCCCTTCCCCTGCCCTCAGGTCGTGCTGGGCTCTTGCTCAGTCCTACAATCCTTTAGCACGGTAAGTTCACCAACACTGCTTAACACCAATTGTGAACAGAGACATCTAGTTTTTAAAGACCACTAGCTCCCATTGCCGGTATATACATCTGCCAAATAGTTGACCTGTGAGTAAAGATTATATGCAAAGAAAGACCAATTTTTCGGCTATCCATATGTTGTCTTTATATATCAGGTTTACTGTATTTATTTGGACAATTTGTAATTTTATTGACATACCAAAAGTTGTAATAAAATTTGAAATTATTGTGTTACTTTACTTCCACTATGCCCGTGATGAAAAAGTTTGAAGTGTAAATGTATTTGAATAGTAAGTGATTCCTTCCAGAGGAAACTCAGGACTCGTGTCATATAAGGAGTGGCACAGTGGTGACCTCACTCTGGTTCGTACCCATGACGACCAGGTTGAGCAGCTGGTACTTTTACCTCTATACTTCAGCTTCCCATTAATTTACATGTAGATACAGCCTGCAAAGTCCTTTAAACATTTGTTTTGCAATGTTTTCAGAGATCTATTTAATGCAGCGTTTGTGTCATGTTGGACGGAGCTGACTGAGACACAGCAAGACGAATTGATCAACAACCTGGAGCAAGCACTCACATCCCAGGAAATACCTGAGATCACACAGACACTGCTTAACCTTGCAGAATTCATGGAGCATTGTGACAAGGTCTCAAAATTTTTAACCCTTCTGAACTTTGTTTAAGAAGTCCTGTTAATATTGGTGGATGGTCTGGCATCCATTGCCTGTCTTCTAGCATCAGTATTTTTACTAAATTATCTTCTCTGAGACTATTGGCCGGTATTAAACAAACCTGGTCTGTGGCATCCAAGCATGGACCTCTCAGATTTTTCGTATGGTTTCAGTAGACCCTTTCTAGAGCCACCAAGCTAAAAATAGAAAGTCTTTAAACTACTTCTTCTCATGAACAGCTTGATGGATCTTCACCAGGCTTGGTCTGTAGCATCTGTGTATGGAATTCAAATAGTGTCCATTGGTTCCTTTTAGGGGCTGCCCTAGCTAAAAATAGAAATAACCTTTAAACAGCTCATGAACAGCCCAATGGATCTTCACGAAACTTTACCTGAAGCATAAGTGCATGAACTGCTTTCTGTTGTGTTCAAATGGTTCAACTTGGATCCTATAAATGGCCACCAAAGCTAAAAATAGAAAAAAAGAATATTGTTTAGATATATAAAATCATGGTTCTGATTTGTGTTTTCTAAAATTTAATGAGGTGCAATACAAATTTCCTTTGTTTACTGATATAATGTTTGTGTATTAAAAGTGAGATATATATTATAATAGGGACCATTACCCCTTGAAGCTTCACTATTGGGGCAGCGTGCAATGAAGTGTAGAGCATATGCTAAAGCTCTCCACTACAAGGAAGAGGAGTTTCATCGAGGCCCAACAACTGACACATTGGAAGCTCTGATCAGGTATGAATATGCATTTGTTTAACCTTTAGCCAGCTGGTGGTAAATGATTTTGCCTTTGTGACCAGTGTAGACCAAGATCAGCCTGCACATGTGTGCAGGCTAATCATGGTCTGCACTGTTTGCTATTCAGTCAGTAAATCATCAGTGAGTACCCCTTTGAATAATAAGTGGTACTGCTCAAGTTCAATGATTGACCAGTCCTTTCTAGAAACTGAGCAGGGTAAAGGTTAACAGTATGCAGCTTGTCAGTGTCAAAATAGTATTGATGCAATTAGAATGTACTAATCCTTATTTGGACATAGCGTAATGTCTTTTCATAACAAAAGCCAATACGAGACGATGAACTCCATTTTGAGCTACAGAGAACTCTTTGTCTTCACTTTGATGCAGTTAGCATAAAAGTTGAAATAATGAGGCCATCTACTTCCATTATTGTACTCCATTTGTCGCTGTTGGCTGCCACCATTTGGTAAAATTTTTGTATGTAAGCTAGTATCTCAGTAAGTATTAACAAGAATAGATTTAAACTTTACACACTGACTGCAAGGACTTGGCATGCACTGCACAAGTTCTATAACTATTTTTATCACATGTTTGATGTCACGGGAGTGTAATAAAGCCATTACGTAATAGTGTAATAAAGCTTTGATGTAGACGTTGTTTAAAGTATCGGAGACGTTGGTCAAATTGACTTGTTTATAATAGTCAAAGAAAGTATATTTTTTATGTTTCGGCTGGAAAAGCTTACATTTGATAAAAAGAATATTACATTTGTGACTTTCCACATTGAATTTATTAAACTTGTTGGATAAAATTGATAAAATGCTTGGCAGAGCCTCACATTTTATTTTATTCACCTGGTTTTATAAATTCAGTATGAAAAGACACTCGTGTAGTATCCTCTATATGCCCATTTTTTGATGTAGCAATATTTGATTGTTTTCGTAGGAAAGCATATTTCTCCGCAACCACTTGTTGATGGAAAATTCATACATTTAAAAAATGGCTGATGGCCGAGTGGTTAAGGTCGCTGACTAAATCACTTGCCCCTCGTCGATGTGGGTTCGAGCCTCACTCGGGGCGTTGAATTCTTCATGTGAGGAAGCTATCCAGCTGGTTTACGGAAGGTCGGTGGTTCTACCCAGGTGCCAGCTCATGATGTAATAATGCACGGAGGGGCACCTGGGGTCTTCCTCCACCATTAAAGCTGGAAAGTCGCCATATGACCTATCATGTGTCGGTGCGACGTTAAATCCCAAAAAAAAAAAAAAAAAAAGAAAAAAGAAATACACCGGTTCAATCACTATATGTTTTGTTGCTTCTTAAAATTATGCCACTTTCTTTGACTTAACATTTTTTGGGTCAGTGTTTTCATTTTTTAAACTTTTTATCTTGACGAGGTTTTGAATAATCAAGCATTGCTGTCCTCCAACAACTCTTGTTTAAATTCTATTTTTAGCATCAACAACAAGTTACAGCAACCAGAGTCTGCAGCTGGGGTACTCGAGTATGCCATGAAACATCACAGAGCTGATCTTGTATGTACTGTGTTTATTGTGAAATCAGTTCATTTTGTTGGCATTAACTATCTTGGTTTCGGTTGAAATGGCTGTTTCGATGGGGCTTGGATTTTGTGGTTTTTGAATTCTAAAATTTTAATACATGTAAATGGGAGTTTTCATTGTTTGTGGATTGTCACAACTTTGACATCCATGCATGGTTAATTCCTCGTAAATATTAATGAATAAACATAAAAGCGCATTTCAGAAGAATTTCTTTACATAGACATCAAATTATAAACTACAACTTAAAATTTGACTGCTACTTTTTCCTACTTTGCCTACTTTTTAGGTCTGTTCCTACATTTTTCCTACTTTTTTTGAAAAAACTCCTACTATTCCTACTTTTTGTACCCCACAAGAACGAAGTTGTAAGTGGGGGTATACTGGTTTCAGGTCATCCGTCCGTCTGTACGCAGACAGAACCAGCTTTCCTCATCCCCTTGACAAAGTTTAATGAAACTTTACAAAAGTGATCAGTTACAACAGTAGTTGTGCATTGGTGCATGTTAGGTCTTTTCAGGAAAAAATTCTGCAGAGTTATGGGACTTTGTTTTTATTACTATACTATATACATACACACAATCTTGTGCGCACCATCTCTCCTCATCCCCTTGACACAGTTTAATGAAACTTTATACAAGTGATCAGTAACAACAATAGTAACTGTTGTGCATGGGGCATATAAGGTTCTTTCAGAAAAAAATGCAGAGTTACAGGACTTTGTTTTTTTGTTACTATGCTATATAAATAGACACAATCTTGTGCACACCATCTCTCCTCATCCCCTTGACACAGTTTAATGAAACTTCACAGAAGTGATCAGTAACAACAGTAATTGTGTGCATGTGGCATGTTAGGTTCTTTCTGAAAACAAATTTGCAGAGTTACAGGACGTTGTTTCTTGTTAACATACTATGTACTTACAGTCTGCATATGCAATCTTGTGCACGCCTAGTCTTCTGGGCCCTTGCACACAAGTTAATGAAACTTCACACATGTGATCAGTACCAACCATAGGTGTGCATGATGCATGTTACATTCTTTTAGATAAAAATTCTGCAGAGTTATGGGACTGTGTTTTTTGTTACTATACTGTATACATACAGTCAATATACATACAGTTCACATAATTATGCAATCTTGTGTGCATCAAATTGCAGTATGTTGTCAGTGCATGAGGGGGGAGGGGCGGTGTGTGGGGTACATTCATCACATTTAGTAATAGCTCTTAGTTTTATCTAAAGGAGAAGAAATATGTTAGGAGATGGTGTAAGTCTATTTAGATAATGAATTTTGTTACATAATATAAGGACTGGTGGTGTACTGGTGATGCTCTGGAGACTTTTGACATGCTGCTGTGACCACTTATGCATGCAGAAACCTGCTGTTAGTTTGTTATGTGATTTGAATACTGACCTTGTTATTGAAGCATATTAAGAGGTTTCAGGTAGCTATGTACAATGGGAACTTCAAAGCATCATGAAAATAGATAGACCTTATATGTTTAACAAATAATCAAGGCCTTCGAGTGGTTTATCATCTGATTTACCACGGTTCAGAGTTAAGATCCATAGAAATTGAACCATGAGGGCATTAGCCCGAGTGGTTAAATACTGAAGCATCTGAACGATGAACTGTGATAAATTATAATGATAAATTACAAGAAGGCCTTGATTGTTTTCATTCTGACATTTTCATTGATATATTTCGTACCTGTATTTCAAAATTTTCCAGGGGTTAAGCCCGCTGACCCTCCTAAAATGACTGGGATACCTCCTCCTACACTTAAAGATGTAGACAAAAAAATGCACCAGAGACCCACCATTTCATGCCTGTATTTCAAAATTTCCAAGGGAGAGCCCCCTGACCCCCCTAAAATGTCTGGGATTCCTCCTCCCATACCTCAAAATTTAGACAAAAAAATGCACCACAGCCCAATCTGACTAAAGTACTTGATCTTCTAAACGAAGATCTGAGAACGACCCATTCACATTCGTCTTCTGTATATTTTGGATTTCCAATATTGCTATTTTTATTTTCGCAAATCTATTTTCGTTTGAACCAATCAGACAACTTGTTTGAATGTCAAAGAGTAAGAAAAATTTGCAGTTAATCCAGGGCTCGAACCCGGGCCTTTCGCTTACAGAGCAAGTGCCCTACCGACTGAGCTAACCGGCTATCTGACATCTTTCGACATAAAAATTGTTGATATCAAAAACCAAGGCTTTTTAAAGCTTGCAGAATGTTGTAAGTTAGCTTTTGATTGGCTAGCGGAAGGGTTGTCAGAACGAGGCCATCAATAGCTCGTTGTCAGATCCTATGCATAGCGTAATAGGAGATGTACTTTAGTCAGATTGCACCACAGCCTACCTTTTCATACCTGTATTTCAAAACTTTCTAAGGGGACAGCCCCCTTATCTCCACCCCTAAAATAAAATGAGAGGAATACCCCATCCAGTAGACAAAAAAATGCACTTGAGGCCACCATTGCATACCTGTATATCAAAAACATTCCGAAGGAGACCCTGCTCATCCCTTCCACCAACATTGACAGAGGCTCGGCTCCCGTACCTACCCCTGTCTGCTCTATGCATCATGCCTGTGATGCTTTTGTTCTAAAACAAATGCCCCTCAATCAAATATTTCTGGATCTGGGCCTGAGTTTGTTCTCATAAGTTCCTACATTTTATCATCAGATTCCTACTTTTTACCTACTTTTTTATGTCAGAGGCTCTAACTTTTCTCCTAGTTTTTCACCAAAGGTCACTTGAAAGCCTGTGCTTCATATTTATATATTTGAAACATTAGGCCTATGTTGTTAATTATAGGAAATATTTCAGCTTGTTACCAAATTAAGGAATGTTTACAGTTTAATGTTTCCTAGAGTGAAACAGTATACCAAGGGTGAACGCAATACTGTTGTAAGTCCTTCTTTATTTAATAGAAGTTACTACAGAATTGCGTTCAGCCCTTGATTATATTGATCAATTGTCATTTCCTAAGAATTTTGTGAAACTTGACTTTTAGCCTGCTGGCTGCAAGTGATTCTGCCTTTGTGACCAGTACATGGTCTGCACTGTTAGCTATTCTGTCAGAAAATTTTCAGTCAACTCCCCTACAAATAACAAATGGTATTGCCCAAATTGAATGATGGACCAGTCCATTTAAGATATTTAGCAGGCTAAAGGTTAAGGCCATGATTTCCGTCTTCCCATTGGCTGCACTACAATCATATCATAGCATTAATTGTGATGCAACTTTATCTGTTCCAACTGTTGCCATTTGCAGTTTTTACATGGAACAGTAAGTATACAACATTATACTAATTTGTTAAGGAGAGGAAAGAAAAAGTATGTGCAAAATATTGTTGGTTGCATAATATCTTATTGGATCCATATGAAACACATCAGTGTATGTGTTGATGCCTTCGCCCATAATATATTTGAGCCATGCCATGAGAAAACCAACATAGTGGGTTTGCGACCAGCATGGATCCAGACCAGCCTGCGCAGTCTGGTCAGGATCCATGCTGTTCGCTAACAGTTTCTCCAATTCCAATAGGCTTGAAAAGCGAACAGCATGGATCCTGACCAGACTGCGCGGATGCGCGGGTTGGTCTGGATCCATGCTGGTCGCAAACCCACTATGTTGGTTTTCTCATGGCACGGCTCATTTCAAACTAAAATGAAAACTATAAAGTCATAAAAACTTAATTTGATAAATACTTATAGCATTTTTAGTCACTTTTATTTCTAAGTACAGTCTGAATAAGTTGTTAAGTTTTAGAAATATCTAAGTAAATAGGAATAATGTCTGTATGAATTTGTCACAGAGAGTAAACACTTTATCGTTAAGTTTGTATTATTCTGATTATCGTTAAGTTTGTATTATTCTGATTATTGATAAGTTTGTATTATTCTGATGAGCAGAAAATCCAGGAGGGCTGGTTTGAGAAGTTGCATGACTGGAACCGAGCATTGTCTGCATACGAGCAGAAACAGGAGCAGACTCCAGACAGTGTAAACTTATTGCTAGGGAGAATGAGATGTCTTGAGGCTTTGGCAGAGTGGAATCAGCTACACCAGCTTGCCTGTGAGAAATGGCCGATGGTCAGTGATGATGTCAGGAGCAAAATGGCGACAATGGCATCTGCTTCTGCATGGGGCCTAGGTATGTATTATACCTTGAAATCACTTACATTCAAACCTGTCTATAAAGATCACTTTTGAGGGGACAAACAGGTTTTTAGCTCACCTGTCACAAAGTGACAAGGTGAGCTTTTGTGATCGCGCGGTGTCCGTCGTCCGTCCGTGCGTCCGTCCGTAAACTTTTGCTTGTGACCACTCTAGAGGTCACATTTTTCATGGGATCTTTATGAAAGTTGGTCAGAATGTTCATCTTGATGATATCTAGGTCAAGTTCGAAACTGGGTCACGTGCCGTCAAAAACTAGGTCAGTAGGTCTAAAAATAGAAAAACCTTGTGACCTCTCTAGAGGCCATAATTTTCAATGGATCTTCATGAAAATTGGTCAGAATGTTCATCTTGATGATATCTAGGTCAAGTTCGAAACTGGGTCACGTGCGGTCAAAAACTAGGTCAGTAGGTCTAAAAATAGAAAAACCTTGTGACCTCTCTAGAGGCCATATATTTCAAAGATCTTCATGAAAGTTGGTCAGAACGTTCACCTTGATGATATCTAGGTCAAGTTCGAAACTGGGTCACGTGCCTTCAAAAACTAGGTCAGTAGGTCAAATAATAGAAAAACCTTGTGACCTCTTTAAAGGCCATATTTTTCATGGGATCTGTATGAAAGTTGGTCTGAATGTTCATCTTGATGATATCTAGGTCAAGTTCGAAACTGGGTCACGTGCCATCAAAAACTAGGTCAGTAGGTCTAAAAATAGAAAAACCTTGTGACCTTTCTAGAGGCCATATATTTCACAAGATCTTCATGAAAATTGGTCAGAACGTTCACCTTGATGATATCTAGGTCAAGTTCGAAACTGGGTCACGTGCCATCAAAAACTAGGTCAGTAGGTCAAATAATAGAAAAACCTTGTGACCTCTCTAAAGGCCATATTTTTCATGGGATCTGTGTGAAAGTTGGTCTGAAAGGTCATCTTGATGATATCTAGGTCAAGTTCGAAACTGGGTCACGTGCGGTTAAAAACTAGGTCAGTAGGTCTAAAAATAGAAAAACCTTGTGACCTCTCTAGAGGCCATATATTTCATGAAATCTTCATGAAAATTTGTCAGAATGTTCACCTTGATGATATCTAAGTCGTGTTCGAAACAGGGTCACGTGCCATCAAAAACTAGGTCAGTAGGTCAAATAATAGAGAAACCTTGAGACCTAACTAGAGGCCATATTTTCCATGGGATCTGTATGAAAGTTTATCTGAATGTTCATCTTGATGATATCTAGGTCAAATTTGAAAGTGGGTCACGTGCCATCAAAAACTAGGTCAGTAGGTCAAATAATAGAAAAACCTTGTGACCTTTCTAAAGGCCATATTTTTCAATGGATCTTCATGAAAGTTGGTCTGAATGTTCATCTTGATGATATCTAGGTCAAATTCGAAACAGGGTCATGTGCCGTCAAAAACTAGGTCAGTAGGTCTAAAAATAGAAAAACCTTGTGACCTCTCTAGAGGCCATACTTGTGAATGGATATTCATAAAAATTGGTCAGAATGTTCACCTTGATGATATCTAAGTCAAGTTCGAAAGTGGGTCACGTGCCTTCAAAAAGTAGGTCAGTAGGTCAAATAATGAAAAAACGTTGTGACCTCTCTAAAGGCCATATTTTTCATGGGATCTGTATGAAAGTTGGTCTGAATGTTTATCTTGATGATATCTAGGTCAAGTTTGAAACATGGTCAACTGCGATCAAAAACTAGGTCAGTAGGTCTTGAAATAGAAAAACCTTGTGACCTCTCTAGAGGCCATACCCTTGAATGGATCTTCATGAAAATTGGTCAGAATGTTCACCTCGATGATATCTAGGTCAAGTTTGAAACCGGGTCACGTGCCTTAAAAAACTAGGTCAATAGGTCAAATAATAGAAAAACCTTGTGACCTCTCTAGAGACCATATTTTTCAATGGATCTTCATGAAAATTGGTCAGAATTTTTATCTTTATAATATCTAGGTCAAGTTCAAAACTGGGTCACATGAGCTGAAAAACTAGGTCACTACGTCAAATAATAGAAAAAACGACGTCATACTCAAAACTGGATCATGTGGGAAGAGGTGAGCGATTCAGGACCATCATGGTCCTCTTGTTGTAATATGTGGGCAGTATTTACTCACAGATTAAAATACCCTGTAAATGTTAAAATAGCAAACAAAACCAGCTGTCTTTAAAGCTCTGTTCAAATGGTTCCGCTTGCTTGCACAGTGGCCACTAGAGCTAAAAATAGAAAAATCTTTGAATGACATCTCCTCCTAAACCTCTGGTCAGATTTTGAAAAGATTATTCAGATTATCCCGATTTGCCTGAAAATATGCATATACTATGTATATAGTAGAAACTTTAAAAATGTTTTTATGTGAAACAGCTGGCCAGATTTTAAAATAATTTTACACAAATAGTCTTTGTGTGACCCCCCACCAAGATTGTTCAAATTATTCTGATTCATTAAAAAATAAAAATGGGGCGTGATCACTTTTCCCTACATTTATATATTGGAAACTTCAAAAATCTTCTAGTATGAAACTGCTGGCCGCATTTTAAAATAAATTCACACAAAGTGGTCCTTGTTTGACCTTTGAAAAAGATTTTTCAAGTTTTTTTGATTCATCAAAAAATATGGTCACCAGAGGGCATTGTCACTTCCCTATATGTAAATAGTGGAAAGTGTAAGAATTTTTTTTTTGTATGAAATCGCTGACCTGATTTTAAATATTTAATTTCACACAAATGGCCCTTGTTTGACCTTCTACCAAGAGTGTTCAAATTTTTATACCCCCACCAAACATGTTTGAGGGGGGTATATAGGAGTCAGTTTTGTCGCGTCCCGTCCCGTCCCGTCACGTCCCGAAATCTATTATCTCAGTTATTACCAAATGGATTTGATTCAAACTTAAAATACATGTTCCACCTTATCACCCACATCATGTGACACAAGGTGCATAACTCTGACACCAAGTTTTCATGAATTATGTCCCCTTTTACTTAGAATTTAAGGTTAATTTTGTTGTATTTTCACTATATCTCAGTTATTACTAAATGGATTTGATTCAAACTTAAAATAGATGTTCCACCTCATCACCCACATCATGTGACACAAGGTGCATAACTCTGACACCATTTTTTTATGAATTATGCCCCTTTTTACTTAGAATTTAAGGTTGATTTTGAAGTATTTTCACTATATCTCAGTTACTACAAAATGGATTTCATTCAAACTTAAAATAGATGTTCCACTTCATCACCCACATCATGTGTCCACATCATGTGACACAAGGTGCATAACTCTGACACTAAGTTTTCATGAATTATTTCTCCTTTTACTTAGAATTTAAGGTTAATTTTGTTGTATTTTCACTATATCTGAGTTATTACTAAATGGATTCGATTCAAACTTAAAATAGTTGTTCCACCTCATCACCCAGATCATGTGACATAAGGTGCTTAACTCTGACATAATTTTTTTTATGAATTATGTCCCCTTTTACTTTAAATTTAAGGTTGATTTTGATGTATTTTCACTATATCTCAGTTATTACAAAATGGATTTGATTCAAACTTAAAATAGATGTTCCACCTCATCACCCACATCATGTGACACAAGGTGCATAACTCTGACACCAATTTTTCATGAATTATGCCCCTTTTTACTTAGAATTTAAGGTTAATTTTTATGTATTTTCACTATATCTCAGTTACTATTGAATGGATTTGATTCAGACTTAAAATAGATGTTCCACCTCATCACCCACATCATGTGACACAAGGTGCATAACTCTGACACTAATTTTTCTTGAATTGTGTCCCCTTTTACCTAGAATTTAAGGTTAATTTTGATGTATTTTCACTATATCTTATTCTGATTGGCTTAGAGCCAGAGGGAAGTAACCTTTTTTTAACTTTTGTACTGAGTTTCTTCCTCTTAAATTCAAGGAATTAGTCTATTTTTAGAAATCCTATTTTTAGATTTTCAATATTTTAGGTATTTTTCTAACTTTTTAATTATAAGTCCTATGTAAAAAGTAAATACATTTTTCTGTGGTAACATGGGTCGGTAAGACATTTTTTTGTATTCACTTTCAGTGTATCTCTAATATTAGAGATTTTTTATATTTACTAGTATTACTATACTAGTATTATACTAATATTACTTATATGTGGAAGCCCAGGATGAAGTACTCCAAAGACTAAGTATTTTTAAGATTTCTTATGGTTGCCATTCTTCTGTGACAAGACCGTATGGTGGGGGTATGAGTCACTCCTGTGACAGTTCTAGTTATGACTTGTCTGAAAACATGGCCACCATGGGGAGTTGTCACTTTTTCCCTATAAGTATATATTTGATTCTTTAAAAATGTTCTTGTCAGAAACAACAGGCCCAATTTTAAAACAATTTCACACAAATGTTTCTTTGATATTTGGCTTGTGATATCATGGTTTGGCTGTCTACCATAATTAATTAAGTTAATGCCCTAGATTCAAAAATGGCCATGCCCATGTGTGTGACAGGTATATAATATAGGCTCTTACAAAAAAACTTTGAATATCTTTTTCTCTGAATCCATTATAGCTAGAGCCTTGATATTTATGTAAACCTAATTCTGTATTTGTACCGTTATGTTATACAAAGACACTTGAAGCCTTTTACACAGGGGAGTGCTTTAGGGTCAATGTCCCTCTGGTTTTTAGCTCGACTATTCATAGAATAGTAGAGCTATTGGACTCGCCCATGCGTCGGCGTCCGCGTCCCAATTTGGTTAACTTTTTGTATGTAAGCTGGTATCTCAGCAACCACTTGAGGGAATGGATTGAAACTTCACACACTTATTCACTGTGATAAACTGACTTACATTGCACAGGTTCCATAACTCTATTTTGCTTTTTTACAAAATTATGCCCCTTTTTTGACTTAGAAATTTTTGGTTAAGGTTTTGTACGTAAGCTGGTATCTCAGCAACCACTTGTGGGAATGGATTGAAACTTCACACACTTATTCACTGTGATAAACTGACTTACATTGCACAGGTTCCATAACTCTATTTTGCTTTTTTACAAAATTATGCCCCTTTTTCGACTTAGAATTTTTTGGTTAAGGTTTTGTATGTAAGCTGGTATCTCAGTACTCACTAATTGGAATGAATTGAAACTTCACACACTTGTTCACTGTCATGATCTGACATACACAAAGCAGGTTCCATAACTCTGTTTTGCTTTTTTACAAAATTATGCCCCTTTTTCGACTTAAAATTTTTTGGTTAAGGTTTTGTATGTAAGCTGGTATCTCAGTATCCACTAATGGGAAAGGATTGAAACTTCACACACTTGTTCACTGTCATGATATGACATGCAGTGCAAAGGGTCAATAACTCAACTTTGCATTTTACAAAATTATGCCCCTTTTTAAATTTAGGAGTTTTGGGTTAGATTCTTATATGTAAGCTGGTATCTCAGTACCCACTAATGGGAATGGATTGAAACTTCACATACTTGTCCACTGTCATGAGCTGATAAGCACTATGCAGGTTCCATAACCCTATTTTGCTTTTTTTAAATATTGCCCCTTTTTCGACTTTCGTATTCATTCAGTCGACAAGGCTGTTGAATAGTCGAGCGTTGCTGTCCTCCGACAGCTCTTATTTTTAATTTCACCAACTTTAGTCAAAGCAGTTTTATACTTTTTAATAAAGAATCTACATCAAAGTATTTTATGTGTAATTATTATAGTTTATTTACATTGTTATCCTTTTTATCATACTTTTTTGGAAATTTGTCAGACCAGTAGAGGAAAGATATGGTTGAAGACAAGCAATGTAATTGCAATCATTTGGTTATATTTACATTCGCCAAATTCTTCTCCATTGAAACTTTCGACGTTCATTTCGTATGAACAGCAAAAGGAAAGGCGCGAAAGTTACGTCATTGCTGCCTAGTGATAACCGACCGCTGTTTTGACGACGTCCGCGTATAGTCAGGGAGAACGTTCCTTGGATGACGTCGCAGTTGTTCCGTCTAGTGAACAGAATGGCTGGGAAGCTGATTTTAATGTTAAATTCTACAAATTATATGCAATCCATGATATTATATAGTTTACAAATGGAAATATAATGTAAATATAAGTAATGGAACTATTTTTTACGATGTTCATGCGAAATGAACAACAGAATAGGATCGGCAAATTAAACATGAATCGCTAATGCGATTCATGGATTTGCCGATCCTATTCTGTCGTTCATTTCACATGAACATTTCGCATGAACACCGAAAAAAATCATTTCATTTCCTAATTATCCAACGATTGTTGTGGTACTGTAGATTTGATACAGTACTATATTACAGTCTTGTCGTTTTATACAGTTAGAGACTGATATTGACGTAGATATTTAATTTGGACCTGCCTAAATGTAATATTCCTTTGAAATTATAGGTCAACAGAACTACAAAATTGACATTAACATGAGTCCACAATGATTATATTACAAGAAAATTTTATGAAAAAGTTTATGAAAATTTTATTTCTGTTAATTTTTAGCTTGACTATTCGAACCTGCACTCTGACCTGCATTTTGGCCAAATTATGCCCCCTTTGGGCTTAGAAAATCCTGGTTAAAGTTTTGCATGCAAGTACATACAGCTATTACTAAAAGGCATATAGATTTGAAACTTATTTTTACATTTTCTAGATCAATGACTAACCTCACTGGGTAAAGTCCCATAACTCTGACATGTATTTTGGGCAAATTATGCCCCCTTTTGGACTTAGAAAATTCCGGTTAAAGTTTTACATGCAAGTTACTATCTCCAAAACTAATGCAGATATTGAATTGAAACTTCACATGTGCCTTCGGGGTTATAAAACTAGTTGATAGCATCAAGTCCCATAACTCTGATATGCATTTTGGTCAAATTATGTCCTCTTTTGAACTTAAAACTCTTTTGATATTTTAAAATTTTGGGTAAATTTTCCAGTTTCTGGGACAATATTTCGAATAGTCGAGCTTGGCTGTCTTAATGGACAGCTCTTGTTTTTCAAGCCTTTATCATCTTTTTGTGGACCTGTATGTTTGTTTATTCAGTATTTATATGCAACACCAAGAGTGAAAAAAAAAAAGAGTATTGAAAGGTCATGTAAGTTATTGTCATCATAATCATGCATAAATTAAATGGATTTAAGAAGTATTGAATTATTAGGATGTTTGATTTTTTTAGGTCAGTGGGACACTATGGAGGAGTACATGTTATTCATACCCCGAACAACATATGACGGAGCATTTTATCGTGCCGTGTTTGCTGTGCACTCTGAGAACTTCCTGCTGGCACAGCAGTGTATTGACAAGTCTCGGGACATACTGGATACGGAGCTAACAGCCATGGCTGGTGAGAGTTACAGCAGGGCTTATGGGGTAAGTTGTCCCAAACTTACTTAGTTTTAAACCTGTTTATTTTACATTTGCCCCATGTGGTTCTGGGATGATTTATGTATGAAAAGAATTGGAACCACTGCCGTACCCTTGCATGATCGTAAGAGGCGACTAATAGGGTCTTAACACCTGGTTTTGCTGTAACTCTGTGATTCCAGCAGGTATGCAAATTTTGATTCCATACCTCATGTTTTTATTTCGATGTAAATGAGATGTGAAACCAAAATTTGTAGTCCTGTTTGGTGCCATATAACCTATACTGTGTTGGTGCACCTTAAAACCCCAATAAATAAATTATCTTACATTTATTATAAGATTTTTTTCAAGTTGTACAGTGTATTTGATTATGCTTGAAACAACTTTCTGGTTTTCTGACCATTTTTATCCCTTGGTAGAGGATAGTGGAAACAAAGGGCTGATTCCCCACTCACAGTGATTCAAACTTGGTAACATTCGAATCAAGAGTCCAGTTTTCTACCTAACCACTGATGCGTATCA
The DNA here is from genome assembly GCF_021730395.1 of Mercenaria mercenaria. NCBI lineage: Eukaryota > Metazoa > Mollusca > Bivalvia > Venerida > Veneridae > Mercenaria > Mercenaria mercenaria. The sequence continues at coordinate 16,785,673 of NC_069373.1, forward strand.
ATGCATTAAGGTGATAGGTTACTGCTAATTTTATTTAGCATTAGTGGGGGTGCTAAACAGACTTAACAGAACTAAATTGTTGAAGAAAAACTGACGATTTTTGTTTCCCTGCTTTCAGAAATGTGGATTTGTCATAAATTTTGATCAAGCTGAAGCTGTATTCATAAAATCACCTGTAAATTCTCAACAATTGGAATGGGACTGTTGACTTTGATTTCTGTAAAATATAAGTAATATGGATAATTAAGCTACTTAAATTAATTTGAGCCGCGCCATGAGAAAACCAACATAGTGCGTTTGCGACCAGAATGGATCCAGACCAGCCTGCGCATTTGCACAGTCTGGTCAGGATCCATGCTGTTCGCTTTCAAAACCTAGTGCTATTAGAGAAATTGTTAGTGAACAGCATGGATCCTGACCAGACTGCGCGGATGCGCAGGCTGGTCTGGATACATGCTGTTCGCTTTCAAAACTTATGTTGGTTTTCTCATGGCATGGCTTATTTTGACTCTTCTCAGAAAAGGATCAGCACATACAGAGGTCATGAAATTCTAGTGTAAATAAAACATGAGGAAGATTGATCATCTTTTTCTCTTGTAGAATTTGAAGAAGGCTAAATGAAACATGAAAATTCCATATTCAGTTCAATGCATAGACTTTGATTAGCAGGGTCAAACATAGAAGATCAGTTGTTTAGGTCGCTTGCTTAGAATCACTTGCCCCTCTCAAATGTAAGTTCGAGCCTCACTCAGGACGTAGAATTTTTCATGTGAGGAAGAGATCCATCTGGCTTACGGAAGGTGGGTGGTTCTACCCAGCTGCTCACTGATGATGAAATAATGCACGGACAGGCACCTGGGGTCTTCCTCCATCATTAAAGCTGGAAAGTCGCCATATGAACTTTACTTGTGTCGGTGCGGCGTTAAACCCAACAAAAACAAAAACACCATAGCAGATGCTTTTTTAGTGGTCACACAAAACTAAAACTGACAGTAAAAAACTAAAGGCTACTTTTGGATCTTCTGATTTTTCTCTTCTATTGTTTGCTTGGAGGCAGAATAAAAAAAATGAAGCAAAAGGCCCTATCTTTTTTTTATCAGCTGAAGTACTTCAGATACAACAGTATGGTTGAATGAAATTATACTCACAGAACTATATTTGCGTCAAATGTGCAGAACTACCTTAAAACAGATTAGCCATTCTGACTCATGATGGTCATATCCCATGAACTTGTTTTGGTTTGGATAATTTTTATTTTATCTGAATGGCCATCCAGCTGGCTTATGTAAGGTCGGTCAGTCAGTGGATCTACCCAGATGCCTACCCTTGATGAAATAATGCATGGAGGGGCACCTGGGGTCTTCCTCCACCACCACCAAAGGTGGAAAGTCACAATATGACCTATAATTGTGCTGGTGCTGCGTTAAACCCAACAAAAAAAAAATCTTAATATGCTTAAGAGAGCCTTAATGTTTCTGCTGACAGGCAATGGTGAATGTGCAAATGTTGTCGGAGCTAGAGGAGGTGATTCAGTATAAGCTGGTACCGGAACGTAGAGAAGCCATCAAACAAATGTGGTGGGATAGACTTCAGGTACATTATCTTCACATTTGTAGAGGCTTATAGTATGTTTATATTGTGTTTAATTATGTCTCCCACCACACAGTGGTGTGGGAGACATATTGATTTACTCCAGTCTGTGTGTGTGTCTGTCACAAAGCTTGTCCGCACTCTAAGTCGGAACATTTCTCATCCGATTTTCACCAAACTTGAACAAAATGTGTTTGACCATAAGACCTCGGCCAAGTTTGATAACTAGCCAAATCGGTCTTGGAGTTATGGCCCTTGAATTACAAAAATCGGTCTTTTTACTCTTGTCCGCACTCTTATTCGAATATTTCTCGTCCAATCTTCACCAAACTTAAACAAAATGTGTTTGACCATGAGACCTCGGCCAAGTTCAATAACTAGCCAAATCAGTCCAGGCATTTTGGAGTTACGGCCCTTGAATTATCGAAAAATTGGCCTTTTTACTCATGTCCGCACTCTTAATCAAACATTTCTCATCCGATCTTCACCAAACTTGAACAAAATGTGTTTGACCATGAGACCTCAGCCAAGTTCGATAACTAGCCAAATCGGTCCAGGCATTTTAGAGTTACGGCCCTTGAATTACCGAAAAAATCCGTCTGTTTACTCTTGTCAGCTCTCTAAGTCGAACATTTTTCATCCGATCTTCACCAAACTTGAACAAAATGTGTTTGGCCATAAGACCTTACCCAAGTTCGATAACTAGCCAAATCCGCCCAGGCACTTTTGATTTATGGCCCTTGAATTACTGATTGGATCCACTCATCCAGACCGTCTAATTGGATCCACTTGTCTAAAACATCTAGAGAAACTAACATTTTTCATAGAGACAGTTGTGGGAGACATGCGCTTTTCTCAAAAGCATCTCTAGTATATTTTGTTTTGCTCTTTTGTAAGATATCTTACAGAATCTTGTTGTTTTACCTGTTTTATTTTCAGCCGTACTGATTTTCGAATTTACAACTGAGCTTTGAACCAGTCTTGAAAACCAGCTTTGTATTTGTCAAGTCAGACTGTGTTGAGATGAAAATTTGAAGACTGGTTTCCTAACAATGGCTTTATAAATTTGGAGAATTTCACAATTTAGGGGAAGCTCAGTACATTTTAATAAAACAAATTTTGATTCGGCAGGATTTGTAGAAAATTTTGCATTTTTAGCTCACCTGAGCCAAAGGCTCAGAGTGAGCTATTGTGATCGCTCACCGTCTGGCATCCGTCTGTCGTCCATCTCTGTCCACACTTTCCTTTAAACAACATCTCCCTTTAAACCACCAAGCCAATTTTCACAGGGATGATCCTTGGATGCTCTTCTTTAAAATTGTTCAAAGAATTGAATTCAGTACAGAACTCTGGTTGCCATGGCAACCGAAAGGAAAAACTTTAAAAATCTTCTTGTCCAAAACCACAAGGCCTAGGCCTTTGATATTTGGTATGTAGTATCAACTAGTGAGCCTCTACCAAGATTGTTCAAATTATCCCTCTAGGATCAAATATGGCCCCGCCCCGGGGGTCACATGGCTTATATAGACTTATATAGGGAAAAACTTTGAAAATCTTCTTGTCCAAAACCATAAGGCCTAGGGCTTTGATATTTAGTATCTAGCATCATCTAGTGGGCCTCTACAAAGATTGTTCAAATTATCCCCCTAGGATGTAATATGGCCCCGCCCCGGGGGTCACATTGTTTCTATAGACTTATATAGGGAAAAACTTTGAAAATCTTCTTGTCAAAAACAAAAGGGCCTAGGGCTTTGATATTTGGTATGTAGCATCACATAGTGGGCCTCTACCAAGATTGTTCAAATGATCCCATAGGATGAAATATGGCCCCGCCCAAGGGGGGGGGGGGGGGGGGGATCACATGGTTTATATAGACTTGTAAAGGAAAAAAACTTTAAAATCATCTTGTCTGAAACCACAAGGCCTAGGCTTTTGATATTTGGTATGTAGCATTGCCTTGTGGTTCTCTACCAAGATTGTTCAAATTATTCCCCTGGGGAGAAAAGAGGCCCTGCCACGGTTTCCCTAGTTTTACATAGACGTATATAGGAAAAAACTTTAAAAATCTTCTTACCTGAAACTGCAAGGCCTATGCTTTTGATATTTGGTTTGTTGCATTGCCTAGTGGTCTACTACCAAAATTGTTCAAATTATGTCCCTGGGGTGAATGAGGCCCTGCCCTGGGGGTCCCAAGTTTTACATTGGCTTATATAGGAAAAAACTTTAAAAATCTTCTTGTCTGAAAGTTCAAGGCCTATGCCTTTGATATTTTGTATGTATCATTGCCTAGTTAATCTCGAACAAGATTGTTTGAATTATGCCCCTGGGGTGAAAAGAGGCCCCGCCCCAGGGGTCACTTGATATATGAGTTACATAGGAAAAAATACTTCAAAAATTATCAGATCATATTTCCTAGACTTTTTAATTATATTTACCTGATGACCCCAAGTGATAAGGGTCACCCGACTGTGACCTTGACCTACTGACCTACTTTCTTGTTTTTTAAGATACAGCCTTGAAATTTGGATGACATGTACAGTTTTGCACGCTAATCTTAAAACTGACTTTCAGTGACCATGAATATGACCTACTTTCTTGTTTTCGAAGCTTTAGCAAAGAAATTTGTTCAAGCAAGCAACTTAACTCAGGTGAGCGATATAGGGCCATCATAGCCCTCTTGTTATATGCTTACTTTTGAAACAATGGGATTGTTATATTTTCACCTTTTACGGGTTTTCTTCATTGGAAAATAAAAAAACTCCTGTAGATTATTTGGGATAAGATAATAAGTTTGATTAATTACACAGGGTTGTCAACGGGTGGCTGAAGATTGGCAGAGGATCATACAGGTTCGATCACTAGTTGTCTCTCCCCAAGAGGACATCAAAACCTGGCTCAAGTACTCCAGTCTCTGTCGTAAAAATGGAAGATTGGTGAGCAAATTTTGTGGTCACATATTTATAGTAAAATGCTGTTTTACAGGGCAGATTTTGTCTAGAGACATGCAAAGTACTAAACTCATATAAGGTAAATATAAGTGAATTTCAGCGGTCAGGAAGTAAACTGACTTGAAGAAGAAATGAAATTTGTTGATTTACTTACCAAAAAAATGGCATTGTTTGTTGTTAAATTCTTTTTAATGTATTAGTACTCAGAGGTATAAAAAAAGTACTATCATTCCAAGCAGAAACGTATCCTACAATCCTTGGACCGAAAGTCAGTTTGTTGATGAGAACAGATACTTATAATATTAATATAGCATAATTGGACACATTATTCGAATGAATATAAATATTTCTGTACAGATGTATTAATTTTGCTGTCAGAATATTGGTGTCTGAAACTGAAGTAAAAAAAGGAGAAGAGTTATAAAAAATACTAAAAGATAATTTGTGTTGCTAAAATTTGTTAGAAATATGAATATTTTATCCCATCCGTAACCTTTAACCTGTTATATTTCTAAAATGAACTGGTCCATATTTCAGTTTTGGCAGTGCCATATGATATTCAAAGGTGTGTTCACTGACAGTTTACTGACTAAATAGCAACCAGTGCAGACCAAGATCAGCCTGCACGTCTGTGCAGGCTGATCTTGGTCTGCACTGGTGAAAAAGCTGTCAGCAGGCTAAAGGTTATTATATATACTAATTATGGCAATTAATTTCTGTTTAATGGAGATATCATAAAATGACCAACAGTGGGTTGACCACAGTTTTGTTCATAGTATACTTGTATTTTCAGGCACTGTCTCACAAGACACTGGTTATGTTGTTGGGAGTTGACCCAAGTAAACAGCCAGACCAGCAGATACCTACAGTAAACCCAAAAATAACGTTTGCCTATCTCAAACACATGTGGAAAAGTAACCAAAGGGTATGTTTCTAAATTTTGTCATGGATTCTTGAAATTTCATGAAAATGGTATTTCTTGGTATATAACTTACTGTCAGATCCGGTGAAGTACAAATAACTACTTCTGATGAGGCACAGTCATGACCCCAGGATGACTTGAACTGGTGACCTTTAGCTTTGATTGGTTTGGTTGTATTATTTCACAGAAATGTAGAAGATTGGGTGTTTTTCCAGCTGTTTAAGCATTAAAAGACATGTTGTATTATTTCAAACAAACTAATATAGACTTCATTGAACCAGTTTGACAACTTTCACATTCAAGTTTAGGGGCCTCCGTGGCCGAGTGGTTAATGTCGCTGACTTCAAATCACTTGCCCCTCACCAATGTGGGTTCAAGCCTCACTTGGCATTGACTTCTTCATGTGGGGAAGCCATGCAGCTGGCTTACGGAAGATTGGTGGTTTACCCTGGTACCCGCCTGTGATGAAATAATGCATGGAGGGGAACCTGGGGTCTTCCTCCACCATTAAAGCTGGAAAGTAGCCATATGACCTAAATTATGTTGGTGCAATGTTAAACCCTAACAAAAACAACAAATTCACATCAAGGTTAACTATTAGAAGTGATGTCAGCAAGAATTTGTTTTCCTTATCATAATGATATTCAGCATATTCTTTGATATCAACACTATTGATGGGGACATTTTTATATGCATGTTGTTGTTGCATCAGTCCATGGAAGAAAAAACTTCATTGATTTTAACTTTAAACTTTGCAATTCACATATTTATATTTCTGTGAGATCCACATATTTATATCCCTGCGAATTCCACTAAATTAAATATATATATTATCCCTGTGGACTCCACATATTAAAATTCCTTTGAACTCAACATACCGTATTTACCCTAAGTCTTGGGACACCCTAAATCTTGGGACACCCTTAAAATCTGGAAAAATAATTATTTTTCTTGTCCCTAATTTTTCGGACATGTATTTTCTCAGCATATTTTTCGTCCCTAAGTGTTGGGACTATGGTTGTTACTGATTCATGATGTAAGTCAAATACCGTTATTATACATTGTATGGTTTTTGTATCGATCAAAATGTCAAATAATTATAAGAACCAAAGATTACTTTTTTAACATTTACGTGTCGTGTTTTTACTTGATATTCTTTTGACAGTAAAGTGTTTTTTACCATACCAGTTAAGTGTTGTATATTTTTTTCTACTGCAGCCAGGAAGTCCGTTTTCCGTTAGTTAGTTATTTTTATTTACCACGGACTGGAATTTACCCGCGAATCGTACAGCTATCAAAACGCCATGCCGGTAATTTTCCATTCCACGAGCACGTGCGACCTATCGTAATGTCTAACTTACAACGCCGTTACTTTTGTTTATTGACACGTATACAAAAAACGCGCGTCACACATTCATTTTTTGATTTTATCGCTTCATATTTTCAACGTAGATTGAGAAGTAATATAATTTGAATTCTGTAACGATTTTAAAAAGGTATCGACAGAAATGTAGGCAAAATTCTATAAAAACGGTCGAATTTTCATAAAATTACTTGCAAAATTTCAAAGAGCGCGATCCTACATACTTATTTCTTTCTAAAAGTAAATAAATGATGCAAACTATAGGCATAAAATTCAGACTTTTGACCACAAAGTGCAAAAAACAGAATAGAAAAATCTTAAATAATGAAAAAGCGGCAGTAATTTAAAAATATGAAGTAAAACGATTTTTGGCAAACAGATTTCTGTTACGTGACCTCGTGAACGTAAATGGAAAATCGGGACGCGGTTTAAAGAAACAAAAACAATGATGTTGTTGTTTTTTTTTTAATAAGTTTTGAATGAATCTTTGTGCATGTACATGTATTTTTTGACACGACACTTTATAATAAGATATTCTTCTCAAACCGTTTTGAAATTTCCTTGAGGGCAAATAGGTCACAGAGGTAAGATATCCGCTATTATAGTTTGACACGTTTACCTGTCAGTTTATACGGGATATTGCACATTCACTTTAACAAATTAAAAAGAAGTTTTTTTTCATTGATTTTCACAACACTAGATCTACTTCTCAGCTCTTTAAAGAACTGAGGCGGTACGATCAAACAGTGATGTACAACTTGGCGCGAAAACATGACGTAATGCCATGAAAATCTCGGGGAAACTATACCGCTTTGATCTCCACTTCTAATGTCATGATACCAACACACTTTTAGCTCTTTGAGGGATGAAAACAAGGCCAATTTCTTTGTTTATCAACAGAATAATTACTGATAATCGTTAAACTTTTATTTTTTCGCTTTCAACACGGGTGGGTGGGGGATTTCACCCGATGACCGAGAATTGTGTCCATATTTTTGGGACACTTTTCAAAATAATTATTTTTCGGGAAATAAGTCTTGGGACAGTGAAAAAAATAATTATTTTATGCTGTCCCAAGACTTAGGGTAAATACGGTATTTATATCCCTGCGAATTCCACTAAATTAAATATATATATTATCCCTGTGGACTCCACATATTAAAATTCCTTTGAACTCAACATATTTATATCCCTGCGAATTCCACTTATATATTATATCCTTGTGAACTCCACCTATAGATATCTCTGTGGACTCAACATATTAACATTCCTTTGAACTACACATATTTGTATTTCTGTGAGATCCACATAATTATATCCCTGTGAATTCCACTTATTTACATCCCTATGGACTCCACATATTTACATCCCTTTGAACTCAACATATTTACATCTGTGTGATATCTACATAATTTTATTCATATACATATATACCTGTGAAATACCACTTTTGGTCCAAACAACAGAAATCTTTTCCAACAGAATTAAGTTAATTCACAAAATCAATTTGATTTATGTAGCTGTGTTGATTGTAAAAAAGTTAATTGTTGTATAGTTTTTGTGTATAATATATTACAGAGTGAGGCATATGAGAAGCTGCAGATGTTTGTCCAACATTCTCTACAAACAAGGTCTCTACAACTCCTATCACCAGAGGATGTTCCCCAGAGAACTGAGCTTAATAAACTAATGGCAAGGTGAGGACTGCACAACTTGATGTCTGAATATAGTAAAACTCAGGAATTGCAAATTTTTTGCTTAGAGGCAGTTTTCTTATAATGTACTTGCTGTTTGTACTAAGTCTTACTGTTTGCTCCTCCAAATCCGTAACAGGGATCAAATCCAGTTACAGTGACCAAATTCCTAACAGGGACAAAATCAAGTTAAATGGACCAAATCTATAATAGGGACCAAATCAGTAACAAGGACCAAATTCCTAACAGGGACAAATTCCAATTACAGGGACCAAATCTGTAACAGGGACCAAATTCCTAACAAGGACCAAATCTATAACAGGGACCAAATCTGTAACAGGGACCAAATTTCTGACAGGGACCAAATCCATAACAGGGATCAAATCTGTTGCAGGGACCAAATCTGTAACAGGGACAAATTCCTAAAAAGGACCAAATCTACAACAGGGACCAAATCTGTAATGGGGACCAAATTCCTGATAGGGACCAAATCCATAACAGGGATCAAATCTGTAGCAGGGACCAAATTCCTTATCTGTAACAGGCACAAAATCAGTAACCAGGACCAAATTTGTAACAGGAACAAATTCCACTTACAGGGACCAAATCTATAACCAGTATCAAATTCCTAACAGGGATCAAATCTATAACAGGTTCCAAATCTGTAATGGGTACCAAATTCCTGAGAGGGATCAAATCTGTAACAGGGACCAAATTCCTTTCAGGTACCAAATCTGTAACATGGACCAAATCAGTAACAGGGACCTATTCATATTTGGTGTTTTTATGCGCCCATCTGAAAGACTGGATGTATTATAGGAACGCCCTTGGCGGGCAACGTCCGCAAACTTTGTCCATCGCATTTCTTCTTCATGTATGGAGGGATTTTGATATAACTTGGCACAAATGTTCACCATCACGAGAAGGAGGAGTGTCATGCGCAAGAACCAGGTCCCTAGGTCTAAGGTCAAGGTCACACTTAGAGGCCAAAGGTCAGATACAAGAATGACTTTATCCAGAGCATTTCTTCTTCATGTATGGAGGGATTTTGATGTAACTTGGCACAAATGTTCACCACCTTAGAGGTCAAAAGTCAGATACAAGAATGACAACTTAACAAGCTCTCGACAGGCGTTTTTTGTGTCCCTTGTTGTTGATTGTAACTGTATTTGGAAGATCCATATACAGTCAAGTCTGCCTAGACAGGTTGAAATTGGAACAAAAGTCGGTCAGTATTTGACCTAGAGTCATAAAACATTGCAGGGTTGTTATATAGCACGTGAAGATGTTCACCTGTTGTTCTGTTTAGGATTTCACTCGGCCAGACCAGAGTTATGGTCCTTGACTTAGTAAGAAATACACGTAACGTTTATTATGCACCTGTCTTAAAAATATTTCATCTAAAGTCATGGAACCATTTACAGTAACAGGAAGTAATAAGTCATGTGGGGAAGTTGGCAATTACTTGTGGAGAACAGGTTTGTACTGGTACAGAATCCAGGAACACTAGTTAGGTTAACTGCCCGCAGTTACATGACTGAAATACTGTTGAAAAACGGCATTAAACCCAAAACAAACAAACAAAGGAAGCAGGGACATCAGTGTCCTACGGATACACATCTAATTTTTCTAGATTTTTATTAACATGGAAGTGGTGTTTATATGCAAACAAAAAATATTCTGAAACAACAATCTTTCAACAAGCAATGGCCAAATAGAAAATTAAAAATTTTATATTATCCAGAATGGCTGAAATTTACAGTTGAAAAAAAGTTATCTTATCAAAAAGTGTTTAATTCAAAATCAAAACTAGTCAAGAAGTTTTAAAAAAGTTAAGTTCCTGTTACCACCCTTGAAGTCTATTTAATGAAGTATGATAAAGTTATTGTCTTATATGAGCCGTGCCATGACAAAACCAACATAGTGGCTTTGCGACCAGCATGGATCCAGACCAGCCTGCGCATCCGCGCAGTCTGGTCAGGATCCATGCTGTTCGCTAACAGTTTCTCCAATTCCAATAGGCTTTAAAAGCGAATAGCATGGAGCCTGACCAGACTGCGTGGATGTGCAGGCTGGTCTGGATCCATGCTGGTCGCACACCCACTATGTTGGTTTTCCCATGGCACGGCTCATATGTATTCAAAAAAAAAATTTGCAAAAGGTGGACCAAACGGGATGAATTTTATTCAGTTGGGTTGCAGTTAAAAATAATCTATGTAAAGTAACTGTATGACATTATCCAAAATGTTCTGTATTTCAGATGTTACTTGAAGCTTGGTGACTGGTCAGAAGCCAATCTTGGCCTCAATGAGCAGACTATACCACAGGTCCTTGATTACTTTGCTCTTGCCACGGAGCATGATAAGAACTGGTATAAGGCATGGCACATGTGGGCACTCATGAATTACGAAGCAGTTCTGTTTTACAAGCAGAAAGATTCGGGATCACAAAGTCAGGAAATTAATTTACCAATCACACCAAGGCCAGACACGGTTAGTTTTTTAGCTCACCAGAGCACAGAGTGCTCAAGGTGAGCTATTGTGACCGGTCATTGTCCGGCGTTGTGCGTTGTCCGTCAACCTTTGCCTTGTTAACACTCTAGAGGCCACATTAGTGACACAATCTTTATGAAACTTGGTCAGAATGTTTGTCTTGATGATCTCTAGGTCAAATTCGAAACTGGGTCATGTGGGATCAAAAGCTAGGCCAGATCAAAGGAAAATCTTGTTAACACTCAAGAGTCCACAGTTTAATCATGAGAATTGGTCAGAATGTTTGTATTGATGACCTCTAGGTCAAGTTCGAATCTGGGTCATCTGGGAAAACCTTATTAACACTCTAGAGGTCACAGTTGTAACCCTATCTTCATGAAACTTGGTCAGAATGTTTATCTTGATGATTTCTTGGCCAAGTTTGAAACTGGGTCATGGGTCAAAAACAAGGTCAGTAGGCCAGATCAAAAGAAAATCTTGTTAATAGAGTCCACAGTTTAAGTTTGAAACTCATGAGAATTGGTCAGAAAGTTTGTCTTGATGACCCCTAGGTCAGTTTTGAATCTGGGTCATGTGGGGTCTAAAACTAGGTCACCTGGTCAAATCAAAGGAAAAACTTGTTAACACTCTAGAGGCCACATTTGTAACCCAGTCTTTATGAAATTTAGTCAGAATGTTTGTATAGATGATCTCTAGATCAGTTTGGAAACTGGGTCATGTGGGGTCAAAAACTAGGTCAGTAGGCCAGATCAAAGGAAAATCTTGTTAACACTCAAGAGTCCATGGTTTAAGTTTGAAACTCTTGAGACTTGGTCAGAATGTTTGTCTTGATGACCTCAAGGTCAAGTTCGAATCTTGGTCATGTGGGGTCAAAAACTAGGTCACCCAGTCAAATCAAAGGAAAAACTAATTAACAATCTAGAGGCCACAGTTGTGACCCAGTCTTTAAGAAACTTGGTCAGAATGTCTTGATGATCTCTAGGTCAGTTTTGAAACTGGGTCATGTTGGGTCAAAAACTAGGTCAGTAGGGCAGATCAACTCTGGTGAGCAATCATGGTCCTCTTTTTGCTTTTTGTTTTGCCTTCATTTTGGAGACTGTACATGTCAACATACTGTAAAAACCTTTACCCTGCTAAATTTCTAAAATGGACTGATCTGTCATTCAGTTTGGGCAGTACCATTTATTATTTGAAGAGTTGTTGACTGAAAATTTACTGACTGAATAGCGAACCGTGGAGACCAACATCAGCCTGCAAGGATGTGCAGGTTGATCTTGGTCTCTGCGCTGGTCGCAAAGGCAGAATCACTTGCTGCCAGCAAGCTAAAGGTTGATATTTGTGGGGAGGACTAATTTTTGTGAATTTTGTGCTTGAGTAAATTCACAAAATTAAATCCCAACACAGGTAAAATTTCCATTCATTTTATATACAAAATTTAACATCCTATAATTCATATTCCCTCAAAATATCTTGATTTGACCCAGACTACAAAATTTCAAGCCCTTGAAATGAAATGATTTGACAGCATCAGTCATCATTCTTCATGAAACAGTCAAATTTTGTTCGCTCGGTAATTCGTACACCATCCTTCGCTCAAACTTGTCGTGAGATCCTGGCAAAATCCCTGTATAATATATCTTGTTCAATGTCTTGAACAATAATACTGTGAAATCATTTTCATTCGCGTAGGAAGAATTTTTTGCGTATTTCGCGCTAGGATAGATGCGCGAATTTAAGACCGCACTTTTATTAGCCCACCATCATCAGATGGTGGGCTATTTAAATCACTCTGCGTCCGTGGTCCATCCATCCGTCATTCCGTCCGTCCATTAACAATTTCTCGTTATCGCATCTCCTCAGAAACTACTGGGGGGATTTTATCCAAACTTTGTCTGAATGATGTATTGGTACTCTAGTTGTGTCCCCCTGAAAATCAGACTGGTTCAACAATTATTGAGTGAGTTATGGCCCTTTGTTTATTTTTATAATTTACATAGATTTATACAGGTAAAAATTTTGAAAATCTTCTTGTCCAAAACCACAGAGCCTAGGGCTTTGATATTTGGTATGAAGCATCATCTAGCGGTCCTTTACCAAGATAATTCAAATTATATCCCTGGGGTCAAATATGGCCCCGCCCCGAGGTCACATGGTTTATATAGACTAATATAGGGAAAAGCTTTGAAAAACCTCTTGTCCAAAACCACAGGGCCTAGGGCTTTGATATTTTGCATGTGACATCATCTAGTGGTCTTCTACTAAGATTGTTCAAATTATCCCCCTAGGGTCAAATATGGCCCCGCCCTGGGGGTCACATGGTTTATATAGACTTATATAGGGAAAAACTTTGAAAATCTTCTTGTCAAAACCACAAAGCCTAGGGCTTTAATATTTGTTTTGTAGCATCATCTAGCGGTTCTCTACCAAGTTTGTTCAAATTATCCCCCTAGGGTCAAATATGGCCCCGCCCCCGGGGGTCACATGGTTCATATAGACTTATATAGGGAAAAGCATTTAAAATCTTCTTGTCAATAACCTACAACATTCAAATTTGGACCACATGTATAGTTTTGAGTGGCAAGATGAACATTGACATGAGTTGACCTTGATTTTGACCTAGTGACCTACTTTCACATTTCTGTAGCTACAGCCTTAAAATTTGGACCACATGCATAGTTTTGTGCACCGGAAAAAACTTTGACCTTGACATTGACCTAGTGACCTACTTTCACATTTTTGAAGGTACAGGCTTCAAATTTGGACCACATGCATAGTTTTGTGTTCCGAAATGAAATTTGACCTTGATTTTGACCTAGTGACCTACTTTCACATTTCTCAAGCTACAGCCTTCAAATTTGGACCACATGCATAGTTTTGTGTACCAAAAAAAACTTTGACCTTGACATTGACCTGGTGACCTACTTTCACATTTCTCAAGCTACAACCTTCAAATTTGGACCACATGCATAGTTTTGTGTACCGAAATGAATTTTGATCTTGAGATTGACCTAGTGACCTACTTTCACATTTTTGAAGGTACAGGCTTCAAAAATTTGGACCACATGCATAGTTTTGTATTCCGAAATGAAATTTGACCTTGATTTTGACCTGGTGACCTACTTTCACATTTCTCAAGTTACAGCCTTCAAATTTGGACCACATGCATAGTTTTGTGTACCGAAATGAATTTTGATCTTGAGATTGACCTAGTGACCTACTTTCACATTTCTAAAGCTACAGGCATCAAATTTGAAGCACATGCATAGTTTCGTTTACCGAAATGAACTTTGACCTTGAAATTGATCTTGTGACCTACTTTCACATTTCTCAAGCTACAGCTTTCAAATTTGGACCACATGCATGGACCACATGCATGAGCCACATGCACAGTGATGTGTACTGAAATGAAATTTGACCTTGAGCTTGTCTTGAAATTTGGAACAATCAAAAATGGCTCAGTGGTGGGCGCCAAGATCACTCTGTGATCTCTTGTTACTTTTCGGATTTATTTTTTCATTTCTGAAATTGAAAATGCACAAAATAAAGCCCACGCGAAACAGTCCTTTTTCACGTTTGCGCGAAATTTCATGCCAGCGAATTTAAATGATTTCACAGTAACTTGAAAAATTTTGCTAGTCTCGTTGAGTTTGAGCGAACCAAATTTCAACCATATATGAGAACTTATGAACAGTGGAAATGAGCAAATGCCACAAAATGTAGTATTAAATTGATTTATCATACAATGGATCAAGTGGTTGTTTTTATGGCAGAAATAAAATTTTAAAAATCTCTAATCGTGCTGTAGAAATGTAATCATTTGGTGCTTTTGACCTACCTGGTTTGTGTGATTTGAAGTTGTATTGGGAGAGTTTTTTATCTGCCTTGAAGTATTTACTGAAAGAATTTTGTTTTCTTTGTCAGAAATCAGCAGTAGTGGTTTTGTCTGACTTCTGTTAAAGCCAAGGTTTTTATTTTTTTTATTAGATAGCAGCAAAAATTCACAAGTATTGTGTACCAGCAGTTCATGGATTCTTCAAGTCAATCAGCCTGTCATCACAGAATAGTCTGCAAGATACACTCCGGTAAGTACTTGCCCCTCACTAATATGGGTTGGAGCCTTACTCGCAGCATTGAATTCTTCATGTGAGAAAGTCATCCAGCTGGCTTACGGAAGGTTGGTTGATCTACCCAGGCACCCACCTGTGATGAAGTAATGCACGAAGGGGCAGATGGGGTCTTCCTCCACCATCAAAGCTGGGAAGTTGCCATGTGACCTATGATTGTGTCGGTACGATGTTAAACCTAACAAAACAAAACTAGTATCTATGCCTGTATTCCAGATCAAGAACTTAGTCAGCTGTAATATTTGGTAAAAAGACCTGCTACAACGAAAACTGTAAATAATATATTGACCTTGTTCAAAAGTTTGGCTTGATTTTTGAAGAAAAGTGAACTTTCAATGAGAAATGAAACATTTTCATAACCCTCTGCAATACATTGTCACATAGATCTATAAATAGCTCATATCAATTAAAATATTATGTTGTTCTGTGAAGTAATTTACTTTGAAATCTATGAGCTGATGAAATTTGTAGTCATTTTTCAAAAGGTAATTATGGTCATGAAATTTTAACGCTGCTGCAAGGTTTGCTACCTGGTGATGGATGTTGTTAAAGCATTACCAAACTGATTTAACTCCAATAAAGACCAGTATTTCTATTGGTCAATTTTCACATTTCGTTTAAAATTAACCAAGCTCATCAGATTTTCTTGAAAAAAAAGAAAGAGTTATTGTCATCACTTGATCGGCGTTGGTGTTTGCATTGCCTGGTTAAGTTTTATGTTTAGGTCAGATTTTCTCCTAAACTATCAAAGCTATTGCTTTGAAACTTGCAACACTTGTTCACCATCAATAGCTGACTCTGTACAGCAAGAAATATAACTCATCCTGCTTTTTGCAAGAATTATGGCCCCTTTTGGACTTAAAAATATCAGATTTCTTGGTTAAGTTTTATGTTCAGGTCAGATTTTCTCCTAAACTATCCAAGCTATTGCTTTGAAACTTGCAACACTTGTTCACCATCAAAAGCTGACACTGTACAGCAAGAAACATAACTCCATCCTGCTTTTTGCAAGAATTATGGCCCCTTTTGGACTTAAAAAAAAATATCAGATTTCTTGGTTAAGTTTTGCATTTAGGTCAACTTTTCTCCTTAATGGTCAAAGCTATTGCTTTAAAATTTGGAGCAGTTATTCGCCATTAAAAGCTGACTCTTCACAGCAAGTATTGTAAGTCTACATTTTTTTTGCAAGAATTATGGCCCCTTTTGAACTTAGAAAGTCATGGGTATGACAATATTTCTATTATACAGAGACAAAAAAATTAGATGAGCGTCTGCACCCACAAGGTGGTGCTCTTGTTTAGACTGGTCTCCAAACTTAATATCAACAGACCTTATAAAACTGAATTTTAAAACAGACGAATATTTGATGGAATTTTTCTATCTACAGATTACTGACCCTGTGGTTTGACTATGGACAATGGCCAGAGGTTCATGAAGCACTTACAGATGGCATTAAAGCTATTAAGATAGATAATTGGTTACAGGTAAACACATACCAATTTATTAGATAATTGGTTACAGGTAAACACATACCAATTTATTAGATAATTGGTTACAGGTAAACACATGCCAATTTATTAGATAACTGGTTACAGGTAAACATATATACCAGTTTATTAGATAATTGGTTACAGGTAAACACATACCAGTTTATTAGATAATTGGTTACAGGTAAACACATACCAATTTATTAGATAACTGGTTACAGGTAAACACATACCAATTTATTAGATAACTGGTTACAGTTAAACAAGTAAACAAATACCAATTTATTAGATAACTGGTTACAGTTAAACAAGTAAACAAATACCAATTTATTAGATAATTAGTTTAAGGTAAACAAACACCATTTTATTAGATAATTGATTACAGGTTAACAAATACTAGTTTAATAGTATTTATTTTAAAAAGAATATCTAGACATGAACCCCGCTGAAAAAAAATATATTAGACAAACCAGTAGGTGATTCTAATACGTTTTTCAGCTGGGTTAGAGTCTGAATATGTCCCATTTTCTACTAAACAATGTTGAATCACCTTGCTTGTATTTTTATGAAAGGAAAAAGACAATTTTTGCGAGTGTGGCCTATAGGTCCAGGTGATAGAAAAAGTGACTGATAATGTAAACTAAAAGAGCAGTACATTCAATTTCATGCAGATTCTTGAGTTTTTGCTTCGTGTCTAGAGCAGAAGTGCACAAAAATGGGCTCTAGCTGAGTATCAGAGAATGAATCCAACATATGTTTTTCTCAAGAATCTGACAATCTTTTTTTTTTCTGAAGGTGATACCTCAACTTATTGCCAGGATTGATACATCTCGTACTCTTGTGGGAAGGTTGATTCATCAGTTACTGATGGACGTGGGCAAGGAGCACCCCCAGGCCCTCATCTACCCTCTCACAGTGGCGTCTAAATCTAATGTTACAGCTAGACAGAATGCAGCAAACAAAGTGCTGAAGAATATGAGAGAACATAGTAATACACTGGTACAACAAGCCATGTTGGTAGGTTTACTACATGTGAGCCGTGCCATGAGAAAACCAGCATAGTGGGTTTGCAACCAGCATGGATCCAGACCAGCCTGCGCATCCGCGCAGTCTGGTCAAGATCCATGCTGTTCGCTAACAGTTTCTCTAATTGCAATAGACTTTGAAAGCGAACAGCATGGATCCTGACCAGACTGCGCGGATGCGCAGGCTGGTCTGGATCCATGCTGGTCGCAAACTCACTTTGTTGGTTTTCCCATGGCACGGCTCATATTGTGATTGATATAACAAAAAATTGTGGTTTTAGTGGCGCAGAACCTGGTGGTTGCTGGTTCAAAGCTAACTGGGGTCACAGTTTCACCTATAACACCAGGACTGGTCTGTCAAGGAAATGGAGTAGAGCATCCAACGTAATAAAAATCATACTCACTTATAAACTCCATTAAGTTACAGTGGAACCTAAAACGTCAATATTTTTCCATACTGACATTTGAATTTCATAACGGAGTGTGTGACGTCGTTTGTGATGTCAGTTTCATGTATCTCGTCACGTTTAAAAGTTCTTTAACGCTGATATTTTCAGTTTTACTCAAGCTTACAAATAAATTTATATCATTTAATATATAATAATCTTAAGTATAAATGCATATGTAATAAAAAGATTATTAGATTTGCACCGAGAAATATGCACCTAATCTTTCGTGGAATAATATTGCGCTCCTAAAGTTGCGCAATATTTAGGCTGCAGAACTCGTGCATATTTCTCGATACAAATTATCTATAAATATAAACTTACCTTATCCATTGCTTTAACCGTCAATTACAGCATGAAGAGAAAGAACATTAAATTTAGACGGTTGTAGTTACGTAATATTTCATTTTTTTCTTAACATTATGTCAAGAGTTTTAACATTAAATTAATGTATTAATGATGATAGATAATTATTACATTGTTTTTAGCTCACCTGTCATAAGGTGACAAGCCGAGCTTTTGTGATTGCCCTTCGTTGGTTCGTCCGTCATCCGTCCACAATTTCTTTTGAACACGATAGAGACCACATTTTGCAGTCAATTTTAATCAAATTTGCACACAACTTGTATTGGCATAATATCTCGGTTCCTTTCGAAAACTATCCAGATCCCATCATTGGTTCCAGAGTTATGGCCCCTTAAAGGGCCAAAATTTGCTATTTTGGCTTCTGTACATGATAGAGACCACATTTTGTAATCAACTTTAATCAAACTTGCACACAACTTTAATTGGCATAATATCTCTGTTCCTTTCGAAAACTGGCCAGATTCCATCATGGGTTCTAGAGTTATGGCCACTTAAAGGGCCAAAATTTGCTATTTTGGCTTTTGCAGCCATATAGAGACTTTATTTGTGGTTTGATTTGATACAAACTTGCAAAATATCTTTAACAACAATAGGTCCTAGATTCCGTGATGAATCCTTCTTATCCAGTCATAGGTTCTGGAGTTACAGCCCCTGATTGACCCCTGAAAGAGCCAAAACTTGTTAATTTTTACCTTGTGAACACGATAGACGTGACACTTTACATTCGATTTAACCAGACTTACACACTTAATTCACAATAAGATCTTGATTCCTTTTGAAAACCGGGTAGATTCCATCTTGAGTTCTAGAGTTACTGCCCCTGAAAGGGGCAAAATTTCTATTGTGACCCTTTCAGCCATATAGAGGTTTCATTTATGCTTCGATTTTATACAAACTTGCACAGAATGTTTATCTTGATGAGCTGTAGGCCAAGTAAAAAAACTGGGTCATGTGGGGTCAAAAACTAGGTCACCAGGTCAAATAAAAGGAAAAGCTTTTTAACACCCTAGAGGCCACATTTATAACCCTATCTTCATGAAACTTGGTCAGAATGTTTATCTTGATGATTCCTATGCCAGATTCAAAACTGGGTCATAAGGGGTCAAAAACTAGGTCACCCAGTGAAATCAAAGAAAAGCTTGTTAACACGCTTGAGGCCACATTTATGACCCTATCTTCATGAAACTTGGTAAGAATGTTTATCTTAATGATTCCTAGGCGACCAAGTTCGAAACTAGGTTATGTGGGGTCAAAACCTAGGTCACCACTCAGATAAAGGGAAAAGCATGTTAACACTGTAGAGGCCACATTTATTACCTCATATTCATGAAACTTGGCCAGAATGTTTATCTTGATGATTCCAAGGCCAAATTTAACAGGTGAGCAATATAGGGTCATCATGACCCTCTTGTTGGTAATCTAAGCAGAAAGGTACATATCTACTTTAAAGTTTATAGTTCACCACTGCAAAAGTCATGTGTTTGAGTCCCTAACTGGGCAAGGTTCTTCTTTGAATAACTTACAAAAAGAGAATGAGATGGGGAGAGCCAGTTTGTACTGGTACAATATACAGAACTGTACTACAACACGTTAAACAGTTCTGAAAGGAGGCATATAACCCGGCAAGAAAAGATAAAACAAAAACTTTCTCCCTTAGGTGAGTGATGAGTTTATTCGAGTGGCAATTTTATGGCACGAGCTGTGGCATGAAGGCTTGGAAGAGGCATCTAGGTTATATTTTGGTGAGAGGAATGTGAAGGGAATGTTTTCTACACTGGAGCCGCTTCATGCAATGATGGAACGAGGCCCACAGACACTCAAGGAGACTTCATTCAACCAGGTAAAAAATGCAATTTCTAGGTTACATGATACTTATTTATTGCCTTCTACTATTTTAGACAACACCGAGTCTAGCAGAAGGAGACTTTATACAGCTGCCACATGGCACTTAAAAACTGCTGTTATGATAGTTATAAAATCTATAAGATCTTTTGGAGGCATTAAATGCAACCAAGCATATTAATAGCAGACTCTGTTCTTGAGTCTCTCACCATGTCTAATACGCATAATTGCAGAGAGTAATTAAGAAATTATGTCTCCCACCACACAGTGGTGTGGGAGACATATTGATTTACTCCAGTCTGTGTGTGTCTGTCACAAAGCTTGTCCGCACTCTTAAGTCGAACATTTCTCATCCAATTTTCACCAAACTTGAACAAAATGTGTTTGACCATAGGACTTCAGCCAGGTTCGATAACTAGCAAAATCGGTCCAGGCGTCTTGGAGTTATGGCCCTTGAATTACCAAAAATTGGTCTTTTTACTCTTGTCCGCACTCTAATTTAAATATTTCTTATCCAATCTTCTCCAAACTTGAACAAAATGTGTTTGACCATGAGACCTCAACCAGGTTAGATAACTAGCCAAATCGGTCCAGGCATTTTGGAGTTACGGCCCTTGAATTATCGAAAAATTGGCCTTTTTACTCATGTCCGCACTCTTAATCAAACATTTCTCATCCGATCTTCACCAAACTTGAACAAAATGTGTTTGACCATGAGACCTCGGCCAAGTTCGATAACTAGCCAAATCGGTCCAGGCATTTTAGAGTTACGGCCCTTGAATTATCGAAAAAATCCGTCTGTTTACTCTTGTCCGCTCTCTATGTCGAACATTTCTTATCCGATCTTCACCAAACTTGAACAAAATGTGTTTGGCCATAAGACATTACCCAAGTTCGATAACTAGCCAAATCTGCCCAGGCACTTTTGATTTATGGCCCTTGATTACTGATTGGATCCACTCATCCAGACCATCTAATTGGATCCACTCATCTAAAACATCTAGAGAAACTAACATTTTTCATAGGGGCAGTTGTGGGAGACATGCGCTTCTCTCAAAAGCATCTCTAGTTATTTATTGCAAAAGAGTGCTTTAACACTATTTATGCATGATGGGTGGTTGTACGTCGGGTGTAATAACTGTACGAGGGCGCAGCCCGAGTGAAATTATTTGTATGAAGTATTACCGTCCGAGTGTATAAATAGTGTTAAAACACTCTTTTGCTATAAATAATTTCGATTCTAATATGCCCTTAATCTTAAACAGTAGATAAAATATAGAGGCGCTCTTTCTTAGTCACAACAAAAAATTTGACGTCACCGCACGTTAAAGTGACGTCATTCTAGCGTAAGCGTGTTTTAACAGAGACAATCGAATTAGAATGAAGATTCTTTTCTGTTCAAGAAGAATATCAAATCTTCAAGTTTACAAAATATTATTTAAGTTTTCGAGTTTGACTCCTTTATGGTTGTTTAGGTTGTACGTCATTAGAGGCATAATGATGAGAATATAAAATTTGATTTAATAATTGTAATTGTTTTCTCAACCTTGCAGGCATATGGAAGAGATTTAATGGAAGCGCAGGAATGGTGTAAGAAATATCAGAGATCCGGGAACGTGAAAGATTTGACGCAGGCCTGGGATCTGTACTATCATGTGTTCAGAAGGATTTCAAAGCAACTACCACAGGTACTGTACATACTCTAATAATTAAAGTTACCTGTTAATTTTGTCCTACATATGTATATCAGTTCGCAGACTTTCGCTGTGATTTGATTTGCTCGTAGATTTTTATGGGTGATTCACACGAAAAAGATTGGTATCCAGTATCTGTTCCAGTAATGCGTAAGGAAAACACCATTTCTAAATTACACAGGAAACAGATTTTGGTGGCGAAAATCTGGGAGTTGGTCAGACTGCTCCTTTTTGCAATAACTTTGCGGGGAGGTGAGGGTGGGGCCACTAAGGGATGCCCTTGTCAGTCCATCCATTTAAGTTTGTGCCATGTGTATATCAAAAAGCAGTGTTATTCAGCCTGTTAAGTTGTGCATCTGCTGTTTTAATAGGGATTTCACACTGCCAGACCAGAGTTATGGCCCTTTACATAGTCAAAAATGTGCTTACAGTGACGGGGATTGGGGGCACCAGTGATGAACATGTATGGGCACACATCCAGTTTTCCTTTTGAAATTCTGATTTAGTTAGGTGTTAGAAGACACCATAACAGTTCTTTACTGCTTTAATGATGTAGTAGATCACCTTTCAGAACTTTATACCAATTTCTATGTTGCGTCATCTTATTTGTGGATATAATGATTGTTTTATTTCAGACAGACTTCACATTTTCAGTGCTGAATATATTCTAGTTATTTTGATATAGGTTTTCAGTATCTTTGTTGTATGAACATGTTAAATTTCTCGACATTTCAGTTGACATCACTTGAACTACAGTATGTTTCGCCAAAATTATTACGCTGTCAAGACTTGGAACTAGCCGTTCCAGGCACATATGATCCTAAACAACCTGTTATAAAGATCCGCCGTGTTCAAAGTTCCCTGGCAGTCATTACTTCCAAACAGAGACCTAGAAAGATTAGTGTCTTTGGTAAGTCATTGAGATTTTTTTCAGCTGTTTCTTGCTCTGCTCGACTGTTGGAAGATTTTCAAATAGTAGCAGTTTTGTAATCACCATTTCATCAGCACCAACGTGCGCATCACAAAATTTTGCTTACCCAACTGGTAGAAAGTTACTATACTTCATGTCAAGCTACCTTTTGAAAAAGTAGGGAAAACCCATCTAATGAAAAACCACTGTCTCAAAGCCATTTGGTTTAGAGGGTTTCATTCTATTATCAAAAGAAGATCAGAGAAAATGTTTGCTTTCAGAATTTGATTCTAAATATTTGACTCTATCAATGGTGGTAAATTTATAGGGAGTAATGGACAGGAGTACCAGTTCTTGTTGAAAGGCCATGAAGATTTAAGACAAGATGAACGTGTGATGCAGCTGTTTGGATTGGTCAATTCTCTGTTACTTAGCAACCCAGAGACATTCCGCAGAAATTTGACGTAAGTTTCAGTGTCTACATACATGTGTTGTTGTTACGTCCCATAAAATTTGAGACATGTACATTAGCAGTTGTTTGTCAGTCATTCAGTTTGTAAATATGAAATGGATAAATTATGGACTGTAATAAATTCACAGATTTTAATGAATAAATAGTTACTTGAATTAATCATTTCATAAGGTCATCATAGTTTTGAAATCTGAACTTTTGAAAAACTAAATCAGGGTTTTATTATGTTGTTTTTAAGAAATATTTTGCATTGAAATTTATTAAATCATTAGATTCCAAAGTTGTCCACTAAAATCATACAGAGTTTTGTTTGGTCTATAAGCACACTGCAAAAATTGAGGTTAAAAGGCAATTTTGCTTCTTTCTTGGTAGAGGAAGACTCTTGGTGCGTCACCAGGGTTTATTTCAGGCATTGATCACTGTGTAGATCCACTCGCCATCAACAAAACAACTGGATAGCTTCTTCACATTCATGTCATTAGTTTTCATTGTACCTACATATTTACTTTCAGGATTCAGAGGTTCTCTGTTATACCATTGTCCACTAATTCCGGGCTTATAGGCTGGGTACCACACACAGATACTCTTCATTCTTTGATCAGAGACTATAGGGAAAAGAAGAAAATTCTGTTGAATATTGAGCACCGACTTATGCTGAGGGTATGTTGATACACCATTTACTGTACTTAATACTAATGGGGCTCATGTGTAGTTTTGGTTATAACTGCCTTTATCATTTGAGCCGTGCCATGAGAAAACCAACATAGTGGCTTTGCGACCAGCATGGATCCAGACCAGCCTGCGCATCCGCGTAGTCTGGTCAGGATCCATGCTGTTTGCTAACAGTTTCTCTAATTCCAATAGACTTTGAAAGCGAACTGCATGGATCCTGACCAGACTGCGCGGATGCTGGTTGCAAAGTCACTATGTTGGTTTTCCCATGGCGCGGCTCATTTCCCTGCCTAAGTATCTGAACAAGTAGAATAGAGGACTTCTATGCAAGCTTCCAAGAATTTTATGACCCCCTTCGAAGAAGAAGAGGTATATTGTTTTCTTAATATTGTTCGTCTGTCTGTCCGTTGGTTGGTAGACCACTGGATTTCCGATCAATAACTAGAGAATGCTTGATAACACAATAGTCAGATTTCATTGGAGGATCGCATGTAGTCAATAAGTGACCTTTATCATGTTGGTCGTAGGTCACAGTGACCCCCAAGACTGAAAACTGTTTTCACTCGGCAACTAAAGAACACTTGCCTACAGTCGAAATGCTTTGATGGATGATTGCCTGTGGTCAGATGACCTCAATTTGGAGTGGAGATCAGTAGGTCAGTGACCGCGAGAGTGAAAATGGATTCTACTCAGTAGCTGAAGAACACCAGCATACAATCAACAAACTTTATAGGATGATTGCCTGTGATCAATAGATGACCCTTGTTATTTTGTGGGGTGAGAAGATAAAAGTCAAAGCCACAGTGATATTAAATGAAGTCTTTTTTTCCCTCTGTTTCTGATTGATTGTGGGGGAGGAAGAAGTGAATTATTTGCAGTTAACAAAATAGCACTGAAGGTAATCCTGGAACACTGAACATGTTAGCATAACTGAAGTACTGTTGAAATGCAGCATTGGACAAAACTATTGCATACAATAAGTTTGATATATTGTTTCTATAATAGATGGCTCCAGATTATGATCACCTGACATTGATGCAGAAGGTGGAAGTGTTTGAACATGCACTAGAGCATACACAGGGAGATGACCTGGCCAAAATACTCTGGTACAAGAGTCCAAATTCTGAGGTAAGTTTTGAACACACGGGCAGATTAACTAGTGAAATTACTGTGGTACAGGAGTCTAGACTTAGAGGCATATTTGAACATGTACTATAACACACAGGGAGACAACCAGGCGAAAATACTCTGGTACAAGATTCCAGTCAAGAACATGTACAAGAACGCAGACAGGGTAAGAGCTTTGGGAGTATACTCTTGTACCAGAGTCCAAGATCTGGGTAAGTTATAACATGCTGTAGAGCAGACACAGGGACAGGACCTTGGGAATGTACTCTGGTCCAAACTCAGGGGTGTATTTTAAATATGCACCAGAACACACCAGCAGGTGACCTAGCCAATATGCTTTGGTACACAAGTTTAAACTCTGAGTAAGTTTAAACATGCTCTGAAAGACACACAGGGAGGTAGCCTGGTGAAAATACTGTTGTGTTAAAGTTAGAGTTAGTTATATGACTGACATGTGTAATGTTGAAAATGGTCCAAGTTCAAATAATGCTGGTTTTAGGGATAATAGATAGATTGTGTAAGTTTGTGGATTTTCAAGATATCTTTTATTAT
Organism: Mercenaria mercenaria; assembly: GCF_021730395.1. Taxonomy (NCBI): domain Eukaryota; kingdom Metazoa; phylum Mollusca; class Bivalvia; order Venerida; family Veneridae; genus Mercenaria; species Mercenaria mercenaria. Next base: position 16,811,400 of record NC_069373.1, read on the forward strand.
TTTAATTTCATATTTTAAATATTCCTCTGGTAGGAAGTCTTTGTAAACATGTCTGTTGTGATTAACCTTTAGCATGCTAGATAAATTGTTGTCTGCTGGAAATGTCGTCTGCTGAAATTGTAAAGTTCATTCAGTTTGCTCCAAAATTGGAAGAAATATTGTCAGAGTAGCAAACAGCTTGGAACCTGATCAGACGCCGATTTAATCGGCGTCTGATCTGGTTCCAAGCTGTTTGCAAAGGCTGTTAAATTCGCCTGCAGCAGGCTAAGGGTTAAGATGTAGGTAAGTGATTTCCTTTACTATATTTTAACAGTAAAGTGCTGTTACACTTAAGGTAATAAAACATTCGGAAAGATTTGTCAGAGTGAACAAAATAATTTATAGTCAGAAAATGCTTCTTTGATGAAGATGGTACTCAGTAAGCAAGGATTTTCAATTGAAAATACACCAGGGTGATTTTTGGAGGATCAATTCTAAACTACTGGAGACATTTTGAAAAGGAGGGAAAAGATACCTCAGAACTTTTAATTGCATGTAATACCAATGATATTATGAAGAAACCCTTGAAAAAAAAAATGTTAAGGAATACAAAATGTATGCACATCAAACTATTGAAATATTAATAACTTTAATTTAGATATGGTTTGATCGGAGGACAAACTACACACGCTCTCTTGCAGTGATGTCAATGGTAGGATATGTCCTAGGTCTGGGTGATAGGTAAGTGGAGAACTTAAGATATCAGTTTTTTTTCTTCTGAATTTCTCTCTGCTTTTTTGAGAACCTGTTTTGACTCTGGTGTTTGCTTTCTCCTAAGTTTACTTGGGTCTCCTTGGTTGAGTAGTTTGAATCCTTTACACTTCACTTATGTGTGTTTACGGTCAAGGATCCTTTCTATAAGGTCAAGGTTTCTTTCTATTATTTTATGGGAGAAAGCCATTTATCTGTTTTTTCAGAAGATCAGTGTTTCTACCGATCGAGATACATGCCTTTGTCTAAAATAATGCTGAAAGGGGCACCTAGGGTCTTTGTCTGGAATTAAGGTAGTTCTGCACGTTTGATAAAACGGAAGTATTGGCAAGACATTATTTATCCGTATAACATAGAATAAAGCCTGGGCTCGGCATACAGAAGTGAAAATCATTTTATGAAATTGATGGCAATCCATGAGTAAATTTACTAAAATGGCAATGTTACTATCTTTTTAAAGATAAAATATCATATCAAAACTTTTGAGTCCAAATAATGTCTTGAAATGAGCTTGAATTGTGCGGATCTCTGTAGTAATCATGGGCAAATATCTCAAAAACGAGCACAAAAACATATGAGCCGTGCCATGAGAAAACCAACATAATGGCTTTGCATCCACGCAGTCTGGTCAGGATCTGTTTGCTTTCAAAGCCTATTGCAATTAGAGAAACCGTAAGCGAACAGCATGGATCCTGACCAGACTGCGCGGATGCGCAGGCTGGTCTGGATCCATGCTGGTTGCAAACCCACTATGTTGGTTTTCCCATGGCACGGCTCATATATATTTTATTTTACCAGTACTGGTATGTTTATATATGATTGTGAGAAGTTTCATTAAAATCTACAATGTAGAAAAACGTCTATTTAGTGAAAATGTTATCAAAATAGCAATTTTCCCTTAGTCTTCCATTATGAAACATTTTGTGTGGTTCATATTTTTCAAATCAGTCTAGCAAAAACTCAAGCCACTGACCCCATGTTTTTTATTTGCGAGATTTTTAATCCCCCACCAAGAGTGGTTTGGGGTTATAGGAATGACCTCTGTCCTTCCATCCGTAACATTTCGTGTCTGCTCTGTATCTCCTAAACCCCTTGAAGGATTTTCATGAAACTTGGGTCAAATGATCACCTTACAAGACAATGTGCAGAACACGAGTCAGCCATGTCAGCTCAAGGTCAAGGTCACAACTAAAGGTAAAAGGTTTGAGCCTTCCCTTTTGTGTCTGCTCTGTATCTCCTAAACTCCTTAAAGGATAATCATGAAACTTGGGTCTAATGATCACCTCATCAAACTGATATGCAGAACACATGAGTCAGCCATGTCGGCTCAAGGTCAAGGTCACAACTCGAGGTCAAAAGTTTGAGCCTTCAATTTGTGTCCACTCTGTATCTCCTAAACCCCTTGAAGGATTTTCATGAAACTTGGGTCAAATGATAACCCCATCAAGACGATGTGCAGAACTCATGAGTCAGTCATGTCAGCTCAAGGTCAAGGTCACAACTCTGGGTCAGATGTTTGAGCCTTCCATTTTGTGTCCACTCTGTATCTCCTAAACCCCTTGAAGGAATTTCATGATACTTTGGTCAAATGATCACCTCATCAAGACGATGTGCAGAACTCATGAGTCAGCCATGTTGGCTTAAGGTTAAAGTCACAACTCAAGGTCAAAGGTTTGAGCCTTCCATTTTATGTCTGCTTTGTATCTCCTAAACCCCTTGAAGGATTTTGATATAACATGGCTATAATATTCGCCTTATCAAGACAATGTGCAGAATTCAAAATTCATCCCTGCCAGCTTAAGGTCAAGGTCACAACTCAAATGTTTAATGGTTCCATCCAGTACCATCATCCCTTTCACTGTCCATAATAGTGGTGGGGGATATAGCTGTCTTTCAGACTGCCTTGTTCCAAATATATGCTGAAGTTTTGAAAAATCAGGGTTTAATCAAATTCTACATTGTAGGAAATATTTTTGCAGAACTACCTTAAAGCAGGCAGCCTCAGTGGCTTAGTGGTAAGGTCACTGACTCTGAATCACTTACCCTAAACTGTTGTTTGTTTTAAACCTCACTTTGGGCACAGAATTCTCTCTTTTGAGGAAACCATTTGTCTGGCTAATGGAGGGTCTTTGGTTGATTTCAGATGCCCATCCTTGCCTAAAATTATACCAGGAGTGGCACTCGGGAGGTCTTCCTCTACCACCAAAAGCTCACCGTGTGACCTGTAATTGTATGAAATTGATAGTTGACTCCCTTCACAAAACAAAACAAAGCTGGATGCTAACTTGCCATATGACTGTAGTTGTCATACAACTTCAGATACAGCAAAATGAAAATAGATATGTTTGTTATTTTCAGACATCCCTCCAACCTTATGTTAGATCGTATGAGTGGAAAGATTATTCATATTGACTTTGGAGATTGTTTTGAAGTTGCCATGGTGAGGGAAAAATTCCCTGAAAAGATACCTTTCAGGCTTACACGCATGCTTATAAATGCCATGGAGGTAGGTGCAAATATTTTTTTATGCCTATTCAGAGAAAAGTGCTTCAAGTGTGGGAGGTATTGAGTTTGATCCCTGCTGTTGTCATACCCACCAGTAGATCCCTTGCTTTGCACTTAGAATTGGAAGGGAAACTGGCTTTTCTTCTCTCATACTGTCATGGTGATGGATTCCTTCAGGAATGAGTTGTCGAGAGTGATTGATATAAGTTGTAGAACTTGTTTTGCAATCAACCTGAAATGAAATAAGTATAAGCTAAAGAAGAGGGAGTATATTGATTTACTCGTGTTGGCCAATCTCATCTGACTACTCTAGTAGACCATTCGGTTTCTGATGGGGAAATATGAAGTCAAACTTCATAGGATGATCGTCTGTGTTCCTTTGATGCCAGGCATCAAACGTCTTTATGTGATGATTACCTGTGAAATGTCAAGTAAAACATCATTTCCACAGTAATTATACCCCCAGACACAAAGTATATGGGGGCTTTATTGTAGGCATACATGCCTGTCCATCGGTCTGTGAATCTGTCCCTCATATCCGCTCAATGTGTTCTCTATGACTGGGAAGATTTCCATAAAACTAGTATCATTTTGTTAACCTCATCAAGACAACATGCAGAGTGCACAACCCAGGTCATTTGGCCAAAGGTCAAGGTCACACTTCGTGGTCAAAGATCAAATAGCTTACATTCGTGTTCGCTCCCATATCTTCTTAACCACTGAAAGGATTTTCATAAATTAGCATTAGCTGTTAACCTCTTCCAGATGACATGCATTGTGCACAACTCAGTTCATAAGATCCAAGGTCAAGGTCACACATAGCTTAAATTTGTGCCCACTCCGTAATTATCTTCTTATCAAGTGGAAGGATTTTCATGTATTTAGCATCAAGGTGGCTTGCAGAATACAAGCCAGATGACTAGGTCCAAGGTCAAGGTCAAACTTGAAAGTCAAAAGGACATGATCGCAATCTTTTACATTCCCTTTATCAAAGCAGCATCCCAGGGTATTAATCACCTTCAGTGATAGCTCTAGTTTTGACCTCTACTGCTCTTTTGTATAAGACTTTAAAGAAGATGTAATTTATTGGTAAGAATTAGATTCATTTGCTAGGATGTTACTGAATTGATCTTGAAGAAATGACTTTATTTCCCCTAACTTCTGCAGGAATAAAATGAATGAATGAATAAAGTGTAATTTCCTTTTAGATTTTTTATCTGTGTTTCCAAGTAAAAAAAAATATATTTTGTTATTTTGAATCCTACATGTGATGTATAGGTGGAACATTACAAGATTGAGATGTGAAGTGATGTGAGGGAAAATTCTGCTACTTAGAGAAACATAAGTGCAGATTTTAAATGGCTGTAGGAAGAGCTTCGTTCTATTGATCCTTTTGTCAACACGTAGATCTTGCTTGGCATAGTGGAGGAACTTTCTATAAAGCTGTTGGTAAATAGTGTCGAGAGTATTGTATAATTTATTGTTTGAAATAACGAAGTGATGTAAAAACTAGAGAGGTTATATTGATTTAGCTCAGTATTGAATCTTATGACTATCTTTAGTGAACATGGTTTTGATGGGTACTGTTAATAAACGTATAAGGAGATCACAGTCTGTCGGGGTTAAGTCTTTATGGTTTATGTGATATGTCAAGAAACTACAGTTCATTTCCACAGTTAATTATACCCCATCATACCAAAGTATATGGGGTTTATTAGAAATGTGTCTGGTCTGTATTGTCCAGTTCGTTATGTGTTTCAGTGGAGATTCTAACACAATTCAATGAGAACTCTTGAGCATCAGAGGCCATCATATTTATGAAGGTCATACTCGGGGTAAGATCAATAGCTGACCCTTTGTTTCGTCCCATAATTCAACCACAAGGACTTTTCTAAAACATTGAGGTAACCTTTAGTGACATCGCAGGCAAACTTCATATATAAGATCCTAGGTCAGTAATAGCTAAATTTTTTGTTCATATTTCTTCAGGAATTTATGTACCACAGTTTTGGAGTCTACAATGGCCAAGCCAGCCAATACTACCCAGGCCTGAAATATGCCAGTGCCGCAATTTTACACATAAACAGCATCCGTATAATCACCTTCGTATGTCAAATTCTTGTCGTTAGATTAAGATGTAATTTAGGTAGAATAGATTCAAATTTTAGATACCTGAGAAATTTAGACTTCCAAACCCAGGGTAAAATGAAAGGCAGAATGTCAAAAAGTTACAGTCTAACCGTGCTTAAACAACAGGGAAGAGATACATTTGCGTCTTAAATGATCGCTACTTAGGTTGAATTTATTTTTAACTTTGGAACAGGTTTCCTTTGCTGTTTAGGCCATATTCTTTGGGTTTCAATTATGAAATTTTTACAATAATTACTGCCTTTCCCTTGCAATAAAATGTTTTTTAGTCTCTAGAAATCGGTGATTTTTACCTACTATTGTTACAGCCTTTCAACAATAAAAGTTGTTTGACCATCTTTCAGCCAATTACGGATAGGGAAGTATTGCATGAGTAACATCTTTATCTGACTAGATTGCGTAGTATGATAAAAATAGTATTTAGTATTTTAGTTCAAAAACAATTAATTTCTGTTTTTCTATAGAACTTATGACGAGTAATATATATCACAATATATGTATAATTAGTTTCTGATTTACTTTCAAAATGTTGACACAAATTAACTGACACAATTGCATAATTACTGCATTTGGTCACTCAATTACACTGGTTTAGTGTAATTGAGAGCTCCTGTATTTGTCGACTTGTGTATCAGTAATTAGCACTGTCCAATCGGTACTTCGGGTTATGCTAAAAATAATTTTAAATCTAAGTCTCCTCGAAAATTGGTGGTGGCCCGACGAGGTGTAGAAAGGTAATATGGAACTTCCTTCAGCGTTGACATACTGTCATACCATGTAACAGTAGACTGTACCTTTTAGAAACTGTATTCTAAATGTTTGAATATATGCTCTTACAGTCATGATGGAGTACTACAGTATATGAAGAGTAATGTCTGATTAAAATAAGCAGTCTATGGTTACTGAGTTCTCTACTTTACTAAATGGGGTATTATGGTCACTGTGATAGTAACTAAAACATTTGATAATATACAGGTGTTATGTATTTTTAGTGCATGTTGTGATATTACATGCATATAATAGTGGATATCTAGAAGCTAGTTTCAAAATGATCAATTTAGGGAGATGTTAAAAAGAAATATGTCAGCCATTCATTATTATGTATTTCAAAAATACAGATTATTTAGTTATTAACTCTATTGAGAGGATTCAAAATTCTATGGATTGTTGCAAAGGGATGTGTAATGTTAAGTGAAGCATTTGTAACATTTAATAGATCTTATCTAGGAAATCTTATGGGATTACCTGATGTAGATGACCTGTCTTGGTACTGATAAAAAGAAAAGTTAAGGCCAACATCTTATACTTGAACAGTTCTGTAAATCACCTAGAATTCACAATGGAAAATTTAGTGATACTTGTGGTACATAGGTCTTTTTATTTGTAAACTTTATTTACTACAATTTGTATTCAAATGCCTTAGAAAAATATAAAATGCCGTGCTCTGTTTAAGAGAAAATTTTCATTATCAGTACAATTTTGTCGATTAACCAGCACTACTAAAGTATCTAATGCTTTACCCGAAACACAGTAGGACGCTTAATGTGTTACTAACAAATGACCCAAAATTACCGCCATGCAATTGTAAGTACACTAAGTCTTATGGTTTTACTCACCACGTGTGTTTGCAAATCACCTTTTATTTTAAAGGGAAATACATTTGTTTACACTTCTATATCAGGCAGTTTACTCTAAGGCACATGTAGATTTTTACTGATTTAAGATCTCCGTGGCCGAGTGGTTAAGGCCGCTGACTTTACATCACTTGCCCCTCATTGTTGTGGGTTCGAGCCTCACTCGGGGCGTTGAATTTTTCATGTGAGGAAGCCATCCAGCTGGTTTACGGAAGGTCGATGGTTCTACCCAGGTGCCTGCTCGTGATGAAATAATGCACAGAAGGGCACCTGGGGTCTTCCTCCACCATTAAAGCTGGAAAGTCGCCATATGACCTATCATGTGTTTGTGCGATGTTAAATCAAAAAAAAAAAGAAAAGAAAGATTTTTAAATGGCATTTTGATAAAAAAATACATTCCATGGAAATAGACAAATTTGTGTAGCTGAAACCAAATGATGTTTCATGAAACTGTAGGGTATTTAGGATGAACATATTTTCAAATACATCTATAAACAGTGTTGGAGAAGGTAGAAGACTTCAGGTGATAAGATAAATTTCTTTAAAGCTACTTGCCCACAGTTTGAGTGAATTTTTTCAGCATGCTCATTTCCACCAACTTTGGCATAAAGTGTATATATGACACTGAAAAATGATAGTGGTTGAAAATAAAAGTGAGATATTCAATTTGGTAAAAATGTAAGCATAATGTAAAATTTCTGCATTATTTTGAAAGCGTTGCTATGGTTTACTACCTTCTGTTCAATGTTTTTGGTCATTTATAAGAATACCTTGCAAAAATCTTATGTCAATAAGTTTGTACCACTACTCACTTTCAGAGTACTCACTTTTTATGGATTTTTGAGAGAAATTATTTTTCACCTTAAATGTATGGTTTAGTCCCCTTAACTTGAATTACTCATTCATGAAATGAACAGTGCATTCAGCTAAAGCCCAGAACAGACAGAATTATCGACATGTTTGAAAAAAAAAAAGATTTTATTTGATACTAGACTTTTCAGTTGTAAATAAATTTATTGACATTATTTCCTCTTAAGAGTTACTTGTATCAATAAGGACTTAATTACAGGGAGAAAAAATTCAAAATTTACAAGATATTTTTCTCATCATCTTCAAAGAAAAAACTAGGACAAACTATTTAGTATTATTATGGCTATTGACCCTTATTGTTGTAATACTTACCTGGTGGGAAAAAAATTATCTGTATCTGTATGTTATTACTTTTTCATCTCTTCTCATAAATAATTCATCATTGCAATTTACTGTAATAAATAATACACATATTGTCCTGCAGAAAATTGTATTCGGCAATAATTTCTTAAGAGCCAAGTTATAACAAAATCCTGGGATAATCCTTATTGACTTTGAAAATTACTTACCCGGTTACCTGAATCAAGCAATGGTGGGAGTATATGTGTTCTACAAACAGCTGTCAGGGTTTTGTTTGGTTTGTGTACATATATTACTTAGCATCTGCTAGTACATCTTAAATGTAGAGAGAAAAAAGTGTTTCATGGACACAGTTTGTCATCTGATATTTTCTTCAGCACCTTTATTATTTTCAGCCACAACCAAAACCAAAGTAAAAACTGCGCGCTCGGATCCTACTTACTCAGAGAGCAATAACGATCAGGGAGATAACTTTGAGAATGTTGAGCTGACACAAACTAGTCATAAAAAATCTGTAGCGGAGGTGAGCCAGACTGCAGGAGGAGATAACTCTCAACAAGAGAGCCTCAATAAGAAGGCTATAAGCATTGTTGAGCATGTACGTGCCAAACTGACCGGTAGAGATTTCTCCGTGGAGGCACCAGTGGATGTAGCCAGTCAGGTTGATTTGTTGATAAAGCAGGCAACATCGCACGAGAACCTGTGCCAGTGTTATATTGGTTGGTGTCCATTCTGGTGAGGAATTCCCAAAGACAAAATCTGTACTTACAAAGACGTTGATGTAATTATTTTAATATGACAAGACATACAAATATTAAATTAAACACACTAACTTTGACACCTCATCCATCTGGCAGTGCTTGAAGTGAATAAGAATTTTAGATTAAAGGCATAATGGAATTTAAAAAACTATAGCAAACATATGTTTAAACACTCATATAGGTTGCACGCCATACAGACTAATAAACTAGTAGCCCTTGTTCAATTATTCTGCTGGTTGTATAATCTTTTCTTTTTATATGAATTAATGAAACCACACAAAGTCTTATACTGTATATTCTTTCCTAAAATTGAATGTCTTTTTAGCTCACCTGAGACAAACTTAGAAAATCATGGGTATGATAATATTTCTGTTAAACAGAGACAAAAAAATCAGATGAGCGTCTGCACCCGCAAGGCAGTGCTCTTGTTTAGTTTTAGTTTTGAGCTCAAAACTTGTCTGCAAATACAACCTTGCCATTTAGGAACAATTTAAGAATGAGAACATGAGAATTGTAAAAGTATTGTATGAACTCTGAGGTAATATGGAAATATTGTCTACATTGTATGAAGAAGTGAATAATGTTTGTCAGTGTTGTACTGGTATTGTTAATTCTGTGTGACTCTTGGTTACATCTTGCACATGTATTGTAATTTGTATATAAACAAATGTTTAATTGCTGTATGTAGATATAACAAATATGTGAAAAAGGATTTGTGTTATCAAAAAGACGTTTATATATAGTTTCAGATATGAAAGCAACTTGTACACAGTTACCACTATATAAATTTTGTAATCCAGAAACAGAATAAGATTGTATATATCAATTAAAATGTTTTATTATGTACAGTTCTTGTACTAATTACATGGCATGCTACATGTAAAAATGCTTTAGCGTGGTACATGCAAAACTATTAAATATGTTGCAGAAGTGCTTTTTTCTTGTTGATTGATTATGATGTGATTTTGGAATATAAATTATGTTGAAGTGATTAATGCTGTGTTTGTCTGACAACGAAGAAGAATAAAGCACTGAAGATATGTTTTCAGTGTTTTTAAACTTAAAAAAAGATACATTGGAAGCTCAAAGTGGGAGTCATATTTTAATTTGATGCAAGGAAAATATTTTCTGTCACACAAAGAATTGGTCTTGGTCAAAGGCAGACATCTTTTGGTTAAGGTTCATGTCTGCCAAAGGTCAAGGTCATTGGGTTCAGATATTTTGTAATGATGTTGTTTAACGTTTTATGGGAAACTTTTCAATTTCTTGTATTTTAACTACTGTCCCTATTCTCATCAAATTTTACATGAGGATTTGTCCTAGTAACAGTCAGACATCTTTCTTTTGTGTTATGGTCAAGTACGTCATAGGTCAAGGTCACAGGTAAGATATTGTGCTAATGTTTTACGCCACAATTCTTATTTTCGTTGTGTCTTCTGACATTACTATCATTTACTCTCAAATGGAGACTGTAGCCAGGGAGAATTTATGTTTGGTTATGGGGCTACAAAGGGGCCTTGGGATAACTTGCCTCATTTCAATCAGTTGAAAGGGTCGATCCCTTCCTTATCTGCATATTGCTTTTTTTAGTTTCCTCAAACACACCCATCCCTTCTGCCCCGCCTCTTCACCCATTTCACCCCAAATCTCGATCAACCTGAAATTGTTTATTGTCCTCATACCACTCTTCTGTTACACCATATTTCTTTTCTTTGCATACACCCCTTTCTACATCCTCTGTTAATCACCTTCCTCCAAAAACCTGAATTTTAGAAAATAAGATTTTATTATTCCCTGCCGAGAGCTTTTAAGAGTTTTTAAATAAGTTAACTGATGTATGGAGATGCCACCAAGACTAGATTTGTTGCCCTTTGTACATGTATATATAACACATGTTGTTTAATTCCATTTTTCGTCCGTCAGAAATCGTATCTCAAACATAGTTGGAAGGATTTCAATAAAACATGGTAGAAATGTCAATGGCTACAGGGCAACGCGGTACTGCAAGTTTCTTTAAGACTGGTTGAAGAAGACAAGATTTATGGCTCTGCAATTACATATATGAGCCGTGCCATGAGAAAACCAACATAGTGGGTTTGCGACCAGCATGGATCCAGACCAGCCTGCGCATCCGCGCAGTCTGTTTAGGCTCCATGCTGTTCGCTTTTAAAGCCTATTGGAATTGGAGAAACTGTTAGCGAACAGCATGGATCCTGACCAGACTGCACGGATGCGCAGGCTGGTCTGGATCCATGCTGGTCGCAAACCCACTATGTTGGTTTTCTCATGGCACGGCTCATATAGTACATACACAGTGTTTATTCGATTTTTTTGTCCGTCCGGAATTAGTTTATAGGATTTCAATAATACATGGTAGAAATGTTAACTGCTTTAAAAAATGCGGCCCTGCAAATTTCATTGAATTTTGCTTATTTGTATAATTCATAGTCTTTTTTTTGTGCCCATCCAGAATCCTACCTCAGACATGGTTGAATGGAGTTCAATAACACTCGTAGATACAGAAATGCGGCCATGCAAGTTTCAGACAGGTTGCACAAAGTAAGCGAGATTTGGGGTCCAGTATACGTTTGCATAATACGTTAATAGTGTTTTTATTCTATCTTCCGTCCTTCTGTCCACCCGGAGCCAAGTCTCAGACATGGTTTGAAGGAAAGTTTAATAAAACGTAGTAAAAAGGTATTTGGTTTATCAGTGTTTTACGTATAATCCAACAGGTAAATTGTGTTTGTAAATTTTAAAATCAGTTTACAGTTCACTATAGATGTTCCTGCCAGGAGGTAAATGATATGTCTACCACCAGCTTTGTCATTTCTTCTATGTGTTGCGTGGCTAAAGGAACAATAGAGAAAACAAAAGAGTTGCCACATAAATACCCATACGTAAGAACGTTCGTCTGTCAGAAAGTTCGCCCACGCAACTCTTCCGTCACCAATGGATTGATTTACACCTACCTTCACAAGAGTGGTCATTGTCGAGCTTAGTTGTGCATATCGTCGGCATTGTCTGGTTCGATGGTTTCCAGAGGAGGTAATTCGTCAAATTTTATGATGTTTTGGGCACTAATTAATATATTATTTGGTGGATTTACACCACAACGTACAGGAGTGATCAGTGCCAAGCCTCAGTATGCATATTATCGGCATTTTGCGCTTCGATAATTTTGAGCTGAATTGTGGCTCTTAATTTATCAAATTTTAAGATTTTTTGGCCACTTCTCTTATTATGTCTCCCACCACACAGCGGTGTGGGAGACATATTGATTTACTCCAGTCTGTATGTCCATGTGTTTGTCTGTCACAAAGCTTGTCCGCACTCTTAAGTCAAACATTTCTCATCCGATCTTCACCAAACTTAAACAAAATGTGTTTGACCATAAGACCTCGACCAAGCTCGATAACGAGCCAAATCGGTCCAGGCATTTTGTAGTTCTGGCCCTTGAATTGTAATGAGTAAACAGTATATAAAGACTGACTTGCTATTTAGATGATTAGGCAGTTGTGGGAGACATTCGCTTTTCTCAAAAGCAGCTCTAGTATTATTGGACGGATTTACCTCAAACCTTTCACAAGTTATCACTGCTAAGCCTAAAACATTTCGAAATGTTCCGGTTCAGTGATTTTCAGCGAAGTCATGGCCCTTCATTTGTCGTACTTTACCTTGTCCAGGCAACTGCTTTGATACAACTGAGAGGAATTACACCAAACTTTATAAATGATCAGTGCCAAGCCTAGTTGTGCATATCACGGCTCGGTGTTTTTCAATTGGGATGGCCCCAGATTCATCAAAGTTTATTATGTTTTAGCCATTTCTCTTATATAATTTGGTGGATTTTCACCAAACCTTACAGGAGTGATTAGTGCCAAGTATAATTAATTAATTATGCATAATGTCGGCATGTTCCGAATATGATTCAGTAATTTGTATGGAAGTTACGGCCCTTTATTTGTCAAATTATGTGCTATTTTGGCTACAACATTGGGCAGATTTCCACTAAATCTTGCAGTTATCAGTTCCAAGCCTAGCTGTACATGTCATTGGCATGTTCTGGTTCTCCGGTTCAGTGACTTACATTTGTGATTTGTCATGTTTTACAGTGTTTACACTAGTTGTTGTATTCAGTTAGGCTGAATTTCACTAAAACTCGCAGTATTAGTGTGAAGCGTAATGTTGCATATTATATCATGTTCTGATTAAATGATTTTCGGCGGAGTCATGACCCTTGATTTGTCAAATCCTTTGCTCTGTGCTACTTCTCTTAAACCACTGGTTGGAATTTCACAGGAGTTGCCACTGCCAAGCCTAGTTTTGTACATCGTTGGTATGCTCTGGTTCAGTGATTGTCCTTGGAGTTATGGCTCTTACATTTTGGAATTTTACAATTTCTGCATGGTAAGTTGTGGGAGACGTACGTTTTTCGTGAAAACAGTCTCTAGTTAAATATTGTTTCTATGAGCAGGATTACCACTTTCCTATACATGCAACCTCAAGCACTAATAAAATCTGTAAAAAGACCCTATGGAAGCGTAGAATGCAACCAAGCAGAATAATTATAGCAGACTCAGTTTGACTGAGTCTGTTCATGAGACTATTTTACTAAGAGCAGTTTCCTACCTATTTTACTACCATCAGTTAAATGGTTTATGGGAATGTTTACCAGTTACATGTAATTGACAGCATTTAAATTATGTTACTAAGAGCACATTACCAGTTTCCTATATATTTTTCCAGCAGTTTAATGGTTTTTGAAAGCAGTTAAATAGATTTCTATTTTATATTACTACCACCAGTTAAAGTATTTATTAGAGCAGTTTACCAGTTTCCTATAAGCTACTGCCAGCAGTTAAATGGTACATGTATACATATGAAAGCAATTTACCAGGATCCTGCTACTGCTTGCATTTAAATGGTTTATTAGAGCAGTTCCCCAGAATAGTTTACCAGTTTCCTCTATGTTACTGTCAGCAGTTAAATGGTTTATTAGAGCAGTTTACCAGATTCGTTTACCAGTTTCCTCTATGTTACTGCCAGCAGTTAAATGGTTTATTAGAGCAGTTTACCAGATTAGTTTACCAGTTTCCTCTACGTTGCTGTCAGTAGTTAAATGGTTTATTAGAGCAGTTTACCAGATTAGTTTACCAGTTTCCTATACGTTACTGCCAGCAGTTAAATGGTCTATTAGAGCAGTTTACCAGATTAGTTTACAAGTTTCCTATACGTTACTATCAGCAGTTAAATGGTTTATTAGAGCAATTTACCAGATTAGTTTACCAGTTTCCTATATGTTACTCCCAGCAGTTCAATGGTACAAGTATATGAAAGCAATTTAAAGGATCCTGTTACTGCCAGCAGTTAAATGGCTGATAAGTGCAGTTTACCTGATTAGTTTACCAGTTTCCTATACGCTACTGCAAGTAGCTAAATGGTTTATTAGAGTAGTTTATCAGTTTTCTATACGTTACTGACAGCGATTAAATGGTTTATTAGAAGAGTTTACTAGTTTCCACTACGTTACTGCCAGCATATGGTATATGAAAGCAATTGACCAGGCTCAAGTTACTGCCAGCAGTCAAATGGTTTATGAGAGATTTTTTTTATCAGACTCCTGTTACTGCCAGCAGTTAAATGATTAATGAGAGAAGTTTACCACTTTCATTACTGCCAGCAATTAACTGTTTTATTAGAGCAGTTTACCAGTTTCCTATATGTTACTGTTAGCAGTTAAATCATCGATTTACAGGGTTCCTGTTACTGCCTACAGTTAAATGGTTTAAAGAGGTTGCCCAGGATAGCCATTATGCTGGCTCCCAATAGTCCGTCACCCTCTACAGCTTCCACCGGGACCCAACCCAAACTCGGGGTCCCATAGGGCCCTACTATTTACTGCTGTAACGATTTTAGGCCACCGCCCCACCCCAGCCTTACGCCTTGCCCGGGTTCCTTCCAAACGAGAGTTCTCCCGGAATGGTGGCTACCTATACCTGTTGGGGGACAACCCTCTTTACAACGGCCACCCAGTCCTATCCAAAACTCAAGTTCTGTGGCGGAGCTTTGGGCAAACAAACTGAAAGAAGTAAAAAAAAAATTCGAAGACGGGCTCAGACCAAGTTTTAGATCAGCTCACGAGTTTTTCCGGAAAGGCGGCTACACGTGCCTGGTGGGCGACAACCGCTCTATTACGGTCACCTGGTCCGATCCAAACTCAAGGTCTTGGGTGGATCTGGGGGCGCCAAAACAGAAAAAAAGTGAAAACTTCTGATACTCGCTCATTGCTAGTAGTAAACTAGAGTTTTCCGGGAATAGCCACTGTGCTGCCCCCGAACCCCTCCCCAATGACCGTCACAATGACCATCCGATCCCAACCAAAACTCAGGGTCCCATAGAACCGTCCTATGTACTGCTGGTACGATTTAAGGCCACTCACCCCTGCCCAATCCCCCCCCCCCCCTACCCCCGCCTCACACCTTACCCCAGGTTCCTCCCAAACAAGGGTTTTCCCGGAATGGTTACCCGTGCCTGATGGGGTATGGCCTCTTTACACAGACCATCCAGTCCGATCCTAAACCAAAGGTCTGGGTTGAGCGGGGGTACCCAAAATGAAAAAAGTGAAAAATAATCAAAACGGCCTCAGACTAATTTAAATGGCCAGTGACGGCATCAATCCTTTTACTGAATGTGTCACTTCGGCTCAAGTTTGTTTTTGCACCCGTCGTAAAAATACATTGCCAGAAAATAGTTTGGGTATCATATCAGATGCAGGAAATGTTGAAAATAGGGAATGTATGCGATGCTACAAGGCAACAGGAGCTCTTGGACCCAACCGGGCGGTTGGATTGAGTTTGACAGAATATAAAAGTGGCTACACTCTGGGGATTTGATCTAACCGCAGATCAAGGTTGCGAGGAAGGTCAACTTCACCCTATAAAATGGGGAACCTGAGGTTCAGTTTGCACAAGCACTTCCTACTGTCGTCAACGTGATAGTGTACGCAGAATATGACAATCAAATTGAAATCAACGGGCTGAGAGAAGTCACCACAGATTATTAAACATGGATGGTCATGCCTATGCAAGAAAACTCAGAGAAGATGCTGAAAAAAAAGAGAAATATCACGAACCGATATTTAAAAGAAAACTACAGAATATGCGGGACACCTTACACAATTGTGTTGTGGATGAACTTCAAACACTCATCGATGACGTATATAAGAACTCTTTTAGATGTAAAGTCAATTACAACATCAGCTGTGTTTGTTTACATCTACTGGGTGAAGTTGTCATTGAAAAAAACTCTTAGTCAACTGAATCTCTACAATGGCATGGAAAAGTGGTATCCAAAACTAGAGCTTTTGGGAGTCCATGGCAGAGAGAAATATAAGGGGGAAGTTAGACTGACAATCATATCCACGGGAAAGCTGGATGAGTATGGGCAGAACGAGTGAAAGACGCCTGGAATCATGAATACCCATGAACTTCAATACATCTTGGATAAATTGTTTATATTGAGAACACTCAATGGAAACGTGTGCGCCAAGGGTGATCTACCAAAGCTGAAACCCTGTCATGTTAAAGCTTACTTAGTGAACACGCATGACTCAGAACAGCCTGGAGAACATTGGATGGCTATTTACTTCGAGAAAATACAGCTATCTACTTTGACTCTCATAGATTACCAACCTTAGAAGTAGCTATTCAACCTTTCTTGGACAAAAATACTAGAAGCTGGACTAGGAACAACATACGATTTCAAAATGGAAGCAGTGCTATGTGTGGTGTTTACTGCATATTTCCTCTGTAAGCTTTAGTCAAAGGATGTGATTTAGAGACTATTTTGACTGTCAAATTTCGTTTAGAGCCAAGATATTGGCATCTCAATGACAAAGACGTGGGAACTTGGTTTAAACAATCCTATGGACACTTGTATGCAAAAGCTAGATCACTAGCTAAACCTGAACATTGTCAATGTTGTACAGCAGACCAATCTAATAAACTTGCTTTAGCTTTGTTTAAATTGTAAGGGTTAGACCATGATTATTTGTATCCTTAATATTCTGTGTTAATAAAGTTACTTGTTCAATAAAAAATATGTAGACACAATATTCTTGTTATTTTTCCCTATATAGGGGTAGTAGTAAGTTGCCATAAACGACCATGTTCATACAATACTCTAAATTGAGTGTCCTAGTTATTTAAAAGAAAACTTTGTGAAAATTAGTGACATGCATAGTTATAGAAGCAAATATACTTTTTTGTTTCACAAGTAAAATGGTTTTACACGAAATACTTTTTATTATAGCTGCATTCATTATTGGAATTATCTTCCTAAAACATTATACTTTTAAAGACTAAAGTAGCTTTTAAGCGTGCTGTAATTTAAAAACAGTATTTGATGGACAAAATGGTAATTCATGAGATTTCAAAATGTGTACTTTTAAACTGCGGGTTTTTAAAAAGTTTGTATTCTGTATGTTATTATGTTTTAAGTTATGTATAGCTGTTCGTGCTTGGTCGCACATTTATGAGCAATTTTTCACTATGGCTACCAACAACATCTTGCCAGTGTTATATCTATCTATGGCTAACAACATCTTGCCAGTGTTATTTCTATGGCTAACAACATCTTGCCAGTATTATATCTATGGCTAACATCTTCCCGGTTTTATATCTTACTGCTTTAGTACATCTTAAGCCATATGCTTTATACTTTGATTTTAGAATAAAGTAAGACCATGGACCCCAATGGAAATAGGTCTCCGGACTTTATCGAGTTATCATGTGCAGGCATATGACATTGAACTTTGACTGTGATATTATAGCATTATTGTGATACCCTTGAAGTTGTGGTATAAATTGTCAGTATTTTTATATGTCTGTTATAGTTAGTTATTCGTCCGTGATAGATTGTTAAGATGTGCTACAAACTGTAGTTGGACATACGGCGCGAATAAAATCTTATCTTATCTAGTCCTGGTCTTATTTCAACTTAGTCATGTAGATGTTGGTCCTCCATGTAAGATCAAATCTCATTGGCGGCTAATTTATTGATTATCCGGTCCGCGCGATCCCCATATAAGCAAATACATTGACCTACATTCCATCATTCGATTACAACGGAGTCTATTGCCGAGCAAATTGAAGAACTGCAACAACTCGAAGCCAGAGCTGCTGTTCTTCAAAACAGCATTCTAAATAATCTTAGAAGAGAAGAAGAGAGGTGGAGGGAGACACAGAGAAGGACAAATGAGGCGTTAAGGATCGCCCAATCCTTAAGAGATAGAGAACAGTGGAGACGGACAGAAAGGCAGATAATGGAGGAGAGATATATGGGACGACGCTACGTCAGTGTTGTTAAAGTTCACCCCTATGTCCAAAGTGTCCCTGTTGATAGCACCACTGACTAGACTTTCTACTCAAACACAACGGCCCTTTTCAGGGCCACTCCATTTCTTTTCTAAAGAAAGTACCTTTTTTATTGTCTACTGGTAAAAATTATGGCAGCCTCCTGGATGGTGATCTGGCACCCAGGAAGGTGTTCTGACACCCTGGAGGGTGATCTGGCACTCTGGATGGTGATCAGGCACCATATGCTAAATTCCCATAGGATGCCAGAGACCCCTCCAGTAATTTATTTTAGTAACATGACCAGGGTGCCAAATCACCGCTTTTTACTACTAATATTATGTGTCAGTACGTCGATATTTTGTCCTGTCTCTCATTTGAAAATAAAATGATCGACGTATCAAGAAATAAGCCTTAATTCTTAAGAGTCACTATATTGTGCACGGATTTCAGGCAGAGCATGCTGCCCACATCCCTCCAAACGGACAACGTTGTATCAGGTCTGCAATTGCAGAAAGATTGATGGGTTTGCTCGTAAAGTAATAACTGTTTTATTTTCAGTATTAATGGAATCCATTTTGCATGATTAGCAATTAAATATTCGAGCCATCGAACTTTCTTATTAAAAAACAAGGAATTTCCACTGTGCGTGTCTAAAAACGTTTTTAAAGAAAACTACTTATCTGGTATTGGCTCGAACTTTGAACAGAAGGTACATGTATCTGAAAATAACATAACAGTATAAAATCAGATTATTGTATTTCTTCTATATAAAAGCAACGTTCGTTTTTCTCACTGCGCATCTGCTTTATTGATTTTAAATATTATAATGACACGCCCTCGTCAATACATGCAGCGTGATATATCGAGCTCACATATGGCTACGTAGACCTTACGGTGGAATACGGTTCTACCTTTTTATGATGGAATAACGGCTGATCTGATAGTTTTCTTCAAAATGAAGACAAGATTGGTGGTTCACGTTGTCGTTTTGCTTCTTTTAGCTGAAACAGTAATTGGAACACGGCTTGACGGAAATAATTCGTTGATTATTCTGTTGGAATTGCAAATGGATCACTGTTCGTCTATTTCCCATTGCACCATCAAATCTCCAAACAATGCAAGTTTGGTGTCGTCTGCTGCAACGTGTTGTAAAAGCTGTTCATGTGACAATGACTGCAAGGATCTGGGGACATGTTGTCCAGATTTCCGGCTTGCTGATGTGATAAGCGTCACACTGTCAAATAGTATTTCAGATTTGTCCGATCGGCTGAATAATTTGAACTCTACAATTACTAAGGAGCTACTGGAAATTAGGGATTCACCACGTGACACTCAGGGACTTATTGCTTGTGTGGAAGCAAAGGCTATTACGAATGACTTTCGTTTTGAATCTAAACGGTTACCAAATTCTTTTTTGATGGTCAACATATGTCCGCTAGACTTTGAAGGTGATTCGGACATGGAAAGGAAATGTATTGACAATGTTCCGTTGGAAGATTTCAAAAACAACAAAAATGACCCTGACCTTACCATCCCTGTGACGTCATTTGTGTAGTAGTCCTTTACCCCCTTTGGTTGAAACTGGCCTCGCCCCATGGGGGCACAGGGTTTAAATAGACCTGTATAGGGAAATACCTTTAAACATTATTGTCCTTAACCATAAGGCCTAGAGCTTAGATATTTAGTATGTGGCATGCTGTAGTGTTTCTTTACCAATATTGCTCAAATCATGACCCTGAGGTCAATATATATATTTCACGCACGGGGGTCCCTTGTTTTACATTGACTTATATAGAAAAAGTCTTTAAACATCTTCTTGTCCAGAACCATAAGACCAAGACGTTTGATATTTTGTATTTAATATTGTCTAGTGGTCAACTATCAAGTTTGTTCAAATCATGACCTTGGGGTTTAAATTGACTGCGACCAGGAGTCAACAGTTTGTAATTGGCTTATATAGGGAAAGCCTTTAAAAATCTTTCCTGAAACAATAGGGCCCAGAGCTTAGATATTTAGTATGTGACATGCTCTAGAAGTTATATCGTCTCTCATTCTGTCGTTTGTCACTGTTGTCGCATTCACATGACAAAATATTCACACCCGATGTATAATTTAGTCGCAAAGTTTTATCAGGATTTTAATTCACATGTAGTACATATTTCGGAACTCCCATCATTTGGCTTATGAAATTCATTGGTGATGGATTTATTTAATACTTTTCGTTTATTAACTATTTTATATTAAGCCACACTTTAAAACTATTATCTTTTTTCAACGAGGAGACTAAAACACATATTTGGTTGTAAAATTCTGATTTTCTCTTTTGTCCTTTGTAAAGTCTTTTCGTGTGTGCATGTATTTTGTTTTTGTTTAGCATGACGAAATGTACTCGAATTGCATAGGTGCATATATGATTTGAACCAAGTCTTGAGCATAAAAACAGCGCATAAGGTAAAAGACCCTAAATGACAATCGACATATTTACTTATTCCCCTTGTGCGTTTTTGCTGCATTGTTAAAACTATTTATTCACAGATTTGATTAAAACTTTGAATATGGTATGTTATAAAACGTCCGTCGATGTGACACCAAAAAATAGCAGTACATGTGAAGTCTGCTTTTAAATATATGTTAACTCCTACATGTGCAAACGTTGCCTTCATAATGATTTTGAAACACTAAGTAATTGTTTCTATAAATTACACGGGCCAACATTCATGGCAATATGATCATACAAGATGTCCACATAAGATCACCTCAAAATGATATTGGCAGTAAAGGCAGTTGAAATTCGAAGCTATATAAAGACTCGATGCAAGCTTGGCGTATCTGCAAAGGAGATTTTTGAGAAATTGTGCGAAGTTCTTTGGCAGAATGAAGTGTCGTATGCCACAGTCACGAGGTGGGTTAAGAAGTTTAAAAGCGGCTTTGACTCCATTAATGATGCACAAAACCTGGACGTCTTTGTAGTGCCACTTCTAACAATATGGTCGAAAAAGTCTGCGATGTGTTTAAGTTTGACTCAAGACTATCTGTTCAACAGATAGCGGTAGCTAGTATAGTTGATATTTCAGCCGCAGGTGTATTCCTCAAACTAAAACGTAATTTGAAAATGAGACGCATTACAGCGAGATGGATCCCTCATTTATTGTCGGACAAGCAAACATGTGTCCGGCTGGAAACAGCTAGAAATCTGCTTAAAATGTTTCCAAAATACAATAGAAAGCCGTTTCTGGAGATGAGTCATGGGTACATGTTTTTGAGCCTACTAGGAAAATTAACAACAAAATATAGGCTACCAAAACTGCCGCCGCCCCTCAATTGCCAAAAGATTGATGAGTGCTAAGAAAGCAATGTTTCTTATTTTCTTTCATATCCGTGGTCTGATAATGCAACTGGTTGTACCAAATAAAAAAATCTGTGATTGGATTATTTTATAAAGAGAAGTGTTGAAGAAACTTAAACAACAATGTTATAAACGACGCCCACACATTGGGCTTAAGCACCTATCCTAGCTGCACGACAACGCCCCTGTGCATAAGTCTGCTGTTGTGACCTCGTTTTTGAATAAGGAAAGGGTTCGAGTTCTTCCACATGTACCATATTCCCCAGACCTAGCCCAGTGTAACTATTTCTTCTCCAGACTGAAAAAACAAAACATTTAGCTGGTAGACATTATTGGTCCCGACGCTGTTTATCAGTGTACATGTATGCTGGGTATACCTGAAAATGGGTATGAAATTGCCTTTACAATAAACGTTTGAAACTTTGTGTACGTAGTAAGGTGATTACTTTAAGGTATGACGCGTAAATAAATATCAAACGCGTGCTTTTATTACTCTAGCTGGATTACTTTTTAAATGGCCCACATAAATACATGCCACTGTCTAATTGTCCACTGCACCTATATGACGGTCACCAACTAAGTTCAAGATGCAGAACTACAGATAACGTCTGATTCTGAAATTCTGAAAGACATTGATACTGGAGTAGGACTATATAACCCGTATATAGGTATTATAATCAATAACTGAATTGTGTAAAAATTATATGGCAAGTCAACAAGACTTTTTGACTTAGTTGTTACGGGCCTCAGGTGCAAGAATTTTGCGCTACAGATATGCTCTTCTATCAAAGTATAAACGCTGGGCAATATTACTGAAAATTAACTGTATTAACATAAAACTAGTTTAACAAAACATCTAACAAATACAGTAAATTAGCTCCATTCTCAACTACAATACCAATTTCGTCGTCACACAATTAAACACAAATCAGTCCTGTTTAGCTCAACTATTCGAAGAATAAGGGAGCTAGCTATCCTACTCGCCCCGGCATCGGTGTGAGCGTGAGCGTCACACAAATGTTAAAGTTTGTGTACCACCCAAAATATTTTCAAAGTCCATTGAGATATTGCTTTTATATTTTGCATACTTGTTTACCATCATGACCCCAGTCTGTAAAAAGGAGGAGGCAACTCTATCAAGCATTTTGACTGAATTATGGCCCCTTTTCGACTTAGAATATTTTTATTGTAATGTTAAAGTTTGCGTATCACCCCAAATATTTTCAACGTCCATTGAGATATTGCTTTCATATTTTGCATACTTGTTTACCATCATGACCCCTGTCTATAAAAAGGAGGAGGCAACTCTATCAAGCATTTTGACTGAATTATGGCCCCTTTTCGACTTAGAATATGCTTATTGTAATGTTAAAGTTTTACTCATAGCTTATTTTATACTATCAAGCACTGAGAATAAAGCGCGCTGTCAACTGACAGCTCTTGTTTATATTACAGCTTAGCAAGTACCATTAAAGTGTGTAGCTAAATCATTTGATCAAATTTAACAACATCGGTGCTAGTGCCATGCCGAAACCCTCGAGTGCTCTCAAAATAATCAGTAAATAATCCATTGACCCTTTTATATGTTGAAGGACACTGATACCTGAAACATATTTCCTTCTTTGCATGTATCAAACGATTTCTTCCACAGTACACTAAATTTTATAATATCGTATATTTTCTGAAGATCGATGCGACAATCCACATAACCCGGTCAGACACTGTTTAAGAATGGTTACGTAAGTATATGACTTGTTTATAGCCTTGTGTGTTGCTAAAAATCTTATAAAATTATCATTACCTTTTATATTTTATTATATATCTATTTATTTTTATATATAAATAATCAGGCAATCAAAGGTTTATTTTATTTATCAATTATTTCATTAGATATGAATCTTATTTTTAT
This sequence comes from Mercenaria mercenaria, assembly GCF_021730395.1. Taxonomy (NCBI): domain Eukaryota; kingdom Metazoa; phylum Mollusca; class Bivalvia; order Venerida; family Veneridae; genus Mercenaria; species Mercenaria mercenaria. Next base: position 16,834,982 of record NC_069373.1, read on the forward strand.
ATTTTTAAATGCTCGTTCTTGGAACCTCTTATGCCTATCATTTTAAAATAAAATTATGGGGTCACAACGCATATAAATTAATACTCCCCTGAAAACTTTCTTGCAGCCTGTCTGATCGCCGTCATAATAGCAAGTTGCAATGACATGTGTCTATCCAAATAGGCCTAGGTGGATCCCATCCTTGGCAAAGAGTTGTGTTTTGGCTCGGAATATTAGCCTATGGTTCCAATAACGGATGTGTTTGTGGCCTTCCGGTAGGGTTTTTAAGTATTTGATTTGCCTGTATTTGACACATAATGTTCTTCTGTTAAGTTTTTTTTTGGCTTCGATCGAGCGAATAATTCACATACAAAAACCTAAACAACATTATAGTCCTTCAGTAGCATTGAATCTATTTTCTCCAATGTACTGGTTACTTCTAGTGATTGTATTCTAGAGTCAATGTCATTTTCCCCTGGCTGTAGCAGAACGACACGAGGCTTGTGTGTACGAAGAAAGCTGTCAAACCGGCATTTGAAATAGTTGGTACAGGTTCGATGACCGTTATAGTTTTCAAAAGCTAAGAGTCCACCAAGTCCCTTGTGGAACACCGCTCATTCCTTCAGGTCGTAGTTGGCAGGCAGTATCTGACGACGAAAGTTGTCATCAAGCCTACGAATAAAACTCTGTCCTAAAATTGCAACTGAGATTCTCGAATTTCCCATTTTCAAACAAATGAAATCCAACGTTCTTTATTTAGAATCCAAAGTTCTTTGTTTACGACGTGTGAAATTGTTATAAAGTCCAAACCTAGCTCTCTATATATAATAATCCCAGTCCTTCATGTATTGATATTTGTAACAGAAACGAAATGTGTATAATTTTCTAGTGAAAGCTGTTTAAAAAAAAATGATAAAATCTGTAAAATTTGTGAATAAAATCAGAACATTCCTTTGCAACCCAAGATAACTGGAATAAACTGGTTAGGCAGATTTAGCTCGGATTGTATAAATTCCGTGAGGCCGTTCCTCCTACTTTCCGTCATAAATTTTGCTAATGCTACGTGGACATAGCTTGTACCTACAGTTAAGTTTAACAACAGTTTTATGACGTTCATTTTCATCAAAGTATAACAGTTGTCTGATATTTGTTCTATATCAAATCTGTATTATTTGTCATTATTCAATACGTCATATAGATGTTCATCTACATCAGTATAGATATAAACTCCAGGTCTGGAGGTAGCTTGAACGCACAAACTAAAAAAAGATGAAATATAGTTCGAAAGCGGTCTCAGACGAAGTTTGATATCCGCTTACGAGTAAACAAGAGCTTTCCCGGGGTAGTCACTATGCTGGCCCTTATAGACCGTCACCCTCTACAACGGCGACCGAGTTTGACCGGAATGATGGTCACCCGTGCCTGGTGGGGAAAGCTTTCCCTACAACGACCACCCGGTCCGATCCAAAACTCATTGTTTTTGGGCGGGGCTGGGGCGACTCTAGTGAAAAAAGTGAGATATTCCCAAAACGGCCTTAGACCAACGTTAACGACACGCTGATGAGTAAACAAGAGTTTTCCCTGATTATCCACTATGCTTCCCCTCTACGGCAGCTTCGATCCAAACACAGACGTACAGCTCCATAGGACCCTCCTTTTTACTGCTGTAACAATTCAGACCATCCCCGCCCAACCTCAGCCTCACACCTTGCCCGGGTTCCTCACAATCAAGAGTTTTATCGGAATGGTGGCTACCTAATCCTGCCGGAGGGCAACCCTCTCTACAACAGCCACCCGGACGGGTCTAAAACTAAAGCTCTGTGGCTGAGCTTGGAACAAACTGAAAAAAGTGAAAAATTCCAAAAACAGACTCAGACCAAGTTTTAGATCCGCTCGCGAGTCAAAAAAAAAAGAGTTTTTCCGGGAGTGGCGCTATGTTTGCCCCAATAGATCAGTACCCTCTGCAACGGCCTTCCGGTTCAAAACAAAACTCAGGGACTCCTCTTATTTATTACTGTAACAATTTTAGGCCATCCTATCCCACCCAAACCTCACACCTCCCCCTTGTTTTCTCCCAAAATATAGAATTCCCGGAATGTTGGCATCCAATGCCTCGTGGGGGAAACCCTATCTACAACGGCCATCCGGTCCGATCCAAAACTCAAGGTCCATGGCGGAGCTAGGGGACAGCAAAACTGAAAAAATAAAAAAAAGTCCGAAATCGGCCATAGACCAATTCTGAGATACGTTTACGAGTAAACAAGAGTTTTCCCGGGGTACAAACTATGCTTGCCCCACATATAACGCCACCGTCTACAACGACCTTACGGTCCAAATCCAACGCAGGGCCATATAGGGCCCTCCTATTTACTGCTGTACCCCCACCCCAACCTGCCCTCATACCTCTCCTTGGAGTCCTCCAAACAAGAGTTCTCCCGGAATGGAGGCCAACTGGCCTAGCGGGGGACAACCCTCAATACAACGACAACCCGGTCCGATCCAAAAATCAAGGTAACGGGCGGGTCTGGGGGTACCAAAACTAAAAAAATGTTCTAGCGTGTCCATTTATCAGTGACTGCATCATATTAACAATTTATATCAATACGTCGATATTTTGTCCTTTCTCTCATTTGAAAATGTAAATGACCGACGTATCAGTGAAATAAACATTTCCTTCTTGAAAGTCACTATACCGTGCGCGGATTTCAAGTAGAGCATGCTGCCCACATCCCTTTAAACGGACAAAACTGTATTAGGTCTGCTGTTACAGAAAGACTGATGGTGTTAACTTGTAAATTAACACTTGTTGAATTTAGATATCTGGTATTGGCTCGACCTTTGATCAGAAGGTACATGCATTTGAAAATAACATAACGGGGTAAAATCAGATTATTGTGCTTCTTCTATATAAATGCAAAGCGCGATATTCACTCCTGCACATCATCTTAATTGATTTTGTAAATTGAGCCGTGCCATGAGAAAACCAACATAGTGGGTATGCGACCAGCATGGATCCAGACCAGCCTGCGCATCCGCGCAGTCTGGTCAGGATCCATGCTGTTCGCTAACAGTTTCTCCAATTCCAATAGGCTTTTAAAGCGAACAGCATGGAGCCTGACCAGACTGCGCGGATGCGCAGGCTGGTCTGGATCCATGCTGGTCGCAAAGCCACTATGTTGGTTTTCTCATGGCACGGCTCAATTATAATACCACGCCTTCGTTAGTTTCTGCAGCGAGGTAATAGACACTGTTTAAACTTCTTTTTCTCATTTCGAACTCACATTATGGCTATATAGACGTTGCGATGGAATGCGGATTTTCCTTTTTATGATGGAATAACGGCTGATAAGTGTCGTCAAGATGAAGACACGATCATTGGTGGTTCACTTAGTCGTTTCGCTTCTTTTTACTAAAACAGTAATTGGAACAAGGCTTGACGGGAACAATTCGTTGATTAACCTGTTGGAATTGCAAATGGATCACTGTTCGACTGTTTCACTTTGCACCATCAAATCTCCAAACAATGCGAGTTTGGTGTCGTCTGCTGCAACGTGTTGTAAAAGCTGTTCATGTGACAATGACTGCAAGGAGCTGGGGACATGTTGTCCAGATTTCCGGCTTGCTGATGTGATAAGCGACACACTGTCAAATAGTATTTCAGATTTGTCCGATCGACTGAATAATTTGAACTCTACAATTACTGAGGAGCTACTGGAAAATAGGGATTCACCACGTGACACTCAGGGACTTATTGCTTGTGTGGAAGCAAAGGCTATTACGAATGACTTTCGTTTTGAATCTAAACGGTTACCAAATTCTTTCTTGATGGTCAACATATGTCCGCTAGATTTTGAAGGTGATTCGGAAATGGAAAGAAAATGTATTGACAATGTTTCGTTGGAAGATTTCGAAAACAACAAAAATGACCCTGACCTTACCATCCCTGTGACGTCATTTAGAACCAACAAAACATACAAAAATTTATATTGTTTCCAGTGTAATGAAGGTGGGCACGTTGGAAGTAAATTTAGCGTCTGGAGAGTGATCATGTTTTGTGCGTCATCGAAGGTTTTCTACAATTATGATAATCCATATACTCTGTTCCGGCAAATCACGTCGGCAGCTAGATTTTACAACTGCAACTTGCTGTATACACCAAGGACAGAGGTTAAGGCCTTAATTAGTAGATGCGACCCAGTGGATATCTACAAATGCCCGGTTGAGTCGGACAAACAGCTAAAACACGTTTGTGGAGCTTTTCATTTGCCAGTTATTTTTACAGAAAACTATCGAACATTTAAAAGGTACAGAAATATTGCCTGCTTTCTCTGCAACAAGGAAGAAAAATTTTGGTCGAAGTGTGTAGATAGTTATCCGAACGTAGAGGAATATAGCATGGAGCTAAACCTTCTACTTGACGGCCATAACAACATATTGCAATATAATGAATCTGATCTGCACGTGTTGAATGTTACTGTTATAAAATATGATGGCGGTCCATGCAAGGCAGGATTTATTCCGAGCCAGGAATTGGTAATTGTCATTTTTTCAATTAAACACTTGTTCTTTCTGTCTGATAAGAAACATACAATTTCGAAACGTTCGTTTTATATAAATGTAGAAATCTTTCGACATGAAATTAACGAAAGGTCTTTGCCTAAATATACTGAACAAAACAGCTAACCCGCCGTCTTTTGCTAGTAATTTAAAAGTTACTGAACGTACAAATGAATTTAGTCTACGCTTACAACAATATGTTGCTGATAAGTCTTTTACAATTTCAACAAAATCAAATAATTATGTTATCATATATATTCGCTCATTTTACGACTTTAGCCCATCTTTGAAATGTCACAAAAATACACTAAAACGTCTAGAATTTACAAACTAGCGATAAACGATATGAGGGAGGAAAATGACAACACAAGCATAATAATAGCGTTATCATGCCCTATCGTAAGAGAGCATTTAATATGTGTGTGAAATTTAAGATTTCCTAGTATAAAGTCAAAATCTACACTTCGTTATTTCTGTATGATATATATGTTCATAATATTTCATGTGTATTTTTGTGACCTTTTGATAACGTGGTTTGGTAATAAAATGAATAAAATTGTATTTTTGCGCAGTTTAATACTATTGATATTTTGATATGTTAATATTAATAGATCGATCTAACTGTCCCCTTAATTTCAGTAATTTCTAAACTATTTGCAAAATACCAATGGCGGGTTAGCTCTTTGTTTCAGTACGGGTTAACTGTCTCCGGAGATTAAAAAGAGAAAAAAAAACTGGAGCAATTTCAAACTCAAACAAAACGAATCAAACCATTAGTTTACAATAATTTTCTTTAACTAGACTCAAAGAAAAAGATAAAATAAATCGTATTAAAATCATCTGAAAGATTTCTTCGTGGAAGTTTTTTGTGCCACGTGAAAAGTTACAGTAGTGTTCCCAGCGTAGTTCAAAGCCTAGCTTAAGATCTTCAGCTCTCTCGGTTTATATACTGGATTTGGACGGGGAGCTGAAGTGCACTCCGTAGGGAAATCATACCAATAATCGTGCCAGAAATCTGACACGCTCGCGTTTGTACATTTTAAAAGAAATCGGCAGCAGCACTTTCTGATCAGTTAATATATAGTAAAATCTACCATTGAGCCAAATTTTACGCATTAAAACCCATAATTGATGGCAGAACTACCTGACAATTTCGAACAGGTCTGACACGTTTACTCTACGCCGCCATCTTGCTCCTTTGAAATACGAGACTGACCTTTCACCCGCGCGAACCGCTAAGAGAGCACTCACATGTGCCGCTTCGTATTTGAAGTTGCATCATATCCCGGTGGCACAAAAACTTGGGAAAATGGTTATTTTTTATTGAAATTGATTTGAATTATTACTTTCATAGATAAATCCTTAAGAAAACTTGTATGTATAAATCATTTCTTTTGTTTACAAGGTGCTCTAGAGACTCTACATGTGTATTTTTAGCGGCTCGCGCTGTTACGTCATGCGAGAATCTCGTTGTAGCTATTCAACAATGGCCGCCGAAATGATGCTGATCTAGCAGTGACTTGTAAAAATCGGCGATTTTATTGTAAGATTTGCTTCCAGAATTTGATAAATGGTGTTAACTGATGTAGAAGTGATTACTTTATCAAGATATCCATACATCTTCGTTCAAAATTTCAGTTAACTACGTTTGCGACGAAAAGTTGGACAACTTTTTATTTTGGTATGGTTTCATAGTAGGCCTGGTCCAAAACTCTAAAGCCGCAACTATGAAAAAAATAAAATATAAAAAAGCGGCATTTAGAGTTTTGGAAGCCAGGACTATTCAAAGCCACGATCTCCGGTTAAAGCTTTCGTACGCTGTTGAATTCTTTAGTTATGTTAGGTTGGAGCAGACACAATACAGGTTAAAAATGTGTGTGACCATTTTTCCCCTTTGTGCAGGCGTTCTAGTACATGGGGGGCGGGGGGGGGGGGGGGGGGGGGGGGAGCTTGAACCATATTAATTGCAATGGTCAACAAAAATATACAAGGCCACGCCAAATTGATTAGATGGTCACAATGGATTTCCCTCTCCATTTCTTCAGAATAATGTTGTTTTTTTTTTGAAAATTATCTCCCGCTCGCTTCAATTTTTGCAGACTGATGATTTCAAAATGTAGTGACAGGGACTCATAAACACTAAGAGAACATGTTTCAGCCTCTGTACGTATTTGTCTCAACAACTGCAACAGTATGCAACATTGACGGCCGATATGACAGTTAAATTTTGTAAATAAATCTGGGAAAGGTCATTAGGAAGAATTTTCGCGGGTCATTTTCTTCTCAAGATGAATATCAACATCTCATTATTTTAAACAGTGTCATCAAATAATAATTGGTGATAAGAACAAAAGTTTTGCTGCAATCCTTGAAATACACATATATATCAGCAATAATTAGGTAGCAGTTAAATGATGTACAGGTGGTATAATTCATTCCGGACTACACATCCATTGTTACAACATTGAAATTTAATTCTGTTAGAATTAGAAATACGAATATTAAACTCTGGCAACGGTCGATGATAATGATTAGCATCCAAATATGGGTCAGCTCCGGCAACGGTCGCTGACATTCAGTAGTGTCCAAATCTGGTTTAGCTCCGGCAATGGTCGCCGATATTCATTAGTGATCAAATTTGGTTTAGCTTCGGCAACGGGCTCTCAAATTTGGTTTAGCTCCGGCAACGGGCGCTGCAATAGGTCTTTGTTTTGTCCATATTTTGGAACAGTTCAGACGATGATGTTGTTTAATTTGACCTTATAGTTCAGCCATGTCGGAAGGGTAAAACTGAATGCAGAAAAAAAAACAGGAAAGAATCAGGGGTCGGGGAAGTGGTGGGGTTTGGTTTTTATAAATGAAATAATTATTAAATTCGTACAATATATAATAAAATTTAAATAATTTCTGAATTCTACCTTGCACTGGAGTTATTTATATAATTAATGAATTGTCTCCATTGGAAACTTACACAAAAAGAAATCCAAGGATATATGGTTCCGGTTATGTGTTGGATAAAATATTTAACGGCTCAGGTGGTCCAGATTTACTTAATGAATTTTTGATCGCTGGAATACATGTTTTAGTTGATGTATTTTACAATTTATTTAACAAAACCTTTGATATCGGGTATTTTCCTGAACGGTGGTCAGAAGGATATGTTATTCCATTACACAAAAAGGAAGCATTAATAATGTAGATAACTATAGAGGGATAACCTTGTTAAGCTGTGTCGGTAAATTATTTACACGTATAATTAATAATAGATTGCGAAATTGGGCTGAATTGTATAATGTATATATTGAAGCGCAATCTAGATTTAGAGCTAATATGAGTACTGTTGATAACATTTTTGTATTGCATGGTTTGATATCACATATGTTAAACCAGGGGCAACAACTCTACTGTTTGTTCGGCGATTTTAGTACAGCTTTCGATTACGTAGTTAGGGATAATTTGTGGTATAAGCTTGTCAAACTAGGTTTACGTGGTAAAATTTTAGACATCATACAATCTATATACAGTTCTGTTAAACCAAGGGTGAAATACTTGAACAAAGTTAGTGAAGAATTTACATGTACACTTGGTGTTCGTCAAGGGGAGTGCTTATCTCCCTTTCTATTTTCTATGTATGTTAATGACCTTGAGGATACGTTCATAAGTAGCGGCTTAGATGGAATAGATGTAAATGTTTAAGATATTTTTGTTACTTTATGCAGACGATATTGTAATTTTTGCGAATTCTGCTAATGAATTACAAGACAGTTTAAATTTATTAAATAATTATTGTAATACATGGAAACTTAAAGTAAATACATCAAAAACAAAGATTATGATTTTTAAAAGAGGCGTTAGGGTACCCGCAAACCTTTCTTATTATTATAATAATAGTGAGATAGAAATCGTCAATAAATTTACATACCTTGGAATAGTATTTTCTACTGGAGGGGCATTTAATGCTGCTAAAACCACTTTAGCGGACCAGGCACAGAAAGCAATTTTTCAATTAAACAAATACCTGTATAAGTTTACTTATATAACTGCTAAGTAAAAATTAGATCTATTTGACAAATTAGTGTCACCAATTTTAAATTATTGTAGTGAAGTTATTGGTTTTGGTGATTGACAAAGTATTGAAAGAATACATTTACAGTTCTGCAAAAAGTTATTAGGAGTAAAGAAAACAACATAAAATGATTTTATATATGGAGATTTAGGAAGAATGACCTATCAAACATTGCAATCGTATAATATATTAAAGTATTGGATAAAGTTGTTACATAGTAATGATAGAAAATATGTTTATAAACTTTATCAATTGTTGAAAGGTGATTTTGAAATTGCGCCCAATAAGGTAAATTGGTGTTCTTCTGTTAAAGTGTTACTATGTTCACTAGGTTTCTATGACGTATGGTTGCAACAAAATGTTGGTGATGTAAATGTTTTTCTATTTGTTCTAAAACAAAGACTTAAAGATAATTTTATTCAAAATTGGCATAGTCGATTAGAAGATTCATCGAGGGCACTTTTTTATAGAACGATATGTATATTTGAGTTTCAAAACTATTTAAATGTAATTAAATTAATATTGATAAATATTCAAAAGCCTTGTCAAGATTGAGAGTTTCTTCACATAGATTAAAATCGAATCTGGTCGATGTACAAGGCCAGTAAATACTCCTATGAATGATAAAAAATGTTCATCATGTAATGTTTTAGAAGACGAGTTTCATTTTATTCTTGAATGTTCATTGTATAGAGATATTAGAAAGAAGTACATAAATAAAAAGTATTGGAGACATCCTAGTATGATTAAATTGGCACAGTTATTTGAATGCAAAAGTTAAGTCAGATTAGAAATCTTGGAAAATATACATACTATGCTTTTGCTTTAAGAAATGAAATAGTTTATGGTACAAATAACATTTAATTATCTAGATGTGTATATTTAGTGAAGGATTTCCCATTTCTTTATAAATCAACATTATCATCAGGTCTCTTATACAAAGCTTAATGTAATGTTTTCTAGTTGTAGAATGTGAATTATATTTAACACCAGAGACCGTGATCAATCTTACAATTCGTTTTCCGGTAAGGTTGATATCCATCGGTTGAAGATCGTTCAAATTAACTGAATTATATTTGCTATTACATTTTGTCCATCAGTCTTACTTTTAGTTTCGGTAAGATTATGGTAGTAATAGAATTTAGGTAAGTTCATGAAATGTGGTAAATAATTATAATTATATTTGAGTTGTAAATAATTATGTATATGGAATTCATTAAATTGATAGATCTAACTGATCAATTTGGGATATCAAACATAATACGGCTAGTGTTTTATGCATTTCTCTATATGATGTCATAGATTTGTTTTTTGGTATACAACTTTCTGTTTTGTAACGTTTTTATATATTTGTGAAAATTATGTTTGTCTTACTTTCCCCATATATATTGTATATCACCACTGTTCGTTTATATTATGTATATGTGTGCCACCGTGGGCTTATAGCCCAATGGAATATATTTGAATAAACTTCAAAACTTAAACCTTAAATGAATAAATAATGTATTGTTTCAGGCAGCTATAGTAATAACGATTATATCATCAGAAATGTGTTGTTTTTACACATTATCCCGTTAAAGTAGGCGCAACTTGACCGCGATGGTTGACCTTAGGCTGATTATTCATATCGATTATTTCATTAATATAAATAAGGAGTGCTTAGGGTATCCATGTTTATTTATATGCAGTAAGTTTTAGTCGTAAAAAGACTCCTATCGAATATAGTTTCTGAATATCCTCATATAATTTGTCCATTCTAAAATGTTGATCAGATTGCCCATTAATTAAAATTATATTGGATTTGAGTGAATTTCAATTTCTGGAGGGATGTTACCTTTTGTTACTTATGTTATTAAGAAATTAAAGTCAGAGGTTGTGTCAAAAATTAATGAATTTTACTATGTGACTGAATTTTTGTTACTATGATTACATAGGGATGCTGCCTTTGTTATTTATGTTATAAAGAAAATAAAATCAGAGGTTCTGTCAAAATGTTAATGAATTTCAGGATGTGACTGTCTAGCATAACTCGAACAATATTGAATTCACACAATGATAGAGCTCACTGAAAGGAAGTGCTGTGATAAGGAACCATAACTCTAGGTGGAACCATTTTTAGCTCTCTTGAGCACAAAGTGCTCGGGGTGAGCTTTTGTGATCGCTCACCGTCCGATATCACAGGACATAGGACATAGGGTTTTGATATTTGGTATGTAGCATCATCTAGTGGGCCTCTACGAAGATTGTTCAAATTATCCCCTGGGGTTAAATACGGTCCGCCCTTGGGGTCACATGGTTAACCTATACTTATATTGAGATTTTTTTTTTCAAACTCTTCTTGTTCAAAACGACAGGGCCTAGGGCTTTAGTATTTGGGATTTAGCACAATCTAGTGGGCCTCTACTAAGATTGTTCAGCTTGTATCACTGCGGTCAAATATGGACCCGCCCTGGGGTCACATGGTTTATTTTGACGTATAGAAGGGAAATCTTTGAAAATATGTTGCTCAAAACCACAGGGCCTAGGGCTTTGATATTTTATATTATCATCATGTAGTGGTCCTCTACCAGGATTGTTCGAATTATTTCTCTAGGGTCTAATATGGCCACGACCTGGAAGTCATATGACTTATATACACTAATATAGGGAAAACTTTGAAAATATTCTTATCCAAAAGGACAGGGACTAGGGATTTGATACTTGATATGTAGCACCGTGAAAAAGTCCTTTACAAGGATTGTTCAAATTACCCCCTGGGGTTATAATTGGCCCCGCTCCGGAGGGGTGCATATTGTTTAAATAGACTTGTATAGGGAAAACGCTTTAAAAATTATCTAAACCATAAGGCCCAGAGCTTAGATATTGAGTATGTGGCACGATCTACTAGTTCTCTACCAAGATTTTTCAAATCATGACCCTGAGGTCAATATATGCCACGCCTTGGTGGTCCCTTGTTTTACATTGACTTATACAGGAAAATTATCTAAAATTATTTTATCTTGTCCATAACAATACGGCACAGACCTTAGATATTCGGCATTTAATATTGTCTAGTGGTCAACTATCAAGTTGTTCAAATCATGTCAAAATGTGATAGGGAAAACCTTTAAAAACTTCCTTTCCGAAACCATAAAGTCAAAAGCTTAGATATTTAGTATGTAGCATGCTCTAGTGGTCCTCTACCATGATTGTTCAAATCATAAACCTGGAGTCAATATAAGCTACACCCGGTTGGTCCATTGTTTTACATAGACTTATTTGTTCAATGAAATTTGGACCACAAGTATAATGTTTGATACAGATTGCAATACTTTTCTTAAATAGTCTTAATCATGACCAACTGACCTACTTCTCTTGTTTTTGAAGTTACAGCATAGAAATTTGGACCACCTGTCAGTAGTGTATAATTTTTGTACAGATTTTAATACTCACCTTCAATTTTGAACTACTGACCTACTTTCGTGACTTACTCAGCTAGTTTTTTGGTTTTGAAGCTTTAGCAATGAAATTTGTTCCATCATGACCCTCTTGTTTAATTGTCTCCCTTTTGTAAAAAGCTTGTCCGTAGTCCAAAACTATGAAAGGGATTGACTTGAAATTTTATATATTGAGACAGGTCAGTGAGAGGAAGTGCAGTGTCATACAATCGTAACTCTGGCTGACCTCATCTTTTCATTATCTCCTCATATGTGAAAAAAGTTTTCCGGAGCAGAATTGAAAAATATAAAAAGTAATGACTTGATAATTAACCGACACCATTTTTGAATCATCTCCCTTTTTGTAAAAAGCTTGTCCGGAGCTATGAAAGCGATTGACTTGATATTTTATTGATAAAGGTCAGTAAGAGGAAGTGCAGTGTCAAAGAACCATAACTCTAGCTGACCCCATTTTTTAATTATCTCCCCTTAATGAAAAAAGTTTGTCCGGAGCATAATTTAACGACTATCAGGGATTGACTTAATACTTTATATATTGATAGAAATCAATGAGAGGTATTTAAATGTTAAAGAAAAATAACTCTAGCTTACTCTGGCTTTGAATTATCTCTTTTCCGGTATAGGTCAGTGAGAGAAAGTGCAGTGACCATAACTCTAGCTGGCTTCATTTTTAATTACCCCTCTTTGTGTTGAAAAGTTTATCCAGAGCATCTCTATGCTTTCTTCACACTTAAAATTCTTTAAGAACACACTGAGGAGGAGTGCAGTACCAAAGAACAATAACTCCAAATTACACTGTTTTATTATCTCCCTTATGTATAAAAGATTATCTAGAGAATAACTTGAAAACTATATAAAGGATTGACTTAATATTTAACAAATTTATTAAGGTCTTTGAGAGGAAGTGCAGTAACTAAGAGCATAACTCTATTTGACTCTGTTTCTTAATTCCCCCACCCCCTTTTGGATATTTGCTTCGGAGAAAATCCATCGGTGTTACCTATTGCTTTGTTTGAATTATTAGAGGAAGTTGCTTCTCCGTTATAAAAAGAAATATTAAGCAAAAAGAAAGCGTAAATATAGTACACTGCGAAAATTCTTGGTTTAACCGAGAATGTTTTGAAAAGAAAACGATTTTATAAAATGTTAAATGGGTATAGAACAAATAACAAAATGTTTGAACAAGGATATTTTCCTGGGCGCAGGTCTGGTTTGTTATCCCTCTGCATTTAAAGGGTAGTATTAACGATGTTAATAATTACAGATGTGTCACATTACTCAGCACGGTAGGACAATTATTTACTCGTATCTGGAATAATAGGTTATTGAACAGGGCTGAAAAATATGGTGTTTATGTTGAAGCGCAAGCTGCATTTAGGTCGTTAATGGGAACTGCTGACAATATTTTTGTGTTACATGGTTTAATTACACATATGCTTAACCAGGGAGACAACTGTTTTATGCATTTATTGATTTTACTAAATTTATTATTTTTTTCGGGATAACTTATGGTTAAAAATGATTAAATTTAGGTTAGTGGGTACACGTAGTAAAATCTTAAACATAATACGTTCTATATACACATCCGTCAAATCTAGAATAAGATACTGAAATACGTTGAGTAAGGACTACGAATGTACACTAGGCGTACGACAAGAGGAGTGTTTGTCTCCCTTTCATTTTTCAATGATTTCAATGATTTGGAGGATAGTTTCATGAAAATGAATTAAAAGTAATAGATGTTAATATGTTCACAATATTTTTTATATTTTATATGCAGATGATATTATTGTTTTTGGCCAACAGTAGTGAGGAGTTGCAAAAACGTTTAAATAGTCTTGCTAATTATTGCGACAGATGGAACTAACAGCTAATACTGCCAAAACAAAAAATGCAATATTTAAAAAAGGTGGCAGACTACAAATTAATTTAATGTATAATTATAAAGACATTAAGATTGACATTATAAATAAATTTACATATTTAGATATAGTATTCACAACTGGGGTTTCATTTACAGTAGCACAAAATACCATTTCAGGGGAAGCAATGAAGGCTATTTTTAAAATGAAAAAATACCTATAAAGTCGCTTTCCCATAGATTAGAGTTATCTGATAAACTTATCATGTCTATTATGAATTATGGTTGTGAAGTTTGGGATTTTATACACGGTAATGCCATAGAAAGAATACATAATGTTGTTTTGTAAACGCATTCTAGGCGTGAAAAGAACTACACAAAATTGTTTTAATCATCATGAGCTAGTTAGGCTCTCATTCCAGACAATACGTTTTTATAACATCCTAAAATACTGGATAAAGATAAAATAAACAAATGAAAACAAATATGTTAAGAAAGTGTATACTTTATTGAAAAATGACTATGAAGATAATCCTAATAATACAAATCGGTGTTCTTAAGTTAAAAATCTTCTATGTACATTAGGTTTTAATACAGTGTTGGTAACACTGCCCTATTTTTATATAATGTGAAACAAAGGTTAAAATATCAGTCTAACCTACTCTAACCTACTTGTTCGAGTAGGTTAGAAAACTCAAGTAGGGCTCTATTTTATAGACAGATATCAGACTTTAGGTTTCAACCATATCTCAACTCCCTCATTAATGTAAAACGGTTTTGTAATAGTGTTACTAAATTGAGATTATGACCTCATAGATTGCATATTGAGACTGGTAGATGGACTAAACCAATCAGTACACCTTTAAATGATAGAATATGTTTTGCTTGTGATGTCTTAGAAGACGAATTTCATTTTGTATTGGAATGGAAATTATACACTGATTTAAAGAAACGTGTAATATCAACTTACCATTGGAAAAGACCAAATATGCCAAAATTTATTGAATTGTTAAATATGAATAATGTACTTTTTATCATTTTGAATATATATAGTAAATCGTGACTTATTTAGAGGAGAAAAATAATAAATATACGTTCATACTTATTTATAATGCTGACAGTATATTGTGCTCATTCTACTTGTGTGTATCAGTTTGTTTTGGGTCTGTGCCATAATAAGTTGATCTATATACTTTATTGTGTGCTAACTCTCTCTGTAACTATCAACTGCAATTTATGTGACATTCAGATAATTTTGCTGTAATAATGTTGATTTTCTAGTATGTGAACATTTCTTCAGTGTGTTTATTTGGGGATTGGAATGCTAGAACAAAAAAATACAAGACTATATAAATGTTGATTTTGACATTTTCACGAAATCGACATAGATGAAGTGTATTATAATTTTCAAATGAAATTAGATAAATTCGATAAAGGCAGTGTTAGACTTGAACGAAAAAATTGTGACAATTCATGTAACAATTATGGCTACAGGTTTATAGACTTTTTGCAGTATAACAATCTGTGCTTACTTAATGGTAGAACAAATGGGGACATAGAGGGGAAAACTACGTGTAAAGGGGTCAGTACAGTTGACTATTTTCTATGCACGTCTAGTTTATTTTCACATGTTTGTGAGTTAAAGGTAGCTGATTTTTGTCATTTGTTGTCAGATGTACACAATCCTTTAGAGCTTTCACTAAATTTTAAAGTAGAAGATCAAAGTAATACAGAATTATATGTAAATAAGGTAAAAAACTGGGACCCTCTTAAGTCAAACTTATATTGTGATAACATTGATGACTCTATTGTACAAAATATATACACAAATCTTTGCCGCATTGAAAACTGTAATAGTGTTACTAAAAAAGCAAATCGATGATGTTGTAGAACATCTCTCGAATTTATTTATAGGTAGTGCTAGTAAAACATTCGGTCATTGTAAAAATAAGCTACAAGTAAATGACATACAATATGATAAAGATAAAAAATGGTTTAAAAAGGAATGTAAAGTGGCACGAAAGAACTTCCATCGCGCCAAATACTTGTACAAATTGCGTAAAAATGATGTAAACAAAAGAAACATGCAATGTAAAAGTAGATCATACAAGTCATCGTTAAAAATGCATTTGCTAGTTATAAGAGGACAAATGCCGAAAACCTGAAAAAAATGAAATTTTCAAAACCTAAACAGTATTGGAAGATATTGAATGGAAGAAAAACAAATAGATCAGGTGCGAAATTAAATGACTTGTATGAATACTTCAGGCAGTGTAATTATGCAAATGTTGATGAAAATAATGTTGATATAGATGTCACTGATGATAATATTAATCAGGATCTAAATTAATCCATTTATATGGAGGAATTAGAGAAAACAGTAAAAAACTTAAAGAATAACAAATCAAGCGGTGTTGACAATATCTGTAATGAATACATTAAGGCCACTGTTCCGAAACTTAAACATGTACTGGTTAAACTTTTCAATATCATTTTTAAAACTGGAGTTGTGCCGAATTCTTGGACTGTAGGGAAAATTGTTCCAATTTATAAAAACAAAGGAGAAATCACAGATCCTGCAAATTACAGACCAATATCCTTACTAAGCTGTTTAGGAAAACTTTTCACAGCGATATTAAATTCAAGACTGGAAAAATTTACATCAGATAATGATATCATAAACAAATTTCAAGCTGGATTTAGAAAAGGTTATTCCACAGTTGATAACATGTTTGTTCTTAGTACTTTAGTTGAATTGTTAAAACACAGTAAAATGAATGTATTTTGCGCTTTTGTTGATTTAAAAAGTGCTTTTGATACCATATGGAGAAATGGACTTAGGGCTAAACTTATAAACTTCATCTCAGTGTTGTTATATTTTCTGGTCCTTCGGGAACATTGATTTCAACTCATTTAGATTTGAAGATTGAATACTGCTTAAGCCGGTGCTAGGGGGCGTGGGTAGTGTTGCATTTTCCATTACTGCTCATAATCAGACTCAATCAAACCGAGTCTGCAATTTTCACTGTTTGCATTGTTTTCGGTGCTTCCGATGGATCTACTTTCCAGATTTTATTGTTGATAATATAAATGTAATTTTTTACGAGTTATTAAAAATACGTATGACAAAGCAAAATCGTGTATTTTTTCAAATGGCTTTAACTCTGATTATTTCCCTTGTAATATTGGGGTCAGACAAGGGGAAAATTTATCGCCCCTGCTTTTCTCCTTGTATCTAAATGATTTGCATGATTACATTAAAAACAGTAGTTTAGTAAATGGTGTAAAATGTCATAAACACGGTAAAGAAAATGATATTAACAATTATATTAAACTGTTTGTTATTTTATACGCTAATGATACGGTTATAATATCTGACTCAGCAGCAGATTTGCAATCAGCACTAAATGTTTATGAATCATATTGTGATGATTACAAATTAACTTTGAATATGTCAAAGACAAAAGTTCTTGTTTTTTCAAGAGGTAGACAAAGAGCATATGATTTTAAGTATAAAGGTGAAAGTATTGAAACTGTTTCAGAATTCAAGTATTTAGGTATTTTATTTAGCCGAAGTGGTTCATTTTACAATGCTAAAAAAGAGATAGCCAAGCAGGCAACGAAAGCAATGTACTGTCTGATTAAAAAATCTAAAGCGTTATGTCTACCGCTTGACATGCAGATTGAACTGTTTTCAAAAACTGTAAAACCTATACTTTTATATGATTGTGAGGTATGGGGATATGGAAACTTAGATGTAATTGAAAGGGTACAGTTGAAATTTTTAAAGTATATTTTGAATGTGAAAAATTGTACGGCAAATAATATTGTTTACGGTGAAACAGGTGTTACACCAATATCAATTGACATCAAATCGAGGATTGTGTCATTCTGGTCAAAACTCAAATGAAAGTAAGTTAATAGGGGATATGTATGCCATACTTTTAAGTCAATTTAAGGAAAAAAACGTAAATAACGTAAGACATTATTTATAGATCAGAAATGTTAAAGATATATTGATAAGCAGTGGAATGATAAATGTATGGGAAACACAAACATTCCCAAATGGTAAATGGCTTTATATGATTATAAAGCAAAAATTACGTGATTTATTTCTAAATGAATGGTATTCAAATATTGAAAATTCAAGTAATTGTAAAAATTATAGGATATTTAAAACAAAATTTGGTTTTGAAGAATATTTGATCAGTACACAAACAAAATATCTTAAGTATATTGTTAAATTCAGAACGAGAAATCACAGACTGCCTATAGAAACCGGTTGTTGGAATAGAATCCCTTTAGAATTAAGGAAATGTACATTATGTAATCAAAATATTGGCGATGTGTTTCATTATCTCTTAGAATGTTCAGCATGTAAATATTGCAAGAAAAAAATTTATTAAACCACAATACATAAGGAACCCTAATATCATATCATTTGAAAAATTAATGACAACCCATTTACACAATCATATTGAATATAGAAAGCTATGTATGTTTATTAAGGAAATTATTAAAATATTTGAGTGATGTTTTGAATACAGTGATTTATGCTAGTGGTGATATATGTATACATTTTGTCAGGCATTATTGTCATTACTACAAATGAAATGTTTTTGGTTATATATATTCTGTTGAAAGGAACATCTCCCTTTGTATAACCATGTTAAATGTATAATATTTAGCCTCACTGATATTATATGTCAATATTGTATTTTGCCTCATATTATCATGTGTATCATGAAATGAGAGTAATAAATTGAATTGAATTGAATTGAATTGAATTGAAATATTTTGAGATGATGTATACTGTACAGTAAAACAAGTGTACAGTATACTGGTTTTTATAAATCCCAAGTTAATTTGTTTTGAGTGACAAGATCAATGTATGATTATATTGCTAATTATTGACAATTATATATGGTAATCATTTTATTACAACATTACCATGTTATATTTGTTTTTGAAACAAAGTATTTACAAAAACAGACTTCATACAAAACTCGTCTTAAAATTTGTCACAATTTTGTTTGGTTTGTAAAACATATGGATTTGTATTTTTCGATACTATTTGTTTTGATAGTCATTGGTATTATCACGCATTAAGGACACTAAAATGCAATTTATTTTAAACCTTCTCGACACATCAACTTCAGATGAATGTACATGTTGTACTCTGTCTTCCCATATATCATGTATTGCATGTCCTCTTGGGCCATTTGGCCTAATGAAGTATTGAAATAAACTATCAAACTATCAGACTATTATATCATAGGCATAGTATGGAAGTACCTTGTCACCAGGGTGTATTCAAATTTATTGAACAATAGCAATCCATTGTACTTCGTGTAATTAAATGTTTTAACTTTCTATTCAAGTTAATCTAAATAATAAAATCTATAAAAAGGTCCTTTGGAAGCATAAAATCCAACCAAGCAAAATAATAGCAGACTCGGTTTGATTGAGTCCTGTTCATGAGAGGTAATGAAATGTGCAACACCTCTCACATTCCCTAGCACCGGCTTAAGCGGAATTCTATTACATAGATATTGAATGGACTCCATGATTCCAAAGGACCAGAAAATATAACAACACTGAATCCAAGTACGGTTTAAACACATGACCAGCTTAAGTTATTTATATTGAAAGAAGATGGAAAATATCCATTTTAATTTCGGTTATACTCTTATCCATAGAAGTTAGACTGGCTTCAGTCGTTAGAGTCCTTAAATCAGAATCAGAAATAGCGCTTTCTAAAAATTATCAGTGTTATTACGAAGAAAGAAAAAAACTTTATTACAGATTACTTGATCTAAACAGACTTTGTAAGTCTACGTAGAAGTCAATGCAGTTGATAAAGATATTAATGTTCGCATAAGCTTTCTAACATAAGCTTAAATGTATATGTCGCAATGCCCGTGTCTCCCACCTATATACCCAATAAAATCAACCAACATTATCTATTTTCGTACATTCCTCCTTATATTTCAATATTAGTACATAAAAGCCACAAAATAGTAATGATCATTATTCAAAGAGGAAAACTCACCAAAAATATTTCGGCACATGATTACTGTTCAAAATTAGTTAAAATAAATAAAAAAAAAAACATGCTAAAAAACTCTTATGTTCATGATAAAGTCTATTGAGGTAGTTCTGCACGTTTCATAAACCGGGAGTAATGGCGTAACGTCATTTTTTCGGATAACGTAGATTAAAGCCTGGACTCTGTATACCGACATAAAACCGTTTTATGAAGTAATTGCAATCTGTAAGTAAATGGTTTAAAACGGCGATTTTACTATTTTTCTAACGACAAAATATGATATTTATACTTCATACTTTATACATGTACGAACACATTTTTATTTTGTCTTTCAGGACACATGCAGACGTGTTTTTTGTCCAAAACAGTTCTACCCCCTAAATGGATCGTGTATCCCGGAGTTCACGTACATGAACAATATCTGCTTCACAGTAATGTTAGAGGTCAGACGGAATCAGAAATTAGACCAAGCCGGCGAAACTGAATTCTATTGGGCGCTTTCTAAAAGTGTTGACCAAATTGCCGATGAAATATTCAAACAATTTACATACGGTCTGTGGAAAATGGCGAGTGACTACGACATTCTTGTAGTATCGTTTACAACTTGGCCAGATCAAAGTACGTACGTGGATATGCTAACATTATTGTCAGATTTTCTGAAGCAAACTGCAACTCTTCAAGTACAAACAAAGTTTCAGACAGTCGAAACAATAATCATGATAGCTAGAGGTACGACTCCTCGTTTCTTACACGGACAATTACGCAAACAAGGACAGAGCAGAGAGCCCGTGCCACCAGTTCGTACATATCTTGGTCTCGAAAAGTCATTGAAAGAGATGTACATTTCTAGCGCTCATTTCTGTTATCGGGTTGAAACAGGTCCACCTGAGGTAAAGAGAGACGCACGAGGAATCAGCTACATCAACAGTAAATCTGGAATTATGATAAATCATATTGATATAACCACAACATCAGACGGAAGAATTATTGTTTGTATAGATAATATTTACCAAAATCTGACAGATTTAAGTGCAAGTTACATGTTTGCAGGTGCAGGGACTAGTGCACGTGGTAACAAGCAATTTGTCAATATCAGACAAGAATTCATTTCCCCAATAATCTTGCCCGGAGAGGTCATAAGAAAATCCAACTCTGATGATATGACTATTGTAAATGATACAACAAAGAATGATTCGTCTTGTGCTCCAAAGATACTGTTTGCGGAAGCGATATACCTTTGTACATTGGTTGCGGCAATCGTGTGCATATAATTTCATGAAAGTTTGCGAGTAAACGAAATAACTACCCGCGTCATCTATGAAGCACAAGAAATAAAAGATTAAAGGCACATTTGAAATGCCAACATTATGACAATTTTAAAACTCATTTGATTTTAATTAAAACTCATTTAATTTTAATTAATGGTCTAGTAGATAAGTTCAAATAGTATCAGATAGGAACAAGATCGACTGCATACTTTTTAACCCGGTATAGTGGCGTACACAGCAAATTCTTCTAACTTAATTCTTATAGCGAGAGCTAATTGGAAATGTACTTGAAATGCTATTCTAGGATACATTATTGTTACACTATTTTTTTTGGATATATTTTTATATCATTTAGGCCTTTATCTTGTTCGAGCAACGTTTGGTTGATCTTAGTTAGTATCTACAGCATATGTATCAATTAATACAGTATACATGTACCTAAGTCAAATAAAACTAGGTTTCTAATCAGTTTGGTTTTAGTTTTCTTAACAGCCCCTGGACTGCGTCCCAGGGTCAAAAGTTTTAACTGGCTTGTATAGGGAAAGCCTGTAAAAATTCTCTGAAATCATAAGGCCTAGAGCTTAGATATTTGGTATGAGACATGCTCTGTTGGTTCTCTACCAAGATTGTTCAAATCATGACCCTGGGGTCAATATAGGCCACGCCCGGTAGGTCCCTTGTTTTACATCGACTTATTTGTGTTTAAATCATTGGCAACGAAATTTTGATCGACCACAAATGTAATGTTTGATACAGATTTCAATACTCATTTGAAAAGTCTTAATCGTGACCTACTGACCTACTTTTGTGTTTTGAAGTCACAATATAAAAATTTGGACCAAATGTATATTTTGATACAGATTTCAATATTCCTCCTGAATAGTCTTAATAACGACCTACTGACCTATTTCTTCTTTTTGAAGGTACAGCATAGAAATTTGGACGACGTTTATAGCTTTTGATACAGACTTCAATACTCATTTTAAATCATTTTACCCTGGCCAACTAACCTACTGTCTTGTTTTTGAAGTTTGGACAACCTGCATAATTATTTTGAACAGATTTCAGTATATCTTGAATTATCTATACCATGACTTACTCACCTAGTTTTCCGTTTTGAAGCTTTAGCAAAGAAATTTGTTCAAGCAAGCAACTAAACTCATGTGAGCGATATAGGGTCATCGTGGTCCTCTTGTTTTTTTTTGTGTTTTTTTTATTCAATTTTGTATTGTTTCCAGTTAATTTTACTTAGATTTTCTGTAAATTTGCTAAATCACTTGAGAGTCAAAATTTCTTTTATATGTTAGTCAGCTTTTTTAGTTTTTAAGAATATAATTAATGATATGTCTGTGTGCAGATCATAAAAAGTGTAACACATATGATATAACTAACGTCCATTCACAAAATGAATTATTTGAGACACATTAGATTTTACTAAAACTAACCACAGTAAAAATAGACTAACACATAATTTGTTTTTACAAGCATTCAAAGTTTTACAGACGTCAAACTTCTGAAATATAACTGTAAAGTAACAAGGTTAGTAACTACCCATTTCCCTGCTAAATTTCTATAATGAACTTGTCCATCTTTCAATTTGGGCAGTACCATTAACTGTTATAAGGGGTGCTTACCGAAAAGCTACTGACTGAATAACAAGCAGTGCACATTATGATCAGCCTGCACATCCGTGCAGTCTGACCATGACCTGCACTGGTCGATAAGGCAGAATCACTTGCCGCTAGCAGACTTAGGGTTAAGATATTTATCACTGAGAACAAAAATGCCATATCTGTAACCAAACTACGATTAAACAATACTATTTGATATATTATTAACTGAAGCTGGTTTGTTTCAGCAGTAAAGAGCTATTTCGTGATTGAACAGTGCCAACATGCACTCATTAAAATTCATATTGATATCCCTAGCTTTATCAAACTAAACAATACTAAGAGGTTGGTAAGTTAACGCATGAATTTCTGTTTCGACAGTAAGTTTACAAATTTAGAAATTTACAAACTGGAAAAATTCTGTCGTGAACAAAAAGATTTTAATATTTTTGCCATCTTAAGAAGGATGGAAGCTTGACAACATCTTAAGCTAGTGCTGCGAGTGAGCATCTAGAAAATGAACCTTATCTTAAGTTAGTTCAATCATATTTTTATTAAAAAAATCATGAAATATTTACAATATAACATTTCAAGAATGGGACAGAAAGCTATATTATATCTTAAGCTATAGTGCTACTTACATGACCGTTTCAGTAACATTACGCTGTTTAATTATCTTAAACCACAACTCAACTTTATCGTATCTTAGAGATTTTCATTCGTGCTGTGTTGTGTAATCAATAGCATATTTGATGACATATTTCACGAATGACTAGAAAATAATATTCTATAGAACGAAATGAACATACCATTTTCTTTTTCACGTAGAATCACACGTACATATCAAAATCAAATTGATATCAATATCTATATGACGACGCATGAGCTCCTTTATATCTTCATTTTTTATTATAGGCCTACAACACATGAGCAATATGAACAAGAATTAGGTGTTCTGGTCAATAGTCAATATATAAAAGTTGCATTAAACGTGTAACTATTTCAATGTGTACAAAACAGACAGAAGTTATATCGCTTGACACTGATGTCTCAGCATTCACATGACAAAATATTTACACCCGATGTATAATTTAGGCGCAGAGATTTCTTAGGATTTGTTTAACATGCAGTAAATGTTTCGGAACTCCCATCATTTGGCTTATGAAATTCATTGGTGATGGACTTATTTAATACTTAAGAAATGATTTATAGCAAAAGAGCGTTTAACACTATCTATGTACGATGGGCGGTTATATGTCGGGCGTAATAAATTATTTGTATGAGGTACCGCCCGAGTGTATAGTGTTAAAACACGGTTTTGCTATGAATTATTTCGATTCTAATATGTCCTGGATCTAAAACAGTAGATAAATATAGTAGCGCTCTTCCTTGGTCGCAACAAAAACTTTGACGTCACCGCATTAACATTTCATTCTTAGACTAGCGTAAGGGTGTTTCAACTGAGACAAGCATATTAGAATTTTCGTTTAATAACTATTTCATTGATATTAATATTGTAAGCATGATGTTTCTAACGTATGAAGACACACTTAAAAACTATTCTACTTTTTTTCAACGAGGAAACAAAACAGTTAATGACCACATATTTGGTTGTAAAATTCTGATTTGCTCTTTTATCTTTTGTAAAGTCTTTTCGTGGGTGTATTTTATTTTTGTTTAGCATGACGAAAAGTACTCGATATGCGTATGTGCATATATGATTTGAATCAAGTCTTGCACATATAAACAGCGCATAAGGTAAAAGACCCTTAATGACAATCAACATACTTAATTATTCTCCTTATGCGATTTCGCTACATTGTTAAAGCTGATCAAGATCTGCACTGTTCGCCATTCGGTCAGTATCTTTTTTGGTAAGCAATCCTTTTAACAGTCAATGCCACTGTCCAAATTGAAAGACAGACAAGTTTATTATATTTTAGCAGGGCATGGGTTAAAGTTATCACAGGATCCCACTTTGTGTGACTGACACATTCACGGACAGGCGGCTGACAAACCGTACGTCCTCCCGGTTTCACCGCTGTGGGACTGAATTTATATTGATTATTGCCATAATTTCACTTGCATATTTCGAGATGAAAATAATACCATAGAGAAATGAAAATCTTTCATCATTAAGTTATGTTTTTCCCTTATTTACAAAGTCAAAAGAAGAGGGTTTTTGAAACGGTCAGCCAAAGGTATATGTATCCTCAAAATTCATGTTTAAAGATGAATTGACGTCTACATTTACCGCCAATTATTTGGCGCTATGTGATTTTGTTTTTGTGTTTTTATTCAAGGGTTATAATACAGAATTTAGAATGTAGCAATGTTTAACTAGCGTTTATTATTAAGGACAAGTTTGAAACTAATCAATGGCAATATAGATTTTCTGAGTCTGGTTTAAGACATTGAAGCCACATTTGTGAAATTGAACCTCGGCTAATGAAAGCTAATATTTCATGAACATAAATATACAACAGCAGGTGTTGATTTCATTATAATGCGTCTGGTTATATCAATTTAATATGATTTAATGTTTAATAAATACAAAGTCCTTTACAAACAACTTTTGATATACTGCTTTTCAAAATGTCTTACCAGTAAAAAACACAAACGATTGTTTTTGTTGTTTTGTTGGGTTTTTTTTTTTTTTTTTTTTTTTTGAAAATTGAACACATTCCTGTTTAGATTATGTTTAATTGGTTTGCTACTGATTTGATATAGACAGTTTATACCCACATCTAAAAGGTTAGTTTGTTCAAATATATGTAAAAGAATTGCATTCTGAAGTGCCATGTAAACAAGGTTTTATCCTATGATTGTAGTGTGTTGTTGCTACATTAAAGAACATGTATGGTTCGGTTATGTTGACATCCTAAGAAAGTGAATTATTTATAAACACTCCGGCTAAAAAGGCAAATTGATATTATTGTTCTGTTTATTACTTTCCTCATGTACTATCACGATAAGCCCCATTATTAACACTCAAGAGATTTTCTCTGACTGCTTAATCAGCGGTTAACGAATACCATTCTGAATACAACCATAAAACTGAGTAAACACACGTTGTAAATATAGTACGAGTTGACTTCACATTGTAGCTTAAGAAAATAAAGTAGGATTTGCCTTACATTGTAGCGTTAGAAAATGAAATAAGATTTAGCTTCACATTGTAGCGTTAGAAAATGCAGAAGGATTTAGCTTCACATTGTAGCGTAAGAAAATAAAGTAGGATTTGCCTTCACATTGTAGCGTTAGAAAATGAAATAGGACTTAGCTTTACATTGTAGCTTTAGAAAATGCAGAAGGGTTTAGCTTCACATTGTAGCGTTTGAAAAAGCAGAAGGGTTTAGCTAAACATTGTAACGTTAAAAAATAAAGTAGGATTTGGCTTCACATTGTAATGTTAGAAAATGCAGAAGGATTTAGCTTCACATTGTAGTGTTAGAAAATAAAGTAGGATTTATTATTATTTTTATTATTATTATTATACCAGATTTATATAGCGCCCTTTTCATGATAAACACGTTCAAAGGCGCTTTATATATAGCAAACGCAGCCACACAGGGCGTGAAATTCATCCTCTACTAGTACAGACGCAGAGCGATCTGACCAGAGGGACAGAGTGAGATAAAGCCCCCAGAACAGACAAAGAGAACAGAGAGAGATACAAACCTGTCCGAATAACTTAGGCTAGCTCTTTGCGAATAGACAGTCTGGTTCTTTAACACCGGTACACGCGAAGCCGTCTTTCCTGGAAAGAACCAGTTCAGGCCTCTTAGTCAGGTGGGAGACACTCCAGAGCATCTCAGAAATTTCCAGTTCCTGGACCGGGATTTGAGCCCCGGACCTCTGGACTGGCAGTCAAGCGTGTTACCACTAGACCACCGGCCCACCTTCACATTGTATGGTTAGAAAATAAAGCAAGATTTAGCTTCACATTGTAGCGTAGAAAGTAAAGTAGGATTTAGCTTCACATTGTAGCGTTAGAAAATAAAGTAGGATGTAGCTTCACATTGTATGGTTAGAAAATAAAATAAGATTTAGCTTCACATTGTATGGTTAGAAAATAAAGCAGGATTTAGCTTCACATTGTAGCATAATAAAAAAAAGTAGGATTTAGCTTCACTTTGTAGCGTTTGAAAATAAAGTAGGATTTAGCTTCACATTGTGGCTTTAGAAAATAAAATAGGATTTAGCTTCACATTGTATGGTTAGAAAATAAAGCAGGATTTAGCTTCACATTGTAGCGTTAGAAAATAAACTAGGATTTAACTTCACATTGTAGCGTTAGAAAATAAACTAGGATTTAACTTCACATTGTAATGTTAGAAAAAAGTAGGATTTAGCTTCACGTTGTGCCGTTAGAAAATAAACTAGGATTCAGCTTCACATTGTAATGTTAGAAAATAAAGTAGGACTGGCTTCACATTGTATGGTTAGAAAATAAAGTTGGATTTAGCTTCACTTTGTAGAGTAAGAAAATAAAGTAGGACTGGCTTCACATTGTATGGTTAGAAAAAAAAGTTGGATTTAGCTTCACTTTGTAGCGTTAGAAAATAAATTAGGATTTGGCTTCACATTGTAACGTAATAAAATAAAGTAGGGTTTAGCTTCATATTGTAGCGTTAGAAAATGTAGAAAGATTTAGCTTCACATTGTAGCGTTAGAAAAAAAGTAGGATTTAGCTTCACATTGTAATGTTAGAAAATGCAGAAGGGTTTAGCTTCACATAGTAGCGTTAGAAAATGTAGAAAGATTTAGCTTCACATTGTAGCGTTAGAAAATAAAGTGGGATTTAACTTCACATTGCAGTGTTAGAAAATAAAGTAGGATTGTAGTGTTAGAAAATAAAGTAGGATTTAACTTCACATTGCAGTGTTAGAAAATAAAGTAGGATATAGCTTCACATTGCAGTGTTAGAAAATAAAGTAGGATATAGCTTCACATTGCAGTGTTAGAAAATAAAGCAGGAATACGCTTCACATTGCAGTGTTAGAAAATAAAGTAGGATATAACTTCACATTGCAGTGTTAGAAAATAAAGTAGGATATAGCTTCACATTGTAGTGTTAGAAAATAAAGTAGGATTTAACTTCACATTGCAGTGTTAGAAAATAAAGTAGGATTTAACTTTACATTGTATCGTTGAAAAATAAATAGGCTTTGGCTTCACATTGTTGCGTAGAAAATAAAGTAGGATTTAGCTTCACATTGTATCGTTTTGTTATTAATCGAAATTGTATTCATCTATAGATTTTCAATTCAGATAATAACACTTAAGCTGTAACCATTGAATTTGTTGAAATCGTCTTTTACACATTATTAACACATTAAAGGCTACATACAATGATGTATAGGACCTCTGAATCTCTAACACATTCCATATTTGGCAAGATAGCAATCATGATATCCGAGTTATGCCCTTTAATTAGACACATTTTGAATATTATAAAGAAACCTGAAGTAATCTTACATATAAAATATGTAGCCATATGAAATTACACGTCGAAATTTCTATTCTTTTGTATTTCCATGATGGTAATTATAAATCATTTGCATGAAGAAAATGAGAAATAATAAATATCTAGTTACAAATTGACAGTGACATATATTAGGCCAAGACAATGTATTTAATGTCTAAATATATTATCAAATTAATGTAGTAGAACTTGATGTCTTAAGGTGAGTTTAGGTCACACTTTGTTTCTACAGAATAAAATAGTTATTATTTTATGTTTTTAAAACTATTCTGAAAAGAGAATGACTGAATAAGATGGCAGATGAAGTTGTGAAAACACATTAATTCAGGGAAGGCCTAAGTAGTCCACCTTGTAGGTACGAAAGTTGCTGCAAGGTGCAGCAAAAGGAAACTCTGCGCCAAACAAAGCAGTGTACGTAGTACTAGTAGAACAGGAGATGATATAACGATACTGAAGGAGATGATATAACGATACTGATAGGCAAACAGACAGTCTGATTGGGTTTCATGAATGTTGGAGAAAAAACATTGCCTTTGTAGTGTGAGCAGGATTTTTATTGTTGTATTTAGTGACCTAATTATTGACTGATCATGACTCATATACGAAATTGACCTCGGTTTCGGTATATGGAATGCAATGTATTGCATACACAAGGTTGTGCATAAATAATTCAGACTTACGTAGTTGTTTATCCAAAATTACTGAGTTTCAAACTTAGCTCAGATGTTACAATGTATCAAGACCATTATTCTGATTAATGTCTAATCAAAAATGTGGGCTCTATATGGAACTTTAAATGATGAGGAAGGACTATACAATGAATGAAACACAACAAACATCATTTTATTCCACCTGGGGGCCTGAAACTCACAATTTAAAAGAAACAAGAAAGTTATAACCCAAGTGTTATATGTTGACGATTACGTTGGTGTATTTACTTAGAGGGTATTGTTGCTGTTTTCTTCCCCCCCCCCCCCCCCCCCCAACCCTAGGGGAACAGCTTATGAATACTCAGCAATAAATATTGACTAAACAGTACACTATTATGAACACCTTTACCACTATATACAGTCATATACTGATCAACTGGTATTTGGGAATGACGAACAGTCAATGCGATCAGCCACCTCTCAAGAAATACCATTGTTCTGATATTGCTAAAGGTCAGCCTGTAAGAAACCTACATTGAGATAATACAAATATAAGTACTTAACTTAAAAAATAAAACAATCAAAGTATAAAACTAAAAATATAAGACACTGTATATGGTTGTTTGTTCCATACGTACGTACTGTGTAATAAATCTGGTGTTGATTACTGAAAGAGGAATGGGCATACCCATGCCTACATTAAGATGACGGAGCCTTGTACCTTTAAGGAGTTGCAGAGTGAGTTACAAACTTAATACATAAAGACAACGACATATTAACAACACGATACACAACATACAACAATCCTTAACAAATGCTTATACAGAAGTATTAGTATAAAACTTACTTGTATACATACTAATAAAAGTAACACATTACAGTGGGTTTAAAAATCATCATAAATTAACTTTACATGCATGTACAAAGCAGTATCCGGAATTTCTGTTGGAACAAAAGGTCTATATCCCCTATTATATAACAATGCCTACAATATAATGAATAAATATTTAAAATAAAAGAAATATTACGCACGATAAAGGTAACCTTCTTTCTGGCGCATTCGTCTGAAAACGAAAGGAATTTTCCACGTGATATCCGACACAAATTGCTTTCCTTTCTGCCCTTTAATTTCTTTCCTGCTTCTTTTCTTCTAGTGAAACTTATTTTTTTCTCGTTTGTGTTGTTAAATCCGATGCCATTATTATGGGCTAGATAAGACATTAAAAATAAAAATTTGAAATTTTGCAGATCGAAAGGGAAAAAAGCCGTCATTTACGACATACACTGCACTCACAAAAAGCAGTCATAAATACTGCGCTTTACGTTCTGTTGACAAATTAAACATTTTCATTTTGGTGGGTGTTTGTCCTGATTAACGTACCGCCTCATTGCTTGTCTGCGTATGTTTTCAGATCAAATATAGTGGACGCAACTTGACCCCGATGGTTAACCTTTGCATTATAATACATAATGAGACACAACCTATTATTGAAAAGATGTGTACGTAAAATACGATCTGCACAAGAAAAAGGAAATATAGATTTGTGTAAATATAAATAAGTGTATTCGAAAATTTTAACTGATCAAATGAAAGTATATATACTTTGATACTGCACTGTTTACAAATTAATACCATATAAATATACAGGGATACCCTAAGCACCCTTGATTTCTACAATGAAATAGTCGATATGAATAATCAGCCTAAGGTCAACCATCGCGGTCAAGTTGCGACTACTATACTAGTTTGACAAGTTTTAATCCCACGGGTTTTTCATCGGCAAATTTAGTGTAGTGACACATGCATTCTTTATCTAAAATTCGCAGAGGACAGATCGATAACAAAAAAATTCCTCCCACCTTACTCTGGTTAACATTATTGTAACTATGTTTTTAACCGTCAAGTTTTATATATATTTCAGCGTCGAAATGTTGCACAATACCGCTGGACACTGGTACTGCACCAAACATGTCACGCCACTTAAAAAATCTACGGTATACAAAATTGATGATGTGAGAAACTTGTTAGAACTGTTCAGGAAAAAATTAATTCTTGATGAACTAAATTGTTTAATTCATAATATTAACTGACGTTAAACTACATATGCTTGAAACAGAATATTGAATATACGTAGTAGAGACTTACCCTAAGCCTTCTTTACACAAGGGAAGCAATCTGTTAATATAGTGAAATTTTTGAGTGAACACCGTTTCTTAATCCTAATCCTGCCCATGTTATATCAGTGCAAAGGAAAAGTAACCTATCTATGATAAATGCCATGTATGATTACACAGTTATGCATCTAACAGTCTCGAAATTGATTTCTTCGATTTTCTCATATTTCTAGATATTTTCCCCATACTTTGATTCATGCGTATGGGTAGTTGAGATTGTTCTCTTTCCAGCAGTAGCCTTTTCAACATATTTCACCTTGTGAAATTCTGTGGGTTTAGACTGTTTGTTGACAAATGTCACCACAAAAAATGTCCGACTTTCCCCAGGGCAATCAATTATTTGATCTTTACATAGTTTTGTATTCAGGTTGCTAATCCGTGTGGCAAGTATGCATGCTTTTTTCATGATTAGAGGTAAAAAGTGGGTAGTTTGCATGAGGTTCTAGGTCAATAGTCACCTAAGCCTATCATAAAGTCTTTGCGGAGTTGTCTCCATTTTTTCCAAATATTTCATCCGGGATCATTTTTTTCAGCTCAAATAACTCTTTTTCAGGAAATGATATTTTAATAACTTTTTCATTCCTTGTATTTTGATGCAGTTAACTTCACATACATCTAATTTAGATAGCTCATACTTGAAGTTTGTATTTTCAGTTACAATGCCAATACGTAGGCCATTTGTGAGCCAAATTAGTGATGTGTTTTCAACATTGTGAAAATCGTCTTAGTGAAAATTAAGTAAATGTATTAATAATCTACTGAACAGCTTTGTAGTCGTGACTTATTTTATGATAATTAACTTATAGGTAGAACGAAAGTCTTATTCTGTCTTGTTGGTTTTGTATATACATTGTCAGTATTATGTTAGCTAAACTTTTATAATGATCCACAGTCTATTTGATATGTCTTTGAAGGACTAGATGATACTACAGCAGTAGCTAAAAATACACACTTTTCTAGGATGGCCTTCTTATACCAGTATCCTCGTGCTCAGGTTGTCATCCTTATTATTGGTGTTATTAGGCGGTTATAGGGAGTCTTAACCAAGTGGTCGGCCGTTCAACAAGTCCAAGAATTGACAGTGTCTTATATAAACAGGACTGTTTTCAATTTATCGGCCATACGATTATTAATAATCAGTCGAATTTTGCATTTTATTATATGTACGTGTAAGTCCGTACATATTGTGGATCACTTTGTTTTAAGCCCTTCCCAAGCACCAGTGTCCGTTCTCGTGTTGTAATGCATATGCATGTACACGTATTATACATAAATGATAAAAAATGAAATCTTCATATACAAATCAACAAGAACTTGAGGGTCTTTCTTGGCTTGCTTCGAACTTAACTTTGTATTTGTCGTTTAGCAGGAATTCGTGCTATATTCACTTTACCGCGTCTATACAATCATATAAATGGTTATTATTTCATTTCCTAGGGATCTCTGAGAGCATCTTCGTCTCGTTTTTTGATAGTGAGAATAACTAGAACCTTCAGTTTCCTAATAGGTCTAGTATATTTTGCGATTATTATCATATTTTTCTGCATTTTCACGTTACTATGTTGCTTCCATGCATCTAAGTTAATATTTTTTCATCATCTGCTATATACTATGTTATATATTTACAATATGCCATAATTTTCATTTAAAAAATTATGACGGCTTCATCCCACATAATCTTCTTTGGTTATTTGTTATATTATTTTGAAGTTTAGTGCGTCATCAGAAGTGATAAAACTCCCTTATCCAGTTCCCAGTGCTAAAACATGTGTCAGACATCTGATATCAATAGAGCGTATGTGGCTCGTTCTCATTAACAATTACAGTCAAACTTGTGCTTTAGACAACCTCCCAATAAAGATCATAAAGCCTGCTTACAAAAGTCACTATTATCTCTTCATCTTTAACAAAAAAAATTTACTTTACATGTTGTCTTGAAAACCACCTGTTCACGAAGACCAACATTTTTATTTCCCATGGTAGGTCTTTGCAGACGCGTTTGACTGTATATATCAATTTCCCAGCACCCATAAATAAATTAAACACTAAAACGGCAAATAAATATTACTGTTTTCTTTATTACTAGATCACGCGAACTTACTGAATGTAAATAATACCTCTCAAGAGATATTCTCTCATGGCTGATTCATCGTTTTTTTTTGTTTCTCCCGTAAGGATACGGCTCCAAATAAAACCCTAACATTGTGTGAATATTCGTTTCATAGTCATTATAGTTTTCCATATTAGTACTCTTGGCAGCCTAAGAATATGTATTGACTCAGAGTGCATGATTTTTATAATAACCTTTTGAAATGTGATCTTTTTCATTCAATCAATGTAACTTTCGCCATGTTTTTTCTATTGGTATTCCAATATAATTGATTGTGTTTTGAGTTTTGTTTTATCTTCCGATGTAGTCTGCATTTCACACAATTTTCCTATCAATTTCTTTCTCTATGAACTTTTATCAACTTCTTTATATTTGTAATAAGTTACCCCTCCGCCACCTCCCATCCCAAAACACACACACACACACACACACACACACACACAACCACCCCCTTGTAGCTCTTTAAGTATACACACCGTTACAAGACGATCCCTCTGGTATGTTATTTCATTTGCATGGGTTGTTATGTATAGTAGAAATACATGCGTTTAGTGTTTGGCTAGTAACGGTTGTTCTGTGTTGTTCTGTGTCGATTTGCCTGTTCGGGTTCTGGATTAGGACATTTTATCTATCTGGATACTGCAAACCGCTCATGCGAGTGTTATAGGCAGGAAATAAGCCCAAGTCGGATTGTTAGTAAATAGGTGAGAGAGAATGAGAGCATGTCAGGATAAGTTAAACTGGAAAAGTGTTCTAGTCATGGTGAAAATGTTAATAAAGATAAAAAGTAAAAAACACCGGGAGTCAGACTAATACTGCATCTTTACAACCGACCGCTAGAAACGATCAAGGTCGGGCAGGGTGGCAATGTGACTTGGGAGTTTGTTCCAAAGTACAATGCTGTGAGGAAAGAAGGAGTACTTGTGGTAATCAGAGGAAACCTGTACTTGTCGTAGAGATAGAGGGTGCATGTGTCTTGTTAACATATGAGGGACTTGGATATAAGTCTTGAAATTAACTGCAACTAGATTATGGTATATTTTGTAAAACATGACGAGTCGGCAGCCTAGTCTGCGATGTTCAAGGGAACACCAGCCCAGGTCTTCCTGCATGGCTGTTACTCTCGAGAGAGGGGAGAAGTCCCTCTTTACCCACCATATTACACGTCTCTGATCCATTTCTACCTTGTGAATATTGAATTTAGTGTAGGGACTCCAAAGAGTTGACGCATATTCAACCTGTGGTCGGACTAGGGACGTGCGTGCTAGTTCTCTGACTTTTTTTATTTTTCTTTGTTACATTCTTTTTAATGAAACAATGAGATCTGTTTGCGTTGGAAGTTACTCTAGTTGTATGTGTTAAACTTAAGGTCAGCGGATAGATCCAGTCCGAGATATTTAGCATTAGATACTGATTCTAGAATTTGGCCATGGATCAGATATTGGTGTTTAATCACGGTTTTGTTTCTAGCGCTTTGAAGGATTGAACTACATGTCCCACTGCTTCTCCCATAGTACCATGTGGTTTAGATCATGTTGGAGTGGTGGAGGGTCTGAGGAAGAGGAGTTGATGGTAAGGTACACATCAGTGTCATCACCAAATAATCAAACTTGAGATTTTAACACAGAAGAAGGCAGCTGGTAAATGTAGAGAAGGAAACAAACGGGGCCTAGGACTGACCCCTGGGGCACCCCAGAGGTAACAGTCACTTTTAAAGAACAGTCACAATCCACAACTACTGTCTATCTACGGCCAATCAGAAAAGGCCGAATCCGGTCTAAGATTTGAGGACAAACACCATGTACTTGAAGAGTGTATAAGAGTTTCAGATGGTTTACTTTATTAAAAGCTTTATAAAATCTAGGAGTATAAGATCTGTTTGTTTACCAGAAGAGAGGCTGTTCACAAGGTAATCAGTTAAATCAATAAGCTGGGTCTCGCATGATCGTCTTTCTCTGAAGCGATGTTGAAGATCAAAGAGTATGTTTTGGGAGGTAAAGTGAAAAGACAGTTGAAAGGCAACTATGTGTACAAGGGTTTTACAGAGAATGCATGTAAGGGAAATTGGGCGATAGGTGGCCGGATTACTGGTATCTCCTTTTTTGTAAACAGAGCAGATATTTGTACTGGTCCAGTCATAAGGACTATTGTAGGTGGTCAGGGATTTTTGAAAGAGACCAGTGATGATATCAGCAAACTCCTTACTCAGCTCCTTCAGGACAATTGGTCTTACATTGCCAGGGCCGGTGTAATGAAGTATTTCGACCCCCATAGAAAAACGACCCCCCCCCCCCCCCCGGTCACTATTCTATAGAAAATGTGACTCCTTTCCTGTAAAATATTGACTCCCCTTATAAAAAACTGACTCCTTTTGAAAACTCTATAGAATAACGACCCCCCGGTCATTATTCTATAGAAAAACTGACCGCTCCAAGTAAAATACCGACTCCCTAAAGATGACTCCCTTCGAATCTCATAGAATAACGACCCCGGTTATTATTCTATAGAAAAAGTGACTCCTTCCATGTAAAATACTCACTGCCGAAATTACTACATTCGAACTCTCATACAATATCGATTCCCGGGCATTATTCTATTTAAAGAAGTTACTCTTTCCATGTAAAACACCGGCTCCTAAAAAGACTTTCGACGATAATATCTATTAAAAAGTGATCCCCACCAAACCTAACGGACAATTTTACTAGATCTACAACTCTAATACCCTCCATTGCCAATAGTTAACATTTTGATTGTACTACTACTACTGGTGACGCTACTTCTATTGCTGTTACTACATGTACTTCTTCTTCTTCTACTACTACTTCTACTACTACTACTACTACAACTGCTACTACTGATACTACTATACCTGCTTCCACTAATACGTTTTGTACATCTACCTCTTCTTCTCCTGCTGCTGATGTTGCTGTCACTTATTCCTCTGCTGCTGCTGCTGCTGCTGCTACTGCAACTGCCACTACCACTGCCACTACTACTACTACTACTACTACTACTACTACTACTACTGCTACTACTACTTTCTATTGTTGCCGCTACAGTACTTTACTGCCACTGCTAAGTTTTGCAACTTCTATTAATATTAAGTTCTATGCTAGCAGTTTCTTGTGCAGTTTTCTTCTGAAGAATTACTTCATACCGAAGTTTGCAGGGATTATTGACACTGGTGTGTTTTGTGAACGTATTGTGAATTGTTATTTTCCTGAAAAAAATGTATACACCAAGATACAGCGTCTAGAAATAGAATCCCTTTTCCCATTGCGGAATGCTCTGATTTCTGTGTCAAGTGATGGTATCTGGGGCTCATGGTCAAACGGAAGGACGGACGGACAAGGGCAAATCTATATGCCCCCTCCCCCGAGTGGGGGCATAAAATGAATGCAGCAATTAGGCCTTAGATACATGAGTTATCACTAAATTTGACCAAATAACCGGGGGTCGTTTTTTTTATGGGAGTCAATATTCTTCGTGAGGTTCAGTTTACTTCACGTGGGGGAGTCATAGTACTATGATCTGGAGGTCATAATACTATGACCGGGAGGTCACTTTTTCTATAGAATAATGACCGGGGGGTCATTATTCTATGGGGGTTAAAATACTTCATTACACCGGCAGCTTTGTTGGCACTGGGGTTGGCAAGGAGATTTACAGATTTTATTAACTATCACAGCAGCAATCTTTAAGTGCCATGTGGCGGCTGTAAAATGTCTCTCCGTACTTGGATTCAGTGTTGTCATATGTTCTGGTCCTTTGGGATCATGGAGTCCATCCAATATATGTGTAATATAGTTCCGTTTAAGCCGGTGCTAGAGGGCGTGGGAGGTGTTGCAAATTTTATTACCTCTCATGAATAGACTCAATCAAACCGAGTCTGCTATTATTCTTCTTGATTGCATTCTTTGCTTCCAAAGTATCTTATTACAGATTTTATTAATACATCGACTTTATTGATGATGATGTCACTCATTTGGGGGTATTTACAGTAATTTTAGGGGTACAGGAGCCTCAGTTGTTGTATGCATGTCTGTTTAAGTGAGAGTGGTGAAACTGGGGAAAAACGGACAGAAATTGTTCGTTAAGAATAATTGCTTTTTCAATGTTGTTACTTTTAACAGAGCCTGAGGTTTGATATTTTAGTGTGGATACCTTTTGTGAATCTTGTTTCGAGTTTTAATTAGGGTTTGGAGGCATATAGTTTTGTTTTTGAACCGTCTGTCAGTCTGTCGGTCTGTCTGTCCGCAATTTTCGTGTCCGGTCCATATCTTTGTCATCGATGGATGGATTTTCAAATAACTTGGCATGAATGTGTACCACAGTAAGACGACGTGTCGCGCGCAAGACCCAGGTCCGTAGCTCAAAGGTCAAGGTCACACTAAGACGTTAAAGGATAGTGCATTGATGGGCGTGTCCGGTCCATATCTTTGTCATCGATGGATATATTTTCAAATCACTTGGTACGAATGTGTACCACAGTAAGACGACGTGTCGCGCGCAAGACCCAGGTCCGTAGCTCAAAGGTCAAGGTCACACTTAGACGTTAAAGGATAGTGCATTGATTGGCGTGTCCGGTCCATATCTTTGTCATCCATGGATGGATTTTCAAATAAATTGGCATGAATGTGTACCACAGTAAGACGACGTGTCGCGCGCAAGACCCAGGTCCGTAGTACAAAGGTCAAGGTCACACTTAGACGTTAAAGGATAGTGCATTGATGGGCGAGTCCGGTCCATATCTTTGTAATCCATGGATGGATTTTCAAATAACTTGGCATGAATGTGTAGCACAGTAAGACGACGTGTCGCGCGCAAGACCCAGGTCCGTAGCTCAAAGGTCAAGGTCACACTTAGACGTTAAAGGTCATTTTTCATAATAGTGCATTGATAGGCGTGTCCGGTCCATATCTTTGTCATTCATGCATGGATTTTAAAATAACTACGCATGAATGTGTGGCACAGTAAGACGACGTGTCGCGCGCAAGACCCAGCTCCGTAGGTCAAAGGTCCTAAACTCTAACATCGGCCATAACTATTCATTCAAAGTGCCATCGGGGGCATGTGTCATCCTATGGAGACAGCTCTTGTTGGTACAGACTTGGCTTTATGTGTAAGTTCAATCATCACCTGCACGATTCAGAATGTTTTCTAAATAAGAATCATATGATTTTTTCATTTTAGCTTTTATTTGAAATTTAAGTTTGTTAAATTTTGCCCATTGTTCATGATCCGACTCGTTTTTTATCAGTGTTTTTTTACATATGCTGGACGCTTTTGTGGATTAGTTTTTAATGGATTTTATTATCCAAGACAGAGATTGTTTTGCTTTAATTCTTTTCGTAGGTATATGTTTTGATATACTATCCTTAAGTGTATGTTTGAACTGGGCCCAAAGGTCTTCAACATGGAGAGATATACGGCTTTTAGTAGTATTTCTGATGTAGAGATTTTAATGATTTTTTTTACTCAGTCCAGCTGGACTTTTTATACAATTGCCAAATACGGGGCTTTTGTTTATTTGAGTATAGTAGGCATGGAGCATATTTCTGTTGAGATGATGTCATGGTCTGATATGTTAGGTATGATCTTGACATTATTAACCATGGTGTGGTTTTAAATGAGAATTAAATCAAGAATATTGTCATTTCGTGTATTTTCGTTGACCATTTGGACAAGGTTATGTTCATAAATGATGTCTAGGAATTTGTCATAGACAGGACCTGTGCTTGGGAAGGTTAAATATATTTTATGTTTTGTTTCTTTTGAAACCTTTTTTCTTTCTATTCAATATAATATGGTTGGTACAGATGCTTCTTTGGCACCATTTGTTTTGAATTGCTAGAGTAACTTTTGAGAATCTGACACTGACGATTATGTTTTCTATAAAAAAGACTGGTGTGAACAACACTAATGATTTAATGACATTTAAATTTATTTCACACGTTCTTTAGCATACATACAAAGTACAAATTTACAATTGATCCAAGAGTATTAACAGTTTTTCTTGCATGTATGACTTTATATCACAAATTAAATGACAAAATAAATAGTGCACTAAATTGTACATAACATCAAGCAGACTAGCCTAATTGTTTTGAAAATTTAGTAAACCTTTTGCCTGCTGGCGGCAAGTGATTCTGCCTTTGCTGCCAGTACAGACCGAGATCAGCCTAAACTAACATGGTATGCACTGTTCGTTATTCAGTCAGTAAATGTTCATTGGACAACCCTTCGAATAATAAACGGTAATACCCAAACTAATTAATAGATCAGTCCATTTAAGAAATTTAGCAGTGTAAAGGATAAAAATAATCGTGTAAAGGATAAAAATAATCATTAGCTTCAGAAGATTAGGACAGAGGTGTCACCTTTGCTGATAGCAGTTACAGTGAGAAAGGAAGTGTCAGTAATACTATATTAAAGAAGCGAAAAATACTTGTACATGCTTCAGAAATGTGTTACCGTTTAGGTCGATTTACCTCTTTGACAGAAGGCCAACATTTGTTTGAGCCCAAATACATATTTGTGCTTACTGGGACTGTTCATTATATAATGCAATTGTACCTCTATGGCTTTTTTCTTGATCATCTAGCATGCATATAACGGTACAATACATCGTTTATTGGTATCAAACGTCTACAATTCCATTTCTTCAAACAGCTACATATTTACACTGCGTTTGAAGATGGAAGAGAAAAGAAATGGAATCAGTTTTC
The DNA here is from genome assembly GCF_021730395.1 of Mercenaria mercenaria. NCBI lineage: Eukaryota > Metazoa > Mollusca > Bivalvia > Venerida > Veneridae > Mercenaria > Mercenaria mercenaria. Next base: position 16,874,960 of record NC_069373.1, read on the forward strand.
AAAAACGAGTTATATTAAAAAGCGGTTTGTGCAAGCACAAGATTTAAAGAGGTGTGAGATATCAACATGTATTCCAATTTGTGGTGTACCAAAGTCAAACGTTGGATAAAATGTTTCAAGTGATAAACAATCCCGCCAACTCGGAAGATCTGTGCAAGTGCTGTGAGGCCCAGAAAAAGTGAAAGATGAACCGTCAAGGATAGAAAGACCGGTCCTGGTCGTGTAGGTATTTCTGTTATGGCATCTTGTAAAATTTGCTTGATAATGTAACCCATATCATGACGACAACCTGAAACGTCTACATGTTTTGACATTCCGTCTATATCTAAGATAATGCATGCATTTTTGAAAAACAAAGTCTGAAATACTATCTTCTTGCATTTGGCAGCTGTGTGTCTTTTTACACGACAACACCCCTGTCCAGAAGTGAAACCAAGATGCCAGGTTATGTCAGGGGTACCTAAAGAATACTACGCCGAGGTAATAAAAAATTGATAAACGTTTGAAAATGTGCATTTGTTTTATATAGAAATGGTATGGGAATGTAAACTCCATTTAACAAATATCACCATCCGATCAGCAATTTCAGTAAATATTGCATTATATCATGAACAGTCCTCTTATATAAAACGGAATTGTTACACAGTATCAGTCGTTTAAAATCGAAATACCTGTATTACAAAAAAACGCGTTTCATGTAGACCAGGGCAGCGTCTCAAACTCATAAATTTGAGCCGCGCCATGAGAAAACCAACATAGTGGGTGTGCGACCAGCATGGATCCAGACCAGCCTGCGCATCCGCGCAGTCTGGTCAGGCTCCATGCTGTTCGCTTTTAAAGCCTACTGCAATTAGAGAAACCATTAGCGAACAGCATGGATCCTGACCAGACTGCGCGGATGCGCAGGCTGGTCTGGATCCATGCTGGTCGCAAAGCCACTATGTTGATTTTCTCATGGCACGGCTCATTTCTTGAAAAACAAGAACAGGAAAAGCGTTAGCTGAAAACCTATTGCATTTACGTATTAGTTATAAATTGAAATAAATTTCAGATACGGGATTTGTTGGTGGGGAAATGTTCGGGGGACGAAAGTTTACGTCCTAAAATCTAACGCTTTTCATGCTGGACACGATTAATTATGCCTTTGCGACCAGTGTAGATCATGATCAGTCTGCACATCCGTGCAGTATGATCAAGATCTGTACTATTCGCCATTCAGTCAGTATCTTTTTGTAAGCACCTCTTTGAACAGTTAATGGTACTATCAAAATTGAAAGATGGACAAGTTCATTATAGGAATTTAGCTGGGTAAGGGTTAAGAGTGATTGAGAAAGGACAGAATATCCTAAGAAGTCATCCTAGCACCATGACGATTCCTTTGTCGATAAATTGTATGGAAGTTATATAACTATGACACTTATCCGACCGTAGAATGTGTAGAAAAAATATTGTAAAAAGGTCATTTCAACATCTTACTTCAGGAGAAAGCATTAAAGTTTTCGATGGAAAATGAAATATCATGATACGATGTCCTTGGGTACTGTTTTTTGGTAAAATTAAATGTTTAATTTTTAAAGTATTTTAATTGCATCATTAAAAAAAGTATGGGTTTTTTTAAACTATTTTCTACATCTGTAGCAATCATCTACGCTTCCTCGGAATATTAATGAAGTATTGCACATAACTGCTCTACATACAAATCTAACAGATAATAACTGTTTATAGATGTTTTGCTTATAAAAATTCTAATGTTCTTCATAGGCTATTTAGTTTTCCGCGATATGATAACATGCCAATAATTTCTTAACATAACCGATTCCTATTAACAAAATGACGTCATCTAGAGCTGTAAAATGCAATTCACAAAAATTCTTTGACATCTGTTTAACAGAAATATTTATTAGAAATTAAGAGCCTATTACTACAATGTAAAGCATCTGCTAAAATGATATACCACACTCAATAGTATATCTCATTTCTTACAATCCACAGGAGAAAAAATGTCTTTATGCTGAAAGAGTTATTAGCATACAAAGATAATTGTTTCAAAATACCCCAACAAGTCGCAAATTTGCGATATGAGTAAATAATTAAAGATAATAGCCTATGGTTTGATTCATCCTTTACGCAAGAAGATTTTAGTCTTTGATTTCGCATTATATATAAGACAGTACCATTCATATAATGCAGCCCTGAAACCAACCTGCATGTAACAGGAACTTTTCAAATTTCAAAATACCCCACATACGGAATTCATCGTTAACTAGAGCTGTCGGAGGACAGAAATGCTGGACTATTCAACAGCTTTGTAAACTGAATGAATATAAATGTCCAAAAGGGGCACAATTTTTGTAAAAATGCAGAACAAGAGTTATGGAATCTGTAGAATGCATGTCAGCTCATCGCAGCGGACAAGTGTGTGAATTTTAGTCCATTCCTATTAGTGGGTACTTAGATACTAGCTTACATACAAAAAAAAAATAATAGAAAATTGCTAGGTCGAAAATGGGGCATACTTTTGTAAAAAAAGTAAAACATTTTTTTTTGTGTGCAATGTAAGTCAGTTCCTCACAGTGGGTAGGTCTGTTCGTTTCAATCCATTCCTACAAGTGATCTCTTAGATACCAGCGTACATATAAAAACACTTGACACTTCCAGAATACCTTAGTTATCAAATAAAACAAGTAGGTACTTTAAAAAATAAAAGATAATCGAAATGGTCACTGCCTCACTATTTTCACATTGGTTTACCTATGACATTTACAGTTTTGCCCATGAAAAAAAAAACGGTTCAATTTATCTTGATTACTCAAACACATTGTACTTTCATCCCTCTAGCCTTTTAAAGTAGATTTCTAAATATAAACTTTCATAAAGATCATCCAAAATAAAGCGCAGAAAATTGAAAAAGAAACAATGTTTTATACCAGGGCAGAAGTGATCATATTTGTAAAGTTTTCTCGCCAATTTCATGCAATTTTATACAAAAAAAAAATACTACTATGTGCAAGTCGGGCTATTTCGGAGGGCATTTAAACCATTTTAATGGCTAATTTTTGTCATTTATGTATATTTTAGGATTTAATTTAAGATCATGTAAAAACGTTTGTTTTAATCTGTTTTGAATTTCAACAAGATTCATTTGGTGCGGACCATTTTGGGCACAGTCACACATACACCCTTTTCATCAATTGAGATGGATTGTTTTTTTTCTAATAGAGAAATCTAGATATTAAAGAATCTTAAGATTTCTCCAAAAGCAGAGACAGAGGGGAAAAAGACAATTCAATGTCTGTACTTGCAATATGTGTAGTGATAAGTGTTTGATATCGTGGGAGTGATAAGTAAGTATTTAAAGACTGTACAGAGATATATAGGGTAAGAACAGTATAACTTATCCAAATATGCTTTCGATACATTTTGCACCATTTCAGCATTTGCTTTGAATATTTTGTACATTTTAATTAGAAACAGCACAGAAATGGTACTTAAAAAATGAAGCGCTGTTGACAAATTAATTAATGACTCTTGACATCAAAGATCTGAAAACCCATACAGGTTTACATTTCAGGAATAAAAGATAATACTTAATTCTACAAATGTGTAATATACAGTGGAAAAATGCAAGCTATAGACTTCTGAAATATAAAATAAAGATCCAGGTTTTGAATGTTTTATGTATAATTCCAAATGCATTATAGCAAATGGAACTAAAAATCCGTCCGTTGTTCTGCATCGTTCAGACGCACTATTGATGCATGTATTAATACAGTCATATATATACAATTTTTAAATAAAATTACCCGCGTTTCCATTTAAAATTAAACACCCTGTTATCCCGTAAAGTCACATCAATTTATCTTGTTCTTATGAGTACATTTTTTCGCAAATGCTTTCTGTTTCTTCTGACATCTTTTCCTGCGTTTTCGTCGTTTTTTCTTCTGTTTAACGCATCTAGCCGCTAATTTTTCTTGCCTCTTTTTACATTTTCTATACCGACTCACATTCTTCGATTTACATTTGCTTGACGTTCGTTCTTGTTTAGTTTTACATCGTTTGCTTTTAACACATATCTTTTTTATTTCTTGTGGAAGTCTATCACATGTTTCCTTTCTCCGTTTCTCCTTTATTAATTCTGCAAGTCTCTTAGGTCTTTTATCTTCTGCAAAGAAAGAAAACATTACAAATAGAGTCCCAGTCATTCAAATATAAATATAAACCCCTATCAAACATTTGAGCCGCACCATGAGAAAACCAACATAGTGGCTTAGCGACCAGCATGGATCCAGACCAGTCTGCGCATCCGCGCAGTCTGGTCAGGATCAGTGCTGTCCGCTTTCAAAGCCTATTGCAATCAGAGAAACTGCTAGCGAACAGCACGGATCCTGACCAGACTGCGCGGATGCGCAGGCTGGTTTAGATCCATGCTGGTCGCAAAGCCACTATGTTGGTTTTCTCATGGTGCGGCTCATTTTTCTGATCCTTCGTGACCGAGTGGTTAACGTCGCTTCTTTCTAATCACTTGTCCCTCACCAATGTGGGTTTGAGCCCCACTCAGGGCGTTGAATTCTTAATGTATGGAAGCAATCCAGCTGGCTTACGGAAATTCGGCTGAAAAAATGTTAGTAAGAGACATGAGAATGTTGACTTTGTCCATTATTCCAAAAGCGTTGCAACGGTTTACTCTCTTCTGTACAATATTTTGGTTATCTATTACGATACATTGCACAATGATTATGTCAGTAAGTTTGTTCCACTTGCCACTTTCACAGTACCCATATTTCACAGATATTAGCAAGAATTATTTTGTGAAAAAATAAATAAACGCGTCGCTTTAAAAGCGCCATATTATGATAACGCGTTTCAATATCACTGGTTCGATAACGACTCAGAAACTAATCCATGCTTGTGAAGCAAAATCTGAAAAGTCCATGAATGCCTGAATATTTCACAAATTACACGAGTTACTGAAAATTTCAGAGACGCTACCTGTCTGTATTTCAAATAACAAAAATAATACATCTAACGGCAGTTATTTAAACATTAATTTCGATCAGTTGTAAGCTTTACTTAGAAATACATTACTAAAATTGAAACATCTTGCAACATGTTACACGACTCGTTTAAAACACATTTGCGCTTGAACCCCACCCACAAAAACTAACGCTTCAGAGAGTTCCTAAATGAAATATGAGGATTAGATATTGCAATTACATAGGAACTATTTTCTGTCTATGTAAGAAGATAGTTCTAAGTTGTAATTATTTCTCTGAAACATATAGAGGATGTTATTAATTATGTAATTTATACGTCAAAATATGTAAAATGATCGATATGATTTTTTCGATGGAAGATCAAACTTTTTCATCAAGTAACATTTAAAAATATGACACATTGTGATTACAATAAAAACATAAAGTATTGGTCTTTCACAAGAAACGCATTTTCTTTTTTATATGCATTTAAATTGTGGTTAGTTCAAAATGAATGAATACGAAAAATAATGAAAGACTTCAAGCGGAAACTTAATTGTATGACGTAACATCAAGCATATTTGTTTGAAACTAAGCATATAAAGAAATTGCTGTAAACACTGAACTGAAAATCAAGAGATAATAATTCGGTAATGTTCAACAAAGAACTGCTAAAACAAAAACTGAATATTCATCAGTTTTGGAAAAGATCCGTTGAGTACATTATATTATGAAGCATTAGGAGTAATCTGTCTTAGCACTGCAGGCATTGTATACTTAACAAGAACTATCTTTAAAAATGATGGTCGGCGAATTGTAAGAAGTTTATGAGGTTTTCATATCATTTGTGTTATTCTATCATCTATCTAACATTTTGCAAATAGCAAAACTATACACGAAACTTTAACAATTTAAAGGGTTGTCTTTTGATTTTTCACAAAGGTTTCGTAGGGGTGCAATTTTGTTTCGTTTTTGCTACGACTGCGGTAGTCATTTCTCTACCGAGAAGTTTTAATCGATCGGCTAATCACACCCTCATTCATATGATACACAGACCGTATTCAGCTCTCTCTCTCTGTAAATTGAGATCTGTTGGTATTTGAACAGGTTTTTATTATATTTATCAAACTTACTTATCATTTTTAGATATATCAATATTCCTGCTAAATTACTGTTTAAAGGTGTAAAACGTCATTAAGGATAAACGTTTTGCCTGACATTTCACTCAGCGTTACACAATCAGCAGAGTTAAAAAAATAGACACTCTCGTCCAATCCAAGTGTTGCATAAATCTTTCGTTTTGATAAATTATCTATGATGCATTATCAAGTAATCTGATTTACAAACTTAGGTCACGTGGCATGCGTTAGTCCAGGTCACGAAGGCGTTCGCCGAAAAATATTTTCCTGCTTGAGTTACCGAAATTAAACCAATTAACAAGAACTATACTAATATGTATATGACCAATGATTCAATACCAAAAGCCAGTTTTGCAATATATCTTGTGACAATATATTTAGACTGCGACTTAAAACAGACCTGGAGCGCCTGTGATAAATTACAGACACAGGTATATACTGGATTCAAGCGCTTTGAATGAAAATTATCTTTAATGCATATATTTTGTAACCGTGGTAATCCTAACCCTAACCTTTAGTCAGTATATCAATCATATTATACACTAAATGCGTGCGGACATGCAATAATTTGCGTATTTTTGCCGTGCGCTCCTATTTACAATCACAGAAGACCGCTCCAGGTCTGTAATGATCAACTTCGATATATTTATGGTTTAGAAATAGCTTTTTCATCAACTTGCCGAGAAGATAATTATATGACAATTTTAACTTGAATGGAACATGAAACGTTTGATCAAAGTTAAGAAGAAGAAGTATAACAATTTTAACTGGCATGGAATATGAAACGTTTGATAAAAGTTAAGAAGAAATATAACAATTTTATCTGGCATGGAACATGAAACGTTTGATAAAAGTTAAAAAGAAATATAGCAATTTTAACTGGCATGGAACATGAAACGTTTGATAAAAGTTAAGAAGAAATATAACAACTTTAACTGGCATGGAACATGAAACGTTTGATCAGTTAAGAAGAAATATAACAACTTTAACTGGCATGGAACATGAAACGTTTTATCACAGATGAGAATAAATGTAATAATTTAAATTTCAACGAACATGAAACGTTTGATCAAAGTGAGACTATTTGTAATATACTTTTCCTATTCTCTTTACATCACTTGATAATGACGTTCATTTGTTATAAGAATATCTCTACCTTGTGCAACAACATCAATCTTTGTTTCTGTATCGGAATGTACTATATATATTGTTTAAAATTGAATTAAGTGAAGTCATTGTTAACAATTTAAAAATACCTACTGTTTTCACAATGCTTTCCACTGAAGCCGGATTTACAGTTACATTTATTTGTACCAATACACAATCCACCATGTTGGCATGGTTCCACACAATAGCCTAAAATAAACATCAACTTTCTTAACATGTTATTGGACCAAAACCTTATCCGTCACGCTAAAACTCTACATCACATTTTTACAGCAAACCACAAGCCAACATGTCGACGTAACACCTCACACAATGCTAAAATAAACATTGGAATTAGTGTCATATCTTTTTAACGATGCATTATCCGCCATACCAACAAGGTTCCACATAAATATTAGAATAAACCTCATGTCTTTGCACCAAAGCATTCTGCGAACGAGGCTGAAATGAACGTTAAAATCAGTCACATGTCTTTGAAACAATGTATAAAGCGCTATGCTGACGCTGTTCTGCAAAATCTGAAAACAAACAGTACAATTATGAAATAAGTCTTGTATTTAAAAACACACCGCATTATAGCGGGATTTTAGGCATCATCTTTGTTATTTGTGTTATAAAGCATTATGCTTAGATGTTTTAATTCAAGTTTGTACAAATATTCTTTCAACTAACCCCATTTGGATCCGGAGAAAGGTCTTAATAGTAGACATTACAAAATGGTACATCTTTTAACCCTTAGCCTGCTGCAGGCAAATTTAACAGCCTTTGCAAACAGCTTGGATCCAGACAACGCCGATTAAATCGGCGTCTGATCAGGTTCCAAGCTGTTTGCTACTCTGAAAATTCTTTCGCAATTTTGGAGCAAACTTTGGAATGAATCTACAGTTTTAGCGACGACATTTCCAGCAGACGAACAATTTACCAGCTGCTAAGGTTAAATGATAAAGAAACCAAACGTCTGATACGGTGTGATAAACAACGTTAAAATAAATAATTCAGATGATTCCCTATAGCTTCATCTTTTTCAAATAAAACAGAAATGCACCAATGAGCAGATATACGCTGTTAGAAAATGCTATAAATTGTCTATGCCATTATGTTAGTGGCGTTTTCCGTCTCACAATCGAAATGGTTATTTGCCTTTTCCTCATTGTGTCATTTCTAATATGAGGAGATGGTCATGCTATCGGACAATCGGGAGCGACTATTTATTTTAGATTCACGAAATCAGTCTGCTAGACAGAACTGAAATTTACACAAGTTATTGTTAATCACAGCAAAATTGATGTACTGCTGTAAGTTGACAACCTGACTATATAAACCTTAATAAATTTACAACAACACAACAAATATGATTTTATAACGGCAGCTACAGAATACAGAATTTCAAAAAAAAGGTTCACCAATAGCTGTATGAAGTAAACTGTATGGTGTTGTTACGTTAAAAGTATGGGTCTCTGCTTTCTTTGAAAATTTCAGTATTTTACGGATATTATACATACAGGATATGCTAGACACAGGTAGTTAGGGTTATCCAAAACTCACACGGTAGGTTATATCTGGGACAAAAACACGCATCCACACATAAACAGATTACATATAAATCACATCTCTTTTGGCACGGCGAATTTCAAAGAAAGACACTCGACAGTTGAGGGAAATTTTTGGAAACTGTTAGGATAGTATGAAAATGGTATGATACTTCTGTTTATAATACTAGTTTACTTTCAGTTAATAAAGGCGATATAATATCAAGATAATATATCTAGAGCCATTAACTACTCACTGAATTCAAAAGTTTTGCCATAGAAACAATTAAAACACCAACATGGACCATCAATATTAATACAAGATTTAATGAGAGTCGTTTATTACTCACTAAATTCACAAGCTTCGCCATAGAAACCGTTGGTACACCAACAGACACCAGACTTTTGGGCTTCCGAGGGCACGCAGCGGCCTCCATTCTGGCATGGCTTATTACACAATGCTGAAAAATCACATTTCTTGGCATTTACAGAGCGTTACATGATGATAAATAGAATATCATATACGTTCCTTCATATTTTGTAAGGAGAATATAGATAAAAATAGAATTAATGTAACAGATCATAAGCTCCAATTGACCAATTAAATTTTCTTTATAATTAATTATAATTTCAGAAGTGAATATGGACGTTACCAAGACGGCTGGGAATAAAACTCTTAATCAATCTAGAACAATTTCTGATTCCGTATTTCACATAAGTCTCTTAATCAATCTAGAACAATTTCTGATTCCGTATTTCACATAAGCCTCTTAATCAATCTAGAACAATTTCTGATTCCGTATTTCACATAATTCTGTTTCGTTGAGCTTTAAGTCAATTCGATACTAATATACTAGTAATTTTGGCCATAGGGCGACTTTTTCAATAAGACCCTACGTGCCCCTTAACACATTGTTTCAGGCAGGTACAGGCGGCTTGACCGAGCCACTGATCTACCGTAGACTATATATCAGTTAAAACATATCTGGGTGTCGAGCCAACAGAAGAAATTGGTTAGTTAATCTAACCAACAGGCCATGGAAGACCTATCTCCACAATGGTATATTTTATAGTGCCGTTATAAATTTCTAAGAGCCATCATATTACACATCTGACGTTACACAGAGAGTTTATTAACTTGCAGACCTGCTACATGCATATGTTTCGAAACAGTTCATCGAAAAATTAAAATGGATTTTATTTGACGAACCACCGACTTCCATAGTGTTCCATCTCTAATAATAAATTAAAAACTTCGAATTGCATTGTGGAGAAAACCTCAATAATATACACTTCTATAGCACAGCGCAACAGACAGTGTTGGATTACAAAGGCTACATGGAGAAAGGCATGGATTAGGAATTTCTCTTTCGGATTTTCAGTTTTCTATCGTCCATACTTTTTATTATTTATGTTTTACAAGATATATGTACATAATGAATGACGCACGTTAGGAAACAGGATTATCAAAAAGCCCAATTTCACGGAAATACTTAAGTTTGTTGATTGCCTTAAGTATGTTAATTTTCTGGAGAAAAATGAAAACTACTTAAGTCATTCAGTATTTTCGTGAAACTGGGACTAGGGCTTACAGGAATAGCATGACTTTTTCTATGTTACAGCACAATAATAGAAGCATTTTGTTAAATAAATCACAGAAAAGCCGATTTACCTTCTTCTTACATCATAAAGCAGTAAGGAAGGTTAAAAAGTATGTATAATGAATGTTCTGCAACGCCCAGAGCATCGTTGTACAACAAAAATGCTTTGTAATTGAAATAACATACATTTTTTGAAAAGATTAATTAACTCGATTGCAATACAGTAGCATGTACCAGATAAAATCAAAGTTAAATTATTGCCTAGTTGAAATGTTTGGAATTCAAAGAATAGTTTAGTTTACATGGGTTTAAAGATTTGAAAGCAACGTGTTTCTTAAGACATAAAACCGTATAGGCCTTTATCAACTAAAAAGTTATTCCTGGAAAAGGCTGTATGTTTTAGTGCTCAGATAAACATATTTAAAACATGCAGAAAAAAAAGATATACATGCAAGGTATTACTGATCCATAATTTTAACATAGAAAGTAACGTTGTAATTAACTTTTCAGAAATCTGCTAATTCTTTCCAATTACTTAATAACAAATCGGCTTTATGAAAATATACTGTTGAAACTTGGTATCTCAAATTTCAAAGGATCGAGCGTATTTGTTCAAGATAACCGAAGGTCGACTTAAAACTGGAGCTGCTTTTGAGAAAAGCGCATGTCTTCCACAACTGCCTAATCATCTAAATAGTTAGTCAGTCTTTATATACTGTTTAATCACTACAAATATACCTTTTCAGAGTAAAAAGGCTGATTTTGGGTAATTCAAGGGCCATAATTCTGAAGTGCCTCGGGCGATTTGGCTAGTTAATGAACTTGGCCGAGGAGTAATGGTCAAAAACATTTGGTTCAAATTTTGTGAAGATCGGATGAAACTGTTCGACTGCGAACGCGGACAAGAGTAAAAAAGCCGATTTTCGGTCATTCAAGGAACACAATTCTGAAGTGCCTAGGATGATTTGGATAGTTATCAAACTTGGCCGAGGACTTATGGTTAAACACATTTTGTTCAAGTTAGGTGAAGACTGGACTTAGAGTGCTGACAAGTGATTATTAGTAGAATAGGGGTCCTTTTGGGGTGATTTATGTGCCTAAGACCTGAGCGTTTTTCGGTAATTCAAGGGCGATAATTCCAAAAGTTCCTGGGCCGATTTGGCTAGTTATCGAACTTGGCCGAGGACTTATTGGCAAACACATTTTGTTCAAGTTTGGTGAAGATCGGATGAGAAATGTTCGACTTAGAGTGCGGACAAGCTTTGTGACAGACAGACAGACAGACAGACAGACTCACAGAATGTCTCCCACACCATTGTGTGGCGGGGGACATAATGATATTTTGTAAAATGTGTTTTCAGGACAGAACTTTAGAGATATTTTAGATGAGCAAGCTGGAGATATCGAGTTTCAACTGTGTTTGCAATATGATTAATATTTGAATGTTTCAGCCACTTATGATTTTGTCTTTTTCAAAATAATTCTTCCATCTTTAACAATGGGTTCATAATAAAATGCCGATTTTCATCAACCAAGATAAGTATAATTTCCATGTTAAAACATGAATATGTAAAACGCATCTGTGTTAACTAATTACAGATGTTTAATATATTCTGATCGTCATAATTGTGCAGTATACATATAATCTGATGATGATTTCTAAAGAGACAAATCTATATATCAAACTATGTCTGCAGATAAGAAATTTCGGCCTCTTACAATGGCTGCTCAAGTTAAAATTCACTTGTTGTAATTTCTTATTAACTTTTTGCCTGCTGGCGGGAAGTGTCTGCCTTTGCGACCAATGAAGACCAAGATCAGCCTACAGGCTGATCGTGGTCTGCTCTGTTCGCTATTCAGTCTTTACATTTTCAGTGAACACCCCTTCGAATGATAAATGATATTGCCCAAACTGAATGATGGACCAGTCCATTTTAGAAATTTAGGAGGGTAAAGGTTAAAAGCAGAAACTGCAGTATTGTAATAGTATCACATATGTTTATATTTGAAATAAAAGTGTGTGACTAAAGAAACTGTTGAAGTCAACACAATATCTTCATATAAATTATTTCATAAAGTAATTTATCAGTTTGTGGCAAGCATAGAAAAATCGTTGTCATAATTGAAGGGTCATGGTTAACATTGTGAATAAATTGTACCAAATCATGAGCATTGAGGATTTCAATGCATGAATACAAATGGTGCTGTTTAGGCCAAGCCGCCAACACGAAATTTGTCGTATTTTAGACACTCACTGAACATGTCTTGCTGTTGGCGACACGGCAGTATGACAATGCAAAGGCAGGAAATGACAGACAACAGCCATTATACGTAAGAAAACATATTCAATTTTCTTATGTCGTTAGCAATAAAATATTAACTGAATACAAAAAAATTCAATATGGCGTTTTCCTTTTTTTTAAGTAACTTAAGTAATCCAATCCACAAATACGTAAAATTTCGATGTCTGGTGACCCCATGTTTTTTTTTTGCATCATCTCAAAGAGTTGTTTCTGCTAAGAAAATAAGTGAGCCGCGCCATGAGAAAACCAACATAATGGCTTTGTGACCAGCATGGATCCAGACCAGCCTGCACTTCCGCGCAGTCTGGTCAGGATTCATGCTGTTCGCTTTCAAAGCCTGTTGCAATTAGAGAAACCGTTAGCGAACAGCATGGATCCTGACCAGACTGCGCGGATGCGCAGGCTGGTCTCGATCCATGCTGGTCGCAAAGCCACTATGTTGGTTTTCTCATTGCACGGCTCAAGTAAATAAGATGATCATAAATAACAAATAAGGATCGTTACAGTTAAATGTTTTTGACAGCAAAATGATAAGTCTTACACTGTGAATACTGGATTTTTGTTGAAGTATCATTGAAGACTTTAAAGTAAAAATATAAAAATTCTATAACATATTTTTGTCATGTAATTTATATTTTCTTTTTCCTTTAGACAATACACTTTCAAAAAATACCAAAATTATATGCGCTTACCAGGCATCAATATTTGATATATTTTAATCGCACTGTTATATAGAACTTGCTTATTTTTTGATCGGATATCTTAATTATTATAGATGATTTTATGCTAAACGTCATATTTCTTGTATTTATGCGACACTAAAAATGATTACAGAAACTTTCCATTTAAACACAAAAAAAAACTAAAACTCAGTTTCCTTGTTGACTTTTCTTCAATAATGATTAGCCTAGCTAGGAATATCTACATAAAACAACACAAACATTATTTTTATAGCAAACCTGTGTCAGGCATATGCTGTACATGCATGCATTTGTGTAATCTGTTACCTTTCTCGCAACGCTTGCCGTAAAACCCATCCAAACAAAGACACATATCAGGTGATATACAAGTGCCGTTGTTTTCACATTTTGGATTGCACATATCTGTAAAACATGTGAGTTGATACGTTGAAGATATTTTTGGTAGTTAGATTTCTAAAATTTAAACGATTTATTCAATATAAAATGAAAAAATTGCAATACTATCATAATGTTTAGCTCTCTCGCTTAGTTCGACAGGGAAAACGCAGATCTACGGACTGAAGTTTCGTAAGTTCGATCCCCGGGCGAGGCGTATGTTCTTCGTGACGACTTGATAAAAGACATTGTGTCCTGCACCTCCGATTCATGTGGAGAAGTTGGAAGTTACTTTCGAAGAACAGTGTGGTACTGGTACAGAATTCAGGAACACTGGTAAGGTTAACTGCCCGCAGTTACGTAACTAAAATACTGTTGGCGGAAAATCTAACGCTGACATTATAACAAACATTATGTATATTTGACTGTGAGTACGATTAGACCACGAGAAGCCCATTTTAATCAAATATCGAATAATCACAACATTATACCAATATTTCTACATATACATTCGTCTGGTCGACCTTCTTCTTAAGAGTTATTCTGCGTGTTGACACTGTGGATTAGCGCAAAGTAGCTCCAGACGAAACATAAAGAGCGGAATGCATTTACTGTTTGTTTGTCATTTACAAGTGAGTTCAAGCGGAATACAGGCATTCCGGAGAGGATCAAGAATGAGAAAATCGACAAATTACCGCTTTATGACCATAAGAGACCGTTGAAATTGTACGACAAACAGACTGTTCCAGTAAAAATAGTACAAGTAACACTACTGTATGCACGAATATTTCATGACGTTACATTATTCATCACGACGTTCGATTTAAAATAATATAATGTATAAAAAATAATGCCAATGATTCTGGTATGCAAATTTAAAATAATCAGCATATCTATTACTGATTAAACTAACCAATGACCACATATTATTGTGACACACTTCGTATGCAAATTGGTAACATGAAATATCACTCAAAAATCTTCCAGTTAGTAAATAAAATCTGTAAAAAGATCCTTCCGAAGCATAGAATACAAGCAAGCATAATAGCAAACTCGGTTTGACTGTGTCTGTTCATGAGAGGTTATGGAAAATTGAAACACTCTCAACTGCGGAACTCTATTACACAGGTACTGAATTGACTCCATTATCCCGAAGGAACAAAAATATTCAAGTACGGAGAGTAGATTTGACCTAAGTGGAAAACGCACGACAATTCTGAGTTCGGAAGCCGAGTAAACACCATCCCTGGATACATGTTCTTGTCGCCTGGAACAAAGATATTACCTATTTCACAGTACTGTCCATGATAGCCCTGTGGGCACTCGCACTCGCCAATCTGATTACAACGTCCATTATTCTGGCATGGCATTTTACACAAGTTTGTAGTCTCTGAAAATGTGACGCAACGTTGTTTATAGATGTAAGTAGATATATTTCAGCATCACAAAGGTTGATATACAAGAAAGAGACACGTTGCAATGTTTTGCCGCCTTCAAGATTTTATCATTTTCATTAATTATAAGGTGATACCTTATATTTCTGGGGCAGGTCAAAATATTTTCATTTTGTTTTTAGCAAAAACAAGTGGTCGATAACACAAATCAATTATTGGATTTATAAGTAACCCTTTACAGTAATACGTGGATCAGTATAATAAATGTGGAGACTCGGCTAACACCTTGCCCCCTCGCCCCCATTGATCATACTGATCCCATGTATTTACGTAGCGGGTCACTAACCAACCTAGTGATTGATAGTATAATATAGAGATTTCGAAAATATCTTGTGTAATGGCGCGCATTGACCTTTATCATACTCTTTCATGATTTTCGTCAAAGTAACAGAAATTTAAACACTACCAGAAAGGAACATTTGGTCAAAGACTCAAATAAAGTCAAAACAAATTTTGCTTTAAGCTTAATCATAGAAAAGTTCATTAAAACTGGTTCCAGACCACCTCCAACCTTATCTTTAATTACAAACAGAAGAAAAAACAAAACACACAACTGAGTTGACAATTTTTGTACGGGAATGATACATAAGAGACTTACCAAATTCATGACATCGCTTCCTTAATCTAAGTTTTATTGGAGATCCGTTGATTGGCCTATTATTCTGGTCCATTATTCTCAAGCCCAGCACAAGATGTGCCACACCTTCCTCTTTTCCCGTACAAGGAATAGACATCTGGAATACTGTAAATATAGTTAAATACCGTCATCTTTTTGTTATCACCACTGTCGTCAACAACATTATCATCATAATCATCATTATTACATTCGTCGGCATTACAACCATCAGCAACAGCAACAACAGTAGCAGCCGCAGCATGATCACAACCACCACTACAACATCCACAACCACCACCATAATCATCGTTATTTTCTAACGATCATCACAATTATAAACACCACCATAAGAGTCGTGTTCATCACCACCTTCATCAGCTGAGCAGCAGCATAATCACCATCATCATCGTAATAAATATTTTTCTACTGCTGCTGAGGCTGCTCCTACTAATGCTGCAACTGCTGCTTCTTCTAATGCTGCTGTTATTGCTACTGCTGCTGTTACTTATGCTACTGCTAGTACTGCTACAACTTCTGCTACTACTACTACTGCTACTCTGCTGCTACTGCTACTGCTAATTCTGCTGTTGCTACTACTACTACTGCAGATACTGCTACTGCTACTACTGCTGCTACTACTTCTACTACTGCTGCTGTTACTGCAACTACTGCTTCTTCTGCTACTTCTACTGCTGCTACTACTACTGCTGTTACAGTTCCTTCTTACAGTTCCTTCTTCTGCTATTACTGCCGCTACTGCTCCTGCTACTGCTACTGCTACTACTGCTCCTACTATTGTTGCTCCTACAACTCCTACTTTTGCTACTACTTGCTGCTAGCACTACTATTACGACAACGACGACGACGATGATGATGATGATGATCACAAATATGTTCAAAACTGATCATGTAAGCTATATACGTTAAGACGACAGACCTATCTGATATCCAACGTATAATCTCCGAGGCTCATTTGCTACCCAAATTACGTTCCCTGAGATTCCCCCGAGCCGGTAACACACTAGTATGTATGATCTAACTTGTACATACAGCTGACATAAGCTGTATTCGTTGTCAACCACCGAATATAACTTATGCGCGGGCTATATACGGTGCAAGCTCTACACGGCGTAACAGTTGGGTGTACTTTCGTTTTTTCTATTGTTATATGTTATAATTGCTTATGAAATCACAGTATGAAACACAACAAAACTATGTGAGCCGTGCCATGGGAAAACCAACGTAGTGGCTTTGCGACCAGCATGGATCCAGACCAGCATGCGCATCCGCGCAGTCTGGTCAGGATCCATGCTGTTCGCTAACGGTTTATCTAATTGCAGTAGGCTTTAAAAACGAACAGCATGGATCCTGATCAGACTGCGTGGATGCGCAGGCACGTCTGGATCCATGCTGGTCGCAAACCCACTATGTTGGTTTTCTCATGGTGCGGCTCATGTAATGTTTGTTCTTTTTTTTCCACAACAGAGTCCAGTTTTGAAGGTGGAAATATAACAAGAAGGGTGATAAGTCCTTACGTTGATATTTCATAAACTTGAAATACAGTCAAATCTGTATAAAGCAGCCAGCAAAAGGAGCGATACAAAAGTGCTGCTTAAGACAGGTAACTGTTTGAGACATGCTGAAATCTAAATAAAAGTCTCAATTTGGGAAATTAGCTAGGTGGCTGCTTAAGGTAAATGGCAGTTCAATACAGGTGGTCACTATATAAGGCAGGTTTAACATGAAAATACAGAGTTTCTTCTTTTTTTTTCCACACAGTTCGTGGCGTTTCTGCGTATGTAACAGATTTATAAGTGTTTTTATTTACTTGTTACCTAATTCTTTTCGACTGACTTTTCTAAAATTACAAACAAAAACAAATGTACCAGCTAGATTTTGAAAAGTCTGGAGGGGTACTCTTTTGACGAAGTTTGTTTATTGTCTTCAGACTTGAATTGCATTTTTATGTCAATAAATTGCGCAAGTATTATACTTATAACTTTATTATGACTTATTCATTATCCTGATATAATATATAACTTGATTTATTCTTAACACATTTAGAGGGCTTTCGATTTACATCATATAAATATACCACTTAGAATTTAAATTAAGATTTATTGAGCTAACATTTTCTCGGTAATGCTTCATACCGCTCAAAAGTTATAACACTTATGTTTCATTGCCTGAATACCTGGTGTATTGGTTTATATCTGCGACTTCATAATGTAATAGTATTCAGATATTTCAAAACAGGTGTACGGATACACTATAAGTATATCCATTTGTGAAAATGTGCAATTATGTTCAATTGAATATTATTTGTTTCAAATTAGTTTTATATTTACATATACATCAACTACATTATAGAGAAAACAAACTCCTTTCCAAGGTCAGCTTAATACATTTTTATATATATTTTGACTTCATTATCGTAAATAATTAATTAGTGCATCATAGGTTTGTTAAAGTCGTTGAAAGTTATATGTAAGTTTATACTGATACGGTACGGTAGTGGACCCACGATGTCAATCGGTAATTTCCGCACCATAACGTACACTCGTAGGCTGAACACCACTAAAACTGCCAGCTCTATTTCCACTCACTTCTTAACGTTTTTTACCGATACTTTCTAGCATATAAGATTTTCAGAGTCTTATTCTACTATAAAGAACTGTAGAACAAGAAAAAGAGGTGTTAACTTTTGTATAAGAAAACTACAGTGCATTAAATACAACCCGATCAATGTACTCCTTCTCGTTTCATTCAATGTCTCTTTTCAAAGAATAAAATTCTAACGTCGCCATTTTACCTACATGTAGCATGCGATAGTTCGATAGAATGCTACATACATACTGAAACGGGATAGTGTAAAAGAAAACACTATGTTATAGAAAAAGGCCACGAGAAAAGGAAGAAAGATTAGCACTATTCAACTTTGTACAATGATTTGTATGACGAGTACCAGTGGCCTCGAAGCTCAAAATATATGGAGAACGTTGTGACATTAGGGTGTCTAACTTCATATGAATATGGTTGTGGCCAGAGCAAGACATATATTGTGTTAAGCATTAGTTAATATAGTTCAAGGTTACAGGACCACGATCACTGCAAACTTTGGGCTTAAACCGGTTTCCGATCAGAAAACTTAGACCAATGGCAGTAAAACTTATCGCGGTGATTCTTTTTCGTCAACAGATGAATTTCATCATTTCGGGGTCAGAGAATCAAAGGTTAAGGTTATTGAGAGCTTGCATGAGTTTTCCGGCATTCGTTGACATTTAAATTACCGTATTATATTTATCATTTGATCATTTCTCCAAATTATTTCTGTCTTGACTTACTCTTGACGAAATGTTGGCAAGATCATCAGACTATGATAGATTTACACTTGAACAGTTTCAAGTATTTGCCAATACACATCTCTTGATTATTTCTTAGCTCGTCTAGACCTGTTGTTTACAATTAACTCGTGCTTATAATCACTATTTCTGGCGACTGGAGGCAGAAGGTCGAATGTATATCTTAATTTATTGCGTTCTTACATCAATCTGGCTTCCGTCAAGAGTTTTGTTGTTATCGAGAGATTCAAAGCAGACAGTTGTAAGTCTATTATAATTTATCAACATTTACATTTTTTCTGTCGTCTGCAACTAGTAATTTTCTTGTTCTGTCTGGGTATTAGTTCGTTTGTTGTTTTGTTTTATAGTCTGTGCAAATGATAAGATAAACTTATAACAGATACTTTTGTTCAAAGGCTAAATGAAAAAGCCATTGTTTTGTTACAGGCATTCGACCTGTTCATCTTGTTTCATCGACTCGTTTTAACCCTTACCTTGATAATTTTCTATAATGAACGTGTCTGTCTTTCAATTTGGACAGTGCCATTAACTGCTAAAAGGGGTGCTTACCAAAAATGATACTGACTGAATGGCGGACAGTGCAGATCTTTAGACTGGACGGATCTGCAGGTTGAACATGATATACACTGGTCGCAAAGGCAGAATCAATCGTGTCCAGCATCATAAGGGTTAAGGAACTTGTTACACAATGAAAACTGAATCGTTTTAGGTAATCTTGAAACTGTATTAAAGAGTATACAAACTCTTAAGTCTTTTTATATCTTTTCAATAGGTTTTCTAAGACAAATAATGGACTTGACTTTCTGAACTGGCAGTAATTTTGTATTAACTGCACTGACATTAAAAGATAACGAAAGACCATGCACTACATAC
The DNA here is from genome assembly GCF_021730395.1 of Mercenaria mercenaria. Lineage (NCBI taxonomy): Eukaryota > Metazoa > Mollusca > Bivalvia > Venerida > Veneridae > Mercenaria > Mercenaria mercenaria. The sequence continues at coordinate 16,895,053 of NC_069373.1, forward strand.
AGAACAAAAATACCCCCTCATTTTTTAAAACTCTAACATTACCGAATATCAAAAACCTATACATTAATTAATCGAACTTTAAAGTGTATGTTCTTTACATGTGATACAACTTGAGGCATTTTAAAAATTAAAACCACCCATTTTAAATATGCACCAATCAAGGGTTATTGAGTGCAACTTAAAAGTAGAGAATTTACAAGACGATTAAAATCTCGTTCACGTTCTAAGACATTCGATTTATAAAGGGTTCCGTTTTAAGATGTAAATAAGCCGAACTTAGTCAAATAATTTAATTTAGTCCAAATAATTTCGTTCTTTGTTCAAGAGTAGATTTACAAATATTTTAATACCATCTGGATTGCATTTATCATGAAATGTTGCTTTGCGACATTTATTCACCTTTTTTCTCATGATATTTTATTGTAAGGGAGGATTATATGGATAAGTACGCCTTTCAATTCGCCGCCCCTTTGATGTTAGAAAATAAAGCCGGCGATTAGATTGATCATCATGGTTTATTGCATTTTTATTAAACATTAATTTCTCTAAAAAATCTTCATGGTAATGAAAGTGATATTCAACAGTAAATTACGATATAATTGATAAGTAAATAAATCAACATCGTTTTCACATAAATAGATTCAAAACAGAGTACCGCTGCAAAGATGCCAAAATGTATAAAAAATATCTGATCACTTTTCCCAATGCTTCAATTGTCACTTATGCTTTAAGAGATGCATTGATTATTTTTTCAAAGAAAGATATCGTCTTAAACCCACGAGACATACGTGCAGGTTCTTACATAGCACTCCCAAATATATTTCACGTGATGACGAAAGAATCAATATACCATTATTGAATAGCTTGTTGGTTAATAGTCAAAACTGTTGTTCGAGGTCAAGTGAATTATATAAGGTGTCATGTGATATCATACGTTTGCGCAACTAAAGTGTAATCTTGAAACAAATCTATGAAATAATCTGATGTCATGTAATAAAACATTTATTGAATGATTTGGTAGTCAATAAGCTCATTCTATATTTCAAAATATCGCAAAGGCTTAAGGAGCATTGTATTTAATGTATTGTGTTGCTATAAATATGTGTAACATGTTTAATGCAATAAATATATTGAATTATAAAGTTGGGTTTATATTTTTTGTTGTGTTATATTACAAATTACACAGTTCTATCACTTTTGCAACTATATTTTTTTCTTCGGTGGGTCTTGATCTCTTATACATTCGTGACTGCATGTAAACAGTACTGCTTTTACTTTTCTTTCATATATTTAACTATGCTTTCCATAGTTCCATGTTTTGTAATAATTATCTCCCTTGACAGAACCGGCAGCCACTTTCCGGTAGAACAAGTATTGATAGGTTAGAAATTCAGCAAAAAAGGATTATTTTTATTATAATAAAACGTGAAAGATACCTGTCATATTTAAACATAAATGTGAATATTATATTATGTTATATTTTCACTTATCTATAACAGAATGACTTCAGAATGGCGACCAGGGGAGACAATCAGTTAGATATGAAAATAAGTCCAGAAACAGGCGTCCGCATTGGTTTAATGTAAAAAGTTTAGTTTAAACAACGAATGACATAAGGAATATTCTGTCGGAGACTTCGGAAACACGCATATTAAAATCGTCTTGTTAATACGATACGAACGCAGAAATGTAGACTGCTTTTGTTCTTATACTGCTTGCACAATGCATATCAAAAGTCACAGATTAGCAGTTTATGACACCAGAGGAATGTTGATTTAACTTCAAAATGGTGGGTGGGGATCAAAGCACACGTGTCATTCGTAGAAAAAATACTGATTATCTCCTAAACCTTTGTTTGACACTTACATACCTGTTGCGTTGCAGGAATAGCTTTCCGTTTTACTGTGAGAATTTTACTGCTACGTGTAAGGTCTAGCTTTCAAAACTGATAATCTTTAAACTTTGTTTTTACCCCATTCCCTTTCAGCATGTATCGTTTTGAGAAAATAGTTTAGTCTATGCCCTTATTATCTCGGTTATCTTGTTTCTTTACGCTTTCAGAAACTGAGAAACAGTTGAAAAGAAAATACCGTAAAATTATGACAGGTATTCATAAAATGTACCACTATAGAGCGTAAAAAAATCTTTTTACAAAATAGATGTTCCAAGAAATTTCCCGTGGTAACATTTTCCCAAGGAAACGATTTATTTGACATGATATTTTCAAGAGTAGACACTACATGTTAAATCAAGTGTTTGAGATTGTAGAATGAATTGATAATACATGATTGTATAGATCTGGCAGTAAGTGTTGGAAAAAAACGAACCATAGAAAGATAAACCTTCTTTAGAATAACTTCCCCTGAAAAGTATGATCATGTCGTCTGCGGTAATAGCTATTTTCAGACTGTAAGTTTTTGAGACGTTTGATCTGATAACAATTGTAGAGACGCTGATCTCCTGTACGAAAAAGGGCATGTGTCCCCTCTCCCCTGAAAGTAAAACCCTATCTAGTCTGCTAACAGTCCCTACTGTAAATGTTGAAGCCACTCTAGTATAATTCTATGTAACATTTCGAAAGTGATCTCACTAGCAGGGTGGTAATATTTGTGAATTTTACTAGATGATTTTTTTTGTGCTTTTTATAAAGAACAAAAAGTTTCGTCCTTATAAAAATGGTCTTATGGCGGTGTGGTCTTAATTACAAGGTGGTTGTAAGGGCGGTTTTCACTGAACTGATCTGAAAAACGATGGTGATAGAGTTGTTTTTTTTCCCAGGAATTAGTTAGTATCTTTAATTAAGGTCTGAAACCGAATTACTCAGAAGTATGAAAACTCGCGACAGAAATTAAAATAATAGCACAGCAGACATTACGAAACCCAACTAAAATAAATGAAGACAATTATAAATATTTTTTTTTATGATTTGCATAGTTGAAAGAAAGTTCCGTCGAATTAATTTGTGTTTTTGCACAAACTTTGAACTTTAACATTCGTTCAAAAGTAAACACTTATTGAACGGCTTGCAGGATAATAGTTAAAACTATTACACACGGTCCTCATGGCCGTTGACCGGCAAGCCATTCAATAAATGTTTTATTACATGACATCAGAAATGATTTTTCGTATTTTTTTCTTCAAGTTTTGACCTTAGCTCAGCAAGATTTAGTCTTTAACTAGAGACCGGGTAATAGCACAAACTATGGACAGGTACTTTATATGAGGAGTCATGTAGTAACAGTTGGTATTTATGTTTAAATGTTTAAAGTTGAAAATGATAGCCAAACGAAAAGGAAATAAAGGAGTCCACATCATGTTTAATTTGAAAATTCCTTCAGTTGAATCAGAGAGTTGTTATGTACAGTAATATAAGAATCTTACAAGCAGTGGCCATAGGTTTGTTTGTTGGCGGTGTTGGTTACGAATCCCAGGTTCGGTTTTAACTGAATGATTTTTTTTTCTAAATTTCAGATGTCGACATTACGCAGATTAGATATTAACAATATCAAATTAGACGTCCTTTTCAAATGATCATTAAGGTGCACGTTTGAATCGAAATTTTTTCTACAATGTAGAATTTGATTAACTTAAACTCTGATTTTTCAAAACTTCAGACTATACCTAGAAAATTGAGCAAATAAAAAAGATAGGGTCGTATGCTTGATTTCTTGTTAGACCGATTTGAAAAGTTTGGACCTAACGCAATATTTCATAATGGGAGTCTATGGGAAAATCATTACTTTCATAACATCTTCGCGGATAGAAATTTTTCTACAATGTAGCTTTTGATGAAACGTCTCGCAGTTGTAAATAAACACATGGCCTATAATTTGGTGAAATAAAATGTATAGGTCCATGTGCTTATTTTTGAGATATCTGACCATGATTAATGTGAACCGGACATTTCATGCTAATTTTGAGACATTATTTTGATTATTTGAACGTGTCATATGTTTCCATATCATATTTTGACATTAGAAATAAAGCAACAGTGCCATTGTAATAAATTTACTCAAAGGTTTCAATTAATTTATCTCAAGGTTATACACAGTGACCAAGACCAGCGGAGTTGAAAGCTTCTTGCATTATTCAGAATGCATAGATGTTCATTTGTTTTCAAATAAATACAGCAAAAGACTTTCTATAACAAACTATTTTCTATTTACAACGCTTTTACATGTCAGTGCTACAGCAATTTAAAGACGCAGGTGCAAATCAAAAGTAAAAGAAAACCGGGACTGATTTATGGATTACTCGGCAGTATTAATTTCAAGAAATATTCCTGTAGTATGTACTAAATCATTATCAACGTTAAAATAAGGAAGTAATACTTGATTAAAAATAGAAATAATACAGCTGGACTTTGTATGCCATTCAATTTTCATGTATATGTAAAACAACTCTTTCTTTCTATGATTTGGTGTTGTTTGATTTTCTATTCAAAATATGGACTCTAACCGTTTTGCGTTCTTTACATTAAATAATTCTTTTTGCTCTGACATTGTAAATTAAGTACTTATTGTGATGAAACTTTGCAAGAATGTACATTACGCTACATACATCTCAGAATAATATCGTCAGTATAAATTTTCAATAACAAAAAAATATATTTGCTGGTCTTAAGTTGAAGACGGACCTACGAGGCGTGCTGGTTTAACCCTTATCGTGCTGGACACGACTGATTCTGCCTTTGCGACCAGTGTAGATCTTGATCAGCCTGCACATCCGTGCAGTGTGATCAAGATCTGCACTGTTCACCATTCGGTCAGTATCGTTTTTTTATAAGCACCCCTTTTAACAGTCAATGGTACTGTCGAAACTGAAAGATAGACAAGTTCATTGTAGAAAATTAGCAGGGTAAGAGTAAAGGCAGGATCGAACTTACCTTTTGGTCCTTTTGGTATGATGCCTGATGCCGGAATGCTAAGTAGTGGGTTATATAGTATTGTCTTGTTTTTCGACTTGAGATTATCAAACCAATAGGTATACTGAAATAAAAATAAACTTTTCATAAACTATACACGTCTGCATTTCCAATATTTCAAATTTAAAAAATACAAGTGAAATGAAAGACAAATTCAATCTAAAATTATTTTCATATTCCACGTACGAAATCACTCCCTAAAACTTTATAGATCTACCAATTTTTCTTTTTGTATCGCATACAATGTATTGACTTTCTTAAAGGGTAAGGAAAGCCTGAAAATAAGTTAATTTCATATGAAAGATATCATCAAGCCTTTCATTACGCTGAAAGGATTTTTAAAATCGGACAACTATTGTAAAAGATATGGCAGTTTGAAATTTAAGAAAATGGCTGATAATGGAGGCAGCCATTTTAGTGCGTTTATGACGTCATTTACACACTGCTGAATAATTTATTTATCAAATAAACTTTTAAAAAACTAATTGTCATATGTTTCTTAAGTGTAAGGTGTAAAACATGATAATTTCTTTCATTATAGCTGGAAAACGTAGAGAATTTATTTTAGAGTAATAAGTAAATACAGTTCAAATGTGTATCTTAGAATTTAATAAATCCGCCATTTTGTTTTTTGTTGCCATGGAAACAAAATGGCCGCCAATTTGACCAACTATTTAAATGCTCATAACTTTCATTTTTACTCCGATTTTGAAAATTCTTTCACTTCTTTAAATGATTTAAGAAATCCCAGCTGACAAAATTAACATTAGATAGAGATAGTACCTAAGTTTTTCAAATCATAGGTTTGAAGTTAAAAAGCTTTGAAATGAAGAGAAATGTCCATATATTTCTCAAAAACAGAAATATAGACAATATTTTAACCAGAAGTGCGAAGTTATGAGCATTTAATATTTTCATGATAACGAAAATTTTGTGATCAAGGAAATGTAACTCTTCTTGAACATGGAGAGCATAAACATCAAAGGGACTTAATATAGTCAATATTTTCTAATTGGGTGCATTTGATTTAACATTCAACTTTGATCTGGATTGCTAAATACTGATCCATGATACTGTGTGCTAAAAATTTAGAACATCTGGAACAGTCTATTAACAGTAAAACTATGCTTTAGCAGAATCTAAATAGAGTTAAGCTCTAACTGGGACTCGAACCCAGGACCTCTCACCCTAAGGCAGACACTCTACCACTTCCCTATAACAGCAGTAGCTAATAGCTATGCAGTTTAATTGCTGGATTACATTGCGTGAACTGGAACAATAATCGGTGAACTCCGGATTATCGGCGTATTCGCTTTGTTACCTAACGGCAATTTTTGTGTAAAGAAAAAATATAATCTAATGCTGCCAACGTCATAATTGGTCAAATGTGCCCAAATTTCTCTGACGTGTTGTTCAGAGTATGAACTTACTAACTGGCAGTACCAGTGAAATATTACTTACACTGAATCTTTTATATTTGCCCTTTTTGCAGCTGCCGAACGGCAAAGACGATGAGATTTGTCCAAATATAAGTAATTATTTTACCAGTTTTGAGAGGATTTCAATTGATGGGAAATTACAGTTACAAACTAAATACCTTTCTGCAACACATGGAGTCATTAGCATTCACTGTCAATCAGTATTATGACTGAGATCGACTGTCATTCATTCATTTCAAAGTTTCATAGACAGAGTCCGTTGTTTACATTTTTATCGTAACCGGTGCACTTGTAAAACTCACTTTAGTTTGAAAAATCGAAGTATGCGAAGAGCTATGGTACGGTCTCTACATTAGAACAACGTTGCCTTTCCCTTTAATGTCTGCTGACAAAAACGATTGAAAAAAAAAATGTTTTGTTTCATTATCAAAACCCGACATTAGATCTACCACTTAAATATTTTAGAATACTGTTCAGTATTAAGAAAGTATGGATATTTTAAAAAAGCGTGTTGCATAATTTGTAAGAGAATTACAAAAACTGTAACATTTTAAATTGGCTTAACACAGATATATACGGATATATATAGAAAAAAAAACCTTGATAAATAATAAAGTTCAATGCAAATGATTTTGTATCTGTTATGAGATGATATGAAAATACAGCTTTTAAAAACTGGAACAATTTCTTGTGGGAAAATATTAGAAATATTTCGAGCAAAACCACCAACATTGAAGAATTAATCATAAAATCCCAATATCTACATTTCAGATGAACATATTTTTTTATATCTAAGAAAAGAAAGAATGAAGCTGTAATCTATGAACTAACCGGACTATAGATGGAAGTAGAATGGCAACTGCTTTAGTTCTTGAAACGCCTTGTAATGGAAAGGCATTAGGTATGCGGACTCTTTTCTGCTGGACCTTTGACCGCCAGTTCCCTCCCTTTTTCAAGGCAAAACTAAATTAAGTAGGCCAATTTCGTTCGATATTTAAAATATTCTGTTTTTAGAATAAATTTTAGCCTGTCTAATTTCTCAAATGGACTGGTCCACCATTCAATTTGGGCAATATCATATATTATTCAAAAAGAGTGTTCACTGAAAATTCACTGGCTGAATAGCGAGCAGCGCAAACCATGATCAGCCTCTTGGTCTGCACTGGTCGCAGAGGTAGAATCACTTGCCGCCAGCAAGCTAAAAGTTATCTGTATAAATGTACTAATGCGACAACGCCATCATTGCTGAAACCAATGGACTTAATCTTTTTTTTAAAAAAAAACGGGGATGGGTTGGAGGAAAAAGTCTTTATTCCATCCTGACATTGACTGTGGCAAACGAATAGTTCTGTATTTGTCTAGTTCATTTATTCGTTTTTGTTTTTTTTTTTTCATTTTTATAGCATACCCTGCTACTACTGCTGATGATGATGATGTTGATGATAATGATGACGATAACTGACGATGATGACAATAAGATCGATAATTATAATAATAATAATTATTATTATAATAATAATAATGACGATGATAATAAGAACTGATGATAATGATGGTGATGACTAATTGTAAAGGGTGTAATGAAGTAAGGTAATATTTTCAAAGCTTATTTCCAAACATTTTATCCCTGCTACCAGTTACACTCATTTTAGAAAATATGTAGATAATTTGTAGGATTGATTGATTTCTCAACCTATATGTTATAAAGACAATAAAAATAAATTAACTGCATCAGTTACTAACAATTCGCAGCCGTTTCATTACAATAATAAATAACAGTTTAAATATTAAATGTAGTATTACACAGTCTATGAATGATGGATCGGGCTCGTTGCCTTTTCATCATGAAAAGAGCGCCTTTAATAATTACGCTAATAAATAAAACAATAAAACCAAGGACTAGCAATTTACAGGTTGTTTAAAGTCACGAAGAAATTGTAGAAAAATTAGCCTCTGACTTCACTTTTTACTAGAAGTAAGTGTAGATTTTTTTTTTTTTGCTAGTTAAAGACAGATATATCGATGTAAAATACTCATATGAAACAGTTCTGTTTTAAAAGAAAATAAAAAATGAGAGGCGTAGAAATCCTTCTTCCTTGATTTACAAATAGTTCAATAAGTAAATAATAAAACAAGAAAAAATATACGAAAAGAAGACAAATATACGAAAAGAGAACAAATATACGAAAAGAAGACAAATATACGAAAAGATGACAAATGTACGAAAAGAGTGTGACATTACAAGAAAGGAGCCGCCTTAAAGAAAAATTCTAGAGCCGTGTTGAGCCGTGAAAACAGCAGTTTACGCATGGCTGTCACACGATCACGTGTCAGATAAAGACATAATGAAACAAACTGACAACAAATACATAAAGAAACACACTGGGACACCGCATAGAATGGGTCAAATGCAAAAAAGGGCAAATGCAAAAAAAAAAACAAAAAACAAATCCTCCACTTCAGGCCGGTTGATTGTGCCCAGAACCTAACATGTTCATAAGTTACAGACAGCGTAAACAAAAAGTTACCCCGTTTGACTAATATCACACATAAATAATGGTAACAAAAGGAACAGCATCAAAACGACAGAAATTCTCAAGACAGAAACGACAGAAATTCTCAAGACAGAAACGACAGAAATTCTCGTACAGGACTGATCTTGTGAGTCAATATAATAGTTGTAGCGCTTTTAACCTACTTGCAAATAAAGTAAGTAATGCTTATCATTCCACGACCTATTGTGTTGGTGCTTTCTTTTAAAACAAACAAACCATTCATTAGTGGCATTTTTTTTACTTGAAACAGATCTCTTGGTTAATGCTTACATGGAAAATAATCAGGACTGTGGAAGCCTAATTCATATCAGCTTTGGTAATTCTGTGGTTATCCTAATTACAAAGACAAAGGGTTAAGAAGCACTCGGTGATAATATACAATGATTCATCTTCCAGATTGTTTTGTTTTTATTGCTCATTTTATTGCCAATCCAGTTATTGAGGCAAATTATGAGAGGATTATTATGTGTCTCTGGATTTCTACCGAAGAGTCTGTCCATCGCCTCTAGTTTTTTATATAGAAATTTCATAAATATCTATATTGCACATGCGCATGATTCGAATTTCGGTCATTCCATGAAAGTGTGGGAGTGAGTAAGCTGGTATGTTTGTAACTTATTCCGACCAGGGTTAACGCAGATGAACTCATAATATTAAGTAAATATAGAAGAAAGTTTTAATTAGATATACTTCACTTATTCCTAAGAATTTAGCTTACACGAGATTTCAGATGTTTTTGTAAAGGAAAACTCCATCATTATACGGACTTTTCGTAAATTTCATTATCGCACATGCGCAAAACTTGAATTTTAGTCATTCCATTTGCTGAGTTGTTTAAATGGGTATTTTTGTATCGTAATTCGTCTACAATCTCAAATCCTTATACATGTATATTCTTTAAATATAACTTATATTTCAAAAACTAAAAGAAGAGTAAAGCTTTAATTAAATCTTTATATGTGCCGCGCTATGAGAAAACCAACATAGTGGCTTTGCGACCAGCATGGATCTAGACCAGCCTGCGCATACGCGCAGTCTGGTCAGGATCTATGCTGTTCGCTTTCAAAGCCTATTGCAATTAGAGAAACTGTTAGCGAACAGCATGGATCCTGACCAGACTGCGCGGATGCGCAGGCTGGTCTGGATCCATGCTGGTCGCAAAGCCACTATGTTGGTTTTCTCATGGCACGGCTCATATATTCCTAGTTCAATGTTCCGGATGTTTGGTCTATTAACAAACCTGATTTTAGACGCTATTGTAGAAAATAACAATTTTCAGTTTTATATAAATCGTTACTTTAAACTTTTAACAAGTTTTACCATGTTTGAACTGATAAATGAATCAACTCTCTGGTAACCTAGCTACAGACAAACAATGTGTAAAACACCAACGATAATACAAAAAAAACAAGTTCATTCTTTCAACCCTTATCATGCTGGACACCACTGATTCTGCCTTTGCGACCAGTGTAGATCATGATCATCCTCCGCATCCGTGCAGTCTGATTATGATATACAATGTTCGCCATTCAGTCAGTATCCTTTGGTAAGAACCCCATTTAACAGTTAATGGTACTTTCCAAATTGAAAGACGGATAAGCTCATTATAGAAATTCAGCAAGGTAAGGGTTAAAGAAATACACATATTTTTTAAAATGGAAAATCAAACATAAAGCCATACGTTTTTGTTAGGCATTCACAGAACCCTTTCTGAAATGGAACATTAGTTTGACACAAGTAAGATATTGACGTGAAATCTCCATGCCCAATTCCTAGAAACCTGTGTGATGTTTTAGCCAAACGTCAGTTACAAAACGATTCGTTATTCAAATTCACTTTAAAGTACTTTAAAACTTTAGTTGACGGAATAGGGACTTAAATTTTCCGTGTTAGTTTCCCACTTATCTCCGGATTTTATTGATTCGACCTTAATTATCTCAGTTTTACCATGTGCAAGTCAAGCGTTGTGTTAGAGATTCACTTGGCGGGGATAACTTTTATTTACATTGTCTCATGATTTCGTGGGCCCTCTGTGTAATGCTCGTGTGCACGTCTGTGTGCTGTGGGTTGCGGTTTGTGGAGGCTGTCTTTTTGGAATGTGGCTTTCCCTGTTGAATAGTCATCCGTTTTTTTATTTGGTCCAAATTGTAGTTGAAAATTAAAAATATGAGTACAAGTCTTCTTCTTTTCTGGTATGGCGAAATACTGTCAGATGATGTATTTATAGATAACTAAATGACGTAAACAATTCGTTCAAGACATTACTTATTTGATTCGGAAATGGCTGAAAGACAATGCTATTTGAGAAATTTTGGCAAGCGTGTTTATAGCTTGGTCAGTGAGTCAGGTAATTATCCAGACTCTGTTAATATAAATAACATCTGACATGACATATAATTTCCGCAGAGGAAACACGAAATAACAACAGATATAGGTCTAGGACAGATATAGCCGAGCTAGTAATAATGTGGAAATGATAAGGCCACGGTATTTTGATTGTATGAGTTCCTGGTCATTAATTATCAGTCCATATTTACTTTCCTTAGGACAAAAAATTACTTTTATTCCAATATGCATTCCTTGTTGTTTCCTCCTTCAAGTCATATAGGTAAATTTGAAAAGCTAGGAATAATACAAAGTAGAGGTATACTCCATATCATCAATAAAATCTGTAAAAAGATCCTTTGGAAGCAAAAAACTAATTACAAATTGGCATATATTGATTATACCATTTTCTGTGATTAATTTAAAAATATTACCTTCAATTTCTTTCATTGAGTTTTAACTTACTACAGTTTCCGAATGGCTTACCTATTCCATCAAAGAAGAGTAAAAATAATGATGGCACCAGGCATGTAACTCTGAACGCATTTCGCATCTGACTTATTTATTCAAGTTTATATCAAAGTTATGGACAGTGTTCTTAATATGTGACTTCGACAAATTAGGTTTAACATTTATTAATTAGCCACTTTTAAACTTTAGAATAGCTTTTGAATTTTCAACTTTTTTCTCCAGTACAAATAACAAGAATCAATATCATTGTCAATTCTACTTCTTTCATTTCATCATATTTTCAACAAATATTTCATTATCGAAACGTACAATAATAACCTTTGTTTCTGGCAAACGACATGTCTGCCAGGAAAACTAAAATTAGCACCTTACATCCTTGTATCCTTACATACTACAACTCTACAACTACCGTTCCAAAATAAATGGAACGATAAAAAGAGAAAAATAAAACAGATTAATTTGCTATTCTGGTTTCAACGCAGACCTATTGAAGTGGAAGCAAAACAGTGAAAATAGTAATTAATCATTTATAAGCATGCAATAGCATTCCAAAACGTTTATAAGTTTGTGCTTATCTCATTTTTCTTTTTTTTTCTTTATATTTTGATGATAGTCAGGTATATTTGGCCTTTTCTTACTAATTATCATATTTCTATTATGTCAGTCATAAACTGAAAATGTCGTGATACTGAACTTACTACACACCATCTATAGTTCCGTTCAAATTATCTCCTCTGTTTTCGCTTCGTTATTTTTTTTTTTCAATTTTCTTCAAAGCTTAGCATTGATGATGATGATGATAATGATGATAAAACTGATGAAAACATAAGACGTTTAAATGATAATTTCCTGCTGTTGACAAAGCTGTCCAACTGCTGATGGGTACTTGGTGTGGTCAATACCAGACACACTTCCCCATCCCCCCATCTCCACTCTCCGCCCTCCCACCTTTATTTTATATTATGTTTCTTTTCACCGTCGCTTGTAAAAACCGACTACATTATAATAATGTTATTGGACACCGGACGTCTTCTACATTTTTACACTGCAGGATCCATTTGTTGGTGTCTCTTGTCTTCTTTTTTTTTTTTTTTTTTGGTATTCAATGTTTCTAGGGACTCTACTTTCATTTGATTTTAATTGCTATATTGTGCTACCACCGATGTTATTATGACAATATTGCTACTGATGGTATGATGGTGTTGTTGACTTTTTCACGCTGTTACTACTTTGGAAAAACAAACCTGAAGCTGACTATAGTGAATTGCTGCTCATTATAATATTGTGCTGTTGCTTATGTTACTTTTATTTTGAGCGTTGTCGATACATATACTGCTGATATTAACTGCAACTGACGGCGGGCGCTACAATACTCTATATGATGATATGCTGCTAAGATGTAGTTACACTACTCTTGATGTTGATATACTCGCTAAGGATGGTACTACACTACTCTTGATGTTGATATAAAGCTAAGGATGTACTACACTACTTTTGATGTTGATATAGCGCTAAGGATGGTACTACACTATTCTTGATGTTGATATACTGCCAATTATATTACTACACAACTCTTTATGTTGATAAACTGTTAATGAATGTACTATATTACCCTTAAGTTGATGTGCTGCTAATGATGGTACTACACTGCTCTTTATGCTGATATACTGCTAATGATGGTACTACACTACTCTTTATGTTGATATCATGCTTATGATGGTACTACACTACTCTTTATGTTGATATAATGCTAAGGATGTTACTACACTATTCTTGATGTTGATATACTGTTAATGAATGTACTACATTACCCTTAAGTTGATATGCTGATAATGATGGTACTTCACTGTTCTTGATGCTGATATAATGGTACCGACAGCAATACACTACACTTGATGTTGATATGCTGCTAATGAATGTACTACAATAAATACTGTTGATTGCTGCTAATGACGGTATTAAACTACCCTTCATGTTGATATGCTGCAAATGATGTTGGTATTCTAATGTTATTAGAACGTATTGATGAGGATAACTGTTTTGAGCTGATTATGATAGTGCTCTAGTAACTATACTGATTTTTTAATGATGGCACTGTTTTTCGGATAACTGAAATGCGTTACTGGTGAAAAAAAAATGTACTAGCGATGTTTCTTTGCTGCAGATGATGTTGTGCTGGTCTGGTAATATGCTGCATCCGGTAATGTACTGCTGCTCGTAAAATACTACGCTTGGTACTGTGCTGCTAATAGTACTGCTGCTTGTACCGTTTAACTGATGGTACTATGCTGCTATGTTACTGTGCTACTGATGGTACAGTGTAGCATCTGGTAATGTACTGCTTTGGTGAAGTGTTGTTGCTTGTACTTTGCCAATGATGGTGTGATATATTTGATTTGCTAACGACGACGCTAATATGACGCTATAGGCATTGGGAAGCTGATGACTGAACTACTTTGAAGGCGGTACGTTGTTACATACGATGATTCTGAAGATAATACGATACTGAAGCTGGTATGTGTTGCTGGAGATGGTAATGTGTACCTGATAGTTCTGCACTTGTTCTGTTTTGCTGATGATTGCACTTTGCTAATAGTATTGCTCGCTACTGACGATGTGCAGCTGAAGTTATATTGTGCTGAAGCTATCACTGTGGTATTGCAGATTATACTGTATTGGTGGTGTTTGAAATATGTTACAGATGATGGTACTGTACTGGCAATGATAATACAATGCTTGTTATGTTCTGTTGCCGATTACACTTATATGCTATTGGACGTAGATGATACAGTGTCACTAATGGTACTATTTCATTACTTGTACAATGCTGCTGATTGTACTGTGCTGATGACGTATTGTGCTGAGGTTCCTATGTTCATGTGCAACTCCGTTGGTCCTGTTACTGACGGCAACTTGGTAATATGCTGGTAATTCGCCAAACAACTGGTTCTGTTCTGATAATGGCAATATTCTGCCAATTGAATACGCTGATGACTGCATACTGATTAATTGCCCTGTGCTAGATATCATGCTCGCTTATGGTGACAATTTGCTGCTGATAACAGATCTGCTGCTGCTGCTGATGATGATGATGATGCTTATAATAATGATGATAATAATAATAATAGTAGTAGTAGTAGTAATGTAATGATGATGATAATAATGATGATAATAATAATAATGATGATACTAATAATAGGTGCTACCGGCGGCTCTTTGTCGTTATTGCTGCTTGTGCAGCTGATAAGAATACTACGCTGAATATCGCATTATTGTACCGAGGATAGTCAATTGCCGACGACGTTTCTGTGCTGCTAGCAAGGTAATGTTCCGCTTATGATTGAAATGTTCTGCTGGCGACAATACTGTGCTAACAATAGTGATTATTTGTTCATCGCGGTACTGTACAGATAACAGTTTATGTTGCAGATAGTTCGATTTGATAAAGATGGTACAGAAATATGCTAGTTGTGCTGTGCTGATCATGCCAGTATCGTATTGATGATGACAGCACTGATGCGTTGATGTTGACAGTACTCGGGTGTTGATGGTTGTACTTTGCAATACTTTGCTGTTGATAGTGGTACTATGCTGATGTTGACAGTATCGTGCCGATGATGACTGTATTGTTTTCGAAATTATGGTACTGTGCTAATAACTGCACTGTGCTGCTGCTGATAATACTTTTTGTTCATATCGGTATTGTGTAAATAATGGTTGCACTCTACTTATACAGACAATACGCAGCTGATGAATACTGTACTGTACCGATAATGTTGGTACTATATCGATAATGATGGTACTGTATCGATAATGATGGTATTGTATTGATAGTTATGGTACTGTATCGATAATGATAGTACTGTATAGATAATGATGGTACTTTATCGATAATTATGGTACTGTATCGATAATGATGGTACTGTATCGAAAATGATGGTACCGTACCGATAATGATGGTGCTGTATCGATAATGATGGTATGTACCCATAATGATGGTATTGTATCGATAATGATGATACTGTATCGATAATGATGGTACTGCATCGGCGATGATGGTTCTATGATGATGAAATGGCCATGTGTTTATATTTGTTGTGTACTACCGATATCAGTACATGTTTATGTAGGTATTGTCCTGTTGACGACACCAATGTGCTGTTTTTGATAATACTGGTTTACTGTGGTGGTGTTATTCACAAGTAAGGTATTCTCGGATTTACAAGAACTGAACAGTGGCCACAGAGTTATGCAATTAGAAAAGAAAATAGACCAATGTATCAAATGAGCCCATATTTTCTGTTTCATAAGACATCAAAAGCATGGCTTGTGGTATTTAAAACATGATGTATTTGTCAAGTGCTTCTGGGAAAACCATCATATTGAGATAAATATCAGAAAGCAAGCAGCATCGGAACGAGCAATTTAGCTCACATGTCTCAATAAATGCCACAATTTATCATCCGCAACAACCAGAAATCAAAAGAAATCACCTAATACCTTTCTCTCGTGAAAATAACCAACCGTGACGAATTGCTACGCGTCGACGCCAAAGACAACAAATAAATAGAAGTCTGTGAGAGTTTCGACAGAAGCAATAATTATAGACGTCAATCACAGGAAGAAGGCACAATCACTATATGAAATCCAATTTCTCGTGCTACTGTTTTAACATTACAACCCATAGACAATAATTCTGGTAATTTTCTTCGTAAAATTAATTCTAAATTGTTGAGAAGATTGCTTCAGATTGAGGAAATAGATTCCTATTGTTTTTGTCCTGCAAAGAAAAATACTTTAATTGAAGTTTGTGAAGTATACAACGAAAAATGACATATGACTTGCATTGTTTCCAAATACATCAAACGTCCGCTTGCTTTTCATGTATCAAAGGCTTTCAATATCTCGATTCAAGTTCAAGTGTTGATCATAGAACTGAATATCTAACTGTGGTGGCTAAACATTTACAATAAAGCTAAACAGGACAAAATATGTTCAGTGCTGGTAAATAACTCTGAATCCAGAGAACGTGTGCGTTAAAGTGATTATGCCAGTCACTTAAACATTAACTATTAAAACGGAAAATCGTGGAAGAATTCCGATAAAAAGCTTAAAATGAAGGACTCATGACTGAAAACAGACGATACACCTCTAACCCTTGCAGCTTCAGTATGTGCTCTTTCCTTACCAAGATAAGTACAGCCTGGATTTGGCCTAAAAGTATTAGGAAACTGATAAAGAGAAAATTGGTTTATTTTGAGTTGAGTAAGCTGTTGTTGAAACTATGCAGTGCAATTATATTCACTAATTTGAAAAACAACGGAAATGCAGGCTTAGTGGCTAGATGAACGCTTTGAACCCGGCCGCTATTCAAATCCTGGCATCATCAAATCAAAATTGTTTTGTGTGTCTGGTGTATGCAGTTGGCAGTTAAAGGAATTCCATTGATGTAATACAAGAGCGGTATCAGAAACAATTATCTCTACCTACAATTGAAAATGATATTGTCTGTAACAAATGTTTTCTGCAGACTGCGTTTGTTGCTTCTTCAAGTAGTTTATGTTAGCTTTATCGATATTACAGGCAATCAAGTGGTTCAACATTATTAGTTATTGTTTGATCCACTAAATCCGTAACAGGGTTTCTCGTGAATGACGGCTTTTTATCCAAGATCAAGATATCAGTTATATACATTGTAGTTATTAAAAAGGTCATTTGGAAGTATTAACTGGATATTTTGACAATATCTTTAATAAATGGCCGTCAATTTTAATTTGCCACGCCAGTATGTGCTCAAAATCAACAAGTACTTCCGTACATGCTATCTAAAAAAAATCCAAAACAAAAGAAAGTTACTTTCAGTCCTCATGCACGCCATACTTTTTAATTTGATTTAATGCCACTAACAAAGCAGCAATCAAGATAGAAAACTTAACTTTCCCATGGGAAATGCCATTTTCCCATATGAGTGCGGTCTTTTCCCATAGGAAAATAACTTTCTCCATGGGAAAATGGCTTTCCCATGGGAAAGTGAATTTCCCACTGGAATTTCTTAAAATGATAAATCATTATTTTATTGACTTATTCTACACCAGACAGAGGACAACATTATAATTTTAATGGTATGTCCAAAACTGGAAATTGATCAATAATGCCTGTCGTTCGATCATCTAAGTCCGAAAACATTTTGTTTCGTTTATTATGCACGATCCGGGAATAATAGTCAATCCTTCTGAACGTCTTCAGGAGGGAAAACAGGAACATTTTGAGTTTAATAGATATCTTTACTAATGTTAATGTTAAAGCTATTATTCAACGTGAAAAAATCTTGCAATAGAAAATTGGACAATTTACAACGAAAGGCTATGTTGTTGTTAAGTAAGATATCGTGAAAAGAAACATCAACAAATAAAATGAGCCGTGCCATGAGAAAACCAACATAGTAGCTTTGCGATCAACATGGATCCAGACCAGCATGCACATGATCTTCGCTAATGGTTTCTCTAATTGCAATAGGCTTTGAAAGTGAACAGCATGGATCCTGACCAGACCGCGCGGATGGTCTGGATCCATGCTGGTCTCAAAGCCACTATGTTGGTTTTCTCATGGCGCGGCTCAAATATTAGATAAAAAATTCAAGCGTTTTGCTTTCAAAAATTGCTGGAATTAACAACAAAAACAATCTGTTTTTAAATTCAAAACAAATCAAGATGTTTTGAAAACTTAAGACGTTACTATTACTAAATAAGAATGTTTTTAAAATTGTGTAAAATGTATATAATATTGTCTTATATTTGAAGAGAAATCAATATAAAAGCGGATCAAACAGTAGATACTTGTAACCGTTAAATCCAATAAATCAAATAAAGGTCCAGATTGTAAGAAATATACAACATTGCATTTTTTAAATCAAAGGAAGGTCCAGATTATAAGAAATATACAACATTACAATTTTTAAATCAAATGAAGGTCCAGATTGTAAGAACTATACAACATTACATTTTTAAATCAAATGAAGGTCCAGATTGGAAGAAATATACAACATTGCAATTTTTATATCAAATGAAGGTCCAGATTGTAAGAAATATACAACATTACATTTTTAAATCAAATGAAGGTCCAGATTGGAAGAAATATACAACATTACAATTTTTAAATCAAATGAAGGTCCAGATTGGAAGAAATATACAAAATTACTTTTTTTAAATCAAATGAAGGTAGGTCCAGATTGTAAGAAATATACATTACATTTCTTAAATCAAATGAAGGTCCAGATTGGAAGAAATATACAAAATTACAATTTTTAAATCAAATGAAGGTCCAGATTGTAAGAAATATACAACATTACATTTTTAAAATCAAATGAAGGTCCAGATTGGAAGAAATATACAAAATTACATTTTTTTCACAATGTAAAGGTTCCAAATAAGGTTCAAACCATGGCACTTTTTTCTAAAATGAATTTTTCGTTGCTCAAAAAAAATTATCATGTCATATTCTTTGTTCATTAATGTATGTGCCCTATATCCTTCAATAAAGGCTTCAAATCGCATAACGACCAAATATGGCGATGTAACCAAAAACAAAACAAACTGAAAAATTCGTGATCACTGAAGTCCTCCGGTTGATTAGTCTAGATAGAAACAAAAAACAGATGTCATAAAACAAGAATGTCAAGAAAACCACAGGAGTAAAAATAATATTCTTCATACTGAAGGTAAACAATGAATTCAATATAACAAATTTATCAAAATAGAATACTTCGTATTCAAGAGAAACAAACTATTCAAAAACACAAATGTCAATGTAATAGACTTAAAATTGAATGGAAACAAAAATTTCACACAGTTGTATAAAATGAGAAAAATTGATATTAAATGTAAACCACAAGTGTGCAAAAATAATATACATGTTCATATATTCCATGTTAAAAAAGGATCTCAAAAACATATGAGTACCAAAAAATACTAGAAACACATATTGAATGCATTGAACAGTTTTTGAAGACTCGGTGTATCAAAATCATATACATGTATACTTTGTTTTGGACAAAGAATTTTTAAAATGTACGGTTATAGAAATAAAATACATGTAGTGAATGTACGGATTTCAAAACACTTGGTGTAACAAAATGTAATACAGAGTATTGAGTGCAACAAAACAATATGATATTATACTAGTAGTTTACACCAAAATTCAGATGCAAAACTGCATAACCAAATTTCAGTCTAAATCCTCTCCAATTGTTTCGCAAAATTTCAAATATGTAAAAGAGGAAAAAGCAAATGCACAGACGATATTTTTTTTTGTTTTGGCGAAAAATGAAAGTAATATTTCAATAAATCATTGAAAGTCATGTAATGCTACACGCTTCTTCTAGCTTGCACTACAGTAATGCTGCATGCTTCTACTAGCTTGCACTACAGTAATGCTGCATGCTTCTTCTAGCTTGCACTACAGTAATGCTACACGCTTCTTCTAGCTTTCACTACAGTAATGCTGCATGCTTCTGCTAGCTTTCACTACAGTAATGCTGCATGCCTCTGCTAGCTTGCACTACAGTGATGGTGCATGCTTCTTCTAGCTTGCACTACAGTAATGGTGCATGCTTCTTCTAGTTTGCACTACAGTAATGCTACATGCTTCTTCTAGCTTTCACTACAGTAATGCTGCATGCTTCTGCTAGCTTTCACTACAGTAATGCTGCATGCCTCTGCTAGCTTGCACTACAGTGATGGTGCATGCTTCTTCTAGCTTGCACTACAGTAATGGTGCATGCTTCTTCTAGCTTGCACTACAGTAATGCTACACGCTTCTTCTAGCTTTCACTACAGTAATGCTGCATGCTTCTGCTAGCTTGCACTACAGTAATGGCGCATGCTTCTTCTAGCTTGCACTACAGTAATGCTACACGCTTCTTCTGGCTTTCACTACAGTAATGCTGCATGCTTCTGCTAGCTTTCACTACAGTAATGGTGCATGCTTCTGCTAGCTTGCACTACAGTAATGGTGCATGCTTCTAGCTTGCACTACAGTAATGGTGCATGCTTCTGCTAGCTTGCACTACAGTAATGGTGCATGCTTCTTCTAGCTTTCACTACAGTAATGGTGCATGCTTCTAGCTTGCACTACAGTAATGGTGGATGCTTCTGCTAGCTTGCACTACAGTAATGGTGCATGCTTCTGCTAGCTTTCACTACAGTAATGGTGCATGCTTCTAGCTTGCACTACAGTATGGTGATGCTTCTGCTAGCTTGCACTACAGTAATGGTGCATGCTTCTCAGCTTGCACTACAGTATGGTGCATGCTTCTGCTAGCTTGCACTACAGTAATGGTGCATGCTTCTAGCTTGCACTACAGTAATGGTGCATGCTTCTGCTAGCTTGCACTACAGTAATGGTGCATGCTTCTAGCTTGCACTACAGTAATGGTGCATGCTTCTTCTAGCTTGCACTACAGTAATGGTGCATGCTTCTAGCTTGCACTACAGTAATGGTTGATGCTTCTGCTAGCTTGCACTACAGTAATGGTGCATGCTTCTTCTAGCTTTCACTACAGTAATGGTGCATGCTTCTTCTAGCTTTTACTAAAGTAATGCTGCATGCTTCCTCTAGCTTGCACTACAGTGATGGTGCATGCTTCTTCTAGCTTGCACTACAGTAATGGTGGATGCTTCTGCTAGCTTGCACTACAGTAATGCTGCATGCCTCTGCTAGCTTGTACTACAGTAATGCTGCATGCCTCTGCTAGGTTGCACTACAGTAATGGTGCATGCTTCTGCTAGCTTGCACTACAGTAATGCTGCATGCTTCTGCTAGCTTGCACTACAGTAATGCTGCATGTTCCTGCTAGCTTGCACTACAGTAATGGTACATGCTTCGTATTTCCTGCACTGGAGTAAAGATGCAAACCACTTTAAAACCAGACAGAAACATCTATTAGTCTTAGTTTTACCTACGCTGATATTCTTTGAGTAATATTTGAAGCTAACTTTCTTATTACCTAAACAAATAGTGTAAGTAATGCGGTGGAGAGCTCTATATAAATGTCTTTATAAAAATGTGTTCCCTTAGCTTACCGAATAAGTTTGATTTTGCACTAAAAAACAACAACATTTATTTCTCACCGGCAAAAATAACTTATAGAAACTATGTAAAGTTAGAGGCGTGTGTAATTACGAATATATACCATGTGTATTGCCTGAACCAAAGACACATCCAATGTGTTGTAAAACTAAATGGGGGTGTCCCCCGACCCCTATTATACCCATGACAAAGTGAATTAATGTAATCATCCTATAAGAAATCCTGAGAAAACGTTAAATGTGGTAAACGGCTATGAACAGTACTATGTTTGTATTTTGTTTTCAATAGCAGTTAACCGTTATTAACTTGAAGTTGTATTTATGTGTTTGTTACGTATCTCTTATATTTCTTTCGCGCCTCCTACATTAGTACCTTTAATTAGCAGTTTTGGCTCAGCAGGCCTAATAATTATTTTCAAATGGTAATTTCAGAAGAAAAAAAAACACTTTGAAATTCAACGTAATGTCGCAAGCAAAGAAATAAAGCTATAATTAAAACGTGAGCTACTTTGCCGATCTGTTATTTAACAGGTGTCTTAGATCTTTGATCATGTTTCATACTCGCTGAGTTTTTGTTTTTCCTCAAATATAATGCTGAGTTCTTACAAACAATCTGTTTTAGATTTATCCTCTTTTTTACCTAACATCGTAATATCGTAAAGGGCTCTAACGTACTCTTTGTTTCCTTCGGATAGCTGTATAACATCACAATGGCGGTTAATTTGAATAGTTTTTGTGTGTGTAATTGCTGTGCAGAACATTTATCCGTGCTTTCATGTAATGGTGATTTCTCGCTGAGTTCTCATGATTTTAACTATTTTAACAGAATGTTGTACATTTTGATATTTTCCACTGTGAAATTATCAGATACATTTCACTTTATCATTTCAAAAAATAGAATGTTAAATTATTTACTTTAAAACGTGCAACTTAAATATACCATTGTAAAATCCAAAACATTACAGGATATATCTAAATTCAGACACGTCTATGCAATTTTGTAAAATATGTACAATGTAGCTTTTTATGAAACTTTCAATAAAATAATGCAAGAACTAATGTAAGAGAATGCTACAGGTACTCTCGATTACTTAAAATGTTCTGCTAATCCGCCACAAATAGCGCAAGTGGTTTGTTACTTTATTATTGGCTCTACGATGTTGCATGTTGGCGTCCTTAAAATTTCTTTCCGCATAGGCATTGTTTTAATATTTGAACAACATAATATTATCATTCATATCACCAGTTAGGAAGTCAGCACCATGTCAGATACGAAGAAGTGGCGTATATTTTTTCGTCGATTCATCGTATATTCCGTTTTTCCCGTGCATTTAAATAATCCGCAAAGGTACTCGTGAGAAATTCGCGGGAAAGTCAAATTACAGTATACTGCCGTAACCTATGTTTAAGTAATGCATTGTACCACTGTAACGGCCTCAGTGTAGCGTAACCTTTTTCCCGAAACAGACGTGGCCGTGATCTTTTTTATCAACAGTATTTATTTCATACAAACGTATATACTAACACCACTGTGTGTAACCTACCCTACTTCCTAAAACTGACTTTGTACGTGTAAAAAATATTTTATAAAGAGTTCAATCGATTTTAATACTTAGTATAGTAGTAATGATAATTAAAGACTATTGCATTCGGTATTACAACTAGACACTAACCAGGCAATATTCTGCAAAACGTACATTCAGAGTTTTTTTTTACTTTTTCCAGATGAAATATTTTGAACAGGTTTCATAGAGCATCGGTAAGGAAAGTTCCAAGGTGCAAACAGATTTTTGTTATTACATTAGTGCCAAATATTCGGTTTAATTTTAATTCGTTTATTTACAATAATTCGTTTTCTGAATTTGTGAACAACAGCTAAAGTGCTTCCCAACAATATGCCATGAATGCAGATGTACACTTTAGAGAACAAACACAAAGATATAAATATAAATTGTGCAGCCTTTTAGTCATAGAGACCACTGTGAAGGAAGTGGTTTGTGAATTAAACCTAAGATAGTTTCAATGCATTTGCCAATAATGCTACAGATATACCCAATGCGCACAGACAAGAACAAACGAATAAATATAATTGCCAATTTACCGCGTTTTAACATAAAAATATCCTGTACTAATGTTCAGATCCTGCTGTGAAGGCAAGGAACGGGAAAATATCAGCACATAGGAAGCTTAGATCAAGAAATAAGATAGACACGTGATGCAGACGTGAGAAGAATATTAGGTATTTAACAAAATTGAAGTACAAACGACTCTGCTGCAATGAACGAGGCAATTTTACGTTTGATAAAAGCAAATGAGGTGTCGATATGGTGTTAGAAATTGTGTAAATAAATTAAGACCATCAAATCACCCTTTAACTCAGTGCACTGTTCATAATAAACAACCAGACAAAACGTCGATTGCATAATTATGCAATTAGTTGAAAGGTTGTTTATTTTTCAACTTGTTCCGATCTGATAGAGGTATCTGGTTAGTTTGGCACCAAGGTAGCAATATATCAATTGAGCTCAGCAATGCTTAATTAATACTCAATTAACTAAATAATTCACCTTATAAGTGATAGTCTTCACATTAGTGTCAGTATAACATGATCGGAACTAAATTTGCAAGGGGCAAGTAAATGTGTCTTGCGTATGCTAATTTATGTTAGCTTGCCTTTGCGAGGTGCATACGTGAAGTCTAAACTCTACTTTTAACTAAATCCAAAACTTTCAACCAGCAACGTGGAGTTTGAAAACATTTTTGAGGGGTACCTGTGCACTCTATCTCTATGTCGCCAAATTTCTAAGTATTTCTATTTTCCACTTATCGCTGTTAAAAATTAGTTTAAAGCAACAAAACAATATAAAGTCTTTGGAAAAATAAAATGATAAAAAAATATCAAAACTGAAGGTAGGCTGGAACTGAAGCAAAATAAGCTTGAAAGAACATAATGTATTTCAGATCAACTTCAAGATTAAATATCTACCTATTCCAAGTTACCTGGTCAGAAATACAATAAATGGATATTTGCTATTCTATCTATGATTCAAACAATTGCTGAGAGTAACTCGTTAAAGATTGAATTAATAATTCTAAGCACTATATGGTTAAGAATAGTACATGAAAAACAAGGAATTTAATCTTCCAATTTACAAAAAAAAATGACAGTTTAACGATTTTACAAATACATACTGTCTCGCTTTATAATTTGCAGCATACGTAAGGTATCAGTCCAGCAATATAATGTACATATTTCCAGATCAGATCAGGTTACCATAGGCTTTGTTAGTAATGGTTGAGTCAAATTTGGAATAAAATGTAAAAGAACGTCCTTTGGGAGAATGGAGCGCTATCATATCAAAATGATAGCAGATTTGGCTTAATCAGGTTTAATAATGAATAGGCATTTCCCCTAGCAGAGTTAAGTGGAACTCTATTCTATATGAACATTGAAAGGATGCAATTAATGACCTTAAAGAATCAGACATAATAACAATACGGTGTCCAAATAAGGAAAAGCAGTTTATGTCTTAAAGGCTACATGAGTGGTAGTTAATACAAGTTGTAATATATAAACACTACAAGTAGATCCTTTGGGTGCACAGAAAGAAACCAAGCAAACGAATATCACACTTTTACAGAGTTTGTTCACGCACCCTACCACTGGCTTAAGCATCACTGTATTACAAATAAGCATTAATTGCATTCCATTATTTGGAAGGGCCAGAGGTAAACAGCAATATTTGATTGATTGAGAAGAAGCTTGTTTGGAATATACTCAATTCAATTCCAAATAATTACCGAAGAAAACAGCGCATTCAAGAAAATTTTAATATTGCATAAATCTACCTGTACTTAATTACATTAGAAGTTTCATGTCGGGAAATTCAAGAGAGTCTAGACCGTTTGAAATTCACATAAATAAATCAACATCATTAGGTAAGATGCGTCGAGTTATCGCGTCAATATAGGACATTTATTGGCATCTCATTCAACGCCTTTGCGTCTCCTCCTTGCCGCCAAAATAAACATTGAACTGTAAAAATAAACAACGTAACATCTAAGCAAAGATATATTACAGAAAAAGCAAAGCAAATTGCTAACCGAAGACTCAATTAGCGGGAGAAAACAATCCCAGGGATTATTGACGAGTTAGGTTACGGAAGACCTTAAATCCGCCCTAGACGTTAAGGAGAGAATTTTGTATCGCCGAGTCCGCTTTAATACGTATGAAATGAGTTTTTGTCCTTAAATTTAATTCAGACATCTCTGACCTAAAATCCTTTTAGAAATAATAACGGAGGTTAGCTTCTCTTTTCAAAATACAACTGAAATTTAGTTTTAGGAATGAAAGTGAATTCTTATTTTTTACGCCAAGTCCGTTATTCATTTTACTGTACTAGAACCGTTCGTGTCCTCCTTCAAAATTTGAATCAGCCTCGTCAAATGTTTATACACCATATGTATGATGTAATTTTAAAGGTTAAGCATACCTTTATATTTATGTAACACTGTTCGGGTCACAGACATCCGGCACATTTGTGTGGTCACTAATGATGCTATATATGATAAAAACATCTATAGACAGTCCAGGACACAAAAATAAATCCAGCATCTATTTACTATAAATTAATTAAATAAAGGTATTCAATTCGGCAATGCTGCCTTTCACGACGCACTTCGTTTCACGTTCTGTCATTCTTCAACAAAAAAAGATATGACCAAATTCCCGTATGCCAACAACACTCATGGGATATATCGTTCAGTTCCAGGGTAGATCATTTATATGTCATTGTTCATTTCTGAAAAATAAGTTTTTAAACATTGACAAGTCCGTCATGCAGAAACGATCGTGGCGATGCGATAAAACTAAGTTTCCAGACAAAGGCTTCTGCAAATAAAATACGACCGCATGATTGTGGGTTCTAACAAATACTTTTGAATTATTAACCTATGCTTACCTTAACTTTAATTTGCTTCAAATCTTGTTCAACTTCGTTTTGCCTATCACTATTTCATTAGAGCTACTCTCCTTATGTTTTTGAACCAAAACAACAAAACGTTCCGATCGTAACAAAATAAAGCAAAATGAACAAGAAGATCAAATTACGGTCGCAAGGCACGTGTCAGGTAAAAAATGCTTTTGTAAATTATAAGTTTTTTTATAATTTACACGCACGTGGTTATATTATATTTGTAGAAGCTTTTGAATATATGTTTAGTCGTGACACCGCAACGAACGTTTCTGAATGACGCAGTTGTCAAATTTTGTCAATGTTTAATAAACTGATTTTTCAGAAAGGAACAAAGATATGTAAATGTTCTTCCCTAGAACTGAAAGATATATGCAATGGGTGTTGTTGGCATGCGGGTATTTGGCCATATATTTTTGGTTGAAAAATGACAGAGCGTGACACGAAGGGCGTCGTGAAATGCAGCACTGCCGATTTGAATAACTTTATTTAATTAATATATCGGGAGGGAATGCGAAAGAGACTAAGTGCATATAAATAAAGAAGATATTTCTATTTTGTGCTCTATCAGTCCCTAGCAGGAGCCAAGTGTCCAAATTTGAACAAATAAAATGATGCTGCAAACCAGCTTAAATGAAGATGCATTAAGCCGTTCATGAGATGAAAACATTTAAATGTTTTTCCGTCTTTAGCTCTAGCAGCCCCTAAAAGAAGCGAATAAGAATACTGATGGTTCCGTTAATGTTCTCCATCTTTGTATGCAGTCTGAATAAGTTCTATTCAGTACTTAAAGATGGAAGTCCCGAACATATATATTTAATAAAACGAGATGAGAACTGTTCAAAACGTAAGCAAGGCAGAGCTATAGTTCTTGTATACTGCACCTTTAAAAAAAAGAAATTTCAGTCATTGTGTGATTCGTTAAAAGTGCTGGAGTTTCGCTCTGGGTAAGAAAGTTAAGAGTAAATCAATTAAGGGGAGAAAAAAAGCAAGGTAGAGTTATAGTTCTTACACAATGAACATTCTCTTAATATCCTCGGTTTAACAAAAACCCTGCGTATATTTTTGAACACGCTGGACAGATGAGTTGTGAGTAAATCAGATAACGACAGATAACTCTGAAGGTTGAGTTACAGTTGTTGTACACTGCTCCGCTTTCATTGTGTGATGTTTTAAAGAAGTCCTTGTTACGATCGAATGGACGTACGCACGCACGTAGGCCATTTTGCGTTAGGGATGATAAACACTGGATTGTGAAAATACAGCATGTACATGTATAATAAGAATAGCAAAGTTAATGCTTATACATGGAAAGATATAACCAATATATGTTTCTTTTTATAAAGTCGTTAATGGTTAAAAGGTAATCAAATGAATACAAATAGAAATCAAAACTGTTAAACTATACAATGATATATACATGTATAATAGCAACGTTAAGGATTACGAGTATCGCAGCCTTCAATTAAAGGGGGATTGGGCAAATATTCATCAAATAGCACCAACAAAAGCTAATCTAGGCCAATGTAAGAATTAAACGAAAATAAGCATTAAATTATAGAATAAAAATACATTATGCAACGCAGGACAATGGATATGGTGTTTACGTTGTTAATACCCATGTGTCAGTGGCATTTATATGCAAATGACATTTAACCAGTTATTATTGGGCAAGAGGAAAAGCTTCGTGTTATCCAGATAATTATCTTTACAAGGCAAAACTGTTCGTATTGTGCTCACTGCCGCCACTATACAAGATAATTTTCTACTTAACACATATCTTGTCTTCTGGTGTCTTCAAAATAATCTATTCTAGCTTATTGGTTTATCGGTATCAATAAAACAGGCCATATTTTTGGGTAGTAGCGGACACAAACAGAATGTAATAATTGTCTTGAACAACTCGAAATTGTACCACGTGCTAGATGGCTGTAATTAAATTTTGTAACTTGTCATATGGTTATGTGACATTTTAAGGAAATTTGTTTTTCGACAGGTTTTCCACACTGTTAACAGGAAAAATAAACCTTGTCTTATATCACACGTATTTCAACTATCCATGCAACTTCTTCAAAAGATATTTTACGCCAATATTGTTTTTATTACGTGAAATAGATCGTACTGATTTAAGTACCTTGGGTAATGAAAAAATGATTAACTTGTATCTTCTTTTAAATACGGATGTAATTTCGAACTTTGATAGTTCTAATTTCACGTTCATTTTGCAGTGTTTGCATTTTCTCAATGCGCATGGTTTTGCAACATTTACCACCTTGTAGAAATATGTTAGACACACAATAATCATAGTTTGACATCTTCTACGAAATAGATAATGGACATTAGAAGTACAAGTTATTAAGAGGCAGATATGTCTTTTCAAAAGGAATGACCTGTGTTGAAAGTTCTTTGTACTTCGTGTGAACAATTCAACATACATTTTTGTGAATATATATTATTAATAGTAATTTTTATGAAGTATAAATTTCAAAATTAAAATTCAGTTGATTGGTGAGATCACAGACCTTAGTTAGAACCTATTAAAGATGCATATAGTTTGGTAAAAAGGGATACATAGACCTAAATGCAATACTTTTGTGTTATTGACCAAAATTAAGAACGCATGTAGTTTGGCAGAAAGGTATCCATGGGCCTGAACCCAAAATTTTTATTTTATTGACCAAAGTGGACGCAAAAGTAGATTTATAGCTTTTCTGTTAAACATCATTCATTTGATATTTACCTATAATTGCATTGTCAATGAGGGATAAACAGAAAGTGTTTACTCAATAGTTTGAGGGCACATAAAATGTATTGGAACGGTACATTGTAAACATAGTAAAATTATTATAAGCTATTTGTTATATTTACTGCAGCAATTTTAGTCATGCAATGAGTATTTGAACCGAACACAAGACAATTTTATCTTGAACAAATTACAAGAACTCTTAGATGACAACGAGTTAAACAGTAGGTAGACAGAGAGCAAGCTTTAATAACAAAGAGAATGTCATGGAAAACATCAGTTAGCTTTTACTGATATCAGAAGAACGCTCTAGTAGATAACTTTGCAAAATACATTGTTATATGAGAAGTTTTACAACATTTCATTTTATATAATTTTAACCTTTACCCTGCTAAATTTCTATAATGAACTTGTCCATCTTTCAATTTGGACAGTACCATTAACTGTTAAAAGCCGTGATTACCAAAAAGATACTGACTGAATGGCGAACAGTGCAGATCATGATCAGACTGCACGGATGTGCAGGCTGATCATATTCTACACTGGTCACAAAGGCAGAATTGATCGTGTCCAGCATGAAAAGGGTTAACGTACTGCTTTCAGATAAAGATTAACAGCTTTTTTTTCTCTTATCTTGTTTTTAACAATGCGTTAAAAATATTGATACCCGTTTATTGCTAATAATATTTTGATAATTTATTCGTGAAAATGTATTCGTCCGCGCTTAATACGTCAGACTCTAACGTCACAGTTACGAAACTGAGACCTATGTTTGGTCAATAACTTCATGTGGCTGCCAAGTTTCCTGTGATGTTTGCCTTCGTATTGTACGTTTGGGTGCTAAATAAGCATCCATTTAGTTAATCAGTTTTTATTTTTGATACATAAGATGTGCATACGAAAGATGCAAAGATTAATGGATTTACTCATTAAGTCACGATTACCGGCCTGCATCTACTTTCAAAGAAATATCATTACATGTTTTCAAAAGCCTACTGTTACACCACATGCAAAGTCATATTTCCGGAGGAAGGAAAATCAAGGCGGGAAGGACTTGCAAGATAATTAGTATCTAAAAGCAATATACCTCCAACATGTACAAGATCTTTGCTGTTGGTCTGTTCTGCACAACTTCCTATCGTTAATTCCCCGTTTATTGTTACTACATGGTATAACTTTTAATAATAATAACCCATTTTTGCAACTGTAGGATTGTAAAAGTCAAATACGTTATTGAATATGTGTTTTTGTTGTAATGTGTTTGAATAATGAATGTGATCAACATTTTTATTAATACATATTATTATGTCACATCCTTTTCTAAGTTTATCAGTCGATACTTGAAGTTTCCTGGTGCTAATATGATAATTTGCGGCATGTAACGAAATTAGGACACTCAGGCAACTTTTTGTTTTTGTTGGGTTTAACGCCGCATCAACACAATTATAGGTCATATGGTGACTTTCAAGCTTTGATTGTGGAAGAAAATTTATCAAGAATAGTTACCTGGGTAGAACCACCGGCCTTCCGTAAGCCAACTGGAAGGCTTCCTCACATGAAGAATTCATTCAACGCCCCGAGTGAGGCTCGAACCTAAGGACAGGTTGTAATTCAACAATGCTTTTGAACTAAAACACCTTTTCGGAAATAACTAAGATTTAAAAAATGCACACAGATTACTAATGAGATATGAAACGTCAATGATGTTTGTTATGGATTCTTATCTGCATAAGATACAATGTTGTTCTGCACGTTTGTTACACCGGAGTTCATGCTTAACGGCATTTATCCGGAGAACCTAGAACAAGTGCTCCGCCAAGCTGGGCAATATACGCCCGAAGGGTTACATCAGAGGATGGAAGCAAAATTTCAAGAACTTGACTGTTGAAGCCCAAAGGACAGGAAGAAATTCCCAAAAATATAAGTCCAAAAAAAAAGAATCCTAACAAGGTACAGGTATGTTAGAGGTACCATCCATGTTGTACCAAAACAAAGTGGCCTCAGTTTTTCCCTACAGCCAATAATAAAAAAGTTTCAAAATAAGCTATTTATAGTAATATAAAAGGAAAGTAATTCAAAATTTTTTATTGTAAGTAAACAGAAATGGGATATGCCAAATAAAAACAAAAGCACTGCAATACAGAGCAATATACACAAAGCAAAGTCATATATGACCTTTGACCCCTAAGTGTGACCTTGACCTTGAAGAGAATCATCCGAAACATGCGCTCTGTACGTCGTTTCGGTGTGGTGAACATATGTTTCAAGTTTCTTTGAAATCCTTCAAGCAGTTCAAGAGTTACAGAGCGGACACGAAACAATCTCATAAGACCTTTGACCCCTAAGTGTGACCTTGATCGTGAAGCGAGACATCAAAAACATGCGTTCTGCACGTCGTCTCGGTGTGGTGAACATTTATGTCAAGTTTCTTTGAAATCCTTTTAGGGGTTCAAGAGTTACAGAACGACACGAAATTGCTAACGGACGGACGGACAGACGGACACCGGGGGTATAACATAATACGTCCCTTCGGGCGTATAATAAAACCTGTCACGAACAGTGAAAATTCTTGTACTAACTGATAACTCCAACACTTGTACTTTCTTCTTGAAGAAATATATATATAGTAACAGAAGTGTGTGTACATGATTTTTCCCAAATGATACCGCTAAGTCAAGATAAAACTTTTGACTACTCTTAATTCCTGGGCAATATCCCAAACGTGAATACACGGATCTATACATTTCATTAAAAAAGGTTCACAAAATGTGCATTAAAATCTACATTGTAGGATTCTTAACATGAAAATGTCATCAAAAAAGTGGCCTTTAGTATGAAAACTTGCTTTATGCGTTTTATCAAAATAGTAAAGCACACTCACCATTCATTTTTATCTAAATTTCTATGTAAGACATAATGTATAAAAAATCAGGGTTACATCCAGTTTTTGACTGATCCGAATGTAAGTGAAAATCAGTTGCATCTGCAGTATTGGTTAGACTCTAAAAGCAGCAACTATTACTTTTCTATCAAACAAGAGCTGTCGGAGGACAGCAACGCTCGACTATTTAACAGCCTTGTCGCTTGAATGAATAAGAAAGTCAAAAAAGGGGCATAATTTAGTAAAAAAGTAAAATAGGGTTATGGAACCTGCATAGTGCTCATGACAGTGGACAAGTGTATGAAATTTCAATCCATTCCCATTAGTGGGTACTGATACCAGCTTACATATAAGAATTTAACCCAAAAACTCCTAAGTTGAAAAAGGGGCATAATTTTGTAAAATGCAAAGTTGAGTTATTGACCCTTTGCACTGCATGTCATATCATGACAGTGAACTAGTGTGTGAAGTTTCAATCCTTTCCCATTAGTGGATACTGAGATACCAGCTTACATACAAAAACTTAACCAAAAATTTCTATGTTGAAAAAGGGGCATAATTTTGTGAAAAGGCAAAATAGAGTTATGGAACCTGTGCAGTGTAAGTCAGATTATCACAGTAAATAAGTGTGTGAAGTTTCAATCCATTCCCACAAGTGGTTACTGAGATACCAGCTTACATACAAAACCTTAACCAAAAATTTCTAAGTCAAAAAAGGGGCATAATTTTGTAAAAAAGCAAAACAGAGTTATGGAACCTGTGCAATGTAAGTCAGTTTATCACAGTGAATAAATGTGTGAAGTTTCAATCCATTCCCACAAGTGGTTGCTGAGATACCAGCTTACATACAAAAACTTAACCAAATCGGGACGCGGACGCGGACGCGGACGCCGACGCGGACGCGGACGCCGACGCATGGGCGAGTCCAATAGCTCTACTATTCTATGAATTGTCGAGCTAAAAATATTTAAGCAGGTCATTTAACACAATCAAGCAAAATAATAGCAGAATCTGGTTGATTCAGTCTGTTTGTGATTGGGTTATGAAAAGTGCGACACACGTCAAGCCAGCTTAAGCGGAATTTTATTGAGGTAGCTCTGTGAAACAAAGATGTTCGCAGACCTACGTTTGGGATCTTTTGATAGAATATTAAATATTCCTATCTCTTACAGAATAATGAAATGGTGGCTTAACTCTATTAGGCAAACTTCAAAAGACTGTCATTTGTTGGCAAAGATTCATGGCAAACTTATTGATGTCTACTTCGTTGTTAATGTCTACGTCATTACGCACATTTTCTTTCTAGAAAACGGCAATGTGACAAGATTTCAACAAGGTTATACACTGTAAGAACCCCGACGACTGATGACTGGCTGATCACGTGGTTGTTACTGAGTTAGCAATAATAACATTTCTTCGACTGCAAAACTCTACTCTTTAAGAATTCTTCTTGCTTACAGATTTATAATTACTCGATTCTTTTTCTTAAATCATATTTTTCCCGATATGACATTTTATGCAATAATAAAAACATGAATAAATCATCTAACGCTGAACGCTTCTAATCTATCCAAACAGATCAACTATTTTTGTCTATCAATAGAAATTGTGGGCAATCTGTGTGCTACTGTAAATCTCGTAATTAACACGTTCGTGTGATTATTACAATATGAAGCTCTGACGATTGACGGCTATCCTAGACAAACCTATATTTCATGCTGCTTAAGTATCAGACACTTGGAAGATGCATTTCATTTTCCTGAGGAAAAGATATAAAATAAATAGATAATTCGTGATTAATTTACTGTATACAATTCCGATTTTAATGCCATGAATTTATGGGAAAAGATGCAAAAACAATATTGTTCATATCTTTTCTCTGCAGTATCCCAAGAATATGAATCTTGGCAAGGAATCACTAAATGTTCTCATTTAAGCTTTGGGATGCATTTTTATATGCATCAAAATGAATAGGAAGCTATTCCCTGGTATCCTTTAACCTTAAGGTGACGACTTATCTATTTATAGGACGTAAAGGATATAGCTGTCGGAAGCTGTTATTTTTGTACATACCTTTTGACTTTGCCAATCGGGTTCGTTGCGATATTTTGTTAAGTCGTCAAAATCAAACGAAGAAATTGCATAATGAAACAAAAATCATGCATTGATCATTCACGTGTAGGATGTCGTCGCAAATGACGTCAATAAATTAACTTAATTGTAAATCGTCATCTATTTATTGTAAGGCAAAAATGTTAACTAAATACAAATTATTACTGAGGTTAGTTAAATTGGTTTATTTTCTTGCGGAAGATAATCATTTTAGAAGACTAATAAACTAGATAACTGATCAAATTTGTTTATCCTACTTAAGCATTAGAATTATTACATAAGATATGACGGGTTAGTGATATTTAAAATTAAAGTTAAAACCGGCAATAAATAATCCTTTCAAACTTTTATTATCCTAGTGTATAACTTTTTGAAGAACCGAATGATTAACTGTAAAATAATTGTGTAAAGGTATAAATCGTGGTTTTGTAATGATGACTTTTGGGCGTGTTTAAAAAGTATGGAGGACCAATCAAACGCTTTAACCTCGTAACGTATCCGCCTTGGGGTCAATGTGATTTATCGGGAATTACTATGGGACATACATTTCCACTGTAAACAAACAATCGCTGATGTGCAAACCTTAAGACATAGACTCATGAGATGGTACCTCCACTTTTCAATTTTCTTTCACAATAAGTTTTAAAAAAGTATAAAGTTGGCACGAAAACACATTTGATGCTAAGTACTTGTTACGATTGGGAAAAACTGAAAAAAATATAGTTGAAATTAATACGGCTTGCCACAAATGTAGTTCAAATCTGATAGAATTTGAATAATAATATGAAGA
Source organism: Mercenaria mercenaria (assembly GCF_021730395.1). Lineage (NCBI taxonomy): Eukaryota > Metazoa > Mollusca > Bivalvia > Venerida > Veneridae > Mercenaria > Mercenaria mercenaria. Next base: position 16,930,351 of record NC_069373.1, read on the forward strand.
CACACGGATAAAATATCCCAGCACAGCTTTCTTGGTCAAATGATTAAAATTCGGTTATTTGCAGACGGAAAATAGAAAACCATTCATTTATATTTACACTTAACGTAATTGTTATTGGCTGTCATCATATGTTTTGTTAATGCAGTTTGTCTACCTCTCTTTTGTTAAATGCATATGTTATCTCAAAATTGTAAATGAAATGTTGATGTTGTTGTTGTTGTTGTTGTGTTGTTCCTTGGCAAAAAACCCTCACTAGCAAAGTCGAAAATGTCCAAAGGTCAGCTGCTAGGTACGTCATGTATGACTACAGTTACACCAGTAGTGTTACACAAATGCTGAAAACCTTAGAATGGAATACACTCCAATATAGAAGGTTACACAATTCATTAGTAATGTTTTATAAAATAAGGACCCAGACAGTTGCAGTCGACCAATCTCACCTTATTCCAACTAGAAACCTAAATTACTTAATCCCCATGTCTCACACTCAGTACTTTTCTAACTCCTACTTCCCTAGGACCATCCGACTCTGGAACTCCCTACCAACTCATGTTAAATCTAGCCCCAGTCTCAGTATCTTTAGAGAGAGGCTGGCGGTGGTCAGTATGTAATTCTGTTGCCTCTGTCCCATTTTAACTGTAGCATACTGTCTTTTTTAGCTTTTATTCTTTTAACATTGTAACATATCAGTTCTTTAACAACTGTTTCTCTGACAGCGCCGCCCAGTGATAGTCGGAAATCGACGGTTGGGTGAAAGATGTAGATGTAGATGTTGTTATATAATTTTCCAAATGTTAAATACAATTATAGAATAGAAAAAGTGGAAACTCCACAGGTCGCCAAACACGACGAAAACGAAAAATGTTGCAGGCTCGGTATGGTAAAGCATTTATATCTTTTCTTATATCTTCGTGTCTAGAACATTTTTTTACAACATATCATGGTATATCATGTAGGTTTATTTTCTTTGCGGAAGCTGATTATTGTGAGACGACTAATCAAAAACTTTTCAGTCTACTTCAGTATCAGAATTGCTGAATATTATTTACGAATAAATGATCTATAAAATAAAATAATAAAACCGGCAATAAATAATCCTTTTAAACTTTTATTACCAGATAACAATTTTTGAACGAGTGCATAATAAAATGTACAAACCCGTGCAAATGTATTAATAGCGCTTTTGAATTACACTGGACGTGTTTAAAGTGTATGGAGGGCCAATCGAGTGTTTTATCGTCTTTGGGTCAATGTAAGCCATCTAAAATAGATTTAATGGGCACAGAGTTCGATAGCGAATATGGAAGCGCAACCTTAAAATATAGAATAATGAGATGACATGTAAATTCGAAAATGAACTAAGTGGTCATTGAAATGATATTTAATGCGAACTACATATTATCCATGAAAAACAAGTCAAAGCATTGGTATATTGTAATAATACATTGTTTGCCAGGAATGTAGTTCAAAATTGATAGAAATTAATAGCATTATTCAATGATTCGAAAATACAGTGGTAAAATATTTAACACTACTCTCCTTGCCAAAATGGCTAAAATCAGTAATTTGTCGACAGGAAATAGCAAACTATTAAATGATAAATATATATTAATTTCTAAAGGAATGAGTCACTTTTAAGAACGTCATTGTTTTTAAATTGTCATTATTACTTAATTTTTGTAAATACGGTATGTAAACTGCTCTTCAACCAAAGACATATGTTATCTCAAGTTCGCTGAAGTTGCGCTGTTCATGATGTTTTGTAGTACAACTGTGCAAATGTTAACATACGTAATAGAGTTATTTATTTGTTTTACGTTATTGCCATAATGCTATAGACATTTTTATTGACGTATCTTAATTGATAGAATTATTGAAAGATGTGAGAAGGTTCCCACTTACGCCTTGGAATCAACGTTTAGGACTAATGGGGACAAACTGCAAGAGATGATTACATCATGTACGTATTGGAGACCGCTTGCTTTAGGAGACTGTAGGTCAAGGACAAGGTAATAGTGACCTTGAACCTGGAGACCTTTACCGATCAATATTTGCAGAAATGTTCATGAGATGATCACTGTGGTCTGTAACTAAATCTATATGTGTATGTCATATGTCCATAACCACAGATATCTTAAAACTAAAACAGTTTCCAATCAATAGCCGGATAATGTAAAGGCACCTGGCAGTGAATGTTCATATGCTATTTGGGTGAGGTTAATAGATGCTTCTAATGTTTCCTCTTATCATTTGGTCAGGCGGTCTGGGGACTGAATACTGGATACCTTTTCACTTGTATGCATGCTTTGGCATGAGGATCTTATTGACTACTAACTAGTTGTAACAACTCCATGAATGGTATATTTCTGTGATGACAAAGATGCAGGATGACACATGAATATTTATAATTATACTATTAAAGATTAATGATCAATCCCTTCTGTAAGAGTAATAATTATTCCCTTCGTACACATTTATAAGTAATCATTCAATTCTTTTTTCTTTAACTACTTTTTTGTATAATTCTAAAATGTATAACCACATACACTAAAATTCGAAGATGAGTAAATCTTTTAACGCCGAGCGCTTCTAATCTACCCAAACAGATGAACTATTTTTTGTCTATTACCAGGAAATGTGGGCAATCTTTGTAAGTGTTTCTGTAAATCTCGTAATTAACACGTTCGTGCGATGATTGAAATGTGATGCTCTGACGATTGACGGTTATCCTAGACAAACCTATATTTCATGCTGCTTAAGTATCAGACACTTGGAAGATGCATTTCATTTTCTTGGGAGAAAAGATATAGAATAAATATAAGATTCATGATTAATTTGCTGAATAAATTAAATTTCTAATGCCACGAATCAATGGAAAAAGGATGCAAAAACAATAATGTTCATATCTTCTCTATGGAATACCGCAAGCATATCAACATTGGCAAGGAATTACTGAATTTTGTAAAACAATTATTTTCAGATGTGTTTTGATTTTAATAGTTTGGGTATTATCTAATCACCCGTAGGCTATGTCGCCTGCTTTTGAATCTTTTGGTAGTTTCTGTAATATGCAGGCTCCATAGCCTCAAATCCCCTCTGTTAAGTTTTGCCTATTGTTTTCTCGTTTAGGACAAACCCGTTATTTCAATGAGTGACCATACGCTGCTTTTCATGGAACTGCACTGTGTATCCATGTACACCGACGTACGAATACTCCTGCTCGTGTCTCTTCTCTACTTATAACATGTGTTAATGTTGAGTTCTGCTCAACCCGGTGCTAGAGGGCGTGGACGATAGCTTGCATTTCCACTACCGTCCATGAACAGGCTCAGCCAAACCGAGCCTGCAACATTTTCATTTATGTCGTATTGGGCGACCTGTGGTTTTCCAATTTTACTTTTCGTATGTTTCGGAATGAATAGGAAATTATTCCCTATTTTCCCCTTTTTTTCAAGGTGATACGTATTATGTCTTTCTAGAAGGTTTAAGGGCATAGCTGTGGGATGCTATTGTTGTTCTATCTATCTTAGAATCTTATAAGTCAAGATATCTAAGATATTTTGATAATTCATTTCCTAGCAAAATAAAATGAAAAACATTTTTAACTTTATATTTCAACTATCTGTGGACTTTTTTGTAAGTCTGCAGGTTGTTTAAATGCAAAAATGAACGCGAAAATATCGTCATTTTTATTTTTAACACATATTCTTGAACATAACATTTTGTATTTACATGTTCTAGTTAAGAAATAAAAAAACACGTGCCTCCATTTTGGCAGTGAATAGAATATAGACAGCAGATCGGTAACGTTATAATTAAATCACTTATTGCGGAGTAATTTCTCTTGTCATGAATTTATATTTTAAATTACTATTTTATACTTTATTTTTTGTATACCACTTCAACGACTTTCTATCAATTTCATCAAAAACATTTTGCTGACGTAAAAAAAGTATAAAAAAATACGGAACAAACTGATTTACACAACATTTATTCTAGTGTAGGATGAAGTCACTAGTGACGTCAAAAATTTTGTTTTTGTTTTATCTGCGACAGTTATCGTAAAGCAAAAATGTTTAATATAATTAAGACTATTATTGAATTGAATTCTGTTAAACACTTAAATCTTAATGTCTCGTTATGCTGTTTTTACAACATAACCATTGACTATCATGAAGAAATATTCTTTCGACTTATTTTTTTTTTTTTTTTTTGGCAGAAGATGATCACTGAAGATGACTTAACGACGTGTTTTTTTTTTCCTACTTAAGATTCGACGGATAAAATTAAAGAATAAAACTAGTAATAAACAATGTTTTTAAACTTTTATTACCATGTATCATTTACGAGTACATGATCAATTGTATAATGCCGATAATCGAGGTTTTGTATCTACTTTTACCGGCGCCGAGGATCAGTCGAGCGCTTTAACCTTGTGAAGTCTCTGCCTTGTGTCAGCGAGACTCATCGGAAGTTAAAATGCAATCTATATATAAAGGTAAATATAAAAGAATTACATATCCACTGTAAATATTTATCTTTCAAAGTTTCTTTAAAATTTATGTTTTAGGAGAATAGACACTATGCAGTACAAAAAGCTGTTTGATGTGAACAATTTGTCATGAAAGAAATTTAAAAGGCATTCTTTTAGTAAAGATGTCAAAAGTGGGGAATATGTCTTTTTTAATTATTTCATAATGCTATAGAGTTGTGTCACAAATACAGTTGCTGTGTCACCAGAATGAGGGTAACAACAAATTATCGGCAAATAATGCTATACGTTCCTGTTGATACCTCCATTACAACAGATCATTCCTTACCTTTCGCCTGCTGGCGGCAAGCGATTTTGCCTTTGTGACTAGTGCAGACCAAGATCAGCCTGCACATCCGTCATAGCTGATCATGGTCTGCACTGTTCACCATTCAGTCAGTAAATGTTAAGTGAACACTCCTTCGAACAATAAATGGTACTGCCTGAACTGAATGATAAACCAGTCCATTTTAGAAATTTTACAGGGTTAAGGTTAAAGAAGAGGAAATCACCGGTCTTGATGAAGATACAAGTAACAGTCTACAAAGAGACTGAGCTATTTTATTCTAAAACTGGAGACTGCTTTTGGAAAAGCACAGTCAAGTCTTCCCATGCCGTATCATTTAAACAGAAAAGTGGATTGATATGTCGAAACAAACATATGCAAAACTAGCCTTAGTACTTCATCTTCTTGGGATGATTGGTTGGTCATGGGCCACAATACAACTACCTAATCAAAACTGACAAATTAACAGTGAAAAAAAGATGTTTCCTTTGTGAAAAACGCACTAACAAATGTATTTAGAAAATCAAACTATACTTGATAACTTATACAGAAAGGTAAGTAACCTTCATCTTATACAGACTTTCCTTCTTTTTATTATTTCTTTATTCTTAATGCATAAATCGACAACCTGACTCATAACTCACTTATCTAGTTATGGATAACCAACACTTATCCTAATGTTTTGTAACTATTTTACCTCATTTTATCAAATTATATCATGCAATTAACCTAAAACGTAAACATGATTATCAATGTAAAAGTAGCAGTACAATGTAGAACAACGGGCTTTTAAGTGGCATAACTTTATCAAAATACGTTTCAACGCAAAAGTGCCAAAGGCGTGCAAAACTAGCTATAGTATTGATGACCTCTACACAGTTTGGTTGAAATCCCACCATTAGTTTCAGAGGAGAAGAAACGTCTGTTACAGATGGACAGACAGACTGAAAGATTGACTGACAAGACAAAATCATTCTATCTGTCCCCATATGGAAAGTAGGCACTGCAAGACGCTAGAATAAGAGGATACAGTTTCAAAACGTTCAAGCACGGTTTTAAACAGGCGTCTGAGCCCCCCCCCCCCCCCCCACCCCCACTAAAAAAAATGTTGCAGTGTTAACAGATTCATTCTAAAGTTAATATAAAAAAGAAGAACAAACAAGATTCTTACCTGCTCGTCTCCAGCCTCCCATGTGAGATTCACAGTATCTATATCAGATTCTAAGATAGGTAGGTTTCCAATGATATCGACATTATTCATGTAGTATTTCAAAGTTCCTTCATGTATGATGTATAAATGCAGCGGAAGTCCTGAAATGTATCAAAACAATGTTATCATTTCAATAAAATCATTGTTTGTCCGATCACGAGATAACATAAGCAACGAAACTACAGTTTGTTTTCTTTGAAGTTATTTGTCTGAAGCTTACTATTGATGTCTTGGGCATTATTTCTTTGGGCATTAAAATAACGTGGGCGAGTACGTGGATCTTCCTCAGACCCTCTTCAAATTGTTGAAATAACACATTCCGAACTGTTATGGCACTCGAACCTAAAGCTTTGAGGAACAAGTAATTCAAAATCCATGATCAGAACGTTAAGCAACGGAGCACAACCACCTCTGCTGCCTGGTCCCAACCGGCTCAGAAGGTGATGAAAGAATTTAGAGGTTACGCAATTACGGTATGATTTCAGTCATTTTGCAGAGTACGTCTGTCATGAAAAGGTTCAAATATTGCTTAACATAACACTACCAGAGAAGCAGATCTGAAGGTACTAAAATAAATCAGTAAGCATGCTCTTCTTAGGGTAACAATTTGAGCTGTGTGACTTTCAAACGCGTGTGGAAATAAGGTCAGTAATTTGGTCAATATATGTTTCCTTCGTGTAGTAGAATTGTCTAATTGTTTGCGCATTTTCATGTTGAAGAGGGCTACTTTTGTTTTACTGCTAGAATGTATTTTGCAAGAAATTACTAAAGACAATTTTTATGTGTATATTTCAATGATGAAAACCTTTGAAATAATCCTGCTAACGAGGAATGTTTTTCGCGATTTTTTTATCTTGACACCGTGCTATCAAGGCAGACATAAGCATCTTGTTCGTGATTCTATTTCATGTGTTTGACATATCAGCAATTTAACAAAACATTCATATTTTAATAATTATTGTACAAAAAGAAATTTTAGCAACAACCAATCAAGAACAGAAAAAACAAAGGTTAAAAAGATAGCAGATATCAATCGTGTTTCGTGGTTGATGTAAAAATTGAGTTTTCAGATACCTCAAACATTGTTACATAGCATCATGTTCATTTTATATACAGTTTTTTCTATGACAAGATGAACAGCTATGATAGAATGCTAGGCCCGTGTCATACAATGTTGAGTCCATATAAAGTTCTAGAAATTGTATGCCGATAGATCTACTTTTAAATGTTTATTTCGTGGCGTAAGAGCAAAACTGGTCTAAGTGCAAACAGATAAAGAAACACTTAAAACAAAGTGATATTCACCGCAAAAAGTGATATTCTTGTAAACAAACTTGAACGAGCAACCATTTCTCAAAACATACTCTCGCGCTATACTAAATATAGATCTGTCAAACACCAGCCAATCCTACCAGGTTTCCATAAAAGCGTAATCCAATCAGCAGCCTCGTTACACTTCGATAAAATTGTGTATTGATTGTAAGGCTTAAAAACAATTTGTTTGTTCTTATGGCCTTCAAGAATTTTTTTTTCAACTTTTTAACAAAAAGTTGCAAAACTGCACTTTTCATGCTTAAAACATGGTAAGTAATGTTAGATATCAACAACTGATGCTCTAAAGGCATAACCCCCTTATTTGTATTAGTTTTTTGACATAAAAATAATTTCCGAAAAGTCTCACTTAATAAAACAAGAGCTGTCGGAGGACAGCAACGCTCGACTATTCAACAGCCTTGTCAATTGAATGAATACAAAAGTTGAAAAAGGGGCATAATTTTGTAAAATGCAAAGTAGAGGTATTGAACCTCTGTACTGTATGTCATATCATGACAGTGAACAAGTGTGTGAAGTTTCAATCCTTTCCAATTTGTGGATACTGAGATACCAGCTTACATACAAAAACTTAACAAAAAACTGCTAAGTCAAAGGGGCATAATTTTGTAAAAATGCCAAGTAGAGTTATGGGACCTTCACAGTGCATGTTAGATCATGACAGTGAACAAGTGTGTGAAGTTTCAATCCATTCCAATTAGTGGATACTGAGATATCAGATTACATACAAAAATTTAACCAAAAACTGCTAAGTCGAAAAAGGGGCATACTTTTGAAAAAAAAGAGAGTAGAGTTATGGGACTTGCTTAGTGCATGTCAGATCATGATAGTGAACAAGTATGTGAAGTTTCAATCCATTCCCATTAGTAAGTACTGAGATACCAGCTTACATACAAAACCTTAACCAAAAATTTCTAAGTCGAAAAAGGGGCATAATTTTGTAAAAAAGCAAAATAGAGTTATGGAACCTGTGCAATGTAGATCAGTTCATCACAGTGAATAGGTGTGTGAAGTTTCAATCCATTCCCACAAGTGGTTACTGAGTTACCAGCTTACATACAAAACCTTAACCAAAAATTTCTAAGTCGAAAAAGGGGCATAATTTTGTAAAAAAGCAAAATAGAGTTATGGAACCTGTGCAATGTAAGTCAGTTCATCACAGTGAATAAGTGTGTGAAGTTTCAATCCATTCCAACAAGTGGTTACTGAGATACCAGCTTACATACAAAACCTTAACCAAAATCGGGACGCGGACGCCGACGCCGACGTCGACGCGGACGCCGACGCATGGGCGAGTGCAATAGCTCACTATTCTATGAATAGTCGAGCTAAAAATCCAAAAAAAAAAAAAAATCCGACCTACCTACCCTAATTTTTTTTAGCATGTTACCGGAAATAAAGAATTTTTTCAGGCCTAATGATCAATCTAACGGAGATATTATTTATAGATCTACTGCTCTTTCGTAAGTGTAGTCATTAAATGAAACACTTACTGTATGGTATTATTGGTGAATATTTAAGTCTAAGGACCTCACCAATCGGACTGTCAACCAGGGTGAATATCACCATGGTCAGGTCCATATTCATCTCATCATCAGACAATAACTGAGTCTAGATTTTAGATGGATATTCCACAATACTGACATTTTGCTTCCATATACAAGTACATAAAGTTATGTATTGTGTTAGTTGTGCATATTTAGGGCTGTAAAGCTAAAGGGACACGTCTCCAGGTTATTTGGTTGAAGGGCATATCCCTTTAAAGTATAGATTGCAGACACAGAATGCTGAATCAGATGCTTTCTAATATAATCAACTTCACTTTGATGCTGATTTCAGTATTTTGCCAATGGGTCAATATCCTTGCCCAATGGAAATATATCTATACAATAAATGTCACTATGGCAATATTACAGTTGTCACACAGTCCTGTCACCGCCAATACACAGTACTCTACAGGGAGAAATGTCTGTCTCTTAAACCAAAAACTGCACATAACGGATTCCCGTTTCTCAGACAAAATCAATTTAAGGCCATCGTAAGTTTCTAGTTAAATGGTCCGAAGTACACGATACAAAGAAATCAAATAATTTTCAAACTCTTTAAACAAAACTCTCGCAGATGTGCATATACTTTATTATTTCTTAATCACTGCCATCTTTATAAAAGGTCAAAACACGACTACTTCCCGCACACTTCTGCTTTATTAAGAATTAAATTTAATTTTGATATGAATTGTAAAGCAGTTCTTTTTCTGCATGTTTTTCACACAGACTCGTTATTAGGGCCACTAACAAACCCTATAATTCTGATTTGTTTCATCAACCACTTATTTTTAGCTTCGAACGACATGAAAATATACTGACCCTCTACAGAAATATCGGGAGTCACCACGTAATCACCTTTATCCAATGAAAAAATGATAGAATCTTATGAGAGGTTGATAAGAAAAAACCCCAAAAAACAATGGATCACTTTCGTCTAGCCTAGAACAACCTAGACATAATATCAGTCTTATCTCCATCTGGATTCCATTGCTAAAAGAACGTAAAGTCAATGAATTTATTATGCTTATATTAGCTATTGATCTTTTGGTCGTTTTCATTTACCAAGGTCATGCCGTGACCTCATCAGATGGAAATTGTTACAAAGGAGTCGGTTTTTCTGAATAACTTAATTCTTATAGATGCTAGCTATAGATTAACTTTAATTATTATGCAGTAAGTGTTAGATTGGCTTACTAAGATAACCTTTATTCTTATCTATGGGTAAGTGTTAGGTTGACTTACTAAAATAAGCTTTATTCTTATAGGGTAAGTGTTAGGTTGACTTTCTAAGAGAACATTTATTCTTATAGGGTAAATGTTACGTTGAGTTACTATGACAACCTTGATTGTTAGGTTGGCTTGCTAAAGAAACAGTTTCCTTTGAATAAATTACTGACCGTTCCAAGGCAGTGCCCCTTTTTTCAACTTGTTTTCTGTCCGTCTCGTACTTTGTGTTTTGTATGTTGTCTTGTTTGTTGTTAGCGTTTCCTTCCTCTTTCTCCTCACTACCCCTATTACCCCCATCGCCCCATTCCATCCCTTTCCATTGCATTTACGCTTCCTTGCATTTTGCTTCCCCCCTGCTGCCTCTCTCCTTTAACCATGAGTATGTTATCGTGTCCACCATAATTTTTTCCGCCAGTCGCCCTTAGGCGGTGCCCGACTGTTGTTTTTCCTCTGTGCGCGCGCGTGTTAGTGTGTATGTGTGTGTGTGGGGGGGGGGGGGGGAGGTGTTCGTCATGGGCGGTGCCCAACAGTGTTGTTTTTTTCTTACTTGTCTGTTTATCTGTGTATGTTAGTTGTGTGTGTGTGTGTGTGTTTGTCTTTTGTACGTGCGTGTCTGCGATGTTGTAGGAATACTGTGTTAAAGGAACGCGACATTCCCTGTTGAATATTCATCCTTGCTCCACCTTCCCCCTACACCCGACCCTTTTATCTCCCCCTTATCCCCCCCCCCCATCGCGCCCCCTCCAACGCCCCCACCAATTTTTTCTGTATTTTGCATGTATTTATAATGTACTTGTTGGATTTTTGAAGCAACCCGTCTACAATATTTTTCCGTTACAGCTTCTTTTTTGTTGTGGGCCTACTTTGCAATGCATGGCTGTGTTTTGGGTGGTTACTAAAATAACATTCGTTCTTATAGGGTTAGTGTTAGTTGGCTTACTAAAATAACCTTCATTCTTATAGGGTAAGTGTTAGGTTGACTTACTAAAATAACCTTTACTCTTATAGATGTTAAGTTGGCTTCCTAATAACCCTAAAGTCAGGTTGGCTTACCATGAAATAAACCATTCTCAAAATTCATCCGTTTGCCGTAACCGGTCCCTTCTATGTCGCCTGCTTTAAGACCCTCATCACCTTTTGAAGAAGAGAAAGTGTATCTGTTTGCTTATGTCTGTCAAGACATCTGTCCGTCCTCACGTACACTTATTAAACTTTATAGTGTGGTTGTGTGTTGCAACAAGATGACCCTTATCTTTTTATATCAGTACGTCAATGGTCAAGGTGACAGTGACCTTGCAAATAAAAATGCTTTTTGATCAATAAATAGAGAATGGTACTGCCTATGGCCATTAAACTTGATAATCATATTGGTTAGGTGTAGGCTCAAAAATCAAGGGCACGAAATACTTGATACTGAAAATAACACACCCGACAGGCCATTGTTAGGACATGTATGTTTTTCAAATAGCTCTTTTTGGTATTGTATTCCCTTTTAAACGTACCTTTTCTGTCCAGAATACTACGTCTCCAAGACCTTGTTTAAATGACTCAGACAGGGTGTGTTGCGATAAGTTGTGTGTTATTTTTTTCTTGGGTTCAGTAAAACTTAAGGAAAGTGTAACCTATTCAGATATTAGTGTTTTTTTTTTACATTTGATCTTCATCTCTGTCGATATCAGTAGAAACAAGTCAAATTCGATTATTTATCATGAAAAAGTTATTGGTCAACCAATGAAAATGCTAGAATCTTATGAGAGGTTGATAAAAAAAACCCCAAAAAACAATGGATCACTTTCGTCTAGCCTAGATCAACCTAGACATAATATCAGTCTTATCTCCATCTGGATCCCATTGTTAAAAGAACGTAAAGTCAATGAATTTATTATGCTTATATTACCTATTGATCTTTTGGTCGTTTTAATTTGCTAAGGTCATGCCGTGACCTCATCAGATGGAAACTGTTACAAAGGCCGGTATTTCTGAATGACTTAATTCTTATAGATGCTAGCTATAAGTTAACTTTAATTATTATGGAGTAAGAGTTAGATTGGCTTACTAAAATAGCCTTTATTCTTTTAGGGTAAGTGTTAGGTTGACTTACTAAAATAACCTTTATTCATATAGGGTAAGTGTAAGGTTGACTTTCTAAAATAATCTTTATTCATATAGGGTAAGTGTTAGGTTGACTTACTAAAATAACCTTTATTCTTATATGGTAAGTGTTAGGTTGACTTTCTAAAAGAACGTTGCTTTTTATAGAGTAAATGTTAGGTTGACTTACTAAAATAACCTTTATTCTTACGGATATTAGGTTGGCTTACTAAAATAACCTTTATTCTTATAGGGTAAATACTAGGTTTGCTTATCGTAAGATAAACCATTCTGAAAACTCATCTTTATGCGGTTACCGATCTCTTAAAGGCGGTTGCGTTAATTCTATGTCGCCTTCTTTAAGACCCTCATCACCTTTCGAAGAAGAAAGGGTATATTTGTTTGCTTATTTCTGTCAAGACATCTTTCCATCCTCACGTACACTTATTAAACTTTATAGTGCGGCTGTGTGTAGCAACTAGATGAACCTTATTTGTTTTTATATCAGTACAATGGTCAAGGTGGCAGTGGATGATCAATAACTAGAGAATGCTAATGCCTATAGCTCTTTCTGGTATTGTATTCCCCTTCAAACGTACCTTTTCTGTTCAGAATACTACGCATATAAGACCTTGTTTACATGACTCAGTCAGGGTGTGTTGCGATAAGCTGTGTGTTATTTTTTTCTTGGGTTCTGTAAAACTTGAGGAAAGTGTAACCTATTCAGATATCAGTGTTTTTTGACATTTGATCTTCATCTCTGTCGATATCAGTAGAAACAAGTCAACTTCGATTATTTATCACGAAAAAGTTATTGATCTTTACTTTTCTGTAAAAATAAATGCCGTGAATTTTATATATAATCAGCTAGAGTACTGTCTGTATTTCCTGATCAGACGACAAGCTGACTACATGTGGTTCAGTTCCAGTCATATTAGCGGCATTTCTGATTGCATCTTCTGACCTATGAAACCGCAAGTTTGTAACGCTATTCTGAGTCATACCAGTATATAATTTCCTACCATAAATATGCTTTTATCCGACTCAAATTTTGACAGTGCCCTGTATGGACAGGAGCCATATTTTCAACTTCATCTAACATCGAATAATGTTAAATACAATAAAACATATACACTAGATTCTACTTCACTGGTAAATATTTCCTTCAAGGGGTTTACGGTCAGCAAAGGGGCCTCAGTGGCCGAGTTGTGTAAGGTCACTGGCTTTAAATCACTACCCCTAACCAGTATGTATCCTAACTTCGCGGACTTACCACGCAGAAATTGTAAAATGCCACAAATTAAGCGGCATAACTCCAGGGAAAGTCAATGAACTATAACATTCCAAACATGATATACATGTACAACTAGGCTTGGAAGTGGTAACTCCTGTGAAGTTTGGTGGAATTCCAACAAGTGGAATCAGACATGTAGCACAGATCACTTTTGATAAATTAAGGGTCATGACTCCGCTAATATAATCAGAACCATGCACAACTACGCTTCACACTAACCATTTGTCCGGTTTGCTGAAATTCAGCTTTATTGTTTAAAGCAAGAAGTGCAAACACTGCAAAATATGACAAATCAAGTGCCATAACTCTGCTGAAAATCACTGAACCAGAACATGCTGTTGATATACATAACTAGGCTTAGCACTGAAAACTCTTGTTAGGTATGGTAGAAATATGCCAAATGGTGTAAGAAAAATTGCAAATATATTGTAAATTTTGATAAATAAAGGGCCATAACTCCGCTGAAAATCACTGAACCGGAAAATGCCGATTATATAATTATATAAAACGACCTGGCACTTATCACTCCTGAAAGGTTTGGTAAAAAATGCCTTATTATATTAGAGAAGTGTAATAAAATTTGACAAATCAAGAGACAGAACTCTGCTGAAAACCACCTAACTGGAAAATGTCCATAATTTGCAGAACTAGGTTTTGCAGTGTTCACTTTTGTAAAGTTTGGTGTATTTCCTCCTAGTTGTATCGGAGCAGTTGCCCGGACAAGGTAAAATAAATCAAATCAAGATCCATAACTCCACTGAAAATCACAGAACCGAATTATGTCGACAACATGAAGAATGAGACTTGGCACTAATTACTCATTTAAGGTTTGGTTGATATCTATCCAATAGTATATGAGAAGTGGCCGAAGCATAATAAAATTTGATGAATTTAAGGACCATAACTTAGCTGAAATTCACTGAACCGGATAATGCGGATAATATGTATAATGAGGCTTGACACTGATAACTCTGTAATGTTTGGTGGATGAATCGAGGGCCATAACTCCGCTGACACTGCAAATCACCAAACAGGAAATACCGATGATATGCTCAACTAGAATTGGCAATGTTCACTCTTGTGAAATTTGATGTAAATCCGTCCAGTGGTACTGAAGGAGTTGCGTGGACAAATTGTGTGAGAAACAGACAGACTGACGAACAGCACAATCAATATGTCTTTCACATATGTGGGAGACATAATAATAAACTAATAAACACCTTGTTTAACTCACTTTATTTGGAAATAATTCATAGGTTACCAAACATACTGCCTCTATTGTGTCCAGTATAAGTGACGGCTTTTATCACCCTATTACATCGCATAATGCAATAAAATAGAAAACATAACAAATAAATAAAAATACATTTTAGTATACCCTGCTCAGACAATTACAAAAACTCGGTTCCTGTGCTTCAAATGCGGGTCAGGCAGTAAGGGAAAGGCTATAGCGCTTTCAATGCATGACTCTAGGTTAGCCAGTGTCATTAAAAACAATTGAATGAAGTATTGCCATGCAATACAAAGTCTCCTACTGGAAGGGATAAACAATATTGTACTATATATACGATATGTTATAACACAACGCTTGGATCAAAATTTGCGTGTACAAAATCTACAGTTGTTGATTGTTTAATAACATCTATAAATATAAAAAAAGAAATATTTAATTTCAATTTTGATAACATTTCATTTTGAAACTGGAATAATCATATTGAAGAAATATATTGAAGAAAATACTCCAACATTTATTTTAATTGGGTCCATATGACAGAGGAGCTTTTATTTAAAAGACTGGACAGGAAAAGATCAATGTTGACTTTTGACCTTCAGGTGCGACCTTGACCTTTGCACTAAGGTTTTGGGTATTGCACATGACACATTATCTCATTACGGGGAACATTTGTTTCAAGTAATATTAAAATCCCTTCATTGATGACAGAGCTGTGGACCAGAAAGGAAAACTAGATGCCCACGAGCAACAAGTCTAACCCGCCCTTTGACCCCTAACTGTGACCTTGACCTTTGAGAGAGAGTCCGTCTGATTGAGTTAAACATTCATGCCAATATAAACAAGATTCCTCAATGCATGTCAAAGTTATGGGCCGGACAAGATCTGACATGACCTTTGACCTCCAACTGTGACCTTAACCTTTAAGATAGGAACCTGGGGTTTGTGCAGGACATTCCGTCTCACTGAGGTTAACATTCATGCCAAATATAAACAAGATTCCTTAATGCATGTCAAATTATGGTCCGGACGGACGCACGCACACATGGACACACGGATGCACGCACATACACCGAACAGCCATTTGGACAACTATGTCTTCGTTTCCGAAAGCGGGCTCGACAAAAATCCTTTGACCTTTGACAGTAACCTTGACCTTTGAGTTTGGGATATGAGGTTGCATAAGACAAGAAATCTCACCATGGAAAACATTTGTGCTAAGTAGTATTAAAATCCCTTCATGGATGACAGAGTTATTGATCATACAGGGGAAAAAACTATAAATCGGTGACCTCCAACTGTGACATTGACCTTTGAGATAGGGGTCTGGGTCTTGCGCATGACACGTCATCTCATCATGGGGTACATTTGTGCCAAGTAATATCAAAATATTAAAATCCCTTTAAGGATCGTTGAGTTTCAGACTGGACAGGAAAAACGTCTGTTAGTCTTTGACTTCCAAGTGTGACATTGCCTTTAAGCTAAGGGTCCGGGTTTTGCGCATGACACGTTGTCTCATCAAGGGGAATATTTGTGTCAACTGATTTTTAAATCCTATTTTGCATGACAAAGTTATGGACCGGACAGAAAATGAACCCTATTGACCTTCGATCTCCAAGTGTGACCTTGACCTTTAAGCTAGGGTTCTGAGTGTTGTGCATGACATGTCGTCTGATTATGGGGAGCATTTCAATCCGACTAAAGTACTTGATCTTCTAAACGAAGATCTGAAAACGACCCATTCACATTCGTCTTCTGTTTATTTTGGATTTCCAAGATCGCTATTTTCATTTTCGCAAACCTATTTTTGTTTGAACCAATCAGAAAATTTGTTCGAATGTCAAAGAGTAAGAAAAATTTGCAGTTAATCCAGGGCTCGAACCAAGGACCTCTCGCTTACAGAGCAGGTGCGCTACCGACTGAGCTAATCGGCTATCTGACATTTTTTACATAAAAATTGTTAATATCAAATACCAAGGCTTTTCAAAGCTTGCAGAATGTTGTAAGTTAACTTTTGATTGGCTAGCGGAAGGGTTGTCAGAACGAGGCCATCAATAGCTCGTTGTCAGATCCTATGCGTAGCGTAATAGGATATGTACTTTAGTCAGATTGGGGAGCATTTATGCCAAGTGATATTGTAATCCCTTGATGGATGATAAGAGTTCTGGACCGGACATGAAGCAGACCCTATTCCTGCCATGTTAAAATTTTACTGCCAAGTGTGACCTTGACCTTTGAGCTAGGTGTCTGAAAGTTGTGCATGACATATTGTCTTATTATGGGGTACATTTGTGCCAAGTAATATTTAAATCCCTTCATGGATAACAGAGTTATGGACCGGACAGGAAAAAAAAACCCTATTGACCTTTGATCTCCAATTGTGATCTTGACCTTTAAGCTAAGGGTCCGGGTTCTGCGCATGACACGTCGTCTCATCATGGGGTACATTTGTGCTAAGTAATATTAAAATCCCTTGATGAATGACAAAGTTATGGACCGGACACGAAGTTGCGGACGGACAGACGGACGGACGGAATTACAGGCGGACGGAAAAACGCAATCTTATAGTCTCCGAAACTAGTTTTCAACCAGTAGGGAACTAATTACATTCAAATGTGTTTCTAAATAAAGCTGTATCCTGTTCATCAAATGCATTCTACAGCACAATTTCATAGTGGTAAGCAACCTCACATGCATCATCATGATACATTCGATCGACTATCCCGGAAGTTCCCTAAACAAAACTGACAGGTTCACGAATCACAACCGCCCAACCGCTAGGATGAACACTCAGAAACGAAACAAAAAAAAACAACAACAAAAAAGCAAGAAAACAAATAAACACTTTGGTTTACCCTGCTGCATCCGTAAACTATTCATCAGGCATAAAAACTGGCTTTTCTTGCAGATTACAGATATCAACAGTTTACTACGGTTGAAACGAACATTGTGGAATAGAGATACCTCTAGCGTACTTTGATACTACATCGTGTTTCGAATGATAAATTACTGATAAACCTTGTATTTAGGTAAATTATGGCACACTCTTTTATTTACAGTAGTAAAGATAATTTACGAGTTTTTCTATTCATCTTAACTATTTTCAAGGAAGTTATTAAAACTACATTTTGTTAAATGAGATGTAGACAAAAAAAGAGAGATATTTTCAAAAATATTTTTGTCCGAAAATTAAAATAGATTGATGTTTCATAAAGTT
This sequence comes from Mercenaria mercenaria, assembly GCF_021730395.1. Lineage (NCBI taxonomy): Eukaryota > Metazoa > Mollusca > Bivalvia > Venerida > Veneridae > Mercenaria > Mercenaria mercenaria. Next base: position 16,948,317 of record NC_069373.1, read on the forward strand.
GTCGGGAAAGATAATTTTCACTCTGTTTATTGTAGCATCATTAAGTCTTAACAAATAAAAACAACTATAAACATGAAATAATTGACGCATATGGTTATTAACGTCTAAAAATGTTGAGGTATTTTAGTGAGTGTATTGGCGAAGTTTTTAATTAAAACAGGTAATCAATTTTACAAAAAATGAACATACATATGCAAATTATACACCATTAAAGGACACACAATATATGAGCCGCGCCATGAGAAAACCAACATAGTGGCTTTGCGACCAGCATGCATCCAGACCAGCCTGCGCATCCGCGCAGTGTGGTCAGGATCCATGCTGTTCGCTAACGGTTTCTCAAATTGCGATAGGCTTTGAAAGCGAACAGCATGGTTCCTGACCAGACTGCACGGATGCGCAGGCTGGTCTGGTTCCATGCTGGTCGCAAAGCCACTTTGTTGGTTTTCTCATGGCACGGCTCATATACATTTAAGACAACATAAAAATGAAAATCGCCATTCAATTTAGAATTATTGAAGTTGACGATTATGCAGAAGGAAAATACTTATATATATTTATCATAATAAATAAAAAAAAACTTGATTTTTTTCTTTATTCTGTATTTCGTTCATATAATTATATAAATATCAAGTTATCTAAAATGTTAAATAAACTTTACCAAGAATTAAAACTAAACCAACAGTAAAAATCTTTGGACGAAGCTCAAATTTTATAGTTAAGTAGATTTAGTTATTATCCCCAAGTTAAATTGTTCAAATTTATCTCAAATCACTTTATCAAGATGAAAATTATTGGAACTGCACATTCTTAACTTAATTAAGGAATGAATCACCGTTTTCAGATTTTCAATACGTTGGAATTGATTAAAGTACGTGGAATTCTTAAACACAACCTATCGCTCTAAAATCCGTGTAGAACTGGGCGAGGCTAGATACACATGTCTGCAGAAAACATCTGATTCAAAGTTCATTAAAATGTATGTGCGCTACACTCTAGTAGCACCACTTAATCATACCATTATCAACCCACGGAGGCCAAGCCTCGTCTCCAACCCTTTAACGATAGTTACGGTACCGCCAGTGGTTAAAAACAACCTACCTTTTGAGTGCACATGCCAAAGTAAAAACTTTCAACAATTACATCATTCTATTTGAGCGGGAGAGGTATTTAAGACATACGTTTCCGCAGATTGAAACTTTATTGACTAGGCCATAATATTTATTAAAATATAGTCTAATTTCGGTTCTAGGCCGTCGTTTCTTACATTCATCCTGAATTTCTACCAATAAGGTCGATATTTTCTAGCGTCCTTGTGTGGTTTCCAACCATAGTTTTTCACAACTTTCACTCAGGCTTAGATAGTTATTTTAATGTTGACGAAAAAAAAAACTTCGGTTACATTGGAACATTTTTAATGAGTGCTGGATAACGTTAAATGGTAAAATAATATTTTTATGGATGCCAATTAAACTTACTAGTGTTGCATAGTAACCAATTTAACTCTCTTCTTTTAGAAGGGAGATAAAATTCAAAACAGTGCTATACTGGTACCATTTTATCCAGCTAATTAAAAGAATAAACAAAGATGTCGTTTAGTTGAACAAACTCGACATGAGACAATATATTAATTTTTAAGAATAAAACAAAAGATCGCTGACGAATATCATTTAGGAGTCAACATAATTACTTAAATGTTTAGCAGAGAAATTTATTTTTCGTCTTGTATTCACAATGCATCTCCCATTAAAACAACATATATAACATTCGATTTTATCTCCATATCAAATTTCGTCTAGAACATTAAATTTTTTATTCTTTCTGTTATCATGTAATTATAAATCTGCGAAGGACTCGTATGTTCGCTATTATTTCAGATAAGCTCGGTTTATTTATAGGCTCTAAGCACATTCGATAATGAAAATATACACACTTTTGTTATTTTCATAATATATTTTATCACAGCACGTTCATATCGTGATAAAGAAGTGTTACGCTTGTTTATGGGCATAATTTTAAACATACAGTAGACGGTTTCAATTTTAAACGCTTTCAATTTAAAATGCACAGTCTGAAAATAGCTTGTCTAAAAAGTGTTGTTGTTTTTTTTTATCTTTTAGAAGGTTTAAGATGTCACACTTGTACGAATACGTGTACGTGAAGAAAAAAAACATTCATTACTTCAATAAACGTTTTTGGGTTTAATGCGTTCAAAATTCAGACCCTTACAATTTTGACTAAAGTTAAAAGCAAAATGACACCTGCAAAAGCTAAATCTGAAGTTTAAAACATGTAGATCAACGATTAACGTGTAGCAAACAGCTCAATTACATTTTTGGATATATTGATTTCCTTCAAATAGGCATACACGTACACGTTTTGGAATCTCTACCTCTTCAATGATGACTTATTTTTAGACATTTCCAATATTTTAAAATATCTTAACATTATACAATCGTGTGATTATACACGAGTACCTTACAAATGTTGAGAAATACTCATTTCAAACTGTATAGATGAGTGCCTGACAAGACACAAAGATAAATATTTAAGCCTTATCATATTTTGGCACTGTTATTCACAGCAGATTAGTTTCCATTTTTTCATCTATTTTTAACATAGAGAAACTTAAATTATATCCATAAATATAATACATTGGTGTACTCGCGAACACTCATGCCGGCAGATGAAAAACATGTTTACATGCATACTGAAACTTGATGAGCTTACAGTTTTAAACGATTTTCGATAAAATACAATTGAATATTATCAGTATGTGTATTTGTTCAAGTAGATAAACTGTACGAAAAACAATTGTTTAAAACAAAAAATGAGCATTACTTAAGATAACAATTGTATTATGGTTCCGTATATTGTTTTAGCAATGAATAGTGTTATCTTACTGATTTACTTTCATTTACACAGATAATACTTTCATAATCTATGTTTTTACTTGAGTTTATTTGTGCTTTGAGGGAAGATAGCTCTCCATATTAATACCTTTGCATAAAACTTGGATATATGTTTTGAACATGACAGTGGATTAGGTGTTAGATTAAACTGTTTTTGAAAGAACCTTCGTAAGTACTCGCGAAACAAACGTTTCTTTTTTCTTAGTAACACTGAATAACACCTTTTTAGGGATTCAAACCATAGATGTTACCTTTAAACTTTTTAGACGTTACAGGTCATAAGGGTTGTACGAGTTTATATCTAAGTATCTATAGAACAAAAGCAAAGGATCGTCTAAAATGGTTATTTAGAATTACATTCTTTATAAAATATATATAATTTAGTTTAAAGAAGTGTGAAAATAATGATTTTTTTTCAAAAAGAATTTAGTTTTTGTTGCTGTTACAATTTTGTATTAAAATTGACGAGTTATAAATATCACACGTGTGCTTCAAAATGTTCATGCCTGCCTAAAATAATTACAGTGCTGTTTCAAGTTATTATTATTATGATATCATTGCTGCTTTTTCTTTCATTCACAAATTTATCCTAAATACAAATAATGGTATGAATTGACCAAATTTACTATAAAACACTACATTTTTCATGTATCAGTTTTAAAAAGTAAAATTTAATATAGAAGTAGATGGTCCCTTTTGACGTGACGCTTCACAATTTTCAAAATAAACCCGAAGATCCTTACCTCCACCACTCCCGGCTACATTTTTGGTAATTGTTTGCACTTGTCCCTCATCTATCCACAACGACAGTTTACTTCTTGCATTACATTTGGTCATCATCAACACTATAACTAGTAATAAACAGCCCATTAATGAAACCTCATTCATTTTCTCAGATAACCTCTTGTAAGTTACTTCGACCATACGCTTAAGTTTGATCAAGTACCATGATGTCACTAAAATAATTCCAACTCTCAACGAATATCGTTAATCCAGCACTATCCATCATGTGTTCGATAACGTTATGATTTTGGTGATTTCCTAAATATATATTCACTCCTACTCTACTGAGGCTGTTTCGTATTTGAACGTTAATCCATGCTCCATCTCTCCGTGTATACTGTAGTAATTCTTACCGGTTCCTTTCTGCATATTTTCCGATCACATCTTTATACGCTTTCATTTAATTATAAATTGATCAGATTATGTAATACTGACATTTAGTTAAGTCATCGCATGAACTAAAATTAATCAAAATTTTAATCGAACACGTGTACAAACGACATAGCATTTAACGTACACCCAAAATTCAAAATTTATCTTTTTCTCATCTTATCTGTATCGGAGAGGCTTAACCTTCACTGAATCGAAAATTATCTGTAATTGTGAAATATTCGCTCCGTCGAACTACTACAATTAAAATTGATAAAGTAAGAGTTTAACTTCTAACCCTTAAAAATCGCCATTAATCCAGTCAATTGTCAAAAGAAAGATGTGAAAATATGTTAACAGCTCCCATCAAGGATCCTAATTCTAAAATATATTCAATTTGTGCCCCTGTATACACTTCTTTTATATTTCAACATGTTAACCATCGTTTCACTCATACTAAAGACCGTTTTCGTCTCAAATCATGCCGTCAAATGCATCACTAACTAAAGTTACCGTAGAATTTATTTACAATAAGCGAACAGGTAAACAGACTTTGTTCAAACAGATTTAAGGTACTAAGACAACCTTAGCGGAAATTGCAGACAAAAATGTCTACTACAGATACACGAATGATAATCTGGCATTTAACAGCACCTGGATATTGTCCATCAACAGGTACATCTAGCGCGATAATTGGATAATGATACCTTTAAGGACCTGTAATAGGCCTATTTACAGTCAAGTGAATTATACACCTGTTCCACCTTTTTCTGTTTATGTAAGTATTATTTTGTTATGTACATAAATGTTAAATTATCATTCTAGATCTATACCAGGTGTTTTGTATTATATTTTATATTACAGTAACTAAACACATATGCAAACACCGTTTTAACATAATATTTGATTGATTAACACGTGTGGACAATAAACAAAAATCAGTGAAAACATGTTTACTTCGGTTAAATTGTTATCTATAATTTAAAAAAAAATGTTAAGGGCAAAGTTAACCTTTATAACACGACCAAAGTAACATTAAATTTATATAACAAAATCTAAAATGTGGCAGTGTGATTAATTTTAATAGAGTAAGACAGTGGCTAATTTTAAGATATTGAAGAGTTAGATACATATGATTTTAATCAAGAGATGTTCACAGATATATAAAAAAACGATATTGGTAGCTTAGCATTCTTCATTTGATTAAAGTCGAGTAATATATTTCCTAAACGGCGTGAACTTTTATAAGACAAAACATACCAGAGAGAGAGAGAGAGAGAGAGAGAGAGAGAGAGAGATACACACACAGAGGGAGAGAGAGAGAGAGCTTTTAGACTGACTATACATGACGTAGATGATAATTACGTCACACTCTACTTTTAGATTAACTACCTGTCATAAATTATGATCAGTGTGTCATTTTCTATTTTTAGACTGAAAATAAGTCATTTTCTACTTTTAGACTTACTATACCTAGCACAGCTGACCAATACGTCATCTGCTACTTTTAAACTGACTATAACTTACAAAGATGACCAATACGTCATTATCTACTTTTAGACTGACTATACTTGATATATGAGTATGTCATTTTTACTTTTAAACATAGATAATGATAACTTCATTTTCAAATTTCATTTTGTCTTTTACATTAATGTTTGTAGTTAAATATCTCTGACGCACGGTAAAATGAACGGATTTCATACGACGGGCTGACGTCATGAATGACCCGCCTATACGTCACGTTAAGCAAGAATTATTAGAAGTTGTGAGCATAAGGGCCATATAGGCTTACCGTTGCGGGAGAAGCATTTTGTAAATATACGAGTATTAAATGTTACCGCTAAACGTACCACCAACGTTTTCGTCATATCAACTTCTGATAAAACAACTGTGGCGCAAGTTACAGATAGATATTTGCATGCATTTATCCGCAAACAGTTTGTAATTATAAATGAACAGTAGATCTAAGAACAAATCGGTGCGGATAAATCTGCTTAACGTTACGCAACCAAAAACGTCATTTTTGAAATGTTCCGCAATTTTATATCAAAGCATAGAAAGTAGGCTTACTATGTTCGGAGAAACCGCAGCGTTTCTACTATCACTTTCCATGTTTTTGTTGTTGCGGGGCTGCTTTGCGAAGCATGGCTCTCTGGCTGTGTTTTGTGTGCTCTGTGCTTCCGGGAAAGTTACCCTGACCTTTTATTTTTTAATATGAAATACATGTATTCAAAACTTTTTACAGGTAGGGATGAACCTTAAGTCTGATCTCCCAGACTCTATCAGCGTAATTAGAAGCAGGTACTAAAATTGCCGGTCGACAAGTTACTCGTGAAATTGAGCTAATTTTTCTCTATCTGCGTTCAGCCACACTGCTATGATTTGGTAACCCTGCCATTCCCTCTACTGGGAAGATTCTACATTAAACATAGATTTTCATGTAGAAACATACCGCTCTTTTTACGTTTTTCTGCATGTCCTACATTTTTTCACGATTTATCAGATTGTTTCTCATTTTCTGCCCGGAAAGCTTCATAGAGATGTGTGACTTTTATGTTCATTTAATCCCTGCGCTAGCCAGGATGATGTTCAGCCATAGCAGTATATCAACACTTTTACATATCGTCGCGGAACTAATAAAAATCATTGATTAAACAACAACAACAACAGCAAGAAGTATAGTTTTGCGCTTATCTTTTCTTAATATGATTCCTCAAGGGCTTTTGAATAAAGGCAAAAAATGGTGTTACAGTTCCATAACTCAGGGGGCAGGGTGTGTGTGTGTGTGTGTGTGTGTGTGTGTGCGCGTGCGTGCGTGCGTGCGTGCGTGTGTGTGTGTGGCGGGGTAGGGAGATCACTTATAACAAGCTTTCAGATGTTTTAGTTCTCAAGTATGTTTCTTTTTTTTCAATGTAATGTTTATAACAAAACCTCTGACAAAACAAATATGTATAATTCTCAAAATAAACCCATATTCCCCTTGCTGTTTGTTGTAAGTTTTTTTTTCTTCTTTTGTTTAAAGAACATAACTATTTATGGCCATTGTCGTTAAATTAATAATCTACCCACAATATGTAATGACTGAATCATTCAATGACTGTGCAAATGCTAGATAAAATGCTAATTCAAACGCCCAAGGTCAGAGATCACTCTCAATCTGCAACCGTGTCATTGGTTGATATCAAAATGTGATCAGAAATAACTAATCGGTTCTCTGAGTTTTCATGTTAGTCTATATACACATTTTTTGATACTGGCTTTGACGTTATACGAAGTCTAAGTGTATCTGAAAAAGATTCCTAATCACGCGGTCTAACATGATGTCTATCAGATATAATGACTGTATTTGCTTGGAATATTATACTTAACAACACGCGCTGTTTGTGGGTTGCGCCACGTCAATCAGAAATAGCAGTTTCAATTACGTGTGCTATGACGTAATTATCAACATTACAGTAATTATTACGCTGCGACCGAAGTCTTTGAAGTTCAATTAAATCACCTTATCGTCTATGTAACACAAAATGCGCTCGTATACTTGAATCATTTTCCTTAAACGGCAATTAAATGTTTGTTCCTATTTAGGAAGAACTAGAAATAGCCGCAAAACATTAAAAGCACCAGTAGAGTGATTTCAACTCCAGCAGTCATAAAATTGTAAAAAATTAGAGAACAAGTCTATGCTTGTCATTGAACAAGTGTTAAAGAGAAAATAAAATATTTTTCATTGTATAAATGTCCCTCATTCATGGGAAAATTTTGATTGATAATTCTGGTTTGCATTAAAGTTTAAAACTAATGATAGCACGCCTACTTCATGTCATTTACAAGGTTTATTGTTTTATGCGGGATTTCAACTTTTTGCCGTATCATTACAAGTATGCTCAAATATTGTTAAATAATGTAGGAAATTTGAATAGTCATTGTTAAGGCTCTGTTGAAAAGGAATTATCATGTCTGCGCGAAATATATAAATTATGTTATTTTTAAGGGCTTGGGCAAATCGTTTTGTAGGAATGTTTATCAATTACTCATGATTTCGCATTGAAATCAAGGAGGTTACATAATTCTTGTTTAAAGTTGAATTAAGTTGTAGCAATAAAATATAATTAATAGAGAATCATTTACAGAAAAGGTCAGGTCATAACAAATGTTTTTTTCCCCAAGGGATGATCAAAAATGACAAAATGTTATTCATTTAAAAGGGAGAAAGAAAGCCGATAGAGAAGTACAAGTGCATTACTAGTATACAACCATAGCAGCAAGCCACAAGATATCACTTGAATTTACTGCCACTGACAATGTTTTTATCAGTTTTAATTACTAGAAGACAACGGCTCTTTCGATGAAGAAAGGTGGATCGGTTTCTAAAGAAAATGTGTTTACTTGCTATTCGCTATAGGTAATATTGTTAGGGCTGTTATCAAAGATTTACATGTAAATTGAAGTTAATAATGCGACAGATATGGTAGAATCTCCAGTACATCAATTTTTACAAAGTATTTCGCAGATGTTTTAAATGTACATGAGCCGTTCCATGAGAAAACCAACATAGTGGGTTTGCGACCAGCATGGATCCAGACCAGCCTGCGCATCCGCGCAGTGTGGTCAGGATCCATGCTGTTCGCTAACAGTTTCTCCAATTGCAATAGGCTTTAAAAGCGAACAGCATGGAGCCTGACCAGACTGCGCGGATGCGCAGGCTGGTCTGGATCCATGCTGGTCGCAAAGCCACTATGTTGGTTTTCTCATGGCACGGCTCAGTCATTCCTTCTTTCCAGCCTAACATTGTTATCGTCTTTGTAATAGTGTAACTTTATAACACATATATTATGTGTATTTAACAATTTTTAATGTGAAAGCATAAATATTAACATAACTGTTTAAAACTGTTAATAAACAGTGTTCAGCCTTAGGAAAAGAAACTGTCCCCATTTCCAGCAAACATGCTCTCAATTGAATTCCCGGTCAAGCAGCGAGAAAAAAGTTCTGTTATTGTTTTCCAGAGCAGGTAGTACGAACGTCTGGTAACTGTGGAAAACCTTGATTAATATCTCAAGCCAGAGAATGTTTTCGTTATCAATACAGGTGTAACAGACTAGAGTCTAGAAGAGGCGGGATAAATCAGGATTGCTGCTACGAAAGTCGAAGCATTGACAACTACTTGTTTTCTTAATTAATGGAAGGTAACACGTCTTTTAGAAAAAAGGGTATGATGAAAGGCAGAAGGAAAATATCTTCGTTTGCTATTTTATAATTGGTTAGAATGTTTTGGCTGATATTTAATGTGAATTGAGTTAGATAAAGACGTAGAGAATGTTTCTTATGGTTAATCTATTTTCTTACTATGAAAAGAAAGTTCTTATTTTGAAAATAATATAAAAGATGATGAAAAAGCTCGTTGATAATGTAATATAAATGATTTTCACTTCTCAAAACTTCAACTAAGATAATATATCTGGAAATAATATATACATTGTAGCAATAAATAATTTAAAAACGCGTGGAAATAGTATTAAAGAAAGAAGATTTGTTTAGATATACTGTTAAGCTATGTTATCTTTTGCAATCTTACTTGATTTTGCGATGAACGGGTGACAAAAATGTTCTTTAGTTGTTTTCTATAACAATGTCTGATAACTATATGGAAAATCTGATTGATATCGCGAGTTGCACTAGTCCTTGAGTCCAGATTCGTCAGCGTTCCAAGTATGAAATTTAGTCTTGGCCTGTCGATCCTAAACATTTTAGTTGCAATTACTTCTTTTGCTATGAATATATACTGATGAAAGTTTGAAGACCTATTTTTATGAAATCCTGCAGTACTGTTTTGAAAGTTGAAGCACTGACAACTACTTCTTGTCTTTATTGTAGGAGACTTTACCTGGCTTCATAAATTTGGATCTGATGTTTATGTAATGGACGTGTATTGACAATCGGCAAAAGCGTATTTTGGCATTCTTCGGCCATAACAGAAAAAGCTCTTTTTCAGAACAACCGGAAAATGTCGAAACCGCATTCGGAGGGTACGCAAACGAACGGAAAAGGCCGATTATCCGCACGGGTCCACTAACTTCAGTGAAATCGTCTTCTGAATGAAGATGTGATTGCTGTTCAGAATATTTTGACTGTTTAAATTGATTAGGTTTTAGTTTTACGTTTATTTAGTTTGCTAAAATGTAAAGAAGATTCTTTTTTCCCCAAGTACTGCTGCATCGTTTTATATTTGGAATTTGCTAATAGTCTTGCATATTTCGAACGGATGTGACTTTTAAAGTATGTGTTTCATACATACCTCCATCTAAATTTTAACTTCACACCTAATCAATGCATGCAGCTTCGAAAATGGAAATGACAAATGTAATTTGAACATCATCAAAAAAGCCAAAACATTGTACAACACATTTTAGACACTAGGAGGAATGAAGTTCCTGGTCACATGCTTAACTGAATTCCTGGTCCGAGTAAAGACTTTTTGGATGGGTTCCATGACGCGTAGACTTAATATGAACGTTTGGTATCTGATTCATTTCAAATTTAGCGAACTCTTTTTCGTTATCAGTACAGCTGTATCAAATAAGGCGGTGCAATGTCCAGTAGGACCAGCCGCATTCTAAGAACGCAGTACGTCTTTAAAATCAAACCGACAATGGTATACATTATGTTTGGATGTATTCGTAACTGATATATTAACAAAATAACATAACAAATTAAACATGTACTCTACAGGGACAATAACAAGTAAATGAACATAGTGGTGTATGAAAATAAAAATAGTGAAAACATAACTGGAGTGTTTAAAATAGAAAAAAGTGGAAACTCCACAGATCGCTCAACACGACAAAAACGAAAATGTTGCAGGCTCGGTTCGATTGAGGACGGTAGTGAGAATACATGCTAAGCCTCAGTTGTGCACAAAATCTCACCTTTAATCTCATTTAAGTTACACAGTTACAAGGCAATGTATGCAATTTACCACCACCAGATGAATCCCTGCCACATGCTATGGTAACAACAGGCATAATAATGATCATAGATATAAAAAGATAATCGAACTTTAAGTCACGATTGTTGTTACAAATGTCGAGGCATTGACAACTAGATGTTTTCTTAATTAATGGAACAGATCCTCAAATGATTAAGATGAAAGGTAGAAACACTTTTATAATGGAAGTAGATCCATATGCTACTTTTCAGAATAGGTTCAGTCATTTAAATTATTTGGGTACGTGTTGTGTAAATTAAATATAAATGATATTGTAACATTCTGTTAAACGTCTAAACAATTTTATCAGCACAAATGGTAATAATTTTTTATTGGATTATGTCTGAATATGGCCTTCGTTTGCTCCCACTAATGCAAAGAAATGAAATTACAAAATAAAGAAATAAATAGAATAAAACAAGCTTACAGAATTTAAATTAAGTTTTATATTCAGATGTTTTAAATGGCACACTTTAGCCTTGCACAACGTTTTAATTTCTCACAAAATGTCTCGTATAACCTCTAATTTGACTCTTTCTAGTCGACATAATGTTAAAGAAAACCAAGAGTGTTCGATACTCTTCTGATTCATTTTTCATTTCTTCTTATAAATGTACAATATATTTAAGAGG